>NC_060143.1:321115141-322489995 GCF_021461385.2 Schistocerca piceifrons | reverse complement strand
CTGCGGGAATTAGATTAGGAAATAAGACGTTTAAAGTAGTAAATGAGTTTTGCTATTTGGGGATCAAAATAGCAGATGACGGCCGAAGGAGAGAGGATATAAAATGTAGACTGGCAATGGCAAGGAAAGCGTTTCTGAAGAAGAGAAATTTGTTAACATCGAGTATAGATTTAAGTATCAGGAAGTCATTTCTGAAAGTATTTGTATGGAGTGTAGCCATGTATGGAAGTGAAACATAGACGATAAATAGTTTGGACGAGAAGAGAATAGAAGCTCTCAAAATGTGGTGCTACAGAAGAATGCTGAAGATTAGATGGGTAGTTCACATAACTAATGGGGAGGTATTGAATAGAATTGGAGAGAAGAGAAATTTGTGGCACAGCTTGACTAGAAGAAGGGATCGGTCGGTAGGGCATATTCTGAGGCATCAAGGGATCACCAATTTAGTATTGGAGGGCAGCGTGGAGGGTAAAAATCGCAGAGGGAGACCAAGTGATGAATACACTAAACAGATTCGGAAGGATGTAGGTTGCAGTAGGTAGTGAGAGATGATGAACCTTGCACAGGATAGAGCAGCATGGAGATCTGCATCAAACTAGTCTCTGGACTGAAGACCACAACAACAACACGCAAAATGTGAACAGGATTATCTCAAATAAAAACCAGTCTGGCTGAAATAAAGAAGGCAGTATTATCCACTGCTGCCAAACAAGTAATACCATAATTTAACATGTTTGTTCAAGGTGCAAGAAAGGACAAATGAAAGAAAAATCATTGGGCTGGAATAGGGTTGGGCCCTGATACTTTTGATTTCTACTCTGACACTCACATGACTAACCACATCAAGTACAAGAAATGGATGCTCTACAACTTTTCATGGTAACCTCTTAATGATGTGCATTCCTTGCTCCCCCCCCCCCCCCCCCCCCCCCCCCCCCCCCCACCAAAAAAAAAAAAAAAAGTAGTGATCCAACAACAAAGGACTGCAGTAAATTGTTTGAAATCGTGGTCTAATGGTTATGAAAGTCTCAATCTTGAGAATTGTGGAGGAGGACCATATATTTTTATTTACGTAATTTAGTTACTTAATGGTTCTAATTTCATGGCAAAATTTAATTATAATGAGTGAACATATGTTCACATAAGCTGAAAATTTTACAAGTGTATCCTTCGAAATAAATTAAAGTGTTACAATTCAAACTCCATAAACTGTTCAAATTCCCTTTAGGTGCAAAAAAGCTAACAAACCTCTATGCATGATTCGCACAGCACACAACTGCACGACACGTGTCGACGAAGATTGGAGTCCATTTCCTCGAGACAGATGGCACAGCTCTTCCAGCCATCTCCCTTTTCATTAACAGGAGCAGTTAACCCCAATACAGTAGAATGTGGTTTGGCAGCTGTGGCACTGATGAGAGTGTCTGAACTCTCAGAAACCAACCTCTCGAAATCTTCTTGTGTTAATGGGCCCAAAGGATCGCCTGTATCAGTGGTTTGTGAAACTGAGCTTTGTAAAGGCTCCCCCCAGCCCAACACTCAGGTCACCCGCACAGCCTTCCTCCGCTACAGATTCTGTAAGATCCAGTGCAGCAGTTGCTGAGTCACCTCTTTCCACACAGCCATCAGGCATGCAGGTCACCTGAAAATGGAATCAAAGTTATACTTTGTCCTCTGAATGATAGTATGGGAAGAGAGACAGAGAAAATGGAATTTTCTGAAAAAATTTTCCTGAGTAAAGGTGACAACTTCTATAGGCAACATCCCATTACATAAACAGACTGTGTTGCATGTTCCCGCATCCACACAAAAGTCTGGTGCACTACACTAAATTTCTACTACTAAAAATAAATAGCCATGTATTTTCAATATAAATATAACCAAGTCATTATGAATTTCTTTGAGTTGTTGCTGCATGTTTCTTAATTTTTATTTTTGATGTCTACATTGTACCATTCATTGGTTGTTATGTTTAATGGCTCTTGAATCTCAACACATATTTACATTTTATCTTATAATTCTGAAGTAATAGACTGTCACATGTTAGAATGAGGTGTGTACAAAACACAGTATTTACGGCTCAGTTATGAATTTAGAAAAGCCCACTTGCACGTTGTTGCCAATGTGAAATTGTTCGTACACAGCAACTACTGTGTGTGTGTGTGTGTGTGTGTGTGTCCTTACTGTTATGTTCATATTGCTGAAGCACATCATTATATATAGGTGATGCTTTCTCAAAAATAAGATATATTTACATTGCATGGTCAATTTATTTTATATACTTCTGTTATATTTCATAGGTTACTCATTACAATGTGGCTTCATGTAACTAAATAGGTGTGAATGAGTGTGTTGGCGTGCCATTTCTGAAGGATACTCGTTCTCTGAATGAAACTACCTGATTGTTTCCTCGAAGAACAAATTATCCCTTTTATTTTGTGTTCTCACTAGTTTCTGTTAATGATCATCGTGACAAATAATAAATTAGTCTTTTTTTTTTTTTTAATCTCAACCCATATACATAGCTACAAATATGGAAATAGTACTATGTTCCCAGCAAAGTTCAAGTCTCATTATGCAATATAAAATGTGCCCCAAACCTTTGGGATAAAATTTCTGTAAGGATGCTCCAATGAAAAGGTATGAAACATCATACAACCAAATCAGTACAAATTTTCATAAGTTGCTTTGGGATAACATAGTGAGACATCTATGTACACAAGTGCAGTGTCCACTGTGGTTATGTGTGTGTGTCACCTCCCCCTTTATATAAAAGAGCTGTGCTCTCACCAGGAAGGTGATGCTAACTCTCTTTTTTGACATCCAAGGTCCGATACTCATCAAATTCCTCGAGCATGGAAAAACCATTAACAGTGATGTGTACTGTGAGACAACCCTAGCCTACGCAATACCTTCACGAGCAAACAGCCTGTGCTGCTGAAGGAGGGAGAGAGTCATTCTGCTCCACAATAATGCATGTTCACACATCTCCAAGGTCATACAAAGTATAACGGCCAAGTTCAATTGGGAGTAGCTTGAGCATCTGCCCTAAATCCCGGACATGTCGCCATGTAACTTCTGTGAGCTTGGTGCTTCAACTTTACAACAAACGGAAGAACACAGTGGAGGGCTTGTGTCACAGCCACAGGAATTCTGGAAACAGGAAATTCTTCAGCTCATAAACAGTGGCATAGTTGTGCTCTGCCCTCTGGTGATTACTTTTCCTACAAAGACTTTAATTATACCCACAGTATTGTTTTGTAGCTTTTCTCCTGAACAACCTCATAACTAATATAGAGGATAAAGCATCACCAATCAGAAATGAATATTACAGGTAGTACATTGTGTGCGAAGCATGTGTTTGTAAACAGGTTAAGTTTCCACACTGATGTTGCTGATCCTACCAGGCTATGCATAATATGTGATGTGTTAATGGAGAATTTTATCCTCTAAGGGGTTGCAAGGAAGCACTGGTGTACGAGACTGTTCTAACTCTGAACACAAAGACACAGTTGTAAGAAACCAACTATTTACTAAGTCACTGCATGATAGCTTAAGTACAATAAAGTTTAGAGAACATATACAAGACTGCTGTTCGGAGCCAGTGCATGGCTGCATAAAAAGCATTTGCTTGACAGGGACTGTCTGCTATCAGCTGCAGGTGACAGATGCGTGGACCAAAGGTCGGCAGCCTTTGGTAGGGGCCCGGAGCAGCCAAACAGTGTGCTCCTCAAATGAGTGTGTGTATCAACATGCACTGCAATAGTGGGGGCAGAAAAGCTGTAATGTGTGGGTGATTACAGATCCCCAGCAGAAATTTAAGGGGAAGTGGTTGGCAGGGGAGGAGCAGGCTGTCACTGTACACAAGTGACCACCGTGATATTTGAGACAGTGGCAAAATTTTATGCACTACTGTATTGTCTGCATTGGGACTGGTGGCCACCACTTTGAAAAGTGGCAATCCGATTAAGTTGTTACAACAATGTTAAGTGAATTATGTTAATTAAAACAAAATTTCAATTTCCAGTCATTTATCCCTCGCCTGAAAGTATTCAGTTTGGGATCTTCTACCATTAATAACATTTTGATCCTAAATATATGGGACATCCTATATATGTAGTAACGGAAGTCATATGTACTATGATGGTGATCTTGGCACTACTATACAGCACATAACTAGTTAGCGATAATACCAACAAGAATTACACCACTTAAATACTCTATTAAAAACCTTTATCATCATTAACAAAGTTCAGAATCCAGTTTAAAAATTTTCAGCAGCTGACTTTCCACCAACTAGAACTACTTTTAAATTATTACAGCTGCCTGTTTATGGAAGTAGACATCAAATTTATATAAGAAGCAGATCTTATGGGCTGGTCCTCTTTGATTTCCTTCATACTTAAAAGATTTGAAGGTAAGTGGTTGAACATCAGTTTCCTAATGCAGTACAATGTATTACAATGCACTGTCAAGTACAAAAATTTGAACTATGGGATAGAATCACCCATACTGGTTCAATTCCTGCTACATGCAAGACTTTTAACAACTTTTAAATAAATTCGACTTTTATTATGAAATGTAAATGTTAATTAGCAAATAATGAATCATAATTTTTTTCTAAAATCTTACTTTTAATTACTAATCACATGAAAATTGAGAGAATTATGAATAAATACAAACAGAATATTAAAAACACTATTATTGATCACCAAAATTCTCTCATTTAACATTAAGAAATTTCACATTTTGTAGCAGATTTTAATTTATTATGAGTACTTGTATTTTCATGTGATTTGTAATTAAAAATGACATTTTTATTAAAAAATTATAATTGATATACATTTAACATTTCAAATAGATAATAAATACGGAGTTGAAATAAAAGTTGCATGAAGCAAGAATTGAACTGATAACTTCGCAACATTGCAAAACTAGAATGTTACCCATAAAGCTACAGATGGTTCCATTAAAGGGTACAAAATTCTTTGTGCTTAACAGTGCTTTGAAATTTCCAAATCAAATTTTTTGTGAATTTTTGAGATGTGCATCTTACTGCTTTTGGCAACTGATGTCCAGGTTTATTTTTATGAAGTGTGAAGAAAATAGAAAAGAGCCAATCAGTAAGGCCTACTTGTTAGGTGTTACTGACTTCTCGCATAATGATTGTTGTTTTGTATGGTACCAATCAACAGGAGTGAGAAAGTGTAATGAAATATATTCCATTTGGCATTCTAAATGGCTGCTACAGAAAGTACCCACAATCTGTAGTTTTCTTCTGCGTAATAATCAGACTATTATTAATGTATTACTTGTAACGTAAGACAGACCTTTTAAAACCTTGCTCTATGATGCTCTACTTTTTTACTATATTAAAGGCAGTTGCAGTATGCAACAGTAAGCTTAGGAATAACATATATGATGGGATTATGGTCAAATTTCCCAAATCAAGCAATAGCTTTAAGAGATACTGCATGTCAGTTATCCATAAACTCTCCTGGAGCTTCGGCACTCTGGAGAGTGGACAAGGTGTGTGCAGCGGCCTCAGTAGCTCAAAAAATGTCTCAGATGAGAGAAAAAAAAATGCTAGTTAAGGCTAATAGTGATCACAGGATTTAATAGACCAAGAATGTCTTTCTGCAAGAGAGTAGACGTGGGATGGGAATGTCTAAACTAGTCTGGTACTCCTTGAGTAATGAATATCAAGTAAGTAGTATTTTAAATGGAATGCCAGGCCAGTGATGTCATCTATGATTCACTCTCCTTAGAAAAATATTTTGGGAATGAAAAACATGTAATTAGGGGTAGGTGGAAACAGTTTCTACAATAAACTGAACTACAAAACTGTTGACACTGATGTGAAGATTGCATCCATGATAAGGTGCTCTGATATGGATGTGACTGATGCATTGCCAACTCTCTGAGGTGCCTGCTTCTGAATGTTTTCAAAATCAAACAATGGTAATGAAACAACAAGAATATAGAAAAGATAGATTGTTACTCACCACACAGAGGAGTCGCTAAACCACAGACAGGTACAACGAAAAAGAATTGTTCATTTTAAGACTATGTCGTTCATCTGAAGTACACTGTCCAGCAACATTAATGTGACCACCTGTCAAAAGCCTGAATAATCAACTTTTGCAGTGTCAGAGTGTGTACGTGGACTAGGGGAAAAAAAAAAAAAAAATTCCCGGATTTTTCACAGATGTCCCAGTTAAAAACACACTTTTTCTGTGTAAAGTGACAGAATACTTTCTCTCGGAACCATAAAACTTATCAACCCTATGAACGGTTAAGGTTTTATACACTGGCGTAGAACTTACTGGAACTTCAGAACACTAAGCCCCCCCCCCCCCCCCCCTCCTTCAGAAAAAAGGAAGACACGTTTTGGTAAGATCTTTGCTAGGCAGCAACATGTAGCATGTATGCTGCATATTTTCGTATTAAGAAAATATACATTTGAATTCAACCAAACACAGCAAGTTAGCATCCAAAGCATTGAAATCGAGATTGTGATGCGCTTTAGAAAGCCAATCATAGCTGATGTCAAGTGATCTCGCCAGCCGACGATAGCAGATATTCAGAGCATAGGACATGTGACGTGGTCAGCCAATAGCAACCAACATCACTGTTCAGTAGCGCGAACACATATGAAACGTTAATGGTTTAAATTAATACACAGATTGTAGCTACTAGAAAAGCTAAGCTTTAACATGTAATACTTGTCTTTTTTGCATGTGTTACACTTTAATATACAACATACAAATGTGTCACAAAAATTTTAAATAATTTGTAAACATGTGTAAACATGCGAAGTGGTTGGCCCCCATGAAGCTTTAAATGAGAATCAAATGATCTGTGATTCAAGAAATTCAAAGCAGATTTGCACACGTAACAAAATTTATCTTGCGTAAAATGAAATTTACTTATTCCCGCGACCTGTTGGAATTCATTTCAGTAGTTGGCAGTGAGAGCTAGAAAATGCCGTTACCATGCATGCGCAGCTACAGTGACGTAGGAAGCCCACATGTTCATATCTATATAGCATTAAGAGATCTAACGTTACGTCATAAATGAAATAGAACATCAGAGGGTACTCAAAGAGCATCGACATTTTGTAAACCAGACTTAAATGCATAGTTCGGCTAAAAGTGCACATTCTTATGTCCAGACTCACAAAGAAGTAGGCCCCAACATGATACGAGGGTTGTAACTTAAATAGTGGCAACTATTTATTCACAAACCATACAAAAGAGTTACATGTTTGCACCTGTTACTGTCCTTAAAAGTAGTCACCAGTGTTGTGTAGAACCTGTTGCGAGCCAGGTGGAAGACGTAGTATACTGTTAGCAGAGCCTGTTTGGTGCGAATGGAGCAGTCTAAAGTTTTGGTGATTCTTATGTACAACTGTGATGGTGTTACCCTAACGCATTTCGTTCCTCCACGGCAGGCCGCCAATGCACAGTATTACTGTTCGTTTTTGGAGCATCACCTGCAACCAGCTTTGCGAAAGAAGCGGTGATGCTTTCTGCGCAACACACCCATCATTTTGCATGACAATGCGCGGGCGCATACAGTACAAGCTGTGGCTGCTCTGTTCGGTCGATGGGACTGGGAAGTACTGTACCATCCACCATACTCCTTGGACTTAAGTCCTTGTGACTTTGATTTGATTCCGAAGATGAAGGAACCACTTTATGGGATTCGCTTCAGAACTGTTCCAGGGATTCGACAGGCAGTAGACCGCTCCATTCGCACCATTAACAGAACAGTTTCTGCTAATGGTATACTACACCTTTCACATCGCTGGCAACAGGTTCTACACAACACTGGTGACTACTTTGAAGGACAGTAACAGGTGCAAACATGTAACTCTTCTGTATCGGTTGTGAATAAATAGTTGCCATTATTTAAGTTCCAACCCTCGTATTAAGCTTTCTAGTGTGGTTTTCGGGCTGCAAATTTTCTTGGAGTACCAGTACTGTATTATCTCATCTTTGGTTCTTTATTATGGCATAGCACCATATGTGCCAGGGGATAACAACGGGCACTTCTAATTCAGCAAACAGTTGACACTAGCCAATACTGTGGAATAAAACACTTCGTTTCAAATCAATTGACCGCCTCTGCGAAAAAGATTAATAAAAGCAAACTTTCTTAGCAAATTTCAGTGTTCAGGAAGGCAATTAATGCTCTACTGCCAAAAACCTGGAAATAAAATAAAATCAAGAAACTAAAACTAATTACGTATTTTAGTCTTTCGTAATTACATGAATGTATTTTAATTCACTTAATTGCTCTCGGGCACAGAAATGTGTTTCATGTGAGAGTTGTAAATGAAGAAGAAAAGCAAAATCACTAAACCTAAACACTGGCCATGTGGAGACTTCGCTTCCTCCTCTGCAACTTAGACTGCCCTGCGCACGCGCGAATCTGGTAGCTTGGGCTCGTCAGAAGAATTTTTGCGGCTAGTGTCTGGCTGCTTGTTGCTACTACTGATACAGCTAACAGCTGTACTTCAAGCAGCCATAAGCGGGAAGGAGCAGGTACTGCTCATACGTGACCCAACTGCGAGTGTGTGTGTGTGTGTGTGGTGTGTGTGTGTGTGTGTGTGTGTGTGTGTGTGCGGGGGGGGGGCATATGCGTGCACTAGGGCTTGTGGGCGCTCAACGTCACGGTCATCAGCGCCCTGAGACACATTAAAAGAAACTAATGTGGACAAATTTAGTAAAATGGAAGCATACATGCAAAGAAAGCAGGAAAAGATGCAAAATGCTGCATAAGAAAATAAAACTTAAGGAAAATGAGAAAGGAGCGTCAAGGATGCCACAGGAAATTTTCATTGGTTGGCCACTTACGTAAAATATGGGTGAGCCAGTCATCCTGTGAACAAATTAAGACTCTCTCCCTAAAATATTGGACAAGTCACAGAACTTTAAAACTTTAATCACATTCGTTTGAGTATTTCCTAAAAAGAGATGGCATATCTGCCGCCAAGTCAGCCACGAGCCCACTGGCAACTTCTCAAATGAACCTAATGTAAACTGTTGTGACATCACTACTGTATTATGAAGTACTGCATAATCTTCATCCTAAAGCCTTTGACACATTTCGGTGTTGGCAGGCGCTTGTGTGTGCACTGTGTTTTGTTGCTGGAAATGGCGAATTTCCTTTGAAAGTTAAGCTTATTTCAGTTTTCTTTCTCTTGTTTGTTTTATTGCTACATTATTATTCTGCAGTAGCGGGCTAAAGTAAAATTCTTTGTTAGAGTATATCATTTATTACCAATCAAAACTACAAAAATTTAACTGAAAACTAAAACAATGAAAAATTCCCGGAATTCTAAAAAATTCCCGGATTTTTCCTGGTTTTCTCCCGGATGAAAAAATTGCCGCACTTTCAGGGGCGTATACACCCTGAGTGTAGACCACTGCAAGACATACAGGAAGAAAGTCAATGAGATTCTGGAAGGTATCAACTCCAGTGCTGTGGCCAATTGCTCTAGGTTTCTCGGTTGAGGATCTGTAGTATGAACAGCTCGACTGAGGTAGTCCCACAGATTCTCTAGTGGGTTTAAATCTGAGAAGTTTGGTGGCCAGGGGAGTAGAGTAAGCTCTTCCTTGAGCACTTCAAACCACACGTATACATTGCGAGCTGCGATATATTGTATTGTCCCACTGGTAGATGCCATCCTATCAAGGAAAAACACGTAGGGGTGGCATGGTCCCCAAGGATAGGGGTATACTTGTGTTAATTCACTGGGCCTTCCAGAAGGGTGAGATTACTCAGGGTATGTCACGATAACATACCCCAAACCATAGTGCTCGCTTCTCTGTCTGACAACTGTTGCAAGGTGTTAGCTTTTGGACGTTTCATGCAAAACATGTCTGAGCCTTGGCGGCTCATATCGATAGTGCCACTCTGGTGGTTTATCTTTACTGCCACGGTCAGGGCAGTAAGCAGTGCCCTCTGGGGCCTACGCGAGGAGTAATGAGGCGAGGTCTTGGGGGTGTGCTCCGTGACGTCGTGGAAGACGGTTGTCGGGTTGACGCAGCGAGTGTGGGACCGGACCTATCGCATGGAGATATACAAGTTGGCTCTGAATGGAAGGCGCTGTAGCAAGCAGCAGGAAGCGGGCGTCCTGTAATTTGTGTGAAGGAGTAACGATTTTTGCATTGGATGTCGTAGTGGTTCCCGAGAGTTGCGGTGGCTGCTTTCGGAGAAGAGAATTGGTAAGAGCTCGTGTCTACGCTCTTTTCCGTACGATGTTGCTGCCAGCCGTTATAAAAGGGTGAAAATCAAGCGCTTGTATTGACTATATGGGAACCAATGTAAAATTACATTTGTGATTTAGTCTCACTTGTACTGTGACAATTTAGAGGCAAAAACTGTGGTGGTTTCATTAGGTCTGGTTCTTTGCTGTGCAACTAAGGGAGTCAGTTATTTGGGGTAACTGAGGGAGCACCATTATGTTAGTCTAAGTGATACATTCTCCACATTTGTCTATGGCTTTGTGAATCAAAATCATGGGGGAGTACACGTGTGAGTAATTTGCTATTGTATTGATGGTTATGTTGTAAAGACTGTTCTCTGGTGTGTTAAATCACGCACTGATTTGTAGCCGATCTAAGCAGAAGTTACCATTGTTACTTGCTTATGTGCTACTGTCCTTATGATTGGTGTTGTTTGTCTTTTGATTGTGGGTGTGCTCACGTTTAAAAAAAAAAAAAAAAAATTTACGGCTGCTATTCATAAGGGCTATCTAGTAAGGAAATTGCTTAAGCTTTTATCATATGCTGGTCCGTTTGCCTATCACATTGGATTTCTATGCAGTAACTGAAGGAATGTGTATGGTGGTTCAAGATTGTAGGCTGACTAGTATTTGAACTGGTGTTGAGCTTAAGGGCGAGATCAGCATCCCGCAAACCCGCACGCTGTGCGTGGTTAAATGTTCCGCTATTGGGGAGCCGGCTCTCTGTTCTTGGACTGTGTACGGATACGTGATGAGTGCATTGCTGTAGTTTTTCATGTGCTAAATTGCGGGGTGTCGGTGCCGTCCTAGGGCTAGACTTGTGATGTATGTTATGTTGAAAGGGAATTAACTGTACCAAACTTAAGAGAGCTTTTAGTTTGTTTTAGGTCTGTACATGGAATGATGTTGATATTTTGTCGATTGCAGCAATAACTTCCTATGTGGGGAGATCCTCTGCGGGACTTGTATTGTACTGTTGCAGTGCAGGCCATATGAAACGTGCTGCTTTAAACTTGGGACTGCAGCTCTCTGATGTTATATATTACTGTTTAATCTTAAATGTCTTGGATATAATATGGTTGTTGAGGACTATGTAATTTTGATCGCTGGTTCCTTAAAGGAAGTATTTCGCTTTAAAATATGTGCTCGGTCAGAGCCTATTTAAATATGATTTTAACTCATCATTCAAATTTTCTAGTCTTGCTTTCTTCAAAGGCTTTTAGTTAAATGATTGCTATTTGCCTGTTTAAATGTTTGAGTGACTTAAAGGAAAAGAATATTATTTGGTAATTTGTACTGATTGTTCCTTATGTGTTCAATAAATGTGTCTAGTCAATGGTGATGCACTGTTCTATTGCTAGCCTACCCCTTCCACTCCCCAGCCTATTGAGCTGCTTTGTGTCGAAATTGTGTTCAGAATACCCCTCTGACTTGACACCTCAATGGCAATGACCATCTGTCTGAAGAAGTATAAAATGTGATTCAACGGAATAGGCTACCTGTCATCACTCAGTGTATGTCCAGTTGTAGTATAGGCATCAAAATTCCAGCCTTTGGCACCAATGAACAGCAGTTAGCATGGGTGCATGAACCAGGTGCCCGCAGTGAATACCCATACATAGCAATGTTCACTGAATGGTCATTGAGGAGACACTGTTGGTAGACCACTGGTTCTGGGTGGTCAGTTGCTCAACAGTTGCCCATCTATTCACCCGTACACATCTCCACAGCTTTGTTGAGTCCTTTCATCTATGACCTGCAGTGCGCCACAGTTACCTGGTGTTGGTTTTGGATAGTGCCATTTTGCCAAGCACATAATATGTTAACAACAGTGGCACATGAACAATTTACGAAAGTTTTCTGAGTCCCCCAACACACTTTATATACTCTCCACTGCTAATGTTGCGACCTGCTGTCTGCGAGTGGTTGTTGCACATTGATGCTGAATACAGGCAGTGGTCACATTAATGTGACTGCATTGCGTAGAAAACTAAAACCCACAATCACACCACAGAAACATGGCCACTTTCACCTCCAGGTGCTAAAGCCAGACTGCACTGGGTCCGAGGTGAGCAACAAACTAACTGGGATAAGTAGTGGGGGTAAAGAAGAGGTGTGGAGAGGGGAGGAGAAGGGAAAGCAGGGTAGGTGTTGGGTAGATGCTAGTGCTGCCTGTGGAGTGTGTAGGGATATAGAGTGCACAAGATAGGGCTGCTAGGTGCAGCACCAAGAGGTTGTGTTGTGCGGCATGGGGATAGAAAGAGGAGAGAAGCAGAAAGGACTATGTATGTGCACTAGTGGTATCGGGGAAGGGAGGAGTGGGTATGGGAATGAAAGGTGTATTGCATGTAGAGTTCTATCTGCACTATTCAGAAAACTGATGTTGGTGGGAAGAACACAGATGTGAAGCAGTCATTAAAGTGAAGCACCTCGTGTTGGGTGGCACGCTCAGCAACTGGGTGGTCCATCTATCTCTTGCCCACAGTTTGGTGGTGGCCATTCCACCTTCATGATCTGGACTGAAAGTGAAGACACTAACCATATTCCTACTGACTCTTAACACTTCTCCCCCATTTTGCTTCATCTGCTCCTCCCCAGGCCAGTCTCCTGACCCATGAGGTGAGGTTCTTGGGGGGGGGGGGGGGGATTGACTTTTTGAAATCCTCTGTATAGTTGTATAGGTTAGGGTCCCAGATACCACACCCTGGAGCCATTCAACCTGATGGACTCATCTGCAAGGTATAATTTCTTGCATGTTTGCATGATGCTCTAGAGCTTTAAAAATAGTTGCAGTAAGAAGGCTGGTGGCACAGTGTAATTGTTATGGTGCATTTCCATACGCAGACAGTGTGCGTTCGAATCTCCTCTGGTACTATGATATTTTTATTTTTTAATTGTTATGGAAACTTTTTTGATTGTTATTTTAATTTATTGAATTGGTTTAAATTTTATTTTTGTCTTCTAATCCTGATTCACACCATTTTAATCATCATATTAACTTTCTGGGTTGCTCTAATGTTTTCTTCCTTCGATTCTTCTTTCATTTGAAATTTTGTTCACGTGATTTTAATTATTATCATGTATTTCTTTTCATTTAATTTCTTCTGTTTATCATCTTATAATTTCACCCATGTTACAGTATTCATTGTTTCTATTCCTCATTCCACTGAAATAATTATAAT
This sequence comes from Schistocerca piceifrons, assembly GCF_021461385.2. Lineage (NCBI taxonomy): Eukaryota > Metazoa > Arthropoda > Insecta > Orthoptera > Acrididae > Schistocerca > Schistocerca piceifrons. Next base: position 322,476,558 of record NC_060143.1, on the reverse strand, counting down.
TCCTTCTTTCATTTAAATCTTCGTCTGCATTATTTTGTCCTTACTGCCACAAGAATTTATGTTTTAAATGTTTGTACGATGATCACCACATAAAAAATTTTCAAATTGGAATGAAAAATCCATTTTTGACACCATTGCACAATCAATGTACCAGAGTATGAAGGTTGCCCAGAAAATAATGCACCACATTTTTTTTTCCTTCAAAAAGTTTTTATTGAACATAATGGGAATTACAAACAAACAAACCAACGCACACATGCACACATACACAAAAGAAAGAATAGTGTTTCATCTACACACCCTATTTTTCCCATTCTATGACCTCCCCCCAGCACAAAACAAGGGAATGTATGCCCTGTCGGTACGAATCCTTGCCCTGGTGGCAGAGACAGTGTTTCACTGTGTAACTCACCTCTCATCGTGCTCAAAATGTCTTTCATGAATGGCATCCTTTAATGGCCCACACATCAGCTCACAGCAACATGTCAGAGCTACAGAGAAGTACAAGCCGAACTGCATATGGCCTTAATCGGTCTTGAGAAGGCATATGACGGAGTGCAGAGGCAAGAGATATGGAAATGTATGAGAAGTAAATGCCTGCCAGAAAAATATAAGAGGGTGGTAGAAGACATGTATGAAGGTGCAATGACATAAGTCAGGAGCAGTGCAGGTGCAACAAATGCATTTCCTGTGACAGTAGGACTACTTCAGGGATCTGCTCTCAGCCCATATCTCTTTGACCTTGTCATAGATGCGAAAAAAGAGGCACCTTGGAGCATGATGTTTGCTGATGATGTGATCTGTGAACCCACCCAGGCGGCACTTCAAGACAAGCTTGAACAAAGGAGAAAAGTTCTAGAGGAAAGGGGAATGAGAATTAGCAGTAAAACAGAGTATATGCGTACAAAGAATGCTAAAGATCTATATATTAACCTGCAGGGCAAACAACTGATGCTGGTCATGAAATTTAAATACCCAGGCTCTTACATGCAAAGTGATGGAGGACTGGAGGCTGAAATACAGCACAGGATAAATAGTGGATGGATGAACTGGAGGAAACTGAGCAGAGTACAGCGTGATATGAAGTTTAGCTGCAGAATAAGAGGAAAGCTTTACAAGTATGTTGTGAGGCCTGCGATGCTGTATAGTGCAGAAAAATTGGCCAATTACAAAAGCCCAAGAGAAAAAGACGGAAGTGGCAGAAATGAGAATGTTAAGGCTGGTGGGTGGGGTGACATGAAAGGATAGACTAAGGAATGAGTAGGTTTGGGGAACAGTGAAAGTGGGGCCCATAGGGAAGAAGATCCAAGAAAGTATGCTAAGACCGTATGGACATGTGCAGAGAAGAGGGGAGTACTACGTGGGGAGAAGAGTTGAAGACCTAGAAATTGAACGATCAAGGAGAAGAAGAAGACCGAAACTGAGATGGAAAGACAAGGTAGTAGGGACCTACAAGAGAAAGGATGGCTCAGAGAAGAAGCACTGGATATGCATTTATGGAAGAGAAGGATCCAGCAAAGCAATGCCGACCCCCATATGATGTGGGAAATTTCTGAGATGATGATGATGATGATGATGATGACAGTACCAGTGGGAGAAGAATTGTAAATATTCATCTTCTTAATATACTCTAAAATTATTCCCAAGGGGCGGAGACAATTATATTCGGTATTGTGATATTTGGTCATGAAAGTTGCCTAGGGATGTAACAAAGGATTGAAAATACACACTGCCCATTGTAAAAAGTATTCAAGTGTTTAAATGCTTAAAGATTCCAGGTTTGAAGTATCTCTTAAACAGCAGTATGCTGGCTACAGATGGGATCTGATTCTTCATATGAAGCAATACCTATTCTGCACATGAAGTAAATACACCGCCTACATAGTGTCAGTTAGTAAAAAATTATTCAGATTTATCTCTCTACAAGGCGATCAAATTATTTTGATGTAAAGAGAAGATTATATATTCACATTTATTTCTGGACTTTGAGAACAATTAATTTTATTTAAGTACTCTAAATGTATTTGTGTACCAAAAGTGGGTTCAAGCAAATAAATAATTAATTCTGTCTTTCTTTTACTTTGTTAACTAATCTTTTATTATTTAAATCAAATTATTGTGGAAACATATAATACAGTCCAGTTAGTAAACTGTAATCTAGCAGATGAGGTAATGGCAGAACTGAAGCTGTGAGGACGGGTCATGAGTCGTGCTTTAGTAGCTCAGTCGGTAGAGCACTTGCCCATGAAAGGCAAAGGTACCGAATTCGGGTCTCAGTCTGCCAAACAGTTTTAATCTTCCAGAGAGTTTCATTATGAAGTTGCTGAAATGCTAAAAGGTTCATACACCAGTATTTATAAGGCTTCCTCCATCCCAAGATCGATAGTCTGTGTCTGACACTCATACATTTAAGATCCATGAAATGAGCCTACAGAAATCTGTGGATAATTTTCACAATTTTTAATTTTCGGTGGAAGTTGGCAGCTAACCATTACTGTATTACAGTCTACATAGCAAGTCTGCTTTCTATCTGTGCACTATTAACATCTCCATGAAAGACTGCCCTTCTCTATTATGTATTGGTATGATATACTCGTATGTATGCGTGTGACTCATGTAATGTGTTAATATCATGCAGTGTCTTCTACTCTCTTTGAATCAACACAAGAGCAACTTTGATTCCAGTCGCATATTGTGTCAACATTATGAATATTAGTTTATTTATGTCATCTATCAGGAAATTTAGTGCAGTGATCGCTTACATTTGTAATGTGACTGCTGTGCTGGAATTTGAATGTGACTGGGTACAATAAATATTCTGTCCTTACCGTATTGATGACGTACCTACCTGCATAAAAGCAGTTTTTGTGAGAACTGGAGCTGATCATCGTTCTGTCTCTAATGACAATAAATGAGGAAAAAACCACTCTATTAAAAGTTGCTTGTGTACATTATTGAGATATTTCCTGTAACACCAGTTTTACAGCAGTTCAACAAATTTTCTTCAATGATACGTCGAGAGCAGTATAACGATTTGCACCATTAGAAAATTGTAGTGAAATGCAGGAAGATCTGCAGCGGATAGGCACTTGGTGCAGGGAGTGGCAACTGACCCTTAACATAGACAAATGTAATGTATTGCGAATACATAGAAAGAAGGATCCTTTATTGTATGATTATATGATAGCGGAACAAACACTGGTAGCAGTTACTTCTGTAAAATATCTGGGAGTATGCGTGCGGAACGATTTGAAGTGGAACGATCATATAAAATTAATTGTAGGTAAGGCGGGTACCAGGTTGAGATTCATTGGGAGAGTCCTTAGAAAATGTAGTCCATCAACAAAGGAGGTGGCTTACAAAACACTCGTTCGACCTATACTTGAGTATTGCTCATCAGTGTGGGATCCATACCAGATCGGGTTGACGGAGGAGATAGAGAAGATCCAAAGAAGAGCGGCGCGTTTTGTCACAGGGTTATTTGGTAACCGTGATAGCGTTACGGAGATGTTTAACAAACTCAAGTGGCAGACTCTGCAAGAGAGGCGCTCTGCATCGCGGTGTAGCTTGCTCGCCAGGTTTCGAGAGGGTGCTTTTCTGGATGAGGTATCGAATATATTGCTTCCCCCTACTTATACCTCCCGAGGAGATCACGAATGTAAAATTAGAGAGATTAGAGCGCGCACGGAGGCTTTCAGACAGTCGTTCTTCCCGCGAACCATACGCGACTGGAACAGGAAAGGGAGGTAATGACAGTGGCACGTAAAGTGCCCTCCGTCACACACCGTTGGGTGGCTTGCGGAGTATAAATGTAGATTTAGATGTAGATGAAGTAGGTAACATCACACACTCAACATGCTGAAATGCCAATGACTAACTTACTTTAATCAAAGTACAGCTCTAATCAAGAAAAAGACGCACTACAAGATGTACAGCAAAATCCAACCACTATGCAGAAAAAATATTATATTCAGGAACAATGGAAAAGGAATATTAGACCCAAATGCTGGCCTCTAAATTCAATGAAGTCTTTCTAATTACAGCAGGAAACTAAAGGTAAACTCCACGATCTACACAGAAGACAAGGAGATGCCAACGAGACAGTGTGTGATCCTGTGCCACGTGTCGTCATTTGGATGCAGTATGGAGGGGTATGAGGCCAGCACAAAACTCTCTTGACCATTGTCGGCTACCAAGACCTTAACACACTGCTTCTCGTTCACATAACTCCTCAATTGGTGTGATGAGGCTGAGTGGACCTCATTCCAGGCCCCCCTGGCAATATTTGGAATTTAGACTGCATCTTCCACATAGCAGCCACACACGCCAACAACTCAGGCGTGGAGACGGGATGGACGCTAACAGGGAACATGGATAAAAAACAATCTATCATAGACAGATCCATTAGCTTTACAAAGGCAGGTTTTGCATACTCACCCGGCAGACATCCCTTTTGCTAAATCAACTGTCAATCAGATCACAAAAATCGTAAGGTCAGAACAGCAAGTAATTCTTCTGGGTATGGTATATGGTAGTGTTTTTTTTAATAATAATAATAATAAAAAAAAAACTGATGTCTTCTGCTGACTTGACAGCTCACGTAATTTATGGTTAACACTAGTGTCCATAGCATACAAATTTTAATCTGCCAGTATAAAGGTAACTTATAGTATTCTCTGGAAGTTCCACGCATGACTATTTCCACATTCTTGAATGCTCTTCTTCATTATGCGACCTTCAAAACCTAATGTGTTAACTAGGACTGTTGATGTTTTTAAAAATATCGGGAATCGGATACATTGATATTTAAAAAAATATCATTATTGGCTTCCCGATTTATCGAAATTTTTTTCCGATATATCAACAGAAAAAATATCGACATACCAGCCAAAAAATAATTAGCTGCACATTGTAAATATACTGACACTTTTTTAGATATTCTGTACATCAACAAGCTAGCAGCCTACTTATCCCCTTTTGAGCACGAATTGAAAGGAAAACAACGCACATTCATGCTTGGTGATAACTACTTTGCTAACAATGGTAACTGGAGGTAAGTGGTACAATAAAAGGTGTCATATGGACCCATCATTCGGTTTTGCCACATAACTGATTTGTCTTTAACATTTCATGTCAACTTCCCTGTTTTTTCATTTCTGCAAACACCAGTTACCTATCAGTTGTAGTGTCAAAATTGCACGGTGAAGTTAAAAGTTGCAGTTTCTGTTGGTAGCACAGAGTGCCGATTACGCCAGCATTTCCCCCTCACACGTCTCTGACCACTGAAAAGAGTAATCTTGTCATTTAGATTTTTGTTCATCAGTTTCAGCAATTGTTTTTGAAGAATGCCGATATGAAGAAATAGCACATTAGTTGCATTAAAAATGTTTTTTTAACGCAAATGATGTGCTAGTCCTTCACATAGGATATCTTGTTATTCCATTCACACTGCCACCCCAGTGCAATTGGACTACTACTTTGTGCCATCTATACTTGCTTCCCACAGTCAACGAAAAAGACTGGACGTGATGAAAACTCAAAAAGTAGTAAGACTCCTTCACACAATGAAAGTAAAATTATGTTCTATTACAATTTCAAAAGAACAACTTCAAATATACTATACATAATATAATATAAAATAAAGTAAAAATATCAGCACTCAATATTGCCATTTCAATATTGATATACTGATGTATCGATGAAAAAAATATCACTGATATGTATCGATATTTTTTTGAAAAAATATCGAAGCATCGATATTTTATCAACATCCCTAGCATTACCCAACGACTGAGTGTAAACCAAAAATTCTAATATTTCATTTCATTTTCCAACATCATCACATCTACAAATGTCCATTCTTAATGTACACCTTTTAACACAAGTGAATTCATGTGTTGTAAAAACTACTAGCAGATAAATCTCAGGCCATTCAGTAAATGAAATATAAAACAAACCATACTTTTACAGAGATGCAGTTCCCCGAACATTATGCGTACCTTACAAGAGTTCCAGCTGAAGGTATCACCAGGAATTTAAGGATTAAGTTGGTGTTAGTGGGGGTTGAGTGGAAAGACACAGGAGGGAATTTTTGAACAAGGGAAACGAAGCTTCAATGTCATAAATGTCGTTAAATGAACTTTCGATTCTGAATAAATCTTATAGGTACTACAACAGAAGTATTATTTAACAGTATCATTACAATTAATTATTCCTGACTGACAATTTGTTTAATATGATTTTACTGCAATTAATCATTATTTTGGATTGATGCTTTGTTAAAAAGTAGGTGTATGAAGGGTTGTAAAAAAAGGTCTCACCTTATCGGTTTCATCCTTTTCAATTGCTGTACTAACAAGTTGACTACATGGCGGCAACAACAGCTCAAAGGCATATATGGATCGATTTGTATCATTAACATATCTTAGGAAAGAATTTTCATCCTGGAACCAGAAATAAAATTTTGTTACAATCATATTACACACTAAACTGGCGACTTCTAAAATACATACACTTGACAGCACAAAAACATGCCTGCAACTGCAATTAAAGACCTGGAAACAGCAATAACTGAGGCGAGGTGGACGCCAAGACAAAATAGTGGTAAGAACGGCCTTGGTAAAGGTGCATACTGTGCCTAGGCATAGTCCAAGATAGAATAGTGGCAAGAAATGACTGATATAAGTGAAACACATATAATGTGTGAATACTTCGGAGGGATTGTCAAATGGTTCGGATGCAGCTGCCTGTTGCCACATGTGGTTTGAACAACCTCCCCCTCCCCCCCCCCCCCCCCCACCTTAATGACTTTTGTTTTAACCTTTGTACAAATTAACAGAGTAAATCTATAACAATTCTTATTAAGGAGGTTTGAGCCCTAGAAAAACCAGAGCATATGGTTTCTACACTACTAAACTTCCACTGATTTCAATGAATATCTGTATTCTGTACAGAAGGGGTCTAAGATGTGTGCAATAATTGCCACTATCTGCCATCTCATCACCAGAGGCTGAGATCCAAATGTCATCTAAGGTTCATGATCAGGCCAGTTTTGTTACATAGTCTACCCACACATTTTCAATGTGACCCACACCTGGTGCTGGAAGAGGCCACCAGATAAGAATATTGTTGTTCTGTTCTGCAAACCATCCATGTACAGTCATTAACATGTGCAGTGGAATGTGGTCTGCAGGAAACAGATTCATCATCATCAGCATTTCCTTCCAGCCAGCCAGGTAGGAACTTTTTGAATGATATGCCTCCATTGGTTTCTGTCCTGGTATAGCTTTTCCCTCTCCACTACATATCATGTTACTCCTCTCCTCTTGAGATCTTCCTTAACCTGGTCTGTCCATCTCTTTCTAGGCCATCCAATCGGTCTTCTTCCTGGTACCTCCATCTCCAAATACTGGCATGGAATTCGAGTTGGGTGCATTCGCTTCACATGACCGAACCACTTCAATCTCAAAGCATTCATTCTCTCCTCTGTAGTCAACGTCACCTGCAGATCTCTCCTTACACGATCATTCCTGACTCTGTCTCTCCTAGTTTTTTGTAATGCTGACCTAAGGAACTTCATTTCACATGCTTGTATTTGCCTCTCTTCTCTCCTATTTATGACACAGGCCTCTAGACTATACATCATGATTAGCAGGAGATAAGTTTTATACATGATCTGTTTGGCCCTTTGATGGACTTCCTTGTCCCAGACTAGATTTTGTACTTAGTTGAAGAAGCTAGATCCTTTTGTTATTCAGTTTAAGACCACTAGTTTAGAACTTCTATTGCATGATATGATGCTATTCAGATAATTGAAGCTTTTCACACTCCAGTATGATGTGACAAGGTGTGGGCATCTTGCTCATCTTCATTCTCACTGTCTTGTTTCCTCTTACAGTTAACTTGAATTTTTTTAAATTTTGTGTTCCAGTAATCTAGTCTCCTCTGAACCTCCATTTCTGTCTCTCCCCAAATGGCGATTTCATCAGCAAAAACAAAAGTGTTGAGATATTCATTTTCTTCTTGCTTGATTTCTTTCATGATTGTGTCCATAAGTGTAATGAAGAGTAAAAGGGAGAGCGAACTGCTTAGCTGAGCACTTCTATATCTTAAACCACTTTGATCTTCCACCTCCTACTTGTACACTGCTCTCACAACCATCGTACAGCATTTGGACTTTTTTAATTAATGAATCAGGAACATTATGTTTTCTCAAACATTCCCACATTTTATCCCTTGGTACACTGTCATATGCGTTTCCCAAATCCACGAATACTACTATCAAGTCCTTTTCTTTTTCCCAATATTTCTCCATTAACTGATGGAGGGAGAAAACGAGATCTATTGTTCCCCTATTACTTCTGAACTTGTGCTATTGTTCCTCTAATTGGTGTTCTAGAATTTTCCGCAGTCTTTTTTCCATGACCTTTTCCATTATCTTAAGGCAGTGTGATTCCTCGGTAGTTGGTGCATTTCTTTCTACTACCTTTATTGATCAATGGTATTATAATTCCTTTTTTCCATTCATCTGGCACTTTGTTTTCTTTCCATATCACCCCCAGCACCCAGTGTAACCATTGTATTTCATGGATTCCTGCAGCTTTAATCACATCCGCTGTCAGCTGATCTACTCCAGCTGCCTCCCCACTTTTTATCTGTTCCAGGGAATTCTTAGTTTCTAACCAAGAGATTGGATCCTGCTCTTCCTCTAATTCAATGACTTCGGTGTCACTTTCTTGTGCACCTTCCCCATTCAGTAAGACTTCAAAATAAGTCTTCATCTCTTCTCTGATACCTTCCATGTCCCTGATAATACCCCCATCCTCTGTTTCAATTGCTTTTATGTCTTATCTATTAGATCTTTTACTTTTCAATAACCCATATAGCAGTTTTTGGTTCCCTTTGCGATCCTGCTCTAGTTTCTGGGTGAATATTTCCCAACTCTTCTCCTTTTCTTCTTTCACAATTCTCTTTGCAGGAAACAGATTAAACACAGATTAAACCCTCACAATATGAATATGCTGGACAGCATCAAGTGGACTGTCTATCATGTGAGGCATTGCAAGTTTAAAGAAAAAGATCCAGCCCCATACTGCCACATACATATGGCCATGCTGCGGTGGCCATGCTGTTCTAGGCGCTTCAATCCGGAACCGCGGGACTGTACGGTCGCAGGTTCGAATCCTGCCTAGGGCATGGATGTGTGTGATGTCCTTAGGTTAGTTAGGTTTAAGTAGTTCTAAGTTCTAGGGGACTGATGACTTAAGATGTGAAGTCCCATAATGCTCAGAGCCATTCGAACCTTTTTTGAACATATGGCCATAGTGAAATAAATTGTGCATATATTCAGGTTTCAAATGGACACCTTGTAACTTTTATACCATCACTGGAAAATTTTTTGCAGTGAAAAATATCCATTTGTCTGTCAGTTACTAATGCCAATCTCCTTGACAAATGCTAGTTGACACAGTCTATGTTCATCACAGAGTCTGGAGTCTATCCTTGACAGCAGCATGTTAGTTCTTTAGCCAGACTTTCTAAGCTAGTACCAAAGAGTATGCACTGATCTGAGAAAGGTAATATGTTTACTTCAACTTCACTGGTTTAAAATTGTTGTTATTATAGTGTAATCACTTCAATATCCTGGTATCCTGGCCTGGTGCTGAAGTAGTCCACAGTGAAGTTACTGTATGCCTACTGACTTCTTCAGTTTCCCATGGAATCTGATGACATACAGTGCACTCAGACTTTGCTCATGAATAAAATGGCTGGACTTCCAGTAACGTAGTTCATGTGTCTGATCTTGAATCTTCTATTGTCATTGGTTATTAAAGAACGAATGACTGATGCACTTACTTACATATATAAACAACTGACCACCACAGACTGTCATAAAAAGACCGGCACATTCAGGCTATAGCAAGTATCATACCAAATAAAATACACCACTGGCCATTAAAATTGCTACACCAAGAAGAAATGCAGATGATAAACGGGTGTTCACTGGACAAATATATTATACTAGAACTGACATGTGATTACATTTTCACGCAATTTGGGTGCATAGATCCTGAGAAATCAGTACCCACAACAGCCACCTCTGGCCGTAATAGCGGCCTTGATATGCCTGGGCATTGAGTCAAACAAGAGCTTAGATGGCGTGTACAGGTACAGCTGCCAATGCAGCTTCAACACTATACCACAGTTCATCAAGAGAGGTGACTGGCGTATTGTGACGATCCAGTTGCTTGGCCGCCATTGACCAGACGTTTTCAGTTGGTGAGAGATCAGGAGAATGTGCTGGCCAGGGCAGCAGTCGAACATTTTCTGTATCCAGAAAGGCCCTTACTGGACCTGCAACATGCGGTCGTGCATTACCCTGATGAAATGTAGGGTTTCGCAGGGATCGAATGAAGGGTAGAGTCACGGGTCGTAACACATCTGAAATGTAACGTCCACTGTTCTAAGTGCTGTCAATGCGAACAAGAGGTGACCGAGACATGTAACCAATGGCACCCCATACCATCACGCCGGGTGATACGCCAGTGTGGCGATGACGAATACACACTTCCAATGTGCATTCACCGCAATGTCGCCAAACATGGATCTGACCATCATGATGCTGTAAACAGAACCTGGATTCATCTGAAAAAATGACATTTTGCCATTCGTGCACCCAGATTTGTCATTGAGTACACCATCGTAGGCGCTCCTGTCTGTGATGCAGCGTCAAAGGTAACCGCAGCCATGATCTCCTAGCTGATAGTCCATGGTGCTGCAAACATCGACGAACTGTTCGTGCAGATGGTGTTGTCTTGCAAACGTCCCCATCTGTTGACTCACGGATCGAGACGTGGCTGCACGATCCGTTACAGCCATGCGGATAAGATGCGTGTCATCTCGACTGCTAGTGATACGAGGCCATTGGGATCCAGCACGGCATTCTGTATTACCCTCCTGAACCCATCGATTCCAATTCTGCTAACAGTCATTGGATCTCTACCAACGCGAGCAGCAATGGCGCTATACGATAAACCGCAATCGCGATAGACTACAATCCGACCTTTATCAAAGGCGGAAACGTGATAGTACGCATCACAACAACGTTTCACCAGGCAACGCCGGTCAACTGCTGGTTGTGTATGAGAAATCGGTTGGAAACTTCCCTCATGTCAGCACGTTGTAGTTGTCGCCACCGGCGCCAACCTTGTGTGAATGCTCTGAAAAGCTAATCATTTGCATATCACAGCATCTTCTTCCTGTCGGTTAAATTTCGCGCCTGTGGCACGTCATCTTCGTGGTGTAGCAATTTTAATGGCCAGTAGCGTAGTTTTTGAAAATATAATTGGGTAGATGTCATGATACTCTACACCAGCCTCAGAAACAGGACAGGATTTACTGGAACAAAAACTGGCACAGCTACAAGGATTTCTCTTTTGGATCATGGAATATTAGAAGCCTGTATCGCCCTGGAACTGCCCAAATACTAGCAAACGAATTAAGAAAATATGGAGCGCAACTGGTAGCTCCCCAAGAAGTAACATGGCAGGGAACAGGTTCACTGAAAATAGCAGACGGGACAATAATGTATGGAGACTGCGGTCAGCGCCATGAATTTGGAAGCGGTTTCTACATTCATAAATCAACAGATGACTCAGTGAGGGAGTTCAAACATGTTAATAACCGTATATCATACATAACTATTCAAACACAGTGGTTAGACATTAGATTTCTAAATGCACATGCACCCACAGAAAATGCCGACAACACGCAGGAGGAATTCTAGAGCCAACTGGAACAAACGTACAACTTATAAAGTAGGCACAAGGTGAAAATAATGTTAGGAGATTTTAATGCCAAAGTAGGAAAGGAAGAAATCTACAAGCCAACCATTGGCAATTTTAGCTTACACAAGGAAAGTTCAGAGAATGGGGTTCAACTTATAAACTTTGCAATGACAAATGGTCTCACGATAAGCAGTACAAAATTTCAACATAAACGCATTCATTTAGGAACATGGATATCACCAGATGGAAAGGTAGTCAACCAAATAGATCCTGTAGCTATCCAGGAACGATTCCAAAACAGTATTAAAGATGTGAGACCCTTTAGGGGAGTGGATTGTGACACAGACCACATGTTAATAATATCAAAAATGAAAGTGAAACTAAAAAGGAAAGTTTGCTTGTGTCTGTATGTGTGGATGGATATGTGTGTGTGTGCGAGTGTATACCTGTCCTTTTTTCCCCCTGAGGTAAGTCTTTCCGCTCCCGGGATTGGAATGACTCCTTACCCTCACCCTTAAAACCCACTTCCTTCCGTCTTTCCCTCTCCTTCCCTCTTTCCTGATGAGGCAACAGTTTGTTGCGAAAGCTTGAATTTTGTGTGTATGTTTGTGTGTCTATCGACCTGCCAGCGCTTTCGTTCGGTAAGTCACCTCATCTTTGTTTTTATATATAAAAAGGAAAGTAAATAGAAATAGAGAAGAAATTACAAGATATAACATAGGAAACCTGGCAAAAGTAGATATAAAAGAAAATTTTACAAAAGAAATTAAAAGCAATCTAACAAAACCGAGACTGACCAATGCAGAACCACAGGATGTCGAAAGCAGATGGAGACACCTGAAGGGCTGTATTCAAGAAGCAGCTTCCAAAATCATAGGTGAAAGAAAATGACCTAGTTTGGTTTAACACCAAGTGTCAAGAAAAAGTGCTGGAAAGAAGAAATACGAGGAATGCATAGATTAAAGAAAGGGACAATATGACATTGAAGGAAAGATACTATAAACTCCGCCAAGAAACACAAAGAACCCTAAGACAAGAGAAAAGGGAATACTATAACAATATGATCAGAGAAGCAGAGGATGATTTCCAACATCACAGGACAAGGCAGATGTATCAAAATACAAAAAAATCCTTTGGTAAATTCAATAAAAGGGAACAGTTTATAAAGGACCAGTATGGGAAAATACTGACCAACAAAAGTGAGATACAGAACAGATGGAAGACATACTTTTCACAACTTCTCAACTGCAATGACCCACACTCTTACTTTAAATCGAAAGAACCTGATACAGTTGATACAGTTACTACCCCATCAGTAAATGAAATACAGCAAGCAATAAAGAAATTAAAGAATAACAAGGCTTGTAGCGAGGACAAGATATACGCTGAATTATTAAAGAATGGAGGTCCACAACTGGAATTAGAAATACAAGCGTTAATAGAAACAATTTGGGAGACTGAAACCATTCCTGCAGATTGGAAAACTGCAATTGTGTACCCCATATTTAAGAACAATGATCCACTAGTTTGTGATAACTACAGAGGAATTGCCTTACTGGATGTCACCTACAAAACCTTATCGAGCTGCCTATTAAACAGGCTGTACCAATAACAGAAGAACTGATTGGGGACTACCAAAGCGGTTTCTGCAGAAACAGATCCACATTAGATCGCTTATTCACCCTAAGACAAGTAACTGAGAAGGCGTGGGAATTCAATGTAAATGTTGTAATGGTACTTGAATTACGTAACCATTACGGCACCTCAACTCAACCTCTCGATACCAGCAATATTCTACTGTGTTTCTGTAAAGTAGTTAACATGTTTCTGAGTCAACATTCAGATTTGATTTCATTAATGTAGAGGTGCTTTGATACATCGATATGTTTATGTTGCAATGATATTATTCTTATGTGTATTCTTTCTTTTGTCACTATGATCTTTGACGTACTTGTAACTGATTTTTGGGCGCGTAAGCGATTATTAGTTGTTAGAGAGTCAGATCTGGAGAAGGTCAAGTGCTGGGCGTCATGTTGGAAAGACGCATATTGTAGTCAGCTTATAAAATGTGAACTTTAACAGTGAGGAAGATGTTTTCAAGTATGTTTTGTATTGTGAAATGATGTTTTGTGTGTTACGTGATATTGCAGCAAAAGTAATAAAAAAGAAGTGTAACTTAAATTCGGAGTGCTGATTACTTTTTTTACATCACCATTGTCCTGCAAAAGTGTAACTTCAAGAATGGTTTGTGAAACACATCTATAAAACTTTTGAATATAGCAGAATAAAACCTAGGCCTCTCTGCATCCGAGCTTGGAATCACCACCACCTAGATTTTTGACGATTGAGCAACGATTTTACGAGACCAATGTGGGAAACACGAAAAGATGAGTGCCTAGTTTATTCATTATTACATGAAATGACTTTATGAACTGTGCTCTAATGACACCTGCCACATAATAACTTTGTTGTTGCCCGAAAATGCAGTATTTAGCAGCGTGAGCAACACCACAATCATTAATAAATATTGACCTATGTTGTGGTAGGGTTGTTAGAATGTCCACATATTATTTGTAGATTTAAAAAAAAAAAAGCCTTTGATAGCATACACCGACAGACACTGCTAAATATAATGAAGGAATTTAAAATACCATCAAAATTAATTGGATTAGTTAAAATGTGTATAGATGAAACTTTGTGTCGCATAAAGACACCAGTACAGTGTGTAAACTTTCAGATGGCAGACCTCTCCCTAGTCCTGAATCGGTAGAAGTCAGTAAACGTCGGGAGGCTTTGGTAGGCACGCAGTTTCGACTGCTGCAACATTACGTAGCTGACTGTTGTACAAGGTAGCCATTGCCGTCTGCTTCGTTATTGTTTTGCGCTGTACTGTTCTGCGTGTTTTTGTTGTGCAGTTGTGCTAAACATTATCAACATGAGTGAAGAGGCAGTTGCTGGCTCATCTCGGGAGTCGCCACCAACCCCTACCGGTAGGCCTACGGTTAGAAGTAGCGATGCTCGCAAAATTATATTGCGTGTGATTGAATGCTGCGAAAGGGAATGGGAGCAGAAAAAATTGCTTCACCCCATTTACAAATCTTCAGTGAGAACTGCTACATACACAGGACAAAGCATGCGTAGCATTGGAAGATTCAAACAGTTTTCCAAGAATCATCCTGGCGTATCACCACAAACGCCTGTCAAGAAAAGGCGAGTTTCCATTTATTTCATTTTTCCTTGCTACCGTATTGCTTTGTATGGAAACACCACTGGTTACTGTATCATTTCAAAACACATTCATATTACAGTACATTTCCAAATGGTTTGTGAGCGCATAGTAGACAGACATACATACATTCATTTTTATATATATATAGATTTTAATGTACATGACTATTTCAGTTTTGTTTACAAACAACATTTAAAGCGAGTTTTACTTCCAAGCCTTTCGTCTGCTTTCGTGTAAGCATGACACGCAATTTGTAGTGCCAGCACTGCAACTGGTAGGCTTGCTCCCCCAACAGCTCCTCTCCCCTCGCCAGCCAATGCTTGCTTCTTCCTCTCCCCGCACTCCCCTCACAACTCTGCCGTCTTACAGTCAACACACTGTAGGAGAAACTGAAGATTTTAAGGTGTACACTGGACTGGACTGGACTGAGACAAGGGGATGGCACTTCTTTAACCTTGTCCTAGAGAAGATTGATAGAGAATTTTCTAAAACCAGTCCACAAGGGATCCAGCTACAGGATGTGAACATTACAAGACTTGCCTATGCAGATGATGTAGCACTAATAAGTAGTCCCAAAAGGGAATGAATAAGAATGATGCAAAATTACTACAAAATTGTTAAGAAAACAGGATTACATGTTAATGAAGAAAAGACAGAATACCTGCCCATAAGTAAGAAAACCAGAAAAGATGCACGTCCTGACTGTAGATGGATTCAATTTCAAGACTGTTGACTACTTCAAGTACCAAGGAAGTCTTTTTAGCAATAACAACAGAACTTATATAGAAATAGATGCCCGTTTATCAACAGCAAACAAGACACTTTTTAGTTTCATCAAAATTCTAAGGAAAAGATCACTTAGCAGTAACTTCAAAATCCGCTTATATCAATCGACCATTATACCTGTGATGTTATATGGATGTAAACATTAATATTTAGAAAGAAAGATGAAGAAAAACTGTTAATATTCGAAAGAAAAGTACTAATGAAAATTTTCGGACCTGTATACGGCAAAAATAACATGGAATGGAGAATAAGAAGAAATTTAGAATTAAGAGGGCTGTACAAGCACCATAACATCATCGAAGTGCTCAAGAGGAGAAGGTTGAATTGGGCAGGCCATATAGCAGGAACGACAGAGAATAGACTATCTTGTATGGCATTCAGCAGAACAATAGATGGAACGAGAGGAAGAGGGAGACCCAGAATCAGATGGCGGGATAACATTCGGGAGGACACAACTAGGATAAACAGCAACTGGACAAACAGCGCATTAGACAATCAGAAGTGGAAGAGGATCATAGAGCAGGCGTATGGTCGATAACACCCTTGCCACATATAAAGTAAAGTAATGTAAGATGAAAAATCTACTTGCCAAGCAGTGGGAGGAGAAAATACATGTGCAAGATTTCAGAGCCAGCAGTTCCTCCTGGCCGAAGGGTGGAAGTGGGAAAAAGAGGAATGATGGAAAAGGCCTGGGAGGTATAGGAAAAGGGGAGAGTTGGAAAAATCACTCAGAATCCCTGGTCAGGGGAGACTTACCGCACAGTATGAGAAGGAAAGAGTGACTGTTAGTGACAGTCAATTTCCTTAACTTTTATAGGTTTTAGATTTTTTTATCTATCCAATTATATCATAGTCTAATTATCATGCCGTTCTACAAGAAATTTACTCTAAAATGACGTTATAGAGGTGACCCTACTATGAAGGAAATTAAGCATTATTTCTCTTCACATCTGTTCAAACAATGGAAAATCCTGGATAGAAAGTAACAATACAATATTATGGAAAGTCGCTACCCACAATATAGCGGAGATTCTGAACGCACGCGCGCACACACACACACACACACACACACACACGCACGCACGCACGCACGCACGCACGCGCACACCCACGCCCACGCGCACACACACGCGCACGCCCACGCGCACGCCCACGCGCACGCCCACGCCCACGCGCACGCCCACGCCCACGCGCACGCACGCACACACCCACGCGCACGCACACACACGCCCACGCGCACGCGCACCCACGCGCACGCGCACGCGCACGCGCACGCGCACCCACGCGCACGCGCACACGCACCCACGCGCACGCGCACACGCACCCACGCGCACGCGCACACGCACCCACGCGCACGCGCACACGCGCGCGCGCACGCACACACTCGCGCGCGCGCACGCACACACGCGCGCGCGCACGCACACACTCGCGCGCGCACCCACGCGCACGCGCGCGCGCACCCACGCGCACGCGCGCGCGCACCCACGCGCACGCGCGCGCGCACCCACGCGCACGCGCGCACGCACCCACGCGCACGCGCGCACGCACCCACGCGCACGCGCGCACGCACCCACGCGCACGCGCGCACGCACCCACGCGCACGCGCGCACGCACCCACGCGCACGCGCGCACGCACCCACGCGCACGCGCGCACGCACCCACGCGCACGCGCGCACGCACCCACGCGCACGCGCGCACGCACCCACGCGCACGCGCGCACGCACCCACGCGCACGCGCACGCACCCACGCGCACGCACCCACGCGCACGCACCCACGCGCACGCACCCACGCCCACGCGCACGCACCCACGCGCACGCACCCACGCACCCACGCGCACGCACACACACACGCACCCACGCGCACGCACACACACACGCACCCACGCGCACGCACACACACACACACACCCACGCGCACGCACACACACACACACACCCACGCGCACGCACACACACACACACACCCACGCGCACGCACACACACACACACACCCACGCGCACGCACACACACACACACACCCACGCGCACGCACACACCCACGCGCACGCGCACGCACACACCCACGCGCACGCGCGCGCACGCACACACCCACGCGCACGCGCGCGCACGCACACACCCACGCGCACGCGCGCGCACGCACACACCCACGCGCACGCGCGCGCACGCACACACCCACGCGCACGCGCGCGCACGCACACACCCACGCGCACGCGCGCGCACGCACACACCCACGCGCACGCGCGCGCACGCACACCCGCGCGCACG
Source organism: Schistocerca piceifrons (assembly GCF_021461385.2). Lineage (NCBI taxonomy): Eukaryota > Metazoa > Arthropoda > Insecta > Orthoptera > Acrididae > Schistocerca > Schistocerca piceifrons. Next base: position 322,458,490 of record NC_060143.1, on the reverse strand, counting down.
CGCGCGCACGCGCACGCGCGCGCACGCACACACCCACGCGCACGCGCGCGCACGCACACACCCACGCGCACGCGCGCGCACGCACACACCCACGCGCACGCGCGCGCACGCACACACCCACGCGCACGCGCGCGCACGCACACACCCGCGCGCACGCACACACCCACGCGCACGCGCGCGCACGCACACACCCACGCGCACGCGCGCGCACGCACACACACACGCGCACGCGCGCGCACGCACACACACACGCGCACGCGCGCGCACGCACACACCCACGCGCACGCGCGCGCACGCACACACCCACGCGCACGCGCGCGCAAGCACGCACCCGCGCACGCGCGCGCACGCACGCACCCGCGCGCGCGCACGCACGCACCCGCGCGCGCGCACGCACGCACCCGCGCGCGCGCACGCACGCACCCGCGCGCGCGCACGCACGCACCCGCGCGCGCGCACGCACGCGCGCGCACGCACACACCCACGCGCGCGCACGCACACACCCACGCGCGCGCACGCACACACACACACCCACGCGCGCGCACGCACACACACACACCCACGCGCGCGCACGCACACACACACACCCACGCGCGCGCACGCACACACACACCCACGCGCGCGCACGCACACACACACCCACGCGCGCGCACGCACACACACACCCACGCGCGCGCACGCACACACACACCCACGCGCGCGCACGCACACACACACACACCCACGCGCGCGCACGCACACACACACCCACGCGCGCGCACGCACACACACACCCACGCGCGCGCACGCACACACACACCCACGCGCGCGCACGCACACACACACCCACGCGCGCGCACGCACACACACACCCACGCGCGCGCACGCACACACACACCCACGCGCGCGCACGCACACACACACCCACGCGCGCGCACGCACACACACACCCACGCGCGCGCACGCACACACACACCCACGCGCGCGCACGCACACACACACCCACGCGCGCGCACGCACACACACACCCACGCGCGCGCACGCACACACACACCCACGCGCGCGCACGCACACACACACCCACGCGCGCGCACGCACACACACACCCACGCGCGCGCACGCACACACACACCCACGCGCGCGCACGCACACACACACCCACGCGCGCGCACGCACACACACACCCACGCGCGCGCACGCACACACACACCCACGCGCGCGCACGCACACACACACCCACGCGCGCGCACGCACACACACCCACGCGCGCGCACGCACACACACACCCACGCGCGCGCACGCACACACACACCCACGCGCGCGCACGCACACACACACCCACGCGCGCGCACGCACACACACACCCACGCGCGCGCACGCACACACACACCCACGCGCGCGCACGCACACACCCACGCGCGCGCACGCACACACACACCCACGCGCGCGCACGCACACACACACCCACGCGCGCGCACGCACACACACACCCACGCGCGCGCACGCACACACCCACGCGCGCGCACGCACACACCCACGCGCGCGCACGCACACACCCACGCGCGCGCACGCACACACCCACGCGCGCGCACGCACACACCCACGCGCGCGCACGCACACACCCACGCGCGCGCACGCACACACCCACGCGCGCGCACGCACACACCCACGCGCGCGCACGCACACACCCACGCGCGCGCACGCACACACCCACGCGCGCGCACGCACACACCCACGCGCGCGCACGCACACACCCACGCGCGCGCACGCACACACCCACGCGCGCGCACGCACACACCCACGCGCGCGCACGCACACACCCACGCGCGCGCACGCACACACCCACGCGCGCGCACGCACACACCCACGCGCGCGCACGCACACACCCACGCGCGCGCACGCACACACCCACGCGCGCGCACGCACACACCCACGCGCGCGCACGCACACACCCACGCGCGCGCACGCACACACCCACGCGCGCGCACGCACACACCCACGCGCGCGCACGCACACACCCACGCGCGCGCACGCACACACCCACGCGCGCGCACGCACACACCCACGCGCACGCACACACCCACGCGCACGCACACACCCACGCGCACGCACACACCCACGCGCACGCACACACCCACGCGCACGCACACACCCACGCGCACGCACGATCCTGTGTGTCCTCGGTGGCTCAGATGGATAGAGCGTCTGCCATGTAAGCAGGAGATCCCAGGTTCGAGTCCCAGTCGGTGCACACATTTTCGACTGTCCCTGTTGGCATATATCAACGCCTGTATGCAGCTAAGTGTAGTGATTTCATTGTAATGTTCTATAAATTCTCCTCTTGTTTGGTTCCTACTGAAAAACTAGGCCCAAGACCCTATTAATAATGGTACCTTGGAACTTTTCAGTGTTTCCTATTTCCCTTTAATTTTTCTAGTTAAGTGACTTGATGGTATTTAGAGAGAAAACACAATCTGCTCCTACCAATAAATGAATTGGGGTTGGCAGATGACTGAATTTTATTGTAAATCTAAAGCCAAAACTGAAAATTACTTGGTACCTCTCTTGGCAATTTTACTCATTACTGTACTGTAACACACAACTAACTACAGTCAAACTTGGGGGTCATTTCTACAAAAAGCTTTGCCATCAAATTCAGCTACAAGTATTACCCAATGTGCTTTGGAATTGCTATACAGAGCATTGTTTGCCAATGAAAGGGTACTATACTTGCAAGGGAGCTTTGGTCTTCTTGGAATACCCCGTCAGTGCAAAAAGTTTTGATGTTGGATTAATAAAAAAAATAAAAAAATTAAAAAAAACCAGAGAAAAGTTGTGATGGTGGTTTTAATGTTTCAGGTGTTCTACATAATCTCTTCCCAATTGAGTACAAGGCATGGAATGTTCACATAAGCATGTGAAACTGTCAGAAAATTCCTTCTTTGGGATGTTTAACTTGCGCATCACCATTGGCTTAAATTTCAATTATGTCGTCAAGTGTTGATCCTCTTGTGGATTCCTGCACTGTCATGTTTTGGTAGATTTATACTGATAACACAAAGTCTCACCACCCATGAAAATTTTTCCCAAAAAAGAATCATCTGTGTTTTGTATTTCATCCAAGTCATGGTAGGTGTCCACATATTGTTTGTGTTTGGGAGCTAAGGTGTTTAGAACAAATTTTACACACCCTTTTCTTTTTTCCAAAACATTCTGCAGAATGGCTTGAACACTTGTTTTAGAGATGTTGCTCTTTCACAATTTGTGACACAACAACATACACACACTATGGCCTCATATTCACTACTTATCACTGCCTGTTCATGACTGATTGATCAAATGCACACATGTTGATTACAGTCATTAGTTCAAGCTGCCACTGTGATTATTGCACTAATGTTGTTTATATGCCATGAATATAATGAATCTCTGATGCTCTAGACTTAAAATATTGAAATGACCACTTCCATGTAACATTTACTTTGCAGACAACCCCCATATAGAATGAAAAGTTAATAAGTTCCACGTCATCCAAGCCAGTGCCATAAAAGACAAACTCTGAGCACGATTTCCACTGGCCAAGTTTTGTGCTGTTAAGTGTACATTGGTGAACTATGAATCAAAGTGGGATAATAGACTACGAAGCAAGCTAAAGTAATCTGAAGTTTATACACATTTCTTGAAGAAGTATTCTTCCAGTTACGTACCAGTATCCTAGCTATATGACTATCCAAAACTTCGGCTAAAGCCACATGCTTTGGTGCATCTTTGCCCATGCATTTGAGCAATTCTTCTTTCAATCTGACAACTCTTTCTTGTTTGTTTAGTGTCAACAAATACTTTACAGCTTTATCATTTGCAGCCGACACAAAAGTAACACCTGAAATATTTAATCCAGAACTTTACAGCTGCATTAACAGAATCTAAGTATCTATTATGTATTGCAGATCATGGTATATGTTAATTAATAGCAAAACAAATTCAACTTTCAAACACACAATTAAGGATGGAAGGTTAGAATGTAATGTCTGTCAGTATAAATGTTAGTAGGGATAGAGCTTCATCTTTGATTGGGCAAGGATGTTTGACATTGTTCTATTGGACATTATGTTGAACATCTACTTACAAACAACTGCAACTCTTAGGTAATTTACTGTTAAGATAATAAAATATAAACTATTTCGTAACAGAGGCAAAACAGTTACAAAGAAACTAATTTCACATTACTCTTATGAGTTACAAAACAAGCTGAAGGCAAAATTAATTTGTGTCAAAGAGTGCTTTGCATCAAACAGGTAATTCACACTTTAAATACTTTAAGTTACTACATAGTATTATCTATAATGAGAAACGACGAGAAGGCAGCAGAGAGAGAGAGAGAGAGAGAGAGAGAGAGAGAGATTTTCAGTAAAACAATTTCAGAATACTCTCTCACCTGCTTTCCATACTTATGGAACTTATTATTCGTTTAAGCTGTGAGGCTTTGTTTTAGGTGTTGTCAGCCTTTCAGTCATTAATGTTTAATATTTGAACATTTTTATAATCTATACAGAAACACAAAAACCTATCAATAGGATCCCATGCCAGTGTGCTGTTGACCAGCATTTAGCTCTTCTGATGAGGAGTATAAAAAAATTTAATGTCAATGTGAACAGACATAAAACACTAATTATTCCTTCCATATTATTAGCATATAAGCTGAAGAGTTTAATCTTGACTAACCATCTTCAAACTATCTACTTTTTTCCCCAAGTATTTTTTTCTTTTTCCCCCCCCCTTTTTTTTTTAAATGTAAAAACCCTACGAACAAAGACTTCAGAGTGATTTTCAAATGATGTGATCACATCAGTTTTTCTATCCTTTTATGTTCACTAATTGCTTTGGCACCTGTACCAGTGCATCAGAGACACAGTTGACAGAAGTGAAATGGGCAATGGAAGGCGACAAACAGAATCTGAAATATCAAACAATGGAATAGCCAGAATGGCAGGTAACAATATTATCAAAAGGAAAGCTGTCACTCACCGTATAGTGGAGATGCTGAGTCGCAGATAGGGGGAGAGGGGGGGAGGGGGTGACAACAACACCCACTGTCACAAAATAAGCTTTCAGCCAACAAGGCCTTTGTCAAATACACACACACACACACACACACACACACACACACACACACACACACACAGACTGCAGTCTCTGGCAGCTGGAGCCACACTCAGCTGCCAGAGACTGCAGTCGTGTGTGTGAATTGCATTTGTGTGTGTGTGTGTGTGTGTGTGTGTGTGTGTGTGTGTGTGTGTGCGCGCGTGCGCGCCACGCTTAGCTGGCTTCAACTGCCGGAGTCTGCAGTCGTGTGTGCGTGGGTGTGTGTTTGACAAATGCCTTGTTGGCCGAAAGCTTATTTTGTGACAGTCTTTTTGTTGCATCTATCTCAGGCTCAGCAACTCTGCTAAATGGTGAGTGGCGACTTTCCTTTTCATAATATTGTTACACAGAATCTAAAATATTAATTTTTGTTCTGAAATACATCAAGATTAGTCAACAAAACAAAAATAAAAGAATATAACCGAGTTTACTGTCAGTTAACCCATTACACTATCTATGCACTTCCTGTCAGTGTTTAAAACAAACCTTTTCTGACACAAACATAGCCTGTTGTGAATCGTTATCTATGGAAACATCCTACACTTTTTATGATCCATCAGACCCTTCCTTATTGAACAAGCAGAAAGTAAATTCTTAGCTTTAAGATCATTGGCCCATGTACTAGAAATTTGTACTATTTGTCTTTTATAAATGTGGAAGACAAATTTCAGTACCCATGTGACTAGCAAACTCTACTAACACATACAGAGCTTCTGACTAATCAAATACTTCAATTATTAAATACACAAATCTTCACTTGTGAACCAATATAACAATTTGTATCAAATCTATATGCCAACAGTTTCACAACACCTACAACACTATGAAAATGTACTTGCAATGCTGTGAGTAGAAACAGAAGTGGTAAAATTGTTGTGTTCTAGATTTTTTTCTAGTCATCAAATCTTGTAAACATCTGTACCAATCACACTTTTAAGAAACATTATGGAATAATATAAATAACGTGTACTTACAGATTTGTCGCTCCATTGCGTGGGGCAATGGGACGGATAAATACATGAAAGGTTCGTAAGTAACTGACACATGCTTGCACGATGAACAGACAACCTGAAATATACATAAACAATTACTTTTTCATACAATACAGATAGTATCAGAATCTACATTCAGAAAATATTGTAAAAATAAAGCAAGCCTATTACTGAAAACGAAATTCACATAGCATAGAGGAAAAAATCCCATTTATTTCAGTGTGAGTATGAACTCAGCCCATAAGTTATTAATAGCCTACATTTTTGTGAAATTTGGATAGTACATAAAAAATAATACAAGCTAAGCAATTAAACAGCTGAGTGGAGAAAGAATTCAGTATAATCTCAACAGAGTTTATTCTACTACTTGGACATGTAGTAATTGTGTCTTCAGTTTTCAACAACCGGTTTTCAAAACTTTATATGGCATAATTATTCCTTGCTGAGGTTGGGTGGCTTGCATGCCTCCATGGCCTATGAAGGGGCCAAACTAACCCATTGTTTTTGAAGAGGGCACCAGATTTTTCAATAGTTGCAGAGGCAACAGTCTGCATGAATGACTTATCTGACCTTATAAAATTAGTCAACATGGCCTGCCATACTGGTACTGTGAATGACTGAAAGCAAGGGTAAACTACTGCCATTATTTTTCTCAGAAAGCATGCAGCTCTTCTGTATGGTTAAATGCTGATGTCACCCTCTTGGGTAAAATATTCTGGGGGCTACTCATGATGATACCTTCATCGGGAAAAACAAACTGTCATTCTATGAGTCAGAGGCATTGAACGTTAGATACCTTAACTGGATAAGGAGGTTAGAGAATTTAAAAAGGAAAGTGGATGCTTCGAAGCTATAGTGGAAAGTAGTGAAGCGCAGCATTATAAAGAGCAGGACTTCTAGTCAGGTTGGTACAGGTTATCAACACAAAATCAAACAAGGGTAATGCAGGAGAAAATAGGAATGTGAGTAAGCTACTATGAACGGCATAGTAAACAAACAATCTAAGCCAAAATAGACATGAAGATGACATTCATCACAATAGTACAAGTTTATATGTCAACTAGCTCTGCAGATGAAGGAGAGATAGAAAGAGTGTACAATGAGATTGTAGCAATGACACAAGACTGCCGTGGTATATGTCAGATGGTCAGCTAAGCATCTGGAAGATGTCAACAGGGGTCGTGCACTGTGAAATGGCTTCTCTTTGCTGTAGTGTATGTGGTTTTGTGTTAATGAGTACATTGCATTTTCTGGTTACCATTTTGAATGTGAAAGCATGTTTTTTAAGAAAATAAAGTGCTACTCCAAGCCACATAATCCGTCATATCTATTTCTCACTGCGGTATAACACAATATCGAATTCAAAGTCTAGCAACCCACAGACTTGGAACAAGATAATGGAAATTATTTAGATAGTTAAGGGAATGAAAACTTCAATAGTAGGAGAAGGAAGAGAAAAAAATACTAGGAGAAAGGAAAGAAAGGAAACTGACTGTTAGAATTTTGAACTGTGTATAATTTTGTCATTGCTAACACTTGGTTTAAGACTCACGAAAGAAGATTGTATACGAGGATGAAACCTAGAAACACTAGAAAGTTTCAGATTTATTATCTAATGGGAAGACAGATTTCGAAGCAAGATTTTAAACTTATTATTTTATTTATATCAAACAACAAAAAATCCAGGATGGAATGTAACAATACGAGAGAAGGAAAGTTGCTACTCGCCATATAGTGGAGATGCTGAGCTGTGATAGGCACAATAAAATGATTCACAAAATCATAGCTTTCCGTCATTAAAGCCTTTATCAACAGTACACACACACACACACACACACACACACACACACACTCTAGCGCAACTTGCACACACATCTGCAGTCTTAGAGAGCTGAAACTATACTTGTTATTTTATTTATAGCTGTTTTTTTTCAGCAACTTTAGTATATATTTCAGAATAAAATTCAATCAGAATTTACATAGTTTAAGAAGTGCATTACAGAAACTTACTTACAAGGAGAGGTCCCAACAGTGCCATCGACATTTTGAAACTATTTATATGGTGATGTGGGTTAAGACCCCAGGTATCACACACTAGAGCCATTCACCCTGGTCAGCACTCATTTGTGAGTAACTGATAGGGATAGGAGGGGGGGGGGGGGAGGGGAGGGAAAGGGAGGGGGGAATCTGGATTTTATGTGGTACTCAATAGTGTTAAAAAAATTGCATTGCATAGTCCGTTTGTATGGTTTAATGGATAGAATAACAACATCACATGCAGGAGCTTCTGGGTTCTAATCTCGTCAGGTGCAGTAACTTTTTTCTTTCTTTTTTTTTTAAATTTTTATTGAAATGACTTTGGTCATCTTTTTATGCAGTTAACTGATTTAAAGGTAATTTTTTAATTTCATTCCTTTGTCAAATAATTTCAATCATTATTCAACTTCTTCATTTGTTCTCATGTTTTCATGTTTTCATTTTTCATTTTTCTCCACTTGAAATCTTTGTTCGGTGTTTTTAAATACTTTTATGCCCTAATTTTGATTTAATTTCTTTTCTATCATTGTGTTTTTTGTCCACATTATTGCATTCATTATATTTATTTCTCATTTTGTTTCAATTTCGTTTTACTTATAACCCCTCTTTCATTTAAATTTCCATCTGCATTATTCAAACTACTGTGGGATTTCACTACTTGAGATTGGGTACAAAATATTTACAATCCTGCCCCTAAACCACTTGAAACCATTGTCTGAAGAAATTATAAGCCCTTATCAAAGTGGCTTCATCTCTGGACGGTCGACTCTTGATCACATATTTACCTTGAGACAGCTAACAGAAAAATTTTATGAGTTTGGTCAGGAACTACACTTTATCTTCGTTGGTTTTAGACAAGCATATGACAGCATTGACAACATTACAAGAACTCGACATTCCACCTAAATACAACAGGCTAATAGCAGCTTGCTACTCCCAATCAATTTGGCAAGTAAGGTTCGGCAGCCAGCTATCACTATTAAATATTGAAAATGGATTGCGACAAGGAGATCCATTGGCACTGATATTATTCAACTTGACCTTGGCTTTGGAAAAAGTAAGCCATGACACTGGTTGAAACAGAGAAATGGAGATGGTGGGAACAGACACAAGCCTGGCATTTGCTGCTGCTGATGTGATCCTTAGTGACACCCTGGAACAAGAAAGCGCTAGCACTTCGAGATTCCTCCATAACGGGAAACAAATAGGGCTGTTAGTGAATGAGAGTAAAACAAAATATTTCGTCGTCTCACAACATCAAGCTCCTCTCCCCTCCATTATTGTTGATGGGCATTCCTTCGAATGAGTAAGAGAATTCAAATACCTGGGATCTATACTGACCGACAACAGTGAAGTGACAAAAGAGGTGCAGCAATGAATAACAAACGCTAATTGCTTTTTCTTCAGCCTAAACAATTTATTCAAATCCCAGCTGATATCACTAAAAAAAAAAAAAAGAGATTTGGCTGTACATAACAATAGTACAGCCGGTACTTTTATATGGTTGTGAAAGCTGGGCGACAACTGAAGAAGTAATTTGTGCGTTTGAGAGGAAGGTACTTCAAAAGATATATTGACCTGTCTACAATACCGTGGAGGGAAAATGGGAATGAGAACAAAAGAAGACCTCTACGATTGAATATTGGGGCGGAAGAGGCTACAGTGGTTTGGCCACATCTTCCGAGCCAGTGGATCCCTCCCTAGGCATGTTCTCCATGCCCAATCTGCTGGGAGATGCCCAAAGGGACGACCGAAGACACGATGAAAGGATCGGGTTCTGGCAATAGCCGACAATGGTAGAACATGAGGCTGGGGACCAACAGCAATAGTCGGTCACCTGCAATAAATGTCATCTGCACTGAGACTGTGACTCACTGCTGTGTTTTCTTTTTTGCAATGTGAATATTTGCAAATTTTTATAATGTGCAGTTTATTGTATTCCTTTTATTTTGTGGCTTGTATCCTTTTTATTCTGCTGTAGGCCTTCAAGGCCCACAAATACAATAAATGATGATGATGATTATGATGTTGTGCATAATTTTACCCATAGTACAATAGGTATTTACGTTATGTTTTAATTTCTTTGTATGATGATTACTGTGCAAAAAATTGCACTTCTGGTAACAAAAATACATTTTTCACACTATTGCACAAATATAAATTTCAGCTTCTGTTTTTTAACTGACAGATTAGAATTTTCAAATAATTGAATATTATAATAGATAAACATAATTAAATTCATAGTCACAAAAATTCCAACTGGAAAAAGAATGATGTACAGAAAAAAAATGAAACACACAAAAAAGTTCTGCGGTGATTAAAATGATGTGACAAAGGACTAGAAATAAAAAATTACATTTAAACCAATTAACTGAATAAAAATAATGACCAAGGTAATTCTGATAAAGATTTAAAAACAAAGAAAATTTGAGAACCTTATAGATTTGAACCCACAACCTCCTGTATATGATGTTGTTATCCTATCCGTTACACCCTACAACCACACCATACATTGCAACTTTTTCAATGCTACTGTCTATCACATAAAATTCTGAATTTTTTTCCATCAATTACTCGCAAACGAGTGCCCACCAGGGTGAATGGCTGCAGTGTGTGATATCTTCTATCTTAGCCTACATCAGCACATAAATATAATGGAAGGAAACATTCCACGTGGGAAAAATTATATATAAAACCAAAGATGAGGTGACTTACCGAACAAAAGCGCTGGCAGGTCGATAGACACACAAACAAACACAAACATATACACAAAATTCAAGCTTTCGCAACAAACTGTTGCCTCATCAGGAAAGAGGGAAGGAGAGGGGAAGACGAAAGGAAGTGGGTTTTAAGGGAGAGGGTAAGGAGTCATTCCAATCCCGGGAGCGGAAAGACTTACCTTAGGGGGAAAAAAAGGACAGGTATACACTCGCACACACGCACGCACATATCCACGCATGGATATGTGCGTGTGTGCGAGTGTATACCTGTCCTTTTTTCCCCCTAAGGTAAGTCTTTCCGCTCCCGGGATTGGAATGACTCCTTACCCTCTCCCTTAAAACCCACTTCCTTTCGTCTTCCCCTCTCCTTCCCTCTTTCCTGATGAGGCAACAGTTTGTTGCGAAAGCTTGAATTTTGTGTGTATGTTTGTGTTTGTTTGTGTGTCTATCGACCTGCCAGCGCTTTTGTTCGGTAAGTCACCTCATCTTTGGTTTTATCACCACATAAATAGTTTCAAAAAGTTGATCACACTGCTGTGGACCTCTCCTTGTTAGTACTGGTTTAGCGATGTTAATATCTTCTTCATAGAATCATAATGCCATGATATGTCCAAAAATGCACATATTGTATGCGATTACTGGAAACACAAATTGATAGGTAGATAATTTACAATAACTGAATGGTGTCTATAAGTATGTCAAGCTGTTGTGCCTGAAGCAAGGAAGATTTATAAAAGCAATAAGAGCTACAGCTATGGTACATAGTGAAGTTGTATATAACATATTTGGGGAAAACTGGTACACAGTGCAATTATTTAAAAGAAATGACCTGCTTTTCACATTTTATAAGAAACAACAAATTAATTTGTTGAAACTGGTAAAGTGAAATAAAAATATACTTGCAGCTGATGACTGAATTTTATTCTGAAAGACTTTAAATTGTAAGGCATTTCCAGAGGCAGATGTCAACAATGACCATAATTCACTGGTTATGAACTGCAGATGAAAACTGTAGAAATTACAAAAAGGTAGGAAATTAAGAATATGGGACCTGCATAAAGTGAAAGAATTACAGGTGAGAAGGAAAGACCTGGCAGGAATCCTTGGACAAACAAGAAATACTGAATTTAATTGATGAAAGGAGAAAATATAAAATAGAAGCACAATAAGCATAGAAGACAGACAACGAAAAATTGAGATGGGCAGAAAATGTAAAATGGCTAAACAGGAATGGTTAGAAGACAAATGTGAGATTGTAGGAACAAGCATGTCTACAGGAAGAATAAACAAAAAAATTAGACATTTGGAAAAAAAAGCAGCTGTATGAATTTTCAGGTAGAAAACCAGTATTTACTTATTTATTCTTCTCTATTACAACCTATTACATGCGAAATTATGACTCACATTTTTTTGGAGAAACAGCTGTATGAATATTCAGGTAGGAAGCCAGTATTTACTTATTTATTCTTCTCTATTACAGCCTATTACATGCAAAATTACGACTCACATTTTTGTGGAGTATAATAAATGTATAGATTAATTATTTATTCTTGGTACTTACTAAAAGAAAGTGGATGTTACAACTATCTGCTACCACCATAAAACTACAATAAAGCACCTTAACTAATTACCCAATCATTAATACTACTGTTGTTGTTGTGGTCTTCAGTCCTGAGACTGGTTTGATGCAGCTCTCCATGCTACTCTATCCTGTGCAAGCTTCATCATCTCCCAGTAACTACTGCAACCTACATCCTTCTGAATCTTTTACCCTCCATGCTGCCCTCCAATACTAAATTGGTGATCCCTTGATGCCTCAGAACATGCCCTACCAACCGATCCCTTCTTCTAGTCAAGTTGTGCCACAAATTCCTCCTCTCTCCAATTCTATTCAATACCTCCTCATTAGTTATGTGATCTACCCACCTAATCTTCAACATTCTTCTGTAGCACCACATTTTTAAAGCTTCTATTCTCTTCTTGTCCAAACTATTTATCGTCCACGTTTCACTTCCATACATGGCTACACCCCATACAAATATTTTCAGAAATCACTTCCTGACACTTAAATCTATATTCTATGTTAACAAATTTCTCTTCTCCTGAAACGATTTTTTGCCATTACCAGTCTACATTTTATATCCTCTCTACTTCGAACATCATCAGTTATTTTGCTCCCCAAATAGAAAAACTCCTTTACTACTTTAAGTGTCTCATTTCCTAATCTAATTCCCTCACCATCACCCGATTTCATTCCACTACATTCCAGTCTCCTCGTTTTGCTTTTGCTGATGTTCATCTTATATCCTCCTTTCAAGACACACTCCATTCCGTTCAACTGCTCTTCCAAGTCCTTTCCTGTCTCCGAGGTTCGCCGATGACCTTGTAATTCTGTCAAAGTTTTTATTTCTTCTCCATGGATTTTAATTCCTATTCCGAATTTTTCTTTTGTGTCCTTTACTGCTTGCTCAATATACAGATTGAATAACATCGGGGATAGGCTACAACCCTGTCTCACTCCCTTCCCAACCACTGCTTCCCTTTCATGTCCCTCTACTCTTATTACTGCCATCTTGTTTCTGTACAAACTGTAAATAGCCTATTGCTCCCTGTATTTTACCCCTGCCACCTTCAGAATGTCAGAGAGTATTCCAGTCAGCACCGTCAAAAGCTTTCTCTAAGTCTACAAATGCTAGAAAATGTAGGTTTGCGTTTCCTTCATCTATTTTCTAAGGTAAGTCGTAGGGTCAGTATTGCCTCATGTGTTCCAACATTTTTACGGAATCCAAACTGATCTTCCCCCAGGTCAGCTTCTACTAGTTTTTCCATTCGTCTGTAAAGAATTCGTGTTAGTATTTTGCAGCTGTGACTTATTAAACTGATAGTTCGGTAATTTTCACATCTGTCAACACCAGCTTTCTTTGGGATTGGAATTATTACATTCTTCTTGAAGTCTGAGGGTACTTCACCTGTCTCATACATCTTGCTCACCAGATGGTAGAGTTTTGTCAGGACTAGCTCTCCCAAGGCTGTCAGTAGTTCTAATGGAATGTTGTCTACTCCTGGGACCTTGTTTCGACTAAGGGCTTTCAGTGCTCTGTCAAACTCTTCACGTAGTATCATACCTTCCATTTCATCTTCATCTACATCCTCTTCCATTTCCGTAATATTGTCCTACTAGTACTGAAGTAGTACTGTTTTTTTTTTTTTTTATTTTTATTTTTTATTTATTGTTTCTGCACCTAGATCCATCTTCGTATTACTCAGGCCAACAGCTATTGTCTGCTGGATTCTTTGGGCACAGTGTAGCACATCAGCAACATTTACATTGTAACTAGTGATTCCATGATTCTCTGTAACATCTTAGAATCCACACTTCCACAAGCATTGCTCCAATGCAATGTAAGTTCTTGAAAAACCACTTCATTCAGTGGTTGCAGACCTCAGCTGACTTCTCTCCATCTTCAGAGTATGCTGTCTAGCTGAGATGGCAGCATGTTGATGGTTGGTTGAATGCCTTGGGAATCATCTTTGGCCTTCCTGGATACTGCAGCTGTAGTATCATCCAAGATTACCAGACTGACTTGTTTCTCAGTGCTGCTTTGGGATCCAGCACCCTTAAAGCTCGACGGCCATTGACTGCTGAGACTTCATAGAATGCAGTCCCACAATGTGTGCTCTGGAGTTGCCACACTGCCAGCTGCCATAGACAGAACTATCATTTATCTGTCTTCAGTACTATACAAGGCAGGTAAAAGCTGGAATAATATGTAGAATATGCTGTTCCAATGCTGCCGCACAATGGGTGCTCAGCTCCCTTGCAAGCTGCCACAGCTGGTACAGGCTACTTCACTGGCAGCCCTATCACACACATCCTGATTTTGCACTAACCATAAGGCCAATCCTGCCAGCATGTGCTTGGCAGCTGCATAGGTTTCAGCTCAGTTGCTTGACAGTCCACATGTCACCATTTTGCTCACCCCTACTCACTTACTGATGGCATGAGAGCTGGAGCAGCCTAATATAAAGGGTCTGTATAGAGAAACCAACTTGATAACAATATTATAGAAGAAGAGGAGGAGGTAAGTGAAGACAAAATGAGAGGTACGATACTGTAAAAGAATCTGACAGAAAACTGAAAGATCTAAGTGGATATGCCTTCACAATTATTGTGATCCTCGGGAGAGTCAGCCATGACAAAATTATTCCACCTAGTGTGCAAGAAATGAGACAGACGAAATATCCTCAGACTTCAAGAACGTCATAATCCCAGTTACGAAGGAGGAAAATGCTACGGAAGTTACGTGGGTAGAATGTGTAACTAACGAGTTGGTACTGCATCAAATTTGAGAGAAAAGAAATTTATGGCACAACTTCACTAAAAAGATGGATTGGATGATAGGGTACCTCCTGAGACATCAAGGAATCATCAGTTTGGTAAAGGAGGGAATTGTGGTGGTGAAAACCGTGGAGGAGGACCAAGGCATGACTACAGTAAGCAGGTGTCATCATAGTTATTTGGAGATGAAGAGTGTTGAACAGGATAGGCTGGCATGGAGAGCTGCATCAAACCAGTCTTTGGTCAGTCCAACAATATCCCACATGGTACATGGTTTGTGTGTGTGTGTGTGTGTGTGTGTGTGTGTGTGTGGCAAAATGGGACTATACCAGTATTCCATTCAGAAATAATGAACTGACAGCTGTAGAAAATATTTTTACAATACAAATACATCAAACTGGGTATTGTTCTTAAATGTGGAAGTCTAATATTTCCAATGTACTATTCCAACTGAAAAATGGGCACAGTTGTCTATGTACACTGTTAAATTAGTGTAGACTGGAGCTAAAGAATGTACTGGAAGAAAAATTCCATACATGCAATTCCTAAACTGTCAATGGTGTGGGTCAGAGGCCACATGACTTGGGTTGTATTGGGAAAAAAATTCTTATTTATTTTATTATTAGTGTTGTATGACAGATGCCAAATGAGATAAATTGTAAAGCAGCCATGGAAGTTGACCACCTTTTCAGTGGTACGCTTTATCACAGGATGTTCATCCATAAGTCTGGTCAATTAATGGTACACATACAACGGCACATACAAGGCTGCTCAATATTGTCTGCAAGTTGTAGCACAATCTATGGTCAGTACTCATAATGAATAAAGACTGGTTCTATTGCAAGGCAGAGAAAGGAAGTGGCTCAGACCTGTAGTGACTATATGCTGGTTTTGTTGTAAGGTGGAGCAAGGAACTGGTTCAGACGTGTAGTGACTGTCACTATGTTGTCAACCCTTGTCTGACACCATGTGAATTGTGAATATTCTCTTTAATGATGAACGAAGAATGTGATAAGAAAATTTTGCACTATCAGAGCTATGAAATGGGGTACAATGTATGGACACACGGTTTACTAATCATTTACTTATATGGCACAGTTGGAACAATGAGAACAAAGGCTTACTTGACGCAGTTTCACAGGGAAAACAAGCTATTGTTGCATGTGTTGGGAATGATCATGGACTTGTACCATATGCATTATTAATGTTTCTGGCTGGGATGAAGTCTTTTAAATACCACAATGATATGAGAGGCCAGACAAACGTGTGGTTCCTGAAGAGGGGCAGCAGCCTTTTCAGTAGTTGCAGGGGCAACAGTCTGGATTATTGACTGATCTGGCCTTGTAACACTAACCAAAATGGCCTTGCTGTGCTGGTACTGCGAACGGCTGAAAGCAAGGGGAAACTACAGCCGTAATTTTCCCCAAGGGCATGCAGCTTTACTGTATGGTTAAATGATGATGGCGTCCTCTTGGGTAAAATATTCCAGAGGTAAAATAGTCCCCCATTCGGATCTCCGGGCGGGGACTACTCAGGAGGACGTCGTTATCAGGAGAAAGAAAACTGGCATTCTACGGATCGGAGCGTGGAATGCCAGATTCCTTAATTGGGCAGGTAGGGTAGAAAATTTAAAAAGGGAAATGGATAGGTTAAAGTTAGATATAGTGGGAATTAGTGAAGTTCGGTGGCAGCAGGAACAAGACTTTTGGTCAGGTGAATACAGGGTTATAAATACAAAATCAAATAGGGGTAATGCAGGAGTAGGTTTAATAATGAATAAAAAGATAGGAGTACGGGTAAGCTACTATAAACAGCATAGTGAACGTATTATAGTGGCCAAGATAGATACGAAGCCCATGCCTACTACAGTAGTACAAGTTTATATGCCAATTAGCTCTGCAGATGACGAAGAAATTGAAGAAATATATGATGAGATAAAAGAAATTATTCAGGTAGTGAAGGGAGACGAAAATTTAATAGTCATGGGTGACTGGAATTCGACAGTAGGAAAAGGGAGAGAAGGAAACGTAGTAGGTGAATATGGATTGGGGCTAAGAAATGAAAGAGGAAGCCGTCTGGTAGAATTTTGCACAGAGCATAACTTAATCATAGATAACACTTGGTTCAAAAATCATAAAAGAAGGTAGTATACATGGAAGAATCCTGGAGATACTAGAAGGTATCAGATAGATTATATAATGGTAAGGCAGAGCTTTAGGAACCAGGTTTTAAGTTGTAAGACATTTGCAGGGGGAGATGTGGACTCTGACCACAATCTATTGGTTATGAACTGTAGATTAAAACTGAAGAAACTGCAAAAAGGTGGGAAATTAAGGAGATGGGACCTGGATAAACTGACTAAACCAGAGGTTGTACAGAGTTTCAGGAACAGCGTAAGGGAACAATTGACAGGAATGGGGGAAAGAAATACAGTAGAAGACGAATGGGTAGCTCTGAGGGATGAAGTAGTGAAGGCAGCAGAGGATCAAGTAGGTAAAAAGACTAGGGCTAGTAGAAATCCTTGGGTAGCAGAAGAAATATTGAATTTAATTGATGAAAGGAGAAAATATAAAAATGCAGTAAATGAAGCAGGCAAAAAGGAATACAAACATCTCAAAAAATGAGATCGACAGGAAGTGCAAAATGGCTAAGCAGGGAGGATGTAAGGATGTAGAGGCTTATCTCACTAGGGGTAAGATAGATATTGCCGACAGGAAAATTAAAGAGATCTTTGGAGATAAGAGAACCACTTGCATGAACATAAAGAGCTCAGATGGAAACCCAGTTCTAAGCAAAGAAGGGAAAGCAGAAAGGTGGAAGAAGTATATAGAGGGTCTATACAAGGGCGATGTACTTGAGAACAATATTATGGAAATGGAAGAGGATGTAGATGAAGATGAAATGGGAGATACGATACTGCGTGAAGAGTTTGACAAAGCACTGAAAGACCTGAGTCGAAACAAGGCCCCCAGAGAAGACAATATTCCATTTGGAACTACTGACAGCCTTGGGAGAGCCAGTCCTGACAAAACTCGACCATCTGGTGAGCAAGATGTATGACACAGGCGAAATACCCTCAGACTTCAAGAAGAATATAATAATTCCAATCCCAAAGAAAGCAGGTGTTGACAGATGTGAAAATTACCGAACAATCAGTTTAATAAGCCACAGCTGCAAAATACTAACACGAATTCTTTACAGACGAATGGAAAAACTGATAGAAGCCGACCTGGGGGAAGATCAGTTTGGATTTCGTAGAAATGTTGGAACACGTGAGGTAATAATGACCTTACGACTTATCTTAGAAGGAAAATTAAGGAAAGGCAAACCTATGTTTCTAGCATTTGTAGACTTAGAGGAAGCTTTTGACAATGTTGATTGGAATACCCTCTTTCAAATTCTAAAGGTGGCAGGGGTAAAATACAGGGAGCGAAAGGCTATTTACAATTTGTACAGAAACCAGATGGCAGTTATAAGAGTCGAGGGGTATGAAAGGGAAGCAGTGGTTGGGAAGGGAGTGAGACAGGGTTGTAGCCTATCCCCGATGCTATTCAATCTGTATATTGAGCAAGCAATAAAGGAAACAAAAGAAAAGTTCGGAATAGGTATTAAAATCCATGGAGAAGAAATAAAAACTTTGAGGTTCGCCGATGACATTGTAATTCTGTCAGAGACAGCAAAGGACTTGGAAGAGCAGTTGAACGGAATGGACAGTGTCTTGAAAGGAGGATATAAGATGAACATTAACAAAAGCAAAACGAGGATAATGGAATGTAGTCGAATTAAGTCGGGTGATGCTGAGGGAATTAGACTAGGAAATGAGACACTTAAAGTAGTAAAGGAGTTTTGCTATTTGGGGAACAAAATAACTGATATTGGTTGAAGTAGAGAGGATATAAAATGTAGACAGGCAATGGCAAGGAAAGTGTTTCTGAAGAAGAGAAATTTGTTAACATCGAGTATAGATTTAAGTGTCAGGAAGTCGTTTCTGAAAGTATTTGTATGGAGTGTAGCCATGTATGGAAGTGAAACATGGACAATAAATAGTTTGGACAAGAAGAGAATAGAAGCTTTTGAAATGTGGTGTTACAGAAGAATGTTGAAGATTAGGCAAGTAGATCACGTAACTAATGAGGAGGTATTGAATAGAATTGGGGAGAAGAGAAGTTTGTGGCACAACTTGACTAGAAGAAGGGATCAGTTGGTAGGACATGTCCTGAGGCATCAAGGGATCACAAATTTAGCATTGGAGGGCAGTGTGGAGGGTAAAAATCGTAGAGGGAGACCAAGAGATGAATACACTAAGCAGATGCAGAAGGATGTAGGTTGCAGTAGGTACTGGGAGATGAAGGAGTTTGCACAGGATAGATTAGCATGGAGAGCTGCATCAAACCGGTTTCAAGACTGAAGACGACCACCACAACAACAACAACAACAACGACAACAACAACAACAACGATATGAACTTCAAAAACTCTGTGAAACTGCTCTGAAACAAATTGATACAAAATTTACTAACAAACTTCATGTTCGTGACTAACAATGCTTCTTATAAAGTTCAAGCAAATCACTGAAACTCTCCTAAGAACGAATGAATGATTTACAGGTTATCACACAATGTAATTCCTTTTCAGGAAGGTATGTACACAGAAAAATTTTTCTCTTATTAAAAACAAGGAATAACGATTTGAAACTTTAACACTATCTTCACTGAACCGAGGTATTCAGTACTTATATTGTACAAAATCTGGAAAGCAATGAAGTAATCTAACTGATAAGGGCAACTCTTCAATTTCCAGTGATACAGTCTATCTCGTATGTGCTATGGTGATAGAACAGTTATTAAAGACTACTGTTCATTCACATTTTAAGACACAATGAAAATTCAGAAAAACAGTTGCTTTCAATAGGGGAAAAAAGTGAGTTTCACATGGAACTACATTAATTCAGTGTAAAGAGGCATATCCTTTAGTGGAACAAAATATTCCTATGATGGCAGAAAAGAGCATAATTACTTTACAATCCAACAACTGTAATGGCAATGTAACAAAGGTAAACTGTTTCTGCCCCTCTCATTTTCTTTATTCATTTCACCTCCTCCACCAGACAACTTGTTACCCCAGTCACATCACTGTCATTGGGAGAAAAATTTGTGTGTTCTGGAGAACAACAAAAGTTATAAATAAGTATTAGGTTCCAGTTCTTGTTCATGTAGATATTTACTGTTCAATGCCTCAGTTATATGATGCATTATTCATTTCCATAAGCACATATGCTGAGTGTTTATCTTTAATTATTCTACTACCATAAAACCTTGATAATCCGTTTGGAATTAGAAAAAGGTAGGATTATCAGAGGAACACCTTTATTGACCCATAACAACACAATACAGTTAAACTTTAATTCTTAGCTGGAAATGATGTCTGAAATATTGTTCCCGTTAAACTAGTAACAAAATTAAAACTTCAACACACTAAAAAAATCTTACATGAAAGTGTAATATACAGTAGTGTCTGTATTGTAAAATATCTCTGTATTGTATGATAAACTACTGTTGCTGTGACTGAAAGTTTAACAACTGTAATACCTCATCACCACACTGCACTGACACACAACTGATGTCAACTTATATGTTTAAAACATGAGAAGTCACACGAACCACGACGCCTACCAGCACTGCAAGCCAACTGACAGTGCCATCCTGTGCCTTCATGGGGCTCACAGTCACTGCCATGTGACCACTGCTCCAGAAGAAGCTGCTTCCTCAGCTCCTTGCCTCTACCGAGGATCTGGACTTTGTCCTTGTGAGCACTGGCTACGTATTGTTCCTGTAGGTTATTCTGCTGTATTCTCCAGTCGTCACTGGAGGACATTTTCAGCTTATTTCATGTGTGTACTTTTGTCTTTGAACTTTAATGACTTACTTCATGTTCAATAAACAAACAGCATTACTTCAAGTGTGCCAATGGATCACTACCTTTGTCCACTACTCACCAGGACACTTCATTTTATTTTTAAGCAAGACAAAAAAGCCTGTACTTCTGCTTAGCAGATGACAACCGTGATTTTGCTGCCATGTTCTGCCATTTCCTAATCCACAAAATGTCACTACTGCCAGGGCTCTCTGGTATTGGCAGTAGTGACAATATGTAAGAGAAAAATGAATCGAAGTTTGTGTTGGGAAGAGCTCTCAGCTTGGGTAGTTCGTGCAGCAATGTTGGCCAACTGCCTAGCAAGCAAGAAGACCCGGGTTCAAGTCCCGGCTGCAGCACAAATTTTAATTCATTTCGTCTGCTTCGATCATTATCATAGAGTGAACTGTGTTTTACAGTATCTCTGTTAGTAGAACCCATGCTAATTTTTACAGTGGAGATTTTTGTTCTCTGAAAGCATAAAACGTGTCCCATACTCCTACAACAGACTGGAGTCAGCAATATAGGCATACAATTATGCACTTCTAATGACGACCTTTCTTGAAAATTCTAACGATCTATGCTTTTTTCAATCACTAGATATGCTTCATTGATCCAGTGACCTACAATACACTACTACTAGAAGCAAAGAAAGTTCTTTCACATAATCTCTATAGAACCCCACTCTTATCTCACCTGGTCCAGCTGTCTTTCTACTACTGCGTAGATCTAATTGACTTATTCTCCGATGACTTATCTCAATCCCTACCATTTTGGCATTCAGCGATGATTAAAAGGAGGAACCATATTACGATATTCCATGATTAAACAATTTTGGAAGATTGACTTCAATTTTTTGGCCTGTCATCACCTGTTTCAGTGCCACTACGGTCAATGAGCAACTGAAGACCTGATTTTGATCTAGTGATTGACTCTAGGCCTTCATAAGACCAAATATTATTAAAATTTTTAGTCCAATTGTTAGATGAAAATTTACTTTGAAATTTATTGAATGCTTCTCAGATTGCTTTCCTCGTGTTTGTTTTGGCTTCACTCAGCTTCTGTTTGTCTTCCAGGCTTTCATTTTTCTTAAATTGAAAATGAAGCTCACTTTGCTTTCATAGCAAGTTTCGAACATGCCTACTGAACTGCAATGTGTCTCATCCATCCCTCACAATACTGCTTGGCACATACTTGTTCCAGGGATATTGCGCAATAATGTACTTTGGGATTTTACACATTTGTGCTCCACATCCTCATTCTTAGAGCTCATTATTTGATGTTGACCACTTACATACTCTGTAATTTGTGTCCTCTCACTCTTGCTAACCAAATATATTATTTAGCTATTTCTTGATGGTGGTTCGTAAGCCAAAAACTAGTTCAAAATAAATATTAGTAGAATAAGATACTGAAACTATCACAGATTAGTGATCACTGACTCCTTCCTCAAAATTAAATGAATGTAACACTAATCACGTGCACATATCCTGTAAACTGACTCGTTCCACACCATTTCGAAAAAGTAACTGACTGACTGACTAACGGATTTGAAAAGTCCTGGTTTGCTAATTACTAGAAGCCTAAGACATTGCTCTCATTTATTGTTTCTTTAAGTATCTGCTCAAAGTAATTTTCAGACAAGACATTCAGAACAATGTTATACAAATCCCTTTCTCTGCCAGCAGATATCTGACAACATCAATAGCTAACAGTTAAGAATAATTACTTTTTCACTCTTCAAAATTCTTCTCATCATGATGCAGAAGTGGTGTCTGAAAGACATCCCCCACCAAAACTTTAAGAACAATTTGAAATCTATAGAATTAGTAGAAAAATACCACTAGACATCTGCTAAGAGTGTGTAAATGCATCTACAAAACAGCGAAAGCAGCATATACAAGAAAGTAAGTAATAGGGAATTTCTTCTTCCACTCCCCCCAAACTTTGGCCATTATTAGTGATACTGAGAGATATAAAGTTTGACCTTTAAAGGCATTTGACAAATGTGAATTTTTAAATCTGAGGATGAAGTTTTGGACAGATAAACAAAAAATACTTCTTTCAATTAATAATTACTATATCAAGGAGAAGTAGTAGTACTGTGTATGATTGCAGAATAGAAATATAATACTCACAGTGCTTTTGAACTGACCCTGGAATGAATCCACAATAACACTTTGGTTGAGACTAAGGTGCTTATCCCAATGTTTATCAGCTTCTATTTCATCACTGAGGGCTACCGAAGTTGATGTTGATGGAACTTCTGCATCTTCACTGTGACCAGCAGAACTGCCCACTTCTGCTACAGTTGTATCCAAGTCTCTCATCTTCCGTTCACACTCCATTCGAAAATTCTTCTCTGTATCTTCCAGCTTCATTCGTTTGATATTATTAAAACACCTACTTGATTCTAGATTATAACCCACTACATACTCTGAAGTTGATTCAACAGTCTCTTGCAGAAGGTTTGTTTCCTTTATTCTTTTCACACTTACAGTTTTACAATCAAAATTATGGAACTCTGTAAGATTAGGGTTTTCCAGAGGGTCTCTTCTCCTCGCACTTTCATGTTTTGGATACTTTTCTGAATCGAAACGGAGTTCATTGTTAGCTTCCTCTTCAGTGACAAGTACATTAACATTTGATGTCTTTGCGTCTTTTAATATATCCTGTAATCCTCGAAAACCCTGTGCCACATTATTTAACTGGCTTGCAACAACATTCTTTTCCAACACTTTTTCTGCAACTGGGATTTTTCCATTCCTCTTCAATGAATTATGGGAAATTATGTTATAACTGGAATTGCTGTCACTGCAGTTAGGATTTGAAACAAAAGAGGAATCTTCCTTGTCACCTTCTGATCTTTCATAATTATGTTCAACGCTATCTTCCGTCACTTCCATCACCAGATCTCCAGTATATGGTTCTGTATCTTGAAATGGAACAACCCCTTCTGGAATTTGCTGCATTCTGAAAAGGTTCCTGCCTTCACCCGAACTGTCAGAACTACCTGAAGATGATGAGTGATTTGACTTCATACTGTCTGTAGTTAAAGTGCCCTGTAAGCAAACACATAGTTGGTCTTTTTTAGAACACACAAAGCACATAGAATTACATCACTTAAGAAAATTTATGTCACTCATCTTCCACATTGCCCTAAAGAAAATAAAAATGATTTAAAAAGATGCAGTAAAAGATAGCAACATACACATTACTCAAGTGATATTAATTTTATAGTTATGTTGCTTCTGATAAAAACTGGATACAACAACACTCTATTGAAAACTGAGCTCCTCCACTTGATTACACAGATGAATTAAGTTATCACAATTTCTATGCATCTAAGGAGCCACCTACTGCCAATCAAATTGGTATGTCAATGATCAAAGGGGCATCATAGTACAAACACTTCAATTTGACACAGAGTGGAAAACTTTTAAATGTGTCCATGTGCAATGCTGGAATTTCACCTGCTGAAAGTATGTACTGGCCAGCCATTCTGTTTCTTTGTAATTTTATGGAGTTTTTCAAGTTGATTTTCTAAAAACAAGTATATGAATTAAGTGAAATGTGAATAGTGATTTACATTTCAAAAATCTTAACTCGAGAGTGAATGATAAGTATCTCTACTCTTTAGTTTCATGTACAAAGAGACACGTGAATGGACACAAAATTTAATTCCAACTGAATACATTATGAACACCATACTAAGGCTGCAGGTGATGTAAAAAGGACCTACAATTACAGAGAAAGGAATTTTTAACCTCTGTTAACATGTATCAAGTTGGATGTGGTTATAAAAAACACAAGAAAGCCAGGAATTCATCACCATCAAAAGATTAACACATCAAATGTTTAAAAGATATATTTTATCAATGTATAGAATGTGTCAGGCTGGGCAAGATGAAAAATTAACTGCATTGGCAAGAAAATTTTACATAAACGTATCACTGCGTTCTACTCTCTTCCTTTGTTTTTTAACAGTATACGGAGTTGCAGATTACGTACTTGTCATACAATTACTATTCGAGATGCTGCTGTAACTCCTTTTGTGATGATACAATTGGCAGACTTTATTAAATTGTTTAGGCAATGTTTGTACACTGTGTTAATGAGATAAGTTTGCAGTTTTAATGGGAATTTAGTCTGAATATGTTGTAACTGTATGTACTGGAGCATTAATTACAGACAGACAGTAATCATTATTGAACAATTTTCCACATACTTAATTATTATGTTTGTCTTATAAACAATACTTTTTAATGGGCATAATGAGTGTGGCAATTCATTCAAGTTGCTGAATAGATAATTATTGTGAAATAATGTTTGAAATACTAGTACTTTTAATCATACTGATCATTGCACGGCCAGTCTTTTGATAAGAGTGTTGTACGGCTCAAAAGCAGTACTGGTACTGATAACTGTAAGCAGTTGAATCAGTTTTTACCAATAAGCTGACTTTCCATGGGCGATCACAAATGAAAGCTGCAACAAATGCAGTACGCGATAGGCGCCCTGAATTTTCATTTTTTAAACTGTGTTGTAAATGCTTTCTGTCACGGAACAGAGTTAAATATTAAAAAGCAGCAAGTATTTACTGGGCATTTGCTTACTGAACATAGCATTAATATGTCAAGTAAGCAATTTAATTGTACAAAACACAATTACGCCACCCATCTTTTTTTCATTTACCATTTATCTATCATTTTCATTTTATGGTCAATATTTGATTATGAGGTCAGATGGGTAACTGGCTCTATGAATTCCAAGCAACAAGGAAAAAAAAAAATCAACAGCAAGTGCATTCAGGATCTCTCAGAGCTGCAAAAATACTGAAAAAATCAAATCTTCGGTCACAATGTATGTCGACCATCACTTGAATAGCCAATTAACAACAATTAATCATCTTAATGTAACATTTTAGTCACTAAACAATGGCATATACATTCAATTTCTCTGAAGATGTTGTCAAATGTCATTATCACTTATAATATACTAGCCTGTGTAATAATTTCAGGATCAATGTGTTCGACAACAAGCTTCCTAGCAGAATCTCTGTCATCTGTTGTTTCACACTGACTATGTGGAGTGGCTGGAGCAGTAGATACATCCGAGTGTTCACTTTTGTTGCTTGCGGTGTTGAGTTGTTCATGAAGGTTATCGAGTAACAGTGCAAGAAATTCTTGACAATCATGCTGCAATAAATATTAACAAAAGTTTAGCTGTATTCACATTATAAATACTAACACATCATCTAATAAACATAAATACTTCTCTGTTATGTAAATTGTCCACAATTCTAGCTCGGATGAAAAACTTTGCATCTCCATGCGTGGTGTACCACCTCAGGAGATAAGTGTATATGAAAATAGATGATGAAAATTCAAAACAATCACATTAATCTACAAATGTACACATCTAACAATTAGTATATCTTCTTATTATTAAAAAAACTCTGAAACAGCTTAGGCCCAGTCTTACAGCTGTTAAAGATTACACTGATGAAAGCAGAGATCATTTAATTTCTTGTTAAGAAATTATTGCTAAATACTTCACAAAATTTCTTTGAAGAATACAACACAATAAGCACACAACTCTTCACGACACAAGAGATAAGCCAATGCCCAGCTGCGGAACTAACATTTTATGCAGTTTCGTAACAACTGATTTGTTACAAAGTACCTGTGATGGCACTCTGAAATTATTGATAACCACACCAGAGTCAGAAGTTGGAGTATCAATTATGAACTCTTTGGCCAAGTTGCAATATTGTCAGTCAAAACCTCGCAAAGTGACAATTGCTTTTTTTGCATTTATTGTCAATTTTAAGATGGCCTGGACAGAGGACTTTAGTGAATACCCGTTACTGAACCTAAAGCGTGAGCCTGCTCCACACAGAAATATTTGACCACTGAACTGTCAATTAGATATACAAAATTAAAAATGTGTGCTGGTCTGGGGCAAGGACCTGGATATGTGCCTTTAATGGGAAATATGCAACGAAGATCACCTAAGCAAACTTTATGAAGTGACTGGAAAGATACAAACCCTTAATGTCTTTCCTACATAAAAAAGTGTATCTGCATTTTGAAAGTATTTTTAATACAATGATTTTTGAGTTAGTGTTGTTCTGCAAGACCTCATGGACTGAGCCGAGCTCAAGTATAAGCTTCATTTTGATAGTTATTAATAAACAATAAATGCTGTTTATTGAATTTGTCACTAAAATCTTTTATATATAAATACAAAGATGAGGTGACTTACCGAACAAAAACGCTGGCAGGTCGATAGACACACAAACAAACACAAACATACACACAAAATTCAAGCTTTCGCAACAAATTGTTGCCTCATCAGGAAAGAGGGAAGGAGAGGGGAAGACGAAAGGAAGTGGGTTTTAAAGGAGAGGGTAAGGAGTCATTCCAATCCCGGGAGCGGAAAGACTTACCTTAGGGGGAAAAAAGGACAGGTATACACTCGCACACACGCACATATCCATCCACACATACAGACACAAGCAGACATATTTGGTCTTTAAATATGTCTGCTTGTGTCTGTATGTGTGGATGGATATGTGCGTGTGTGCGAGTGTATACCTGTCCTTTTTTCCCCCTAAGGTAAGTCTTTCCGCTCCCGGGATTGGAATGACTCCTTACCCTCTCCTTTAAAACCCACTTCCTTTCGTCTTCCCCTCTCCTTCCCTCTTTCCTGATGAGGCAACAATTTGTTGCGAAAGCTTGAATTTTGTGTGTATGTTTGTGTTTGTTTGTGTGTCTATCGACCTGCCAGCGTTTTTGTTCGGTAAGTCACCTCATCTTTGTATTTATATATAATTTTTCCCACGTGGAATGTTTCCTTCCATTATATCACTAAAATCTTTGTTATATCAAAAGAAATATTTTATTTAATATCAACTGAAAATCAAGTAACTGAGTGAGATTCCAGCATGGGGGCATTAAGTGGGATTAATTTGCAGATGGGGTTCAAAACAGCAGTCAAGAAGGCATATCTCTAAATGGGAAATTAAAACACTAAATACACAAAACTGGCCCCTAGAATGATCCACAGCTCAGGCTACAAGCTTCTAAGAGTTCACTAAAATCTCCACACAAACTCTGTCAAAACACTCTTGAGACCAACATTTC
Organism: Schistocerca piceifrons; assembly: GCF_021461385.2. Lineage (NCBI taxonomy): Eukaryota > Metazoa > Arthropoda > Insecta > Orthoptera > Acrididae > Schistocerca > Schistocerca piceifrons. Next base: position 322,430,221 of record NC_060143.1, on the reverse strand, counting down.
AGGAAAAACTACCGTATTTACTCGAATCTAAGCCGCACTTTTTTTCCGGTTTTTGTAATCCAAAAAACCGCCTGCGGTTTAGAATCGAGTGCAAAGTAAGCGGAAGTTCTGAAAAATGTTGGTAGATGCCACCACAACTAATTTCTGCCGTCGAATATATGTAGCGCTACACAGGCATGCTTTGCAGGCACAAAGATAAATACTGGCGCCAAAACCTCTGTGTCACTAAATAAATTAAAAAAAAAAAAAAGAAAGAAAGATGGAAGACTAGCTTTTTTTCTCCGCCCCGAGTTTTGACCAGTGCTTTTCCATACATTATCCAACGAAGTAAATACAAATTCCGTATTGTTCATCTTCGAATGTAGCAGCATTTAAACGTACTACAAAAATCCGACTGGTTTGGGATGTTTGTCAATATGGCCAACTCTACGTTCTGCATTTTTTCCTACCTGTGAAAAGAGATGGTTGTTAATAGGAACTTTTATGAATTGTCAATTGCATGCAGTATTCTCTTCACCATAAGAATAATATGAATATAAACATTTTGCCATGTATTCTTTTGTGTTTGCTGCTACCTCATTTAAATCCTGTCTGCCTAATAACCTACGAAACTAGTGTGAGACAACAGCAAATGCGGAAGAATATACATATCATGTCATGTTTATATTTGTATTATTGTTATGCCTAATAGTGATACAATCATAAATGAAGCACGGCAATTGACTAGATTTTTAAATCTAAGATGACTAATTTCTGTGCAGAATGTAATGTACACGAGAGGCGCCTGCAAAGATTTTCAAACGGAGAAAAATTTTAGCGAAAACTCTCGTTCAGAACATCTATCATACGCAGTCTATTATTTGGTTCTTGTTGATCATTATCAAAGAAAGCAGCAGTGTAAGTAACAACAAATACCAGTCTCTTACCATTGTTTCGCTAATGAGACAATTCCTCTCTTTTTTTTTTTTATTGTAAGCGACGGTAGTACGAACAAAAGCAAGCCATGCCGCAAGCGGCAACAGGTCATAAACACTCATTATCAAAATGCGACAAACAATGGATGACACAGTACAATGATGCATTTTCAGCTTAGAGTGACGTAAACACCTATGACAAAGAGAATGGGACTTATCAGATCGAAGAAAAATAAGCAATCGATTCAAACCAGACGAAGCATGTGAAAAAGGAAGGGTATCTGTATAAATACGGACGGAGCGTCTGACGCATAGCAATGGCTACCTGGTAAAGCTTAAGTGCTAAGCTTACGACTCGAACCAAACTACTGTAGCTGTATCGTCATTCATTTGACCTAAATTATGTCTCATATTACAATAGACCAACTTTGTTTCGATTTGGAGGTGCGGCCTAAAACTTTTCTCTCCCCTTGAATTTCGAGTCTCAAATTTCAGGTGCGGCTTAGATTCGGGAAAATTTTTTTCCTTGATTTCGAGTCTCATTTTTCAGGTGCGGCTTAGATTCGAGTAAATATGGTAATACAATATGAAACTGACTTCCCTGCAAGCTCATGACTGTTACTAATATGAAAGTATTGTACTTTGTTGCTGAGTATGTACCTTGTGTTGATTACGTGTGTTACATCAGAATTGATGGTAATACTTCTCAATGGTTAGGTGACATCATATTCCTCTTCAAAGAAGGATGTCTGCTGAGACCCATATAGAGAACAAGATTAAATTCTCCAACAGACTTTTAGTTAGTTATTTACTGGGGAAACTGAAGCATCTTGTCAGAAAAACGAATTTTGTGAAGGATACAAAATATTTTTTGAAAATATTGTGCACAGTGAAGTATGTGCAATTGATAAACTGGTAAGCTTTGACATAACATTTTTATCTACTAATGTCCCTGTCGCAGATACCACGAGGTTCAATTACTTCGGATGTGTATGGCCTAGTTGAATCTTACTTTTGGCTACGTTATTTTAAACACAAAGGGGAAGTTTACATAAAATGTTTTGGGGTCACTGTGGGCTCACCTATGTTCGGTGTAGCAGCTGACATTTTTATGGAGCAGTTTGAACAAAAGGCATTAAGTAATGAGGAAATAAAATAATGTGGCTGGCCCTGCTATGTGGATAACATGTTTGTTATACGGCTACACTACAAGGAAGGATTATATTAAGTTCCACAATTTATGAATAACATTCATCTGAAAAAATCAGCTTCTGCTTGGAGATGGAGAAGGACAGCCTCCCATTCTTAAATGCGTTGATCTACAAAATACAACATTCAAGAACAAAGTTTACAGCTAATCTACCAAAAGGAATTTAAAGACTACTTCATACCACCACCCAACCTGGAAGCAAGACATTATGAACATGGTCCGCACATGCATTCTGCATCAATGATAGTAAGATCTAGCGATCACAGTTTTATTTTCTGAAACATTGGCAGCTAATGGCTACAATGCCCTACCCATAAACAGGGCAGTCAAACAACATGGTAAGAATAGTAATGCAGAAAAGAAGAACAAGGACCTCCCACTCATTCGGTTAGGGTACCATTTGTTACCAAATTAACTGACTGCACGGGCAGACTCCTTCTGAGTAATGGTATAAGATTTCATCCGGCCTATAATGGATGCACCTGACTGTCTCCACACTGCAGGAGCCTATGAAATGACATTGACTTGGCAAAGTATTTATTGGCAAAACTGGAAGGACTCCAAAAGGAAACATTAAAGAGCATGAACACTACACACAAAACAAAAAGCAAAATCAACACCACGAAGAATGTGACAAGCTTATGGATTTTAAAAACATATGAGAGTTAGCCACAGAATATTATATTTATAGAAGGAAGGTCCAGGAAAAAGTTAAAATATCGAAAAATGAGTGCAACTTCAATAGTGATGCAGCTACCAACTATCGACGTAGCAAATATCATTCATGGCGAGCAAGGAACAACTACCCGGATACCACCAAAGCTATAAAACAAGAATAATATTTTGGATTCTTCTTCCCCTTTCCTACAGCTGCTTTCAGTAATTACTCAACAATGTCACCTCACCAATGGCACCATGTATAGTGTTACCTGGTGATTCCACTTCTAAAATCAAAAAGTAGGTAAACAGCATTTAATAAGTGAATACCACATTGTCTAGCAACACATATTTAGGGGCACCAGTGGATTCCCAAAGAAGATCTCAGTAGAGGGATCAAAATGTTGAGCATTGAAGAGGAATATGATGCTGCTTAATGATTCTGAAGACTTTACTGACTGCACACTTTTACTTTGTACCTCAGCAGAGGATGTTGGGAGTGGGAGTGAGTTACGTGTTCAATTGATCAATAGCACAGAAAAACTGTCATGATGTGGAACGTGTCAAATGCACAAGAAATGCGCACAGGAAACAACTTTTTTTTTTACTTTATAGTGTTATACCTAAATATTTATATTATCTATCCCATTCCCTTAAATGGCACAAAATGCATATATTATATCTCCAGATTTATTTACTCATATTCAAGAATCCATCTATGGTATAGAAGGAGTTGTCAAGGAGGTATGATTTCAATTTGTTTTTGAAACTATTACTGCTGTATGTCAGACATTTTATTTCATCTGGTAATTTATCAAAAAGTTTTATAGCGGCATATTTTACCCCTTTCTGTGCCAAAGATCGGTTAAGTAAAGGATAGTGTAGGTCTTTCTTTTTTCTGGTATTGTAATCATGAATGTCACTGTTGATTTTAAATTGGTCCATGTTGTTGAGAAAAAATTTCATTACTGAGTAAATGTACTGTGCAGCACTTGTAAGAATTCCTAAACTTTTAAAGAGATGCCTACAAGATGTGCGACTATGAATCCCACACATTATTCTAACTACTTTCTTTTGAGCATTGAATACCTTTTGTCTAAGTGTTGAGTTGCCCCAGAAATTATTCCGTATCACATCAGAGAGTGAAAGTATGCCAAGTATGTTAGCTTAGTAATTTCTACATCCTCAAAACTGGCAATTATTCTGATTGCAAAAGTTGCTGAACCTAGTTGCTTTACGAGATCCAAAATATGAATTTTCCAATTAAGATTCTCATCTATATGTACACCCAAAAACTTAGTATGCTCTACCCTGGCTACTGACTTCTTTTGATGTGTTATGTTTATTGTAGGAATACTTTTTGCAGCAGAAAATTGGATGTAGTGTGTTTTTTCAAAGTTCAGAGCAAGCACATTAGCACAAAACCAATTAATAACTTTTCCAAAGACCTTATTTGTATAATTTTCTATCAGACTTTCTTTTACTGGATTAATAATTATGCTTGTATCATCAGCAAACAGTGTCAGTTCAGCATCTTGTTTCACGTAAGAAGGGAGGTCATTCACATATATCAAGAACAGGAGGGGACCCATGATCGAACCTTGTGGAACACCTAATGTAATTTCACCCCAGTTAGATGAAGTGGCAAACTCCTTTGAATCACTTGAAGCATATAAAGAGACTTTTTGCTTCCTGTTCTGTAGATATGACTTAAAACCACTCATATGCTGTTCCATTTATACCATAGAATTGTAATTTCTCTAACATAATGTCATGGTTCACACAATCAAATGCTTTGGATAAGTCACAGAATATTCCTACTGGTGACATTTTACTATTTAAAGACTATTACGTGGACAGTGAAATTGTCTATTGCTGTCTCGGTGGAACAACATTTCTGAAATCCAAACTGTGATTTACTAAGTATCCCATTACTGTTGAGATGGCTAACCACTCTTGAATACATTACTTTCTCAAAGATTTTTGAAAATGCTGTAAGCAAAGATACTGGCCGGTAATTATTGACATCTATGGTTTCCCCCCTTTTGTAGAGAGGCCTGACAATGGCATATTTTAACCTGTCTGGAAAAATACCCTGAGTCAGTGATGCATTACATATATATGACTCAAAACATCAGCTGTAATTGCTCCACATTGTTTTAATAACTTGTTAGAGATGTCACCTACTCCAACAGAACATTTATTTTTCTAAGATTTGATATTTTTCCTTATTTCACAAGAGGTTGTTAGTTGAAACTTAATCGACTAAAATTTATCAAAACTGACTCTTCCATGTACTGCCTGGCTTTTTCTTTTTAACTATTCTCACCAATTTTTTCTCCTACACTTAAGAAGTGATTGTTAAATACATTGGCTACCTGTGTACTACTGGTTAAGATGGTCTCATTCTCTTTAACAGTAATACTACCTACCCCAGTGGTTCCTTTTCCTGTCTCCCTTCTAACAACATTCCATATTGATTTGATTTTATTGCTGGAGGTGTTAATTTCTTCTCTAACATATATATTTCTTGATTTCCTTTCAACTTTTTTCAGTATGTTACAATAATTTTTATGGTGTAAAACTACTTCTGGATCTTTACTAGTTCTTGCTGTCTCATACAGTTTTCTTTTTCTTTCTGAAGACACTTTAATACCTGTGGTAATCCAAGGTTTCTTTGAAAAGTTTGTGGTGTTACATTTAGTAATTTTCTTTGGAAAACAATGTTCAAAAAGGGATACAAATTTATTAAGAAATGGGCTGCATTTATCACTAGCATTTGGCTCATTATATACATCTCCCCAGTTTACATTTCCTAAACTTTCCCTGAAGTAATCTATAGACACCGGGTTGACCACCCTCACAATTTTACTTAATGGTTTCTGAAGTGTACACCCTATTAGGTTGTAAGTTAATCAGTTGTGCATCATGGTCAGATAATCCATTTACCACAGAGAAAGCATGTGTTTGTTCTACATCCCCTTGCTGTACAAATACATTATCTATTAGAGTACTACTGCCCTGAGCTATACGTATAGGGAAATTGATCACTGATTCTAAGTTATATGTTGTTAACAACACTACTAGTTCACTTTTCCTATCAGAATCGCTTAGAAAGTTAACACTGAAATCACCACAGATCAATAACTTCTTCTTTTTGTATGACAGACAGCATAATAGGGAGTCAAACTTTTTTATCAATAGCTCCCTATCTCCTAGTGGAGACCTGTACACTGTTGCTAATATTAACACAACATTATTGTGATTGGCTCGCAGCACATTAGCTGCTAAGGCAAGCTTTATCTCCTTTCTCCATAGTAGTCAGCTTATAGCAAACAAAAGAAACGAACATATAACGGATGAACAGAAGTGAGATGAAAGTTTAAGGCGAGTCAGTAGAAGGGCTAGGTACAGCCTTTTTCAATCATTTTTGTAATATTAATAATCACTATGCTTAACAATGCCCAACAGCTACTTATTGTTATGGTGAACAGTACTATTACGTAGCTAAGATTAACAATGAGTGTGCACATTCCAGAACAGCACGAAGTTAGTATACTTCCACTGATCACAGGGGGCCACAAAAAGTAAGTGAGCAGGTCACAAAAGCAGGCTTATGTAAGTCAGAATTGTCTGTCACATCAGAACTTGGATATTTGCCTTCCGTAAACAGTATGTAACCAAGCTGCTGCTACTGCCACCACAACCACCATCATTACCTTTCTTATTACTATTACTATTACTATCATCATCATCATCATCATCATCATCATTTTGTTATGGTGTTACCTGTCTGTAATCCTTGAATTGTGGATGGTTGAATCCAAGAGCCTGCTTAAATTCAAATGGACGAATTACACCCCATTGGCCACTCCACATTTTATGAATGAGAAGAGAGAACTGATCTGTTAAGGAATGTGGATCATCCTTGACAGCTGCATTTCTGGATAGAAAGAACTGGACTAGAGAGGGTGTGGCTGCCAAGCACTGAAGGCCTGCTGCCATAAAGCACGTGTTTCCCAGGTTACGCAGTCCACAAACTCCAGGTGATGCTGACGAGTCTGTAACAATAGTTTTTACACTATGTATCAAACACTACTTTATAGCAGATGTCATTGTCATGTTTTGCTGTTCGCCATACATGCTTTCAGATTTTATTTTATTTTTGTGTCATATTTTCTAGTTATTCACATAGGTGCGGCTTTTCTGTTGCTTTTTTTTTTTTAATTTTCTTCATTTATGAAGTACAGTGACGGTTTTAGTAATCGCCAAGATTCATGTTTCTACAGCCACAATGGTTTCAGACCATAAGGAGTGACAGGCAGTTCATATTGAGGATAAGGAAAAAGTAAGTAGAGGGCAGGCTTTTATCAGTGTGGCTATACATCATATACATTATTTTACAAATGTGTAAAATGTATATTTCACCAAATTTGTCTCCCCCCCCCCCCCCCGGATAAGTGAGAAAATATAAAACCAAGCTGTTGCCTATAAAAAGTTAGTAGTTACACAATACACTTGAAGTGGTTATATATTTACCTCCTGAGAACATGTGAAGTCTCTCACTTTCATGGCAAAGTGTGTGTTGCTTGTGACCTAATCACCTACCTGCTGACTGAGGTTCCACCACCATTATGAATCAAAGTGACTACCTGGAAGAAGACCTCTGCCACTTATCTGACTCTTCCACCCATAAACTCTGCCCGAGTGAGCCCATCCCAGAAGTCCAACATAACCTTTAATCCCTGCTTAAAGCCTCAGGCCCTTCCCCGATCTTCTCCCCTGAATCCATTTCCCTCCTCACCCATATGACACCTTGCATATTTTGCATATTCCACATTTTGCAGGCTTACCAAAATACACAAACCCAACTACCCTGGACACCCCATTGTGACTGGTTATTGTGGTCCCACTGAAAGAATTTCGGCCCTCACTCATCAACACTTCCAACCAACTACCTGTAACCTAGCCTCCCACATCAATGATATGAACCACTTCCTTCACCACCTCTCCAACATCCCCACTCCTTTACCTCCTGGATCCTTACTTGTCACTGTTAACACCACTTCCCTATACACCAACATCCCTCATGCCCATGGTATAACCCTATTGAACACTACCACCTTGCAAATGTCCTTCTGACTCCAAACCCACTACCACATTCCTCATACACCTTACTAACTTTATCCTAATAGTCAACACCTACTCCTTTGAAGCAAATGCATACATACAAATCTGCAGCACAGCTGTGGGTGCCCACATGGCACCCTTCTATGTCAATCTGTTTATGGGCCATTTATAAGAGACTTTTCTAAACCTTCCAAAATGCCAAACCCCTTGTCTGGCTTAGGTTCACTGATGATGATCATCATCTGGACCAAGAGCCATGACAACCTATCTTTGTTCCTTCACAATCTCAACACCTTCTCTCCCATCCGCTTCACTTGGTCCTCCACAACCCAGGGTGCCAACTTCCCGAACATTGACCTCCTCCTCTCTGATGGCTACATCCATACCTCTGTCAACATGAAACGCACTACCCACTAACAGTACCTGCATTCCTTCCACACCAACAAACCTCTCCCATACAGCTTGGCCATCCAGGGTTGGAGTATCTGCAGTGACAAGAACTCCCTTGCCAGGTATGCCGAGGGTCTCCCCAAGGCCTTCACAGAGAGGTTGTTGTTGTTGTGGTCTTCAGTCCTGAGATCCCCAAGGCCTTCACAGACAGGCTGTTGTTGTTGTGGTCTTCAGTCCTGAGACTGGTTTGATGCAGCTCTCCATGCTACTCTATTCTGTGCAAGCTGCTTCATCTCCCAGTACCTACTGCAGCCTACATCCTTCTGAATCTGCTTAGCATATTCATCTCTTGGTCTCCCTCTACGATTTTTACCCTGCACGCTGCCCTCCAATACTAAATTGGTGATCCCTCGATGTCTCAGAACATATCCTACCAACCGATCCCTTCTTCTAGTCAAGTTGTGCCACAAACTTCTCTTCTCCCCAATTCTATTCAATACCTCCTCATTATTTATATGATCTGCCCATCGACTCTTCAGCATTCTTCTGTAGCACCACATTTCGAAAGCTTCTATTCTCTTCTTGTCTAAACTATTTATCGTCCACGTTCCACTTCCATACATGGCTACACTCCATACAAATATTTTCAGGAACGATTTCCTGACATTTAAATCTATACTCGATGTTAACAAATTTTTCTTCTTCAGAAACGCTTTCCTTGTCATTGCCAGTCTACATTTTATATCCTCTCTACTTCAACCATCATCAGTTATTTTGTTCCCCAAATAGCAAAACTCCTCTACTACTTTAAGTGTCTCATTTCCTAGTCTAATTCCCTCAGCATCACCCGACTTAATTCGACTACATTCCATTATCCTCATTTTGCTTTTGTTGATGTTCATCTTATACCCTCCTTTCAAGACACTGTCCATTCCGTTCAACTGCTCTTCCAAGTCCCTTGCTGTCTCTGGCATAATTACAGTATCATCGGCAAACCTCAAAGTTTTTATTTCTTCTCCATGGATTTTAATGCCTACTCCAAACTTTTCTTTTGTTTCCTTTATTGCTTGCTCAATATACAGATTGAATAACATCGGGGATAGGCTACAATCCTGTCTCACTCCCTTCCCAACCACTGCTTCCCTTTCATACCCCTCGGCTCTTATAACTGCCATTTGGTTTCTGTACAAATTGTCAATAGCCTTTCGCTGCCTGTATTTCACCCCTGCCACCTTCAGCATTTGAAAGAGAGTATTCCAGTCAACATTGTCAAAAGCTTCCTCTAAGTCTACAAATGCTAGAAACATAGGTTTGCCTTTCCTTAATCTATTTTCTAAGATGAGTCGTAGGGTCAGTATTGCCTCACGTGTTCCAACATTTCTACGGAATCCAAACTGATCTTCCCCGATGTCGGCTTCTATCAGTTTTTCCATTCGTTTGTAAAGAATTCGTGTTAGTATTTTGTAGCTGTGACTTATTAAACTGATAGTTTGGTAATTTTCACATCTGTCGACACCTGCTTGCTTTCTTTGGAATTGGAATTATTATATTCTTCTTGAAGTCTGAGGGTATTTCGCCTGTGTCATACATCTTGCTCACCAGATGGTCGAGTTTTGTCAGGACTGGCTCTCCCAAGGCTGTCAGTAGTTCCAAATGGAATGTTGTCTTCTCTGGGGGCCTTGTTTCGACTCAGGTCTTTCAGTGCTCTGTCAAACTCTTCACGCAGTATCGTATCTCCCATTTCATCTTCATCTACATCCTCTTCCATTTCCATAATATTGTCCTCAAGTATATCGCCTTTCTATAGACCTTCTATATACTCCTTCCACCTTTCTGCTTTCCCTTCTTTGCTTAGAACTGGGTTTCCATCTGAGCTCTTTATATTCATGCAAGTGGTTCTCTTATCTCCAAAGGTCTCTTTAATTTTCCTGTAGGCAGTATCTATCTTACCCCTAGTGAGATAAGCCTCTACATCCGTAGATTTGTCCTCTAGCCATCCCTGCTTAGCCATTTTGCACTTCCTGTCGATCTCATTTTTTGAGACGTTTGTATTCCTTTTTGCCTGCTTCATTTACTGCATTTTTATATTTTCTCCTTTCATCAATTAAATTCAATATTTCTTCTGTTACCCAAGGGTTTCTACTAGCCCTCATCTTTTTACCTATTTGATCCTCTGCTGCCTTCACTATTTCGTCCCTCAAAGCTACCCATTCTTCTTCTACTGTATTTCTTTCCCCCATTCCTGTCAATTGTTCCCTTACGCTGTTCCTGAAACTCTGTACAACCTCTGGTTTAGTCAGTTTATCCAGGTCCCATCTCCTTAAATTCCCACCTTTTTGCAGTTTCTTCAGTTTTAATCTACAGTTCATAACCAATAGATTATGGTCAGAGTCCACATCTGCTCCTGGAAATGTCTTACAATTTAAAATCTGGTTCCTAAATCTCTGTCTTACCATTATATAATCTATCTGATACCTTTTAGTATCTCCAGGGTTCTTCCATGTATACAACCTTCTTTCATGATTCTTGAACCAAGTATTAGCTATGATTAAGTTATGCTCTGCGCAAAATTCTACCAGGCGGCTTCCTCTTTCATTTCTTAGCCCCAATCCATATTCACCTACTATGTTTCCTTCTCTCCCTTTTCCGACTGTCGAATTCCAGTCACCCATGACTATTAAATTATCGTCTCCCTTCACTACCTGAATAATTTCTTTTATCTCATCATACATTTCATCAATTTCTTCGTCATCTGCAGAGCTAGTTGGCATATAAACTGGTACTACTGTAATAGGTGTGGGATTCGTGTCTATCTTGGCCACAATAATGCGTTCACTATGCTGTGTGTAGTAGCTTATCCGTACTCCTATTTTTTTTATTCATTATTAAACCTACTCCTGCATTACCCCTATTTGATTTTGTATTTATAACCCTGTATTCACCTGACCAAAAGTCTTCTTCCTCCTGTCACCGAACTTCACTAATTCCCCCTATGTCTAACTTTAACCTATCCATTTCCCTTTTTAAATTTTCTACACTACCGGCCCGATTAAGGGATCTGACATTCCACGCTCCGAACCGTAGAACGCCAGTTTTCTTTCTCCTGATAACGACGTCCTCTTGAGTAGTCCCCGCCCGGAGACCCGAATGGGGGACTATTTTACCTCCGGAATATTTTACCCAAGAGGACGCCATCATCATTTAATCATACAGTAAAGCTGCATGCCCTCGGGAAAAATTGCGGCTGTAGTTTCCCCTTGCTTTCAGCCGTTCGCAGTACCAGAACAGCAAGGCCATTTTGGTTAGTGTTACAAGGCCAGATCAGTCAATAATCCAGACTGTTGCCCCTGCAACTACTGAAAAGGCTGCTGCCCCTCTTCAGGAACCACACGTTTGTCTGGCCTCTCAACAGACACCCCTCCGTTGTGGTTGTGCCTACGGTACGGCTATCTGTATCGTTGAGGCACGCAAGCCTCCCCCCGAACGGCAAGGTCCATGATTCAGGGGGGGGGGGAGGCACAGACAGGTACTATACTCCAAACCTAGTCTGCAAATAGATCTCTCATGCCACTTCCCCCTATACTCCCATTCCTCCCACCACCCACATGAACCAGCCATTTGTAAGTCAATACCACCCTGGAGTGGAACAACAGAACCATATCCGCAAGGCGTTCGATACAGTTCCCCACAGTCGTTTAATGAACAAAGTAAGAGCATATGAACTATCAGACCAATTGTGTGATTGGATTGAAGAGTTCCTAGATAACAGAACGCATCATGTCATTCTCAATGGAGAGAAGTCTTCCGAAGTAAGAGTGATTTCAGGTGTGCCGCAGGGGAGTGTCATAGGACCGTTGCTATTCACAATATACATAAATGACCTTGTGGATGACATCGGAAGTTCACTGAGGCTTTTTGCAGATGATGCTGTGCTGTATCGAGAGGTTGTAACAATGGAAAATTGTACTGAAATGCAGGAGGATCTGCAGTGAATTGACGCATGGTGCAGGGAATGGCAATTGAATCTCAATGTAGACAAGTGTAATGTGCTGCGAATACATAGAAAGATAGATCCCTTATCATTTAGTTACAAAATAGCAGGTCAGCAACTGGAAGCAGTTAATTCCATAAATTATCTGGGAGTACGCATTAGGAGTGATTTAAAAGGGAATGATCATATAAAGTTGATCGTTGGTAAAGCAGATGCCAGACTGAGATTCATTGGAAGAATCCTAAGGAAATGCAATCTGAAAACAAAGGAAGTAGGTTACAGTACGCTTGTTCGCCCACTGCTTCAATACTGCTCAGCAGTGTGAGATCCGTACCAGATAGGGTTGATAGAAGAGATAGAGAAGATCCAACGCAGAGCAGCGCGTTTCGTTACAGGATCATTTAGTAATCGCGAAAGTGTTACAGAGATGATAGATAAACTCCAGTGGAAGACTCTGCATGAGAGACGCTCAGTAGCTCGGTACGGGCTCTTGTTAAAGTTTCGAGAACATACCTTCACCGAAGAGTCAAGCAGTATATTGCTCCCTCCTACATATATCTCGCGAAGAGACCATGACGATAAAATCAGAGAGATTAGAGCCCACATAGAAGCATACCGACAATCTTTCTTTCCACGAACAATATGAGACTGGAATAGAAGGGAGAACCGATAGAGGTACTCATCCGCCACACACCGTCAGGTGGCTTGCGGAGTATGGATGTAGATGTAGATGTAGATCCTTTGCCAGGGCTATCATTACCTACCGTCAGACCCTGACACGATCGACATCCTACCCTAAGATCCTTCCCACCAATCCTAGTGCTGTTCCATCACCCACTCAATCTCCATATCATCTTAGTCCATCCCTATGCCACTTCTAATCCCAATCCCTTGGTACAACGATCATATCCCTGTAGACGACTCAGGTGCAAGACATGCCCAATCCATCCACACAGTACTTCCTATTCTAGTCCTGTTACAGGCTTATCCTATCCTATCAGAGGCCGTGCCACTTGTGAAAGCAGCCATATCATATACCAGCTTTGCTGCAATCATTGCACAGCTTTTTACATTGGTATGACTACCAACCAGCTGCCCGCTAAGATCAACGGCCACTGGCAAACTGTGGCCAAGAGCAAAGTAGGCCACCCTGTGGCACAACATTCAGCTGGACATAACATGCTTGATTTCAATGGCTGCTTCACTACCCAAGTCATTCTGATCCTTCCCTCCACCACAAGATTTTTGAACTGCACAGATGGAAGTTACCCTTATAACATATTCTCTGCTCCTGAAATTATACCAGCCTCAACCTGTAACACTATTACTGATATCAACTATAATGGCCCTATCTAACTTCATTGTCTGTCTTTACTTAATTTGTCTACTGTATAACCATGCTCTCCGATTTAACATCCATGTAAATGTTTTATTCATTATTTATGTAACTGTAATTGATTTATAGATGTTATGTCAAAAGTAGTACACTGAAAAAGATAGAAAATGTTAAAACTTTACTTGTAATACTGGTTCAAGCATAGGGGAAGTAGGTTTGTAATCATGTAAAACTTGGAGGGAAGTCCTTCCGCAATGCAATTGGCAAGGTGGAAATAGATAAAATGGAACTGGCGGTTGAACTGCAAGGCTCCTGTGTGGCACGAGTCAGTCAGTGGCTAGCAGGCAAACTGCGCACATCTAGTGAATTGAAAGAGGCAAGAAGAACAGCAAGATTATATTATCTGACTTCAGATATGGAAGTAATTTGAATTATTATCCATGCCATACTTTGGTTAGCTCTTTATTATGAAAATCTGACACTCAGAAAGAATTTTCAGAGCATCTTGCACAGGAAGAGCCATGGATACTTTTGCCACCTTTTTTAAACAACACAGGAGATCGACACTGTCACCACCTTCATCTCAAATTATCAGTTGAGTATTGTGTAATTGCCTGGCCATTAATGTGGTTTCTTTTTCAATAATAATTGTGTATTCTGCAAACTTTGTACTGAGCCACCATGTTTTATCCTTAGCCCTTTACCTAGACAGGGTCCTGTCCCAAGTACTATGATAATTCCAAGTCTCCTGTTTTACTGAACTTAAAACAAAGGTTAATAAACTTTGTGGAGTTGTAAAGTACATAATTATTTGGGTAACATAAGTTTTGAAATACTTCATGTAATTTTCTTTAAAGATTTGTTAAAGTTTCATCAAAGTACAATTACTACGAGATGATATAAAGTATTCCATTTAAAGATTTTTCTTATTGAGATAACAGTGTTCATTATTTCATGTGTTATATAGTTAACACTGTTTCTAATATTGTGTTGTGAATAAAATGTGCAGCCTAGTTTCTGGATCCCCATGCTAATAGTTGACCAAGATTTAAATTTCATATTACAGTAGGAGTACTCAAGGAGTACAACTTTTATTCTTATAACCTGTGTGTACTATAACAAGCAAATAGCTACAAGTATTCAAACTACACTAGATTCAGGTCTCACATGTCCCATCCGAGCTGTATAGTACAAGGAAGTGAATGTTCCTTGAGAAGACAAATAATAATCAGTACAAAAGATACAATTACTTCATAACTATTTCAATGGTGGTAATTTCCTATAATTAAACTGGCAAAAGAACTCCTTGCTCAAGTTAGCAGGCTCCATCATTTGTAATAATTTACCTATAATCATCATTAATTTCCTACTGCAATGTACAGATAGGAAGTGTTACCGAGAGCCAGTTGTTGCCTAAACACACAATAGTATTCCTCCTGTGTAGTTCATGTCAAAT
Source organism: Schistocerca piceifrons (assembly GCF_021461385.2). Classification (NCBI taxonomy): domain Eukaryota; kingdom Metazoa; phylum Arthropoda; class Insecta; order Orthoptera; family Acrididae; genus Schistocerca; species Schistocerca piceifrons. Next base: position 322,415,137 of record NC_060143.1, on the reverse strand, counting down.
CACTGGTACATTACTTGCTGAAGTGTGTACTGTCTTTAACCGATCAGCAAAACAGAATTTCAGTATCAAGTAAAGCCAATCCTAATAGTTAACTTTCTTTATGAAAATTATTAATACTTGGTACAACTTTGCCTAATTAGGCTGGTGACCATTTCCTGTTACATTAATTACAGTTAACATGATTACTAATAGAACCTTGGTTCAATTCCCGTTTGTTCTGCTACTGCTTCCTTTCTATAGAAATCTTTAGAGAAACATAAATAGTATATTACCTTTTCATTATGCCTGACCACAGTCAAATAAGTATCCTTTCACATGAGTACCATTATCAGTGTATTGCTAATTTACAACTAGCCTGTAGTGTTATAAACCTATGGTAACATACTGTCTCCACACACTCCACTTATAGTTTTCACTCCCCCCTGTCCCGACATCTCCTCCCTATTTTCTTCTCCCATCTTATTTGTGTGCTGCCCTCTGCTCATCTTTCCCTGGTCCTCTCCCTTTTCATTCTGCCCCACAGTTTAACACTGTGACAGCTCTTCTCTACCCCAACTTTCAACTGCAATCCCTTCCCGTTATCTGCCACATGCAGATTGCTGCTTCCATTCTACTTGACAGTTACATTCTGGTCTGAGCTGCTGGAGATGGCAGTCATGTGTGCGTAAGGTGTGCCTGCTTGCATGAATGACTGTGTGTGTTTTTTGTTTCTTTTTCTTACAAAGACTGTGGCTGAAAGTTAATGTTTATGTGTCTTGGCTATGCCTGTCTGCAACTTAACGTGTCATCTTTAAGTTACGTAGCTATCTATCAGTTCCTTACATTGTTTATATTCCAGCCTGGAGTTTCCATTCTTGATTTCACTACAGGAGGTACTTTGATAATGTGATCATTGAAAAAGTGAATGAAAGTAAACCTAGAGCTGATTCATAACATCATACAAAATGCAAAAACAATGTCTAAATTTAAACTTTTAAATCTTTTTATAAAAATAAATAAAATGCCTGCTTATGTGTTTCGTAATAAGGTTCAAAAGTTTAACTTTAGATATTATGTAGGCTGTCATGTCTTTTTTATGTTATTTTTTAAGTGTGAGCTCCAGGTTTACTCTTCCTTTACCTTTCCAATGACCACATTACCAATGTATCTACTCAATAAGAGTCACACACTATAAATATGAGAGATTTCACATTTTCAGGATGTAATATATACTCTGGCTATCAAAATCTCTTTTAACCATTTATAGGTAATTGTTTTTGATTATCACATTCTTCATTTAGCACTTTGATTAAAGTTAAATTTGAATGCATAATATGGGCCTGAGCTTGAGACGCAGTTCCTCACATTGCTTACACATATAAAGTTGTTTTATTTTATACACATTCAGTGTATATTTGGGTATGTCTCCTTAAAATAATGAAATGATAGTATGCTAGTATAAGACAGGTGACCCCTGTGGGGTTACTCAGCCACTTGATGAAGTCTTTCTATTTGATGCCTCTTTGGTAACTTCCACTTCAATGAAGATGAGATGAAATGATTAGGACAACACTCCCTAAGCAAGTAGTTTGAGGCACTTCAACACATTCATACACTGTAACAAGTCGTTATCTATATGGATTAGATTATTTTCTGTAACATTTTGGCCATTTTGGAAATGAATATGCAGGTTAATTATTAGGCCCATGAAACATTAAAAAACAATCAATATATATCTATCAGTGTGTGTGTGTGTGTGTGTGTGTGTGTGTGTGTGTGTGTGTGTGTGTGTGTTTTTTCTGTCTTTCGCATAATCTTATCATTTATAATGTTGTGTCTAGCCACATAAATATTTCGATTTTTAAAAATCATTTCATGTACATGGTTAACAACGCAGGAAAAGACAGATTGCTACTTACCATAAAGATGACATGTCAAGTTGCAGACAGGCACAACTAAAAGGTAGTCACAGATAGCTTTTGGCCACAGCCTTTGTCAGTAAACACACACAAAACTGCCAACTTCAGCATCTTGGGCTTGAATTCAGCATCATGTGGGATGTAAGCAGCAATCTGGAGGGGGACAAGGAAGGGGAAGGGGAAGGGATAGTAGTGTGTGGGTGGGGAGAGAGATGAATGCTGTCTGGTGGAGTGTTTAGGGACTGGACTGCCAACTTGTGCAGCTTCCGGAGGTAGTGGGGCAGGAGGGGTGGGGATGGGGGTGGGGGGAGAGGAGTGGGGAAAGACAGACAGATGTGTTGGAAGAGGGCTGCAGATAAACAAGATGGGAGATGAGAAAGTGGAGGAGATGATAGGACAGAGGGTGGAAACTGTTGGGTGGAGGGTGTGGGGACAGTTTGTTGCTGTAAGTTGAAGCTAGGATAATTACGGGAGCGGAGAATATGTTGTAAGGATAATTTTCATCTGCACGGTTCAGAAAAGATGTTGGTGGAGGGAGAGATCCAGATGACTCTGGTAATGAAGCAGCTATTGAAATCAAGTGTGTTATGTTCAGCTGCTGTGTTGTGCCACAGGGTGGTCTATTTTGCTAGTGGTCACAGTTTGGCAGGGGCTGTTCATCCTGGTGGGCAGCTGACTGGTAGTCATACCAATATAAAATGTTTGTCACATGATTGCAGCAAAGATGGTAAATGACAGGCTGCTTTCACAAGTGACACAGCTCCTAATGGGATAAGATAAACCTGTGACTGGACTGGAACAGGAAGTGCTGAGTGGGTGGGTTGGGCAGGTTTTGCACCTGGGTCTTCCACATAGATATGATTATTGTGACAAGGGGTTCGGATTGGGAGTGGCATAGGGATGGAGCAGGATGTTGTAGAGGTTGGATGGGTGACGGAAAACCACTTTAGAAGGGGTGAGAAATATCTTGGGGAGGATGTCTTTCATTTCAGGGCACGATGATATGTAACCAAAGCCCTGGCAAAGGATGTGGTTCAGTTGTTCCAGTCCAGGGTGGTACTGGCTGATGAAGGGGACACTCGTTTGCAGTGCATTCTTGGGGTTGGTGGGGGGATTAGGGGTGTAAGGGGGGAAATGGCATGGGAGGCAGGCATTATCCCCCACACCTAGCCCACAAACAAATCTCCCATGCCATTTCCTCTTGCACTCCCAATCGTCCCACAAACCCCAGGAATGAGCCTGTCTGCAATTTGACATTTTCTTTATGGTAGTAAGTAGCAAGCTGTCTTTTCCTACATTGCTGATATTTCTACATGGAGTTTCTGTTGTTACAACACGCAGAATACGCATATGTGATGTTACATAACATTATATTGGTGGGAGGTGATTATCTTCTAATCTACCCAATAATATGTGACTATACAGGATTTACATGCTAGCATGTCTTTTGGCACTGCAAAGTTTCCTACAAACTCTGTGTGGCTACACCACACTGCATTACTATGAGATTATGAAGTCCAGTTTTCAGATTATAATTCACCCTGACCTACAAATCCCTGGCTCTGATGAATCTAATTACTTTTCCACAGATGACTTCACAATTAAGAAAGGGGTATAACTACAAATGATATAAATCAGTGTTATTAATTACTTTCAGGTATGCTACCTTATTAACATTTGAAAAAGTAAAACAGACATTATCAATTACTAATTTTTAAGACACTTTTATAGCACTGGCCCATGTATGTAATTCTGTGTGTTTTATGTTATAATGGTCGCAGGGTTTAATAATGCACATGTATTTTCGTAGCTGAGTTTGCAGCTTATCCAGCGTTCCCTGCACTAAGTCAACATGGTTGCAATACGAGTGGACTTTTAGTTATTACAACTGTTACAGAAATATCACGGTACCTTTCACATCATCTGATGTTTCATTTTCGTTTGAAAAAAGCATCCCTAAGTCGGTCTCAGGGAAGGGCCCACTTTCAGTGTTTTGTGCTGCATCCAAGCATGACACATCATCGAACCCAGTTGGTGCTGGTAGTGGTATAGCATAGTCTGAATTTGGAGGACTGGTGAAGCCATCATCAACCCTGCAAAATAACAAAAGCTTATAATTTAATTATTATACTGTAAGGCCCTGGGTGCAACACAAATAATGAAAAGAGTAAAGGTATTCATTAAATACACATTTGAAGCATTCATTGGTCAACGGAAAGCTTGAAAATGTTTTCAATCCTATTTATGTACCTGTGAATCACTCAACTATCTTTCCATTATATGAATTTATAACACTCATAGTAACAACATTTGCCAACACTATGTGAAGGGTATAAATGGTATCTCTAATTTTGTGACTATTCTGTTTCATAGTAGTGGAACACAGTCACATTTAGGCATTAAAATGTCTTCTTCATTCAAACATAATAATTTTACACACACACACACACACACACACAATTGGGTTGTGATGGTGGGGGAGCAGTGTGTTACTTTAGGTTTAGGCAATGAAGGTTACAGGAGTGAAGGATGTGCTGTAAGGATAGCACCCATCTACACAGCTCAGAAAAGCTGCTGCTGGTGGTGGTGGTGGTGGTGGTGGTGGTGGTGGTGGTGGTGGTGGTGAGGATCCAGATGGCACAGGATATCAAGTAGCCATTGAAATCTCGCGTGTTGTACTACTAGGTGGTCCACCTTTATGGCAAGACTTTGGCAGGGGCCATTCATTCTAGCTGACAGATGGTTGGTTGTCACACCACTGTAAAACACCGTGCAGTTGTTGCAGCAGAACTGGTATAGAACATCGCTGCTTTCACAGGTGGCCAGGCCTTTGATGGGTAAGCTAAGCCTATAACAGGACTGGAGTACGTGATGCGAGGCGGGTGGATTGGGCAGGTGTTCCATCTAGGTCTTAACAGGGGTACGATTCCTGTCACAGGGGATTGAGGGTAGGAGCTGTATAAGGATGGACTAGGATATTGTGGAAATTGGGTGGGTGGTGGAACACCACTTTGGGAGAGGTCAGAGGTATCTTGGGTAGGATGTCCCTCACTTCAGGGCATGATAGATAGATAGTGAAAGCCCTGATGAAGGATGTGGTTCTGTCGTTCCAGTCCAGGGTGATATTGGGTGACAAGAGAGGTGATTCTTTGTGGTTGGTTCTTGGGATGGAAGTGAGGATCAGGTGTGTGTGAGGATATGGCATGGGAAATCTGGTTGTGAATTAGGTCTGGAGGGTACTGCCTGTCTGTGAAGGCCTTCAGAATACTGGGCAAGGAAGTTCTCACCACTGCAGAAGAGTCTACCACAGCCCTCATTGATCAACACCTCCAACCAACTATCCAAAATTTAGTCATCCACACTGAAGACACAAACCACTTCCTGCACTGGCTCTCCATCATCCCCACACCCTTACATCCCGGATCCCTACTCCTTACTATTGATGCAACCTCCCTATACACCAATTTCCCTCCGGCCCATGGCCTTGCCGTGATTGAACACTACTCTCAACGCCCAGCACATTCCAATCCCATCACTTCATTCCTTGTACATCCAACCAACTACATCCTAACCCAAAACTACTGCACCTTTGAAGGGAAGATATACAAAACCTCATGGCACAGCCATGGGCACCTGTACGGCAACCCCCCTATGCCAATCCCTTCACGAGCCACCTAGAGGAAACATTCCTACCTCCCCAAAACCCCAAACCTTGATCTGGTTCAGGTTTATTGACGACATCTTTATAGTCCGGACCCAAGGCCAGGACACATTATTCTCATTCCTTCACTACATCAACACATTCCCTCTCATCCGCTTCAAGTGGTCCTCCTCCACCCATTGTGCTACCTTCCTAGACGCGATTTTCATCTCAGATGGCTCCATCCACACTTTGATCCACATCAAACCCACCAATCACCAACAGTACCTGCACTTGGGCCGTTGCCACAAGTTCCACACCAAAAAATCCCTCCTATACAGCCTTGCCACCTATGGTAGACATATCTGCAGTGACAAGAATTCCCTCGCCCAGTATTCTGAAGGCCTCACAAAGGCCTTCACAGACAGGCCATGCCTTCCAGACCTAATTCACAACCAGATTTTCCATGCCATATCCTCACACACTTGATCCTAACATCCATCACAAGAACCAACCACAAAGAAGCACCTCCCTTGTCACCCAGTGTCACCACGGACTGGAAAGACTGAACCATGTCCTTCATCATCAGTGTTTTGATTATCTATCATTATGCCCTGAAATGAGGGACATCCTACCCAAGATACTTCCATCACATCCCAAAATGATGTTCTGCCACCCATCCAACCTCCACAACATCCAAGTCCATTCATATATCACTCCCACTTTCAATCGCCTGCAACAGGAATCATACCTCTGTGGAAGACCTAGATGCAAGGCCTGCCCAATTCACCCATCTAGCATACCTACTCCAGTCCTGTCACAGGATTATCCTACCCCACAAAAGGCCAACTGTCAACTAGAATGAATGGCCACTGCCAAACTCTTGCCAAAAAAATCAGTAATACGCAGAGGCACAACATGCGAGATTGCAACAACTGCTCCACAACCCATGCATCTTGATCCTCCCCACCACCACCAGCTTTTCTGAGCTGTGCAGATGGGGGCTAACCTTAACAACACATCCTTCACTTCCAGAACTTTCCTCGCCTAAACCTAAGGTAACTCACTGCACCCTCCCCATCCGCTTTTGACCACGATTTTCCTACAGCTACAAAAAAGAAGTGCATTTTGAAACCTAGCCAAGCTCTGTCCTTTGGTTAGCTTCTGTACAACCCAATGATGCAGCACTTTTGCCTCCTTTATTCCTAAATAATTTGTCATTTTCAATCAGAACTTTCTGTACATTATTTCAGATCTTTAAACAGTAAAAATGAGGAAAGAATGTGTGTTGATGGCACAGTTTTGAATGACCTTTCTTTTTGTGGATGCATTGTTTGCATACAGCTCAGATAAACTTAACAGTGAATGGAAGAAGTTAATAGTGATTTTGAAAACCTAACAAATTCTGGGGAAGAAGTACAAATTAGAAACAAGGTCACTGTAAAAGTGTAGGATTTTTTGTATTTCAAGCAGATTAAGATAAGGAATGAACACTAATGATGATCAGAGGAGTAAAAAAGTTCTGGGATACATTTGGTACCCAAAAATAACCTAACATGTACTACCTGTTCTAATTTATGGCAGCAAGCTAGATTTTTAATGCAAATATCACTGAAAAATGGAGTTGCTAAATAAGTAATAGAAAGATTGAGGAATGTGTGTTCAGAATAACTAAACAACCGCCGGCTGAAGTGGCCGTGCGGTTAGAGGCGCTGCAGTCTGGAACCGCAAGACCGCTACGGTCGCAGGTTCGAATCCTGCCTGGGGCATGGATGTTTGTGATGTCCTTAGGTTAGTTAGGTTTAACTAGTTCTAAGTTCTAGGGGACTAATGACCTCAGCAGTTGAGTCCCATAGTGCTCAGAGCCATTTAACTAAACAACCTACAAGAAACGAACAAATGGATCAGGCAATACATTAAGGTGCTAGCTATAATTAAGACTGAAGTGAAACTGAAATGTTGAGGAAGAAGGAAGGGGCAGGAGGATTGGGGGTTGGGTGGTGGTTTAGATTTGGAGATAAAAGTAGGAGAATGGATGGTGGATACACCACAGAAGTTCATGGCTGAATTCCAAGAGATAAGGGAAGCCCGAGACAAAATGGATGGTGGTTTCAAGCAACATTAGTGGACATACAGGAGAATAAGTTTGACATTTAAATACTTACATGATCTGAATTCAGACCGGTGTCAGCCAGGTTGGTATCTATCCTAATTTTTTTTACCTTATTGATTGGTGTTAATTCACTACTATTTTGACAGATTATTACATTCATGAACATACACAAAAACTGTGTGGAAAAATTGAGGGGAAAAGGAATGGAAGTTTGATTTCGACTTGGTAAGAGGCATGTGTGGATTGTAGCATTTATTCCCTAAACATTTATAAAGCATGTGTTGCCACTCTGATGTTTATTATTAAGATCAGGCACTGTCAATGCAGCCTCAGCAGGCCAGGCTTGAAAATGAACCTGTAAGACTCTGAACTACTCCCTGAATATAAATACTGCAACTGCTGACAGAATCATTAATAAACAATTTAAGGAATTTTGAAGAAGTCACTGGTTCCCTGTCAACAAAATGTTGAAACTGAAAACAGAAGTATTTCACTGAATTATTGATCCATCTCATCAACACTGATTTGTAGTAGGATTTTGGAAAATATACTGTGTTACAACATCATGAAATACATGGAAGGAAATGATCTATTGATACATAACCAGAACACATTCAAAATATATCATTCTTGTGAAACACAACTGACTCTTTATTCACATGAAATAATGAGTATTACTCACATGGGATCTCAAATTTGTTCTATATTTCTATATTTCTGCAAAGGTTTTTGACATCATTCCTACAATCAGCTTTTAATCAAATTTCATGGCTATGGAGTGCTTCTCAGCTGTTCTATTGGATTAGTGATGCCCTTTTCCAAAGATCACACTCCATAGTTATTGACAGGAAGTCAACTAGTAAAACTTCCCAATGGAAGTGTTATACGAGTAGGACCACTGCTTTTAGGAGACAATCCGAGTAGCCCTCTTAGACTGCCTGCATCTGATGGCATGATTTACCACGCATTACAAACATCAGGAGTTCAAAATGAATTGTATAATGATTTACACAAGATATCAAAATGGCACAAAAGCAACAACAATAAAACGTATGAAGTCCTCTTTATGAGTTCTACGTCAACACACAGTCTAACACGGATCATACATCTGCCACCTAAACATTAGTCTGGCCGAGGACCCTGGCGTGCGTACTAGGCCGTCTGCACCGATGTGAGGCAGCTTCTTCAGATCTGGCCCAAGAGGTAAGTGCCATGATTGGGTGTACTAACTTCATAGGCTTACAACAGTCCTTCCCTCTTGGTAAAAAATTAACTGTGAAGATGTCCACACCTTTGTTGGAAAGGGATAACTGCTGGGGTATGTGTCGTGCTGTCACAGGAGAATACGGTCTGAAATGGTGCGGGCATGGACAGGCACGGCACACACCCACGTGAGAGACAGTAATAGAGCACCAGTGGTGGAGACAGTGTATTCGCACCCACATCCAGGCACGCACTTGGCGACAGAGACAGCAGAGAAGATGATGGCGGTGGCAGTGGCAGCAGGGGTTGCACATATGGAGGAAACCTGGAGCTGCCTATGCCATCCGGTGGAGGTGGCAACCAGAACAAAGTCAGTCTATGGGGGCTGACACTGATGGTGGAGGCAGTCGTGGGGGGCAGGGTCTCTGGCACGTTGGGCAGAGCTGGTCATAATGTTGTGACACCAAGAGATGGTCTTGTCCCCGATGGACGGCTGCTGGTATCCACTTAGGGCATTGGCCAAAACTGCTGGCCCAGGCGGCTGAGCCCAGACAGAGTTGCAGTGAAGAACCATCCAGGTGTCAGCAGGAGCAGATGAAGCAATGTATGGGGCTGGCAGCCATGAAGCAGCTCTACTGGGCTACAGTTGCCAACTGGAGTGAACGTATATGAGCTCAAGAACCTTGCGACGGCTTCCTCTGGAGAATATGGTATATTTTTCCATTTGAGTTTTGAATGTACAGACCAGCTGCTCTGACTCACCAATGGAGTGAAGATGAAATTGAGGGGCAATGAGTGTACAAGAAACAGCTCAAAGGTCCAAGTGTAGAAGGTGCACGACATCCTGCTGCAGTGTGGACAGGATCACAAACCCCAGCACTGAATCTTCAGTAGCCAGACGTAATACACCATCAAGAACTGAGAGGCAGTGGCAGAGAACACAATAATTATGGAAAGGATCCAAAGCTCAGTCCATAAGCCAGCCATGTTGGACAAATTGAACTAGACATAAGATAGGATCGACCATGACAGCTGCTGAAATCTGAGAAAAGGTAATGAGAAAACCACCCACGATGTTTTGGGCTTCAACGTCTAAATGGAAACACAAGTTCATCCTAATCAAATGCAGGATTGGTACCAATTGGGAACTGAGAAAGAGCATCCATAATAGCACGTGGTGCAGAAATGAATCTTGTAGTTATACTGCGACAATAACAGAGCTTAGTGTTGCCAGTGATGGGCTGCTTTGTCTGGTAGATATACCCAAGGATGGTAAACAGAAAGCAGAGGTTTATTATTTGCAACCAAATGGAATTTAGAACAGTATAGGAAAGCATGACTTTTTTGTACAAACACAATAGTAGGAGCTTCTTTTTCAATCTGTGAGTAGTGCTATTGCACCTGTTTTGGAAGAGTAAGCAATAGGGACTTGGGACCACCCACGTATTTGTGTGTGAGAACAGTCCCAAGACCATACTGGGAGGTGTCTGTGGCCAAAACAAGATGTTGGCCTGGTTAGAAGGTAACCTAGCAAGGTGCTGAGCATAATTTTGTTTTCAACAGGGTAAAAGCATGCTCACAGGTGGGTGACCAGAGAAAAGGAACACCTTTATGTAAGAGGGCATGAAGAGACTGAGCCACAGTGGCTGTATCAGGAAGAAATTTATGGTAGTATGCAGTCTTTCCAAGAAAGGCCTGCAACTCTTTGACATTGGTAGCCTGCAGCTCCTTGATATTGGTAGGATGCAGCAAAGCCACAACAGTATCAACATGCTGGCATAAAGGCTTGATGTCAGCATGCAAGACTTCAAAACCAAGACTGAGGACAGATGGATGAAAAAACTGAGATTTGTCCATGTTACAGCCAGTCCCAGCAGCCTGCAACACAGTGAAGAAGGCACAAAGGTTTTTTCAAGTGTTCATCTGCTGAGGAACCAGAAACCACAATATCATTTACCCTGGCACAGAGGCCGTGTGTCACTTCAAAAATCATTGGAAAGTAGAAGGGGCACTAGCTACACTGAATGGCAGGTGCTAGTATTATTGGTGTAGCCTGAAGAGGATATTCACTAGGAGGATATGCTTGGAATCATCATCCAAGGCAGTTGCAAGTAGTCTTCTGACAAGTCTCCTTTTGGAAAAATATTGACCCCTGAAAAGCTTTGCTACGAGTTCATCATCCTGATGGGGTAAGGGATGGGTATCAAGAACAGTCTACGAATTTACAGACTGTTTAAAATCACCACAGAGCCAAAGCTTGCTGTTAGGGTTTGCAACAATTACCAACACAGTACACCGTTCACTAGAGGAGACAGATGTGAAAACAGTCAAGCATATAAGTCAATTGAGTTCTGATTTGACTTGCTCCTGTAAAGCTAGTGTGATGTGAACCTTGAAACCCTAAACATTCTGAAAACATTGAGGAAAATTCCAAGCAGAGTACATCCAGTTGTTGGCATAGAACTCTATCCAGTGACGGACGCACTTTGTTGAAAATAGAGAAATCAAAAATTTTGACACTTCTAATCTAAATAAGTTTTCAGTGTTGGCATTGTACACCACTAGAAAGGTCAAAGACCGAACAACTACTATATACACTACTGGAGAAGAAAACTGTCACAAAGTTAAATGACGGCGACGATGATGAGAAGCAATGGTGTCTACATCACATCAAGCTTCTATCTTAGATCCTGCTTCCCTAGATACTACAAACGATTGGTCAATGTTCACAAAGCTTCTGTGAGAGGGATTTTCACATTGTAAAGCATGTTCGAATTTCTATATCAGAGGCCAGGCATGTTATAGAATCACTAACCACTGAATCAGCATACGAGTCCTGGAGAGCGTCAGTAACAAATTGGCAACAACAGCTAACACTGAAGTTCCGTAGCACAAGCTCTGTACGACTGATGTGGCTACTTTTGACAACAGCAGAACTCAATGTGACCTGCAATAGCATCAGTATGTTTGCAGTAATAAGCAGAGACTAACTGACGTCTTGAGGGGCAGCCAGCTGACACTAAAGGTGATAAACACAAGGAGAAATCCATGACAGAAAGTCTTACAAACGTTGAGGTCGGTGACTCCATAAGCTCGGAAATGTTGACGAAGGAATTTTTCTTACATGTCCCAATCTTTCATAGAACCATTATACGGAGGAAATGGTGGGGGGTCTTGTTAGTGGCAGTGAACCCTGGCATGTTAACGGAGCAGTCAAATTGCTTAGTGCTTTGGAGAGAGACTTCTGCTGGCTGGTGAGAGGGCCACTGCTGTTCAACAAGATATTGCAAAATTTCATTCACTGACATACTGGCCATAGCAAACCGAGAAACTGAAGATGTGGAGTAAAATCCCATCCTCGAAACCGAAAATATTGTAACGTTGCACACCACAATATCAGAATTCCAGCCAGTGAACTTTTATTCTGTTTCCACATGCAGGGATGTACTAAAACACTTAAATAAGAAGGACATTATCGTACATCTGTCACCTAAATATTAGACTGGCATGCCAGCTTACATATGGCTGTTGGCACACAACCCAGCACTTGCTGTGCCATGCTGTGCTGTCTGCACCGATGCAAGTGGGCCTCTTTAACCAGCCATGGAGGCACTTGTAGTTTGATTATGCGCACATACTGTATAGGGTTACAACAGATATGATATGCAAATCTAAGGTGGCAGTCGCTAAAACAAAAGCATTTTTTTGTTGCAATGATATTTCTTCACAAAATTTCAATCACTTACTTTCTTCTCCAAATACGAATTTTTTTTATTGAATACCACTTACATAGAGAAAAGTAACCATTGTAACAAAATAAGAGAAACAGAAGGTCATATGGAAACATTTATGTCTTCATTTTCCCCACAAACTATTTGAAAATGGAATGGTCAAGAAATAGTCTGAAATTGTTTCTCTGAACCCTCTAACAAAAATTTAAATGTGAATGCAGAGCAATCATGCTGATGTACATGTGGATTGATTATGCCATGAAACTAGCAACTTTATACATTTCTTGGAATGTTTATTCTTTATAAAAACTATTACTTAATGATATATAATGGTCATACAAACATTGTTAATTACCAGGTATTTTCAATGCCCATGACTTCTAAGTGGCTGCCAATATTTTCTGGGTAGCGAATGTCTGGAGTTGAGCAATTGCGACTGTTAGTGTCACTATTATTTTCATCCAAGTCTGCAAAAGTATCATTAAGTGGAGTAAGACCATTTATTTCTTCACAATTAAAATGATTCTCATCATTTACAGCTGCTGAACATAAGGTGAAGACAGTGGCGTCTTGATCCATTCAAGATAAATGTGATTCCTGTGAACAGTCGGAAAGTATTAGTATGACATGTTTATTTTTCAACCTCCTCCTCCTCCTCCTACTACTACTAATAATAATAATAATAATAATAATAATAATAATAATAATAATGCCTGCTTTAGTTGACTGAGACTTAAAGACAATACGATACTGGTTGTTTTCAGCAACGAAATATGCAGTCTCTTAAGAAGAGGTACAAAATTATGATGATTAAAAAGCTTTTTACAACATTTTAAAGTTAAAACTTATCAACAGTGATTTCAATATTATGTGAAATAGCCTTTAATGTATGTTTGGCTTCAACTGTAAGATCCTGTGCAGTGAATTTTACCTGTGTATTGGGAGAGAACAGTTAATAAAGGGCACTGGTATATGCACTACACTTGAAAATAAGTATGCTGTAGTAAAAACAAAATTTACAGTAAGACTGCAACATTCAGGGCATTTGGAAACTCATTACAAACTTCTAGGATTTGTAGATGGGGTCAGTACATAATATTTTGAACAGGAACCCATGTCCAGAAACTTACCATTTTTGTTCTACAGTGGTTTCAATTAAGACGTTTAACTTGTCCACTTCTGCTTCAAGATTGGATTAGGCATGCACAGTACAATTATTAGGTAACAGTTCAAAATGAAACATAACAAAAAAGAGCCCAGCATACTCTACATACAGAATGTAATGTTTAAATGTTAATACCAAAAAATGTGCTCAAGTGATAAATGGATATTTTGTTACGTTTCCTTTTGAATTGTTACCTAATAATTCTACTGCATCATGGCTAATTCAATTTCTCAAGCAGAAGTGGGTGAATGAAACATCTGAACTGAAAGTGTCTTAAACGGAAACAGTATGTTTCTGGACATGGGTTCCTATTCTCACTCCCTTCTACAAGTCCTAGGAGTTTGTAACCGGTATTTCCAAACACCCTGTATACCAAGAAGGTTAATGGAATACACATACCTTTCACCTACTGACAATTAGAATTGCCGTAACTTAACTCTGAATAAAAAACTTCTGATACGGGGAATAACTATCACCTGTTTACCACAAATTACAACTACACAATGCAGTTTATTACAATTCAGTATGCACAACCAGTTACTATGGGGACTAATCCACTGCTTTGACAACACTGAATATATATTTTTTATTTTTATAACTGAGGCATTTATTGATGTGCTACTTTGATAAATATGCAGAGATCAAAGAATGAATGCAGGAGAGAACTCCATCACATACACAGAGGCCTTCTCAGAACTGGAACACAAATTTACACAAGCTATGAATATGGCTATGAAAAGTTCAACATTTTATTATGTGTTATTAAAATATAGATAGAATGATCCCACTTTCCTCTAATCTACGAGGTTACTTGGCTTGCCACTTCCTGGCAATTAAAGGAGTGGGGAATGAGAGAGGGTAAACAAGGGGGAGTGGGGGATATGCAGGTGAAACTCACATAGGCACTTTCAGTAACACAAACTTGGTTTGCTGCCTGAACACTTTGAGTGCTGCAAGGTTATCAACCTATTATCTCTCTTAAGTCTTCCATATCTGTTTTGGTTTTGTTCACAACAGAAGCTGTTGCCACAGTATTATGTTCCTGATTATGACCAGGTGTGTGTACTGCATGTTTCATTTTGCATTATGAATAAAGTGTTACTCATATTCTGACTGATTTTTGCTTGCATCTGCAATATTAGGTGAAGTAAGTGATTTCATATTTGTTTCTGTTTCATATGAAACAGATGGTGGTGGTGGTGGTGGTGGTGGTGATGGAGACGGTTGTATGGGCACACGATGGCAAGGTCTTCAGTGCCTGCTCAGTAACAAATTGAGACAGGTGTCAAGAAAATACTCAGAACAGTAAGATAAAACAGAATGTAAAACATGGGTAACAAGCTTGGAAAAATATGTGCCTACCCACACCGGAGCGTGGGACGAAGCATGCCGTCAGCAGTAAAACATGGACAACACAGGAAGAAAGTAGTAGAGGGAGCTAAAACAATATAGCAAATGGAAGCGGCTGGTTGACCGCAAGGAAAAAAGGGAGGAGCCAGCCACTTTGCAATACACTAAAACCTCCAGCCTAAAAGTTTAGGCCAGAGTCCAGACACATCACAAAATTTCAAAACCCTAGACACACACGTCTCATCATTAGCTAAAACACAGGGCAGATCCCCATCAACTTGTGCTTCCGCCCTTGACCTCACGGTATAAAATGCAGTCTATTAAAATGTGGCAGACAGAGATGTGCACACCAAAAGCATCACAAAATGGGGGATCCTCCCGCCGTAATAGAAAGCTATGTGTGAGAGGGCAGTGCCCAATCCGAAGACGCGTGAGGGTCACTTCTTCCCACCTGAGCAACCAGCAGGAGGAACGCCATGGCCGAATTG
Organism: Schistocerca piceifrons; assembly: GCF_021461385.2. Taxonomy (NCBI): domain Eukaryota; kingdom Metazoa; phylum Arthropoda; class Insecta; order Orthoptera; family Acrididae; genus Schistocerca; species Schistocerca piceifrons. The sequence goes on along the minus strand of NC_060143.1, from coordinate 322,399,549 downwards.
TTGACTTCACCAACCACAGTTTATTGGCCGTCACTGCCAGCCATTCCTCCTCCTACAACTCCATGTACTTCTTGTGGAGTGCAGAAATTACAGACTGCATGGGAATAGGACACTGGACCACATCCTGTTCTCTGCAGGCCTCCTTGGCAGCCCGATCAGCCTGTTCATTGCCCCATATTCCTACATGACCAGGCACCCAGCAGAAGGACATCTCCTTACCCCGCCGTTGGAGCGAGTACAGTTGGTCATATATCAGATGGACCATCTCTTCAGTTGGGTACAGATTCTGCAATGATTGTAAGGCACTAAGAGAATCAGAACAGATGAGAAATCGATTGCCCCGAACATGATTCATCCGCTCTAGTTCCTTCAGGATAGCGTGGAGCTCCGCTGCAAAAATGGTATATTCATCAGGGAAGCGAATCCGGGTAACATGATCAGGGAACACTACAGAACAGCCAAGGACATTCTCCTGTTTGGAGCCATCAGTGTAAATGATGGTAAAACCGTGTTGCACATCTAAAATGTTAAAAAACTTAGATTGGAATGTAAAATATGGTGTACTATCTCTCTTAAACTTAGTCAAATCTAAAATAAGTCTGGGTCTCCGGAGGAGCCAAGGCGGAAATCTGCTCCAACCGTGATGGAAAACATGAAGACCAGCCATATCCATCGCAGAGAGGCAATCCTGTGCGTGAATCCCATAGGGCCGCGTCGCTCGTAGCCGGTTATGAAATAGCTGTGCCAGAGGAAGATGAGTAACGGTATGGTATGCAAGTGTGTGTGGTGTGGACAAAGTTTTATATGAAACAGAAGCTGGTTTTGTCGCATAGCATTTGTGGACATTTGTTCTCGCCTACGAATCTGTGCCCGAAATGCTCGATTTAAATGCATTATAAGTATACTGTTCGTATTCTACTTTATTTTAGATCTCAACCATTTTTCGTACTTTTTTGCATTTAATAGAGAAGTTCATGTTAGTAGGTTTTGACAGAATTGGTATTCAACTTTATTACAGCATATCATGGAATGAGTATGAATTTCTGCTTGGAATAGTGTTGCTTCTTGTGATTGAGTATATCATTAAACATGAAACACATGAGGTATTTACACAGTATTTACATGCAGAGCTGAGTCACTGTTTATTTCACGAAAGATACAAACAGAAATAATGAGCTCCAGTGAAGTATAATGATGCACAAAAATTTATATTTTTGCTATTTCTCATTTAACAGATACATCTGAGAAGTAATCAGCTACAGTATTCCTAATGTGGTTTGCTGCTGGCCATCCTTGTATTTTTTCCATCAGTATGCACATCTTCTGTAACTAAGAATTGTTGTGTGTTTGCATGTGTATCCATCTCTCTCATCAAAACAATCATGAATAATGATGCACACTTTTGCCAGTTAATTGCTTTATGGAGAATGCCAAATGTACATTCCATGTTTCTGTGGGTTCAATACAAGCAGTAACTGACAATCTTTTTCAGCAGTTGACAAGCAGCTGATGCTGCTTGCTAACCTGCGATAGTACACATTACTAACACTTTTGCATTGCATACCCTTACTCATGGATAGGCACAGATATCAGTGTATTTGCAAGATAAAATTTTTTTGAACATTCAGGTACATTTTGTATGATGGAATGTGCTGTATTCTGCAACTAGTATATGAGAGTACGAGTGCGCCAACTGTAGTGTCACCACATGTTTGTACTTAAAATCAACCGCCGACTGTATCAGTGCGGGCCAGCCACTAGATATCACCTATAGGAAGTGTGCACACAGCACTGTCTCCGTTGGGCCTCTACCAGCAACTCACACATACACACATATGGAGCAGTGCTAACTCACTCTCACTATGTTATTTTAGTTTGTACTGCTCACATCAGTTGTTCCATGTAACACACATGTTGCACCTTCTGATGATTCTTTTGTCTTGTTAAGTGTGGAGTCATGAGAGATGTACTTCATTTATTGTCCTGAGGTTTATGAGTAAAGCAACATTTCTGTTACTTGGATCAGTTTCATGTATTACTTGGTTACTACAAAACTGCCAACGAGTTTGGAATGGTTTCCGCATATGCAGTCTTTAAGTGTGATTTCATCAGGTTTACCCATTAAGGGTGACATGCTACTGGCCCTGATTGAAGAGCTTACTTCGGCGGTGACCACTCTGTCAGCTTCCACTGACAGACAGGGTACTGTTCCACAGGTCTACCCACCTACCTTTCCTCTATATGATGATTCAGCCAAGGACTGGGAAGCTTACGAAAAGAGACTCTGATAGTATTTTTTGGCTTTTGGTATGACAGATTTGAATTGGTTCAAAGCCTTATTCCTCTCATAGATTACACTTAGGGTATATCAACTACTGTCCCAACTTGCCCTTTGCAAGAACCAGCAGTTCTTACTTTTAATCACATGTGCAAATTATTGCCCAACTACCGTTGCAAATGAAGGCATATCATAGCAGTGAGAGTTGAATTCTACCGATGCTGCAAGAGACCACACCAGTCATACAGAGCCTGGGCAGCCAAGCTTCACACACTCAGACCTGTGTGTCAATTCATTATTGATGCTGACAATGACTCTTATGCAGACTCTATGGTGCACAACACAATTATCTGTTCAGATCTGGACAAGAAAGTATGTGAGAAGGCTTTACTCTGTGAAAACCCACCCCACTGATAGAAGTTTTGTAAATAGTACAATCTTTTGAAGTTTCTCGGTCAGTGGGTGGCCAAACTGAAGTGTGAGGCAATGTGGCAATAGAGTCACAAGATGTGTCCGCTAGAATGACAGGCAGCTTGCATGAGGAAGTGGCAGTAGCAGCGGTAAACATGCAGTCTCGCACCAAGCACACCAAGACTCGTCCAAGCAGCCGCAACCACTGCAGCCCAAGGGTCAGTGTTCTGTTTTCGTCTTGTCCTTTCTGTTTTGTCCAATACGAACATTCCGCATGCCCTACGCGTTGGGCTACTTGTAACGCTTGCCAGACGAAAGGCCACATTGCTTCACCGTGTTGTTCGCTAAAGGTTGCTCAGGATATGGACATGGAAGTAAACTTTGGAACTCTAATGCTTGTGACTTCTACCAAATTGTTTGTCGAGTTAAGTGTTTTTCGCAAAGTGCTCTGGCTACAGGTCAACACAGGTGCTGCGGTGACGTTATTGAATTCTCTAACCTATGTGGAGTTTAGGCTTACCGCTATTGACACTGGTCACACGGAAGTTGGTCAATTATAACAAACAGAGCATTGTGCTGTTGGAAAAATTTATGGCAGCTGCCTTTTACAAGTCAGTGGTTCATTACATTACATTTTGGTGGTTGCTGATGCCTGTGTTGAGAATTTGACCAGGATGGACACATTTCATTTGGACTTCCTATCACCAATGCAGTTCACCTTGTGTCTGATCAGGTACTGTATTCTTAACTGGAAACACTGACTGAGGAGTTTATGGACTAGTTTTCGGAAATAAAGCGTGTGCTACAATTTTTTCTGCTCATATTCTTTGAAATCCATGGTGACATCTTGCAAAAACTCAGTTTTTTCAACCATCAATTGTTTATTTGGGGATCAAGGTCTCATAGGATGGGGTTCGCCCTCTGCCAGACCACATCTCTACTGCTACGTCTGTCTCTCACTCTTGTTCACAAAGGAACTCCATCAGGCCTTCCTAGGAAAGATAGCCAACTACCATAAATTCCTGGAGGGACAGCCACATTGGCCGAGCTGCTGAATACCTTGTTACGCAAGAATGTACTTTTTTGCTGGAGACTGGATCGCGAATGTGCTTTTCAAATCTTCAAATCCAAACTACTCTTGGACCCTGGTTTAGCTACGTTCTCTCTGGACCAGCACATAGTTTTGGAGACTGATGCTTCACAGTATGGCATCGTCATGACCCTAGCACACCAATACGCCGACAGCTCTGAATGACCTGTAGCTTTCATCTCTAATGTTACTCTCAGTTGGAAAAAGGAGGCTCTTGCCATAGTCTATGCTCTCCAGAAATTTTATGTTTCTTTGTATTGCTCCAAGTTACGCTTTATTAATGGTCATAAAACCTTGGTTTCCTTGTTTAACCCTTACACTTCCTTGCCTGATAAGGTAGCACACCGCCTGCAATGCTGGGCGCTATTCTTGTCTTGTTTTAATTACAAAATCCACTTTTGACCTATGTTTAAACATGCCAATGCGGCCCCGCCTTCCTGTGGGGCCTGATCCAGACTTTGATCATGAAGAACTGCATTGCTTCTATCTTCATACTGAAACACAGGCTGTGGTCAATGGTTTCCCAATTATGAGCTCACACATAGCAGCTGCCATTGCTGTCAACACAGTTTTCTGGCAGGTGGCTCACTTTGTTCAACAGAGCTGGCCAGATAAACCACTGGGTTGGGCTTTGGACCCCCTGAGCAACTATTTTTCCTTATGGTATGGCCCCCCTGTTTTTGACAGTGTTTTATAGTTGTCCATGGATGACCTCTCTCCCATAGTAGTCATTTCTGCAGAGTTACAGTATGAGGTTCTACGCCTTCTCCACCAAGGCCATTGGGGAGTTTTGCACACTAAACTGTTGATTTAATACGTCTTTTTAGGCCAGGGATTGATGGCAAAATTGGCTGGTTTGTCGCGGCCCGTGAGAGGTTGTCTGACAACAGGCAGCTCCCAGCGTGTCTCTGTTCCACTGGTCCGCTCCACATCAGACACGAGAATGCTTTCACAGAGACTTTGTGGGTGCCTTCTTGAATTACCTATTGGCTCTTGGTTTTGGACATATTTTTCCAGTTTTCCTACATCCTCCAGAGTTCACTGATCTCTCTCGAGATCACAATTCGTATGCTTTTTAGGGTTTTTTCCCTACTGATAGATTGACTTGTAGCGTAGTTTCCGATAATGGACCCCAGTTTATAACTCTCACCTTTCAAATTGTTTTGTTCCTGTTAAGACATTTGTTACTTTACAGCTCCGCCATTCTACCCCCAATCCAACGGCAAGGCGGTACGACTAGTGTGTATGTTCAAGTCCTAAAAGAAAAAGTTTGTTGTGGATTCTTCACCGGATGACATCTTTCTTTGTTTTTTGAGCACCTATTGTTTCATGCCTATGGGGGGGGGGGGGGGGGGGGGGGGACCTGAGCCCGGCTGAGTCACTTCACGGTCAGCAGGATGCATGCTCTCCCATCTTCCGCAGCTTGCGTTGCACCTGCTGGTTGCTTCGTGCTGCGATTGCCGATGTGGGCACAAGGGTTCAGTCACTGGCCTAACTCGATTCCGGCCACTGTTGCCCAATGCCAGGGACACTGGCTGTGACGACCTTATGGCTGACAGGGTGGTGGCGCACCACTTTGGTCATTTGTGCCCCAGCTCGCTGCTGGAAGCTTCCAACATCGCTGCAGCCTGCCCTGCTGCCCTCTGCTTTGAGCCTGTCATCACCTGCCATGAAATTGCCCACATGCCATTGGCTGCCGTCTTCACATGTGACCTACTGGGGTTCAAGCTTCCTTGTACTGGGTGCTGGTCAGTCTCCAGCCTCGGGACAGCTGTTTGGCTGGGCCACCTCCACTGGCCCGTTGCCATCATCACCTAAGCCATCGTCACCAGTGGATCCAGCTCCATCTACTCCAAACTGGCACCTGCCTGCTAAGGCTGCTGATGATGATACAGAGAAGACGAAGGCACCCTCCTCCCTGCTACCATTGTCGGGCACCATGTGGGCTCAACATCCTCAGGCGCAGCTGTATGTTCCAGTCCTATTCTCTGGTGCCCGCCCAGCCTGGGTGCCCCCTGGGCATGAGGGAGACTGCTATTAGTGCATGTGAGTGTGAATATGCTGACTGTAGTGTCACCACGCGTGTGTGTACTTAAATCAATTGCAAAAAATGGATCAGTGCAGGCTTGCCACTAGAGGCCACCTGTAGGAAGTCTGCACACGACACGGTCTCCACCGAACATCTACCACCAACTTGCACCTATGTATTCACGGAGCAGCGCTAACTAAATCTCACTATGTTCTTTTAGTTTGTACCACCTACATCAGTTGTTCTGTGTCTCGCTGATGTTGCACCTTCTGATGATTCTTTTGTCTTGTTACGTATGGAGCCCCAAGAGGCTTATTTCCTTTATTGTTCAGAGGTTTATGATTGAATGAATAAATGAATGAACGAAGGTATGTTTGTGTCACTTGGATCGGTTTTGTGTATTATGTGGTTACTACAGAATTTGTGATCTAAACTGCAGCAAACCAGGCTTTTTCAATAAAACATTTGTGAATTATGTCTGCATGCTTAAATAATGGCAACATTTCACAAAGATAATGATAAGGTGTCCTTTTTGAAACTATGATGAATGATGATGATCGTGATAACTATGGTGATTCTGGGTTGAAAGGGATTAAACAAGTTGGTTATTAGTCCCTTGTTGCACTGAAAATTCATGTATGGCTATGTGAAAAGAGAAAAGGAGAACAGTCAGCTCCAGGGTCTGTGACTTTGTTGTCATGGTTGAAAAGGTGCATGACAGTAATTTAAGTCAAATGGTTTAAAGTGAGATAAAATACAGGCCGCTAAAACTGTAGCCGATCACTGAGGGATCACCCAAGAAGGGAAACTGTAGTCAGTGGGACTAAAATGGGGTGATAAAATGATGACTGTACAGTTCAGAGTACGAAATAGCTTAAACAATTACATAAATAAAACATGTACATAAAACTTTTTAAAAAGTGTGACAGTAAAAAGGAAGAAAATAGCTTCAGGTCACTTGGGGCGCACACCGCAATGAGAGCTACTGACACCACATCCAACCCTGGCACCATACACTGAGTTACATCGAATTTTGTTATAAAATCCACTTACCATCAGGAATGACTTGTCAGATGCTATCCTACCATACTCAAGTATTTGGGATGTGGAGATAGACTGGATGTCAGTAACCAAAAACTTTCTGGGGTAGCACTGCCTTTTAAGAAGCTCGTGGTATTGGTACAAACAAGGTCTTTTGCTGGGATAGTTTTGAAGTACTGCAGTTTCATGATTTGGTAACTAGCTCTGCAATGCATACACTGCTTGCACTCGGCACAGAATACTTCTTGTGCCTGCTTAAATGTGTAGAAGCATAACCAACGCTATTGTTGACTTTCAAGCCATCTGTGTAAATGCATGACGAATTGTGGCAAACATGGAGAATCAAACAAAATAAGGGTATTCTGGGGTCAGGTTTCTCCTTAGAGCTGTGGAAGAGATCCATCCAAATCACAAGACTGGGTACACACCACTGGGGGTGCCAAGATGGAACTATGTACACAGACTAGAAGTAGTTAGTGGAGGACCTCGCACAGCACTAACAATCATACCCAAGCTGGTCTACCTATATTTGTGAGATTTGCACACAGTCTGAGCTGCTGGTTGTGAGAGTCGAGTAACACGGAATAGTTATAGCATCTGACAAACTGTGATTAAATAGTTTGCTATGAGTAGCTGGTGTCTGAGCCACAGGAGTGTGGCACTAGCTTCCACCAGGAGTCTGTCTTCAGGGCTTGTACGGAAGGCTCCAGATGCTAAATGCACATCACTGTGGTGGACAGGATCAAACAAGCACAGTATTGATTGAACTGCTGATTCATACGCAACACATCCATAGACCAGGCAGAATAAAGTGAAAGTTTTTTAGAATCTAAAAAAAACTGTGCAGTCTGAAACCCTGGAGGTACTGTTTAGGATCTGTGGGTATTAAGTTTCCTCACGCAATTTACCTTCAGCTAGCATACACATTTTGGTGTATGCAACTGCTGATAATGCCATGGCAATGAAGGATGCAGAACCAATGGCACTGGCAGCCAATGAACTGGTTATGACAGGGCATGCTCACGCCTTGTGTATTGGGAAAAGCCTTTGGTTTCTGAGGTGCGAAATTAAGATGATTGTTGACTCACATCACTAGTATGTTTTTTAGTGTAGAAGCCTGATCTGTTGATATTCTGTCACACTTTAACATTTGCTTCTTTACTGGGTTCGCTTTCCTCATTTGTTCTCCGTCATTAAGTGTGCTGTTGACGGTTTTCGCATTTGTTATCATGTTTGATTGGTTTAGTTCTTTGGATGTTAGATCTCTTGCTATTAACACCTTGCTTTGGCTTGGACACAGTGTGGTGTTTTCCTCCCAGTTTGCGAAATCATATTTTTAAACTGGCACAATGGGAACAAATTACTAAACATGGGGCAACCATGTTTACTTATCACCAAATAAACGGCAGAAAAATCTGAAAGTTTCAACGACTTCAAGTAATTGTTTACCGAGCAGAAGCTCTAGCTATAGTCGACATAATCATCTTGAGAGAATTCATCTACTGTGTACAAGTAGATGTTTAAGATAATGTTCATTCATTGTTCCCTCTCAGTTGCACAATTTTTTAATTTTATTACAAGTTTCAATCACTCTAGATCATCATCTGATCTAAAACAAAGTATAATTACGTATGTACCATCTAATATTTTATAATAGTAGAAAAGAAAAGGACTGTACGTAAAAGAAGAATTCACCTCCATAATTGCATGAGCAACCCATCCTGCTCAGAACAACCTATCAGAGTACTGTTTTTGCAACTGTAGTCAACGTTTTAAGTAGGTAGATGTTGGAGATAGGAGGGGACAGGGGAAATGGAGTGAGGCTGACTGGAGGAGGGGAAAGGAAGCAGGGAGGGACTGGTGGGGATGTCATGAGTTTAACAAGAGAGGTTGTGTTAAAATTATAGAATGTATAGTTATGTAAAAATTCTCGTTGAAACACTAGTAGTGAAGAAAAATGCATATGTAAACTGTAAGCAATATAAAATAGTGAAATTGTAAAATAAATGGAGGGGGAAAGATGGGTAGGAGATGGACAGTGGCAGGGATGCTACGGGGTCAGTAAGAGAGGATCTTACATTAAAGTTTCAAAAAGTCAATGTAAAAACCTTCTGTTAGGAAACCGCAATGGATGGAGTGTGACAGTTATCGTTAATTGCATTCGCTTTTGTGTGGTGGTGGTGGTGTTGTATGGTGCATAGTTTTGCAGTATGTATGGAAGCCAGTCTGCAGATTGGCCTGCTGCTACGATTTTGCAAAAACAGACATAATGTCTGGTAAGATAGCCGCAATCAGTGATTTTACAATGTTACTTATAATCTGTCTTGATTGGAAAATGATTATTCATATGACCAGTTTCGGTTCTTCTAGAACCATCTTCAGATCTGATATTTATGTTAGAGGAGTAACCCGCCCAAACACAGCAACTTTCACATGCTGCATCACACTAATGTGTGCAATCAAGATGGATTATAAGTAACACTGCTGCTAGGACATTATGTGAGTTGATACGCTGCCACTATCTCTTCTCAGCGAGTGGAGCTGTTGATCATACGTGTGCTGCAGTGAGATGGATGGTTGGAAGAGGCTTTCAAATTTTCTAACAAATGCACTGTTAATAAAATCATTGGGCTGGTTTAATGTGTAGCCAGGCACTGGCAGACAGTGTGTTAATATTTCAATATCTTCCGGCAATGTTAGGTGGTGTCTCTTAGGTTCATTTTGCAGTACTCCAAATGCATATCAATTTTTCGAACAGCATGCTTCAATGTTAGGAGATTCTCACCAAGCGTTTTTTTATTACTATGAATTGAAGTGTGCTCTTTGTGGTGTATTTCTGACGTCCTCCCTGTTTTACTTACGTAAACTTTTTGACAGTTTCCACACATCAGTTCGTATACACCAGCTGCCATGAATTTTGAGGCTTTTATATTCACAAGGTGCCTCAGTCTGAAGTGAATAATGTCATTAGTTTTAAACCGTATATACAAATTGATATTGTGAAACTGACTAGCAGTAACTTTGACAAGCATCCTAACTCATGGGCATTTACATGACTTACTTGCCTTTCTGTTGACCTGTTAGCATGCTGCCAGAGATTTTACACTGTTGTTGCCTTAATTTTCCACAGTAACTTAATTACCGTTGATACTGGATAACCATTGTTCACTGCAACTTGCTTTATAATAGTGATTGTTTATTCCCCTCATGCTCACTTAGCAACAGTTTTAATAACCTATTAATCATGGATCAAAAATATGTTATCTTGATTCTTTCTAGGTGTCAAGACTTTGTCAATAATAATGACTACACAGGCTGGTTCTCTGTACATGCTAAAAGAGTGTTTACCTACCTTTCTTGTAACCAAAATGTCGATGTAGTTTTTCTTTTTTTTTTTTTACTCAACAATAACCCTAATATTTGGGCGACAGCACTTATACTTTCTGCTCTATCTTTAACATCACTTTGATCTCCTTTAACTAACAAAATTGCACCATCCACATCAACGGCAACAGTGCAGAATTTTGTGGGCTGCTGCAAGGTTGTTAGTGAAAAATTGGTTTCCAAACGATTAAGGAAAATCTCATTCATAATGCCGGCTAATTTCCCATGGCTAGTCCTTCAGGATGGTGGTATTTCTTACCATTAAACGTGAACTAGTTCTGGGTTAGCATCAGTTCTAGAAGCTCCATTAATTCAACTATTTCTCCTAAGGTCAATTTATTGTGTGTCATAAGGTTGTTTTTAATTATCTCTAGTGCCTCGCAGACAGGCACGTTAGTATACAAATTCACAACATCTAGGGTTGCAAAGCTGGAATCACCTGGTAGAACTGCTTCTACAACTTTGCCCAAAAACTTTTGTATGTATTTTTAGAATGTTACTGCACATGAAATATGTATAGAGTTTTCAACCAATGTGCTAGCATTGCATTTATCAGGGCATTAGAACTCTGTCTCATGTTGGATATAACCCTCATGGATCTGTCCTTTTTGTGCAGCTTAACTTTGGCACGCAAGTCTAGTGTTTATGGGTTCATGTCTATATACCGCTTTTTTTCTGTCAAAAAACAGAAAATCTGAGTTTTGAATTTTCTGTCTCCTGATATGGGGGGAAAAAAATGGCCCACATACTCCACAGAGGAGAAGGTGGAGCTCATAGCCATCACACTAATAGGATCTTTCACAGGGAATCTGGTTCCTTCCAACACAGCGTTCACACTTTAAACTGACCAGGTGATCACACGTCTTGTAGCCCAGCCAGCATGTATCAAAATCAGATGCACAACCACACATGAAATTACATGTGCTACTGAGTACTCCTCACCTAGGGAAGCCCCTAGTCATGACGGCATTCCAAACCATGTCCTCCAAGAGTTCAATGCTAAAGCTACCGAACAATTTTACACACATCACAAATGCAATCCTACAACACCAACACTTCCTTGTCTATTGTAGGGTGACCAAAATCCTGATGTTGAGGAAGCCAGGGAAAGACCACACTCGCCAACAAAATTACTGCCCCAGCCTGTTGAGCATCCTCAGGAAGGTTGCTGAGAAGGTAATACTAAAAAGATTCACTCAGTTTTGTATGGATGATAACAACCTGTGAATGGAGGAATTTGGCTTCAGGAATTACCACTCCACAACACAACTCCCAAGAGTGGTGGAGTACGTAACACATGGCTACAACATGAACAAAGCAACTGGGACTGTGTTCCTGGACATTGAAAAAGCCTACAAGCGTATCTGACACACTGACCTCATACGCAAACTTATAGACACTGGGTTCCCCAGACTGAGTTAAGTCTTACACATTCATACCTCTCAAACAGATGTTTCAAAATGGATATTTTTAGGGTAAATAATCAGCACAACATGTTATCCAAGGAGGGGTCCCCCAAGGCAGCATCCTTGGCCCCTCTTGTTTAACCTCTACATTAGCAATATCCCAACAACAAGCAACATGATGGTAGGCATTTAAACGGATGACACTGTCATCCTTGCCCAAGACTGGAAACCATCGGTTGAAGCGATGGTGTAGTAAAGTAAAAGTCAACAAGTGTGAGGCAGTTCTGTTTACTCGCCGACTGAAACTACTGCACAAACACTAGGTCTGTAGGCAGATAACACTACATACATGCCCAATTCGCTTCTGAGCCAAAGTCAGATACCTTGGCACCTGGCTGGACTGGAAGCTTATCTGAGACGGCAACATATAGGAGTAGGAGAATGTCTCCATCCATTTACACAACACTGATTAGACCACTGATGACGTATACAGCTCCTGTCTACGGAGATGCAGCAGCTAAACACCTGAACTGCCTTCAGAAAATACAGAGCAAAGTTTCACGCTTCATAAGCAATGCGCCAGATATACTCGTACAATGGACCTTCACAATAAATACTGCCTGAAGACAGCCTTAGAGGTATTAAAAAAACATGCCAATTAACCACACAGAAAATTAGTTACTTGATCATCCCTCACACCCTGCATCTGAGAAACTATGATCACAACCATAAATGGAAACTGAAGCGCCCGAAGACACTGCTCCTTAGGGACTAAATCTATAGCATTGACTTTATGGACTAACCATCTATCATATGTATGCAATCATGCAACTGACACAATAAGGCGAGCACCTGCATAACAGCCAATGACTAACACCGTTAGCTGAGCTGCAGCCAAAAAGAACTAGCAGTCACAGGGAAATCTAACACAATACAAAAACCAACTCCCAACACAAACCACCCCCCCAATTCTTTCAACCCCCCCCCCCCCCCCTTGACAACAGGACAGATTCATTATTATATGACAAACCTCGCCATGACTTGTGGTACTGATGCACAATACCCAACCACTAACACAATCCGACCCTTGCATGATCAATCGCAGATAGCAAGAGTCCGCTACTGCCCTCGCTATCCGACCCGACTGTCGCAGAGCTTTCTTTTCCCTTTGCATTTTTTCCCCTCTATCCTTCAAAACACTACTCTTCTCCCGATGGACCCATATTAATGGGTAATCCTACCCAGATGTACAGATATCACCACACACTGCATACTGTGAACTCCTCAATTAAACACTGAGCAAGCACGAGAGGAATAAAGAAATCACTATTACAAAGGAAGTTGCAGTGGGCAATGGTTATCCAGTCTCAACAGTAACTAAATTACTACAGAAAATTAAGTCAACAATAGTGTAAAATCTGTGGCAGCATGCACACGGGTCAACAGAAAGGCAAGTCAGTCATGTAAATGCCCATGAGTTAGGATGCTTGTCAAAGTTACTGCTAGTCAGTTTCACAATATCAATTTGTATATACGGTTTAAAACTAATGACATTATTCACTTCAGACTGAGGCACCTTGTGAATATAAAAGCCTCAAAATTCATGGCAGCTGGTGTATACGAACTAATGTGTGGAAACTGTCAAAAAGTTTACGTAAGTAAAACAGGGAGGACATCAGAAATACACTACAAAGAGCACACTTCAATTCATGGTAATATAACAACACTTGGTGAGCATCTTCTAACATTGAAGCATGCTGTTGGGACTACTGATATGCACTTGGAAGTGCTGCACAATAAACCTAAGAGACACCTCCTAACAGTGTCGGAAGAAATGGAAATGTTTACATACCATCTGCAAGTGCCTGGCTACACAATAAATCAGCCCAACGATTTTATTAATTGTGCACCTTTTAGGAAGTTTGAAAGCTTCTTCCAACCGTCCACCTCACTGCAGCACCCTTGTGATCAACAGCCCCACTCACCGAGAAGAGACAATGGCAGCGTATCAACTCACATAATGTCCTAGCAGCAGGCCTGTCTGCAGACTGGCTTCCATACATACTACAAAACTGTGCACCATACAACACCACCACACAAAAGCAAATGCAATTAACGATAACGGTCACACTCCATCCATTCCAGTATCTTAACAGAAGGTTTTTACATTGACTTTTTGAAACTTTAATGTAAGATCCTCTCTTACTGACCCCATAGCATCCCTGCCACTGTCCATCTCATACCCACCTTTCCCCCTCCATTTATTTTACAATTTCACTATTTTATATTGCTTACAGTTTACATATGCATTTTTCTTCACTACTGGTGTTTCAATGAGAATTTTTACATAATTATACATTCTATAATTTTAACACAACCTTTCTTGTTAAACTCATGACATCCCCACCAGTCCCTCCCTGCTGCCTTTCCCCTCTTCCAGTCAGCCTCACTCCATTTCCCCTGCCCCCTCCTACCTCCAACATCTACCTACTTAAAACATTGACTACAGTTGCAAAAACAGTACTCTGATAGGTTGTTCTGAGCAGGTATGATGGATTGCTCATGTAATTATGGAGGTGAATTCTTCTTTTATGTACAGCCCTTTTCTTTTCTACTATTATACAGGAGGACGTCATTATCAGGAGAAAGAAAACTGGCATTCTACCGATCGGAGCGTGGAATGTAAGATCCCTTAATCGGGCAGGTAGGTTAGAAAATTTAAAAAGGTAAATGGGTAGGTTTCAGTTAGATACAGTGGGAATTAGCAAAGTTCGGTGGCAGGAGGAACAAGATTTCTGGTCAGGTGAATACAGGGCTACACATACAAAATCAAATAGGGGTAATGCAGGTGTAGGTTTAATAATGAATAAAAAAATAGGAATGCGGGTAAGCTACTACAAGCAGCATAGTGGACGCATTATTGTGGCCAAGGTAGACACGAAGCCCATGCCTACCACAGTAGTACAAGTTTATACGCCAACTAGCTCCGCAGATGACGAAGAGATCGATGAAATGTATGATGAGATAAAAGAAATTATTCAGATAGTGAAGGGAGACGGAAATTTAATAGTCATGGGTGACTGGAATTCGGTAGTAGGAAAAGGAAGAGAAGGAAGTGTAATAGGTGAATATGGAATGGGGGTAAGGAATGAAAGTAGTAAATGAGTTTTGCTATTTGGCGAGCAAAACTTTTATCTACCGATCTTTTCTTTCCTACTATTGCAAAATATTAGATGTTACATATTACTTTTACTTTGTTTCGGATCTGATGACAATCCAGAGTGATTAACACTTAATCAAATTAAAAGAGTGTGCAACTGAGACAGAACAATCACTGATAATTATCTTAAATATCTAAAGTTCTAGGCAAGGATGTACATTCCTGAGTTAACAGACGTGCATGACATGTGGTTTGTGGGAGAAAATTGATATCCATGATTCAAGGCCCAGTTGCGCACCTCCTGTATGACGCCTTGAAGTTGGTGCTCTGCAGTGTGCAATGATATGGAGCTGCAATACAAACAAAGATCATTCACATACAGTAGACAATGAAAATGAGAATCCCACTGCAGTCCTGATACCATTGGCTGTGATGATGTGGAGGGATATGCTCACAACCAATCCCTGAGAAGGCCCGTTTCCTATACATATTCGTTCCTGAGGACTGAATCTACCCAGACCAAGAACAGTTGGAGGGATGGTAAATTCAGGATAAAAGTGGGTAATCAGCTTCGAAAGCCCCACTCTAGTACTGTAGGCATAATGCGATGGTACCAGGTGGTACGTTACGCCTACTGCCAAGTGAAAGAATGCAGTGATCAGATGTTGACATTGTGCGAAAACATTGCACACTGCTGATTCCAGTTGAATCAGATGGACTGTTGTGGATCAGAATACTTGAAAGCCACTTTGAACTGCAATAAATGTCCTCTGCCTTCCACGCACCAAGACAGTCATCGGTTTCCATTTTTTCAAAAACCTTACAGCCCACTTGTTAAAGAGATTGGTCAATAATTAGTCAAAATCTGAGGGTCTTCTCCTGGTTTAAGGATAGTAATAGTAATATCCTGTTCCCATACAATTTGAGTGCAGAACCAGAGTTCATGTTTTATGCTGTTGTTGCTAAGGTGCTTAATCATTTAATTTTCGATTTTATTGGGCCCAGGGGCTGTGTCTTGACACTCTGTTGAATGTTGTGGAAATTCCTTTCACTAAATGGAACAATGTAGGAGTCAAGGTCTCATGCATAGAAGAAGTAGTAGTTTCACTCACTGCAAGTGCCATACACTGATTTCTCAGAAAGTACGCTCAGTGGAAGACGTGAAAATGAGACAACACCTGTTTCGGTTTATTTGTAGATACTCTACCATTACTGAAAAAATGATAGTCAAAAGTTTTCGTGGTATTTTCCAGGTATTTTATGTGCCTTTTACTGCATGATATCCTCAGGCAAAATGACGGCCTAGTGGTTAGCATCGCAGCTTCTTATGTTTGTGAACAACATTCAATACTCAATTAACGCTTTTATTTTTGTCTTTCATTTATATACCCATGTCTGTAGGAGATTACTATGTGGATGTTTTCCAATGTATACTGATATATGTTGACCTTATTCATCTACTAATTGTATGTAATATGAATTAATTAAAAAGACAAGAAAAGAATGAGAAAATTATTTGAAATTGTTTTTGGTGAAATTCCTGTAGTATATCTTGATTCATAATCAATTGCAAGAGCCAGTTTTTGGAAATGTGATCCCTTAGCAATGGTTTGCTGCAAAATTATTGCCAACGCATAAGATCTTTACCAATGTTAACGATTTTTCTTTCTCCAAGTGAGATTCATATGAATAATGTCACTGTGCAAACCTGCCTTCCCGCGATGATTGTAGTGTTCACAATATCTGCGATCCGAATGTTTCTATGATTATCTTCAAAGCTAATACACCAAATCTTCCTGAAGAATAAATTATATGAATAAAATACAAGAATTGATATGAGAATGAAATATCTGAATATGATGATTTAAAAAGATTTTAACCCTTCAACATACCACACACAAATATATAATAAATGTGTGACACTTACTGTGAAACCCAGTTGTAATTTTACAACTACTATAAAAGCACTATTATGCCCTAATTTGATAAGAAACACTCATGTAGTGACTTTCTATGAGTGTGGGCAGATAAATGAGAAACAATAAAATAAAATAAAATAAAATAATAAAAAAAGTAATTGGGTTTCAAATACAAAGTGCAAAATTAAGAAGCTGCAACGCTAACCACTGACCCACCATTTCATCTGACGACAAAGTACCTCAAATGTTGCCACGGACGGAGATGCCAGAAATACTATCAATGGTGTATGGCTGCAAATGTGGCAGAGTTAACTATCACAAGTGAGACATTTTGTTCCTGACACTCCTAATTTCCTTTTTTAATTAAAAACCATGCCTTCACTTGAAGTATCTTAAATGGTATTAAATGTTCAGTAGAAGGATGGCATTTGTGATGCTGATGTACTCCTTGATATTCTCCAATAACTGCAACTATTTCTGCAGACCACTATGGGGCAGATTTCAGACAGTGAAAAGCTGAAGAACAGGGTGCAATTACTTCTGCAGCATGTGTAATCGTATCTATAGTATCTTGGACCATTCCTTTCGTATCCTTCTCTCGACTCACTTCACAAGTTGCTTCTGAAGTGAAAGTTTGATAGTTGGCTTTCAGAGGCGAACAATATGGTGCATATTCCATAAGTTGATGAATTGAGAAAGAGACAGTAATAGGAAAGTGGCCACTGTCGCCACAGCAGGAAGGGTAAGATGCTTGGGCTAAAGGCTGTAATACTTATGCCTGAGTATGTCCCATGGGCCATACTGAAATGTGTTGCAGCTCCAGGAAAAAACAAATGTTAAGCTTATGAGTAAAGTGAAAGAAATCTAGATCTTCTAATAAAAGAATCTAATGCCAGCCCTTAAAAGTTATGATGTTGGCTTTACTGTTGCATAGACATAAATGAGAGAAGAATGCCAGCTACTCCACAGTTAAGTATTCATTTAGAACTGTAGATACAATATTAGCAGAATCCAGTGTTTAATGTGAAAGAGGGAGCTCATGGTATACCAACTACACAATTTGTTAATAGTAAGTAAAGCACTGCAGTTTTCGAAAGATGTATTTTACATTTTATGCACATGAAGCGAATTAGACCTATAACGTTATGCCGTACAGAAAAATTTACTACCGATTCTCTAAAAAATAAAAATCTATAGAAGCTTATGTGATACTCAATAGGTAACTATCTAAATAGCTACTCACATACAAAATTTGCAGTTCATGTCACAATATAAACATTGTAAATGACTGAATATGCAATTGTACCATTTAAGAAAATCATTAATAGAACTAATGCCTGGACACAATATATGAACAAAAAATACATAATTAGCATCAACAGCAGTGGCAACAACATGCACACCTCAATCCAGAGAGAGAGAGAGAGAGAGAGAGAGAGAGAGAGAGAGAGAGAGAGAGAGAGAACAATCCCATCACCTTCATGAGTGGAACAGTTTAGCATGGCCTTTTGCTGATGAATGATTCCATACTTGTGTGTGTGGCAGTTGCACACAGAATGTGCAACACAAGAATTATCTATATAGATGTCATTTTTGGAATGTATATTCATCAGAAGAGCCACGTCAAATCACACACTATTTACACATGACAGACAACATGCTAGCAGCTATACCACACAGAACCATCTAAAAACAACTTGATACAATGGCCATTACTGCATCACAATCTCCGCTAATTGCATGCCGTCAATTACAAACATTGAAAAAGGAATAGGAACTCCACCATTCAACAGTAACAGTAGGGAAAGTTGGCTGGACAGACCCCAAGTGGCTCAAGAAGCAATTCTGCCTCATAATTTTATAGTTTTAACAAGCAAATTTTCCTTTTGATGCCAGTACACACGACAGAAGAGTTTAAAACAAATTACCCCACAACAGGAAATGTTTTAAACTTTATTAAGTAATTAGTGAAGGCATTAATTTCTACTTATAAGGGAACATTCCCAAGTGTCAAAAAACAATCTTGATGAAACTTGGTGGATGCATGAAGGGGGCAAAATAGTGCAATACGTATCTTTTAGTTTATGCTCAAATTCACTTAATGGATGAGGTACACCCCGAAAGGTAATGTGGCATTTTAGGTTTAGAAGGAATATCCTCAAAATGATGATATATAAAAAATGTTTTTCATATAAAAACTAATATGTAATTAATGTTCTTGAAAACTGTATAATCAACTTCTGCAGTAATATGAAATTTTGTAAAATACCCCACCACCATTAATTGATTTTGAAAAAAGAAAACTTTTGTTCCAACATAAATTAAAGGAGCTTTCAAGCCACATATATCGCCATGTGATAAAGCTGGTTTCTGAAATACCATTTTTGGAAAATAAGGTATACACAATGTGCTGTCTCAGTTTTGCAATGTACCTAATTTAAATATCTAAACATTCATGACTACTCTAATCATTTATTTTACTTACATTTGTTTTATGTTTTAAATTGTTATTTTATGTTTTACATTTTTATTTTTTAGTTTTCTGTTTCACATATATGTATTTTCTTAATGGAAACTAATAAGTAACTCATTATTAAGATAGAAAATAATTAAAATAATGATAATGTGAAAGGAAATGTTTAAACAATGTTCTTTTACACCAAACATATAAAATGAATGAAATATTTTCACATAATATACACGACGGAGGAGACAATGTAAAAAATTTCACCCGTTTTCGGGAAACATGTTTTGTCCGGCGTCAAGAGGAGACAAACACAAAACAGAAGTGTCTATCAATCATCAGCATTTCAAATGTATGGCGACTGATGGTAGCCCTTAGGGAAATGGCAGCAAGAGTAAGAAAGTACACCAGGTGCACTCTGTGTGCATGTCTGGAGGCCTCATTCAATTTTTTGAAGACGCTATTCTGGTAGCCACTAAGGGAACAGGGTACGAGCAACAGCAGATTGTGGCGCATATTGGAACAAATGGCGCCTGTTGTCTGGGCTCGAAGGTCATACCTGGATCATTCCATCGACTGGCAGAGAAGACTGAGAAGACCAACCTTGCGCACAGAGTTTCACAAAGCTCACAATTTGCAGCGCTGTCCCCAGAACTGATCCTGGCCCTTTTGTTCTGAGTCAAAGAACTGAATCAGAGACTGCAAAAATTCTATGACAAGCTAGGCTCCAACATCATGGAGTTGTGCCATAGGGTTGAGAACTGTTGGGTCCTCATAAATGGGTCAGGTGTACACGGACATCAGAGGATGCTACCCAGGTAGCTGACTGTGCGAGGTGCACACAAGTTTTTTTTTAGATTAGGCAACTTCCCATCCAATACATATAATGGCAGCTGTACAAAACCCACAAGTACCAGTGTAAGATTGAAAGAAATGCCTTTTGCAAGTGAGAGTATTAAAAATCCTAGTGCTTATCTACCGAAGAATTTGCAACAAAGTGCCAGAGTTTAAAGTGCCCCTGAAAAATTGTGGAGCTCATGTAATACTAATTACAGAACGCTGGTTGAAACTTGAAATTGATAGTAGAGAGTTTTGGGGAACATTTACATGTGTATCAAAAGGATAGGGTAATGAGAAATGGAGGTGGAGTATTTGTCACGGCAGACAAGAAACTCAAATCAACTGAGATAGAAATTGAAGTTGCCTGTGAGACTGTTTGGGCAAGATTCAGTATCAGGGTTGGGCATAAAATGGTAACTGGATCCTTCTATCACCCACCAGACTCACCTCCTGGTATACAATGGCTGTTCAAAAAGTAACGTGACTGTCCAAGATGGCTGAGAAGATGTCAATGATGAACCTCACTCTGGACGCCCCAGCACATCAACAAAAGGTAATAACATCAAAGCTGTGAAGAAAATTGTTTTGAAAAATCATCGAATTACCGTAAGAGATGTCGCTGAGGATGTTGGCATATCGGTTGGCTTGTGTCGTGCAATTTTTTCGGATGTTTTGGACTTGAGTCGTGTGTCAGCGAAGTTTGTTCTAAAAATTCTCAATTTTGATCAGAAGAACCGTCACGTGAGCATTGCTCAGGAGCTCTTGAACGACATCAATGATGATCCTGATTTGCTCAAAAAGGTCATAACTGGTGATGAAACATGGGTTTATAGCTATGATGTTGAAACGAAAGCCCAGTCATCCCAATGAAAGCATCTCGGAGAGCCAAGACCGAAAAAAGCACACAAGTTTGATCAAATGTCAAAATTTTGCTCACTATTTTTTTCAATTACCACGGCATAATGCATCATGAATTTTTGCCTCAAGGTCATATGGTCAATAAGGAGTATTAACTTGATGTTATGCGCCATTTGCGAAAAGCAACACAAAAATGTCCGGAATTGTGGAAAAACGATTCATGGCTTTTTCATCACAACAATGCAACTGCTCATTCATTGTTGCTTGTGAGAATATTCACCATATTTGGCCCCCTATGACTTTTTCCTGTTCCCAAAACTGAAGAGACCTATGAAAGAACGAAGATTTTCAATGATCAATGAAAACGGCATCACTGGAAGTACTTAAGGCTGTTCCAAGAGGTGCTTATGAGAAGTGCTTCAAGGATTGGAAGAAATGTTGACACAAGTGTATTGTATCGGAGGGGGATTACTTTGAAGGGGACAACATGAATATTGATGAATAAATAAATATTTTTTCATAAAAATATAAGGTTACCTTACTTTTTGAACACACCTCGTAACTGAAAACTTGAGAGAAAACCTCAGTTCACACTTGTAAGCTGCCCAATCATAACTGCTATAACTGGTGGAGACTTAAATCATCCAAAAATCAACTGTGAAAACTGCTGTTTTGTTGGTGGTGGACGTGATAAGACTTCCTGTGAAACTAGTTTTGCTAGTGATGGATGTGGTAAGACTTCTTGTGAAACATTACTAAGTGCCTTCTTTGAAAACTACCTAGAACAAATACATCAGAACCCCACTTATGATGGAAATACATTTATCTAATGGCAACAAATACATCTGACCTCTTGGAGGACATCTACATCAAAATTAGCAGCAGTGATTATGATGCGGTTGTGGCAACAATGATTCCAAAGTACAAAGTGGTATGGCGTCAAGTCAGCACCAGCACACCAGCTGGGAATGACCGAGAAGAGAAGGCTGTGGGAAGAAGTCAGCCAATCACACGCTGACTGACCTCCCTTCCAGGATGCCAACATGACAGCAGTGGCCCCTATGTGGCGAGGACACAAGCACCGTGCCCGACTAGTGACAGCAAGCTCGATAGCAGCGCCAGTGTTAGTGACTTCATTAGCTCTCTCTACTTAGCGCAGACTTTTATTTGTCTATTCTGAAGAAGGCTGATTATTTTGTATGCTGCCCTTTGCTTGTGAGACATTTATCAAAGTTAATGTATTGTAATTGTCTTATTGTAATAAAACTCATTAATATGAGTTGTTTGATTGATTGTCTAGTGACCCAAGTATGCAGGATTCTTAGACACAACAAAATTGACGCTGAGGATGGACGAATAACATTGGTGACAAGGCGAACCCAGAGCAACCAGCTGCCCCAGATTTTGTTTTGTCGTGGGCTTCTGTATTTTGCTGGCGCCTTAATTCCACCTTGTCCTTTCTTTGCAGGGGTGTGTTTACATGTTTTAACAGTATAGTGTTTTTTCTATTCCGTGTTTTCAGGTAGGGTTGCAGAAATTTTCTTTGTTTGTGTGCTTATTTTTATTGCTTGCATTCTCTGTTTATTGCATTTGTCTATTCCAAGATCAGCAGCCCATATCTCCCACCGCCTACGCAGGTGACTCAGCTGCAAGTGATAGATGCAACACAGCTAACACAGATGTTTCAGTGTCAGACGCAGCAGATTGTAACCCTTCCCAATATGGTACAGCAGTTACACGCAACCCAAGCAACGAACGCTGCGCAACATGCAAGTGTAGCTCTGAGTGCGATACTGCCTTTTTGCCAGTTTAATGAAAAAGAAGAGGAATGGCTTGAGTGGTTGCAACAGTATGAAGCCCACACCAACGTGTCAGGTACTGTGAAATTTCTTACTTTTTGTCAACGGCAGGAAGTGCAGTCTCTCACCTTATTCAGAAATTGTTCCCTAATGCCACTCTGAGTGAACTTTCCTATAATCAGGATTTAGTATCTCTAACTAACTATTATGACCAACATGTGAATGTGGTGGCAGTTAGGTACCAATTCTTTCATTGCAAGAAATGGTCAGAACAAAAATATCGTGAGTGGGTAACAGATTTGCAGGGTGTGATGAGGAAGTGCAAATTCAAATGAGGTCAAACTTGGAGAACAGATTTTGAAACAGTCAGATCCATCATTTCTCATGTAATGAAAATTCAAGGTCAATATGATTCAGGTGCCATAGCGGACGATAAATCTGAGCACCCACCAATTTATTGGGTCGAGTCGTCCCTTGCTCACGACCGGCTCAGTAGGCAGCAACAGCAACGTGCACCAAGCTGCGTAAACAGTTCTCTAAACAGGCGGCTACATCAGTGAACAGAATTAAGTCATGCCCTTGGTACTATTCACTGCATACACACCAAGATCGCCCATCCGGACAAGCACAGTGTTACACTTGTGGCAAGAAAGGTCATGTACAATCCATATGTTTGCACTGGAACAAACATAAGAATTCTGTCCATTCACAAAAATTTAGACACAAGGAATCAGTGCAGTGCTTTCACACACAACTGTGTCATAAAGGCAGGTCTATTGCTTTCACATCCAAGGTGTTGTCCAAAGCTCAGTGTAACTATTCACAAATAGAGAAAGAGGCATTGGCTACTGTGTATGGTGTCACCAAATTCCAGCACTATATGTATGGCAGAAAATTCTAGTTAGTAACAGATCACAAGCCATTGCGGCACTTGTTTCATCCGATGAAGCCAGTTCCTGTACAAACTGCCAAAAAATTGCAAAGATAGGCTTTGTCGTTGTCTCAATACGAGTACAAGATTGTGTACCATTCGACAGCTCAACACAGTAATGCAGACACCCTTTCACGTCTTCCGATTGGCCCGATCCAGACTCTGATGCTTCTGTTGCATCTTGTCGTCACATCGATGCATACGATTCTGAACTGCTTCAATCCTTTTTTCTGATCTATAGGAAAATTGCACTGGTTACGGAAGCTGATTCAGATTTGACCATTTTGCTCATTTCATAGCATAAAGAACTCTGTAGTGCACCGATACTTTGCATAGCCTCGCTATACAGCAAGGTGTGATTCTTGTTCAAAATGACAGCGCACAGTCGCACGTGTTGATCCCCAAAGCTTTGCAAAAAGAAGTGTTGCAGTTACTTCACCAAGGACACGGGGGGATTGTATGAAACAGTTAGCACTTCAACATTGTACTTGGGAGGGTACGGACATCCAAATAGAGAAGATGACGTTAGAGTGTCACGCATGTGTGGAAAATCAGCCTGCTCTGCCACAAAAATTCTCTGCTTGGTCTAAGTTGCAATCACCATGGCAACATGTGGACATCGACTTTACGGGACCTTTTTGGAACATTTGCTGGTTGATTGTGGTGGACTTATAGCAAGGTTCCTTCTGCTGTGCCAATGTACTCGACAATGTCACATAGCACAGTTCAGGCGTTGTACTCTATTTTTTGCCTCAAAGGTTCGCCTGAAGCCATAGTGTCTAACAATGGCCCTCAGTTCATGTCAAATGAATTTGAAACATTCTGTGAATGCAATGGCTTACAGAATCTAACTAGTGCAGCATCCCATCCACAGTCAAATGGTGAAGCGGAATGTTTTGTCAGAACCGTCAAGCAGCAGACGGCCAAACTTCACACCACCCACAATAGGCATCAAGCATTGCAACTGTTTCTTCCCCCCTACTGTTCGCATTCACAATATGGACCATTGCCCGCTGAACTGCTTTACGGCCACCGCCATTGGACACTGCTCCACCCTTCTCAGCATCTGGCATTGAAGGAAGGCCGCCAAGTATCACTTTGTGGTGCATGATATTGGGTTTTAGTGTGGCCACAGCAGCTACCAGAGGATGTTATCATGACACCGTGGGATGAACCCATGGATACGAAGCCTTCGCCTCCTCCGCTTCCTCTTGTCCTACCAATGCAGCTGGACTCTCCCACACTGCAGCAGCTGACACCTTCTACCTCTTGGTATGTGCCACATACCCTTCTGGGCATTTTCCAGGGGACGTTTCCACCAGAACGAAGGCTGGATGGCGGGTTATGACTGGAAGTCTGACATCCCCTGCAACCACAGCTTCCAGTCCATCAAAGAGCCCACACTCCTGCATACATCCCCCCCCCCCCTGCCTCCCACTGTCGTGCTCCATATACGATTATGGTCTGCAGCTTGGGGGGGGGGGGGGGGGGGGAATGTTACGGCGTTAAGTCAGCGCCAGCATGCCAGTTGGGAATGATAGGGAAGAGAAGGATGTGGGAAGCCTGGTTGGTTTGTGAGATTGAAGGGACCAGACTACAATGGCCATCGATCCCTCGCTGTGGGAAGAAGTCAGCCAATCACATGCCGACCAAACTTCCTTCCAGGATGACAACCAACAGCAGAGGCCCCTACATGAAGAGGACACAAGGGCCACACCCGACTGGTGACAGCCAGTTCGATAACAGCATCAATGTTAGTGACTTTGTTAGCTCTCTCTACACAGCACAGACTTTTATTTGTCTATTCTGAAGAAGACTGATTATTTCATATGTTGCTCTTTGTTTGTGACACATTTATCAAAGTTATGTATTGTAATTGTCTTATTGTAATAAAACTCATTAATATGAGTTGTTTGATTGTTTGTCTAGTGACCCGAGTATGCAGGATTCCTAGACACAACACAAAGACCAATAGCGGCATATCTCAATGAGGAATTTGAAACTTTCAGCACAAGACAGGAGCACAGACAGGAACTTTGGCCCAAGTTTACAGGAATAGTTGACCATACACTGGATAGATATGTTCTCAATAGAACAGTTCATAATGGGAGGGACCCTCAGTGGTATGCAGCCACTGTAAAGAAACTTCTACAGAAACTGTATAACAGGTGTAAAACAAGGAACAGGACTACAGGCAGAGAGGTGTCTGAATGAAACATGTTTGGCTGTCAAGGGAGCAGTGTGTTAAGCCTTCAGTGACTACCGTAGCAGAATTTTGTCAAACATTCTTTTGCAAAACTAAAGAAATTCTGCTTGTATGTAAAGGCTGTTACAAGCACCAAAGTTAGTATCCAGTCGCTAGCGAATGAGACAGGAACAGAAATTGAGAGTAGCAAAGCAAAAGCCGAAATGCTTAACTCTGTTTTCAAATGATCCTTTACACAGGAAAACCCAAGAAAACTAGCCCAATTTAATCCCACACCACTGGAAAGCTGAGTGAAATCAGTGTTAGTGTCAAGGATGTTGAGAAACAGCTGAAATTGTTAAAACTGAACAAAGCTCCAGGGCTTGATGGAATCCCTATGAGATTTTATGTTGAATTTGTGGTTGAGATAATCCCTCTTCCAACTGCAATCTAAGATCCCTTGAAGAAAAGAAAAACAAGCTCAGTAGTTGGAAGAAAGCACAGGTAACATCTGTCTACAAGAATGATAGCAGAAGCGATCCACATGACCTCCATGTGAACCAGCACAGATTCAGAGGACATTGATCATTAAAATCCAACTCACTCTTTTCTCACATGACATACTGAAAGCTTTGGATTGAGGCAATCACACAGATGATGTACTTCTTTATTTCCAAAGACATTTAACTCAGTATCACACCTTTGCTTATTGGCAAAAGTTCTACCATATGGGGTATCAAGGGAAATTTGTGATTGGACTGACGATTTTTTGTTATGGAGGACACAGCATGTTATGATGGGTAGGGAGTCACTGTAAGATGTAGAAGTAACTTCAAGTGTGCCCCGGTGAAGTGAACAGACCCTTGCTGTTCATGCTGTATATTAATGACCTTGCAGACAACATTAATAGTAACCTCCAACTTTTTGCAGATGATGCAGTTATCTACAATGAAGCTGCATAAATATTCAGTCAGATCTTGACAAGTTTTCAACGTGGTGCACAAATTGGTAACTTGCTTTAAATACTCAGAAATGTAAAATTGTGCACTTCACAAAACGAATATGTAGTATCCTATGACTATAATATCAGTGATTCACAGCTGTTGTCATACCAACACCTGGGTGTAACATTTTGTAAGGATATGAAGTGGGACAATCACAAAGGCTCAGTCGTGGGTAAAGCAGGTGATAGACTTCAGTTTATTGGTAAAATACTGGGGAAGTGCAGTCAGTCTGCATAGGATACTGCTTACAGATCACTCATGTGACCCAATCTAGAATACTGCTCAGGTATGTAGGATCCAAACCAAATAAGGCCAACAGGGGACGTTGAAAATACACAGAGAAGGTCAACACAAATAGTTACAGGTTTATTTGACCTGTGGGAGAGTATTACAGTGATGCTGATGAAACTGAACTGGTACACTCTTGAAGATAGATGTAAACCATCCTGAGACAGTCTCCTAACCATGTATCAAGAACCAGCTTTAAACAATGACTCTAAGAATACACAAAAGCCCCTTATATACCGCTCACATAGGGATCATGAGGACAAGATTAGAATAACTACAGCACACAAAGAGGCATTCTAACAACCTTCTTCCTGCACTATGGAACGGGAAGAAACCCTAATAACTGGTACATACTCTCTACCAAGCACTATGCAGAGGTTTGCAGGGTATGGATGTAGATGGACATGTAAAACAAAATTCAGCAGGATTTCAAATTGTCTCGAGTGATCCTCTAAATCTCCTGACTTGTATCATGTATATTTCAGTACACTGTTAAGCATTAGCGAACAGAACTGGTGATATACTAGAGACTGCATCTTGATTGAATTGTTTCTCAAGTGGAGACTGAAATCATAATCATTCAACAGAAAGTCTTTTCGCAATAGAAGCCATGTATGTTTCACAGCTATATCTGTGCCATCAAGCCCTTTGGGATCACCAGATGTTTTTTTGCCTCAAGTACAATGCTAAAAATGGTTTCTTTTTACACTGACCACCCATCTTTTAACAGTTTTAAAAGAGACTAATGTTGAGGTTCCACCAAGAGTTTGTGAATCTCTATTTGAAGCCCCAAATGTCCTTGTGACAGCATTGGAATCTATTAAACAAAGTCCAACAAGGTCAAAAGATATTTGAAAGATGTTTTCTTTCCCAGTAAGAAAAAAATATCTATATAACTTTAGACTCTCGCAGTGGTCAGTGTGAAAGACAAGGACCTTGTTCATCTGATGATCCCAAAGGGCTCAATGGCACAGTCACCGACTTGGGATGTTGGAAGAACTGTGACAAAATTTTCAGATCTAGTTCTGTTGAATGATTACTTGAGAAACAACAAAAACAAGCTGCTGCCATTAGTACATAATCAATTCTCTTTGTCAAGGCTTACCATTGTACTGAAATAGGCCTGACATAAATCTGGATATTTAGAGGATCATGTGTAACAATTTGAAATCCTGCTGAATTTTGTTTTATATTGGCTTCTCGATTGTGTATATTACATAAAGAGATTTTATTCATTTTATGTACATGGTGTAAAAGAATATTTTCTTAGCGATTATCATTGTTGTAATGATTCTGTATCATAATAATGAGCTACTTATTATTTTCAATTAACAAAATACACATATGTGAAATAGTAAACTAAAAAACAAAAAGCTTTGAATGTAAAACATAAAATAATAATTTAAAACATAAAACAAATAATTAGAATAGTAATGAATATTTATACATCTGAATTGGCTATGTTGCAAAAAGGACAGCATTTTGTGTACAGCGTATTTTCCAAAGGTGGTATTTTAGAATAGAGCTTTATTACACAGGGATGTATTGGCTTGTAAGGTTCTTTAGTTTACGCTATAAAAAGAGTTTTCATTTTTCAAAATTAATTAATGGTGATGGAGTACCTCTGCAAATTTTCATATTATTACAAAAGTTGATTATACAGTTTTCACGAACATTAACTACATATCTGCTTTTACAGGAGAAAAATCAAACAATAGGAAATCCAGGATGGAATGTTTAGTGCACGCGCAAATGCAACTCACACACTCATGACCACAGTCTCTGGCAACTGAAGCCAGACTGTGAGCAGCAGTACACGATGAGAAAGGCAATTGGGTGGGTGTAAGGAGGAGGCTGGAGTGGCGAGTGGGAGGGATAGTAGGGGAGGGGTGGAGAACAGTGAAGTGCTGCTAGTGGGAGCATGCAGGGACGAGGTGGAGAGAGGGTAGGGCACCTGGTGCAGTCGGGAGGTTAGACAGTGGGCAGGGGAGAGGGTAGCGGAAAAGGAGAGAAGTAAAGAAGTAGAAACACTGGGTGCACTGGCAGAATAGAGGGCTGTGTCTAGTGCTGGAATGGGAACAGGGAAGGGCTAGATGGGTAAGGACAATGACTAACGAAAGTTGAAGCCAGGCAGGTTACAGGAATGTAACATATTTTGCAGGGATAGCTCCCAACTATGCAATTCAAAAAAGCTGGTGTTGGTGGGAAGGATCTAGATGGCACAGGCTGTGAAGCAGTCACTGAAATGAAAACCCTCATGCTGGGCAGCATGTTCAGCAACAGGGTGGTTCAGTTGTTTGTTGATCACAGTTTATTGGTGGCCCCTCATGCAAACAAACAACATATTGGTTATCATGCCCACGTAAAATGAAGAACAGTGGTTGCAGCTTAACTTATAGATCACAAGACTTGTTTCACAGGTAATCCTGCCTTTGATGGGACAGGTGACATTGGTGACTGGATTGGAGTAGGTGGTTGCTGTGTCGTCCGAACAAGAGACAGCCAGGACAAAAGCACCAAAGGTGCAAAGATGTGAGCTGGTGCCAGTGCCATAGAGACTTGCCACTTGCGCGAGTTCCACCAGCGCCATGGGCGGTGCTCAGGATGAAGATATCAATTTTGCCTCGGCCAACTGCTGGCTGAGTGTAGTATGCTAATTACCGGATGACAATGGACAGAAGCCCACTCAGAAGATAGAAGAGCAGGTCTCGCTCCCTTGGTGATAGACAGGGAATGTCATTAGCGAATTGTTAGAAGTGAACAGACAGTTGTTGTAAATTGCATTTGCTATGTGCTGTGAACTTCACCACCGATTATTTTCACTTAGCCATTGAGGGCCTTTTTTGGTGTTCTAGTGCATGCAGTGTTGCAGACTCCATTATTCGAAAAGACACAAAGATAAGTAAGCCGTTTTAACTCATTTGTAAGACTTTGTTCATAATGTGTTGGAGTGTTGCAGAGCCTTCGTTCTCCTAACTTGTTACCTGACCCTAGGGCATAGCTGTGTAATAGTGGCAGGGAGAAATTGTCATAGCAGTGTACTGCATCAGAAGCGGTTGCACGAACTCGCAGCCTACCTTAACAACAGTGGCAACTCAGCCTCCACAGCAGTAGCGACAAGGCCTTTACAAAACTGGTGATGAGGGTTTACAAAAGTGGTGGTGAGAGGACGTATGGGACAGGTCTTCCATCTACGTCTATTACAGTAATATGAGCCAAAGGAGTTTGTAGCAGGGGTTGTGTAGGGATGGACGAGGATGTGTAGGTTCAGAGGGTGGCAGAATACCATTATGGGAGGGGTGGGAAGGACATTTCTCATTTCAGGGCACGATGAGAGGTAGTTGAAACCCTGCTGGAGAATGTAGTTCATTGGCTCCAGTCCTTTGTGGTACTGAGTCATGAGGGGAATGCTCCTCTGTGGCTGGACAGTGGGACACTGGGAGGTGGTGGGTGACTGGATAGATAAGGCACAGGAGATCTGTTTTTGTACAAGGTTGGAAGGGTAATTACGGTCTACGAAGGAAGCAGTGAGACCCTTGGTATACTTCGAGGGGGACTGCCCATCACTAAAGATGCGACGGCCACAGGCGGCTAGGCTTCACGGAAGGGACTTCTTGGCATGGAATGGGTGCCAGCTGCCGAAGTGGACATATTGCTGGTGGTTGGTAGGTTTGATATGGATAGAGGTGCTGATGTAGCCACCTTTGGGATGGAAGTCAAGTTCGAGAGAGGTGGCTTGTTGGGTTGAGTCGGTCCAGGCGAACCAAATGGGGTAGAAGGTTTTATGTATCATCATTTGAAAGGTATTCCCTCTAAACTTAAAATGCCAGATTACCTTTTGGGTTGTATTTTACCCCTTAAAAGTGAAATCGGGAACAAACAGAAAATATTTATTGCACTATTTTAGTCTGCACCCGCCAAGTTTAAGCAAGATCGTTAATTGACAGTTGGGAATGGTCCCTTGTTAATAGCAGTTACTGGCAAGCCATATGCATAGAGTTTAATATTTATTTCATCTCTGATAGGGCTGCTTGAGGGCAGTCAGAGTTAATGACATCCAGCTTTGGTTTATTCCCCACAGAAACATACCCAACAAGACCAGAATACAGCACAATGACAACTGATAATTTGTGTCTAGATCCAAGTATCTTTCATGAAACAGGTGTGAACCCTGTAATGAAACGTTTATCCGAGCATGATGGCGAAACGGCAGCAATATGGGCAATCACATCTGAAAATACACAGCAGAGAGAAATTTAATTATTTCTTAATGAAAAAGCCATAAAAATTTAATTTTTTCCTTGTATTAACTAAACAAAACACTTTTTGCCCCTTTACACAAAATTAATACACACTAAGCATAATTAATACAGTAGAATGTTGTTTAAATGAAAATGATTTCTGCTTAAGTAAGCAGATGGTCTGGCAGTGGACTCACCCTTCTCCCCCTTGCTAACAGAAATGTCCATGGACAACTGGGACATTGATTTGCTTGAGTGAACCACTGGCTAAACATGTTGTACGCTGGTACAGATATCTTCATGATATTCCCTGAATGTGGAAGGGAATCACTATATAATGCCAGAAGCTCTTGGAAAACACGAACCAGAAGCATACTAAGAAAGGTCAGTATGGAGTTCGCCATTAATTTCCTAGACTGTAACTTACAGGTAGAAAACAGCAAGTATAAATTTGCTAGAAAGGCTCCTTTACTGACACATTCATCTCAGCTTCCTCTTGACATCCAACAAACAGGCAACATTCCATCATGTGATCCACCATCTTTCTACCCCTAGGTCCCAAGACAACTACAACTACTAATTTAATCAAATAAAAACCAATAGCTACATATAATCGATTTGTACCCAACATTATTGACAAAATTCTCAACTAAAAGCAAAGAAGCAAGCCCAATCCCCAATTTATCCAGTGAATGATGTAAACAGACAGAAAAGGAAATGGAGTAGGTTGTCTTATACAGGTAAAAATTTTAACTGTGGTAAGCAATGTTTTAATGTATTTCTCTATGTCCCACAGATCTTAGGTAGATGTTTCTTCGATTGAAAAGGTAAATAACTGGCCAACATGAAAAGTGGGTTTTATAAGACCATCTATGAGTTCAGAGAACATAGAAGATGGAGGTTAAAGAAGCTGCATTCATCCTTTGTCGAACGTTACTTAAACCGAAACAATAAATACATAACAGATGTAGAAATCCTGTACATAGAGGGAAAGGGTGCAAAGCTTACTCAATTAGAAAAAAAGAAACGTATGTGTATATCTCAACCCATCTGCTATTGAATGAGAAAACTCAATCCAATTATTCATTCCTTTCAGGCAATATTACAATCTCCACATAGGAGAAGAACCATGGGTCTTCATCCATGAATAGATAAAGACACAAATTCCCATTGCTGTGCACATATCTCTACTCCAGTGAATGTTTATTCATAGTTATGAATGCTGTCCTAATGAATATTGTAGAGTACAAACATAGCTTTGTCAAAATTGTCAATAGAGATAATTTTTATAGTTTAACAAGGAAAGGTCTCCAGTGGTGGGATCAACTCATACCCTGTAGCAATTCACCCTAGATATCCTAATTTTCAATGGAAAACCATTTCAGAACCTAGCTTGATGCTTATAGCATTAAAAATGGTAACGGTCTACAGACTGATTGCATAATGTAATGGCCAAGGCACTAATCTCACATTCAAAATGTTCCTGGTTTGAATCTTGTCAAGCAAATTGAAGTCTTTTACGTTTAAATCTTCACTGAAATGATTTTGAACATTATTTTTGTTCAATTAATCAATTTATGTGTAATTTTTTTTATTCATTTGTCACGCCATATTAATCATCGTACAACATACATCATCTACTCTCGTTTTTCTTCCTGTGGAGTCCTTGTTCATGTGATTTTGATTACAGTTATGTGATAACTTCAATTTCACTGCTTCGATTTTGTCATCCGACATTTTTGACCATATTACTGGCATTCATTACTTCTATTTCTCATTTTACTTGAATTTTGTTTTACTTATCACTGCGTTCTGAAAATCACCGTTCATGTAATTTTTTTCTGTAATGCAATTAGACTTTATGTTTTAAATGTTTGTATAATTATTGCCATTCAAAGCAAGGTACATCTTGTAATGAAAAATACAGGGTTATTACAAATGATTGAAGCGATTTCACAGCTCTACAATAACTTTATTATTTGAGATATTTTCACAATGCTTTGCACACACATACAAAAACTCAAAAAGTTTTTTTAGGCATTCACAAATGTTCGATATGTGCCCCTTTAGTGATTCGGCAGACATCAAGCCGATAATCAAGTTCCTCCCACACTCGGCGCAGCAATGAGTTCGAAAGCATCGTTGATGCGAGCTCGCAGTTCTGGCACGTTTCTTGGTAGAGGAGGTTTAAAAACTGAATCTTTCACATAACCCCACAGAAAGAAATCGCATGGGGTTAAGTCGGGAGAGCGTGGAGGCCATGACATGAATTGGTGATCATGATCTCCACCACGACCGATCCATCGGTTTTCCAATCTCCTGTTTAAGAAATGCTGAACATCATGATGGAAGTGCAGTGGAGCACCATCCTGTTGAAAGATGAAGTCGGCACTGTCGGTCTCTAGTTGTGGCATGAGCCAATTTTCCAGCATGTCCAGATACACGTGTCCTGTAATGTTTTTTTCGCAGAAGAAAAAGGGGCCGTAAACTTTAAACCGTGAGATTGCACAAAACATGTTAACTTTTGGTGAATTGCGAATTTGCTGCACGAATGCGTGAGGATTCTCTACCGCCCAGATTCGCACATTGTGTCTGTTCACTTCACCATTAAGAAAAAATGTTGCTTCATCAATGAAAACAAGTTTCGCACTGAACGCATCCTCTTCCACGAGCTGTTGCAACAGCGCCGAAAATTCAAAGCGTTTGACTTTGTCATCGGGTGTCAGGGCTTGTAGCAATTGTAAATGGTAAGGCTTCTGCTTTAGTCTTTTCCGTAAGATTTTCCAAACCGTCGGCTGTGGTACGTTTAGCTCCCTGCTTGGTTTATTCGTCGACTTCCGCGGGCTACGCGTGAAACTTGCCCGCACGCGTTCAACCGTTTCTTCGCTCACTGCAGGCCGACCCGTTGATTTCCCCTTACAGAGGCATCCAGAATCTTTAAACTGCGCATACCATCACTGAATGGAGTTAGCAGTTGGTGGATCTTTGTTGAACTTCGTCCTGAAGTGTCGTTGCACTGTTATGACTGACTGATGTGAGTGCATTTCAAGCACGACATACGCTTTCTCGGCTCCTATCGCCATTTTGTCTCACTGCGCTCTCGAGCGCTCTGGCGGCAGAAACCTGAAGTGCGGCTTCAGCCGAACAAAACTTTCCGAGTTTTTCTACGTATCTGTAGTGTGTCGTGACCATATGTCAATGAATGGAGCTACAGTGAATTTATGAAATCGCTTCAATCATTTGTAATAGCCCTGTACATTCTTGGCACCGCTGCACAGCCAAAAAAAAAAAAAAAAAAAAAAAAAAAAAAAAAAAAAAAAAAAAAAAAAAAAAAAATTATTTCATCTTTTATTTCTTAACTGAGAAATCAGCATTTTCAAATGTGTAAACATTATGACAGATAAATAAAAATAATTAAATTCACATGCACAAAGATTCCGAGAGGAAAAAGAATGATAGGAAGAATAAAATAATGGCAATTGAAGAAGATAAAACTTCGATTAAAATGGTATGGCAAAGGAAAACAAATGAATGAAATTGCATGTAAAACAATTAAATAAAAATAGTGATGACAGCAACTACAATAAGATTTGTTAAAAAAAATAATAAATTAAAAAATAAAAATTCAACGTACTGACGAGGTTCGAACCAAAAACCATTTGCATATGAGGTTAGTACCTTTAAACCATTACGCTATGCTACCAGTCTGTAAATTTGTACTACATTTACAGCTGTAGAGCATCATGCGAAATTCTGAAATTTTTTTTAACTCACAAACAAGGCCACACAATGCTGAATGGTTGCACCTTACCCTACATCAATGTACAGATTGTTTCAAGAAGTCGACCCCATTGCTGAGGGCCTCGCCTTTTAAATCCAGAAGCAATAGATTAAGAATTTGATGTGTTTATCTTTGCTTGGTAGCTATCTTTGGGATCAGCTGTATACAGAAAAAGGAGTTATAACCCAAAACTTAGGTCATACAGTAATAACAAAATTTCTGGAACACGGCAAGATAGTGTTTCATTTAGTTAATACAATAAGTAACATTTCACCAATGACCTGCAGCTGAATCAATTAAAATGATTAACTTTTTCTGTATAACAGGTCAGGGCCAATCACAGAAAAAGTCAAGAGAGAGCATTTTGTTTACTGCAGTGCACCAGCTCTGCTCAAGATTAGAACATGCTACAGGCAATAAAGCAAAATTCTGCATCACGTCATACACTACGCACAGAAATTTATAATCCCAAGAACAAAGAAATAACAAGTTTTAACATTATTAGACCTGAAATGAATAAATGATACTCATCTGCCCAATGAAATGAGACACATGATGTTAAATTCAAATCAGTAGTCAATAATACGAATGAGTTCTATTAGTTAGAAACAAAAAACAGTTCAACTGTGAACAGGACCATTGGACTTATTTATACCAGCACTGCATATTGCAGCACCAGATGTCAGTTCAGAAATATTACAGGAATCAACAGGTTACTGGACAGCGAAAACTCTTCTGCTCAGAGTGGTATTTCAACCAAAGTATTAAAGTCTTCCGCTGGCTTGGCTGTGTCTCCTTTCAGCTACCATTGTAATCAGTTGGTAAGACAGTATGTATTTTCGGAAAGACTAAATAAAGTATGTGGCACACTTATTTATAACAGTGGAGATAAGCTAGTGGCCTCTAATTACAGACCAACCTACCTACCTCATCCCTATATCTTCAAAATGTTCTGTGAAGGTAACTTACAACAGAATATTTAACTCCTCTCTGACAATTTTCTGAAATAGTTCAAGTTTAGTTTCTGTAAAGGCTTCTACATAAAGAATTCTGAGAAGTTGTTCTCTGAGTATAATGCTGAATGCCTTATAATGGCGTATGGCTGCAGTTCTTTTTTGCAAATTAATATATGCAAGAAACTGCACAAGCTTCAAACGCATATCTGGATTACAGCTGTTCATGTGTGGACACTGCTCAGACAACGTATCTGTCTAATTCAGAATTGCGATCTGTGCTCCTACACTAAATAACGGGGTTTTCTGGGATTATAATGTTATAACACACACAGTTGACACACCATTCGCACTTGAACCTGTTAGGTATGAAGGATATCGTCCCTACCCAGGGATGAAGTGAACAACAAGAGGGAAGCAAGGGTTTCATTCTGCTTCACTCTTTAATATTTGGCGGATATGTATCCAATAGCCAGAACATGTATTTGTCGAGAAACGTCACCATTGCTTGTATTGCTTATCTACTATCCAACAACACCTCTCCTCTCCGTATTAGATCTGTGACATATAGTCACCTAAGAGGAATGAGACCATTTTATATAAACAGAGCTTTTTTTTTTTAAATACACTGTTGTTACAGTTGCTGGAAAAAAGTTTAGTCACTTAATCAGCAACTCAATTTTATCGATATGTTTCAAGTAAACTCATCTTTATGTTCAGCAACTCAATTTTATTGATGTGTTTTAAGTAAACTCATCTTCAGAATATCAAAGGAGGTTGGGAGCTTCCTACAAATGTTAATGGCATCATGTTAAAGTACTGACATCAGAGTGACACTACTGTTGTGGAACCTGCACCGCCATGTTCCATATGCTGGACCAGAAAGATTGAGTTTCCGTTGTCTTTAGTAAGACCATTGTTGAGATGGAGCTGACAGATCTGTTGTCTTCTGATAACATGTTGTTTAGTCTAATCGGGAATTCTGTGTCCTAGACAACATACATTTCAAGAGCAATTAAGTTATTTTATTTACTGCCATTTGCTGCTTGTTTGGCAAGCACTAGGGCTAACATTTCACTACATTTCTTTTACACATGTGCTCTGGAATCGCCTAAACAATAACCAGCAGGTTGTCAGCATATGCCACAACACCAGCATTTCAAGTAGGAGCTCTGTCATTATTTCAGAAGGAATGGGTCACTGGGGGCACCCCTTTGTGATAAAAAACTTCCTGGATGCCAATTACTACACATACAGTGTCCTTGCCGTTGGTGGGGAGGCTTGCACGCCTCAGCAATACAGATAGCTGTACCGTAGGTGCAACCACAACGGTGGGGTATCTGTTGAGAGGCCAGACAAATGTGTGGTTCCTGAAGAGGGGCAGCAGCCTTTTCAGTAGTTGCAGGGGCAACAGTCTGGATGATTGACTGATCTGGCCTTGTAACACTAACCAAAACAGCCTTGCTGTGCTGGTACTGCGAACGGCTGAAAGCAAGGGGAAACAATGGACCTAATTTTTCCCGACGGCATGCAGCTTTACTGTATGATTAAATGATGATGGCGTCCTCCTGGGTAAAATATTCCGGAGGTATAATAGTCCCCCCCATTCGGATCTACGGGCGGGGACTACCCAAGAACACATCATTATCAGGATAAAGAAAACTGGCGTTCTACAGATCGGAGCATGGAATGTCAGATCCCTTAATCGGGCAGGTAGGTTAGAAAATTTAAAAAGGGAAATGGATAGGTTAAAGTTAGATATAGTGGGAATTAGTGAAGTTCGGTGGCAGGAGGAACAAGACTTTTGGTCAGGTGAATACAGGGTTACAAATACAAAATCAAATAGGGGCAACGCAGGAGTCGGTTTAATAATGAATAAAAAAATAGGAGTGCGGGTAAGTTACTACAAACAGCATAGTGAACGCATTGTTGTGGCCAAGATAGACTCGAAGCCCACGCCTACTACAGTAGTACAAATTTATATGCCAACTAGCTCTGCAGATGACGAAGAAATTGAAGAAATGTATGATGAAATAAAATAAATTATTCAGATAGTGAATGGAGACGAAAATTTAATAGTCATGGGTGACTGGAATTCGGTAGTAGGAAAAGGAAGAGAAGGAAACTTAGTAAGTGAATATGGATTGGGGCTAAGAAATGAAAGAGAAAGCCACCTGATAGAATTTTGCACAGAGCACAGCTTAATCATAGCTAACACTTAGTTCAAGAATCATAAAAGAAGGTTGTATACATGGAAGAAGCCTGGAGATACTGACAGGTTTCAGATAGGTTATATAATGGTAAGACAGAGATTTAGGAACCAGGTTTTAAAATGTAAGACATTTCCAGGGGCAGATGTGGACTCTGATCACAATCTATTGGTTATGAACAGTAGATTAAAACTGAAGAAACTGCAAAAAGGTGGGAATTTAAGGAGATGGGACCTGGATAAACTGACTAAACCAGAGGTTGTACAGAGTTTCAGGAAGAGCGTAAGGGAAGAATTGACAGGAATGGGGGAAAGAAATACAGTAGAAGAAGAATGGGTAGCTTTGAGGGATGAAATAGTGAAGGCAGCAGAGGATCAAATAGGTAAAAACACGAGGGCTAGTAGAAATACTGAATTTAATTGATGAAAGTAGGAAATATAAAAATGCAGTAAATGAAGCAGGCAAAAAGGAATACAAACATCTCAAAAACGAGATCGACAGGAAGTGCAAAATGGCTAAGCGGGGATGGCTAGAGGACAAATGTAAGGATGTAGAGGCTTATCTCACTAGGGGAAGATAGATAATGCCCACAGGGAAAATTAAAGAGACTTTTGGAGAAAGGAGAACCATTTGCATGAATAACAAGAGCTTTGATGGAAACCCAGTTCTAAGCAAAGAAGGGAAAGCAGAAAGGTGGAAGGAGTATATAGAAGGTCTATAGAAAGGCGATATACTTGAGGACAATATTATGGAAATGGAAGAGGATGTAGATGAAGATGAAATGGGAGATAAGATACTGCGTGAAGAGTTTGACAGAGCACTGAAAGACCTGAGTTGAAACAAGGCCCCGGGTGTAGACAACATTTCATTAGAACTACTGACGGCCTTGGGAGAGCCAGTCCTGACAAAACTCTACCATCTGGTGAGCAAGATGTATGAGACAGGTGAAATACCCTCAGACTTCAAGAAGAATATAATAATTCCAATCCCAAAGAAAGCAGGTGTTGACAGATGTGAAAATTACCGAACAATCAGTTTAATAAGTCACAGATGCAAAATACTAACGCATATTCTCTACAGACGAATGGAAAAACTTGTAGAAGCTGACCTCGAGGAAGATCATTTGGATTCCGTAGAAATATTGGAACACGTGAGGCAATACTGACCTTACCACTTATCTTAGAAGCTAGATTAAGGAATGGCAAACCTATGTTTCTAGCATTTGTAGACTTAAAGAAAGCTTTTGGCAATGTTGACTGGAATACTCTCTTTCAAATGCTGAAGGTGGCAGGGGTGAAATACAGGCAGCGAAAGGCTATTTACAATTTGTACAGAAACCAAATGGCAGTTATAAGAGTCGAGGGGCACGAAAGGGAAGCAGTGGTTGGGAAGGGAGGGAGACAGGGTTGTAGCCTATCCCCGATGTTATTCAATCTGTATATTGAGCAAGCAGTGAAGGAAACAAAAGAAAAATTCAGAGTAGGTATTAAAATCCACGGAGAAGAAATAAAAACTTTGAAGTTCGCCGATGACATTGTAATTCTGCCAGAGACAGCAAAGGACTTGGAAGAGCAGTTGAATGGAATGGACAGTGTCTTGAAAGGAGAATATAAGATGAACATCAACAAAAGCAAAACGAGGATAATGGAATGTAGTTGAATTAAGTCGGGTGATGCTGAGGGAAATAGATTAGGAAATGAGACACTTAAAGTAGTAAAGGAGTTTTGCTATTTGGGGAGCAAAATAACTGATGTTGGTTGAAGTAGAGAGGATATAAAATGTAGACAGGCAATGGCAAGGAAAGCGTTTCTGAAGAAGAGAAATTTGTTAACATCGAGTATAGATTTAAGTGTCAGGAAGCCGTTTCTGAAAGTATTTGTATGGAGTGTAGCCATGTATGGAAGTGAAACATGGACGGTAAATAGTTTGGACAAGAAGAGAATAGAAGCTTTCGAAATGTGGTGCTACAGAAGAATGCTGAAGAGTCGATGGGCAGATCATATAACTAATGAGGAGGTATTGAATAGGATTGAGGAGAAGAGAAGTTTGTGGCACAACTTGATTAGAAGAAGGGATCGGTTGGTAGGACATGTTCTGAGGCATCGAGGGATCACCAATTTAGTATTGGAGGGCAGCGTGGAGGGTAAAAATCGTAGAGGGAGACCATGAGATGAATACACTAAACGGATTCAGAAGGATGTAGGTTGCAGTAGGTACTGGGAGATGAAGCAGCTTGCACAGAATAGAGTAGCACGGAGAGCTGCATCAAACCAGTCTCACGACTGAAGACCACAACAACAACAACAACAGTGTAGAAAGTTGTCGCACTCTTGAGAAGATCTAGTGCCAAATTTATTGCGCCCTCAATTGATCTTCCCTTCCAGAAGCGTTGCTCATTAGAGAGTAGTAGCTGCATTCAGAGAAGCCTTTGTCAGACTTTGCCCACAACA
The DNA here is from genome assembly GCF_021461385.2 of Schistocerca piceifrons. Taxonomy (NCBI): domain Eukaryota; kingdom Metazoa; phylum Arthropoda; class Insecta; order Orthoptera; family Acrididae; genus Schistocerca; species Schistocerca piceifrons. Next base: position 322,358,827 of record NC_060143.1, on the reverse strand, counting down.
GTCAACATGAAATGTGTATCTCAGACTGAAAATGTTGAGCATACATGGACAAAATTCAAGAGTAATGTACAGTCATTTCACATACGTGCTGAGCAAAGTTGTGAGGGATAGATATGATTCAACAGTCATGTTAGGAACCTGCCTCAAGAGCAAAGAGAACTCCACTAATGATTTAAATGTATGCAATGTCTCACAGACAAATAAAAATTAAATGAAACCAGAATTAGCAGAAGGAGGGTCTTGTGTGAAGTGTTCAACAAATTCTAAAATAAAATTCTGTCTATCTGAAAAAACATCCTAACTACCGGTGAATTTGGGTATCCAAAAAGTCTTAAAATGTAGATTTCGTAAATCCACTACTCCAGTGGTAATCAAACTTATAGGGAAGGACAATTGCAATAGACGGAAGTTTGGTGTGGAACTAATTCTAATGTGTGAAAAATTATGGGACTATGCCATGGTGCTACAAATGCATTGAAGGATACAGATGTATGGACACTTTTTCTTTAGCATGTGTACGATGTATGGCAATTAAATAACGAGACTGCACACTTCTTATTACACAGCTACACAGGAGGTGGTTAGTACTGGAAGGCCACCGACCCTGAACCTTCAAGAGCAGCTACCCTTTGTTTCATTTTTCTGTCTGCTTCAGTTTGCTTCTGAGCCTCGGTTGTATAGGATGTTGTTCTGTAGTAGTGCCGCAAGCATGCTCAATTTAAAAATTTAGCAGTGCATTAACGTCAAATTTCTTGTGAAATTAAAAGAGTCGCCAACGGAATGTTCTCATATGTCAAAAGGAGGTGTTTGGTGATAATACTGTATCACATGTGTGAATTTTTGAATGGAAAAAAATGGTTTCCTGAATATCAGGAGAAGGCTGAAGATGACGAATGTCCTGGTAGACCTGCGAGTTCAAGAACAGAAGCAAACATTCAGAAAATGGATGGCACGGGGTCAATCCATTAATTAGAAATACTACAAAGAAGTCCCAATTAAGATGAGGGAAAAAGTAAGGAAGAAAATTTCTGATTTGTGGACGAACAACTAATGGATTCTGCACCAGGACAACATACTAGTCCAGTGCCATATTTGTTAAACAGTTTTCAGCTGTCAAGCAAATCCTTGAGCTCAAACATCCTTCATATTCACAAGATCGGCATCCTGCAACTTATCTATACCCAAAAGTGAAAAGGGCACAGATAGGGACACATTTTCCGCCTACTGATGAGGTAAAAGCAAAAACAGTAGAGTTCTCGAAGATGGTGACACTGGATGACCTACAGCATTGCTCTGAACAATGGAGGACAAACACGCAACAGTGTATAGATACGGGAGGGGAGCACACTGAAGGGGATAAAAGTTGGCTGTAACTTTTTTTTCTCTTTTTGCAATAAATCATGTTTCTGCTACCAGTCACAAAATTTACTTGCAACACTGTGTACAAATCTATGCATCCAAATATGTGGAAAAAAAAAACAACAACAAAGGCATCCTGGAAAGTCTGCTTGCAGTAAGAATAAAATTAGGTGGAGGAACCTCAGGGATGTGTACGAATCTCTAAGATGCTCTGTTGGACCGACATCATCCAAATTTAAAGAAAATGTTCGAAATTATGTATTTCGTAGATGAAGCTAACAAACTGCAGAGTATGGGCAAAAAGGCTGATGATACCTGACTTCCCTTATTACGCTGAGAGGTTTGCCAAAATGTTGTCTGCCTTACTGGAAGGATATAGAGTCCAACACAATAGACAAAAATTTTGCACTGGAAAACATTAAATAAAAGTTGCTAAAAGGAAATGTGAACCTCTGTGTCAAGTTGGACAAAGGAAGTGGTGATAATGCCTTAATCACAAATCACTGTAATAAATCACAGCCGAGTTTTTCCCAATACAAACAAGAAATAAAATGTTTCAATTGCTGAAAGTATTGTTACCTACAGTCCAACTGTTCCAAGAGGTAATAACTATAAAGACAGATTCGAAGGGAGCAAACAAGTCATTGCTCTATGCACAAGTTGTGTCAAATTTTAACCAGAATGAGTAGATAATTGATTCTGGAGAACCATCAAGTATTACTTCAAGAAAGGAATGGCTTTAAGATTTTGCACCAAAAAATTACAAACAAAAATTAAAAAGTGTGTTGATAAGGTTGAATTGGTAAATGAAGGGAAAGGAAATGTTATTGTCAAATCCCTGGATCTATCATCATTTAGAAATTTTATTCTTGCACCTGGCTTAGCCACTAACTGGTTGTCAGTTTCTGTCTTGGTCAAGAAAGACATAAATGTTGCTTTTGACAAATATGGATGTACGGAAACGACCTGAGGAAATCTCTGCAAACACCTCGAGACTCTTGCATAAAATGGGGGTGATACACGATTATCAGAGCTCAGCAAGAGAGTTCCCACAGCTTGCACCTCAATTCTCCAACTTCCTACCTGCAAGTGGTGCCCCTATCAAGCCGAGCAACTCAACAGAAGGTTGGGTACACAATCCCAGTGTGAAGCTGAATCAGTGAGCAGACAAGGTTTGGAGGTCAGTTGAAGGCAATGAGAGACCAATACTGAAATTATCACAAGAAAACCCCTTGGCTTTCAATTTCCCCATTCGTACCTCCAAGGGGAACCAGGTTGGGAGAAGCTTCACAAAGAATAAGATGCTGCAAGGAGAAGCACTCATACGAACATGGAATGTAAGTTCCAAGCATCAAGGAAAACTAGACACGGTCAAAAAAGAAATGGAGATGATTAACATCGACATATTAGGACTACGTGAAATGAAGGGCACTGGTAGGGGAGGATTTGCTTTGGATGGCCTTCTGGTATGCTACCCTGGACAAGAGAAAAACAGAAGTAATGGAGTAGCCTTTGAAAATAGTGACAGAATAGTAAAACCTGTAATGGGATGCAAATATAAGAATGACAGAATGATATCCATCAGATTTCAAGGTCAGCCCCTTAAAACCACAGTCATTTGAGTTTATGTGCCTACCACCAATGCTGAAAAGGAAGTTATTGACCAGTTCTATACAGATTTGCAGGAATTACTGTTATAAACACCATAAATATGTCGTCTTCATAGTTGGAGATGGCAAAGCAGAAGTGGGAAATCAAATTGTAGATTGTGTAACAGGAGAAATTGGTCTCAGTACAACAAATGAAGCATGACAGACTCCAAGAATTCTCCCAAGACTCGCTTATTACTAACACACTGTTTCAGCAAAGCAAAAGCTGTTTCATCTTTCAGATGCGACTTAAGACTATACCATCTAATTATTTGGCAGAAGTGCGAAACACATTTAATGCATTAGAGTCTGAAGACAAAGGCACACAAGAGCTGTAGGCAGAAGTAGCCAATACTATCAAGGAGGCAGCAGAAAAACACATTAGCAAGAAAAATAATAACAAGAAGACCAGGTGGATATTGGCTGAGGCACTGCAAGTTGTAGAAGAACAAAGAAACACAAACATCAGAGGGTATAGATCAGCAATGTTTAAATTAAATATAGAGTTTCAGATATTAGCTAGAAGAGATAAAAATGTCTTCTTAAACAAACAGTCCAAAGAAGTTGAAGATAACAGAATGGGGAAGACAAGGGATCTTTACAAGAAAATTAGAGACATCGAAGGAAAATTCCACATGAAAATTGGAATACTGAAAGACAGAAATGGGAAAGATCTAACAGAAGCAGAGGACAATAAGGAAAGGTGGGCAGAATGTGTTTGAGATCTATAAAAGAAAGAACTGCATGCTAACAATGCCATACATGCTACAATTATGTAGTGGATCCCCTTGCACAAAGTTCATGATGTATACATTGAGGGGGAAAAAAAAAATCACAACACAAAAAGACAACTAACATGGAGTAATGAAATTTTGGGGATGCATTTATCTAGGTAACATATTTAGGCAGTTAACACTGCAAATCACAGGTTTATGTAAGCATTGCATATTTGCAATGGCGTATCTCACACTTACATAAGCCTGTGATGTAACCAGCAGAATACTGAATGCAAGCATGTTGTACAGGTAACGGCTGACAGTTTGTGGGCTGGGGTTCCATGCCAGTTGCACTTTGTCAGTCAATACAGGAACAGTTACTGCTGGTTGTGGATGACGCTAGAGTTGTCGTCCGATGATGTCCCACGTGTGCTCGATAGGAGACAGATCTGGTGATTGAGCAGGCCACAGCAACAAATTTACACTCAGTGAAACATGCTGTTTTACAACAGTAGTATGTGAGTGAGCGTTAAGCTGTTGGAAAACACCCCAAGAAATGCTTTTCATGAATGGCAGAAAAACAGTTTGTATCACCATACTGATGTACAAATTTGTGGTCAGGGAGCATGGGATAACCATGTAGTGCTCCTGCTGTAATTGCACCCCAGACCTCCAGATATAAATCCAGTATGTAGCATGAGGACAGATTGGTTGCAAGACCTCAGCTGGCCTCCTCCTAACCAAAACACCACCACTGGCACCGAGGCAGAAACAGCTTTCATCATAAAATGCAACAGACCTCCACCCTGCCCTGAAATGAGCTCTCGCTTGACACCATACCTGCAAATGACAGTGGTTCGTGGTCAGTGGAACGCGTGCTATAGGTTGTCTGGCTTGGGGCTGTCCTCAAAGCAACTGACTTGCAAGTATTTGTTGTGTCACTGTGATGCCAACTACTGCTCAAACTGCTGCTGCAGATGCAATATTATGCACCACAGACATTGCTGAAACCACGGTCTTCCCTCCTGGTATTGCTACATGGCCATATGGAGTCCTGTCATCTTGTGACTGTACACTCTTATAACCACCACTACAGGCAATCATGCACGGTGCCTACATTCTTGCCAAGTCTTTCTGCAACATCGCAGAAGGGACACCCAGTTTCTCGTAGCCCTATTACACGACCTTGTTCAAACTCCGTGAGGTGTTGATACGGCATCTTTGTCACCTTAAAGGCATTCTTGACTAACCTTGTCCAATCTCAACTAGACAAATAATGCTCATGACCATTACAGAATGTATTTAAAGCAAACCTGATTTGCATCCTCATAGTGGCACTACTAGAACCACTCTTATGTGACTGGTGCGAAATTTGAAGGGGGTATCATCTTTCAGATATAGACAAAGTTCTTTCATTTACGCCGCGCAACTCCTTTTTGTGCCATGATTACCCCCCACCCCCCCTCCCAATCAGTAGATACTCATTGAAGACTTATCCATTAGCTGATTGGCCTGCATCCTCTCAAATTACATCACAGTTTTAGTTTTATGATAAAAATGGGTTAAATGTGGCAAAGCGTGTTTAAATATGGTGTGAACCAAAACATTAGGCTATACTATGTACAATCTGTTGCCACAACTTTCAATTGGTTGTTACATTCATAGACTTCTGGGGTCTAGTGCAGCAGGGGATACAACCCGTCGGCTTTGGACAATGACGTCACAAGTCGCCAGATAGCAGTTTACCATTTTCGCTTTTGCTGTTATGTTTCAGTTTCGTTTTTTTTACTGATTGCTTAATAAAGTGGATCTGTTTATTCTATCTCGTGAGATTTTTTTTTTAAAAAGCCAAAAAACACTTATCAGCCACTGAAGGGAGCTACAACACTAAGAAGAATCGCTTCTCGATTGGCGACTTGTGACGTCAATGTCCAAAGCCGACGGGTTGTATCCCCTGCTACACTAGTCCCGACTTCAGCAGCTTGCAACAAAATTATCACTGGCCAACCTAACCTTGATATTGGGCTATGTTACAAATCAGTCTGTTGTGACAATCAAAACTGCAGGGGGGAGGGGGTATCGAACATCATACTCTAACCCAGGACTTCTCCAGCCATATCAATTAAAAATATACTGTCAGGGGTATAGTTACATGTAAAATATGGTTTTATTCACTTTTTGTTAGTAGCATTATCTGAAACTAAGTTAACCTACAAAAGTGGTCTTCATAGTGGCAAGCTGAGTTACTAAACCATAATGATCTACCTGCACTAACAATTAACATTTAGCTACATTAGTTAATTTGACGTAAAGTTCAACATGCAAGATGTGTTTCAGGGAAGCAAATTACTCTGATCTTGGTGAATCAACTGCCTGAAGTGGTTTACAGAAGCTGTTCAAAACTGAGACATGAGGAAGGTGATTCAATTCCAGTTCCTTACTGACAAATGTCCATTTGTGCCCAGTTTGAGTCTTTTGGGACGCAACTGTTTCGATGGACGTCACCATACATGGAAAGTGAAGCAAGCCTTCAGCAATTTCACATTCTTCCTTTCAGCTGTAATAATTAATATAAAATGATGATAAAGGTCTACATGCCATAAACTTGTCAGGTTGGGGTGGAAGTAATACTGAACTTGTGGCAAAACATTACAGGAAAGCCTCTCTAGTTTCCTGTTGCAGAAAGATTGACGTCTAAGTTGACCTGTTGTTGGAATTTCGATAAATTGAGAAGCCAGGATTTCATATAAAGTACATTACTAATAATAGGCTTGTTCTGCCTGATAGCACGACTAAATCAGTCATTTTATGGTTTTATAGGCAACTTACTGAATTGTCCATAAATGATAATGGTAAAAGGATAGAATATGGAATAACAAATAGAGCAGACTTTAAAAACTAAACTATCAAGAATGCTACGTAATTGATAAGGAACCTACAGTAAACTTATTATCGAACAACAAACACACACAAAAAAGGAAAGTATTGGGTTCAAAGCTAACATCTTGCTGGTAGTGTGGTTATTCAGGACACAGCACTATCTCGGTGGACAAGGGCAGAAATAATGAGCTCATGAGGCATTGGACAACTTGGTCCATATTAAGTCTTACTATGAAAATAAAAACTCTTAAAAAAACTCTATAACAGTCTGTTCATTATTCATTTTTCTCACATGATATTTGGAACATTTGTACGAGCATTTTACAGTGCCGTTATCAGTTTTGGTCAGCCAGAAGACATCTTCACAATAAAGGAACATATTTACAAGTGGCTCTTGTGTTAACAACACAATGGGAGCCACCTGCAGCAAACATATTTAGTCTGAAGATAACCACTGTCTGGTCAAAGCTGGTTACAGCACTGTGAAATGCTCATATGACTAAGTAAAAACATAAAAAAACAGAAGAACACAATCACTTAACCTACATGGACAGTATTCGTTGTACTGAAAAAAATAAGATAGTTACAATAAACATAAAAAAAATTCTGCTACTGTGTAAACTATGTGCGAATTAAATAAATATGTTTAGCTGATGTTCAATAATAATAAGCTATCTTTACCCTTCAGTAATTTGGAAAGAAATGGTGCACAAGTGAAAATGGTGGAAATTCTTTGTATGTTGACATAACATCTGATTTGATAGTTGCAATGGCAGATGACATGTACTGGGGCAAAGGAGGTTGGGTCCTATATCGATGTAACTCGCTAAAATAAGTTATATTACATCGGAAAACAGGTTACAAAATGGACTACACTCCACGACAGGGCTATCTGAACGAATCTTGTGTTGGAAAGGAACGTGTTAGAAAGTGACATGTACACGATGTACTGGTAAAGTTCCGGAAGTCACAATATATTAACTAGCTACCATAACATATAGGTACAATGAGAATTCTGTATACATTCTCTCGCCGCTTATATCGCGGAAACTATAACGCAATCCAGGGAAAAAATGTATGGCACAAGTTTACTAAATCGTACACACGATACTGTGTTAAACGATGGAAAGTATTGGCACAACAAGTAAACACAAACACTTCCACAAAACTAACAGTTATGGGAATACATAAATTGAACATAAAATGCTGCCGTGCGATTTACCGTTCACGCAAGCAACCAACATGCAGATTACCCAAAGCATGCTTCAGTAGTGTGACAAATGCTCAGAGATAAAGCAGCTCAAAGTAACAAGTGACACCATGGCAAAAGTCTCCTAAAGCGCGCTTGATTTCTCGTTCAACATACATGTAAAAATCACTGACACTTCTTTTTCACTTTGCTTCTATCCTCAGTTTCCGCCATCCTTCACACGAAGTTGCAATGTATATGCGTAAGTACTATGGACACGCGAATAACATATGCATTATTTACCAATATGAACACAACTGCGCCTTGAGTCTGTTTACACGCGCACAAAACTGCTCTCTTTTAATTCAAACATCGCTTCTAATTGATACGCCAGGTTCGAACAAGATGACTGGCGTGTGGTTTATGTAGTATTCAATTTCTGTGCCCTCGATTTCGCGGTGGTATCAAACTCTTCTGACTATCGATTTTACATTTTACTGTCATCGCAGTGTCAGTTTTTAATCGCAAAAGGTGTTCAAAGTACGTCATAATATTTCTACCATTGAAACACTAAAATCGAAGGCAATACAAACACTGAGGTAAAAAAATTGAAAACACTTGTAACGTAATAAAATTTTTGATTTGCGATGATATACGCATTACTGTATAAATACTGTGTTACTGCTGAATATGTATATACAATACAATGCGTTTGCTCTTCAGCATACCCGTTTCGTTTTGTTGAACCAAGATAACGCCAATGGTGACGTTTCTCAGCGTGTAGCAACAGAATTAATACACACGATGTGAACAACATGTCAGAAAAGTGCATAATACAGTTAAGTGTAGTGTTCAAGTAGAAAAACATGGGCAAGAAAATCAATGTCAAAATGACTATTCCTGTGATACGTTCACATAGGAAACATCAAAAATTAATCGACAGTAGACACACTGAAATGAAACGTGCATAATTATGGAAAAGCGCATGCAGCAGTTCGTTATTTAATAAATTGTTTCACTGCATATTTGCAAGATTAGCACTAATAATGTGGGATGGGTCAATTTTCGGAGTAATTACACATTTATATTTAAGTGTGGCTGCATACTGAAATGTGTGCACAGAAAAGGAAAGAATGTGTAGTTTAACAAAAAGAAACAAGTATTTGTAATTGTATCTTCATTGGTCCTATTGATTGTGTGTTGCACATGATACACAGTATAATATTGAAAAAGTCAATTCTGCAATTATGGAGTGTGTGACACTATAAGTAATGTGATTTGAAATGATGGGATGACATAAAAGTATAAAATGATAACACCATCAATTTAATAAAAACTGTGCCTTCTTTAGTAAAATTAAACAATGTTCATTTACATGATATAAAAATTACCATTTTACTGAGTAAGATGGAAAAATAATCATACAGTATTGGTACCAAACATATAACCTTTGAACTATATTTTTCTGGTTAAAATCATACATACAATTTTAAAAATTACCATTTTCTTGATTGACTATGAAGCATGATAAATACGATTTATCCACTAACATTTTATTTTTACAATTATTAAGATAGCAATAGTTGTATAAGTTCAAACATATTTATCTATATATTAATAAAAAGACAATATATAATATTATATAAAGTCATTTCTCCTGCAAAGTGGTAGTCCATGTTGATACCATGCTCTCTAATAAACACAGAAAGATTATTTTCTTTAGGCTGTGTTGTGACTCCAGACTATGTAACCGTAAACATCCTATACACCAAATCATTATGAGGTGGAAAGCTCTCCAAACTCGTAGCTTATCAACGCAATATGGAATCCACATGAGCTATAGAAATAGTATGCTGTGCTTAACCATCAGTAACTTCTAAATCTTAATAACCTACAAGTTGCGGCATAAAAGTTACTATTTATGAAACAGAACTAATTTCCAAGAAGGAATCTTTTCTACTTGCCATATATAACTTTACTGTCTGTAGCCATATTGTACCTCTATATAAGATTTTAATAGTAGCAAAATACACCACTTTTAAACTAACAGCAGTTTTAATTTAAAAAAAAGGAAGATCATTTTCCTTCTAGTATTACAATTATGGCCTTCGTTACGTTTTATGAAGTTTAAGGATTTCTTTTACAACAAATTTTTCAGGAGAAAATATGTACCCTGATTCTAACTTAAAATAGCGAACTTTTTTAACTATTGTCGCAAGAAGACACAACCATTAAAGTGGCACCCTTTTATAGAAAGAAAACTTTCTATCTTAAATATGAAGTACAGAAAAACATAAATCATATGACACTATTGAATGAAGGTAAGCAATATATGTCAACTTACTGATTTATTATTGACCAACACTTATGATGACGTAAAGTGAAAAAGTGGCTAAACTGACATGTTTAAGGAACTTAAGTATACTGTACGCTTTGATGTGCAGCACTGAATATACTGTTTTATTTTAATAAGGAGAGAGTACATTAGCAGAAAACCACTCAGTAGCTCTTTCAGATACATAATTTACGATTTTCTCTGTCACTGTGTGGCTACTGGGATTGATTTAAATACTTGTGTGACGTACGAGAAGACCTACTTCCTCTTGATATGTATTAAAGGGAGAGTTATTTATCTGTTTGAGAAACAATGATGGACATAATATAGAACTCTATGGAACTCTATTAATGTGTCTTCCCTTCCCCCCAAACAAAAAAGTCACTAAAATATTTTCTTTTTACAGTTGTTGAATTATGAAGCAAGACTATCTGCATCTTTTTTGTTGGCTATGTTATGAGCCACCTGTTTGCTATAATGTAATTCTATAAAACCTCAGTAATTGTGTCATAATGTTATAATTAAGAAAACGTTGGAGAAGCCACAGGAAATACTGACTGGTGCAGTTTTGTTACTCAATTCTTATAAAATTTGCTGAGTCAATGTGCAACTGGCATTATTAGTTGTGAAATCTTACTGAAACACAAGCTGTGTAGTTAGCGTCATCATTAAAAAATATGCAAAGAACAATTTTATTTTATCCATAACTCAAGGAGTCAGATATGGCTGCAGTGAATACATTTAATAGATTCTGTATGATTACACTACAAACATTTTTGGTCAAAAATATTTACCGTTTTTTGTAACACAAAAATATCAGAAGTTTAGTTATTTTATGTCCTTTACACTACGGAAATATTTGTTTCTACCACCAGACTGTCTGTGATGGGTTTTGAATAGTCTCATCTGATGCTGCTGATGTGGATGATTGTATTTTATAGGAAACCCAGAATTTGAAGATTCATATGTTCCAGTCATGAACAAAATGATATTTTCGATAACAACCCTGCTTTTGTTTATGTTTGTTGGAATGTAGCTCAAATTCCTGTAAAAAAGAGGTCTTGTGAACTTCTGAAGTCAGGTAAAGGTTCTTGTCACTATTTTTTCATTCTTAATGATGGTGGCGTAACTTTGCCTTTCACCACTGTTACGATGTTATAAAATGTAGCCTGGAGTGTTACATATTTACTAATTTCAGACTTCTGTGAAATTATGTGGTCAAAATAAGGTTCTCAAATTAACTTAGAAAAGACACTACATTAAACTACTTACAATATGATACATGTTTGTGTGATAGTCCCTAAGTTACTTGAAGAAAGATGAATTCAATATATTTTCAAATACAGTATTTTGCTGAGTAGGCCCCATTTGTATAAAGTGGTATTATGCAGTCCAGAAAACCAGCCTGTAACACTAAGAGGAAGCTCATTTTATTCCAAAGAAAGAAAAAAGTCGCGGTTATTTTATTTTATTTGTACCATACACACACATCCAAGCAATCTCATACTGTGTTCTCATATGTCTTGTTCTGGTTTTTACCTCTTGATTTTTTTTAAATTTAGGAACTTTGCTGGTATAAAGACACAAACTATATAGTAATTTCAAAATGTACTATGCAGAACCTTATCCCAGTACAAAACTTTTAAGGGAAACTGTGTTTACATGGCTCATTTTTCTTCATTATCTAATTTTGAAGTGTCTTCTTTGCATTTGCAAACACAAGCAATGAATCTATCAAAAAGTTCAGCAAGAGTGTATTGTTTACCTAACTAGACATGTCACTGCTTCTGACATAAACACTGAGGTAACTGCAATTGAAATTCGTTTGAATTTAGCACCTATGCAGCCTAATAATATTACATTTTTTGGCGTCAAAAATGTTTTTAATATGTGATGTACATGTATTCTGTGCATGCTTGACAGGAAAACAATGTTTTGCTTTTATATATCATAATTGTCATCATTTAAAATTCCAGTCTTGTCCACGTAAGGGGAGGTTTACTATCTTTTGCCCAAAAAAGCATGTTATTTGAGAATTTTTTTCTCGGGGTGTGTTATAGATATTAATGTCAAATTTGGTCAAAATGTTTATTGATATTTCCACTGCAAACCGGATTTTTTTTTCTTCCAGAAATGTCGAAGAGCAAAGACGGAAGTGCCGTCGGAACGAAACAAAATTTCGATGTAGACTTCCACACGCGGTATGTCATAGGCCAGCCGGCTCATCTGAAATCAAAAGTGAGTTGATGTTAGCGAAGTATATAAGATTCCTTAGGAGTTGTACCTCGCTTAAGTTATTTGGATCATAGGAAACAAAATGGCGGCCATTTAAAAAAATATGGTTTTTTTCATCGATTTTTCGACTTCGTCGGCCAAGTAAAAATATTTATAGTTGATGGATTGGAATAAAGTGGTAAAAAAACGCGTTTGACGTTTTGAATACATATAAATGCAATATTACGCAATGTACGTTCAATCTTCTATTCCGTGTCCATAGACTAGTCCTTCCTCTTCCTCATCTGGGCCATCCTGCACTGTTCTAGAGCCGCTCGTACAGCTGGTGACAAGCGGTTTTCGGCCAATTGAATCTGGTTGTCGTCCGAATGCTTGGTGAACTGCATCGAATAGAGTCCATCGTTGTCATGGTCTTCAGAATTACTGAATACTCTTTGTTGAAGCTGCTCACTGCCAGGAAATTCGCAATCTCCATAGTATTTGCACCAGAATGCAAATGCTTAGGGTCTAACTTCCAAACACACATGTTCAAACTTGCATTTGAATTTTGTATGGTTCCTCCCAAGCACCAGTACAATAACTCGACCTCTTAAAGAAAAAACTGGTGCATGAAAAATGCCAATTTCAGGCAGGTTCATTTTTTTGTTCAACTACGAATAACGAACATTTCCGTTCCATACTCCAAGAAACCGTTTCAGGGGTGAGTTCGAAACACTTTTATGAATCCAAAAATGCAATTTAAAAAATCGATTTTTTGAACCAAAAGATAGTAAACCTTCCCTTAAATAGAAAGCATATTGGCAATTCACATGTTAATCCGAGATTTGCACTCATGTATATGAACATCATACTTACAGCCATACAATGTTCAGTTTTTGATACTCATAAGATTCAACAGTAGTTAAATTACATTTATGGCTATTTAAATGGGAAGAATGTTACTGTTCGTTCTTGGATGCATGTCTTAAACGTCCAATTTCACTTACAAGAAAGCAAAACAACTTTGTTTTTAACTTGCAATAAGTCGTCCATTCTAAGAGTCCATATGTGCGATGTTGGAATATTGAAGGCCCTGGCTGGCATAAAGTATGCTGTGTTTATATGCCAGCACGTCTCGTTTCCTAGAAGCTTCCTTGCTATGCATGAATTTCCGAGTCTGAGGGCATTGTGCTGCTGCCAACTATGCAGTGGCACAGTGGGAACACAACACGGTGATGTTTGGTGAGAGTCTTTCTACAATCATGATGGAACGTAGACGTATTTTCAAGTAGCAATAAGCAAAGTAGTTGAAGTTGCATTTACAAAGTTAAATATTACGTTAAATTATGTTTTGTAAGGCAGTTGTTGGCTCAAAGTATAGAAATATCAATTTTAAGGCATTAGCTTTGAGGCACGGTATTCAAAATTTTGTCAACATTCTGCCATTGTTGAGGTACATAAAGAGTGTTAGTATAGCCTTATGATAACTGTGGGACTTGTAGAACTCTCCAAATGTATGCAAGTCATTATTTATAATGTGAGTATATTCTAAAAACAAAAGTGCATTGTCTGAAACATACAAGAAGCAGTTCAGCTGAATTTATGTATACTGTTGTTACTTCAGTGCTATTTCCACTCATTAAAAAGTTCATGAGTGCGCTTAAAATATTTACTGAGACACACCGCATATGGAGTCACAGTCAGAAGCAATTAGTTTATGATACGTATTAGCTATAATTGTCCCAGCTTCTATTTCAGCTTAACAAAATTATGGTTTGTGCCAATCATGTATGTGAATGCCTCATTTCTCCTTGTACTGTAATCTAAAAGCCATATGTTTAATTTGACTTTTAGTATGTTTAGCTCCCAAAGAGATTATTGAAGTATGTTGCCTATTGTGAATTTCATTTACTATATCTGTGAAGAGAATAACCTTAGCGAGCAAGCTGGAAATTGTTCATGTATGTATTTACTGATCAACTTCCAGTGACCAATATGGCAGAGCAGAGTTAATGAACAAAAGACCAAGATGTTGATTTGAAGGCAAGTTTATCACCCCAGAAGATCTTCTGGAGTCCCTGGGACAGAGGTATATGTGATGGAGAGGAAGCTACTGTGTAATTTCTATGGCAGACTACCTCTTGGGGTGGATGGGACTACCCTTGTCCAGAAAGAGAGCTCCCTATTTCCTTTAATGATCATATTGTAAGTGAAGGCGTTCTTGACCTGAATAAGATCGCTACAAACTGATTTTAGACGCATTCATTGTAAGAAAATACAGCACCAGTAGTGGTTGATGATGGCACTATTGCCTGAAACAGTCTGTACAACAGTACAGAATCTCTCTGTGGGAATAGACACCCTATAATATATATTAAGTTACAATCTCTTTAAAAGTCTATGATGATTATGTAAGTTGTTAGATTTTCTGCTGAGAGGATAAAGGTGATATTAATAGTAGATTTGTTTTACAGTTTGCATACTCCCTTGCAGAAAGTTGATAACTGAATGTGATACATAAAGGAAAAGTATTTAAATCAATTTCTGATGTTCAAGCAAGGCAACTATGAAAAGTGGACCTTGTTGCAGTGGGGTGGCTTGCATGCCTTAGTGTTACAGATAGCAATACTGCATGCATCCATTATTCATGAAAGCACGTTTTCAGTAACTTGTCAGCAGCCACAAAAATTAAATTGGTTATAAAGTTCATTAGTAAGAGCCTAAGAGGTTTATTGGTAGCCAACTCAATGTACTCTACTAGTGAACTTCTTAGTATAACCAGTTGATGGTCAGATGTTACTAATAACATCAAATAATGCAAATATTAGTACGATCTGACTTCTACTCAGTGCAGTAATTCGACCGTAGTAAATAAGTGCTGTAAAATGATTTTTCTGCTCGATGATGCATGGCTACAGTACCCTGATACGTTGGTATTTGGGAAGGCAAATGTTCAACTTCATTTTATTGAGAGAATTTTGGGAAAGTGTAGCTCATCCATAAAGGAGATGGCGTGTAGAACACTCCCATGAACCATTCTTGAGTATTGTTTTAATGTTTGGAATTCGACCAGTTCAGATTAAAGGAAGTCATTGAAGCAATACAGTGGCATACCACTAGATGTGTTATTGGTAGGTTCGATCAGCATGCAGCTATTAGAGAGATGCTTCAAGAACCCAAATGGTAATATCTGTAGGGAACACAATGCTCTGTTCACAATGCACTAATGTGGAAATTTAGAGAACTGGCATTTGAGTTTGACTGCAGAGCGATTCTACTGCCACAAATGTACAAGTTGTGGTATTGATAGCTACGATGCCATGGCGTAGGTTGGCACTACACCGACACCGACGACAGCGCCCTCTAGCAGACATTATCCAGCTCTACGAGCTCTGCTCGAGATTCTGCCCATTTGATGAAGAGCAGATGGCCAGGACACTTCGCTTCAGCTTCGCACCACATTGCAAAGTTATGTATTACTCTTGTTGCTAAAGTAAAGGTGATTTTTAATTCACACTGTGGTTCCACGGGGTACAGCTTCCTCCTTAGAATTGAGTATGTCGGTCATATAACGGGCGCCGCTGAAGGAAACAGTTAACCCTACCCGGGGCACGTCTGATGATCAGTTAACAAAAAAATGGTTCAAATGGCTCTGAGCACTATGGGACTTAACTGCTGAGGTCATCAGTCCCCTAGAACTTAGAACTACTTACACCTAACTAACCTTAAGGACATCACACACATCCATGCCCGAGGCAGGATTCGAACCTGCGACCGTAGGGGTCGCGCGGTTCCGGACTGTAGCGCCTAGAACCGCTCGGCCACCCCAGCCGGCCATACTGCAGTACCGAGAGATTTTCACCTTTTCCTGCTCCTACCCACGCGCCGCCTTCCAGGCGGGATACAAGTTGGCGACGAGGACTCCCCTTGCCCTTCCTATCAAAAAATGGTTCAAATGGCTGTGAGCATTATGCGACTTAACTTCTGAGGTCATCAGTCGCCTAGAACTTAGAACTAATTAAACCTAACTAACCTAAGGACATCACACACATCCATGCCCGAGGCAGGATTCGAACCTGCGACTGTAGCGGTCGCTCGGTTCCAGACTGTAGCGCCTAGAACCGCACGGCCACTCCGGCCGGCGCCCTTCCTATCATTTCCTCTTTTTTTTTGCTCAGTACTGCTTTAGCTTTTTTGTGATACCCCCGTGTGATTGAGTGACTCTATCTGCGTGCTCCCACCTTTCGCTATATAGACTTTCATTTGTGTCAACCATGGCTTCGCCACAGGAACAGAATTCGCTATCCGATCTTGTCCGTTTTCAAGCTCAGCAAATGACGCAGCTGCTTGGTGCCATAAATGGACTGTTCACGCTACAAACTGCAGCTACTTGGGCGCCTCCGACGGCACCGCCTGTACCGACGCCGTCACCGATGGCGCCGCCATTTCGTGCCTTCAATCCTGACGTTGAACGCTGGCCAGAATACATCGCCCAGCTCGAGGCACACTTTACAGCATACAACATACCAGGTACAGAGCGACTTGCCTCTTTCATTGCCAACGCGGGTGTTATGTTATACCGTGTGCTCGTGAAGTTGTTTCCCACCACCCGTCCAGAAACTAAAACGTATGACGAAGTTGGCTCAAATGGCTCTGAGCACTATGGGACTTAACTTCTGAGGTCTTCAGTCCCCTAGAACTTAGAACTACTTAAACCTAACTAACCTAAGGACATCACACACATCCATGCCTGAGGCAGGATTCGAACCTGCTACCGTAGCGTCGCGCGGTTCCACACTGTACCGAGCGAGGTGGCCCAGTGGTTAGCACACTGGACTCGCATTCGGGAGGACGACGGTTCAATCCCGCGTCCGGCCATCCTGATTTAGGTTTTCCGTGATTTCCCTAACTCGCTCCAGGCAAATGCCGGGATGGTTCCTTTGAAAGGGCACGACCGACTTCCTTTCCCATCCTTCCCTAATCCGATGAGACCGATGACCTCGCTGTTTGGTCTCTTCACCCCAAACAACCCAACCCCAACCTAGTCAGTTCCAGACTGTAGTGCCTAGAACCGCTCGGTCCTTCGGGCCGGCGTACGACGGAGTGATTGGTGCTTTGAACTCCCACTTCTGTGATAGTGTAAATGTTGTGGCTGCACGCTACAAATTCTTTCGCCTCCGACGTGCCCCTACTCAGTCGAATAAATCTTGGTTAGCGGACCTTCAGGGACTAACTTCTGATTGTGACTTTAATTGCTCGTGTGGACGCTCATATGCGGATATAATGCTTAGAGACGCTATTGTGCAAAATGTGGCGGATCACCGCATCCGCGAACAAATCCTCAGATTTAAAAACCCGTCTTTGCAGGAAGTAGTGGACTTGCTAGATAGACAAGATACATTAGATATGGCTACTTCAGAGTTCGACGTGACCCCGGCTGTGTGTACTGTTAGCGCGGCACAATACGTGCCCTTCCGCCCAGCCCATCCAGCCACGCCGCGCCGCTCGCACGCCCGTAAACATGGTTCAAACCAGGCACCCACCAAGAAACTGAAATCATGTCCGAACTGCTTTCGTGTACACCCACGGGACAGTTGCCTATCCCATCAAGCACAGTGCTATTTTTGTAGTAAGAAAGGACACGTGCAAGCTGTGTGTGGTAAGGGAAATTCTAATTCTCAACTTGTCTCCCGTTCGCGTGACTCGTGTAGGTGTCACCACAACGGCAACCGCCATGATCATGATTCACATCAGCCTATGGACGTTAATGTCATTTATTCCAAGCCTTCAGCTCGTCGTGTGAATCAAGTTTTGCCAGATACTTCCTCTCGCAATTAGCGCGATGCGAGGAAACTTTTTGTGACTTTGAACATTTGCGGACGTTCTGTTCGCATGCAGCTGGACACTGGTGCGTCAGTTTCTTTACTGAACAAATCAACGTATGACTTACTTGGTTCGCCCCCGCTTCGTCGTTCGCATTCCACGCTGACTGCATTTACTGGACAGGAAATCTCAGTGCTCGGCATGTGTAGCTTGCAAGCCATGCATGGTGCAACGAAACGTACAGTGTCTTTCCATGTGCTCTGCTCTAGTGATGCTACTAACATTTTTGGCATGGACACATTTGATCTTTATGGCCTCGCAATTCAGGACAATGTACTTTGCGTCAACGCTAGTGACCATGCAGACAGTGTTGCCCCGCTATGCAATGATGTTGCTGAACTCTCTTCTGATGGCCTTGGGTGGGTTGTGCTACAGACTTTGCTCCGCATGTTGTAGTTAAAGACAATGCCATGCCTGTTTTCCGGCGCGCACGCCCGGTACCACACGCA
Source organism: Schistocerca piceifrons (assembly GCF_021461385.2). Taxonomy (NCBI): domain Eukaryota; kingdom Metazoa; phylum Arthropoda; class Insecta; order Orthoptera; family Acrididae; genus Schistocerca; species Schistocerca piceifrons. The sequence goes on along the minus strand of NC_060143.1, from coordinate 322,340,153 downwards.
CTGCGCGACGCCGTAGCTTATGAACTTAAGCATTTGCAAAACAGTGGTGTCATTGAACCTGTTTCTGCTTCGCCATGGGCTTCGCCTATAGTGTGTGTGAAGAAACCAAACGGTCGTCTCCGTATTTGTGCTGACGTTAAGTCTACAGTAAATCCCCAGACAGTGGTAGCTACATTTCCCTTACCGCGTCCTGACGACATTTTTGATAAGATTGGGGCGGGAAAATTCTTTTCCACGATTGACTTGCGGGACGCATACTTTCAGATTCCGCTTGACGGACAGTCGCAGCGCTATTTTGTGATCAACACCCACCTGGGATTGTTCAAGTTTCGCCGCCTTCCGTTCGGTTGTGCTTCGGCTCCTGCTATTTTTCAGTCTTATTTGCAGCAGTTGTGTGCCACTGTCCTAGTTGTTCCAATTATCTGCACGATACAGTTGTATCAGGTCACACCCCTGACGAACATTTACAGAATTTGCAGACAGAACTAAAGTGTAACAGAGACAAGTGCAAATTTTTTCAAACTGAGATTCAGTATTTAGGACATATGATTAACGGACAGGGTATCCACCCCTCGCCGTCACATCTCAATGCAATTAGAGACTTGCCAACACCCAGGAACTTGAAAGAACTTCAGTCTGTGTTGGGCAAAATCGCTTATTATATTCGGTTTATGCCAAATGCAGCACAGATTGCAGCGCCTTTGCATCGCTTTCGGCGTAAGAACGTTCCTTTTATTTGGTCTTCGAAATGTGACGCTGCTTTTCACAAGCTCAAATCTGCTTTGTTGAGTGATCGCTGTTTGATTCCTTTCGATCCCTCCAAACCGGTTGTTTTGGCTGTCGATACATCTTCGCACGGCGTTGGAGCGGTTGTCTCGCACCGCATTAATTCTGTCGATCGCCAGATCGCTTTTGCGTCTAAGTTGCTCAATTCTGCCCAGCGAAACTATTCTCAAATCGAGAAAGAAGCTTTACCTATTGTATATGGAGTGACAAAGTTTCATGGCTTTTTGTACGGTCGCAAGTTCTATTTGGTAATCGAATATAAGCCTTTGACGTCGTTGTTCAACCCGTCAAAGCCAGTTCCGGCCCGTACTGCACAAAAGTTGCAACGTTGTCTTTGTTTTTGTCTAACTACAATTACGAAATCTTGTTTCGGCCTACGGCCCAGCATGGCAATGCTGATGCTTTGTCTCGTCTGCCTATCGGTCCTGACGAAGTGTTTGATTCTTCAGAATTGTCATGCATGTTTATTGATTCGCAAGATAAGGAATTAGCTGATGGTTTTCCGGCGGATTTTCGTCGCATTGCTTCCGCGACAGCCGCCGACGCTTCTTTGCAGGTTCTTTTACAGTATATTCGTACTCAATGGCCTCCATCTGCTACGCAGATTTGTGATCCACTAGTTCGACATTACTTTGCACAACGTCACAACTTGTCTGTACACCATGGTGTTATCTTGTTACGAACAGACAATGATCAGTCACTTGTGATTGTATCTCGTTCGTTGCAGTCGGAAATCCTCCGATTGCTGCATGCTGGTCATTGGGGTATAGTGCGGACGAAGAAATTAGCACTTCGTCACTGCCCTTGGGTCGGCGTTGATGAACAAATTGAACATTTGCTTGCTAATTGTTGCTCTTGCGCGGAGCATCAATCTGCTCCCCGCCAGCACTTCTTTGCGTGGCCAACTCCTACTGCGCCTTGGCAGCGCGTTCATATTGATTTTGCGGCTCCTTTTGTGGGACACCCGCTGATTGATAGTTATTGATGTCTACAGCAACTTTTCTTATGTTGTACCTATTTTTTCTACTACATTTGTCAGTACTATTCGGACTTTGACGTCAATTTTTTTGCATCGAGGGCCTTCCTGAAGTTATTGTCTCAGACAATGGCCCCCAATTCGTGTCCTCAGAGTTTGAAGCGTTCTGTGCTGCTAATGGCATTTGCCATCTGACCTCAGCTTCGTTCGTCGAACGGCGAGGCTGAACGCTTTGTTCGTACGTTTAAGTCGCAGATGAGCAAGTTGCGCGCCACACACTCTCGCGAGCGCGCACTCTGGATTTTCCTCGCTTCATATCGCTCTTAGCCACGTGGCACCCGTTCCCCAGCGGCATTGCTACATGGCGGCGCCCATCGGTCGCTCCTGGAACTATTGCACCCGCCGCCACACGCTCCCGCTGCTTCGCCTCGTTCTGGCTTGGCGCCGCACGATTTGGTGTTCTATCGCGTTTTCTCTGGCAGGTAGCGCTGGGAGCATGGGCGCATTCTTCGTCAGCTTGGCCGCGCCTTATTTCTCATTTCTAGTCCCTCCGGCACTGTCAAGCGACACCGGAACCAGATTCGTTTGTGTCATCCTCGGTTTTCTGCCGCTGGTTGTTTTCCAGCAGAATTGGAGGCTTCGCGTCTTCCGCTGCCTCAGCCCACGACTCCACCGACATCGCCTCCGCCGCTCGCGCTCCGCGGGCGCGGCTGCCGTCGTCGCCACTGCCGGTCCGGCCAGCTGCACCGGACGGACGCCTCTCGCTGCCGCCGCTGCCGCCGCGTTCCTCCGCGGTGCCGGAACCGATGGACGCTGAGGCTGCTGTCACGCCGCCGCTACCGTCGCTCTTGCAGGTCGTTGCTCCGCCTCCTCATCTGAGCATACCCAGTGGCGGTGCGCGGCCTGGGCAGGTTTTCCACGGTGCGTTTTGCTCGCTGTCCTCCACCTCAGCTGCGCCGCCCCTGGGTCCCTCCACCCGCCGTCGGAAGCCATACTCAACGACGGTGCGTCGTTTCAGTGGGGATGGATGTGGTATCGGTAGCTACAATGCCACGGCGTAGGTTGGCACTACACCGACACTGACGACAGCGCCCTCTAGCAGACATTGTCCAGCTCTACGAGCTCCGCTCCAGATTCTGCCCATTTGATGAAGAGCAGATGGCCGGGACACTTCGCTTCAGCTTTGCACCACAATGCAAACTTACTCTTGTTGCTAAAGTAAAGGTGATGTTAATTCACACTGCAGTACCGAGAGATTTTCACCCTTTCCTGCTCCTACTCATGCGCCGCCTTCCTGTTGGGATACAAAACAAGTCATGTAAGAACCATGAAGATAAGACGTGAGAAATCACAGCTCAAAAAGATGCTTTAAGACAGTCGGTTTTCACTTGCTCTGTTGGTGAGTAGAACAGGAAAGACCCCACCATGCTCTATACAGGGTGTTACAAAAAGGCAAACCTATGTTTATAGCATTTGTAGACTTAGAGAAAGCTTTTGACAATGTTGATTGGAATACTCTCTTTCAAATTCTGAAGGTGGCAGGGGTAAAATACAGGGAGCGAAAGGCTATTTACAATTTGTACAGAAAGCAGATGGCAGTTATAAGAGTCGAGGGGTATGAAAGGGAAGCAGTGGTTGGGAAGGGAGTGAGACAGGGTTGTAACCTATCCCCGATGTTATTCAATCTGTATATTGAGCAAGCAATAAAGGAAACAGAAGAAAAGTTTGGAGTAGGTATTAAAATCCATGGAGAAGAAATACAAATTTTGAGGTTCGCCAATGATATTGTAATTCTGTCAGAGACAGCAAAGGACTAGGAAGAGCAGTTGAACAGAATGGACATTGTCTTGAAAGGAGAATATAAGATGAACATCAACAAAAGCAAAACGAGGATAATGGAATGTAGTCGAATTAAGTTGGGTGATGCTGATTAGATTAGATTAGATTAATACTAGTTCCATGGATCATGAATACGATATTTCGTAATGATGTGGAACAAGTCGAATTTTCCAATACATGACATAATTAGGTTAATTTAACAACATACTTAAGTTAATATAACAACTTTATTTTTTTGTGTTTTTTTGTTTCTTTATTTTTTATTTTTATTTTTATTTTTTTATTTTTTTTAATATTTTTGGTTTTTTTTCTTTTTTTTCTTAATTTATATCTAAAAATTCCTCTATGGAGTAGAAGGAGTTGTCATTCAGAAATTCTTTTAATTTCTTCTTAAATACTTGTTGGTTATCTGTCAGACTTTTGATACTATTTGGTAAGTGACCAAAGACTTTAGTGCCAGTATAATTCACCCCTTTCTGTGCCAAAGTTAGATTTAATCTTGAATAGTGAAGATCGTCCTTTCTCCTAGTATTGTAGTTATGCACACTGCTATTACTTTTGAATTGGGTTTGGTTGTTAATAACAAATTTCATAAGAGAGTATATATACTGAGAAGCTACTGTGAATATCCCTAGATCCTTAAATAAATGTCTGCAGGATGATCTTGGGTGGACTCCAGCTGAGGAATTAGATTAGGAAATGAGATACTTAAAGTAGTAAAGGAGTTTTGCTATTTGGGGAGCAAAATAACTGATGATGGTCGAAGTAGAGAGGATATAAAATGTAGACTGGCAATGGCAAGGAAAGCGTTTCTGAAGAAGAGAAATTTGTTAACATCGAGTATACATTTAAATGTCAGGAAGTCGTTTCTGAAAGTATTTGTATGGAGTGTAGCCATGTATGGAAGTGAAACGTGGACGATAAATAGTTTAGACAAGAAGAGAATAGAAGCTTTCGAAATGTGGTGCTACAGAAGAATGCTGAAGATTAGATGGGTAGATCACATAACTAATGAGGAGGTATTGAATAGAATTGGGGAGAAGAGCTTGTGGCACAACTTGACTAGAAGAAGGGATTGGTTGCTAGGACATGTTCTGAGACTTTGAGGGAACACCAATTTAGTATTGGAGGGCAGCGTGGAGGGTAAAAGTCGTAGAGGGAGACCAAGAGATCAATACACTAAGCAGATTCAGAAGGATGTAGGCTGCAGTAGGTACTGGAAGATGAAGAAGCTTGCACAGGATAGAGTAGCATTGAGAGCTGCATCAAGCCAGTTTCAGGACTGAAGACCGCAACAACAACATGAGATATTTTATATACTGTATGAAGAACTTGGAAACTGATTAAGTGAGTATCTGCATGTGATGAATGGCACCTGGAAACTGAACGAGGAATGCAAAAGGGAAGGAATCGTTTCTGATGATTTTGATTGATAATAACAATCCTAATGTTGATCTGGTTGACAGTTGAAATGAGCAGAATTTGCTCAATATACGATTATACTCATTAGAGGTTGTTGTTCTAAGTACAAGCAGTTTAATATACTGATATGTTGAAATCTATTTGGTAGTACCATTACCTACGTTTATGGTGGAGTTTTCTTTTAATATTGTAACCTACATAGAATTATCAGACATACAATTACGTTACCTTTCGGAAATGTAAATATTCTCGTGTTTGTAGCATAATTTCAACGCAGACAACTTAATTGATGCTCCTCTTGAATAACTGTTGATTGCATTCAGGTGTTTTTTTAATTCACTCAACTTCTTTGCCATTGGATCAATAATTTTTTGAAGAGTAGTTAAATAATATTGAGCTACTGCTTGTTTGAAAATTCTCATATTTCAGCGTAGTAATTTGTTCCTATCAGATGTTTGATGATGAAAGGCAGTTTATGAAACACACACTTATAATTTTCTGAGCTATGATAGCTTTTTAAATGAAAGTGCTTTATGTAACTCAATCAGTTGTTTCCCCCATTTACTAGTCTACAGGTCCCAATGGCCCTGCACAATGTGACCCATCTATCTCTCGAAAAGTGGACTCACTGCATATGAGAACAATTTATTAACGACTTGTTAGCTGTTCTTTGACTGATTCTGCCTTAGGTCGTCAATTTCTTTAATTATTTCGAAAGAAACATTAACAAATGTAGTAGCTCAGCAGTTGCTGAGCCAATATGATCACACTGACGAAATTTCGTGCATATTCTCGTTAGATTTCGCAATTTCTGTGATTCTGCCAGAAATACATCATGTTTGTTGAGTGTGCAAGCAATCTTTGAAACTCAAGAGAGAGAAATTGCTGATAAACTTACCTGACACCTTTTTCTTAGTAGAATAATTATACTTTTTGTCATCATGATTTTAAAACTTGTAATCAATCAAAGTACGAAAGCAAATATAAAAAATAAATAATTAAGCTTGATCCTTTTTATTATATATTACTCTTGGAAATATGTCACTTACATACAAGCAAGTAACTCTTTCAATAAGGGCATAAATGGCCCATTTCCCAGACTTGATATTCTTCCAAGTGGCCAGTCTCTAAAGTGTTAACAGGACTAATTGGAGCAATAGTTCTAGCATTAAGACTAACTATATGATGAGACATATCATGTTAATCTGTTCAAAATTGAGTTTGAAATTACATTACTTGCAAAAATAAATAATAATGAGATGTAGTACAAGAACTTACATTCCAAGGATGTTTTCAATTCGATTACAATGAGAAATAATTTTGTTTATTGCATCTGAAGTTTCGTTATTTATGTCATATTGACTGATATCAATACGTTTTAAATGCAACTCAAAAGCTACAGTTGATATTGAGTAAAAAGCAAATTCTTTTGGCCAGATCCAAGCTGAAAGTCTGGTAAATGTTCCCTTATACTATAGACATTATTAATGTAAGCTAAAGACAGATGTACATGTGTTAACAGCACAACTGAACTATTCAGTTCCAACTACGAAAATGTGAGAACAAAATATAGTTATGTATGATATTGGTTAAAGTTCGTTAAACATTTCTATTGCTTTACATAGTTCGAATAAAACATTTTTTCACTGTGAAAATAATATCTCTCTATTTATAAATACATCTAAACTACAAATATTTCTTTACTTATTCAGTGTCACACTCTAATTGTAATCTAGTTACATAACAAACAGTATAAAAAATGTAAATAATAAAAATAAAAGTTGAAAGGTAAATGTTAAAAATCTGAATTAGTTAACAATTTGGTTTATAATTAATTATATAGATAAAAAGCTATATAATCATTATTCACTCCAACCATATTCTTAACACTTTTTGCTGGCCACTGTGGCTGAGCAGTTCTAGGTGCTTCAGTTTGGAACCACTATGCTGCTGCGGTTGCAGGTTCGAATCCTGCCTCAGCCATGGATGTGGGTGATATCCTTAGGTTAGTTAGGTTTAAGTAGTTCTAAGTCTAGGAGACTGATGACCTCAGACGTTAAGTCCCATAGTGCTCAGAACCATTTGAACCATTGTTTTAAACCATGCAGCCTCACAAATAGAATTTCTTCCAATCATATTTTGGCCGCATAGCATCTGGCCATACTCAGTGAGTCACAAAACTGATGACAAAGTGCCAAGCGTGGCCTTATATGCTGCACCGCGGCGGTATGCACCTGCGATTCACAGACGCTTGCCGGCAGCAAAGAGATATGCTTACACTCCCACCACTTGTGGCGAAGGCGTACAGTCACATTGAAGCAGGTTTTCAAGGCCATCTGAAATCAACAGCTGTCTTTGTCGACCTGACAGCTGCATAAGCACACCGTCTGGCGACAGGGACTGATTTACAAGCTGCTGCAAGTTGTACCGAGGAATTGTGGATCTAATATCCAGCATGCTTAGTGAAAGGCAATTTGAAGTGTTTCTAGGCAGCTATAAAAGCTACAAACGGAAACTAAATAATGGACTACCACAGGGATCTGGTTTAGCCACATCGCTATTCAATTTATATATTCATGATTTACCAACCACAATATCAACTAAATTCATCTATGCTGATGACATCACACTGGTAGCACAGAGCAGTAATTTCGAAGATGGTGAACGAATTCTTATGGAGGATCTGGAGAAGATGTCAACTTTCTTTAAGACCTGGAGATTGATCCCAAGCACATCAGAAACTGAAGTCTCTTGTTCTCATCTAGAGAATCGTGCTGTGAACTACAAACCAAGAGTTCTGCTCAATGGACAAACGTTGAGGTACAATCCTTTCCCAAAATATCTCAGAATCACTCTAGATAGAACCCTGGGCTACAAAGAGCACATCACCAAGCTTTCTCATAAAGTTGCTGCAGGGCAACAACATACTACATAAGCTCAGTGGTACCACCTGAGGAACCTCTGCTGACTGTCTGCGTTTAACTGGCATCAGTCTTGTGTACTCTGCTGCCGAGTACTGTGCACCTGTCTGGTTGAAAAGTGTACATGTGAAGAAGGTACACACAAAACTTAACGACACAATGGTTACTGGTTCCATCAAATCAACCCCATGCCACTGGTTACCTGTACTGAGTCACATTCCTCCACCTCACTTAAGGCGGAAACAAGCTCCACTGAGGGAGGCCAAGAAAATCTCTGCATCACCTTCTCTACCACTGGACTAGGAATTCTGTCATATGCCACAGCAACGATTGTGATCAAGAAGACCAGCAAGTGTTACTGCAGGACAACTCATTGCGGATGGTTTTGATGTAAATGAAAGCTGGAAGCATGAATGGTCAACAAAAACATTCGGAACAAGAGTCCATCACCTTGATCCCACAAAGAAGCAAAAAGGTTTTGACCTACCGAGGAAACTTTGGTGCCGCCTCAACAGATTAAGGACTGGACACGGTTGTTGTAGCTACTTCAGGTGCATATGGGGCTGGATTAGTTCACCAATGTGTGAATGTAATCAAGAAGAGCAGACAATTGAACATTTAGTCCAACACTGTGCACTTCATTCATACCCTAGAATTCTCAATGTCTTGTTCACTCTCACACCCAACTTAATTAACTGGTTGAAAAACAAGGACTTTAAGGTTTAATCTTGTCTTATATCATATGTATATTGTATAAAATGATTTGCCTTATATCAGCTGTATATTGTATAAAATAATTATACGATTAAATAAATAGATAAAAACAGACATTCGATTCGCTTATCGATGTATCTTCGGCGGCGATGACGCCATGACCACTTCTCTGCAATTTAATAATCCCAAGAGCCAGATTCTATGCTTTGTCCAAATAAAAACCATTATATCTATTTATTAAATTATTAGTAGCTAATCTAATGTCTATAGCTTCCTCGAAGACAGAATCCCAAAAGGAAGGTGGATGTTAGAATTTCACATCACTGTAGTTCATGGAATGCCCTGTATCAATACGATGTTCGAACACAGCTGACTTGTCTGGTTGTGATAAGTGTGTGTATCTTCGACGTTCCACACATCTCTCATGAGTGGTGCTTGTTTGAGTTATGTATGACCTCTCACAATTTCCTCAAGGAATCTGATACACACCCACATTACAAAGCAATAAATCATTCCTTACAGAGCCAAGTAAAGCTACAATCTTTGTGGGAGTTCAGAAGATCACCTTAACACAGTGTTTCTCGATAATACCGCCTATCTTCGAGGAAAGAGCACCCACATAGGGCAAAAACGCACTTGATCTGAAGGAATTACTATCTTCTTCCCCATAACATATCTGCTTTTAGGTTTTACATTGAATGCTCTAAGAATTTGTTGCAGAGAAATTCTATCCACTTTAAAAAAGCTCTTGAAGTATGTGAACTCTTGTTGCAAATTATCTTTATTGATTAGACAGTGCACCCTAAGTACTAAGGTCTTAAGGTCACCTATGGTCTGTGAAGGGTGATGACAGCTACTAGCATGTAGATATAGATTTGTATATGTAGGTTTGCGATATACGGCATGTCCTAATGTGCCTTCAACTTCATGGTGAATGACAACATCCGAAAAGGGGAGGCAGCTGCCTGTTTCTATTTCCATAGTAAATTTGATACTGCATGGATAGAATTCCAATGCTCAAGAAATCGATGTAAATCTTCCATACTGTCCCGCCATACTACAAATATGTCGTCCACATACCTCTAGAAGACCGTTGGTTTAAAACTTACTGAGTCCAGTGCCTTGTCCTCGAAGTCTTCGACGAATAAAGAGGGGAGAGGGGGCTTCCCATAGCAACTCCATCAATCTGCTCATAAAATTCACCATTAAACTGGAAATAAGACGACAAAAGCACATGTTCAAATAATACCATGATGTTCTTATCAAAATGTTGGCCAATAAGTGATAAAGAGTTCTTTAAAGGTACCTTGGTATATAATGATACCTCATCATAAACTAATGAGCGCATCTGTACTATTTAGCCTGACATTGCTAAGTCTCTGAATAATATCCATAGAATTACGAATGTGGTGACTGCGTTTTCCTACCAATGGTTTTAATAAGGAAGCTATATATTTGGCAGAAAATGCGTTGGTGAAGCAATAGTGCTCGTTATAGGCCTCATAGACAGATCCCCTAGACACTCATACTTACCCATCTTGTAAACTTTAGGACGCTCATAAAATTTTGGTGGTACTGCAACTCGCATTTTTAACCTTCTTATGACTTCCTTTGGTAGTGATGGAGCGTTCAGCAAGGAGGCAGTCCTTATTGTCAGATTATTGGTAGGATATTTGCTGAGCTTCCAGTATGTGCCAGAACTAAGTAAACTACACATCTTTTCCTTGTAGACTTCCTCAGGCAAAAGGACGGTAGCAGTACCTTCATCAGCACTCTGGACGACTGTGTCAGTACCCTCATACAGCTGTTGTATCTCAAATATCCCTTCCCTGGAAACATTACTTCTTAGTGGATGATGTTGTAATTGCTTGGTTGCTTTCACGTCTGATTTCTTCAGCTGAATCCTCTGACAGTGGTCAGACAGCTTCTTCAATAGCACTGATGAAAGATGATCTCAGCAAAGTCTTAGGAGTAGGGGCAAAATTTAGCCCATTACTTAAGACAGATAATGTAGCTTCGACCAGGTCCTTACCCATCAAATTTATGACAGGATGTCGAATAACAGAGCCCACTTGAGAAGGCTGGTCTAATTGGCTGTACTTGGCAATCTGTCTTTTTGTAGCCACTTTAAGAAGCCAGTGAGACTTAGCCCACGTCATGTCATCAGTTCAGACCCACCTCTTCCTTTTGGGATTCTGTCTTTAAGGAAGCTGTAGAGATTAGATTAACTAAAAACAATTTAATAAATAGAGATAATGCTTCCAGAATGAAAGTGCACTCTGCAGTGGAGTGTGCGCTGATATGAAATTCCTGGCAGATTAAAACTGTTTGCCTGACCGAGACTCAAACTCAGTACTTCGCCATTCATGGGCAAGTGCTGTACCATCTGAACTACCCAAGTACTACTCACACCCCGTCCTCACTACCCTACTTCTGCCAATACCTCATCTCCTACGTTCCAAACTTCACAGAAGCTCTCCTGCGCAGCTCAGATGGTAGAGCACTTGCCAGAAAAAGACAAAGATCCCGAGTTCGAGTCTCAATCCGGCACACAGTTTTAATCTGCCAGGAAGATTCAATAGAGATAATGGTTTTAATTTGGACAAAGCATAGAATCCGGCTCTTGGGTTAATTAAACTGCTGAGAAGTCATCATGGTGTCATTGCTGCCGATTATACATCGATAAGCGAATCGAATGTCTGTATGCTATCGCCACAGGCGGCACATGTGTACGCGTATCTCTTTGCTGCTGACCAGCATCTGTGACTCGCAGGCGCGTACCGCCGCAGTGGAGCATATAAGGTCACGCTTTGCGCCTTGTAGTTAGTTTTGCGACTCACTCTGAGGATGGACAGATGATTCGCGTTCGAAATATGACTGGAAGAAATTTTATTTGCGCAGCTGGACTATTCATTATGGTATGAAAAACTGAAAATCCATAAATATATAATATTTAAAGAATATAAGTCATGGGCAGAATCGAATCTTGAAATAAGTTAACCAAAACTGAAAACAACTTTTAGAAATTGTTAAAATCTTCAAACAACGAGATAGCGAAATTATGTAACAGCAAAAAATAATCAAGTTAAAAGTCTACCACTGCAAACAGCAATAAACAGAAAACTAATTACATCAAAAGAAATACAGCAGTCATTATCAGTAAAAGAACAACTAGAATGTAAATTATTGTCACAAAATTTTGAATATTCATATAAAATGCTATTGAACAAGCAGAAAAATACAAGAAATATCAAAAAATTAATCCTTCTTAAATCCTGGGAATACAAAACCAGCATATGCAGTATTCCATGTAAAGATCAACAAGGAACATTAAAACAAAGGGAAGTTAAATGCACAAATTTAACCTTGAGCCCATAACATACATTCCTTAAATAATGAGTTACTGAACCTGCAGATACAGATAACCATGCCTTAAACAGAACAGTATCCAATAAATGAAAGAAAACAGGTTTTAGATAACCTATTATTAAAAAAGGTGTCTAAAATTGTGAGAGCAAAAACTGGCAACAACACCAGATATAAACATGATTATGTAACGATTTAGTAATGATAATCAACCACAATTACAAGTATCAAATTTAAGACTAAAGCAAAATACTAAATAAACTCCAGCAGTAAACTGAAGTGGAGGAATGAAACAAGGTAGATACAAGAGTATGAGAAACTACAGCTACATGAAATCAAGAGGAAACAAAAATTGTAGATTTCTTTGATATCATTGACAAAACTTTGTATTGTAAAAAGTGTCATTTCAAAATAATTAGGAATAAAATCATATCAGTAAGTCTAATTTCAATCTACGAAATTCGGTACTGAAGGTAAAGAAATCAAATTTCAACATTATAATACATAAATACATATAAATATGCATTAAATATGAGAGAGAAAAGCTGTTACCAAGAATCTCAAGAGGTTCTTCACCTATATACTTCAGGTTCCTACATGTTACTCTAATGTACATTTGGACAGATTTACACTATACATTTTTAAATATATATGTAATATATAAAGGGAAAACTATGCTACCAAAAATATTGAAAAGTTCCTAACTAATTGAAATTTTGACTCAATATGACAATGAACGTTTGGATGAATATACACTATATATTTAAATGTGTATATGAATATGTGTGTAACATATGTATCAATCAAAAATATCGAAATGTTCTTGACCAATAAACTTCAAATTCTTGCACTATACTATAATGAACATTCAGGCAGATGTTGGCTGTAGATGTGTTAATATGTATAATCTGCAGATATATGTGTGATATAACAATGGGAAATATTGTTATGAACTGACTTGAAAAGTTATTGACCGATTTATTCCAGTTTTTATATTTTACTCTAAGGAACATTTGGATGTATAAAGACTATATTTTTAATGTTTGTAGTGCATAAATATATATGTTATAGATGAAGGGGATATATTGTTACTAAAAATCTCGAAAAGTTCTTGATCAGTTTACTTCTAAATTTTACACAATACTGGTAATTAACATCCAGAAGAAAAAGTGCTGTATATATTTTTAATGTATACAATATGCCAATATGTACGCAATATGTATAGGAGTAACGTTAGGATTTGACTTAGGGCGCAGCTCTAATGCATAGTTGACTTTCTTGGGAGTAATCGACATTGATGTGACACCTACTCTCCCTAAATTATCGGGGGGGGGGGGAAGATGGTTAAATAGAGCATTAAAAGAATACTTTATACCCCAAGCCAAGTAATGTGCTTCTCCAACAGTTAACACATTCACAATGATCCCTTTCATGTGCAAGGTCCAGTCGCATTAATGTGACCAGCAATGAAAAGCATGAATAACCACCTACCACAACATGGACAAGAGTCAGTGAGATTCTGGGAGGTAGCGACAGGGATATGGAGCGCCACTGACTCCAGTGCTATGGCCAGCTGTGCTAGCTTTTGTGCTTGATGAACCATGGCACGAACAGCCTGATCAAGATGATTCCCATCATCTGTGAATGCTTATTGCACATTGATGTTGAACACAGGTGGTAGTCACATAAATTTTAGTGGACTATGTATATTGGGCATGTTATTTCCTCGTTCCATTGTTGGAGCAAGAAGATTTGTTCCAGTTCGCTACCTCTTTCCTAAGCACCTCAGGTGGGATACAGTCTGTTCCAGCTGCTTTGTTGTTTGTCAGTTCATTCACTGCTGTCTTATTTCTTCTAGGTTCTGTGCAATCGAAATCATTTTCTACATGTACCTCTGTTGGATCTCTTAATGTTATTATTCGGGAGTTGAGGAGTTTGTTAAAACGACAGCACCATCTTTCACATATATCTTTCCCCTCACTTAAAACTTCGTGTGTCATCTAGTATCAGGCTTGTTTTACCACCAAACGATTTCTGTGCTGCACTTATTCCTGAAGAGCTCCACTCGTTCAGTACTTCCTTTCATCCACTTTATGTTTCTTCTTTGGTGTGTCCTCTTTCCAAATCTTCCATTTTTCTTGTAATTCTCCAATCTCCTTCTTGAACACTATCATTGTAGTGTCTGTTTATATGCTACATTCTTTTCTTCGGTTACTATTAAGCATATGGAATTGAACCATGACGATCTTACATATCTTACTTCACCTCCTAGCATCTAAATCAGCACAATGAAATACATATTTAAGTAACACCTCCCTACAAAACTAAAAACAATACTGAATAATTAAACTTTAAACAGAAATAAGAAATAATCTTCATTACATGAAAGTCAGCATAACCATCTAACTTCAGTAATACCTGAGAAAGAGTTCGATTACAAGAAATCAGAGCATGTATGGTAGTCATAACGAAGTCAAAGAAAGCCAAAAATATGGGTATTTCAACTACAAATACCAAAATTATTAAACTGTAAAACATTAAACGATAAGAACGATAATCAAGATATAAAGAGAAATAAGGGGTGTTAGGAAAATCATCAGCTGTAAATAAAACAACAATGTAGGTAAACTAGCATGAAATTATAAGCAATGAAACAAACACCAACTTGAAGACATGAATGTTGTTAGTCTCAAACTAAGATTAAAAGTAAAACATGAACCAATCTTGCATCAAAAAATTAGAAATGTGTTAAATGCATTCAAGAAAATAAACAGTATTATGTATCTGTCAACCATAAACCATAAAAAATTAGTGATAAGAAACTAAATAAATTTATCCTCTAACAGTAATCATTAATGAATATATCTGAAAATTTAATACTTTTAAACTAAAGGAAAAATAATCAGTACTGAAATATTTGTGTATGTAGTTTACATACACATTCCACAAGCCACTGCACACTGTGTGGTGGAGGGTACGCTGTACCATTGCTAGTTGTTTACTTTCCTGTTCTACTTGCAGACAGAGAAGGGGAAAAATGACTATCTATATGCCTCCATATGAGCCCTACTTTCTCGTACCTTATCTTCGTGGTCCCTACTCGAAATGTATGTTGGTGGCAGTGCGACCATTCTGCAGTCAGCTTCAAATGCCAGTTCTCTAAACTTTCTCAGTAGTGTTCTTCAAAATGAATAGCTTTTTCCCTCCAGAAATTCCCACTTAAATTCCCACAGCATATTCGTAACACTTGCATGCTGATCGAACCTACTGGTAACAAATCTAGCAACTTGCCTCTGAACTGCTTTGATGTCTTCTTTCAATGGTTGTGTTTCGCGAATTTCCACGTAAATTCTAGGCCTTCTACCATCTCGAACACAAGATATTTTAAATAGAAGCATGGAGAGCCTATTTACTGCCCATCACCTGTTTATGTGTGCAGGTTTGAAGTTTATCGTAAGATGGCTGTAGCTGGGGCAGTCGAATGGCACTGACAAATGTTTGCCAGTCGCACCATGGGAGCCGTAATCAAAGAACAAAGAATGTTTACATATTCAGTGCTGTCCTGTAACCTTGACGATTATAGTGACAAAATAACAATGGAGTTGGAAAAAGACTTTTAATTAATGTTCGTTTTGGACATGGAGAGGATAAGACGTGTGTTCAGATTCAGAATGAGAGTGGACTTGAGTTTGAAGCCAACCTTTTCATATGTGTAAATGAACTCTGTTTTTAACCTTTTGGCACGTGAAGAGACTTACTTGATAGTGTTTGCTTATGTGGAGAATGAGTTTTGTAAAAGCTTGATGTTCAAATATACATCATGAAGTGAAGCAAAAGAAACTGCATACATCTGCTTATTTTTATAAGTAGAAAGAGTCTTGAGAAATTCCTGTTACTAGCAAATATATTTCGGAGAAGAAGAGAAAAGGAGGTTTCAGCAGCAAAGTAACCAGCAAGGGAAGTCAGCTGACCATCTCAAGTAAGTCTCATCATTAAAGGAGTGGGAGTTTACACACATACCTCGCCACTTTAAGTCATCCAAAGTGTTAGACAATCTGACCTGGTGTGGATCACACACACTTGACACACTAGTCAAGAACAGGTTGCACTAGCGTCCTATATGTGGTCTCCTTTACAGATGAACCACATTTTCCTAAGATTCTCCCTATAAACCAAATTCGACCATTCGCCTTCTCTTCCACAATCCTGACATGCTCATTCCATTTCATATTGCTTCAAAACGTTATGCCCAGACATTTAAACAACATGACTGTGTCAAACAAGACACTACTAATGCTGTATCTGAACGTTACAGGTTTGTTTTTCTACTCATTCACATTAACTTACACTCTGTGCTGTTGAAGAAATTCATGATAAATGTAAACTAAGTAAGGGGCCAATGATGTAAACCAAAACCAAAGTGGGATTCCATCTGTACCTGGCCACTTATTTATCTTCAACTCTTTGAGTTGTTTCTCTATGCTAGGAATCAATTATCTGATTCTAGTTAAATCAGGATAAGAATAAATACAATGTGTAGAAATAAATCTACACAGAAACATTACAAAGTGAATTTTTTATTATGAACTATTTAATAAAATCATTTCAAATAGAATTTTATAATAAAGATAAACCAAAAGAATTAAAGAAAACATTACCATGGGAAAACGCTACACAAACGAAATAAGAAAAGCTTTTACCACTTGCACCTACAGAAAAGATAAGAAAGGGGTAATGATAATACTTAAACATAATAAGAAAAGAAAAATTATTATAAATAAAGAAAGCACTAACTATAAATATTTAACTTCCAAAGAAAAAACATGAACGTCATCAAAATGCAAAACAGACTACCAGAAATACAAAACATTAATGTCAGTATTTATGGTTAAATAAAGTGGAAATATGCCCAGGTCCAGTTTTTGAAACACTGGTGGTAGGAAATTGTTGTGACCTCAGCCCCTAAAAACGACATGTTAATAAAACTACATCGAATTGATTAAAATATAAATTACAGTGCTATAGTATGTAATAAATATTAATGATTTTATAACTAGTAGTCAATAAATTTTTCAGGAAATAACAATATCAACAGTGAAATTAATTGTGAATCCATAATTAATTATTAGCTACAAAATTTTATTCCATTGTCTGTAATGCTAGTGGCAGTTAAAAATACTGATATTTATCAATAGTGTGAATTATTGACAGATTAACAATCTTACCTATCTAGTGTATATATTATTTCAGTCAATACTAATGGAAATAGTAGCATTGTTGATGGTATCATGTGAACAATGTAGTATTTAGTTGATGACTAATTTCGTAAAATGTTGCAATTATTGCTATAAGAGTATTTATTGCTAACAATCATACTGAAAATAAAATGTATTTTTCGAGACAATGGAAGGGATCATTGCTGTTGTTAATAATGATGAGAAAAGTTGAGCTTTTAAGAGGAGTGAGCTGATAACTTTATGAATGGGGTATTCCAACATTAACTAAGCATAATTCAGCTGAGTAGTAGCTGTCTAGCCACCATCCTATATGAGCATACCAACTGCAAATTTACCTGTAGTTGCTTGTATGTTAGGTAACTGGGATATGCAAGGCTCTACTTAAAAAGAATAGCTCAATAGCATCATATGCTAGAGCTGCACAGTCCGCTTTCTTCAGAGCAGTTAACTTGCTGCAAATAACAGCTTATAGCTGTGATTCTGCAGTCAAACAGTCCATGCATATTCTAGAACTCTGCATTAATAAATACCAGAAAATAAATTAAATGATAAATGACTAATTTAATAAAAAGGGCTCTATTCTAACATTTGTAACTGAATAATGTTAACTCAAGGAAGTACATCTAAAATAAATGGAAAGTGGTTCTACGATAACTAAGTATAATACAGAGAGAAAAGACCTTATGAAATGCAGTGAAGCTCCACTGAGAGTGTTACAAGATTGGTAGCAGAATCATCAAGCTAAACAGCCATCCAAGACACACGAAAAAGTACATTCATTTTGTGATGACAATACACGAAATTTTTGCCAGCTCAAAATAATTCAGATTTCACTATAACAATTTGCAAAATAACACATGAGAGACAACGAGTAGAAACTCAGTCTCTGTCTATTCACAGTTCCATCATGCAATTGGAAAAAGTTCTGCACTGGAGCACATTTAGACCTCGTAATAACTGGCCCCTCCAAAAGTCAAAGTATTGTACCAACCTTTCATTGCCCAGAATCAATCACTCACATTACCAGAGACAGGTCTGACTTCCACAGATCTCAGCATAAAGTGCCTTCAAACGTTAAAGTATCGTAGTGGGCATTCACCACCCAGGAACTATGACCCACTCGACCGCAAAGTGCACTACATCACTGGCAGTTCTGTGTTCTTCAAGGGCAAACGTAAAAGTCCTCCGTCTTCGAGATACAATGTAAAAGTGCCCAGAATAGCTTCCTTGAGCGCACTATTCGTGAAGTGTCCATCTCTACTTGACTCTAAAGGTGTCCTCCACTGTCTAACTCTCACAGGCTGAAGGCCACTTCCACGAAAAATACGTTGTTCTTATTTTCCTTATGATCTACAGACTCAGCCTGACCACTTCTCACACTAAACTAATATATTACTAAACTAGAGTTTAAAACTAGCTGGAGTCCCACCCTACAGTCCTTAAGACTTAAAGCAAGGCAGGCGATGAGATACTATCAAAGATCCTCAGGGGAAACAGAATGACAGAGAAGGCTGATTTTCTATCGAACAGTCAAACAAAGAACTATTACACCAAACAAGAGAAGAAAAATGGGAGGCATACATTAAGGACCAACTGGTTTTCCATATAAACTTGTAACAAATAAGTTTCGATCATCCATGAGGAGATCCGATGGCACAATGACGACAGGTTGTGAAATATCAGTGCAGTACCTTTTCAGAACTTTGTTGCTAGACGATACAACGATGGAAGACACAGAGTTCCAACTGTATTTTCGCTCTGAATTACTAGAGCAGCATGTGAATAACAGCGTTGTGATCCCATTTGTACAGAACGAAGTGGGACTGGCGATAATTAAGTTAAAGAGGAAGAAAGCACCAGAACCTCATTGAATACTGGCAGAAGTGTTGAATCAGGTAGTGGACCAAACTGTGCGATATATAACAGTGTTATTTAATGAATATCTTTTGCAGTGTCAGATGCCCAGAATCTGGAACTCTCGAATATCATTATACTAAAAAAAGGGGAAGACAAAGACCTAAGAGAATCGAAATGTTACACGCCGATTTGCTTGGAAAAAGCTCTAGCCAAAGGAAAAGCTTCTGTGCCACCACCTGAGGGACCACAGACAGTTAGAAGGCATGAGCCCATTGCAGTACATTTTCAGGAAAGGGAAATCCACCAAGGACGCTATAAATCATGCAGTGAATATTGTGAACACATCAGACCACAAGTATGTTACAGGCATAATGATTGTTATTGCTTGGGCGTTTGATAGTTTGTCATGACCTGTCTTGTTCAAAAGATTGAAACAGATGGACCATACAAGGTGTCTTCATAACAGTCTACGAGATTATTGCACAGACAAGCAGGTGCAACTAGAATTTTCTGGGAATAAAACTGGGGAAGACATTACCAAAGCCTGCCCACAGGGCTCTGTTCGTGGACTGGAGTTCTGGGATGTTTGCATAGAACAATTACTGAGCCAGCTTCAGAGTATAGCAAGCACGAGAGGCTGCATCGCCTACATAGACGATCTGCTACTAATAGTAGCTGCTAACACAAATTAGAGGCAAACAGTAAGGTAGTTCTTGAAAGACTAAGCAACTGATGCATAGAAAACAAACTAGCGACAGCAGCGCCCAAAACAGTCTATATATTAGTGAAAGGAACATTATCGAGAACTAGAAATCCAAAAATTAGAATAAATGACCAAACTGTGAAAACACTAACGCAAAGCATACAGAAAGCGTCTGCCAGAGAGGAAACTAAATGGTAAATAAAATAGGAACAATTGGACAACGAAGTTTTCTGCTGCCACAAAGTGCAGAAAAAGGCACCACAACGCAATCTTACTCGCTACTGTGGGCTACATTTCGAGCGTTTGGCCTCAAAGAGCCAGGTAAAGAGCACAGGTTCTATGGCGAGCACAGAGAAGTGTACTCCTGCGCCTGATAGGCGCTTATAGAGCAACACCGACTGAGGCACTGCTGATGGTATTAGGCTTGCTACCTCTAGACCTAGCAGTAAGGAAGAGAGGTGCACAACATGGCTCAAAAAGCGCGAATATGATAGGGTAACGGAGATACTGGGCACAAGAGCCGATCAAAAAAAGAAATAAAAGCTTGCATTGGTAGAGAATGGCGCGAAATCTGGGACAGACAGAAACAGGGAGGAGAACTTACCAGTTCCTTCCTCGTGTAAAAGAAAGAACAAGAATCACATACTTCCTTCCGACCAAGGGAGCTATACACTGCCTGTTGCGACATGGTCTTTATCTCATTTATGTACTAAAAATAAGACAGTGAACCACAGATACTTGAGAATGTGGAGTACCCTGGATCATATCATCTGAGAGTGTGCTGATAGACAAGATGTTATAGACCAGGAGAGGAATGCATTGGTAAATGCAACAGTCTATAATATAATAAGGAATGAGGAACAGTTGCACCAGCTGATCTCTCTTACAGCTAAGGTACCAGCTCATGATCTGGAAACCTACATGGCTGATTGGCTGAGACACAACGACGAAGAGACCTTTTTTGTTGAGTCATCAGTCTGGTTTGATGCAGCCCACCACAAACTCCTCTCTTGTGCCAACCTCTCCATATCAGAGTAGCACTTGCAACCTACATCCTCAATTATTTGCTAGATGCATTCCAATCTCTGTCTTCCTCTACAGTTTTCGCTCTCTACAGCTCCCGCTAGTACCATGGAAGTCATTCCCTGATGTCTTAACAGATCACTATCATCCTGTCCCTTCTCAGTGTTTTCCACATACTTCTTTCCTGTCTGATTCTGCACAGGACATCCTCATCCCTTTCCTCATCAGTCCACCCAATTTTCAACATTAGTCTGTAGCACCACATCTCAAATGCTTCGATCTCTTCTGGTTTTTCCACAATCCATGTTTCACTACAAATGATGCTGCGCTCCAAACGTACATTCTCAGAAATTTCTTCCTCAAATTAAGGCCTTTGTTTGATATTATGAGACTTCTCTTGGCCAGGAATGCCCTTGTTGCCAGTGCAAGTCTAATTTCGATGTTCTCTGTGCTCCATCCATCATTAGTTATTTTGTTGCCTAGGTGGTAAAATTCCTTAACTTTATCTATTTCATGACCATCAATCCTGATGTTAAGTTTCTCGCTGTTTTAATTTCTGATACTTCTCATTACTTTCATCTTTCTTCGATTTACTCTCAATCCACATTCTGTACTCATTAGATTGTTTATTCCATCCAACAGATAATGTAATTCTTCTTCACTTTCACTCAGGATAGCAACGTCACCAACAAACCGTATCATTGATATCCTTTCACCTTGAATTTTAATCCCACTCCTGAACCTTTCTTTTATTTCCATCGCTATTTATTCGGTGTACAGGTTGAACAGTAGAGGCAAGAGACTACATACGTGCCTTACACACTTTTCAATCCGAGCACTTCGTTCTTTATCATCCATTCTTATTACTACCTCTTGGCTCCTGTACATATTGAGCCATGAGGCAATAGTAAGAGTGGACGACCAAGAACGAAATGCTTGGGTTAAAAAGAGTGTAAGACAGGGATGTAGCCTTTCGCCCTAATGTTCAATCTGTGTGTCGAAGAAGGAATGATGGAAATTAAAGAAAGAGGCCTTACATCATGATAACAAGATGCGCCATGGCAGAACACCCATCTACAACAATCTTATGGAAAAAGTGAGGAGATGAGCCTCAGGAAGGACCAGGAAGGACTTCCTCAGATCCTGACAGCCATCTCCCAATCTCTACACCTTAGATGGCACAGCAGCACAACATCTGTGAATCCTAAGTTGCACCTCAGCTCACTGTGGGGTAACCATCTAGCTAAATGAAAGATCCAGCTTGGTTCTAATACTACGTTCAGTGGTGTAGTGCAGTGTTGTGCAGTGTAGTACTGTGTAATATAGTTTTGTAGTAGTGTAGTGCAGAATTATAAATTACAAAATTTGCAGTCTACTAACGCTGCCTAGTGTAATAGACAAGTAGTGTGTGCATTCTGGATTTTGGATGAACAAATATCTGTGTGCAAGATGGCCAAATGGTAGTCTACAGACTTTTTAAAATTATTACTATTATTATTATTATCATATTATTTTTCTTTAATGTAGTTATGCTATGTAGATATTCCCCTTTTAATAGCATATTGCTTAGTTATTACCAACACTTTTGAAATCATATTAAAATATTATGTGCTTTATTCATACCAATTCATTTACAACATTTGGTCTGTTCTTTTATACAGATAACAGACTAAAAGGAAATACAAAATAAGTGAATAAATGAAAAATATATTGCAACACTATCTAAATAAAGAAATTTTATAAACATTCGATCACATTCATTCATTTATTTACTCTGCAATGTGAACATTTTTGTTAAATGATTATAAAATTATGTGCATTTTTAGTTCAAACAACAGACCGTTTGTTTTTGTAAATACCTTTACATTTGGTGTGCATGAATTTTCTGGATCACTTTTGTGTTAATTACTACAGGTAGCTTGTCATCTGCAACCAAACAATGTTGAAGAGAAAATTTTTTCCTGGGAGTTAACCTATCTTCTAGAATGTAATTTAGATCTTTGCGATGTTTTCGCGCCTATTTTCCTATTTACTTACATTTTCGTGTGGCAAGCACTTCCATTCTCCGCATTCTCCACACAAGGAGCTACAAATCAAAAAGATGGATATTGTAATCAATATTTAAATAGTTACTGGCAAAGTAGTAAAATATCCATTAACTAATTACATGGGGATGACAAGATATGAGGTATTACTGCTGCATTCATTTGCTGGATGATGTTGTGACAGACATGAGCATAATAAAAAGAAATAAAATACATCACAAGTCAATAAACAAAATAAATACAGATCCACAGCTTTCAGGGATGATAGCTATAGCGCAATGCTACCCTGTAAGATATCATATGGTGAATTTAAAAGTTGTTAATTCAAATGTTTGTTGTGAAAATATTTAACACTGTAAAATACTAACTTTTGTAGTTTTGAAGATATTAAAATATTATTGTTTCATTTGATGCGCCTCATTTATCTGAGTTTGTCGATGCATACAGATATACTTTCTTATGTATCTGTGATTAATTATAGATTTTTTAAAAGCTTAAGGAACCATTTTTTAGGCTGTCTGACACTCGGTCATTACTGGCGCATCATAGATTCTCTTAAGCATCCGACTGCAGTCTGAATTACCAAGACTTGGATTTACTTGATTCCTGTTACTCGCTCCATATCTCTGCATCTGAGGCCAGGCCTTACTGGTCGCTTCTGGTGGCATGGCCGTCCTGCACTCCTCGCCCTGGGACAGTCTGCCAGTATTCAGCTCCACAAACAAATTCACCGCACCTCGTAGCAATACTAGGCAGCTGAACAACTAGTCTGCATTCACTCTATGTTACACACATCCAGTTAATGTGGCACATTAGCTTGCCAGTTTGCCACATTAATTCAAACCAAGTCTGACATACATAACATAAAAAGACATACACAATGTAATAAATGGAATATCCTACTTGTGTGTTGGAACAATAGTGTAAGTATCATTGTGGTGGTATATGAAACAGCTTGTACCTCCTCACAACATTCGTTATCAGCATAAATTTTCTAAATGTAGCATAAATTATAAGAATTATAGCATATTAGTTAAGTGGAAAATTAAATGGAAAACATTAACTTAAAGAAACTTTCGAGTAAACTTGACTTTTACAGAAGTTTTTAACGCTGTTACTCTCATTTCATAGGAATTTTTTTGCTCTAGCCACTGCGTTATAGCAGTTCACTATCACAAACATAGTACACGGTCAGAGCTCTTTTGTCGAAATTTAAATCGTTCACAGTCCAAACACTTCTGCTGACCCCACAGGGCCACACACTGTGCCGAGAAATGCGTCAATCTGCTCCATAAGTGCTGAAAACTGATAGCTGTGGAAATACAACTAGTGTGCAGTTACCAATAATTATATGACTTCCTGAATCCCCATAAATCAGGCACTGACCGCTCTCCCTAGTGGAGACGATAAACATGAAAACAGGAAAGGAAAGAAAATATTGATTTATAGCACCAGAAAAAATACAAAGAAAACATGTACTTTGTGCCATGAAATTTGTGCAAGACAGTAAATAAACTAACATTTTATAATTTCTTTTAGTCTTTTATTGTATCTAAAACTGAAACTACTCTGGGCAGAATTCTCCCAGTTAACATTCATTTTAACTCATTGGATAACTGGATCATAAAGCCACCAAATGTTCACTCATATTTGCACTAAATACCATTTATTCCCAAAATTTTGTTCTCATAAACATATTACAAGTTTATCCTAAAATTTTACTCAGATAAATATATAGACATTTATAATCACCCCATTCTTCTTTTAAAAGGTACAACTCTTCCGTCGTTGCCTCTTATAACATTTATCTAGCCAATGTATTTTTTTAATCTCACGTTTTTACGTTTTTTAAATTTCTCAAGTTTGGGGCCTCTTTCTGTATTCACCAATGGTCTCATTGTTTGTGTACAAAAGTTTTGACTACCGCTGTAGCACCGCTTTTTGATTCGAGAAATGCACGCTCTCTTTTTTCATTAACATCGATCGTTTCACATATAGGCTGCACATTTTTAATTTTACTCCTCTCTAAACACTTATCTCTAAAAAGATCATTCTCAATGTCCCTTCCCTTCTCTTCCATAGTTATGGTACACATGGCAACATCAAACCAACTCCCAATTTCATTATCACCATCAAACAATTCATTAAACACTTCCTTCACCCCAGTTTCATCTTTTCTACCTTCAAGACCTCTTGCTACTTTAAATTTATCCCGTGCCCACAAGTGAGGCAAAAAGACTTCAAAATTTTCTTGAACCATTTCGAGTCTTTAATAGAGTAGTCATTTTCATCCTCGCTGTACCATTCAGTACTAACATCGTCTCCTAAACAAATTTTTCCCTCTTACTCATTTCTCTATTCATCTAAGTTGCCTGTAAATCATCTATATGATTTAAATCATCTTCAAAACCCACCACTTCATTATGCTTGTAAACATTAAGTATATTGTTCCCTTCCCCTGAAGTAACGATATCAGTAAGCACAGCCCCTTCACAGTCAATCACAATACTTACTTCATTTCCATTAAACAAACCATCACTCACTTCCACCAGACCACCACTAAATTTATCACAGTTAACTCCACTAATATCCACTGATAACTCAGAAGATTCATTACTTAAAACATCCGCTGCACCCATCGGCAGAGGTAGATCTGAATGTGATGGAGATGGGATGTATGACCAATTGAAATGAAGCACAAGTTAGCAGCAACAGCTTCCACATCCATCCTTCCATGTCCACTCGTAATTCATGCTTTCATAAAGAGACAGAGGTTAACTTTTATCAATAGAAATAAAGGCACAGATTCATTCCTCTATCATATCTAAATCAGTAGCTTCAATCTTCGCAACATCAGCATCTGAGGAGGAGGAGGAAATTAGTGTTTAACGTCCTGTCGACAACGAGGTCATTAGAGACGGACCGCAAGCTCGTGTGAGGGAAGGATGGGGAAGGAAATCGGCCGTGCCCTTTCAAAGGAACCATCCCGGTATTTGCTTGAAGCGATTTAGGGAAATCACGGAAAACCTAAATCAGGATGGCCGGAGATGGGATTGAACCGTCGTCCTCCCGAATGCGAGTCCAGTGTGCTAACCACTGCGCCACCTCGCTCGGTTCAGCATCTGAATCATCACCTTTACATTCCTTTTGACAATAATTCACCCACTTCCATCGATACATAACACAAAAAATTCACCACCAGCTGATTAGACTGCTGCTATACTGCCCTCACAAATATCTTAATGTACTTCTGTCGATACACTACAAAATTCATCTCCAGCTGACAAGACTATGGCTACCCCACCTTCACAGATACTTCAACAAATATCTGTTGAGACAAAATCATGCGTATTACTTTCACCTACATTATTAGAATCGTTGCTACTGACTAGTCTCTCATTAGAATTCGTAATACATTCCTCCTCCACCATATTCAGATTTACCTCTCACTCTCTTCTGATCACAGAATTTTCCCTCATACTTACATTCATTCCATCAATCACTTTCCTTTCACGAAATAAATTTTTCAGCCCTATATAATCATTACCAAATACCTCTACACATCTTACAATATTTCTAGCGCCCTTTTTATGATAATGCCGCTTAAAAATCTTCCCCATTGTATTCTTACTTTTTACTGCCTTCTTGTCCATCATTAGTGGCTTTGACGCGTTTTAGACAACCACTGAATTTTGAAAAAATGTGTCCTTTTCAATGCCAGTTTATTTCTCCACCTCCAGAGCTGAAATGTGGCCATCTCTAGTTTCATGGCCTCTTATTCTGATGGCGCATCTCATGAGGTGCCTGATCCTGAAATCTTTGTTCCTGGTTTTGATTTCTGTTGTGACAATTCCTATTTACCTTTCCCCTTTGAAAGTTATTGTTACCATTTGGATCTGGTCACAATAATTATTGTGATTATTGTTGTGGTTCCTGTCCTGGTACCTTTTTCATCACATTTGATGTTAATACATTGAACCAAATGGCAAACAAGGGTATAAAGAAGTATGAGCATTTTGTTTTTGCGTCATCTGTTTTCTGCCTGGTTTGATGCAGCTTGTCACAAATTTCTCTCATATGCCAAACTCGTCATCTCAGAGTAACACTGGTACAGATCGTCCTCAATTATTTGTGGAATATATTATAATCTCTGTCATCCCCTACAGTTGTTTCTCTCCACAGCTACCTCAGGTACTATAGAAGTTATTCCTTGATGTCTTAATACATGTCCCAGCGGTCTGTCCTTTCTCCTTGTCAGTGTTTACCACTTATTCCTCCCCTCGCCGATTCTACAGAAACCACCTCATTTCTTACCTTATCAGTCCACTTAACTTACAACAAACTTATATGGCACCACATATCAAACACTTCGATTTTTTTCTATTCTGTTTTTTCATAGTCCATGATTCACTTCAGTACAATGCTCTGCTCCAACTGTACATTGCCAGAAAATGTTTCCTCAGATTAAGGGAGGTTATGAAACTAGGAGACTTCATTTGGCCAGAATGGGCTCATTGACATTGCTTGTCTGTCTTTTGTGTCCTGTCTACTTTGTCTATCGTCTGAAACTTTGCTTCCAAGGCAGCAGAATTCCATCAATTTGTCTACTTTCTGGTCTTCAGTTTAGGTGTTACGTTCATCTCTAATTTCATTTCTGCTCTCCTTTTACTTTAGTAGATTCTCAGTTTACAGCATTTCCTCATTAGACAGTTTATCTCGTTTAAAAAGTGCTGCAGTTGTTCTTCATTTTTACAGAGGTTAGCAATGTCATCTGTGAATTTATTATTGATGTCCTTCCATCATGAAATTTAATCGCACTTCCAAAATCTGTCTTTCATTTCCTTCTTCGATATGGAGATCGAACAGTAGGATAGAAAGACTACTCCCTGTCTTATAGCCTTTCCAATCTCAGGATTTTGTTCTTGGAGTTACGTTCTTATTTTTTCCATCTTGGGTCTTGTGCGAAATGCATATTACATATTTTGCCACGTATTTTACACCTATTTTCCCGAGAATTTCGAACATCTTGCACCATTCTACATTTTCGAATGCTTTTTCTAGGTTAACAAATCCTACGAATTAGTTTTGATTTTCTTGAGTCTTGCTTCCTTTATCAGGTACAATGTCAGGACTGTCTCTCTGATGCCTTTACCTTTCCTACAGCCAAACTGTTCGTCATCCATCAGATCCTCAGTTTCCATTCTTCTCTACATTGTTCATGACAGCAATGCATGAGGTATTAATCCGATTGCGCAACAGTTCTTGTACTAATGTGCTCTTGTGTTTTGGATTGAGTGGACGATATTTTTCTGAAAATATGACGTTACGTCTCCACACCCATAGATTCTATAAACTGAGGCATATATATATATTCATCACTGATACAAAAACTGTCAGAAGCTGTCTTGCTACTCTCAGTAATTCATTGCCATAGAATAGCGGTTCTCAAACATTCTTAAAGACGGAACATTTTTGAAATACTAAATGTCTTACATAGTCCTAAAATAATCAAAAGTCTGGCTTTATGTTCATCTTTCAGACATAGTAATCTAATGAAATCATTCAGAAATAGGTACATTATACAGTGCTGATTTCTAGAACAATATACAAAAATACAGCATAATACAGTACAAAAAATAACACTGTATTGATTCCACTATAAACTGATAAGATAGTTTCCATTTAATGGGAAGTATGAAGTTCTTTTTTTTCGACCAAAAGTTGAATGCCAGAATTGATGGAAGAGAACTGAAGATGCGGATCAGGTTCACTATCCGGACTATTGCGGTATTTTGTCTTTGCATTTACAGAGAATCCAGATTCACACAAGTATGTTGTTGGAAACAGGAGTAGAATAGTCAGCGCCTAGGTGTCAAGGTTTCGATATTCATCATGAACTCTACAACAAAAATCATCAAGTGACATTGTTCGTAACAATGATTTTATACTTGATTCTGATGTTATTTCTTAAAAGGATTCAAAGGTTTCGTTTGTCGTATTTTCTGACTTTGAGGCCCAGTGACATGGTGTTTTGTCATCCATAAAAGTTCCTTCGTTGTTCGGGAATATGAAGTCCATGAAAGCTGCAAATGGTCAATGATAGGTCGACTTGGACCAGAGCACCCAATCCATTCCACGTAAACACAGCTCACACCATTGTGGAGCCACTACCAGCTTCCACACAGTCCTGTTGACAACTTCGTGAGGTATACGCCAATCTCGAACCCTACCATCAGCTCTTACAAACTGGAACCGCGACTCATCTCATGGGGCCACTGTTTTCCACTCGTCTACGGTCCATCAATATGGTCATGAGCCCAGGAGAGGCTCTGCAGGCGATGTTGTGCTGTCAGCAAAGGCACTCGCGTCGGTCGTCTGCTGCCATATCCCTTAACGCCAAATTTCGCCGCACTGTCCTTACGGATACGTCCGTCGTACGCCCCACATTGATTTCTGCGGTTATTTCACGCATTGCTGGTTGTCTGTTAGCACTGACAATTCTACGCAAACGCCCCTGCTCTCGGTAGCTAAACGAAGGCGGTGGGCCACTGCGTTGTCCGTGGTAAGAAGTGAAGCCTGAAATGTGATATTCTCGGCACACTATTGATACTGCGGATCTCGGAATATTGAATACCGTAACGATTTCCGAAGTGGAATGTCTTATGCCTCTACTACCATTTGTCCGTTAAACAAAGTTTGTTAATTCTCATCGTGCAGCCATAATCACGTCGTAAACCTTTTCACATTAATCACCAGAGTACAAATGACGGCTCCGCCAATGCACTGCCCTTTTATACCTTGTGTACGCGATACTACCGCCATCGGCATATATACATATCGCCATTTCAGGCTTTTGTCAGCTCAGTGTATGTAAGTATCTAAAAACGAGAATGCAACCAACAGAAACTCTTTGTGTACAACACCTACCACAATTGTACCACGTTTGTTAAAACTAACGGATATGAATTTCTCGTGTGGAGTATGCAATTCGTATTTGTGGTTAAAAAAAAGAGTGAACGAAGTAAGAACTCAGTGGTTGCTAAAGACTAACTTCAACACACATTAATCTAAAGTCTCCTGAAACGTTCGTGGAATGCTGCTGGACGTTGAAAGTCATCCAAAAGAGATTTTATTCGTTGCTGTTATTTTCTCAGCTGCTTTAGTACACATTATAGAAAAAAATCAGTCGTTAGTTGAACTTTTTTTCACTTTAAACAAGAATAATTGCAAATAAGGGCTGAATTTTACTCTGAAGTCGGGTCAACATGCATCAGTGCAGTTACATAGAGGTTTGAGACTGAAGTTTTCGAAACGATACAGCACTTAAGTACAATAAAGAGTTCAGAATATTGCACACAATGGAAACTTTTTTTATTGAGAAAGTGTCAAGAGGCGACTAGAAGATTATTTTCGCCTTTCTACACCAGCTGCAATTATTGCAACGACGTCTTACACACGGCTTAAAAACAGTTCACTTGCATTGCAGTTCATGAACAAGGGGGGGGGGGGGCTTACAACAAAAGTGTAGCCATATAATAGTCAAAGAAATGTTGATGAAAAGGTAAAAGCAAATTTTTTGAACGTTATTTGGAAATTGGAGCTGATATGGAACTAAATCGAAGTTTTGAGCCAAAACTATAGCAAAATTGGATATCTCAAAATTTTTGTGAAAGAAGATTTTGATTTGAAAGTCTTATAATGTTACTCTTAAGTAAAGGGCGATTTCAGGAAATACAACACACCAAATCCTTTTTTAAGGTGAAGAAAGTATTTGCTGTCATGTGTATGCTGTCAAATTTATTTGCTGTTAAATTTCGGAAATAAATCTATCTGATGAGATGTTTGAAGAATAAGTTGCTCTGAAAACTAATTTAAAAGTAAGGAAACGTACATTTATTTAATAAATGACAAATAACTGCAGCAATAAATATCTCTGGATTTCAGATTTATCTATTATTCACGACGATTTTTATTCACAATTGACAAATATATGTTTTATTCATGTTAATGAAAAATTTTTCGAATAAATATTTTCGTTTGTCATTCATGTATAACGAATTTTGTCCAGTGCAAACAAAATGGCTGCATTCTAGTTTATACTACTTCCACCATGAGGAAACATGTGTTCCATCAAAAGGAAACAGGAGACAGATCAACGTCAGGTTTTGTGTCCCTCGAGCCAAAAAGAGCGGTTTCTGTGGTCCAGTGTACTCTGGTGATGCACAGATACCAGACCATTGATGACTCCGGTTTCAAAAAGATAGCCCAAGCACAGTAACTCGGCCGGAGCTCAGTAGCTCGGTACGGGCTTTTGTTGAAGTTTCGAGAACATACCTTCACCGAGGAGTCAAGCAGTATATTGCTCCCTCCTACGTACATCTCGCGAAGAGACCATGAGGATAAAATCAGAGAGATTAGAGCTCACACAGAGGCATACCGACAATCCTTCTTTCCACGAACAATAAGAGACTGGAATAGACGAGGGGAACTGATAGAGGTACACAAGGTACCCTCCGCCACACACCGTCAGGTGGCTTGCGGAGTATGGAGGTAGATGTAGATGTAGATATCTGCAGGAGGTGAAGTTGGTTATGACGTTGATGTGGAAGCTATACTATCTCATCCGGTTATGGTTAGGAATAGAGTACGAGTAAACACAGATGCTGTATACTATTAGCGAAACGTTGCATATGGAGAACAAAGTACTGTTTAGTACCCTTTTTCCTGACGAGGAAGAAACAGCAGTTACCGTTTTATCAGAGCCTGTTCGCCCTTTCAAGTCCTTGACAATTCCTGCGAACTTAATGAAGTTAATATCTTTCGTAATAGATCAAGGTTCTAATACAGAGGCAGCGGTGAAAGACGTCTCAAGATTTCCTTGCGCTTGTGATAGTCATAGCACTTTGCTCAAACACACTTTAAAAATGGTTCAAATGGCTCTGAGCACTATGGGACTTAACTGCTGAGGTCATCAGTCCCCTAGAACTTAGAACTACTTAAACCTAACTAACCGAAGGACATCACATACATCCATGCCCAAGGCAGGATTCCAACCTGCGACTGTAGCGGTCACGCGGTTCCAAACTGTAGCGCCTAGAACCACTTGGCCACTCCGACCGGCCACACTTAAAAGACAGAGTTTTTAATATTACAGCCGAGCCTAACTAGGGTAGAAGAGACAATAAACACGAATAAATCTCTATCCGCATATTGTAAGAGAGTTACTTTTACAAAGAGACTCACAAAATCAATGAAACAAGAGATCGAAGTCGGATGGAGGAGTTCGTTAGACATGCTAGTTTCGGTACTTGATGCTTTGATTGAGATTAACGAATTGCTTTCACAAAAATAATTACGTAGACTTCAGAACAGAGATGAGCTTACCCTAAATGAGGTTATCATATTCCTCACGCCATTCAAAGACGCTAGTGCGATCTAGAACGTGACAACTATCCAACTCTCCATTTAGTGCTTCTTTGAAGACATACACTTCTGGATGAGTTGAGCCCTAATGAATTACATAGTAATGCCATGGAAATACTTAAATTAAGATACAGAATACGACAATATGCGAGGTGCGACAGTAAAGTAATGAGACTGATGTGAAAAAAATGTTGCTTACCGTTTTAGTCAAGTTTAGTGTTGTCTCCTTCAAAGTAGTTCCTTTCTGATTGCACACACTTTTTCCAGCGTATCTGCCATTGATGGTAACATTTCTGGAGCTCATCTTCTGTAATATCCTCCAAGACCCTCGTCACAGCTTTTTGGACATCTTGTGTTGTTTGAAAATGGTGTTCCTTGACCGCCGTTTTGACTCTTGGAAATAGAAAAAGTCGCACGGAGTGATATCTGGTGAATAAGGAGGCTGTGATAGTACTGAAATTTGTTTTGGGGTTAAAAATTGCTGTACTGACAGAGCAGTATGGGATGGCGCATGATCCTGATGAAGAATCCAATTATCAGCAACGTTGACTCGGACACGAAAAAGTCTTTTACGAAGTCTTTCTAAAATTTCTTTGTAGTAATATTGGTTAACTGTTTGTCCAGGAGGCACCCACTCTTTATGAACAATTCCCTTGGAATCAAAGAAGCACACAAGCATGCATTTAACTTTTGACTTTGACATGCGAGCTTTTTTTGGTCTGTGTGTCGAATACTTTGAGAGGTGGTAGTATTCATCGAAGCACGAAAAATAAGTCCAATAAACATGGGTGCAGAGATGCATACTTTCTGAGAGGAGTCCAATAACCATCGGGCCGGTAATGCATACTTTCTGTGATAAACATGTGTTTACATGAGGTGTTCAACGTGGCCTCCATTCGTGATTGTGCACCCCTGTGCACTCTGGCACACCTTTGAAGTATACCCGGTTGTTGCAACCGCTGGCACGCATTGAAGACGCGCTGCTGTAGCGACCGCACATCTTTGATTCCTTCAAGAGTCCCGATTACCAGAAGTCTAGGGAATTGAGGTCTGGGGAACGAGCAGGCTAAGGTGCGAGTGCGCACTCAACCCCTCTCCATTGTGACGAAAGTGTGCTGGTGCGCCATCATGCATGAACCACATCTATATTCGTTGCTGCAATGGCGCAACCTCCAGCAAAGTAGGAAATACATTAATGAGAAAGTCCAGATAATGGTCCCCAGTTAACCTTTGTGGTAGCACGTATGACCCTGTTAATCTATCGCCAAGTTCGTCTGCCCACACGTTGATTGAGAATCGGTGTTGATGCCCTCTTTCCTGTATTGCTTGGGGATTTACGTCTGTCCATGCAAGCTGGTTGTGGAAATTCACAGCACCATCTCTTGTGAACGCTGCCTCACCGGTAAATAAAATCTTGGATATGAACAATGAATCTGAGGCACACTTCTGCAACAGCCATCGGCAGAACCGCCGTCTGCCGTGATGATCCTGTGGTCTTAAGACGTCGGCACATGGACCTTGCATCCGAACTTTGAGCGTTGAGCGTGCCGAGATTCTGACGTCATAGTGTGGAATAGCACGTTCGAGAGTCTTTCTGAACGTGCAGAGCAGTATCTGGCATGTCAGATATTCTGAGCGTGCGCCTTTAGCGTTGACCAATGAGATGGCACAACGCCACCTACGTCACAAGCACGCCGTCCCCCTTCAGTACAGAGTTGTGAGGCGCCATATTGGCATTAATTTCAAGCCTGTATGTATATATGCCATTCCTGAGCACCAGCAAATTGAGAATCACTGGAAAACCAGTTGTTAACTGTGTGATTCGTTCCAATAAAATGATGAGAAACATCATATTCGTGACAAAAGAATTATTGTAACTTGCGTATTATGAGAGTAGGCTATTTGGAGGCAGCGACACGCTGATGATCCACCCAAAACGTATTGTTCTTGGTACAATTTGTTATAATTAAATTTCGATTAGTAACATATCTACGATTAAGGTTTTCAGCAACGGTTAAGGGGTGTGAACTACGTTTAGCGTAATGAGTATCGGCACCGTCCTCTGTTGAGATGTAGGATGAGGTGGTGGTTCGCGTTTTGACACTTGCAATTTTTTTTCCCAACATTAGCGTTTTTATTAGGTTCTGATACTTTATTATTAGTTTAATATAAATATATACTATAATATTTGATGTTATGTAAATATAAGTTCACCTTTTTTTGAGGGGTGACTTTGTTCGATTGGCTTAATCTACAGGACAGCTTGCGCTATTTGTATAAAGATATTTTGCTCCTTTTTCTTTTACGCTTCGTAACTCACATGTTGCAAAGATTCTGCTACTGGGTAGGAAGAGTGATCAAGTAAGACTGACCTTGGGGTTTTACTAAAATGTGGGAATGATGAAATAATGTTCATCTTATGCGGAGAAGTATTCCAAATTTTTAACGCACTGTTTGTAATGGAACTTTTATAAGCCTGTGTCCTTATTGATTGGAGATGGTACTTTCCATTTCTTAGGCGATGGAGGAAATGTGCGTTTTAATAGAACTAGCGTGGGAATTTTACGCCCGCCCTATGAGTAAACAGTGTGATTTACGAAGTAGAAACATCCCTCAACTGCCGCTGGAATGCGTTGCGATAGCGTATACCACGTTGGGGCCCACGTACCGTATGCACAAGTCGCATCGCTCCTGAGCGTTCAGCAGCACTTTGAACTTGGCACGCTCAACTCTGGAGAAGTCTGCCGAACAGCTTATCGAAAGCACACTCTGCGCTGTGGATATTTTCCAGCGTAGAAGGCACGGGCTCACAGAGTACGTCCATAGCAGAATATCGTATCCACCATTTCACTTGTCGAGTAATAGGCATCCAGTGTTAACAAGTGGTGAGAGAGAGAGAAAATGTAAGTGTATTACCCCATCTGTATGTAGAAACAGCGCAATAACCTCAAACACATAAGTGAATCCTCGTTTGGGAGAAGGTAAAACACCATGATACAGTAAGTAGCCAGGCTTGAGGGGCACGTAAACACGACGAAAACTAACGCCGGCTGGAGTGGCCGAGCGGTTCTAGGCGCTTCTGTCTGCAACCGCGCGACTGCTACGGTCGCAGGTTCGAATCCTGTCTCGGGCATGGATGTGTGTGATGTCCTTAGGTCAGTTAGGTTTAAGTAGTTCTAAGTTCCAGGGGACTGATGACCTCCGCTGTTAAGTCCCATAGTGCTCAGAGCCATTTTGAAAACTAACGTTGCCTTCAACACAACTCGAACAACACAACTGACTGCGGATCACCTAATGATAGGTAGAGTACTGTCAGTAAGACAGAGCTCCAATGCAATATCTGTGCTAATAACCGCAACCAAGCATTTCGCAGCCCTTCCTACAAACACGTGTTTATCTCGGAAAATATGCTTTTCCGGACCCACAATTATTGGACTTATTTTTCTTGTTTCGGTGAGTACTACCATCTCTCAAAGTATTCGACACTACTTTTGAACACCCTACATAACTGAAGCGCCAAAGAAACTGGTATAGGCATGTGTGTTCAAATACACAGATATGTAAACAGGCAGACTAGCCAGCCGAAGTGGCCGTGCGGTTATAGGCGCTGCAGTCTGGAACCGCGAGACTGCTACGGTCGCAGGTTCGAATCCTGCCTCGGGCATGGATGTGTTAGGTTTAACTAGTTCTAAGTTCTAGGGGACTAATGACCTCAGCAGTTGAGTCCCATAGTGCTCAGAGCCATTTGAACAGGCAGAATACGGCGTTGCGGTCGGCAACGCCTGTATAAGACAACATGTGTCTGGCGCTGTTGTTAGATCGGTTACTGCTGCTACCATGTCAGGTTATCAAGATTTAAGTAAGTTTCAAATGTTCAAATGTGTGTGAAATCTTATGGGACTTAATTGCTAAGGTCATCAGTCCCTAAGCTTACACACTACTTAACCTAAATTATCCTAAGGACAAACACACACACCCATGCCCGAGGGAGGACTCGAACCTCCGCCGGGACCAGCCGCACAGTCCATGACTGCAGCGCCTAGACCGCTCGGCTAAATCCCACGCGGCTAAGTAAGTTTGAACGTGGTGTTGTAGACGGCGCACACAGCATATCCGAGGTAGCGATGAAGTGGGGACTTTCCCTTAGGACCATTTCACAAGTGTACCGTGAATATCAGGAACCCGGTAAAACACCAAATCTCCGACATCGCTGCGGCCAGAAAAAGTTCCTGCAAGAACGGTACTAGCGACGACTCAAGAGAATCGTTCAACGTGATAGAAGCGCAACTCTTCCGCAAATTGCTGCAGATTTCAATTCTAGGCCATTAAAACATGTCACGTGGAAACCATTCGTCGAAACATTATCGATATGGGTATTCGGAACTGAGGGCCCACTCGTGTACCCTTGATGACTGCGCGACACAAGGCTTTAAGCCTTGCCTGGGCCCGTCAACATCGACATTGGACTATTGATGAGTGGAAACATATTGCCTGGTCGCACGAGTCTCGTTTCAAATTGTACCGAGCGGATGGACGTGTGTGGGTGTGGAGACAACCTCATGAATCCATGGGTCCTGAATGTTAGCAGGGGATTGTTCAAGCTGGTGGAGGGCTATAGTGATGTTGGGCAGGTACAGTTGGAGTGATATGGGACCCCCGATACATCTAGATGCGACTCTGACAGGTGACATCTACATAAGCGTCCTGTCTGATCACCTGCATCCATTAATGTCCATTGTGCATTCCGACGGACTTGGGCAACTCCAGCAGGATAATGCGACACCCCACACGTCCAAAATTGGCACAGAATGGCTCCAGGAACATCCTTCTGAGTTTAAAAACTTCCGCTAGCCACCAAAACCCCCAGACATGAACATTATTGAGCATGTCTAGTATTCCCTGCAACGTGCTATTCAAAAGAGATCTCCACCTCTCATACTCTTACAGATTCATGGACAGCCGTGCAGAATTCATGGTATCAGTTCCCTCCAACACTACTTCAGACATTTGTCTAGTCCGTACCATGTCGTATAACGACACTTCTGCGTGTTCGCTGGGGCCCTACAAGTTATCAGGCAGTAGTATCAGTTTTCTTTGGCTCTTCGGTGTATAACAACATGCACTGCTAACAGATCAATATTAGTAAATAACCAGCGACCCGCCTCGGTTTTGTATGGGTTGCACTAATTATTTGATCTGTACTCGAACGACTTTCCAGTGTTGCGGTGATACATTAGATACACAAATCGTCCTCGTGAATCAGCCTATCTGTTAGTGAAACCCTGTGAAAATCACCACATGTTTGTGAGATTATTCTTCATGTACATACAGAAAACCGCGGCGGGGGACTTTAAGTTGTACTATGTGGGACACGCATCAGATAGGGTTGACGGAGAACACAGAAAAAGTTCAAAGAAGGTAGGGTTGACGGAGAACACAGAAAAAGTTCAAAGAAGGGGAACTCGCTCTGCATTATCGCGAAATAGGTGAGAGTGCCACGGATATGATACAAGGGTTGGGATGGCAGTCATTAAAACAGAGACGTTTGTCGCTGCTACGGGACACTCTCATGAAATTTCAGTCACTAACTTTGTCCTCCGAGTGTGAAAATATTTTGTTGGCGCTCACCCACATAGGGAGGAATGATCATCGTAATAAAATAAAGGAAATCAGAGCTCGCATGGTAAGATTTAGCTTAAAGGTGGTTCGATGAACCCTCTGCCAGACACTTAACTACGAATTGTAGAGTTATCATGTAGATGTTGACGCACAGATAGTCGTCATCCCCGACCATATGCGTGTAGCGGCAATACCGTAGTCCTCCGTATACTCGCGAGCTCGTGTACTCGTTCTCCTTTCCGCACTGGCTCTGTGTAATTGCATGGGAATATTGAGAAACCCCACATGTCCGTTTTTTTGACAAAACTAATTTACTTACCACTTTGTACTTTAAACATGTGCTCGATCACGATATACAGAAACTTCATACATTCTGGCATTTTATGCGGCCATTGTATCTTCGAAACTGAAGAGAAGCCCCACACGTAGTAAACATGGAGGCTTTCTCAAAATTTTAGTTATCAGCACTGTTTTAAACAGAGAGAATAATCGGTAGTGCCAGTTACTCTTTAGTTTAATCGATTTCTATTGTTATTGGTGGTAAAATGTCAGGCAGTTGTGATGTTGGGAAATTGTAGTCTTGCACCGTAGACCTCTTCCAGACAATATCGGTAATCTTGCTACCTTTCAGACAATATTGGCAATCTTGCTATTACAAACTTCAGTCTTGCTATAGTTACTAATCTGGTCTGTATGTACTGTCGTAACCTGCAATGTACTATACGCGCTCTGCCACGGCAGATGCCTTACTGGAAGAGTGAGTGAGTCCCTCCAGCAGCAGCGGCAGCCTGAATACGTGCTGTCGAGAGAGTGTTGGCGGAATGTTGTTTGTCGGCGTGTCTTTGGGCTCTCTTGTGATAGGCGCTCCTGATCCAGCACCTGCTATCCATCTTCGCGCTACATCTTTGCTGACCGGTGTGCTGGCGACTGCTTACGCCAGCACAGAAATAATAGAAAGATTAAAGAATGCAGTGGAGTTTCTGAAACATACAGCCAATAAACGAGCAAGAGTGAGAAAGGAAGCATGTATAGATTGGAAAGGGGATACAGTTATGACTGCAGATAAGTATTGCTTCAAAATTAATCTACTATCACAGCAAACACAATAATGAAGAACATTAAATTCAGCTGAATATGTAATTCTATTCCCAGTTGCTGGATGAAATGCATGGCAATTAAGATAATGGAGGCCAGCGAGATAGAATTATACACAAAATTTTGTTTAATGCTTGTGGTACGGGAAAAATTCCAATTTACTATCCATTACTACTACTTTCAAATAGAGGCTACGCTTACCTTCCATGCGATAGAGATTTCAGCATGGTAAAAATGAAAATTAGAAAGGTGGATAGGATATGTTTGCCGAAAAGAGTATGCAGACTTAGTAATAGAATCCAGCAAGAAGATGAACTTTGAAGGGAAAATAACAAAAACAGAAGAGATGCTGAATTTTAAAGACTGGTGGCCAGCTCTATCAAAAGAATGAAACTCAAAGAAGGGCTACAAAAAGAAAAACCGTCAACACAGATCATGCAGCTTCTACTATTTACATGAAAGTCTTAGTGTTGTTAAAGTTAGGCCATTCACTGATGGAGCAGAAGAGCACACATTCCAACTGGCTTGCCATCTGTAGCTCCATCAAAGCCTATAAGTCAGTTTAATCAGCATCATGTGGCTACAAATGAGAATAAAATGCACTGTCTAAGGCAGTTTTCATTATTCATACCAGAAGGAGAAATCGTCCTGAACTTATAATATGACATACTATTGGCCAACAAGTGACAAAGAATGTACCATGCGTGGAGTACAACACCGAAGAGAATGGAAAATAGGCATAATTAGTTTGATTTTTGCCCATATTAGCAATAAATTATGAGTTAAATGATGATTGATGCTTATTTTATTATAAAACACCGAGAAAACCGATAAGTTCGGTACATAAATTTTAACTTCTTCTAGAAATAGCAAACAGCCTGTCAACTGCAAAATGGAAGGTTCATAAAAACCCCTTTGCTATGGTTTCAACATTTACAAAATGCGTTTCCTCAGAAGGAAATATTGACAATTGGATTACATGTTACGGCAGAGGTATGTCAAAATACAGCCAAAATGCGTCAGTCAGTTATAGAATTTCACCTCCATTATAATTAAAACATGCACAACATGGCTGAGTGCACTAGTTGTACGTTGTTGAGGAAATACCAAATGACAACAAACATGTTGTGCATGTTTTAATTACAGTGGAGGTGAAATTCTGTGTTTGACTGATGGCCTCTCGGCTATATTTTTTTAACTTACCTCTCCCACAACATGTGATCCAGTTGTAAAGTTTCCAACTGAAGAAAAGGTTTTTATAAACGCTGAAGCCGCGGTAAAGAGATTTTAATTGTAACTGTGGTGTCACTGCCAGACACCACACTTGCTAGGTGGTAGTTTTAAATCGGCCGCGGTCCATTAGTACATGTCGGACCCGCGTGTCGCCACTGTGTGATCGCAGACCGAGCGCCACCACAAGGCAGGTCTCGAGATACGGGATAGCACTCGCCCCAGTTGTACGGACGACTTTGCTAGCGACTACACGGACGAAGCATTGCTCATTAGCCGAGCCAATAGTTAGAATAGCCTTCAGCTAAGTCATTGCATGTATCTAAAGAGTCTCACTTGTATCGCCACAATCTCCAGATGTACCAAAAGGATGGATTAAAGTTAAGTATTCTAGAAGCTACGTACTTTTCTTTCTAGCATTCATTACGTATCCTGTTTCAGACCTCACGCCATCCGGCTTTAACTTAGCACGTGTCTTTCGGCTACTTCCATGGCGTGGCTGTCTTGCTACGCCACAACAGTAACACTCCACCCGTCACTTAGCTGGTTTTGGGGTGTGTTCACCCCAACTAATTGACTAACAGATCAACAGAGAGTGCAAAACTGCTGCAATATTGGATAACACAAAAAAGTAATATGGCCCTGTGACTCCTGATTGAACTGCGGTGGCAGTGTTGACATTAATTTATCCAGAATTGATCACTTTTAATTAAAAAGGGGTGCACATTGATGTTATATTCAGCTATTGAACACCAGATGCAAATGTTGAACATAAAATTAATTAAGAAAGTGACCTGGGATTTCAACTACTTGATTGAAAACAGATGCAGTCGATTAGCACAAATTTATTTTAACTCCCGACCTTCAATCATCACATTACAAGACTCTCCTATCAGGCAGTGGTAATAAATTGCGTTTGCGTGGAGTAAAGTGCGATAACTCAAAAGTGATTCCTATCGACTGATCCAGGCATAATGCGAAGTGATAGAAGAATTCTACAATACATGGTCCATGAAACCCTTGTGGAAGCTTTGCCGACGTGATCCAACAAATTAATCAGTGGCCGGAGCAGGCGCAATATCACCGAATACAGCGTGGCGGAGCGTCGTTGTTGTGTGGACTTCGGCTGACCTCGTGGTGCTGCAAGGCTACACTTGTCTATTCACTCCTAGCTATCTGGTTCAGTACATAGCTGAACTAAAACTTCCTATGTCCAAGTTCAATTGTTCCATTTGCTAAGTCCTAAACTGCAGAGACGCTCACGCTTTGTCAGGCAAGCTGAGTAAAGAACGCCACGTCCGCACTCTAGGCAAGCTGGGAATGGAAGACCTCTACGGAGACTTCTCACAGTCCGCTCTTTGCCTCGGTTTCCCCTCCAGCAAACTCACTTACGCCAATTGCAGCACAAGTCGCGTTAATTATCCGTCACTTCCCAGTGCTGACCAATGCCTGCTCTGGGAAGTGAACAAATTCCCACAAAATTTCCCTTCCTCTCAACTTCTGCTATTTAGCTCCTCCCAGGCCACCCATCAAGATTAGTGTCTGCACAAACACAAATTTTTCCGGAATTCTGACTCCCAGGAGAGTACTTCAAATTCCTTGGTCCTACGTTCCCATTGGAGGCTGGTGTATTTCTTTCTGTCGCTCTTCACTTGATTTACTTCAGGCTCTGCGGACTGTGAATTCAGCGTGAAGTTGCTATAGTCACGAACACGCATATTTTGACCTCTGTTGACCGCTCTACTGTAGCTTTGTGTCGCTTTCTCGCATGTTTCACTGAAAACGGGATGACAGACATTTATCAACAGGTGTACAAGTTCCCCATCTGCTTCCCAGTACACCAGCATGGGGTCAAGCACCCACTCACTGTCACTCATCTTAAGGCAGCTGGGGGCTGAGCCCCGCTACCGCTTTCTCAGAGCTTGAGCCGCCCTAAGCTGCCTATTGTCGCTTCCCTTCGCCGCTCCCCTGCCGGCCGGCCACTGTCACTCTGTATACTTCCCTGGGATAAACTAGCCTCCAGTAAATCGACGCGTTTCCACAAAGTTTTTCATGTCATGTGAATTACTTTAAAACCATCACCCGACGTTAATTATTCCAATACATCTATACTATACCCTCTACAAGATGCATTGTGCCTTGTCAGTTACTTTTGTTCAGCTCTACTGTTCGCTCAACGTGAGTTAGGTGATCTTTAATGACTTCATGTAAGGGGCATAGTTCTTGCCATCTTACATAATAAACCATCCATTTTGCATCTGTATGTCTGTTTACTATAGGGCGCAACAGAACTGACTAAGCAGCTTTAAGGAGCAGTAAAAAGTAAATCTGGATGTATAGAGAAAAAATATTTTATTTTCTAAATTAGTACAATATACCATTTTACAATCATTTAGTTTTGAAAATAATGTCCTCAAGAATGCGGCCGTTAGCATCAATACATTGTTGCAGACGATCCCTGAAGTTTCGAGCAGCTCTTGCACACATACTGCGGGATATGGCATTCACTCTTTTAACTCTGGTAGGGTGTGAGGGTGGCTTTTGATTAGATTAGATTAGTACTTGTTCCATAGATCATGAATACGACACTTCGTAATGATGTGGAACGTGTCAGGTTAATAAAAGGTGTCTATAAAAGATATTACATTACACAAAATATTACATGACACTTAATTTTGTTTTTCATGGGGTTAGGGAAATTATCCACTTACTATATCCAAAAATTCATCTAATGAGTAGAAGGAGTTGCCATTAAGAAATTCTTTTAATTTCCTTCTAAATGCTATATGGCTATCTGTCAGACTTTTGATGCTATTAGGTAAGTGACCAAAAACTTTTGTGGCAGCTTAATTTACCCCCTTCTGAGCCAAAGTTAGATTTAACCTTGTGTAGTGAAGATCTTCCTTTCTCCTAGTGTTTTAGCCATGTACACTGCTATTACTTTTGAATTCGTTCAGATTGTTAATAACAAATTTCATAAGTGAATATATATATATATATATATATATATATATATATATATATATATATATAACAATCCGCTGCAGAGTGAAAATCTCATTCTATATATATATATAGAATGAGATTTTCACTCTGCAGCGGAGTGTTTTATATATATATATATATATATATATATTGTGAGGCTACAGTGAAGATCTCTAGCTCTTTAAATAAGTGTCTGCAGGATGCTCTTGGATGAGCTCCAGCAATTATTCTCATTACACGCTTTCGTGCCATGAACACTCTTTTACTCAATGATGAGTTACCCCAGAATATGATGCCCTACGAAAGCAGAGAATGAAAATAGACGTGGTAAGCTAATTTACTGAGATGTGTATCGCCAAAATTTGCAATGACCCTAATAACATAAGTATCCGAACTCAAACGTTTCAGCAGATCTTCAGTATGTTTTTCCAGTTCAATCCCTCATCAACGCTACCGGTTTCTGATCGAAGTCTATATTTGTTAATGGAGTCATTCCATTTACTGTGTGGAACTGTATGTACTGTGTTTTGTCACAGTTTAATGAGAGCCCATTTGCAGAGAACC
Organism: Schistocerca piceifrons; assembly: GCF_021461385.2. Lineage (NCBI taxonomy): Eukaryota > Metazoa > Arthropoda > Insecta > Orthoptera > Acrididae > Schistocerca > Schistocerca piceifrons. The sequence continues at coordinate 322,296,348 of NC_060143.1, read as the reverse complement.
ACTTAATGATTTTCTAAAAAACATTGTTTACAATTTCACCAGTTAATTCTTGTCTGTTGGGTGTGATAGCTATACTTGTATCATCGGCAAAAAGTACCAGCTTTGCATCGTCGTGAATATAGTATGGCAAGTCATTAATATATATTAAGAACAGCAGAGGACCCAATACTGAACCTTGTGTCACCCCATTCTTGATTGTTCCCCAGTTTGAGAAATCAACAGTTTTTGAATATTATGTGAACTGCTTATTTCAACTTTCTGCACTCTTCCAGTTAGGTATGATTTAAACCATTTGAGCGCTGTTCCATTCATACCACAGTACCTGAGCTTATCTAGAAGTATTCCGTGATTTACACAATCAAAAGCCTTTGAGAGATCACAAAAAATCCCAACGGGTGACTTCTGGTTACTCAGAGCATTTAATATTTCATTAGTGAAAGTATACACTCCTGGAAATGGAAAAAAGAACACATTGACACCGGTGTGTCAGACCCACCATACTTGCTCCGGACACTGCGAGAGGGCTGTACAAGCAATGATCACACGCACGGCACAGCGGACACACCAGGAACCGCGGTGTTGGCCGTCGAATGGCGCTAGCTGCGCAGCATTTGTGCACCGCCGCCGTCAGTGTCAGCCAGTTTGCCGTGGCATACGGAGCTCCATCGCAGTCTTTAACACTGGTAGCATGCCGCGACAGCGTGGACGTGAACCATATGTGCAGTTGACGGACTTTGAGCGAGGGCGTATAGTGGGCATGCGGCAGGCCGGGTGGACGTACCGCCGAATTGCTCAACACGTGGGGCGTGAGGTCTCCACAGTACATCGATGTTGTCGCCAGTGGTCGGCGGAAGGTGCACGTGCCCGTCGACCTGGGACTGGACCGCAGCGACGCACGGATGCACGCCAAGACCGTAGGATCCTACGCAGTGCTGTAGGGGACCGCACCGCCACTTCCCAGCAAATTAGGGACACTGTTGCTCCTGGGGTATCGGCGAGGACCATTCGCAACCGTCTCCATGAAGCTGGGCTACGGTCCCGCACACCGTTAGGCCGTCTTCCGCTCACGCCCCAACATCGTGCAGCCCGCCTCCAGTGGTGTCGCGACAGGCGTGAATGGAGGGACGAATGGAGACGTGTCGTCTTCAGCGATGAGAGTCGCTTCTGCCTTCGTGCCAATGATGGTCGTATGCGTGTTTGGTGCCGTGCAGGTGAGCGCCACAATCAGGACTGCATACGACCGAGGCACACAGGGCCAACACCCGGCATCATGGTGTGGGGAGCGATCTCCTACACTGGCCGTACACCACTGGTGATCGTCGAGGGGACACTGAATAGTGCACGGTACATCCAAACCGTCATCGAACCCATCGTTCTACCATTCCTAGACCGGCAAGGGAACTTGCTGTTCCAACAGGACAATGCACGTCCGCATGTATCACGTGCCACCCAACGTGCTCTAGAAGGTGTAAGTCAACTACCCTGGCCAGCAAGATCTCCGGATCTGTCCCCCATTGAGCATGTTTGGGACTGAATGAAACGTCGTCTCACGCGGTCTGCACGTCCAACACGAACGCTGGTCCAACTGAGGCGCCAGGTGGAAATGGCATGGCAAGTCGTTCCACAGGACTACATCCAGAATCTCTACGATCGTCTCCATGGGAGAATAGCAGCCTGCATTGCTGCGAAAGGTGGATATACACTGTACTAGTGCCGACATTGTGCATGCTCTGTTGCCTGTGTCTATGTGCCTGTGGTTCTGTCAGTGTGATCATGTGATGTATCTGACCCCAGGAATGTGTCAATAAAGTTTCCCCTTCCTGGGACAATGAATTCACGGTGTTCTTATTTCAATTTCCAGGAGTGTATATAGAATTTTCCATTGAAAAACTCTTCTGGAAACCAAACTGACATTTTGTTAAAACTTTATTATTACAAAGGTGTGAAGCTACTCTACAATACATTACTTTTTCAAGAATTTTGGATGAGGCAGTCAGAAGAGAAATTGGGCGGTAGTTGTTGACAACAGACGTATCCCCCTTTTTATGCAGGGGTTTAACAATGGCATACTTCAGTCAATCTGGGAAAATACCCTGCTTCAGAGAGCTATTACATACGTGGCTAAGAATCCCACTTGTCTCTTGGGAACAAGCTTTTATTATCCTGCTGGAAATGACAATTTTGAAAACCTTTTCCTTCAGATATCCCCAAAGAAAGTAGTCACAAATGCTCAAATCTGGTGACCGCGCAGGCCACCCGACATCACTCCTCAAAGAGACGAGGCGTCCCGGAAACATTTCACTCAAAACAACAAGTGAAATTCGAGCTGTGTGATCAGTAGCTCCATCCTGTTGGTACCTCAAGTCCCTCAGTCCATGTTCTTCAACAGTCACGTCCATTCTGGGTTGCAGAAAACTTTGCAACATTGAAACACAACGTGTGGAATTCACTGTCACGGTCGCTTCTTCCTCAAAAAAGTAAGGGCCCACCACTCCAAACTGTGATATGGCACACCACACTGTCACTTTAGGAGAATGTTGCGGTCTTTCATGAATAATTCTGGACTTATTTTCAGCCCACTGGCGAAAGTTTTGCTTATTCACGCGCACACTAAGATGAAAATGTGCCTCTTCACTACTGAAGAAAGCTGCATTCGGAGGGATCTGAGCAAGCCTTTGCTCACACAGGAAATGACGGTTGGCGCGGTCTGCTGAGCGTAAATCTTGAGCAATCATATTTTGAGAGGATGGAACTTTAAATCGCATTGCAGAATCCTTCTGCAGCCTGAAATCCCCAATGCAACAGCATGTCGTCCAGCAGAACGTTGCGGCGATTGTTGAGTTGCTGTTCTCACTCGCTCCACATTTTCTGGCATCTGATGGATCTGCGTCGGCAGGTGTATCTATTCTTAGTGTGCTATCAGTATCCTCCAACTGCCGAACCCAGGACAGAATTGTGTTTACATTAGGAACGGCATTGTTGGGTGGAATGTTGAACTGTCGCCGAAAAGCTCATTGTGTAGGGACCACAGATCTGTTGTTTTCATAATAAGCGCGAACGGCAAAACCACGATGTGCACCGGTTCATACTATGCTGGCTGTTGAAATGGAGTCAACGACTGAAGAAAGGCAGACCACGTGCAACTGCCTACCCCCACCACAGCTCCAGCGGTAATCGATAGAAACCACACTACTGCCCATTAAAATTGCTACACTAAGAAGAAATGCAGATGATAAACGAGTATTCATTGGACAAATATATTATACTAGTACTGACATGTGATTACATTTTCTCGCAATTTGGGTGCATAGATCCTGAGACATCAGTACCCAGAACAACCACCTCTGGCCGTAATAACGGCCTTGATACGCATGGGCATTGAGCCAAACAGAGCTTGGATGGCGTATACAGGTAAAGCTGCCCATGCAGCTTCAACACGATACCATAGTTCATCAAGAGTAGTGACTGGCGTATTGTGACGAGCCAGTTGCTAGGCCACCATTCACCAGACGTATTCAATTGGTGAGAGATCTGGAGAATGTGCTGGCAAGGGCAGCAGTCGAACATTTTCTGTATACAGAAAGACACGTACAGGACCTGCGACATGCGGTCGAGCATTATCCTGCTGAAATGTAGGGTTTCGCAGTGATCGAATGAAGGGTAGAGCCACGGGTCGTAACACATCTGAAATGTAACGTCCACTGTTCAAAGTGCCGTGAATGCGAACAAGAGGTGACCGAGACGTGTAACCAATGGGACCCCATACCGTCACGCCGGGTGATACGCCAGTATGGCGATGACGAATACACGCTTCCAATGTGCGTTCACCGCGATGTCGCCAGAATCTGGATTCATCCGAAAAAATGACGTTTTGCCATTCGTGCACCCAGGTTCGTCGTTGAGTACACCATCGCAGGCGCTCCTGTTCTGTGATGCAGCGTCAAGGGTAACCGCAGACATGGTCTCCGAGCTGATAGTCCATGCTGCTGCAAACGTCGTCGAACTGTTCGTGCAGATGGTTGTTGTCTTGGAAACGTCCCCATCGACTCAGGGATCGAGATTTGGCTGCACGATCCGTTACAGCCATGCCGAAACGATGCATGTCATCTCGACTGGTAGTGATACGAGGCCGTTGGGATCCAGCACGGCATTCAGTATTACCCTCCTGAACCCACCGATTCCATATTCTGCTAACAGTCATTGGATCTCGACCAGCACGACCAGCAATGTCGCGATAAGATAAACCGCAATCGCGATAGGCTACAATCCGACCTTTATCAAAGTCGGAAACGTGATGGTACGCATTTTCTTCCTTTCACGAGCCATCACAACAACGTTTCACCAGGCAACGTCGGTCAACTGCTGTTTGTGTATGATAAATCGGTTGGAAATTTTCCTCATGTCAACTGGGTGTTCTGTGATGTCCTTAGGTTAGTTAGGTTTAAGTAGTTCTAAGTTCTAGGGGACTGATGACCATAGATGTTAAGTCCCATAGTGCTCAGAGCCATTTGAATCATTTTTCCTCATGTGGTGTCGCCACCGGCGCCAACCTTGTGTGAATGCTCTGAAAAGCTAATCATTTGCATATCACAGCATCTTCTTCCAGTCGGTTAAATTTCGCATCTGTAGCACGTCATCTTCGTGGTGTAGCAATTTTAGTGGCGAGTAGTGTACTTAGTCGGTTCTGTCGCCCTCTGTGTTTCTACAAGAAGATTACATCTCACGGTTGCCGCTCCACTCATGTACAAAATTTTATAATAAATTTTAACTTAATGTCAAGAAAATGCATTCTTTCCTTTGTATACGGTTTAACGAAAGACGAGAAGTAAAACGGAGGTTCAACATTATTTTAAAGCTTGAAATGTTTTTTGTGTCTCCTGAAGAGTTTAGTTTTTTGGATATGTGGGGATTCACAATATCCTCATTCAGTTATATCCGACAAGACACTAAAGTGGCTTGTTGTCGGTTACAGGGGCAGCGGCGGAGACTCGAGAGTCGTCTGCGAGCACGGGACACGACGTCAGAGGAACTGCTGGCGAGTTTAGAGCCAGTTCACGGAGCGGTTTTCTGATCTCTAACGTGTGGCCTGCGGTAAACCCTTAATTGCTCGGAGGCAGCGTCGGCCACCTTCAGCGGCTTATACCGACGTTCGTCGCACACCGCAGGCGTGTACACGCCACTAGGATGAGCCATGTCCTGGCAGCGCTATACGGGTATTCGTTTTGTGCGGCTGACTGTGACTTGCCCGGTTCGGTACCTCGTTGACTCCGTGCTAGAGAGTAGAACTAACTCTAAATTTACTTCCTTACGTTTATAGTGGCAATTTTTTTGTCATCAGACTATCGGTTTCGGCCTATAATGACCATCTTCGGCATCTGACAATATTGCTATGGCTGCAGTACATTAGGACATGTTTTATAAAACAGATCTATATTCGGGCCACTGTTATATTCGCGACCATGTCGCAGCTTGTGAGAACTTACTCTAATATCCCATCGTTTTAAATCACTAAACTGACCTAGCAAAATTGTTGATAAAGAATCTCTACCTTAAAGGTAAACTCCTAAGCATGTCACATATACACACACACTCTCATTTACTGCCATCCTACTTCCTGTTAGAAGTCTGCAAAGTACACTTACACAAACCACATATTTTACAAAGCAATAAACGTACTGCAGCATGTAGCATCGTTGTTTGCCTTATAAACCAAATTAGATGCGCTAAAGTTCTATCAACACTGCAAATAAAATTTCTGCTAACGAGTTTGTTTGCGTGACCATCCTCCGTAGCAAGCACAGAAATATTTGTTTTGTAAATTAATCTACAGGTATACATATCAGAACAAAGGTGTATCATAACTGTATCATTACAGATCTCACTGATGGTGCTTTAAATTGAAAAAAGGTGAAAGGCGTCTGGGAGAATAAAATACAATGCAACAAGAGGAGGCGTTTCTTATTTCCAAAACTTAAATTTCACCTAAAGTTCGTTTTACCTCTTACCTAAATAAGAATATTTCCTTTGGCATGTATAATATAAGTAATCCAGATATAACCAACTCAAAAATGTTCCTGCTTAACTTGCCTTGTTCTACCTTTCATTCTCCTATTTCCTTCAACCACTTCTCTTCCTCCTTCAGAAGAAGCTGCTTCTCATTTAGGCAATGCTTCTGGTTCACCCTAAAATTGATAAATTCTTCCTTCCTACACATCTACGCTCTGGGTCTCGAATTGCAGTTTGACTGTAACTGAAGACTACCTGTGAAGGTCCTTGGTAACCTGAAATGAACTTATTAATTTTTATTTTCTGCCAGTAAGCGTTTGATCATGTTATACACTACCAAATGTGGTACTTAGGCAGTTCTGTTTTTTTTGTTTTGCATGCCGTTCTGCCATTCTAGAGCATTAGCATTCATCTTTTTAATATGACTCCAGATTATTTTTAACCTTTTACTAAAATTCCGAACGGAACGTGTACCTTCTCGTGGGGTCGGTTGGCACGATTCGAAGGGGGACGCCATTTTTAGCTAAAAACAATGTTGCAGGGAGATAAGCTCATGTTTTCGCAGGTTTTCGAGCTATACGCAGCCCTCATAAATGATTGCAGGTCGCCCCATCACTGTGGCTACTACTTACGTAATTACTTAACATTTTTTCCGCTGTCCTGTGAACTCTTTCAGTTCACCCTAGTGCACTAGTTCGCAGCTTCTTTACGTGCCGTAGTCGGCATAATTGCTTCAATAACTGAGGCATAAAGATGGATCACTGGACAGTTATTTCAGACTGAGGTTATCCGAATTTCAAGAAGTTATTGGTTAACCACAGCCTATGCCACCGTTTCTGTCTGTCGCTTCAGTATGGCGAACGTGGCACAGAAACGTGGAAAATGATCAATTGTAGCTAATACGTATTGATTCCTTGCTGGTGCAAATGGGTCAGATCATTTGGAACTGTCTATTTGTCTGAGGTAATCTTTGTTTTGGGGTTCACTGACACCACATTCGATTTTTTGTATGCAAGGAATGCAGACCTTTATGTAATGCTTTACGTCTTGTTTCCTCACTGACCACCAATAGCTTTCCATAACTTTTATCTGTGGCATGTGATTCGCTATGTCCTGTTAAGCTGGAATCACGAGCCTGCCTGAGTACTTCTTTCCGCAGGCACAACTATGCGACGGCCACATCGTGTTTGCTTAAACAGCACTCCGCCGTCATAGCTGAATTGTGCTCGCCTCGCGAATTTCTGACAAACTAGGCCAGCAACCTGAGTTCTGCGTCGTTCTTTCCCACTATGTAGTGTTTACGCTCGTATCTCTGGCAGTTAATATTGCGAAGATTTAGGCTCATTATTTTGCAGTATTCAGTGCGTCATGAACTCCAATGAAGCTTTACGAACTGATAGTGCTTGTTTAACCAACTTAATAGTGATTTGATGGTTAGAAGAAAGTCAGTGAACGATATTACTATGATTGTGAATTCAGTGCACGTGAGTTACGGCGAGTGAACCAAACACATTATTAATGACACTTAGGCGTTGTTGATGAACTTATACGATTTAATTGTGAATTGTGGTAAATCGCTGATGCCTTGCAAGCCATTTAGATCTAATATCGGAGTGATATTTGAACACACATTATTCGGGTTATCAACAAGAGTGCTATCTTATATTGTGATTCATAGCTAACGTAAACAGTCACTATGTTTACAAGGGCTCCAAATACCGGATTATGTAAACCTATATCCTAATAGCGCTTTTGGTTGGGCATGTAAATAGTCCAAAATCGATTCTGGAAAGCTGTTTCTTGCTGCCGGTTTTCCACTTCCACAATCGATTTTCGCTACCATATAAACGCACAGCCGTGCTTGGGCTGCCAGGTTGCGACCTGTTTGAAAACATTTCGGCTAATGTAGGCGGAGTGACTTCTAGCATTGCGAAGGAGCGGTAGAAATATTACACTGAGTATGGAGCTGTCAATCTCTAATATTTAACTGAAGAGAAATACCGATTGTGCCGATTAAATCAGAAACTGGAACAGCGGATTTCCAGGCGCCATTGACGGGGTAGGAAATCCACTTCCGGTCTTCACGTGTAAATACAACAGCGAAAAACGGTTTCCGAAATTTGGTTTTCATCTTCCCGAAGATGTGTTGCATGTAAACGTCGTGATTGATTCTAAACTGTATTGACGAGGTGCAGTTGATGGTATCTTTTGAAGTGAGTTATTTAAACGCTTACGTGCTCAAAAAAAGGCGTATCGTCAAATATTTAATTGCAAAACTGCATGAAAGATTACATTGACACCAGGAATTAACGTGTTCTTGAAACATCGAAACATGGAGTCTTCCTTTCTTTCACAAAATCACGAACTTTTCCTACGAACGTAATTCGACGTTATACGTCGAAATTGTCCTTGAGTCTATCTGTGGTCAGCGAAAAGGATATACCTTAAAAGGATCAATTTTGAAACAGAAGCAGATTTGACCTTTATGAATACTACTATGGGTTCGTTTGCATTGATAGATAACATTTTTATAGACCAAGATAGGTTTAAAAACATAAATTCCTGTCCTGTTGAGAATGGCCTTTCTGATCATGATGCTCAGCTAGTTACAGTATACGACATAGCTCCATTCAGTGATTCAAAACTACCCTCCAAAGCTGTGCGTTCAATTAATGACTCAACAATTAGAAATTTCAGAGAAAATCTTCAGCAGTTAGACTGGGATGAGGTGTACAAGGAACCCGATAATAACTTATTTCAAGACACACTTGTAAGAGAATTTGAAAATTGTTTTCCCCAAGAAAGTAGTTAAATCTAATTATAAGAAACCATGCAAAAAACCTTGGCTTACTAAAGGAACAAAAATATCTTGTAACCACAAAAGGGAACTTTATCTAACAACAAGAAAGGGTAATGACCCAGAAACAGCCAAATATTATACAAACTACTGTGGTACATTAAGAAAGGTTATTAAAAAGTCCAGAAGCATGTGCATCATGTCTGAAATTAATACCTCTGATAACAAAATCAAAACAATTTGGAATATTATTACAAGGGAGACAGGGCAACCAAGAGTACAGGATGACGGCATCACCATCAAAGCGAATGGAGGCTGAGCGGTTCTAGGTGCTTCAGTCTGGAACCGCGCGACCGCTACGGTCTCAGGTTCGAATCCTGGCTCGGGCATGGATGTGTGTGATGTCCTTAGGTTAGTTAGGTTAAGTAGTTATAAGTTCTAGGGGACTGATGACCTCAGATGTTAAGATTCATAGTGCTCAGAGCCAAAGCGAATGGAAACATGCTAAACAACAAGCCAGAAGTCGAAAACATTTTGAATAATCATTTTTTAAATGTTATAGAGAAAACAGGATCTAAATGTTCATTAGAAGAAGCAAGGCAGTTAATGGAAGCGGCCTTACCAACACCATTTGATACAATTGAAATTCCACCCACCTCTCCTTCTGAAATTAGGAAGATAATAAACTCTCTCAAGAATAAAAGCTCACGTGGAATTGATGGCATTTCCAGCAAGATAATAAAAGCTTGTTCACAAGAAATATGTAGGATTCTTAGCCACATATGTAATAGCTCTCTGAAGCAGGGTATTTTCCCTGACAGACTGAAGTATGCCATTGTTAAATGACTGCATAAAAAAGGGGATACGTCTGATGTCAACAACTACCGCCCAGTCTCTATTCTGACTGCCTTATCCAAAATTCTTGAAGAAGTAATGTATTGTAGAGTAGCTTCACACCTTTGTAAAAATAAAGTTTTAACAAAATGTCAGTTTGGTTTCCAGAAGAGTTTTTCAAAGGAAAATGCTATATATTCTTTCACTAATGAAATATTAAATGCTCTGAGTAACCGGAAGTCACCTGTTGGGATATTTTGTGATATCTCAAAGGCTTTTGACCGTGTAAATCATAGAATACATCTAGATAAGCTCAAGTACCGTGGTATGAATGGGACAGTGCTCAAATGGTTTAAATCATACCTAACTGGAAGAGTGCAGAAAGTTGAAATAAGCAGTTCACATAATATTCAAAAACTGTTGATTCCTCAAACTGGGGAACAATCAAGAATGGGGTGCCGCAACGTTCGGTCTTGGGTCCTCCGCTGCTCTTAATATATATTAATGACTTGCCATTCTATATTCAGGAAGATGTAAAGCTGGTACTTTTTGCCGATGATACAAGTATAGCTATCACACCCAACAGACAAGAATTAACCGGTGAAATTGTAAACGATGTTTTTCAGAAAATCATTAAGTGGTTCTCTGCAAATGGGCTATCATTAAACTTTAACGAAACACAGTATATACAGTTCCACACAGTAAATGGAATGACACCATTAATAAATATAGACTTCGATCAGAAATCGGTAGCTAAGGTAGAATATTTAAAATTTCTAGGTGTGTGCATTGATGTGGGGTTGAACTGGAAAAAACACACTGAAGATCTGCTGAAACGTTTGAGTTCAGCTACTTATGCTATTAGGGTAATTGCAAATTTTGGTGATATACATCTCAGTAAATTAGCTTACCACGCCTATTTTCATTCTCTGCTTTCGTGTGGCATCATATTCTGGGGTAACTCATCATTGAGTAAAAGAGTGTTCATTACACAAAAGCGTGTAATCAGGTTAATTGCTGGAGCTCATCCAAGATCATCCTGCAGACACTTATTTAAAGAGCAAGAGATCTTCACTGTAGCCTCACAACATATATATTCACTTATGAAATTTGTTATTAACAATCCGAACAAATTCAAAAGTAATAGCAGTGTACTTGGCTACAACACTAGGAGAAAGGATGATCTTCACTACTCAAGGTTAAATCTAACTTTGGCTCAGATGGGGGTAAATTATGCTGCCACGAAAGTTTTTGTTCTCTTACCTAATAGCATCAAAAGTCTGACGGTTAGCCATATAGCATTTAAAAGGAAATTAAAAGAATTTCTGAATGGCAACTCCTTCTATTCATTAGATGAATTTTTGGATCTAGTAAGTGGGTAATTTTCCCAACCTTGACAAAAAAATTAAAATTATTAAGTGTCATGTAATATTTTGTGTAATGTAATATCCTGTATACACACCTTTTATTAACCTGACACGTTCCACATCATTACGAAGTGTCGTACTCATGATCTATGGAACAAGTACGAATCTAATAGAATATGATCTGAGTCCTGGATGCATTATGATTTACACCTGCGGCGTGGCGACACACAGTCACACCAGTAACTACACGAGAAATGAAATTCGTTACCCATTAACTAATCTGCCGCAGGTGAGGAGGGCCAGCGCGGCTTACTCCTTCAAGTTTTCTTGTGTGCGTGTGCTTAGCTCTCAATCCGTCTGTGCCACAATGAGATTTTTGTGGACGATGTACAATCTCAAAGTCATATTCGCTTATCCGTAGAGCCCAGTAAGAAAAATAAGTAGTTGGATCTTTTAGTGCTGTGTGATCTATTATGACCTTAAAACGTCGCCCTTACAGATAATAACAAAAATAAGTTACGTCAGAAAGTAATGCAACGATTTCTTTTTCACTAACTGAATAATTTTACTGTGCCTTATTGAGCTGTCTAGAAGTTCAAGCTGTTGGGTGTTCTTTCCTGTTTATTTTTTTAGTCAACACACAGCCTTGAACACGGCTGCTCGAGTCACACAATATAAACCGTTTCTGATAGTTAGGAAAATCAAGATCTTGACTGGTAGTCAATAATTTTTTTAATTTCTCAAATGTTGCTTCATTTAACAAACACATTAGAGGGCTTGCTGCCACGGCAAATTTTGGAATATATCCTTTATAAAAATTGCCAATCGTGAGCTATGACTGCAATTTCTTTACTATGCTAGGTGTTGGGAAATCCTTTATGGCTTGTACCAGGCGTGGATCAGTTCGAACATCATCTTGACTGAAAATATAGCCTAAATAGCTTTCTGTAATATGAACTGGCGCCTTTCTAAACTAAGGGTCAGTCGTGCATATAACCATTCAAATATCTCTTATAGATGCACCACGTGCTCTTAGAAGTCCCTGGAAGAAACAGTGATATCATCTAGGTAGACCATGCATTGCTATGGTTTCAGACCCCATAACATCCCATCTACGAAGCGTTGGAGACTCGGTGGCAAATTTTTCAAACCGAATGGCATCTATCGATAGTGTTAACGAGCAATCGGAACCGAAAACGCCATTTTGGGTCGACCCTCCAATGCTACTTCTAACTGGTAGTAGTCGCTTCGTAAATCCATCGTGGTAAAATAATGACACTGCCCCAGATTGTCTGAGCTCTCTGTAATGTTCGGCTGGGGTATGACAGTTGTTGTCCATTGGTTCAAAAATCTATAACTGCTGCAGAATATGTAAGCGTGCTTACCATCTGAGGACTCCTTTGGAACGATGATGACAGGTAGTGACCAGGGAAGGTACCATTTCAGTAACTTCATCCTGAAACTGTTGATCAATAAATTCCTCTATCACTAGTTGTAGATGGTGTGGGACCCGATACTCCTTTTTTTTTATTTTATACAGGCAGCACGTTCCCAGTGGGAATTCTGTGCTGCACTAGTGGCATAGTCAGCAATGGTCGAGGTGGGTTAAATAATTCTGCGTATTTCTCCAACAATCTCTCCATGCCCGCTCTATCACATTCTTTCATATGTGACATCTTTCTCCTTAGTGCGGTTAAATCGACAGTATGTCCTAGCTTTGTGTATTCTTCACGGACATTCCTATTCAACTAATCTTTTTTCTTCCATTTCTAAGTTAGCCATCGGTGCACCTTTTGATTGCCTCACCTCTTCCAAACCAAAATTCTGTACACTGATGGGCACTACCAGCTGTCGTCAATTTTCTACACAAAAAAATGCGTCATGTGAAACATTGTGCCTGATCGAGTTCCTCGTTCTCTACAAGGGCTCTATTACACACAAAGTATTAATCGGAAAATCAGATCCTACATTCATCCAAAGCAGCTTCCCTGCATCTTTCGGCATTGTATCAAGTGAGTCGGGTCTAAGAGATGGAGTACACAGTTTAACTGGCTTGCGCGATATCTCGGGCGGTCCTTAGAGCAGTTTCATTCTTTCACCAGCATAACAGAGATGGAACGACGTCCCACCCAGCTCCGCTCTACGGTTTGGCGTGACATTTAACAAGGAAGCCTAGCCCAAGAATGACGTCGTAACTTATGCCTATACTAGGGAGAACTTTCTATTCCCTCAGGAACCCAACACTGCAAACCGAGTGAATGAACACTGTTAACACCCACACTACTTAGTCTACAGTGTGGTGGGTTCAAATTCGCGGCACAAAATGCACTCTGGCTACCCAGTATAGATGGATACCTGTCATCCGGTATCAAACAAAGCTTACACAATCTACCCTTTACGTAGCCAAACAGACAAATGTCTGCCACTAATTTCGCACAGGGTCCTGTGGTCACGCTTACTGAGACAGAGGTCACACTGTCCCCTGTCTCGTTTAACGGAGGTGCGGGAGTATTACCGTGATTTAAACTTCCACGTGGCTGCCAACATTTTTGAATGGTGTGTCCTACCTGTCTGCGCTTTGACAGTGTGATTTCCTACAAAACTGCTGAATGTGGCCCGGAGACCCACATCTATAACGTCTAACTTCTGTATTAAAAACTATTCTCTCCTGAGGGGCCCTAGTCACTTGTTCAGTTTCAGACTAAGCTGCCGCTGTTGCTGCCGCTCCGTCCAAGATTTTTGGGAAATGTATGTGTGCAGACCCGGTAAAAAAGCGTCGAGGCCCGTTTTGATGCATCTTGCAGAATGGTCTTGTTGGCACGATCTTCATCCGTCAATTTATATGTGTTAATATTGCTTTAGGTGATACGATCTACAAAACTTACTATCGATTCTCCCTGTTTTTGTACTATACCATTAAGATACTACCTAGAAGTATATTTTTCTCCTGTAAGGTTCTACTGCCGCGCGCGATTAGCCGAGCGGTGAGCGGTCTAAGGCGCTGCAGTCATGGACTGTGCGGCTGGTCCCGGCGGAGGTTCGAGTCCTCCCTCGCGCATGGGTGTGTGGGTTTGTCCTTAGGATAGTTTAGGTTAAGTAGTGTGTAAGCCTAGGGACTGATGACCTTAGCAGTTCAGTCTCATAAGATTTCACACATTTTTTTTTTTTTAAGGTTCTACTAATACTTTCCCAACAGGCCATGAAGCACTGAGCATCCTGATACTTCTCATTTCCATTAAATATGTCATAGTTATCATTAACTAATTTTAAACGAACTACATTTAGCAGCCACACGGGACTCCAGTTCCATAACTTCGCCGCTGTAGGCGAACTATCGAAAAAGACAGAAACATCTTCCCCTGACTTACAAAAAAATGGGGCTAACAACAAGACAGTACTAACATCAGCGATGGGTTCAGATATGCTAGAAGTTGGCTGTTCCTTCTTTCACCTCTTAAACGATCTATTATATAGGTCAAATGACAACTACCGGTTTGGAACAGAGGATAACCAGCATGGGCCTATGTTTTGAAGGAATTCTGTTTCACTTGTACTAGCCTCTCTGGGGCACTGGGTCACAGGCTTCTCGAAGCGAAATAGAGGCTACGTGCGTGACTCAGGGACGGTGTGTGTTAGAACACTGCATCCACATGGCGGAACAGGGCGAGCAGCGGTCGCTGCCCGTCACTCGCTTCGCACGCGGGCGGCAGTTTCCGCAGTCGGTACCACGCGGTGTGCATTCACCGAGGGGCCCTGCCACGCGCTTTACGAAACCCAGACTGTCTAGAGCTTCGTGACAATTTAGCAGCGCTATTGGGCCTTGCAACCGTTGGAATGCATTTACAATTACAATATCTTTTTAGCTATAAATTTTCAGTGTTTTCCATAGAAAAAGTAAATGACCTATACTTGAGATCGACAGCGACTGAGTATGATCATGTATAACGAAAATGAAAGTTATAGTATAGTACTGACTGCTATTAAAGATAACTTATTTACCTGAAGAACTGTAAATTTCCGTGAAAGAGTTACTGATGAAATAATGCTCGCATTCAGTCATCTGCTGAAATTGTACTGACATTGAGACATATTTTGGACAGAACAAAAGAAATACATTTATGATGAAATTGAAATTCTGACTAGTTATTATTTTTATTCACACTTACGAGTCTCTCATGTAACACATGGAAGTGAACATCGGATGTAGAGCAGAAAGTAATAAAAAGCAATCATCAGACTAAAATTGGTCGTCAGCTATGCACATTAAAACATGGGAACATTTTTCCAGCTATGGGAAACTGCCGCCAGTGATAAACAGGTGCAAGGTTCCAAAGTTGTAAAGGACAGACCATTTAAACTGCAGAAGAAATCGCTAAGACTCAAATCGCTTGATAATGTCGCAAATTCCCATCTGCTTTGCGAATGAAAACAATGATTTACCAACACCTGACCACAGGTAAAAATTGGACATGGATGCAACCAATGCTGAATAGTGAGCTCAGCCTAATCGACACTCCGCTATGTAGTTCTTCACAGAACCTAGCCAGTCACACTGCCACTAGATACATGCCATGCTGTAAGAAAAGAAAAGCCGCAGATCTCTGAACACAATGGCTCTCTCAGAACTAATGTTCCAGTCACTCTCAGTACCAATGTCAATATCATGTACTTTTGTCTTCAACTGAGTGGCAACAAAATCAACATACCACAGCCTGTACGACACAATCATCCTCCAACCACCCCCTTCTGGCTCAGAACTGCCTGCTCGCAACAACTCACAATAAAATGCAGTTCGCTCCCGAAACTGCTCAGCACCGACTAATAAATCGCACTGCACTATGTGATGTGATGAGCCCACTTACGACTGCACACATTTGCAACAGACTGACTGCCTCAGTACAAATACGTCCATACCAGTGACTCCTTAGAATTACCAAACTGCAGCTGCCTTTTTTCTTTCCTTCACATACAACGAGCTCATTGGGAACCACCACGCGCTAGGCGTTCATTGGCTGAGACGCTTGCTCCAAAGATCACCAATGAAACCTAAATACTGCCCATGTAACAGAGGAATATCGAAATCAACCAGCGAGTGGTCGGAAAATATGCCAAAGGACTCTCACATAATCAGTAAGCAAAAACACGTAATCGAAATGAAGGGTGACTGAATAAAAATAAACTTTTCAAATTCTACCACCAAACTCCCCACGTAAATCTTCTTGTAATAGTGTACCCAGTTCAGTAAACTTTCCTGTAACCTCTCCACTAATGCTTTCGACCTGCTCTCTTAACCCATCAGTACTTTCTTTCTGCTCTTTATCGCTAGTTTCTACACTACTGGCCATTAAAATTGCTACACCACGAAGATGACGTGCTACAGACGCGAAATTTAACCGACAGGAGGAAGATGCTGTGATATGCAAGTGGTTAGCTTTTTAGAGCATTCACACAAGGTTGGCGCCGGTGGCGACACCTACAACGTGCTGACATGAGGAAAGTTTCCAACCGATTTCTCATACGCAAACAGCAGTTGGCCGGTGTTGCCTGGTGAAACGTTGTTGTGATGCCTCGTGTAAGGAGGAGAAATGCGTCCCATCACGTTTCCGACTTTGATAAAGGTCGGATTGTAGCCTATCGCGATTGCGGTTTATCGTATCGCGACATTGCTGCTCGCGTTGGTCGAGATCCAATGAATGTTAGCAGAATATGGAATCGGTGGGTTCAGGAGGGTTATATGGAACGCCGTGCTGGATCGCAACGGCCTCGTATCACTACCAGTCGAGATGACATGCATCGTATCCGCATGACTGTAACGGATCGTGCAGCCACGTCTCGATCCCTGAGTCAGCAACAGATGGGGTCGTCTGCAAGACAACAACCATCTGCACGAACAGTTGGACGACGTTTGCAGCAGCATGGACTATCAGCTCAGAGACCACGGCTGCGGTTACCCTTGACGCTGCATCACAGACAGGAGTGCCTGCGATGGTGTACTCAACGACGAACCTGGGTGCACGAATGGCAAAACGTCATTTTTTTCGGATGAATCCAGGATCTGTTTACAGCATCATGATGGTCGCATCCGTGTTTGGCGACATTGCTGTGAACGCACATTGGAAGCGTGTATTCGCCATTGCCATACTGGCGTATCACCTGGCGTGATTGTATGGGTTGCCATTGGTTACACGTCTCGGTCATCTCTTGTTCACATTGACGTTACATTTCAGATGTGTTACGACCCGTGGCTCTACCCTTCATTCATACTGGGGTATTGTGTTGAAGCAGCATGAGCAGCTGTACCTGTACACGCCATCCAAGCTCTGTTTGACTCAAAGAGGTCGTTGTTCTGGGTACTGATTTCTCAGGATCTAAGCACCCAAATTGCGTGAAAATGTAATCACATATCAGTTCCAGTGTAATATATTTGTCCAATGAATACCCGTTTATCATCTGCATTTGTTCTTGCTGTACCAATTTTAATGGCCGGTAGTGTATTTATCATTACGTTTTCACACACTATCCTCTATTTTCCCTGACAACTCCCAACTTAACGCTCTACTGTTACTCTTACTTGTAGCCTCCATTTTTTCAGTTTGTTGCCTATAACTAGCTTCTGTCGTTTCAAATTGCGCCATTCTCGTCTCCAGTCTTCTATTGAATCCTATTGCAGTTATCCTGTTTTGTAACTGGCGAAATACTTCGCTGTTTTACCCGAGCAGGGCAAACTTTAGAGACAGAAGAAGTATTTGCAGATGTATCACAACTATCAACAGCTTCAGGTTGCTGAATCTCGCCACAAATGGTTGGATTCTCACTTGTGAGAACTCTACAGGTGTCCTGATTGTCAGTGACATCACCAACTGCAACACCCTGCAACTGATTGCTAGGTATTGCAGCTTAATCACCTTTAAGTACCTTATCATTTCCCTGGATATCAGTAACTGACAAGACTTTTGAATCAGAACAACCTACAGCTTGAAATTCTTCTCTTCTCCTACTGCTTTTAAAGTGACTTCTCGTGTTTCTCTTCTGACTAGCTGTTGGTTTGTTCATTCAGTACTGGTTACAAGTATCACCAAAAAGAAAAATCAGAAATAATTTAAAATCACCTAACAAAATACAAAATTACATATAGATTTATAAGTCCTGAATTGTTAAAAAAATGAAACTGCCAAAACCAGTTTTCAATACACAGAACAAGTACTGCCCTGTAAGGATGTATGCATCGGAGCAATAAAAAAATTTCAGTAAAACAAATACAAATGGTGTTTATACAATATAGCAATATATTGGTAAGCAACCGGGAGAAAACAAAACCCTTGTTCTTTTAATCAAGAAACATACAGAAAAACCCTTTCTTTTAATCCTCGGAAACTCAACAGATATTTTTGTGTTTTTGTACTAAATGGTTTTGCTTGCTTTTTAATGTGCTACACTTAGTGATGATTAATTTCCATATATAGGATACCCTTTCAAACAAAAATGAATACGCCCCATTTAATATGACGCAGTCAGACTACTCCCAGTTATGGTTCTTCAGGGACCGCTACTTAAGCAGTGCAACAGAACATTTTATTTAATATCTAAAATACGTTAATATTGCCCACTGGTTAACTACCCCTTTACTGAAACCAATTTGAATCTTCCTAAAAATATTTAATTTTTCTCTAACTAGGACAATATATATATTCATATATAAAGGGATTATACTTCATGGCGAGCTTGTAATACCATCATATTACAGAACATGCAATCGGAATGTGATGCCGTCTCGAAGATCTCGAGACCTACTTACCTTCCAAAGAAACTCAATAACGCAAAGAGTGGCTTATTTCTGAGAATTGGCTTGGAACAATAGTGATGCTGGGTGAAACGTTAAATGAAACTGTTACTTCCACATAAACCAATTTGCAAGGTTTATAACTACTCACATCTGTTATCTCACAATAATTGCCCTTCATTTAGCAGAATATATAAATGACTTGAATAAAGGTTCAATATCTGCATTTATTTTTGATTATTATTCTGCCACAGACATACAAAAGTTTACATAGCCCACAACGATCAATGTCACAGGAACACATGATGTCTTTAGCATTCTCATACATAGATCAGTTCTTTAATGTTCAGTGGCAAATAATAAGACACATAACTTATCTGGCGAATGAAATATCGACTTTCTAAACACGAACACGAGATACATACAGTTCATAAAGAGAATGGAAACTACCCCACTGAATCATATTCATGAGAACCACTCTGTCGCAACATTCAGTAACTGAGCCGGACAGATCTTGGCAATCCAACATGGCTCTCCCCACATTTATTCCTAGTAATGCAAAACTGTTACCTTTGTGCAGAACTGTCGCATGAGAATAGCTTGGTTTCAATAAAATATCTCACACATATGAACCATAGCTGTTTTCACACACACACACACACACACACACACACACACGCACTCACATACATACATACACACATTTATATATACAGGTTGAATCATCTAAAACTTGCACCGCAAATACTGCGGGAATGGAAATTGCTTTTGATGTGTGGTTTTCATAGATTGGATTGGTGGTCAGGTGCTCCTATTGTTAGCCAGTCAACAGATTGTAATAATATTTATAAAGCATATTTGTGTGAAAACATACACTTGTTTAAATGGAACAGTGCCTATTGACATAACAAACTAAATGTAGGATCAATTAGAATGACACTGGTGCTTGTTGCAGGAATCTAGTGTGAGTCGTTTATGAGATATCGTATTTTGAAGAGTTTTCACATTAACAATTATTTGTGCAGTTCAAACTGCTTGGTTACTAAGGACAATGTTGTTATGTTTGCTTCTAATGTGCTTGTGTGTTCTTTGAGTGCACTGTGACTTGCTAGTTACTTAATGTGTGACAGTCCACGCAGTAGATTGTGAGTGGAGGATGGGATTTACCAATGCATAAAAAGCCATCAAGCCCATGGTGTATGGAGGGTATAGGAAGAATGCAGCTCGTTCTTGTACGTTGTATATGGCATGATACCTCAATAGATGTAAGCCATCTTGGCAACTACTCACACATCAAAAAAAGTTTTGCAGCACCTCGGTTCCGAGAGTTCCGGAAACTGTACAGAAAATTGGAATAGAGATCAACATAAACATCATTTCCTCCATTTTTATTGCTCATGAAAACGACAACTGCATGTTGTACCACCATACGGCGAGACCTTCAGAGATGGTGGTCCAGACCGCTGTACACACCGGTACCTCTAATACCCAGTAGCATGTCCTCTTGCATTGATGCATGCCTGTATTCATCGTGGCATACTGTCCACAAGCTCTTTCCTGTTCTATTCACGAATTCTGCTCGGGGCGAGGGGTAGTCGATAAAGCTCTGTAAGAGCTCTAATCTCTGTGATTTCCTTGTTGTAGTCATTTCGCGAAACGTATGTGAGTCAGAGTAACCACTCACAAAGGCTGTAATTGTTGTATGGCAGGGAAACATGGTAGATATTCTGATGCTTTAGTGACGAACTGATTCATGCTGGAAAAAAAAAAATTAGTTCACGTTTTGGTCACCAGGTGCAATTCTGGCCCTGTGAATACAAGAAAGACGTATAGAAATGTTGTAAAATGAAACTCGTGCAACCGTCCTTTCATTATTATTTGTTATATAGCAACCAGTTTCAGTGGCTCAGTACATCATCTTCAGGCCCTATATGACACTGAGGGGGTGAACTCCAGTCGCATACACGATCCCATTAATGGCCAACATCTATGAACTGGTTTCCGTACGTTACTGTAACAGCAACGTCGTGTCTGCAACTATCAGCTACCAATTGACTGGAGAAACATGTTTACCGAGCGAGGTGGCGCAGTAGTTAGCACACTGGACTCGCATTCGGGTGGACGACTGTTCAAACCCGCGCCTGGCCATCCTGATTTCTCTAAATCGCTTCAGGCAAATGCAGCGATGGTTCCTTTGAAAGGGCACGGCCGACTTCCTTCCCTAAGCCGATGGGACCAATGACCTCGCTGTTTAATCTCCTCCCCCAAATCAAGCAAGCAAGAAACATGTTGGAATGTTTCTCCATTCAGTTGGTAATTGATGGTTGTAGACATAACGTCAACGCTGCTGTTACAGTAGTCTAGAGAAACCAGCTGATACATGTTGGCCACTGATGGGATCGTTTATACTACCGAAGTTCACCCCCTCAGCGTCAGCTAAGGCTTGAAGATGGTGTATTGAGTCACAAAAACTGGTTGCTGTATGATAAATAATATCGAGAGGACAGCTGCAAGAGAACTGCCGCAGATCCACAAACCTTCAGTCAGAAGGATGGACATAAAAGTATAGAAATATTTCCATAAGTAATGGGCAGAATGGGTCGAACAAGTGAAAAAGGCATAATGTTGATTTTGTTATTAGCAGCCACTTACACAGTTTGTTCAATATAAGTACCACAGACGTTGACGAGATGCTGTGCAGCTCCAGGATTGTACCTGGTGGCAAAAATTGGAATTAATTTTTCCAGCATAATTCGGTTTCGCATTAACGCATTAGAATATCTACCAAGTTTCGCTGCCATACGACAATTACAGTCCACACAGGACCTCTGTAAGTAGCTACACTTTAATTTCAACGGTAAACCTGGCCATGATGCATAACGTTCCTCCTGAAGCACCTGCCACTGCAGTTTGTCGAGCATCTCCGTAACGTTCTCGCGCCGTCTGAACGATTCTGTGACGAAACGCGCTGCTCTTCCTTGGATCTTCGGAATCTCTTCTACCAATCCAACTTGGCAAGCGTCCCAGTCCGGTGAATAATATTCAAGGATCAGTCGAACTAGTGTTTGGTAAGCCACTACTTTCGTGGATGGATTAGGTTTCCATATAATCCTCCCATTGAGTCTCAGTCTAGCATCTGGTTTCCCTACTGTTTGTTTTGTGCACTCATTTTATTGTGCACTCGTGACGGTTAGTCCTAGGTACTTTACAAAAATTACTGTTCCAAGGGATTTGCTGTCAATGCTGCAGTCGAACAGTAGTTGATCTTTGCGCCTTATCTATGAGCAGTACATTAAAGGAAATCTACTGTAAGACGATGAGAATAAACAGAGGATGGAGAGGATACAGAAACACCAACACATTACCACGCCTAACACGGTCTAGGAAAACCGTTGGCGCTCAAAAAGCTTCCAGTCGTCTCGGAATGGATAAATACAGGTTCTGTGAGGTCTCCAAGGGAGTAGTATAGCAGTCTTCCCGCAAAATTGCGGCAAGTTTATGGAACGATGATAGAAATGGAGAGCGATCACGCATCAGTCTCTCCAACGTAGACCACAAAGATTCAATAATATTGTGATTTGGTGACTTAGCACAGTCAAATGGTGCTTTACCCATAACAAAACTGCAATTTTTCCCCCCTCAGTGATTCTATATGTTTTTTGGTGTGCTGAATTCAACTTTTATGTTCGCAAGAAATAGGTTGGCTCCCTTTACCACGCTGAAATCCCCGACTTCCGAGAGGCTCCTACAGTTTATTTCTTGCAAATGCGAAACAGTTCGTCAGAGTCAATGTGGGTGCAGGCGAGAAACGCAAAAAAAGCCTCGGTAACTTGCGTTTTATTAACGTGGCCATTATTCACAAATTCAAGTAGACAAAATTTCTACAAATTGCAATAACCAGCTGTGATTTTATGACGAGCATTATAGGCGTTAGAGTCCTCTGAAGAACAGCAATTTTTTGACCCTCCCGCGAAAACGTCAAAGAAAGCCCAATCCTACCTCCTACAACCCGAAAAATATTCAGGTTATCAACAACCTTCCCCCCCCCCCCCCCCCCATACCACCAGTAAGTACATTAAATTTCCTTCAAGAGACGCCTGTAAAATTCAATTTTCTCATAAGTGGTGACGGGACAGCGCGAAAAATACGAAAAATCTCTTCTACGCCTTGCAGACAAACGACTCCTCCCACATGTCTATCTCTCATCGGAACTACACTTTCTGTGTATTACGATTAAAGAGGTTGTTTCGAATGAACTGATAGTAAAGCTTGTTTGATGAAAAAAATTAACAAATTATATTTACAACATTTTAGTTGCATGCCTGCGAATTGAAAGATGAATATGAAATCTGTGTGTAGTAATACTCGTATGTGATGAAATGCCATTATCTCGAGTAGGTAGTTTATCTGGAAAAGAATAACGGTATTTAATGATTGAATATGGATACAAAAGACAGATAAAGTGAACTATCGATTATAAAGGAATACCTTAAATGGTGACATGTGAGCTGTTTTTTTAGTCATCTGCGTTTTATTGTTGCTGGCCCAGGCATTGCTTCGTGGGAACGACATGCTCCAGGTAAAGCATCAGGGGCTGTGGAAAGTCCAGGCTGAACAGTGTGTTGTTGTTGTTCTTCAGATATAAAATTGTAAATCAGTGTTAATGTTGTGGTACAGAAAAACTGATTAGTAAAGATGCATTATGCTAAAAGATATTAGACGAATTAATAACTTCTATCGTCACAGATGCTTTAGACAAGAGGCTCGCCCAGGTCGTCTTCATCTTCTATACCAAATTTGTCGTCGATGTTGGACCATTACCCTTCACACTGTTAGCAAAGTTTCGTGCACAACAGTTCTGCTCGCCTACACCCACATAGACCTTAGCAAACTGTTTTGCACTTAACAATCATATACAACCGTTCGCTCGACGAAAGGTCCGTAATCAAAGACTGGAAAGTTGCACAGGTCACACCAATATTCAAGAAAGGTAGTAGGAGTAACCCACTAAATTACAGGCCCATATCGTTAACGTCAATATGTAGCAGGATTTTAGAACATATATTGTGTTCGAACATTATGAATTACCTCGAAGAAAGCTGTCTATTGACACACAGTCAACATGGGTTTAGAAATCATCATTCCTGAGAAACACAACTAGCTCTTTATTCACATGAACTATTGAGTGCTATTAAGAAGGGATTTCAGATCGATTCCGTATTTCTGGATTTCCGGAAGGCTTTGGACACTGTACCACACAAGCGGCTCGTATTGAAATTGCGTGCTTATGGAATATCTTCTCGTTTAAGTGACTGGATTTGTGATTTCCTGCCAAAGAGGTCACAGTTCGTAGTAACTGACGGAAAGTCATCGAGTAAAACAGAAGTGATTTCTGGCGTTCCCCAAAGTAGTGTTGTAGGCCCTTTGCTGTTCCTTATCTATGTAAACTACTTGGGAGACAATCTGAGCAGCCGTCTTCGGTTGTTTGCAGATGACGTTGTAGTTTATCGACTAATAAAGTCAACAGAAGATCAAAACAAACTGCAAAACGATTTAGAAAAAATATCTGAATGGTGCGAAAAGTGGCAGTTGACCCTGCATAACGAAAAGTGTGAGGTCATCCACATGAGTGCTAAAAGGAACTCGTTAAACTTCAGTTACGCGATAAATCAGTCTAATCTAAAAGCGGTAAATTCAACTAAACACCTAGGTATTACAATTACGAACAACTTAAATTGGAAGGAACACATAGAAAATGTTGTGAGGAAGGCTAACCAAAGACTGCGTTTTATTGGCAGGTCACATAGAAAATGTAACAGACCTACTAAGGACACTGCCTACACTACGCTTGTCCGTCCTTTTTTAGAATACTGCTGCGCGGTGTGGGATCCTTAGCAGATAGGACTGATGGAGTACATCGAAAAAGTTCAAAGAAAGGCAGCAAGTTTTGTATTACCTCGAAATATGGGAGAGAGTGTCACAGAAATGATACAGGATTTGGGCCTGAAATCGTTAAAAGAAAGGCGTTTTTCGTTGTGACGGAATCTTCTCACGAAATTCCAATCACCAACTCTCTCCTCCGAATTCGAAAATATGTTGTTGACACCGACCTACATAGGGAGGAACGATCACCACGATAAGAAAAGGGAAATCAGAGCTCGTGTTCATTCTTTCCGCTCGCTATACGAGATTGGAATAATAGAGAATTGTGAAGGTGTTTCGATGATCCCTCTGCCAGGCACTTAAATGTGGTTTGCAGAGTATCCATGTAGATGCAGATGTAGATGTAGATGCAAGAAATAAACTGTAGAAGTCTCTCGGAAGTCGACGACTTAAGTGTGGTAAGGGGAGCCAACCTATTACTTGTCAATTTCCACCCACACTGCTCTGGATCCAAGTAGTTTCAGATACACAACTGCACCAGATGGAAAACTGTTAAGGTGTGTTATTGAGTTACAGCTTCAGTAAAATGTGTGGAAGCCATGTTTGCTGATGCTTTGTAGACTGATGTCACATATTACTTTTACCTCATATTGTTGAGTGTCGTGGTTCTGTGCTTGTCACCACAGAGAGCAAACAGAAATTTTTCACCAGGCGTTGTTACTTTTTTCTATTGGCTGAATAGTCAGTGAATTTATTAATGTGTGATTAGAGATCCGGAGTTTAGAGATTGTCATGAGAAATTTAATATTACCTTGGTTGAACAATGAGGACATAGAGTCGCAATCATTCATTGTGTGGTTGGCAACCCTGGCCACCATTGGACTTCCCGGATGGTAGAGGGGAGGTCTCTCTCTATGGCTTGAGGAAATATTCATTGGAGGGAGTGTGGAGAGCCATCGTTATGATCGGGAAGTCAGCATCTTCCCCAAAACTGCGACACTCTTTTAGCCAAATCCAGGGATTCTGCCGTCTGTAATATCGGTTTGTCTGTATCATCAGCTGTCTACTTGGAGACGATTCCACTATCAGTGCATTTTGTCGTCAACATGCTGATCATTACATCGTTGTTTATCTCATTCGATAGAAAATTCATTGTTAACTGTTCGTGCCATGGTGCTGTTAAATTGTTTCTTCGTGGACTACTTTTTAGTCGACATCAATATACGTTCCATGGACGTTGTAGCTTTCTGTCCATCAGAATATCCAACAAACACGAGTGGCGCACTTTGTATTTACTTCACACTTAATAGCTATACGACTCGTAAATTTGTCCAAAGGTATACGCACCCGACTATACGAATCCGTACACATAAAGCCACTCGCAATCACAAATACTGTACTACTTGAGCAGAGGGGTTGGGACAAGGTCGGTGGGGGCGGGGGGGGGGGGGATGGGGGGGTGGGGGGGGGGCGAGCACGAAACTGTGCCACCAATGTGAAGGGTCGTGCTCCAGCATCGACGACAATTTTGATATAGAAGACGAGGAAGTCCTGCACGAGCCTATTGAAACACCACTGTCTGAAGCAGCAGAGGCGATGGAAAGTATTACTTTATGTAATGTTTTTCATCGAACTCAATTTTCACTAATAGTGACCACAGTACATAAACACACACAAACAACAGTGCAACAAAACACTACACAAACAGGTACAAACAGTGACAGAACAATAATGACACAAGTAATACAGGAGAACAAGAAAGAAGATTCAAGATGGTTCGCAGTGACATACAAGCACAAACTCACACATAAAATAACAAACATTTTCAAAAGACAAGAGATAAACATAGCATTCAAAAAAGACAATTCAATCCAAAGGCACATTCCAAAAATAACGAAAAACACACATATCTACCAAAAAGCAGGGATATACCAACTACAGTGCAACACATGTGATGGAAGGTATATGGGAAAAACCAGCAGAACATTTGACACCTGATACAAAGAACATATCACAGCATGGAAATATGGAACGAGCGACTCAACTTTTGCAGAACATTTGAGAGAAAATAACCACAAACCTACTACAACGGAAAATGATATGAAAATAATTACAATAAATAATGAAAGACATCTCCTAACATTACAGGAAAATTATCATATATACACAACAAAGGCTGAAAAACAACAACTACTAAATTACCAAGTAAATATCAGTAACAACTCACTGTTTACACTCATTGATCATAAAATAGGCAGAAATCCCAACAAGTGATTACATATCTGATTCCTCTTGTAAGCATATATGGGAAAATATAATACTAATAATTAATATTATTTTTAAGAATAAATAAATGAATAAAAATAGTAATAAAAATAAAACAAATATTGTTTATATTATTAAAAAAAGAAATCTCTCTCTCTTTCTTACACACACACCCACACACACACACACACACACACACACACACACACACACACACACACACACACACATGCAAAAGATGGCAGATACAGTGATGTGTAACGTAAATAGTGAACTTAGAGTGAACTGTAAGATGTCCACCAGGACGCCAGATGAGAAAAATCAGTTAGCTTGGATGCAATGAATTAGAAGTTACCTGTAAGTACCTTTCCATTTCATAAAAAAACGTTAAAGAACTGTTTTTAAATCTATAACCTAGATGTGAAACAATAACCTATGAGTAAAAATGGATGAATCATGTAATATTTCAGGACACCCACTGAAGATATCTTGTAAAATAGGCGAAACGCGTCTGGGTGCACAAATAAAACAATAATTTCGATGTGCAGCATGCGAAACAGGCATTTTATTTGAAACAGCTTCAGTTTATATACAGCTGCTGCGAAAATGGCCACTACAAGAAACACTTTAAAATATCTTCTTTTGAATTAACAGTGCTTGATATCACCAAAAAATTAATCATTTTGTGTGTGTATAGATCTCCCAGTGATAGTGTGGACACGTTTCTCAATAAATTAACAGAAGTTCTAGATAAAGTCTCAAGTACAAAAGTCAACATAATTCTGTGTGTTGACATCAACATCAACACTAATATCATAAATGAATCCAACAGCACCCTCATATATATTCTTCAAAGTTTTGGAATATCCCTATTAGTCAATAGCGCAACAAGGGTTACTACAATAACTTCATCTGTAATTGTCCATGTGGCCACAAATATGGACAGGGAAAAATGTGATATAGCTGTAAAAGATCTTGGACTATCAGACCATCTCTGTCAGATATCAACAGTAAAATCAGGCATCGAATCAGCCCCTAAATTACAAGCTTACAAACGACATCTATCAGAAAAATAAAAGATTTTCAAAACAACTAGCAAAACAAAGCCAGGATGAAGTGTATAAGGAAACCAATGCGAATATGAAATTCTCTAAATTCTCCACATTCTTTAAATTGAAGTTTGAAAATGCATTTCCAGAACTATACATGTCTGTATCAACATCTCACAAAAACAGATGGATAACAGCAGATATTAAGAAGTCCTCCCAAACACTTAAATACTTCAGTTCCATGAAAAAGAGTCGCAGTGATCCAGAATTCTTAAATTTATATCATAGATACAAAAAGACCTACTGGGAGGTGCTGATTGCTGCAAAAAAGTCATTTAATGGGGGAAACCACATTAGGAGGTTTAAAAAATCCGATTTTTATTGCATAAATTATAAGCTTAACTATCCAAAAATATGCTGTCAAAATTTCAAAGTGAAATTCGCAATCATTTAGATTTTATGAGCATGTAACCGAGTGCACATTGGGTATAGATATACGAAGATTTATCAACGGATGAATTACTGGAGAGATGTTTAGGTGGCCACACACAATATGTAAATGAAAGTTTTAATTCAAGTAATTGGGAATTAGCTCCTAAAGACTTGCACTCATGACTAAAAGTCGTTGAATTTGCATCTTATTTAACTGCGGGATTATTCAATGAAAGAAATCCATCCCTTCTGAGGGTCATGAACGAGGCAGGAATTGTAGTAGGCACACAAAGCTTCAATTATGCCGAACAAATGAATAACCAGGGCGTGAGCTGGCAGGGTCAACTTACTTCACTGGAAGCGAAGGAAGGTCAGAAAGCTCGGAAAGCACTGCTGCAGGGGCAAAACTAAGTCTATGAGGAACAAGAAAGATTATTATATGGTGCTGGTAAGCATTTTACATTATTGTGAACTTCCTTGAATTTCTACTTTCCGAGAATTTGTTTTTCAAACACGTTGAACTCGAAATGACTTTTTTCACATTTGCTTGCAGTCTAACCCAAAAAGTATAGAACCGATCATTATGAAAATTGATAGTATGATTCTTTATAAAGTTAAGAATTATATGAACCAACTTGTGAGATGATATCATGATTTTAAGAGTATTTTTCTTTGCATAAATAGAGGAAAAAATCGTGAAAATCAAAGTACATTGTTCCAGTGCCCAAAAAATTATTAATTTTTCATTATTTTCACCTGCATTGAGGTTCATATTCTTAGAAAATGAAACAAATATAACACCTGCAAATAATGTTGCACTAAATACAATGATGTTACTACCAACCTTAGAGAATGAAGTCAATAAAACTATTCAAAAACTAAAAAATAAAAAGTCTGTAGGCTTAGATGAAGTACTAACGTGTGTACTGAAACAATGCATAGAGATTATACAAGGCCCTTAACAAATATAATAAATGAATCCTTCACATCAGGGACATTTCCAGAGCAGTTAAAACAGGCAAGAGTTGTACCTTCACTTAAGAAAGGTAATGCAGAAGATGTAGAAAATTACTGGCTCATTTCTCTGCTGTCACCATTCTCAAAAATAATAGACACAATTATGAAAGACAGATTAACAAATTACCTGAATGAATACAATCTTTTAAAAGAATCACAGTTTGGTTTCCAAAGTGGCAAAAATAAAGAGTCTGCCATAGTAGAATTCTCAAAAGTTGTACTTGATGCACTTGACAAAGAGAAGTGTAGCAAAAATACAGAGTCTGCCATAGTAGAATTCACAAAAGTTGTACTTGATGCTCTTGACAAAGATAAGTGTTTCACAGGCATGTTTTTGGATGTTTCTGAGGCCTTTGATACAGTTGAACATAAGATTCTATTAAATAATTTAGAAGCATTAGGAATAAGAGGGGTAGCTAATGACTGGTTTCGATCATACTTATCAGATAGGGAGTAGAGATAACACATACGTTAAATAGATATAAACATTTAGTAAAACACTTATCAGAACCAAACTACATTAATATAGGGGTTCCACAAGGTAGCATATTAGGACCAATACTATTCCTTATATACATCAATGCCTTTCGCAGTAGTGTTACTCATGGTGAAAAAATTTTCTTCGCTGATGACAGCAATATTATAGTCACTGAGAAAACAAGAGAACTCCTTGTAGAGAAAGTAAATGAAACTCTTAGTGACGTTTACAATTGGTCAATAAGCAATAAAGTGACATTGAACATAAAAAACTGATGGCATGAATTTCAGTTTGAAGAAGGAAAATGAATATGTTAAATTAAATGTAGATGGGACCTCTATAACGGTGTAACAAATGCAAAATTTCTAGGAATGGATATTGATTCTCAGTTGAAGTCGTATGTATACACAAAGGTACTTGCAAACAGAATGTCATCAGCGTGTTATGCCCTTAGATTCCTATCATCAGTGTGTAATATGTAGTGTCTTTTAGTTACACATTATTCATACGTACACTCAATTCTTAGCTATGGCATTCTTTTTTGGGGAACAAATGCACATAAGAATAATAACCAAAAATATTAGTTGCAAAGATCTATTCAAAACACTGAGGATTTTAATTGCTCCATGTGAATAGATTTACCAGTCAGTTGTACACATAAAAAATAACATTGGTAATTTCTGCACTAACAGCCCTGCCCATGACCATGGAAAAGAGCTAGACTCAACTTATATTTACCAAGAAAAAGTAAAAATAAAACTCAAAATAGCATTTTCTACCAAGGAATAAAACTGTATAATAAATTAGCGAAAGAGATAAAAGAAACTGCAAAAGTACACTTATTTAAAAAGGGAGCTAGAAATTACCTTTTATGCAATACATCTTATACATTGAAGGATTACTTAGATAAAACAGAGTAGGGGTTTGGCAAAAATGTTATGCAAATAAATAATAATAATGATTATAAAACATCCAACATTCCACATAACACATTAACACTATGTCTTTTCCTTCTTTTTTCCTTTTCTAGAAAAACTTACCCCCAAGCTATGCATAGCACAATACTAACACCTCTTCCTCTTTCTGAGCTCAACATCTCACTTATTATATAGAGATGCTGACTCAGTTTTTCAGGATAGCAGATCGGAAGGTGTGGTACAGAGAATGGCCTGCAGATCACCAGTGTGTGTGTGTAGTGAGTGAAGTGTTATGAAACAGTGTGTGTATAGTGAGTGCAATGACTGATTGTGAGATATGAGTAGACATAGTGGCACTACATTATTTAATAAGCTATTTGTGAAAGAAGTATTATATACCAGGAGTAAATCTAATGATTGTCTCTAACTAGAATTCGGTAAATGTATGTGTGTATGAATTTGCTTATTTTAAATTGGTCTAAACTTGTAAATATTTTGACATGTATCCCTGTAAAAAGATTTCTACAGGTGAATAAAGCTACTACTACTGTTACTACTATTACTTCTACTACAAATTGAATGGACTATGTGGTGGCCAAGGGAAATGCGACGGTTCATCCTCGTGCTCACAGGTCTAGTCCTGGACAACGCAAACAGCGTGATCGGGGTCCCTGCCGTCTAGGAACAGAGTACTACCATTAGGGAATGGACACTGCACCATCGGATGGACGTGATCATCCAGAATGGTCGCATAATCTTTGAGAGTAATGCGATGTTGCGAAATAGTGTTCGGAACTATGGAATACCACGAATGGATGCCCAAATAATCACCAAACCCCTGCCATGTTTAACTATTGATACGTAAACTCGTCCGGAAGTTGGAAACAGTGTGGAACACGACTCGTTCGACCAAATGATGGTCGTGCATTGCCTCGTATCCCAGGTTTTATGGCTTCAGCACCATGTTTTCCTGGGACGCACATTTGCTTCATTGATGAGCGGTTTTGGAATTGCAACCTGCCCTGTAATTTCCTGCTTATGGCGCTCCCTTCACGTAGATTTGGCGCTGACAGGGTAGCGAGGCCAACATTCAGTTCTGCAGGGACTTTTGCGTCTGTCATTCTCTTATTTTTCGTCACAATCCTCTGCAATGACCGCCCGTCACGATTACTTTCGTCGCCTTGTGACTTAGCGGATGATGTTTCTCCGCTTTCCTTGTACGCGGTGTAAATCTTCGATACGGTGCATCTCGAAACACCCAACACTTTGCCACGTTGGTTACGTATTCACCCTCCAATCGAGCACTAACACTTTAGCCACGTTCGAATGTACGTAACTCCGACATCATGGATGCACAACTAATAGAACATTGTTCCGACCACTGCTGACACGCAACACATTCAGGACATTTCACTGGGGCCATTCATGGTCAAATACACCAACGCAACTTGCAGGTGTTAGACAACGACGCATTAATAAGTTCAAAGTTGATTCTACCTGCGACTTCAATACACTTTTGAATTCTCTTGAGAAAACTGCATGTAGTTGTTCTGATAATCAATCTGGCGCTCTTTAATGAGCGCAGCAATATTCTTAAGCCGACCAATTCGTTTCTTGTGTTTACCTTTACTTTGGGTCTTGCTGGGCAAGAAACCTGACCATTTTTACAATATTGGGTTTAGATGATGTGTCATTTGACAATTAGAATATGCAGCGGCTTTATCGTGCTGGAGGAACATGCCCATCCCTGTAGCAAAGGAACCTCTTCCAATAATGCTGAATGTTTCGTTTGAGCAAAGTCTAGACAACGATGCTCTGCAAGACGATATGGTAACACGACAGAACCGATCAACTGATTGTCTATCATAGCACACCATACATTTACAAATAAGCTTTTTGGAAATCTGTTTCTTCAAAGGCTTGTGGGTTTTGTCGGGCCAACGTTGTGCGGTACGAGTGTTATTGTCACCAATTCCAATCGTCTCCATTATCATGATTAATTTGTTGTAAATTACAAGAATAGAGGCTGTGAATACGTGATGTCCGCCTTACTGTTTTACGTGGAACAACAATGCACGTAGAAACTCTGCTTACATTTGTTAAAGGACAGATGAGGTATGACTCCTGGGCAATACACAATTTTCACATAGTCCACTGAAAACACGAGTAAATACTAAAAGCTGGTACTCTCTGATTAGGAATTCGTCTACTGTATCCTCTACAAGGTGGAGGTTGGATAGGAAACACCGCGTGAAATACACGCTTGAGCTATTTTTTTTAAAAAAAAAAGAAAAAACTTGTTTAAGCCAGTATTATGGCGTTAAATGTCATTTTCTGAAATTTTAAAGTAAGCAATGGCATATACTTTTCCGGTTAAATAGTATGTTCGACGTGAGAAGTTGTCACAATAGATATTTTTTCAGTGTGAGGATGGTGCATGGTCGAAACCGATAGTGAATAAATATATCGTAAGACAGCACAGTGCGTACCATGTCTATCCCCAAATGTATCGCTGGTGTTGATAGGCCCCTGAAAAAAATTTTGTTTGATTAAAAAGTTCAGGTAGCCTCTTACCCCTGAGAAGCAGTCGACACACTCACTTTGCAAGTAGGTGTGTCAAATACTGAAAGAAAAGGTTAATGTTTACCTTTAAATACATGTAAATTCGGTCCATCATTCATGAGAGTGCCCTCTATGTAGCGAGTTTATTTTATTTATTGTTGTTATCTTTCTTACATATTGATAAGTCACAGTGCAAAATATCTAGAAACAGCACAGACGCTGAAAATAAGAAATTACATGACAAAATAATCAGCGCTGTAATAAAAGATTAAAAGCAAAATAGCAAGTGTGTTTAGCCAAGTTTATATTTTATCATTATATGCAGTTTATACCACGTGCACGTCTAAACATATTCAGATACACCCGGTGTAAAGTTCGGATATCGATGGCGGCAAATTCATTGCTGATGCTGTCTTTCAGTTTCTGTACTTTTTTCATAGATTTTGCTGTTCAAGTGTCCCCACAGGAGAAACATCACAAGTTCTGAAATCCGGCGAATGTAGTGGCCATAAATGTTTGCTGATAGTTCGTTCCTCAATGAAGACATCATGGACTCGTTCCAAGGATACTTTAGACGTGTGGCCCATCTTGCCGGAAGAAGCAGTGTTGTCTTTCATATTCAGTAGTGAGTTGAGCACAAAATATATCATATATGCAACCGTGTGAGGATAGTGTCAAAACATATCGGTCGAATGATGAACGTTCCTGTTACACCGCACCAGACGCAAATTTTTTCGTCGTGGAGTTGTTGCTGACACATATACTGGGGTTCTCCGTTGCCCAGTACTTCGTGCTCTGAGTATTCACATGACTGAAAAGATGAAACAGTGCTCAATCACTCATGATGTTATTAAAAGGGTCTAACAAACCATTTTTGATGTTATCCAAAAGCCACATGCAGTAATTTACGCGTTTCTGACCGTCATCCTCCCGTAACTGCTGCACAGCTGTCACACGAGATGGCTTCAAATGAAGACTTTTCAATATCCACTGGCATCTCCTCCTACTTACATCTGCCTGTTGGGCAAGTTTTCATGTAGACTTCTTTGGGCTCTGAATAATCCTTCGACGAATGTCTGCAATAACCCCTGGTGTACGATCTGACGGAATTCTTTGTCGTTTTGCATTTTGCACAGATCCCTAGGCGCGGCAATTTTTATACAGACTCTGTATTGTTCTCTTCGCTGGTAGTCCACTATCCGGATGCATCACCCCGAAAATATCGCGAGTTTCCTTAATCGAACCAGTTTTCACATATGCTTCCTCAATTTCAATTCTTTCTTCTATCGAGAAAGCCATTTTGCAGACCGCAAAGGAAAACGTCAAACTTCACTTGTGAAATAAACTGAAACACTGACACAAGAATGCTAACAATCCATTATTGCTTAAAACTGTTCACTGTTTTAGCTGTTTGTTTCAGAAGTCGAAATATTGCATTCGTATTCAGAAGGGAGGCTATGCCATCCAGTTTATTTACTATTCCTCTGGAAACAGTCGGCATTTACAGTAGCTGTCTTAACTTCCAAGACCTTGTGTTTCTTTCTCTGAAGAGGATCCCCTATGGGAGCCAAAGTTAACAACTGTTAAAAGTTTATTGTCAGAAAAGCTACAGTATCGAAGTTTTTTGAGAACCTAGGAAGACAGGAGTTAATTATAATTAAACGTTATTTGCAGTATCCGACGTCAATGAATGTTGTTCCTAGATGTTCCAAGGGAAAGTTCCATTCTGTGGATATTTTAATCCCCCCAAGTAAGCTCTTCATAAAATAGCATACGAGGTGGAAACTGTCAAGTCATAATAAAGTGGAAGACAGTGAAAAAGTTCCTGCCCCGTAAATCAGTTTAGCAACTGACGTAATCTCGGCTTAGGTGTGAGTAGTCCACGACAGCTGTGTTATGTGTTCCTGTTGACAGTGGCAACAGCAATCGTATGAACAAGGAAGGCGTCACATTACTCACAGCTACTACGTAACATGTCAGCCAGAGACAAGGTTAAGGAAAATGCGTCTGCTACAGAAAACAAGGGAGAAAAACCACTGTCTCGGAATGGCTCCTATGTGGCTAATACACTCCTGGAAATTGAAATAAGAACACCGTGAATTCATTGTGCCAGGAAGGGGAAACTTTATTGACACATTCCTGGGGTCAGATGCATCACATGATCACACTGACAGAACCACAGGCACATAGACACAGGCAACAGAGCATGCACAATGTCGGCACTAGTACAGTGTATACCCACCTTTCGCAGCAATGCAGGCTGCTATTCTCCCATGGAGACGATCGTAGAGATGCTGGATGTAGTCCTGTGGAACGGTTTGCCATGCCATTTCCACCTGTCGCCTCAGTTGGACCAGCGTTCGTGCTGGACGTGCAGACCGCGTGAGACGACGTTTCATTCAGTCCCAAACATGCTCAATGGGGGACAGATCCGGAGATCTTGCTGGCCAGGGTAGTTGACTTACACCTTCTAGAGCACGTTGGGTGGCACGTGATACATGCGGACGTGCATTGTCCTGTTGGAACAGCAAGTTCCCTTGCCGGTCTAGGAATGGTAGAACGATGGATTCGATGACGGTTTGGATGTACCGTGCACTATTCAGTGTCCCCTCGACGATCACCAGTGGTGTACGGCCAGTGTAGGAGATCGCTCCCCACACCATGATGCCGGGTGTTGGCCCTGTGTGCCTCGGTCGTATGCAGTCCTGATTGTGGCGCTCACCTGCACGGCACCAAACACGCATACGACCATCATTGGCACCAAGGCAGAAGCGACTCTCATCGCTGAAGACGACACGTCTCCATTCGTCCCTCCATTCACGCCTGTCGCGACACCACTGGAGGCGGGCTGCACGATGTTGGGGCGTGAGTGAAAGACGGCCTAACGGTGTGCGGGACCGTAGCCCAGCTTCATGGAGACGGTTGCGAATGGTCCTCGCCGATACCCCAGGAGCAACAGTGTCCCTAATTTGCTGGGAAGTGGCGGTGCGGTCCCCTACGGCACTGCGTAGGATCCTACGGTCTTGGCGTGCATCCGTGCGTCGGTGCGGTCCGGTCCCAGGTCGACGGGCACGTGCACCATCCGCCGACCACTGGCGACAACATCGATGTACTGTGGAGACCTCACGCCCCACGTGTTGAGCAATTCGGCGGTACGTCCACCCGGCCTCCCGCATGCCCACTATACGCCCTCGCTCAAAGTCCGTCAACTGCACATACGGTTCACGTCCACGCTGTCGCGGCGTGCTACCAGTGTTAAAGACTGCGATGGAGCTCCGTATGCCACGGCAAACTGGCTGACACTGACGGCGGCGGTGCACAAATGCTGCGCAGCTAGCGCCATTCGACGGCCAACACCGCGGTTCCTGGTGTGTCCGCTTTGCCGTGCGTGTGATCATTGCTTGTACAGCCCTCTCGCAGTGTCCGGAGCAAGTATGGTGGGTCTGACACTCCGGTGTCAATGTGTTCTTTTTTCCATTTCCAGGAGTGTAATTACGAGGGATGCAAATAATGTAGTGGCAGCACTGATTGAACGCAGTATTTATGAACTAACAACTGCATTACATTCGTACATCGTAGTCACTCGAAAAGCCGTTGGGGACCCTTGCCGAGGAGTTTTCTCTTGATGATATCAAAGTAGTACAGATGCCGCGTGAGAAGTTTTCAAATGAAAAGAGAGCTGTTCTTCGGCTCGGATCAAATACCTAACCTGTGTTGTTAGGCTCGAGAAGTTGATCTTGCTGCAGTTGCTATAGAAAACAAGAATAAATCTTACACATTAATTATTGCCACACTTGGTTTTGAGCTTCAGTTTTGTTTACTTCAGACCACAACCGTACGAAGTTGGCGCAGTGTGTGCCGTTTAGAATAGATTGCATGTTAACTGATCGGTACAGGTGCCACGTCGATACTTCTAGCAAAACTGAGCGCATAACAGTGACTCCACATGGACCTTATATAGGTTTTGCTATAATGACATCATTGCGAAAAACAGCAATCTGAAGCGCTACAGTGAATTTTGACGTATAACAGTACATTAAAAGACACTAAATATACCGTAAAGTAAAATTTTATTAAATAACATAAGAAATTCACTATAAAGCAGTCTCATACAGAATGAACATAGTCAGATACGTAGTAATACATATTACATTATACGGGATTATTGGTAAAATACAGAATATAAATTGTTCCTAGCATATTTCCTAGTTTTAACAAAAATGTACTTCGATTAAGTGAAACAATCTTTTCAAAATTGAGTCTGTCAGGTAGGATATGTTTTGTACTTTCTACTTACACTCGTATTTTAACTGGATTCTGTTCTTTATTTTTTTGAATTACTTTAGTTTTAAACTGTATATCATCAATACTGATATGACTGAATTTGTTCTCAATTTAGATGACTTTAAAATTACTTCTGTTTTAAATATGTTACTAACAATGATGGTAGCAGAAATATATAAATAGTTTTAAATATTCCTACCAATTACAGTGTCTACTTGATGCATAAGGAACACATTGTGCAGGTTTATTTCATCATAACAGTCCAAAGTGTAGTATTAGTAATATTGCCCATATTTGGCTATACTAAGAATTGCCATCGACATATATTAGCTTTTCAGTTAATTAATGTGAGTGTGAAATTGCTAGTAACAAATTTTAAAAGAAGGGAAAAGGTCCTAGCTGTTACATCTCACATGTCAGGAAATGGACGGCCTCGGAGGGGTTCCTTCAACTTCGGAAAGAAGTCGAAGTCATTGGGACTCAAGTCCGGTGAGTACGGAGGGTGTTCCAAGACCACCTAATGCCACCGTCGCAATAAGAGCATATGGCATTGTTTGCGACATGACAACGTGCATTGTTATGCAAACGATTGGGCGATCGTCTCCAATAAACGCATAGCGAGACGCAGATGTCGCTCCGTAAATCAGCAATAGTAGTAACCGTTGACGGCATAAATTGGCAATAGTAGTAGCTGTTGACGGTTTATTTCTCATGCGCAACAAAAACACCCTCGTAGTCAAATGCCACAGCCAGCATAAGCTACGACCGACTGGGATGCTGTCGACATTTCTGTTGACGTAGCGTATGTTGGTGGCGCGATTCATTCGATTGACGCTTTAATCCAGGCTGGTATGCTCGTCCCCACGTCTGCTCAAAGGTAACAAAACGCTGCAGGAAAGATACTGCTTTGTTGCGCTATCCATCGAGGTGAATGCCAGCCAATGCATAGCGGTGCCATTTCTGTACATTAGTGAGTTGATGTCGAACCCAATGGGACGCAGTTTTCCTCAGGTTAAGACATTTCGTCAGTATGTGCCACATCGTTTGATGACTGAGTCCAGCCTCAACGGATAATTCCCGAGCAGTCCATCAATGAACTACAGAAATGAGACCACTAACAATCTCAATCTGATCTTGAAGATGAGACCTGTGCCGTGCAGATCCTCAACCTCATTATGACCCGCACGAAATGCTTTGACCCATCAAGCAACCATTGTGTATCGTAATGCATTCTCGCCATCGGTTTCACGGAATCTTCGATAACATTATGGTGCATTTTTGCCATGGCCAACCTCTCTCTCAATCCGTGAACGTTGATCATCTTCTGAAAACAGTTTTAGAACAGTGAAATAGAAACTCTTCACTTGAACGCCGCACAGCAACAACGTTCTCAACTGGATTACTCTCAAATGAACACAAAACATCGACAACGGCGCCACCTGTCCACTCCCATATCATATTTGCGCATACCCGACCTTCTGCGAGTGTCTGGACTACGTTGCTACTAATTTATTTACAGCCATCGTATTTAAAAATTCTGGAATACGAGATGTGGATGCAGAATCAAAACAGCTATCGGTACGATACCTGCAGATTTACTTTGTAGTGTGTTCAGTGGGGCACACCGGAAGAACTGAAAGAATCTCACTTCT
This sequence comes from Schistocerca piceifrons, assembly GCF_021461385.2. Lineage (NCBI taxonomy): Eukaryota > Metazoa > Arthropoda > Insecta > Orthoptera > Acrididae > Schistocerca > Schistocerca piceifrons. The sequence goes on along the minus strand of NC_060143.1, from coordinate 322,257,025 downwards.
GCAGCCGGTCACTGTGGCCGAGCGGTTCTAGGCACTTCAGTCTGGAACCGCGCTGCTGCTACGGTGGCGGGTTCGAAGCCTGCCTCGAGCATGGATGTGTGTGATGTCCTTAGGTTAGTTAGGTTTAAGTAGTTCTAAGTCTTGGGCACTGATGACATCAGATGTTAAGTCCCATAGTGCTTCGAGCCATTTTAGAGGGTTGGGTTATTGGGGGGAAGAGACCAGAATGCGAGGTCATCGGTCTCGCCATTTTAGAGCTCTTCTGCAGTATTTATAGAAGGAGTGGAACGAACTGACCAGCGGGAAATGCAGCAGCATTGCACAGGCAGAGGGGGCAACGCGTATGGTATGTCTCGCTGGTGTGAATTCATCTAAACCTACATCTACGTACGTACATTGCATGGCGGAGAGTATCTTGTACAACAGCTAGCCATTCCCTTTCTTGTTCCACTAGCAAACGGAGTCAGGGAAAAGCGACTTTCTATAAGCTCTAATTTCTCTTATCTTCTCTTGGCGGTCCTTACGCGAGATGTATGTTAGTGGCAGTAGAATCGTCGTTCAGTCTGTTTTAAACGCCAGTGCTCCATACTTTCTCGACAGTATATTGTGAAAACAATGTTGTCTTCCCTCAGAGATTTCCATTTGTTCCCGTGGAGCATTTCTGTAACACTCGCTTGGAGATCAAACCTACAAGTAACAAATGTAACAACTTCTGAATTACTTTGAAGTATTTCTCTAATCTGACGTAGTGGGGAGTAGTCGGGGTTTCTCTGATACAGACACAGGCTGCGATGTTGCCAGATTTCTGATGACATCATCTGCTATCGTCTTGCAATGCTGACAGATTTCGCTCCAACTCCTCTTGCCTTTCTGATATCACAATACAAGATGATTGAAGTAGGTCAGTGGTGCTAACTACAGAACCCAAGCTGGTGAAAGTAGTCCAGTTTAAAATGGTGGGATTCAAGATGCCTACTTGTCCTAAGTTCAAAATGGTAAGAAGTTCAAAAAACGTACTGGATTTTTCTAAACTCCAGGTATCCTAAGTTTAAAATTGCTGGAAATTGTAAAAAATCTAAGATGGAGCATTTACCTAAGTTTAAAATGATGTCACGTCGTTCTTATTTATACATGTATTGTGTTAGTAGTAGGATAATAATGTTTATTTCTTTGTTTAAATAAATGGTGCTCATGCTGGGCCAGTCGTGAGCTCTCTGGGCACCACACCAATAGTACAGAATCTCCATCTCTCCCCCCCCTCCCGCCTTCAGGAATCTGATGTAATGGTTGTGGAAGCTATTTACAGTAGGCCTACTACGCCATGCAATGTTGCCAGAAAATAGTTGTAGCATTTTCCATGGTGTTGCAGCTCCATACCCCCACTCTCACAGTGTCCAGTCATCTGGTGGATTCAGCACATATCATTTGAGCCCCAGTGAAATGTTGATCATGAAGTGTCATCACAGATCTATAGCCCTCAGACCGAAAAAACTGTCTCAAATAGTTCAATGTAAATACACTCCTGGAAATTGAAATAAGAACACCGTGCATTCATTGTCCCAGGAAGGGAAAACTTTATTGACACATTCCTGGGGTCAGATACATCACATGATCACACTGACAGAACCACAGGCACATAGACACAGGCAACAGAGCATGCACAATGTCGGCACTAGTACAGTGTATATCCACCTTTCGCCGCAATGCAGGCTGCTATTCTCCCATGGAGACGATCGTAGAGATGCTGGATGTAGTCCTGTGGAACGGTTTGCCATGCCATTTCCACCTGTCGCCTCAGTTGGACCAGCGTTCGTGCTGGACGTGCAGACCGCGTGAGACGACGTTTCATTCAGTCCCAAACATGCTCAATGGGGGACAGATCCGGAGATCTTGCTGGCCAGGGTAGTTGACTTACACCTTCTAGAGCACGTTGGGTGGCACGTGATACATGCGGACGTGCATTGTCCTGTTGGAACAGCAAGTTCCCTTGCCGGTCTAGGAATGGTAGAACGATGGGTTCGATGACGGTTTGGATGTACCGTGCACTATTCAGTGTCCCCTCGACGATCACCAGTGGTGTACGGCCAGTGTAGGAGATCGCTCCCCACACCATGATGCCGTGTGTTGGCCCTGTGTGCCTCGGTCGTATGCAGTCCTGATTGTGGCGCTCACCTGCACGGCGCCAAACACGCATACGACCATCATTGGCACCAAGGCAGAAGCGACTCTCATCGCTGAAGACGACACGTCTCCATTCGTCCCTCCATTCACGCCTGTCGCGACACCATTGGAGGCGGGCTGCACGATGTTGGGGCGTGAGCGGAAGACGGCCTAACGGTGTGCGGGACCGTAGCCCAGGTTGCGAATGGTCCTCGCCGATACCCCAGGAGCAACAGTGTCCCTAATTTGCTGGGAAGTGGCGGTGCGGTCCCCTACGGCACTGCGTAGGATCCTACGGTCTTGGCGTGCATCTGTGCGTCGCTGCTGTCCGGTCCCAGGTCGACGGGCACGTGCACCATCCGCCGACCACTGGCGACAACATCGATGTACTGTGGAGACCTCACGCCCCACGTGTTGAGCAATTCGGCGGTACGTCCACCCGGCCTCCCGCATGCCCACTATACGCCCTCGCTCAAAGTCCGTCAACTGCACATACGGTTCACGTCTACGCTGTCGCGGCATGCTACCAGTGTTAAAGACTGCGATAGAGCTCCGTATGCCACGGCAAACTGGCTGACACTGACGGCGGCGGTGCACAAATGCTGCGCAGCTAGCGCCATTCGACGGCCAACACCGCGGTTCCTGGTGTGTCCGCTGTGCCGTGCGTGTGATCATTGCTTGTACATCCCCCTCGCAGTGTCCGGAGCAAGTATGGTGGATCTGACACATCGGTGTCAATGTGTTCTTTTTTCCATTTCCAGGAGTGTATTAATGTGTTTTAGTGTTTATTATTATAATTTAATGTGTCTATGTGTATGTGTTTTCATGTTTTTCATTTATTTCCCCGCCAGTGCAATAGCTCCATGATGCACTGCCTGTCGCATTGGAATGGAAATCAAGTCAGCATGCAGAATTGTTTCCACACTTTGAGTTTCTTTCTTCAGTATCTGCACCAACCACCCATCAACTTGCTAGCATTGCACAGAGCACTGACAAATGTATTGTTATTCTCTACAATGTACAATCTGAATGCAAGTGACAGTGAACACGTTGTAGGCATGTCCTCAAATTTAGAATTAAATTATGTGGTAATTCTTGAAAATCCACGATTTAGTGATGTGAAGGCAGTGCTATCAGAATATGAATGGTATCAGCCATGAGAGGATTCAACACAAATAACTGAAATGTTCGATGCTCAAAAGCTGGCCGTGTTACGGGATTGTCATATGGTATATAGTGGGGACTGCCCAAGAACATTGAGATCGAGTGTATTGAGTGATGCCGTTACATGTAAGGAAGTTATGGAAATTTCTGACATTGCCTTACAGAGCAATCCCTTCAGATTATTTCTGAAAAAGTCTTTGCTATGAATTTCTATGTGTGTTGTGCATCGGTAAACAGTATGATGTACAATACATAAGTATCAGCACAGAATTACAAGCAAGTTTGTACTTGTTTGTATTTCCAACTATACTGAACAAAATTAAAATGAATAATAAAATTCGTTTCATTGTATCAAATTTCCAACATGTCGGATAAAAGTAAAATGTATGACAGGGTTGACATAGTAATAAAAGGAGCGAGTAGAAATTAACAAAGGAGATTTATTCGTTCACTGTGCTTTCTCAGGTACAAAACTGTCATATGTTTTCAAAGTATATATTGGTTTTAGAGTTCAACCACTTTTACAGATCAGGCGACTGTGTTTTCAGTGAATAGTGGTTATATATGTTTTCAAAATAGGTTTTCAGTTCAACTAATAATATAATTTCACAGCTACATAATTGTAGTACAGTTTCAAAACATGTATTTACAGTTCATCCAGTTCACTAATCAGTTGAATATGTTTTCAGTGAAAATCATTTACAAAAGAGGTTTCTTCAGTTAACCTAATAATATGTTTTAACAGATAACAAAGTACAAAAACTGTGAATAATGTTTACAAAGCATATAATCATAGGTTGGAGGCATATAACAATGTACAGATAACAAACAATATTTACTAAATATACAGAATACATCTCAAAGGTTATAATACTTATCTGATTTGTGCTTGTCATTTTTGTACAAGATTTAGCAGCTAGTTGTAATTACTGACAGTTTAATAAAACTTGTTATGATTTTGTGGAAATACGACACTTATTATTCATACTGCATCTACTATTCACTGTTTTTATTTTATTGTGGTTGTATAAGACTGCAAGCTGTCGTTCGCTTTATCATATTTCGGACATTTTCTGTACCCAGAAAGGCCCGTACAGGACCTGCAACATGCGGTCGTGCATTATCCTGCTGAAATGTGGGGTTTCGCAGGGATTAAATGAAGGGTAGAGCCACGGGTCGTAACACATCGTAAATGTAACGTCCGCTGTTCAAAGTGCCGTCAATGCGAACAAGAGGTGACCGAGACGTGTAACCAATGGCATCCCATACCATCACGCCGGATGATACGCCAGTATGGCGATGTCAAATACACGCTTCCAATGTGCGTTTACCGCGATGTCGTCAAACACGGATCCGACCATCATGATGCTGTAAACAGAACTTGGATTCATCCAAAGAAATGACGTTTTGCCATTCGTGCACCTAGGTTCGTCGTTGAGTACACCATCGCAGGCGCTCCTGTCTGTGATGCAGCGTCAAGGGTAACCGCAGCAATGGTCTCCGAGCTGATAGTCCATGCTGCTGCAAACGTCGTCGAACTGTTCGTGCAGATGGTTGTTGTCTTGCAAACGTCCCCATCTGTTGACTCAGGGATCGAGACGTGGCTGCCGAATCAGTTACAGCCGTGCGGATACGATGCATGTCATCTCGACTGCTAGTGATACGAGGCCGTTGGGAACCAGTACGGCGTTCCGTATTACCCTCCTGAACCCACCGATTCCATATTCTGCTAACAGTCATTGGATCTCGACCAACGCGAGCAGAAATGTCGCAATACGATAAACCGCAGCCGCGATAGGCTAAAATCCGACCTTTGTCAAAGTCGGAAACGTGATGGTACGCATTTCTCCTCCTTACACGAGGCATCACAACGACGTTTCACCAGGCAACGCCGGTCAACTGCTATTTGTGTATGAGAAATCGGTTGGAAACTTTCCTCATGTCAGCACGTTGTAGGTGTCGCCACCTTGTGTGAATGCTCTGAGAAGCTAATCATTTGCATATCACAGCATCTTCTTCCTGTCGGTAAAAAAAAGAACAAAAAAAAAAACAAAAACAAAGTTCACAAAATGAGATGGCGCTGGACAGCAAAACTGCTACCGTGACGGGTGAGAGGTACGCCGATATGTTACAGAATCGCATCATTCCCTGCCTGGCTGATAAACACCTGCTGATCAGATGAAGCGCCATCTGTCGAATTGATCATATATTTAAACTTTTTAACGACCTCCATGAAAAAATTTCTTTCACTATTGAACTCGAAAACGATAACCGCCAATTAAATTATTTAGACTTGACTCTTACAATAGAAGACAATAACATCACTTTCAATATCTTTCGAAAAGAAACGTATACTGACCAAATTGTGCCTGCTTCCTCTTTTCATCCACAGTTTCAAAAAATGGCCTTTTTTCACTCTGCCGTCCACGGAGCCACCTCCATGCCACTTTCAGCAGAAAAGTTTAATGAGGAGATTAATTTACTTAAAACCATAGCAGTCAATAATGAATATACGTCTAACATAGTGGACGATATCCTAAAAAAGAAAACTGCAAGAACTACCACGCTCAACACCTCATGCACTGAAATTAACCCAAAAAAAAACGTTTTTCTATTCATTTCATAGGACCCATTTCCTATCAGATTCAGCGCATGCTTCGCAACAAATACGACTGCAATGTTGCCTTCTCTACTAATAATAATCTAAAGAGAAATTTCATTCATAATTTGAAATCCATTCGCTCCCCTACAGAAAGTTCTGGCGTTTAGAAGATCATCTGCGATATCTGCTCCTCGTATTATATAGGGCAAACCGGACGTGCTTTCACCGTCAGATATAAAGAACATCTTTGAGAAAGAACGGCACCAGTCCCCTAAATTCATCCTTTGCCGATCATCTCTTAATTACTGGACACGTGCCTAAAGCCATAGGCGATAACAATATTCTGCATACCGAGAAGAAGGGGCGTAGGTTAGATGTCTTAGAGGAATTGGAGATTTTCAAACATCTCACTCGTCATGATGGCCTCATTCTCAACGAACAGCTGCAGCTGCGAAATAAAAACTTTTTCGACTGTATAAAGCCATTGCTTGATCTTTGATTCAGATTTCCTCATGCAGTTTACCGAAATGTTGTTTTCCTGTCACATCTTTGCTGTTTTCTTGTATGCCATAACTAACGTTTTTACGTTGCAAAATGTATCTCTATTTAAAGCAGATAAACATGTAACTTCATCCTGTTATTATTAATGCTTACGTTATGCCTGAATCAGCTGCATCACAATTCCATGTGTCTAATTTTGAATGTACAGTAGCCTAGTTGTTTCTGCGGCTACTAGATGGCGCTCGTAGCAACACCATGTTTACTTGCCCACACTTTCTAAAGTGGGCACCTCAGTCTTGTTGCAACCCTTGCCCACAGTACGAGCAGCCCTTAGCGGCTCGCCATCTGAAAAGTGTTAATGCCGTCGCCTTTCCGGCTGAATCTTTTTTAATATGTGACTTGTAAATACTGTATCTTTTCGAGTCAGTACAAACGTTAATTTTATTAATGTACTATATACCTGTTTTAGTACAGTTAGTCTTATTCTGAAGACTACGCTCATAGTAGCGTCGAAACCAGGTCAATTTTTGACTTAATATTTGTGACCGAGGGCTTATTTGTTACAATATATCACATTTAGCTTTCACGCTACCGTGCAACCAAAAAATGGTTCAAATGGTTCTGAGCACTATGGAACTTAACATCTGTGGTCATCAGTCCCCTAGAATTTAGAACTACTTAAACCTAACTAACCTAAAGACATCACACACATCCATGCCCGAGGCAGGATTCGAACCTGCGACCGTAGCGGTCACGCGGTTCCAAACTGAAGCGCCTAGAACCGCACGGCCACACCACCGTGCAACCTCTGTGGGACAACTGCAAAGATCGATACACGTACTCATGAAGTCGATTTAGGTTTATTTACGTCACGATGACGTAGCGTTACATCACAATGACGTAGTGCTCTCCTCGGCTAGCGTGAGATGGATGCTACCCCCTTAAAATAGGCCTTGAAGACTCGACGATTTCTGTCGGATGAGGATGTGCAGCACGCAGTTACGGACTTCTTCACGCAGCAGGACAGAGACGGTGTTTTATCAAATCGGTGTCTACAACCTGGTGCGTCGGTAGTCTGATTGTCTCAATGCTCACGGCGATTTTACTTCATTGGCATGGTGATTCTGGGCTGTACGGCATTCGAACGGAAACTTCTCGATCACCCCTTATAGTATAAGGTGTCCATAAAGTTCCACAATCATTTCAAAAATCATAACCTAAAAACAATTAGAGATAGAGATTCGATGTTTGCCGTAAAACATATAGCTGCCCTCAAAGATTTTCTTCCTTTGTCCTTTGTTGCAGGTTTGATCTGGAATGCACCAAACTGGCGACAGACCAGAAGAAGGCGCAGTCTGTCATCTGGTATGCAGAATCCAAATCTGTGACAACGGTACTTCAGAGATATCGACAGTGTAGGGGGCACCACCAGCTAAAACAAGCATGATGAGGCAATTCAAAAACCTTAGAGAGACATACAGTGTTAAAGATCTTCCCCGAAGTGGACGTCCCCCTGTGTCTCAAGAAAGTGCTGAAAGACTACAGCCGGCCGCTTCAGTCCAGAACCGCGCTGCTGCTACGGTCGCAGATTCGAATCCTGCCTCGGGAATTGATGTGTGTGATGTCCTTAGATTAGCTAGGTTTAAGTAGTTCTACGTCTAGGGGACTGATGACCTCAGATGTTAAGTCCCATAGTGCTTAGAGTCATTTGAACCATTTAAAAGACTGCAAACTGCGTTTCACTGCTGTCCCCAGTAGTCAACTCGCCGTGCATCTCGTAAACTGCAGAAGCAAGATCACCATCCATAAAGTGTTACATAAGCGGTTTCGTCTTTTTTCACACAATGTGCACATGGTTGTAACATTGCAGCCAAACTATTGTCCTCTGCAGAATACACTCGCGTGTTCCATGCTGGACTTCATATATTCTGACAAAGACTACCTGAAAATACGGCTTTTTTTAAGATGAAGCAACGTTCCACAGTTCAGGACATGTGAATTGGCACGTCATTAAGATTTGAGGCTACGAAAACCCACACAACACATGTGAACATATTCATGTATTTAAATGAGCTGTCTGTTCTGTCGAACATGTCCGACAGAAAAGACACCACATTTCAATGTGTATATGAGCAGGGACGGCTCTAGGTACTTTCAATGTGGATGCACCATATCTTTTGCGCCCATACGGGACTTCGCGAATGCTATGAGTAGTGGAGTTAACGGAGGATATCACTACTTGGGCTTGACAGGTTGAGAATTTGGGTCGACAGTGAACCGTGTCTGGATGGTCGAGGCGGTTAAAGCAACTGACCTAGAGAAGCAGAGCGTCGGGGTACGAGTCCCAGTCTGGTACAAGTTTCCAACCTTCCATAATGATTTATTACAGTGCCCGTTAGATGGCTAAGTCCCGTTTCTCATAATATATCCGTGCTACTCAGCTTCTTCTGCGACATTGCTCCCTCCTTAAGAGAACAGCGTCTCGGTATTACATCCTCCTAGACCGGGAACGAGTCATCCGTCCTGCATACTCCGACTCCCGATAACTGATGTTCGCCCTGGAGGTGATCTTAGAACTTCCCTTGCCGCTACGATCTTCGTCACCTTTCCGCTTGTTGCTTGTCGCTGGACCTTCGAATTTACCCTGGATCGCAGGATCCTTATAGGGCTCCATTCGAAGGACGTGGACCGTATCTCTGATCTTTCGTCGTCTTGTGTCGGGGTCGAAATCTTCAACTTCGTAAGTAACATCAGACAACTGTCTTACAACCTTATAAGATCCAAAGTAACGCCTGAGGAGCTTCTCATAGAGACCGGCCTTCCGAACAGAAGATCCAGACGAGGTCACTAGGCTGGTAGACAACAGGGCGGTGGCTCAAGTCATACCTTTGGCTATCGTTTTCTTGAGCCTGTAGCATGCAGAGTCGAGCTAACTGCCGAGCTTCCCCAGCTCTGGTTAACACCTGGTCGATGTAGTCGTCGTCCACGTCATCAGAATGTAACGGAAACACATGTCCAACGTAGTAGTCGCTTCACGCCCATGCACCAGGAAAAGTGGCGTAAATCCTGTGGTCGAACATTGATAGCATGTCGGCCAAGGTCTTATTAAGGCGTTCAGTAAGCCCGTTAGTCTTCGGATTCGGTTTTCTGCAACTGGCGACGGTACTTCTCCGAAATTGCTGAATATGATGCTCCAGAGTCCACAGGAGCTTGGGCTGGTCGGCCATCCATGAGGATATCGACGTAGTTTCCTACCATTTTTGTAGTGATCGACCGCGGAGGATTTTTCTCATCGGCGGCCTCATCTCCAAGGAAGGTCGCACCCTTTAGTTTTCCAGGTTGCAGCGATTAGGTGATCGGCTGGGGCTTCTGAAAGGCGACGGAGACCTTAATCAGCGTGTTGGGGAGCGTTCTCTCTAGCGGCTAGCTTGCTGCGATGGTGACCTACCTCGTCCTGCACCCAGATCTTCTTGTTCATCTTCGTCGTCCCGGAGTTGGCGTATGCTAAGATCGGTCTTCTGTCTTCTGGCGCGGGCGTCATCAAATATCCGCCGTCTTTCTCGACAATAGCGCACCACATGTCCAGGTCGTCCGCAGTGGAAACATACTGGTTGGTTGTACTGAGTTTTCCTTGGTGCCCAAACAGGTCCCTCATGCGGCATTGTAGGAACGTTTTTGCCGTTTCAAAGAGAAATGAAGGACGAGAGATTGGGTTCAATGTCTGTTCCACTTCCTCCCTTATGACCTCTTGAATCGTCTCTGTTTTTTGCTCGCCGTGCAATCCAAATGCCATCTGAACTTCATCTCTCACTATCTGACGAAGAACACTTGTGAAATCAGTTTCTTCCTCCATCACAAACATCGATACGATGTTAGGAAGCCGTTCAAACTTCTTGTGTGTAATACTTTTTTGTTGCATTATCTCGATATACTGGCACCATTATATGAAGTCATTTGCTGCCGAAACCTCCTTTCGGAGTAGGGCTTGATACATGTCCTCAGCAACACCCTTCATGAAATGTGCAACCTGATCTTCCTCCTTCATTCTAGGATCCACTATTTTACACAGCTCCAAGACGTCTTGAATGTAGGATGCTGTAATTTCTTCTGGACGCTGTGCCCTGCACTTTAATTTGTGTTCAGCTTTGCACTTCTGTCGTTGTGTGTCGCCGAAATACTTGCGCAGTTCCGCCTGGAAGACTTCCCAGCTTGTGAACTTCTCCTCGTTGTTCTCATACCAAAAACACGGTGTCATCCCATTTGTTAAATTTGGCTATACGCTCATATACCTTCAGACACTTGTTTGGATCTTGGCCATCGTCACCAGAGAACCCGGAAGGATGTCTCATGTGGTGGCACACAGCTCCTGTCATCGTAACGTCCTCTTCTTCTTCTGTATCCGATAGATTGCGATCTGTTGAATATGGCTCGAACTCGGGTTTCTCGTCACGGAAACGGCGGCTCTCTCGTGGCCTAATGGGAGCCACTGTGTCGTCGATAATGTGCGCTATCACAAGTTCCAAAACCCACCGCCTCCACCAGAACAATGTCACCGAGAAGAAGGTGTAATTAGTTGAATGACGAACACTAACGTCACTTAACGCAGGTTTATTCGACACTTGCACATACAAGAGCTCGGAGCGAACTGCCTCCAGCCAGAACAAATGGCTCTGAGCACTATGCGACTTAACTTCTGAGGTCATCAGTCGCCTAGAACTTAGAACTAATTAAACCTAACTAACCTAAGGACATCACACACATCCATGCCCGAGGCAGGATTCGAACCTGCGATCGTAGCGTTCGCTCGGTTCCAGACTGTAGCGCCCAGAACCGCACGGCCACTCCGGCCGGCCCGGCCAGAACACATACGGTATATGTACAGTTACAGAACATTCCAGTACAATGATTCTTGATATTTGTGGACACTTCTAGAATTTCCTCGAACCGCATATATTAATTAAAGTTTTACAGTTCAGGTGAGTTTTGAACTGACGACCCTCCATGCAACAGTCTAGTATCATAACCGCTCCAGCACAGTGACGGTGCTACTCAGCTTCTTCTGCGACAATGTGTTTGGTTCATTGACGTTGCCAACTCTTCCCTGATAACGTCTCTTTCTTGACAACTGAAGTGTTCTCGCTGTTTAAATTCCGTAAACTTCCACTTAATGAAATAGAATCAATAGGAATCATAGGTGTGGCTAATGACTGGTTCCGATCATATCTATCAGGCAGAGTACAAAGAATAGAGATAACACAAGTATCAAAAAAGGCTAAACTCTTAGCCAAACACTTATCAGAACCAAAATACATTAATATAGTAATTCTTTAGTGTCGCATATTATGCTCCAGTATTGTTCCTGACATTCATCAATGTCTTTCTCCACAATAATATAATATTCGTTCTCAGATAAACTTCTCGCTTGTTATGGAGGTTTGGTGCATCAGTTTTACAGGCAAGCAAATAGGATGTTAGGCCCGCCCAGCCAGCCGCTTCCCGAGCTGGAAGGCGTGCCGTGGCACGAATCCGCCCTGCGGATTTGTGTCGAGGTCGGGTGTGCCGGCCAGCTGGTAGTTGGTTTTTAAGGCGGTTTTCCATCTGCCTCGGCAAATGTTGGCTTGTTCCCTTTATTCCACCTCAGTTACACTATGTCGATGATGGCTGCGCAAACACTGTCTGCACATACGTGTACATCATAATTACTCTAACCCTGGGTTCGGTGTGAGGCGGCGGTGGGGTGGGTGGACTGCTGTGGCCTGTTGTGGGGTTGTGAACCACTGAGGGCTACGGCGGGACGAAGCCTCTCTGTCGTTTCTAGGTCCTTGGTTCAATACACAATACAAATGGGATTTACAGTGTACAGAACAGAAACCAAACACCGTCGCCAAGTTCCTGGCGAGAACTGATTGTGTAGCGCTACATTCATCACCATCACCTCCTTGCAAATATTAGGTGTTCTAATCATTTGTTCCGGTCTGTATCATCCGTCCATCCATCTCTTATGAGGTCTGCCTAGTTCTCTCTTTCCAGCCGACCGATAATTCACTATCTCTTTTTCTTTTCTTTTTTTGCAATCTATTTTCTGTCATTCTGTCAACATGACCCTTCCATTTCATTCTGTTCTCTTCTATCTCGTGATTAACTGAAAATTTTTTAAATCTAATCTTATTGTTCCATTCCTTATTTTATCGATCTCTGCTGCTTGTATACGTGACTTTCCTTTTTTTGTTACTGTCCATGAGTCGGGACGATATACAAGAGTAGTTACAGCCACAATTTTATAGAATTTCATTTGTGTCTATATTCCTGTTTTTGTTTCCAGAGTTCTTACAATTGTTCTGCAGATAGCTTGGTATTTGTTAACCTTCTTCTCAATGTCTTTGTCACAGTTAAAACTAATATCACATCCTAGATAATTGAAATGGGAAGCTTTCTCTAAGATTTTCTCATTTATTATTAGTTTCGATCTGATTGGATTCTTTCCTTTGAAAGCCATTATCTTCGTCTTATTTGCAGATTTAGTTAACTGGTAATATATTGTGTTTTGGATCAATCTACTGCACTTTGTGAATTATCTTCCGTTTCCTGTATACTGATCTAGTCATCACATATAACAGAGTATTTAATGGAACACTAGATCCTATTTTTATTCTAAGTGTATTTCATCTTTTGACTTCATAACTAGGTCGTCGATGTGCAAATAAAATAAAGTGGGTAGTAGACTGCTCCCTTGATGAACACCCTGATTTACTAAAATTTCATCCAACATTTTCGAACCTGAACTTTTAACTGTATTTGTATTTACATATAGGCTGTTTATTATATTAAAAAGGCATCTAGGAAAATCTTTTACCTTCAATATTTTCCAAAAAAGGGGTATTTTTACCTTGTCAAAGGCTTTCTCAAAATCAGTAAATGATAATGTGTTTCTATGCCGAATTCCTGACGTTTTTCAGTAATTTGGGTTATTATGAATATATTATCTTTCTCTGCCTCGTGATGACTGGGTGTTGTGTGCTGTCCTTAGGTTAGTTAGGTTTAATTAGTTCTAAGTTCTAGGGGACTGATGACCATAGATGTTAAGTCCCATAGTGCTCAGAGCCATTTGAACCATTTTTGAATGTATTATCGTTACATTAACGTCCCTTTCTGAAGCCCGATTGCTCTTCTGAGGTTATGGCATCAGCGATAGTTTGTAGCCTTTGCTTAAGAATTTTCCAATAAATTTTATATCCTGCATTTAGTAAACTTCTTTCTATAAAATTTCCTGTGACTTTCATATTGCCTTTTTTAAATACGGAATAATTTTAGCTGTGTTCCATTCTTCAGGTACAAAACAGTTCTTCCAACACATATTTAAGAAATGGAGGAAGCAAAATTCTAAAATGGTTTCTGCATATTTGATTAATTCAGCATTAACGCCATCCAGGCCAGTAGCTTTTCTATTTTTGTAACATTTAGGGGTTCTTTTAAATTTTTATGTGTCTGTTTGACCTACAGAGCTATTATCAATATTTATAGAATAACTTTCTTTACTATCTCCATTGTACCATGAATTTTTTAATGGTTTATCCATTGATGTTCCATTATTATATTAATGTTTGCAGTATATTTCTCCATTTTATTCTTAGGTTTCATAAGTTTGAATCTGTCTCCCATGAACATCATGTTCAATATTAGCAATGAATCTCGCCAAGGATTCACTATGGTACCTTTTTATTTAAGTTCTTTCTGAAGAAGGAGTTTATAATTTTTAGCTGATTAAATGTAGCAAAATTTCTTAATGTCTTCCCATTTTCATTTAAAGTTCTATCACCAAATGTGCCTACTGTACCTATTACTGGTACGTTTCCAATTCTTGCACTTAAGTCTCCTAAAATTAACAAATGATGTGTTTTATTATATTTATCTACTTGTTTTTGTAGCTCTTCATAAAATATTTCTGAATCTTTGTGTTTTCCTGCTTCAGATGCATATATTACTACGAAACATAAATGTTCTCTATCACTTCTGAATCTCGCAATTACTATCCTTTCATTTACGTAGTATAAAAATCCATCCTTCTTTTCCTTTTTTCATCTATAAAAATGGCTACTCACGAGAAGTGGCTACACAGGTAGAGGGGACTGTGTGGACAGGATTGAGCAATTTTTGAGGTTAGAGGGTCTCGCAAATCTGCAGAAAGGGCATCAGTGTAAAAGGGTGCAGGAAAAATACAGGAAAGTAAACCTAGAGACAATCAGTATTGTAGTTGTAAATTGTCATAGCTATGTTGGAAAAAAACCAGAGCTGCAAGAGCTAATAGAACCCACAGAACCTCAAACAGTTATTACGGATACAGAGATATGCCTAAAGCCGGAAATAGGTTCAACCGACATTTTTACAAGGAACCTAACCATGTTCAGAAAGGATAAATTAAGTACAGTTGGTGGTGGAGTGTTTATGCTGTCAGAAGTGGTTTACCTTGTAGCGAAAACGAAGTAGATAATCTATGTGAGTTAGCCTGGGCAGAGGTTATGTTTGACAACCGGAATAAATGAGTAACTGGGTCTTTTCACCGACCACCCCCCAACCACGCCCGATTCAGATGATACAGTTGTTGAACAGTTCAAAGAAAACTTGATTCTCATTTCAAACAGGTACCCCACTCATACAGTTATAATTGGTAGTGACTTGAATATACCCTCGATATGTTGACGAAAATACAGCTTCAAAGGCGGAGGTAGGCATGAAACGTCGTCCAGAATCGTTCTGAATCGTTCTCAGAAAATTAGTTTGGACAGTTAATTCAGGAGGCAACTCGAGGTGTAAATGTTTGCGAAAACATACTTGATCTCCTAGCAACAAATAATCCTGAACAAATAGGGATCATCAAGACAATTATTCAAAAACAGTCTTAATCGCATTTATTATTATTATTAAACCGCCACCCGGTTTCAAACCGACGTAGGGGTCATCTTCTGGGCGCTTACACCATTGGTCGACTGCTGGTGGTGTCACTCCTGCCGTTATGTAGACATGAGTGACGCCACCAGCAGTCGACCAATGGTGTAAGCGCCCAGAAGATGACCGCTACGTCGGGTTTAAACCGGTTGGCGGTTTAATAATAATAAAAAACGCGATTAAGACTGTTTTTGAATAATTGATTACTCATACTAATCGCTGCTTCATCTCCACAACCATGTTGTCCAAAAATCATCAAGACAGATTCAGGAATTAGTGATCACAAGGTCGTTATATCGAGACTGAATGCTGTAACATCCAAACCGACCAAAACCAAACGCAAAATACATCTATTTAAAAAAAAATCAGATAAAAATTCTCTTGAGTCTTTCTGAAGAGACCACTCCTGTCAGTCTGAATATGTAAGCGTAGACCAGACGTGGTTTAAATTCAAAGAAATGGTATAGACGGCTAGTGGGAGACATACATCAATTAAATTAATAAGAGATCGTAGTGATCTCCTATGCTACACTAAACATGTCAGAACACTGTGGAGAAGCAGCAATAAAAGCATACCAAATTTAAAAGACTGTAAAACCCTCAAGATTGTCGTAGTTTGACAGAAGATCCAAATTTAGCGCTAGCTACAATGCGAGATACTTTTAGTACTCATTTGGACCCATTACAGGTTTTAGATATTTGTGCAACATCCACTAAAGTCCACTCGTTCCACGTCACACCATTGGGTGCCAGTGTGCAATCGTGATCACTAGATGGCACCACCAATAGGATAATGAGTACTGGGTCGTATGCACCCAGTAGAGAAAAAATTGCACTAATTCAAAAAAACTTTGAAATCATATTAATGTGTTGCTAGAAGAATTTTCAAGGCAAAAATAACGTTTTAATTTTTTTTCTAATGCACCATAAAATTTAGGCTGGAAAGGTTTAATAGTTTCTACAACAAAACTCTGTCTGGAAATCTTCTAGAAAATCCGAAGAGATTCTGGTCGTATGTGAAGTACACCAGTGGGAAGATACAATCAATACCTTAGCTGCGCCATAACAACGGTGATGCTACTGATGACAGAGCCATTAAAGGAGAGTTACTGAATATAATTTTCCGAAATTCCTTCACCAAGGAAGACTAATTAAATATTCAGAATTCGCACCAAGAACAACTGCCAACATGAATACTTACAGGTAGATTTCCTCGGTATAGCAAAGAAGCTCAAATCACTTAATAAATGCAAGGTCTCCAATCCTGATTGTCTACCAGTCGGGTTCCTCTCAGAGTATGATGATATAATAATTCCCTCTTTAGCAAACATACACGACCGATCGCTCGTTGAAAGATCAGTAAGAGAGGAAAGTTATACAAGTCACAACAAAACCCAAGAAAGAAAATAGAAATAACCCGCTGAATTACAGACCCATATCGCTAACATCGTGTTTGAACATTATGAGTTATCTCGAAGGAAAGGATTTATTGACAAAGGGTGCAGCCAACATGTATTCAGAAAATATCGTTCTAGTGAGACACAACTAGCTAACCGTTCTCTCGAAGTGATCAGTGCTGTCGACACCAGATATCAAACTGGTTCCATACTTCTAGATTTTCAGAAGGCTTTTGCACCGTTCCTCACAACAGACTCCCAATCATATTGTGTGCCTACGAAGTATCGTCTCAGTTGTGCGACTTAAGTCGTGATTTACTGTCAGAAAGGTCACAGTTGGTAGTAACTGATGGAAAGTCATCGAGTAAAACAGAAATAATATCTGACGTTCCCCAAGGAAGTGTTACCGGCCCTCTGCTGTTCCTGGTCCATATCAACGATTCAGAAGATAACCCGAGTAGCTCTGTTAGACTGTTTACAGATGATGCTGTTATTTACCGTTTTGTGAAGTCATCATATGATCAAAACTAATTGCAAAAGGATTTAGACAAGCTATTTGAGTGGTGCGAAAAGCGGCAATTGACTGTAAATAACGAGAAGTGTGACGTCATCCACATGAGTACCAAATGGAATACGCTAAATTTCGGTTACACGATAAATCGCATAAATCTAAAGGCTGTGAATTCAACTTGATACTTAGGGATTACAATTACGAATAAACTGGAACGCTGACAAAGATAATGTTGTGAGGAAAGCTAACCAAAGACTGTAATTTATTGGCAGAACACAGAACACGAAACAGGTCTACTAAACATACTGTCTACATTACGCTTGGCCTTCCTATTCTGAAGTAATGCTAAGGGGTATGGAATCCACATTAGATAGGATTCACGGAAGAGATCGAAAAAGTATAAGACGGGCAGCTCGCATTGTATTATCCCGAAATAGGGGAGGGAATACTGCGGATAACTACGTGAATCTGAATTGCAATCATTAAAGGAAAGGCGTTTACCGTTGCGGCAGGGGCTACTCATGAAAATTTAGTCACCAACAGTCTCCTCCGAATGAAAATATATTTTGGTTCCTGGCTAGTAGATATGGATGTAGATGGTCTCCATTCACTGCTTCTTTCGCTTGTTCGAATCCACTGTAAATTAATGTGTAATTATTTAAATCTTTTATTTCTTTCGGTTTCTTCTGAGTTTCCGTTATAACAACAATGTTTGTATTTCTTTTTTTTTCAAGTTTTCTGTAAGTTGTATTAAAACCTGCTCTTATTGTCCAGGTACTTGCAAACAATATATCTTTAACACGAACACAGTGCGTCCGATGATCGGTACTGAAAACTGCAAGTACAGAGCAGCATTAGCTTTTTTACACTGCTAGTTACCTTCTTTGCACATTGAAGGTAAACCGAAAAATGTTGCATTGTATTAAACAGACTGGCCTTGTATTCAGGAGGATGGAGTTTCTAATCTTAATCTTCCCATCCTGATTTAGTTTTTCCTTGGTTTGCCTAAATTAATTCAGGGAAATGACGCTGGTTCCTACTATAAGCCCATGACCAACTACCTATCTCATCCATTTCAAAATAGACCTGTAAGTTTGTAAATGACAGTACCCGAGAATGATGTTTAATATTTTTTTTGTAACTTTAATGCCATGACATGTCCAGCATCTCTGTAAAAGTGATCCACAGATGAATGAAACTATGCTGTTACTTCTACCACTGTTTGCTGATGATGCTGTAGCGTACGGAAAAGTGATGTCGTAGAGTGACTTTAGGTGGACGGATACAGGATGCCTTTGTGGGAAATGCAAAACGACCAAGTGGCCTAAGTTTGAAATTGTGGGAAATTAACCCCCCCCCCCCTGCATTTCCCCAAATCCTAGTTGTCCTTTGTTGAAAATGGTATTAAAATTAAAATATCGAAGCTGCTGCACGTATCCTAATTGTAAAATAGCGCCACATCATTTTTATTTAAAACTTTACGTTGTGTTTAGTAGGACAGAACAGGAATGTTTATATATGTGTCCAAACAAATACAGCTCGGCTCTCCAACGTCCATGTGCTGCCTTTTCCTGCGACCACGGAGACAAATTGACAGCTGCACAACCCCTAGAGGACCACCGCGCCTCACTCAAATAAGCGCACAACACTGCATGCACAACACCGCACCTCGGAGCTGGCCATATGCGTCCCCTACAGCAGTGAAAGCACGAATGACACAGACCAGCATAACTACGCACTGCAGACTATCCCCCCCCCCCCCCATAGGCAACCAGTCACGTGACATCACCGGTGCTCAAATTAGTGCCGGCTTCGTGGCCTCGACCAAGCACCATCTGATGTCACCCATCGCTTGACACGTTGATTCCGCTGTAACCTCGAGATTTCAATTGCTGACATGTTTGGGAACCATCTCTGTCTTATGAAATATTTCTATTAACATTCCAGCATTAGAAATTACTTAGGGTATGACAAAGTAACTGTGCCTTGATGGTCGTCTGGGCTACTTTCCTGTGCTGGTGATACCATTAACATTACAGTACAGGAAACCACTTATGAGAGGACAATAATAGCACTCTGACCTACAAGTGGCAGTCAAATGTAAGCAAGACAGATGAAGAAAAAGTAAGTAAACTTTTTATTATCTCAAAAGTAATTGCCATAACAGTGAATAAACTTATCCCAGGGTGCCACAAGATGATCAATGCCTTCCTGAAAAAATGTTTGCTTTGACTCTGGAGCCATGATTGTATCTAGGAATGCATCTCTTTGTCCAAACCAAATGAATGGTTATGAATGGCTTTCTTCACGGCTCCAACAATACAGACAAAGAATAAAGAGTCACGCCACATGTTGCTAAGGTTGTTTAGTCTCTGGAGAAGCTTCGCTGGGAAGCCCTTATACATACTCCACACAAACCCAATCTCTCCCCATGCGATTTCCATATTCGTGGAGTGCTGAAGAAAGACATTCATAGAAGTCCATTTGCTTTATACAAAGAGGTGCCTCCTTTGGTTCAATCATGGTTCCATATGCAACCAAAAACATTTTTCCATGAAGACGTTGATTGTCTTGTCTCACAGTGGGATATATGTATTAACAGTTATGACGATTACTTTTGAAATACCAAAGAGTTTATGTACTTTTTTCCATCTGCCTCCTTTTCATTTGACTACCCCTTATACTTTCTCGGCTACGCCAAAGTTTTCCTATACATAACCTCCAAAGCACCCCGTGCAGACACAATGGATAAATTTGGTCGCAGGTAAGCCAAGTCAATTCACCTACCTTTCTAAATAGTAAGTGAATCTATCATATTCGTAGATCATAAACTTTCAGATGTTGCTGCAGCTACAAAACCTACATATGTGTTAACATAAGAATATATTGATTCAAAACCTATTTGTAAACTGATGACCTTACAGGACGAAAGTAGAAAAGTGAATTCTTGAATAAAGAAATTCGAAACTGAAAACTGTACAGTAATCACATTCCTCCTAGATCACTACCCACCAGTGCACGGACTACACTCTCATTAAATCTCATAAGAATGTGTGTTTGTCTTGGCGAAGTCATTAAAGTGGTCGTACTACGAGAAATAGTAGTAGTAGTAGTAGTAGATTCAATCCATAGATTCTAAACTAGGTTCCCCATCTAGTTGTACTGCAATGACCACTTGCTGTTTTGCATGATATTAATCATACTGCAACATGAAAATAATATATACAGCAGCAATGAAGAACATTTTCAGTTCAAAATCAGCTATCAAGAAGTTTACAGTGACATGATGAAACATTCTGCACCAAAACAATCTGCAGAGTGTAAGTATCGTCAGTGTATGTGTGTGTGTGTGTGTGTGGTTTAACTGACTTTTTTTTATTTCCAGGAGATTTAGATGAGTATCCACTAGCAAAGTTGCTGTAACAGGAGCACATATCAGTTTTCAACACATCATTCAATTTAAATCCTAGTCAGAGTAAATGTGTCAGTGTTGCAATAATATCTGATCATAAATTCAAGCCAGTTATGATTTTTGGATACCTGTGATGTTATGGCAGTAAAGTGATATTATTCCCAACAGAGTGGATTCGACTGTGTGATAACTCAATGGTGGTTGTGTGAATGCTTTTTCAGGATTCTTCAGTTCCTACAGTGTTACCAGGTTGTCACAAGATCAATGCAAGCGACTTTCCAGGAAAAATTAAACTTCTTAATAATTCAGATCTAACCTCCCCCTCACTTATAGACCTTAATGACAGTGAAAATTTAAACCGCGTGCACCTAATGGAAATTTGGGAAAAGCAATCGTCACCGAAGTTAATTAGTCAGTAAAGAGGGAGGAAAGGGTTACATCTAAATGAAAGGAAAAATGCAAATGAAATTGGTTGAAATTAATTTTGAGAAAAGGGTAAAATTAATATAGAAAGTAAATATGCGGTCGTTACGTTAACAATTAATTGGCGTTAATTAGATATTTGAGATTTGGGGAAAATTACGGTGGCCAGTCCTATGGACAACAACTATAATAACTGAAAATGAAGGATTAATGCACATATAATTAGCACTAAAAGCGTGGCAACTGAAGGGTGACACGTGCTGTGTGAAAACTGAAAGTTTGTTAGAAGTAATAAATTTCGCTACACTCTGTCTTAATTTAGCAAAAGAATTAATAAAACCGAAAAATTGAAAGTTAATTTAGTGACTGAAATTAATACTGAACTTTGTTTCTGAAGCACTACGAAATTCAATAAAATAAGGTTAGTCTTGGGCTACCTCAACAATCATTTCAAAAGCTACTTGAATCTACACAATTAGAAATAAGAGATTTAACTTTGAACTTGAATTAAATGATTCTGAACAATTAACAATAGTAAAATTTAGTATGTACCAAGCTGAGCTGCAGTCACAGGTAAGCTAAAATATAGTAACAAAACTTGCACTCTTAATTTCTGCTTGTGTAATCTAAATATTGTAGCCAGCTATGAATACTTTAACTGAACTTTGAAATTAAAACAGTGAAATGGAATGATATTACTTTAATGCTGGCGTTTGAATTTCAACGACACTCGGGTTCATTTCGGAAAAGGAAGGGACCCTGCTTGGTAATGTAATTGGGACAATGAGCAACAAAGGTTCATACTAAGTTGCTGTAATTTTGGGAGACAACAGTCTAAAAAACTGAGGTCTGCTATACAGTTCTAAAACTTTACGTGATTTTAGTGTTCCTTGTTGGTTGATTGAAGGTTTGCAGTCGTCGATCGGAGAGGTGGCGACAGTCACTCATTGTCGGCCGTCGCTGTTGCAGGAGCTGTATGTTGGTGCGCCTTCTTCTCGACACAGTCACCAGGCGAAACGGGCTATTGATGTGCTCCAGCTAATGCTTCCCGTCCGCAACACCGTGTCAGAAACTATCATAGCAAGTCGAGCGCAATTACATGCTGCCAAACCTCGAAAGTGCGGCAACTCGCGGGAGCGTCACACAACACACCTGCTCCACCGCCCTACTCCAGCCAGACTCTCTCTGCCCGCACTCCTCGCGGCAGCGTTAAACTACCAAAGATCCTACACACTTTGGTTCTCCACACGACCTATCGATGTAATCGTTCGATAGCACATTTTTCCCTAGGCAAGACCCAGCGTAAAAATACAAACACTATTTACAAAACAAACCAATTATACTTCGACATTATGTATATATATATATATATATATATATATATATATATATATATATATATATATGCGAGGAGGATGCGGATAGGAGAGGCATGGGGTCAGCACACCGCTCTCCCGGTCATTATGATCGTATTCTTGACCGAAGCCGCCACTATTCGGTCGAGTAGCTCCTCAATTGGCATCACGAGGCTCAGTGCACCCCGAAAAATGACAACAGCGCATGGCGGCCTGGATGGTCACCCATACAAGTGCCGACCACGCCCGACAGCGCTTAACTTCGGTGATCTCACGGGAACCGGTGTATCCACTGCGGCAACGCCGTTGCAAACTTTACATCCCACTGAAGAAAACATACCTCAATATTTGGATGCATGCTGTATGTAAATACATGGTAATATACATGAGTGTTGCACAGCAGATATGAGCATACAACTACTTACATACTTGAAGATATACATATGTTCAGCTCTATGTAAGGGTTTACAAAATAATAAAAAATTGTATAAGACGTGTGTTTTTCATACAACATCCCCTGAATGCTAATGTAATCATATAGTCATTATCATGAGCGGATAGATGAAACTACCTCTTCACAAGGCCTTTGGTGTAATGTACTGGTTTGCAAATACTACAGAACAACAGAAAAAACAAGAAGAATGCTTTACTCCTGTTGGACAGTAAACAATCATAAGTTGTAAATCCATCAGATTCTGGTAAGACAAATTTTCTCATATCCCTTCTAATGTGCCGCATGGAGTGGCCGCGAGGTTTGAGGCGCCATGTCACGGATTGCGCGGTCCCTCCCGCCAGAGATTCGAGTCCTCCCTCGGGCATGGGTGTGTGTGTGTTGTTCATAGCATAAATTAGTTTAACTAGTTTGTAAATCCAGGGACCGATGACCTCTGCAGTTTGGTCCCTTAGGAATTCACACACACTTTCTAATGCATGCAGATGTAATTTGCTTCAGACATGTATATGTATTTCCAAATACACTATTCCATTATGACATTCGATCAGTTTAAAACTTTATCTGCAGATTGTTGGAATCATACAAGACATGTGCTGTTGGTTACTGATAAAACAAGAAAACTGAATGATGCTTGATACAAACGAAACTTTCAGGAGGTTTTGGAAAGATTGTGGTGTATACATTGTGAAAACACAGGTAATTACACCATTATACCTCATGCTATCGACAAAGTTTCATGCATGTCGCCCAGAGGAGGCAGAACATTTGTCTGTACAGTGATGTGAAAATTGAGGCCCACACCAAATGGATGATACTTGTGGATATTATTTGAATTAATTCCTCTTAAAACTCCAGGATGTTGGTAGCTTTTAAAGGTAAAATTCCAACATATTTAATCACGTACACAGCCTGGATGTATGCAAGAATGATAAGCATGATAATGATGATATGCAGAACATTAAGCATAAAGTAGTTGGATCCATTCACTTTCCGCAGTTCGCTGGTCCGCATGAGAAACTTGCAGATTTGTTGTTTATATCCTGTGTGGCGAAGCAACATTACTGTTTGATGAAGAACGTGTTCCTCCTAATTTACTTCCAACTGACTGTCTATGCAGTATGTTTGTCCTAGGTTCAAATGGTTCAAATGGCTCTGAGCACTATGCGACTTAACTTCTGAGGTCATCAGTCGCCTAGAACTTAGAACTAATTAAACCTAACTAACCTAAGGACATCACAAACATCCATGCCCGAGCAGGATTCGAACCTGCGACCGTAGCGGTTGCTCGGCTCCAGATTGTAGCTGCTAGAACCGCACGGCCACTCCGGCCGGCGTCCTAGGTTCCCGAACACATTACGTTTAAATGATAAATTAACACAGCATCAGCAGGATTGCTCCACTGTAGATCCAATATGTGTAGAGATGCCTGCCAAGGTGAATAAGTTCTTAAATTTTAAGAATTTTCTCCACAAGGAGTAAGTACCCTTATTAGTATGGGTAGCATTCATTTCACGCTAGGTGAGGAGAGCCCTACGTCAACGTGACGTAGGCACGTGTCATCATGAGTTTCACGAGTTGTCCTATCGACAGTTGTGTGCGTCTTCAATCTGCACTGTTCATTGTTCTTAGTTGATTTATGACATGAAGGCAAAATTAAATGGAACTAGATGGTTTAATATTTCCAGCAACATTCGGAATTACTTCGAACTTCAGTTTCTCAGTTTAACGTTTCTGCCCACATGAATTATGTACAATTAATTGGCTTTTATAAAAATACGAAACACTTTAATTTCTCCCCATTTCCCGTTTTTATCCACACGATTAATGCACGGTTCATCGGATTTTTTTAAAAAAATTGACTAAAAGCTTTCTTTTACTTTCCGCGGCCAGTGCGGAACTTCGTACACCATTCCACAATGGTGGTTTTCTACAGACACACTGTCCCATACACATTCTTCCTTCACCGACGGACGTCTACCTCTGTTTGTCCTTCGGCAGCCAAGGAAAGAATAACAGCCCGTTTGTCCTGTTTGGACACATTTGGTAATAACGTCGCCGTAGTTCACGTTTCTGCATTTATCGAACGCATGTCGGGTAGCTACGAATGTAACACTAATCCCTCTCCTATGCGTCGGAGCTTATAAACTCGCTTTGGAGTCGTGCTACATTGTATGTAACAACAGTAACGCCCTCCAACGAAATCTTTTTATCGGCCCATACACTTTCTCTCCCAATTTCTTGTGAAATCACCATAACAAGGAGATACGAGAAATTAAAGCTAATACGGAGGCTTACTGTCGACAGTCACTCTTCCCAGGCGCCTTTTGAAAAGGGAACAGGGAACGTGGAAGGCTGGGGGGCGGAAATCAAATAGTGGTATCAGAAGTACCTTCCGACACACTATGTAATTTGGCTTGGGGAGTACATCTGTAGATGTAATATGTATTATTCTTTCTCGTTATGGTTCCCCCATCAGGCGATGCCGATGACAGAATCGTCTTTAGGTGACCATACTTAATGCAGAAAGACCTGCAAAAACATCCACATGGAGTAACAGATCTGTTAAAAAGTGAATAAATACAATATAATGATTGTAGAAAAGGGAAAGAGGCCGAAATATTTATGGTAAGATTACTGGCGAACATCTGGAACATGTTACATCGTTAAAATATTTAGGGGTAGTACTAAGAAGCGATAATATAAAACGTTACGAAAAGTGAAATCAGTCACAGGTAAGGCGTATGGACAACGTATAGGTAATGGAAGATTTTTGAGAAAATGCCTAGGACGCTAGGGCGATCAATTACTTGAGTGGTGTTTCCTGGCAGATTAAAAGCGCGAGCCAGATCAGAACTGGAACCCCAGACCTTTGCCTTCTGCGGGCAAGTGCTCATCGCACGTAGTGTTAATCTGCCAGGAAGAATCACATCGGCGCACATTCAGCTGCACAGTGAAAATTCATTCTGGATTACTCTCAGGAGTTTTTGTCAAACACCATGACAGCAGACCCCAAAAGAATTCAGACACAGAACAAAACGCAAAATACATTTATTTAAAAATCATATAAAAATTCACTTGACGACTTACTAAGAGGGAGTCTCCATTCCTTCAGATCTGACTTCGTAACAGTAGACGAGACGTGGTTCACATCCAAAGAAATAGTATCGAAGGCAGTTGAGGGATACACTATGTGATCAAAAGTATCCGGACATCCCCAAAAACATACGTTTTTCTTATTAGGTGCATTGTGCTGCCACCTAATGCCAGGTACTCCGTATCAGTCACCTCAGTAGTCATTAGACAGCCGGCCGAAGTGGCCGAGCGGTTCTAGGCGCTTCAGTCTGGAACCGCGCGACCGCTACGGTCGCAGGTTCGAATCCTGCCTCGGGCATGGATGTGTGTGATGTCCTTAGGTTAGTTAGGTTTAAGTAGTTCTAAGTTCTAGGGGACTGATGACCTAAGAAGTTAAGTCCTATAGTGCTCAGAGCCAACCAGTCATTAGACATCGTGAGAATGCAGAATGGGACGCTCGGCGAACATGGCCAGGTGACTGGGTGTCGTGTCATACGTTTGTATGCGAGATTTCCACAGTCCTAAACATCCCTCGGTCCACTGTTCCCGATGTGATAGTGAAGTGGAAACGTGAAGGGACACGTGCAGCACAAAAGACTGACAGAGACCACCAACAGTTGAAGAGGGTCTTAATGTGTAATAGGCAGACATTTATCCCGACGACCACACAGGAATTTCAAACTGCATCAGGACCCACTGCAAGTACTATGACAGTTAGGCGGGAGGTGAGAAAACTTTGATTTCATGGTCGAGCGGCTGCTCATAAGTCACTCGTCAAGCCGGTAAATGCCAAACGACGCCTCGCTTGGTGTAAGGAGCGTAAACATTGGACGATTGCACAGTGGAAGAAGATCGTGTGGGGTGACGAATCCCGGCACACAATGTGGAGATCCGATGGCAGGGTATGGCGAATGCCCGGTGAACGTCACCTGCCAGCATATGTAGTACCAACAGTAAAATTCGGTGGCGGTGGTGTTATGGTATGGTCGTGTTTTTCACGGAGGGGGCTTGCACCCATTGTTGTTTTGCGTGGCATTATCACAGCACAGTCATACATTGGTGTTTTAAGCACCTTATTGCTTCCCAATGTTGAAGAGCAATTCGGAGACGGCGATTGCGTCGTTCAACACGATGGAGCAGCTGTTCATAATGCACGGCCTGTGGCGGAGTGGTTACACTATAGTAACATTCCTGTAATGAAAACTGAAACAAATGACCCCTCGGTCACTATTATTTTTAGTCTTATTGAGCAGGTTTCAACACTTCTAAGAGTGCCTTCATCAGAATTAAAACAATTAAAATGGCCTATAACATAGTTATGAATTTGTAGGAAAAGCCATTTTTTATATAAAAAGTGTAAGTACTGACTAAGAATGAAAGACAGAGGCAGTACTTACACGTCACATATAAAATAATTAACAGGCCATATGTGACATATAAGTACTGCCTCTGTCTTTTATTCTTAGTCAGTACTTACACTTTTTATATAAAAATGTCTTTTCCTATAAATTCGTAACTATGTTATAGGCCATTTTAATTGTTTTAATCCTGATGAAGGAACTCTTAGAAGTGTTGAAACCTGGTCAATAAGACTAAAAATAATTGTGACCGAGGGCTCATTTGTTTCATTTTTAATTTAGAAACGGTCACTGAGCGAAGCAGCCATGTTTAATCCCTATAATGGACTGGCTTGCACAGAGTCCTGACCTGAATCCTGTAGAACACCTGTGGGATGTTTTGGAACGCCGACTTCGAAGCCTCACCGACCGACATCAATACCTCTCCTCAGTGCAGCACTCCGTGAAGAATGGGCTGCAATTGCTCAAGAAACTCTTCCAGCACCTAATTGAACGTATGCCTGTGAGAGTGTAAGATGTCATCAAGGCTATGGATTGGCCAACACCATACTATACCGTTACCGAGGGAGGGCGCCACGAACTTGTAAGTTATTTTCAGCCAGGTGTCCGGATACTTTTGATCACTTAGTGTATATACCAAATAAATTAGTAAGAGATTGTATTTATCCACCATGGTACACAATACAGGTCAGAAGAATATTGCAGAAGCAACGGGAAAAGCATGCCAAAGAAACTCAAAATTCGCAGGATGGGTGAATTTTTACAGCAACTTTAATTTAGCGCAATATTCAATGAGAGATACTTTTAATAGTTCTCACAACGAATCTCTGTCTCGAAATCTGGCAGAGAACCCTAAGAGATTCTGACAGCAGGAAAGGCACACCAGCGGTAAGACGCAAGAAATAACTTTACTGTGTGTGTGTGAAATCATATGGGACTTAACTGCTAAGGTCATCAGTCCCTGAGCTTGCACACTACTTAACCTAAATTATCCTAAGATCAAACACACACACCCATGTCCGAGGGAGGACTCGAACGTCCGCCGGGACCAGCCGCACAGTCCATGACTGCAGCGCCCTGGACCGGTTGGTTAATCCCGCGCGGCAAATAACTTTACTGTGCGATAGCAATACTAATGTTAATGCTGACAATGTCACTAAAGCAGAGTTACTAATTACGGTTCTCTGATATTCTCCCACCAAAAGAGAGGAAGTAAATAGTCCATAATTCGAATGAACAACAAGTGCCAATATGAGTAACTTAGAAGTAGATATCCTCGGTGTAGCGAAGTATCTTAAATCACTTAATGAAGGAAAAGCCTCTTTTACAGACTGCATACCAGTTAGGTTCCACACTTAGATGTCATACACAACCGCTCGCTCGTAGAAAGACTCGTAAATAAAGACTGAAAAGCTGCGCAGGTCTCACCAAAGCCCAAGGAAGGGCCGGCCGCTGTGGACAAGCTGTTCTAGGCGCTTCAGTTCGGAACCACGCGGCTGCTGTGGTCGCAGGTTGGAATCCTGCCTCGGGCATGGATGTGTGTGATGTCCTTAGGTTAGTTAGGTTTAAGTAGTTCTAGGTTCTAGGGGACTGATAACCTCAGATGTTAAGTCCCATAGTGCTAAGAGCCATTTGAACTGTAGTGCTACAACGATGAAAATTAATATTACGACGATGTCAAACCTTATTTTCATGATTTAAAGAAGTATTCATGATATTAAAAATGTAATTATAATTTTATTATTTTCATTTTTGTGCTCAGTGTACCAAAGACTTTCTAGTGCACGGAATAAATTAGCATTGTTTGTACTACGAAACTATATATGATTGTTAAGGGTTAAGCATGTAATAATTCGATGTAAGACATTTTGTTGAGTCTGAATTTTGTTCTCGTACTGGTCGGTAGAGAAAAAAAGTTCCTTAATCGATGTGAAGGTATAAAGGCTGTAAAAAGGAGAGAGAGAGAAGGTAAATACAAGTTATTCAAAACAAATATCTCTAAAGTATAACGTCTTGTGATTTCCTATAACTAAAAATTGCAGGGTCTAATCTGAGCCTGTCCTGAATAACAGCGAAGAACATTTATGTTATCATATATTTTCTTCGTTTGATCACGGTTGTGATTCGCATGTTTCTTTTTGTTACGCGACGTGTTATGAATATTTTCATTATATGCGCAAGAGTGCACACAGCTTTAATCGAACCTACGTCTTTCGGAAACGATGACTTCTAATCAGTACAATTACGCGAATACCGTCTAAATCGCAAAAGTATTTCCTGGACCAAATAATTCTTATAAAATGTGTATTCTCCAAAGCGACCAGCATTGCACTATCGCCGACTCGCAGCAATCGAAAGAGTAAAAACAGTGCTTAAATAAAATTTCCACCTTTTAATAATTATTATTATCCCATTAAATAAATAAATGGCAATTCAGTGGCTATCCAATCAATAAACAGAGAGGGCAGTTCAGTGTGTTTTTTCAATTTGTTTCATGCTGTAATGAGCGGAAATCTACGACGACTCTAAGCAAGATGTTTCTGCTGTACCACTCCATCCCAGCGACACGAGCGGCAACAGAACGAAGCACTGCATAAGATGGGCACATCATCAAAATAAATTACATTTGGGATGTGTCTCCTCTTAGGAAGCTATAACAGTCAATTATATTTAAGTAACTGCGAGAAGGATCAGTAAAATACAGCATCAAGTGTTTTCAGTAGAGGTTAACTGAACGAGATTGTAACTGAATTTTAATCAAACGAAAGTGAACACTTATAGTACTGATTCCAGTCTGGTGCAGTGTAGTAATTATTTTAAGTTTTGTGTGACGGAATAATTGATGTGTTGCATGTGACGTTTCTCAGATTAGACTTGCACCCAAACATTTGCAAACATGGTGAAAACAGTGCGACGTGTAAGAAAAGCTACACAGCAGGAAGTAACTGTAGAACATTCAGAGGAGGAAGGAATAATTAGTGATGTAGAAATTGATAATATTTTTTCAGATCGGACAGAGGATATAGAACAGGACACTAATATTAGTCAGTGATCCATCTGCTGTAGAACACTCAGGCAGAATACAGACGGTAGTTCAAGTGCATACTGAAGCAGATCCACAAGAAACACCAGTTACAGTCGATTTACCACCGGTAGAGCCAACACAAACAGTAATGGATCCATTTTCTCTCTTAATGATGAAAATGGAACAAATGTTTAAAATACAGGAACAATCACAGATACAGCGTGAACAAGAAACTGCTAAACAGCTTGCAACTGAGATTAATAATAATTTAGATAAACGTATTAGCAGAGTAGATGAACGGATTAGGACCTTGGATGAACGCATCAGTCAATTAGACTAGCGTACGCAGTTAAGCTTTTCACAGTTCACAAAAGAGATAGATCAAAAGCTTGAAAACCGGTTAAAAGAACACGATCGCCAACTGCGACAGCAAATAGATGCCCATTTGTCTGCTATACAGAACATTTCAAGTATGCAACAAACATACCATGACTTACCACAGAATGTAAAGCAAGTAACCCAGGATGTGGACAAATTACAACAAACACACACTTCTTTGGAAGCAGAAATACGCAACATAAGTACACATATAGAAAACCTTACGGTTGATAATCAAAACGTAATATAACAAAAATTCAAAGAACAAGAAGAACGCGTTGTGACCTCATTCAACACATGGCTAAATGACAAAGACAAACAAATTAGTACTGTTATACGGAAGGAACTACCTGTGATGTTACAATGAACAGGAACACAACTGATACATGAAAACAACACAAAGATTCTTGAACTCCAGACTGAATTACAAAACGTGCAGAAAGTGCTTAATGAAACACGTATGCAAACATCTCATAACAGTTCACCGGAGTGTGTTAGTATCACAGAAACACACACTGATCATTATGAAACGCCTTTAACTGAAAGTAGGGGGCAGACGGGCAATAATTTCAATCCAACACGTGGAGTAACATCCATTTATCAAGACCATACACAATCATTGGTGACTCAGGATGCTTTAGTGAAGAATTCACAGTTTCAGAAGTTTACCAATGATAAGAACGGACCCCATCCAGTTGTGTTTATCAAAGGGATCCGCGGAATAATGCCAAAAAGTTGGAACGAAAGGGAGAAAATTGTCTTTACTATTACCCATATTCAAGGTGAGCCAGCGTTGTTCGCGACACAGAAAGCTGAACAATGCAGCTCCTTCGATGAATTTGAACAAGCTTTTCGAAACAAGTATTGGTCGCGTGGGGTACAAGAACGATTAAGAAAAGAAGTTTATAGTCCTGAGCCAAAAAAATGGTTCAAATGGCTCTGAGCACTATGGGACTTAACAGCTGTGGTCATCAGTCCCCTAGAACTTAGAACTACTTAAACGTAACTAACCTAAGGACATCACACACATCCATGCCCGAGGCAGGATTCGAACCTGCGACCGTAGAGTCCTGAGCCATTTAATAGAAAAGGCGGTACTTTGCGGAAATATTTCGAAAAGTATCTGGACAAAGTGAAATATTTATCCAGACCAATTCCTGAGTGTGATGTTTTAAAGATATTAAAGGAGAAGTTACCGCGTGATATAAAGGAGAAATTGTTTCACATTCCTGAAGACAACGTGGAACATTTTCTATCTGTACTGGACTGTTTAGATTTGGTTATCGAAGAGGACAGACACCATTATGGGAATAATACGTCGAATAATGGTAATGGTAATGGCAACGGGCGAAACTACAAGAACAATAGTAATAACAAACACCTACTATGGGAATCAAAATCATTGGAATAGTCCGAATTATTCAGGATGGCAGAACCACAATATGAACACAAATGGACAGTACGGTAATGCACCGAATCACAGTTATCATCCACAGAACAATAGTGGACAAAACAATAACGGAAACTTTTCATAGAAACGGAAACGAGATTTTAGAGCTAACGCCAATTACAATAACGGTAATTTTACAAATAATCAGCAAAACATGCAACCACCACATAACTGGTCAACACAGAATTATGCACAACAGCAATGGCAGCAGCCTAGGCCACCGCAATATCACAACAACAATCATGTACAACCCCCGTACAATACAAATATGTCAAACAACATGCAGCAGCATATGAATGCGCAGCCATGGCAACCACCGAATCAAAATATCAAGATCATTGAGGTAAGTGAACCGCAACCATCAACCAGTACCAGTCAGTCAAACTAGATGCGACGACATTCTGCTCCCGTGTGTCAGTCGCAGGGTGTCTAGGGGGCACTTGCATGAATGATGTTAGTAATAACGAGCAACCAAGCGTGCAGACAACCAGCTGTAGTAACAATGAGAATGTGTGTCGCATAGAATCAGCAGCGATCGGGTCGAACGACGCAAAAGATGCAGTGTGTAGGAATAAATCTGTTGATGTTGCTCAGCAACGTAGTTCAACTATGCAGATGTTAAGATATAATGACGGAGTCGATATACGAGAGGAATTATGTCAAGATTTTCGGAAGAAGTGTAATTTGTTTGAACGGGAAGTTGTACAAGCAGCTATAGTTTGTGATACTTATGGTATTCAAACTACGGTGATTTTAGATACTGCAGCATCTGTTTCTGTGCTGAATGAATCGTTCTTTCTTCACTTAAAGAAGATTAGAAAGATTCCGGTTTTTCCCGTCACTAATTGTCGAGTTACAGGAGCCATTAGTCAGAAAGCCCAACTAGTTCGGGAACAGACACGGATTTGTATTAATTTTGGAATGGGAGCCAAAGAGTGCACCTTCCTTATTGTAATGAATTTAGCCGTGAACTGTCTCCTCGGATTAAATATTTTGCGAGAGACGGAAACTATAATCGATCTCGCAAAGGGTGAATCCAGCATGTGTTTCGGTGACACGAGAGTCAGGTTAGACTTGGTAAAGACCAAAGAATTGCATGGCAAATATTGTGAAATTTTAAAGATAGAACCGATTCGCGCACATTTATGGCGGCTTCAAGATAGTTTCAATTGCAGTACATTCCCGGTCATGGAAGATGTGAAGGACGAGGAGAATATCCACCTCTCTGAAATAGTAGAAAAAGTACAACAATCCTCTGGTCTTAACGGTCTGCAACAAAAGCAATTATTAGACACACTTACTAATCATCGTAAAGTATTTTTGAAAAAACCTGGACTAATTAAAGGTTACGTGTACGACATGCAAGTGTTTCCCCACGAAATTTACTGTCATCAAACGTACTCAATACCCAGCGCGAAAAGGGAAGCAGTAACAAAAGAAATTAGACGAATGCTGGAATGGGGAATTATTGAGACCTCGTTATCACCATATAGTAACCCACTTTCACCGGTAATGAAATCCGATGGAAGCGTAAGGTAGGTTCTCGACGCTCACCGGATTTTCAGGACCATTTGTGCTCTTAGGTAACCACATAAAAATAGTTATTTCTTGGTCTATCCCAACTCAAATAGACAGAAAGGACTATACAATCACAAAGACTTGAAAAGGTATGTATCTCAAGTACAGTAGATGACCTTTTACGTGTGTCGTAATGAGGTGAAGTCAAACATCAAAGACCCAAGTACTGTGCGAGTAGGCTAAGTGACAATTATTAATTAATGGACTAGTGTATAAGTATTTCATGGACACACTGCGATGTAGCGGGTGGGAGAATAGGAACATAAAACATTGGAAGCATCAGTACTGCTTGGAGGAAGAGACTCTCAGAATACCAATTAGTTGTAAGAAAATTTCAGCTCCAGTTCGACGGAGAAGAGGACGCCGAGCGGCAGCAAGGAGAAGAAGAATTGCTTCAAGATGATTCCACCCTAAGACACTTAATCAAACATAATACAAACTTGTTGAGATTTAGTAAACTTTCAGGAACTTATGCGTGTGAAACTACGAACAGTGAACAGAACTGCGTATTTCACACGACAGTAGGATATAGTGACTTTAGAAAATAAACGTTTCATTTTGTTGATTGTTAACTATTTTGAACTAGGGCGAGCAGGTTATGTTCTTTTTTTTTCTTTCAGACTGTGTACAGGATACACTTACAACATGTAAAGTTTACGTGAGTGGTGGAGTGAACATGTCACAGATGACCTATGAACAAAGACTTCCTGTGAACATTATCCTCTGCGCGTACGAACTTTATTTCACTGGCAAAAGAGTGGAATGTAACACAAAAGTGGACGCTCAATGAGTGCGTTGTGTTACCGTGATTTCGTTTTCAAATTTTGTGCTACGAGTGTTTAGTAATGCCAAGTATTCAGAGTGTTATTGGGACCACATGCGTGGACGTAAAATTCCATGCAAACTAAAACTCAAAGCAAGTGTTTTTATCGATCAGTCAGCAACAGTGGTGAGTCGTAACAGTGTTGGGAACTGCTACTGACTATATCATTAAACCCGTTGCAGAACTGTATCAATGTTGGAACGTAATTACATGAACCTTTAATTGCATATAGTCAGTTACGTCGGAAGGACGAATGGACTTGTATCATGATAAAGAAACTCACAAACGATCGAACACCTCACAAAAAAAACAACACATTCTTCTTGTTGAGTGAAAGAATGCGTGAAATATGATGTAATTTAGATGTTAATTTAAGGAATTGATACTGCTGTTTGATTTTCATGTGACTGTATGCTGGGATGCTGAGCACACGTGTCGGTGAGGGCAGCGTACTGCAGCGACATCATCCGTCATCCCTTGCCGCACCCTGCCACGTCATCGCAGTCCATCGCAGACTTACCTGATGGGGCGAGACATCGGTGTTGCAGTACACCAAGTCGCCAGCCGTCGTCACCAGCAGCACTATCACGAAATTGTACCATTATTAAATGTCATACGAAATGAATATTCAAATGTTGAAAATTAAAAAAGAGGGTATGGAAGATGTGCTCGCTCCGCCGTGGTTTTTTTCCGGGTTTTTTCCCATTGGCCTTTGCCCGAATGGGAGAGCGTAACTCAAAATCCCTGAGACTTAAAAGTAAACAAAGCACATGCTTCCAAGTGAAAGAACACAGAGAACTTTAAACAGAACAGACAAGGAAAATAAGCCTGGTTGGATGTCCAGTCAGACAAGTGCTACAACGATGAAAATTAATTACGACGATGTCAAACCCTATTTTCATGATTTAAAGAAGTATTCATGATATTAAAAATGTAATTATAATTTTATTATTTTCATTTTTGTGCTCAGTGTATCAAAGACTTTCTAGTGCACGGAATAAATTAGCATTGTTTGTACTACGAAACTATATATGATTGTTAAGGGTTAAGCATGTAATAATTCGATGTAAGACATTTTGTTGAGTCTGAATTTTGTTCTCGTACTGGTCGGTAGAGAAAAAAAAGTTCCTTAATCGATGTGAAGGTATAAAGGCTGTAAAAAGGAGAGAGAGAGAAGGTAAATACAAGTTATTCAAAACAAATATCTCTAAAGTGTAACGTCTTGTGATTTCCTATAACTAAAAATTGCAGGGTCTAATCTGAGCCTGTCCTGAATAACAGCGAAGAACATTTATGTTATCATATATTTTCTTCGTTTGATCACGGTTGTGATTCGCATGTTTCTTTTTGTTACGCGACGTGTTATGAATATTTTCATTATACGCGCAAGAGTGCACACAGCTTTAATTGAACCTGCATCTTTCGGAAACGATAACTTTTAATCAGTACAATTACGCGAATACCGTCTAAATCGCACCCGTGATCGCAAAAGTATTTCCTGGACCATATAATTCTTATAAAATGTGCATTCTCCAAAGCGAGCAGCATTGCACTATCGCCGACTCGCAACAATCGAAAGAGTAAAAACAGTGCTTAAATAAAATTTCCACCTTTTAATAATTATTATTATCCCATTAAATAAATAAATGGCAATTCAGTGGCTATCCAATCAATAAACAGAGAGGGCAATTCAGAACCCAAGAAAGGGAATAGGAGTAACTCGCTGAATTACAGAGCGATATCTCTAACGACGATTTGCAGTAGGATTTTGGAACATATACTGTCTTCAAACATTACGAATTATCTCGGAGACAACCACTTATTGACAAGTAGCCACCACTGATTCCAAAAATATCGTTCTTGTAAAACACAACCAGCTCACCGTTTTCACGAAGCAATGAGTGCTGTCGACACCGGATATCAAACTGGTTCCATATTTTTAGATTTTCAGAAGGCTTTTGCATCGTTCCCTACAAGAGACTCGTTATCAAACTGCATGCCTACGGAGTATCGTCTCAGCTGTGAGACTGGATGAGTGATTTATTGTCAGAAAGGTCGCTGTTGGTAGTAAAATAGAAGTAACATCTGGCGTTTCTCAGGGACGTACAATAGGGGCTCTGCTGGTCTTGATCTATGTAAACGATTTGGGAGATTATATGAGCAGCTCTGTTAGATTGTTTACGGATAATTCTGCCATCTACTGTCTTTTAAAGTCATCATATGATCAAAACAAATTGCAAAATGATTTAGAGAAGTATCTGTGTGGTGCGAAAAGTGGCAATTGACTCTAAATTATGAGAAGTGCTATGTCATCCACACGAATACTAAAAGGAATACGCTAAACTTCGGTTACACGATAAATCATAAAAGTCTAAATGTTGTGAATTCAACTATATACTTAGGGATTACAATTACGAATAACTTAGATTGGAACGATCACAAAGATAATGTTGTGGGGAAAGCGAACAAAAGACTGTGACTTATTGGCAGAAAACATAGAACATACAGCAGGTCTACTAAAGAGACTTCCTACACTACGCTTGTCCGTCCTCTTCTGAAATATTGCTGCGAGGTATGGGATCCACATTAGATATGATTGCCGGGCCACATCGGAAAAGTTCAAAGTAGGGCAGCTCATATTGTACTATCGCGAAATAGGGGAGAGAATGCCACTGATATTATACATGAAATGGGGCGGGAATCATTAAAAGAAAGGCGATTTTCGTAACGGCGGAAGCTTCTCATGAAATTTCAGTCACCAACTGCACCGTCCGAATGCGAACATATTTTGCTTCCTTCGTCGGAAGAAATGAGATAACTTTCATCAAAAAAGGGAAACTAGAGCTCTCACGGAAAGATTTAAATATTCGTTTTCCCCATTGATTTTCGACAGTGGAACGGTAGAGAAATATCTTGAAGGTGGTATGATGAGGCCTTTGCCAGGCAGTTGATAGTGAACTGCAGAGTAATCATGTAGATATAGATGTAGATATAGTATCGTAAAAGGTCGGTATATGCAGTACGAAACTGGAACAGTGATAGGCAGGAAGCTTGAATGGGAATATTTGCAAGAAAGGCGATGTTGCTGTTTCCCGTTGAATACGCAAAAGCAATACGATTGGAAATACTGATTTGATTATAGTGTACCACCTATTATTCAGTGATCTGCAAAATATGTGTGAAGACAAAGGTTTCGGTTCCCGCCTGACGCGTAGCAGCTCCTGCCCTCAACGGTTATGAAAGGCCGTTGCATGTCTCACGTGCGGCGGCGTCTGAAGGAAGTGTTGGAGATCCGTAAGTAAACTGAGCAGCCCATTACCAGGACGGTGCATAGGCGCGAAAACAAGCGTTATCTGTGTGCTGTCAGCCACGCTGTGCAGCGGATCTCGGAACCAGCTGTCAGTGCGGAGGGCAGACTGATGCGGATCTGACTAGCTAGTGGCTGCGGCTGGTGGCTGACTGTGTGCTGGAAGCGGCCGGACCGACCCGCTCCTGTGTGGCACCGACACATAGGTACGCTCACCAAAGTGGCACAACTTTCATACGACGTTTTCACTCCGCCAACGTCATTATTACGTTAACGCGTATATATGCATGCCATTTTCTCGCATGATATCCCGCGAACCATTGACGGAGGGAAACGCCCAGTTTCCATATGCCTAGATTTTCGAAAAGTAATTGACAGGGTGCACCACTGCAGAAGTTGCGAGCATACGGAATACGTTCCCAGATATGTGAATGGTTCGAAGACTTCTTAAGTAATACATGGTAGTACGTTGTCCTAGACGGTGAGTGTTCATCAGAGACAAGGGCATCGTCAGGAGTGCCCCAGGGAAGTACGATAGTACCACTATTATTCTCTGCAAGCATAAATGATTTGACTGACTGGATGATGAGCAATCTGCGGCTTTTTGCTGACGATGCTCTGGCGTACGGAAAGGCGTCGTCATGAGAGAGTGTAGGAGGATACAAGATGAATTGGACAATATTTTTAGTTAGTGCGATGAATGGCAGCTACCTCTAAATGCAGCAAGAATATAAGTTAGCGCAGGTGTGTAGGAGAAACAAATCCGTTATATTCGAATACAGCATTAGTAGTGTGCTGCTCTATTAAATATCTAGACTTAACGTTGCAAAGAAGTATGAAATGGAACAAGCATGTAAGGACAGTAACAGGGAAGGCGAATGGTCGAGGTCGGTTTATTGGGAGAATTATAGGAAATTGTGGTTAATCTGTAGAAATTGCATATAGGACACTAGGGCGACCCATTGTCGAGTACTACTCGAGTGTTTGGGATCCCCACCAGGTCGAAGCAATCCAGAGACGGGATACTAGATTTGTTACCGGTAGGTTCGAACAACACGCAAGTGTTATGGAAATGCTTCGGGAACTCAAATTGGAATCCTGAAGGGAAGGCGACTTTCATCTACATCTACATCTACATGGATACTCTGAAAATCACATTTAAGTGCCTGGGAGAGGGTTCATCAAACCACCCTCACAATTCTCTATTATTCCAATCTCGTATAGCGGATGGAAAGAATGAACACCTATGTGTTTCCGTACGAGCTCCGATTTCCCTTATTTTATCGTGGTGATCGTTCCTCCCGATGTAGGCAGGTTTCAACAAAATATTTTCGCATTCGGAGGAGAAAGTTGGTGATAGGAATTCCATGAGAAGACTCAGTCACAACGAAAAACGCCCTTCTTTTAATGATGTCCAACCCAAATCCTGTATCATTTCTGTGGCACTTTCTCCCATATTTCGCGATAATACAAAACGTACTGCCTTTCTTTGAACTTTTTCGATGCACTCCGTCAGTTCTATATGGTAAGGATCCCACACCGCGCAGCAGTATTCTAAAAGAGGACGGACAAACGTAGTGTAGGCAGGCTCCTTAGTAGGTCTGTTACATTTTCTAAGTGTCCTGCCAATAAAACGCAGTCTTTGGTTAGCCTTCCCCACAACATTTTCTATGTGTTCCTTCCAAATTAAGTTGTTCGTAATTGTAATGCCTACGTATTTAGTTGAATTTACGGCTTTTGTATTAGACTGATTTATCGAGTAACTCTAGAAAATTTAGAGAACGGGCATCTCAAGCTGACTGTAGAACGATTCACCTGCCGCAAACGTACATTTCATTGAAAGACCACGAAGATAAGACTGCCGAGATCAGGGATCGTACCGAGGCATGTAGACAGTCGTTTTCCCTGCTGTATTTCCGAGTGGAACAGGAAATAAAACGACTAGTAGCAGTACAGGACACCCTCCGCCACGCACTGTACGATATCTTGTGTAGTATGTATGTAGATGTAGATGTAGATTTATGAGGCAATAATCACGAACGCAATCACAGTGGATCCAGAAAACATCGATCCTGAGAAACCAGACTCGTGCTTTTCTCTCATGACATCCTGAAAGCCACCGACCAAGACAGATGTTTTTTTTCTTGATTTTCGAAATATTTTTGACTTAGTACCACATTTTCTCTTATTAACGAAAGCACGGTCGAATGGAATATCAGATAAAATTTTTGACTGGATTGAGGATTTCTCGGTAGGGAGGACGTAGTATCTTCTTGGACGGAAGTGTTCGACGTATGTAGAAGTAACTCCAGGTTTGCCCCAGGGAAGTGTGTTGGGCTCCTTACTGTTCATACTATACATTAGTTGCCATCCATACAATACTAACAGAAACCTCAGTCTTTCCGCAGATTATCTAGTTGTCTATAATGAAGAACTATCTGAAAATAATTTTCACAGATATTTAGTCATAATTTACGAGAGCTTGTTGAAAAATAATGCTTCCGAATTTTTAACGCGAAATTTCTTAAAAAAATTAAAGTAAAACAAAGGTTATTAACATCGTACACCTTAATTTTTAATGTTTACGTATTTATATCTCAACATGCTCAACCGGGCGACTAAAACGTTTCTCCCAACAAGAGATCAGTTTGTTGATACTGTCACTGTAGAATGTTGACTTAGTTGATGGAACCACAACGACAACTCTGTTTTCACCACATCGTCACTAGCAAAGTGAAGTCCTCGAAAGGGTTCTTTAAGCTTAGGAACAAATGAATGTCTAAGTCGGGACTGTATGGAGGAAGACTGGTGACAGCGAACACAAGTTGTTGAGCTGTTGCAGATGTCGCATTGTCATGCTGAAGGAGAGGGTGCTCGATGTGTGGACGAACTCTTCGAATTCGGAACTCAATTATAACAGCTGTTTCTCACGCACCGACACAGCCACACCACACTCCGCCCTGTTAGACGCTACTTTTCGGAGCCCTCGGGCCTGAGAGGGCTGCAAGTAATAGAGACGAATAATAAATATGTACAATGTTAATAACTTTCTCTTTTTACTTTAAGAGTTTTCACATAAAAAATTCGGAGGCATTTCTTTTCAACACGCATTCGCAAGTAAGATCTTCATGTGTAGCAAAGATTGGCAAGCTGCTTTGAATGATCAGACATGTTAAATTGTGCGCTTCACGAAACTATAAAACTTAGTATCCTATGACTGACGTATCAATAAGTCGCAGTTGGTCAACTCACACACGTACCTGGGTATAACAATGTATAGGAATATGAAGCTGAACGATCACATAGGGCAGGCCAGAGTGGCCGAGTGGTTCTACAGTCTGGAGCCGCGGGACTGCTACGGTCGCACGTTAGAATCCTGCCTCGGGCACGGATGTGTGTGATGTCCTTAGGTTAGTTAGGTTTAAGTAGTTCTAAGTTCTAGGGGACTGATAACCTCAGAAGTTAAGTCCCATAGCGCTCAGAGCCATTTGAACCATTTGATCACGTAGGGTCTGACGCAGGTGAAACACGTGACAGTGTTCGCTTAGTTAGCAGGATTCTAGGGAAATGCAATAAGTCCGGAAAAGAGACTGATTACAAATCTCTCGTGCTACCCATTTCAGAACATTGCTTAAGTATGAGGGAGCTGTACCAAATAAGGTCCGCAGGTGATATTGAGCGTATACAGAGAAGAGCTGCACGAATGGTGACAGGTTTGTTTGACTCACGGAAGAGCACCTTGGAAATGCTGGAAAAATTGTACTGCCAAACTCTTGAAAGAAGAAGCGAACTACCTCTTGGAAGTCTACTAAGAAAGTTTCAAAAACAGGTGTTAAGTGATGAATGCAGGAATATACTAAAAACCCTTACGTGGGGATCGCGAAGACAATATTAGCTAATTACAGCTCGTACACGGGCATTTTCGTAAGCAATAATTGTTTCCGTGAATCATACCTGAATGGCACGGGAAGAAACCCTAACAAACCATGATAAGTACCCTCTGACATGCACTTCACAGTGATTTTCAGGGTGTGTATGTAGATTTATGTGTAGTAAATTGCGTGTTTGGAAGTAAGACATCCTGTAACAAAATCTTTACAACGGGCATTTTCGTAAGCAATCATTATTGCCGTGAATCATACCTGAATGACACGGGAAGAACCCCTAACATACCATGATAAGTACCCTCTGACATGAACTTCACAGTGATTTTCAGAGTGTGGATGTAGATTTATATGTAGTAAATTGCATGTTTGGAAGTAAGACATCCTGTAACAAAATCCTTACAAATAAATTTCAGTCACACATAATAAACAACTTAACTTTGGTCATAAAGCGGTTATCATAATAATATTAACTAATAAGCGCACATAATTATTTTACTGCTAGGCAGGTTAGCAGTTATCATCTGTGACTCAGTACAAAAACAATGCTATCATTTGTCAGCAAGGACAGGAAAACACCTACCTCTGCACCTACATGACTATTCTGTAATTCACCCTTGGCAGAAGGTTCATCGAATAACTTTCAGATTATTTGTCTACCGTTCCACTTTCGAGTGGCACGTAGGAAAAATGAGCAGCTAAATATTTTATACTTCCTCTTGACTTCTGTTATTCTATTATGACGGTCATTTTCCCTGTGTTGGTAGGTGTCAACAAAATATTTCGCATTCGGAGGAGAAAGTTGGTGACCGAAATATCACGAAAAGATCTCGCTGCATCAAAACGACTTTGTTTTACAGGGACCAGTCACATTAATGAGGCCGTCCGCTGTGGCCGAGCGGTTCTAGGCGCTTCAGTCCGGAACCGCGCTGCAGGTTCGAATCCTGCCTCGGTCATAGATGTGTGTGATGTCCTTTGGTTAGTTAGGTTTAAGTAGTTCTAAGTCTAGGGGACTGATGAACTCAGGTGTTAAGTTCCATAGTGCTCAGAGCCATTTGAATCATTTTGAACCACATTAATGGGACCAAAGCGTCTCGGGGGACGCCGGCAACTGTGCAGTTGTTGTCGTAATGTGGACACGGAGCGATTTATCCGACGCCCAAAACGGTATGGTCATTGACTTTCGGCCAAGTGTAGAAGCATTTCCGAAACGGCCGGTTTGTAGACGGTTCACGTGCCGCCGTGGTTAAAGTATACCGTCCATGTTCAAAACCGGAGCCGAGACAACTGTGGTGCACCAAGGGCCATAGATGACAGAGGTGAACGACTGCTGCGGAGATGGATATTGCCGAACTGACCGTCCACTTGAACTAAGACATTACCGAGAGTGTCGCCTCAACGACGGTTCAGCGAACGCTGCTGCTTGCTGGCCTCAGGAGCAAACGCCAGGTTCACGCACCCATCCTGGCTGCTGTTCGTCGGCCGCTAAAGCTTGAATTATCACGCCCGTACAACAACTGGACGCCCGCCGAGTGGTGGCAGCTGATCTTTCCAGATGTATCACGTTTTTGATCCATCGGTTAGGTCACCATTGGCGTGCACGGTCGGAAAGCAAATCGTTGGAAGGGTCCAGGTCGGAGAAGGGAACGTTATGATCTGTACGTTGTCCTCGATGGTGAGTGTTCATCGGAGGTGAGGGTATCATCTGGAGTGCCCCAGGGAATTGTGGTAGGTCCGCTGTTGTCTTCTATGTACATAAATGATCTTTTGGATAGGATGGATAGCAATGTGGGGCTGTTTGCTGATGATGCTGTGGTGTACGGGAAGGTGTCGTCGTTGAGTGACTGTAGGGGGATACAACATGACTTGGACAGGATTTACGATTGGTGTAAAGAATGGCAGCTAACTCTAAATATAGATAAATGTAAATTAATGCAGCTGAATAGGAAAAAGAATCCTGTAATGTTTGAATACTCCATTAGTAGTGTAGCGCTTGACACAGTCACGTCGATTAACTATTTGGGCGTAACATTGCAGAGCGATATGGAGTGGGACAAGCATGTAATG
The DNA here is from genome assembly GCF_021461385.2 of Schistocerca piceifrons. Lineage (NCBI taxonomy): Eukaryota > Metazoa > Arthropoda > Insecta > Orthoptera > Acrididae > Schistocerca > Schistocerca piceifrons. The sequence goes on along the minus strand of NC_060143.1, from coordinate 322,213,161 downwards.
GGGAAGGCGGATAGTCGTCTTCGGTTCATTGGTAGATTTTTGGGAAGATGTGGTTCATCTGTAAAGGAGACCGCTTATAAAACACTAATACGACCTATTCTTGAGTACTGCTCGCGCGTTTGGGATTCCTATCAGGTCGGATTGAGGGAGGACATAGAAGCAATTCAGAGGCGGGCTGCTAGATTTGTTACTGGTAGGTTTGATCATAACGCGAATGTTACGGAAATGCTTCAGGAATTCGGGTGGGAGTCTCTAGAGGAAAGGAGGCGTCCTTTTCGTGAATCGCTACTGAGGAAATTTAGAGAACCAGCAATTGAGGCTGACTGCAGTACAATTTTACTGCCGCCAACTTATATTTCGCAGAAAGACCACAAAGGTAAGATAAGAGAGATTAGGGCTCGTACAGAGGCATATAGGCAGTCATTTTACCCTCGTTCTGTTTGGGAGTGGAACAGGGAGAGAAGACGGTAGTTGTGGTACGAGTTACCCTCCGCCACGCACCGTATGGTGGATTGCGGAGTATGTATGTAGACGTAGATGTAGATCTGCAGACTGTTTTCGTAGCATTCCGTGGGTGGTGTCGTCGTTCTGGAAGTAACAGCGGATGGACACAAGTGTGCATCCATCCTCGGGGACCAAGTTCACCCCTGCGTGCGATTTCGTTTCCTTCGACACCAGCAGCACAATGCAACTTGTTCACACAGCTCGCAGTGTATATGCGTGGCTCGAAGAGCTCCAGGATGAGTTTACCGTAACCCCCTGGCCTCCAAACTCCCCGGATTTAAACTCTTCCGAGAATCTGAGGGACCACCTCGATCAGGCTGTTCGCGTCAAGGATCCTCAGCCGTAAAATATAGCGCAACTGCCCACGGCAGTGGAGTCGCCATGGCTCCACATGCCTGTCGGTACCTTCCAGAACTTCATTGGCTTTCTTCCTGCACCTGTCGTAGCCGTCGCCGCTTCAAAAGAATGTTATTCAGTATTTGACTCATTAACGTGCGTGTAATTATTCGCACTCCAACTCGCATACCATATTCGTGACACTCTTTCCACTATTTCTCAATAGTATAAAACGAGTTGGCTTTCTTTGAAGTATACCGATGGCTTCCGTAAATAATATCTGGTAAGGGCCCGAGACAGCGAAGAAATACTCCAGAGGAGGACGTGCAGGCGTCGTATAGACATTCTCTATTTGCTGTATTTTGTAAGTGTTTTGCCACTAAAACGTAGTCTTCGGTTTGCCTTCCTCACAACATTTTCTATATACTGTTTCCTATTTACACAGATAAGCTCAAATGGTTCAAATGGCTCTAACCACTATGAAACTTAACATCTCAGGTCATCAGTCCCCTGGACTTAGAACTACTTAAACCTAACTAACCTAAGGACATCACACACATCCATGCCCGAGGCAGGATTCGTACCTGCGACCGTAGCAGCAGCGCGGTTCCGGACTGAAGCGCCTAGAGCTGCTTGGCCACATCGGCCGGCTCACTGATAAGCCAAAACATTAAGACCACTGCCCACCACGAGGTTGGTTGTCGCCTGGTTGGGGGTACGTGACGTGGTAACAAAAGTATATAAGTGGAGCAGACACGGACGGGGGATCAGCCTAGCGAATATTTGTGCTCCAAATGGGGAAATCCACTGACATAAACGATTCTGACAGAGGACAGATTATTATTACCTAGAGTCTGTGAACGAGTATCTCCAAAACGGCTAAGCTGGTCGATTTTTCACGCGTCGCCGTAGTGAGCATTTACGGAAAAAGGTGGGAGGACAGTGAAACTACCATTAGGTGCTAAGTGGCTGGACGTCCACGACTTTTCACAGAACGTAGGATTCGGAGGCTTGCCTGCTTGTAAGGTAGGAGAGGTAGTGATCTGTGACATCTTTGCCGAAAGAGCACAATGCTGGTGCACGCACAAGTGTTTCGGAGCACACCGTTCATCGTACATAGCTGAGTTCCTCAGGAGACGTCATCTGTGTGTTCACATCTTGGCCCAAAGACGAGACCATCGGGATTCGACGACCGATCAATGGAAACGGGTCGGCCCTTCAGATGAATCACATTTTTGCTACGCTACGTCGATTGCCGTCATCGAGGTGAAAGGCAGCTCGAAAAGTACAGAGTGCCACGGACGCAGGCTTGTGGGAGCAGTATTATGCTGTGGGAGACATTCTCCTACGCTTGCATGGGACCTGTGGTAGATGTAGAAGACACGCTGACAGCTGCGAACCACCTGCATCCGTTCATGCTTGACGTCTTCCCCGACGGAGATGTCATCCTTCAGAAGGATAACTGTCCGTGTCTCCGAGTCTCAACCGTGCTACAGTGGTTTGAGGAGGGTGAATTCACGTTGACGTTTTGTTCACCAAATTCGCCTGATGTAAATCTTATGGAACCCATGGGTCACTATCGGGCTCGATTACTGCGTACGCAAATCAGCGGCCCCTTATGTACGTGAATTACATGGCCTGTTCGTAGACATCTAATGTCACGTACCTCCACAAACCTACCAAATAGCTGTCGGATCTATGACACGCCCGCCGGCTGAAGTGGCCGAGCGGTTCTAGGCGCTACAGTCTGAAACCACGAGAACACTACGGTCGCAGGTTCGAATCCTGCCTCGGGCAGGGATGTGTGTGATGTCCTTAGGTTAGTTAGGTTTAAGTAGTTCTAAGTTCTAGGGGACTGACGACCGCAGCTGTTAAGTCCCATTTGAACCATTTTTGTGATACGCAGACGGAAAGACAAGCTATTAAACAGGTGGCCATACTGTTTTGGCTCATCGCTGTAAGTTGTTCGTAATTGTAATTCCTAGGTATTTAGTTGAACTGACAGCTAGTAAATGAGAGTGTGATTTATCGCGTAACTGAAATTTAACGGAATCCTTTTAGTGCTCATATGGAGGACGTCACACAGACTGTAATTAGACCAGCATTTCATTCCTGGCACAAATGTATAGCAGGTTTTCTTTGTATTACGGTTGGTTGTTTTGGTTTGCCGTTATACCAAGAATTACAATAAATAAATGTATTATTTTCTATTTCAACTATGCATCGTGTGTACGATAACTTGTTATGATTTGAAAATATTAGAAAGGTAGCGTATATGGTACGTATTTAAAGTGCTACTATGGCTACATGCCTGCCACTTACCTGATTACAATAACAATATTACTCCAGATTTCACATTTCACGAAAACACACACTCGCACTCCCTCTCTCTCTCTCTCTCTCTCTCTCTCTCTCTCTCTCTCACACACACACACACACACACACACACATACACACACACACACACACGCACGTGCTCATGTTAAGCCACTCGATTACAACGTTCGTTTGTTAAGTATAATTCTGCATTTACTTGTAAATGTCGACATTATGAGCGTAAACAGTCGGAAAGACCCCACTATCGTTTTATTGTACCACTGGAGACCAAGCACACGAAACAGCCACAACCGTAAAAAATCTAATACGAAACTTCTTGTCAGATAAAAAAATGTGTCGGAAGGATGCCAGAGTGAGATCCATTTGAAGAATTCTCAGGAAATGTAATTATTCCACCTTGTTGTCCGACTGCTCTTCAGTCGGGAGTGTCTATTTTGCAGTAGTAGGTGACTAAGTGTTGCAGTCGTCACGACGCTTTTCTGGGCCGAGCTGGACTTAGTTCTCCCCCAAAAATATGGATTTAGGTTTACCGCGGTATCCAAAAACAGCAGAAGGAAGATGTCAGTGAGGTCCTTATCTCTTTGGTTCCTTTCTCCGAAACCGTGCTTCAACCGTAATGATCTCTTATCCGATGGGACGTTAAAAGCTAAAACTCGCCTTCAGAAGTAAAATAATCTCGACATTTGAAAGTAAACTAACTTCGTGGCGACTAAAGATCTTGTTGAATACTAAAAAGCTTTATGAATACTAAAAATCTTCTTGAAATAAAGAACTTCTTGAAAACTAAAAAACTTAGAAACTTCAAAAAAGACTTGAAAACTGAAAAAAATATTGGAAACTAAAAGCTTCGTGAAAATTAAAACCCTCCTTGACAGATCAGATTCTCCTTGAAAACTACAATTATTTTTCAAATTAAAATCGTTCTTTAAACCAAAACTATGCTTGAAACTAAAAATTTTACTGGAAATGAAATACCAACGTTGAGTCAATGTGTGTAGATGAGTGCTAGTTATGATGCAGGTAGCGTAATCCAGAGGAAATCTGGAAATGTTTCCACTTAATTGTGATTGAGCTTATTTTGCATTAATCACTCTTTTTAAAGCACACAGTAGACGCACTCTCCAGTGTTTGGATTTCTTTTGCATAAGACATAAGTTAAAAAACGTGTAAAAATCCGTACGTAATAATTATTTTTGGCTACGGGAAAAAAATCTCCATGCTGGTATCGATGCATCCTCTTTTGTCATGAGATTCGGCACGGTCCTGTTAGTGAGGACCAGCGTTTTCCATGTACAATTCCAGATCACACATTGTTCTTCGTAGTCCATTTAGCCACCGAGGTACTTCTCGTTCTGTATATCATGAAATGACTATGGCGGTAAAATCAATACTCGAACTTACACGGAACTTACCGGCTGTCGTTCATCTGTGCGACATTCTTGAGTGCGACAGGAGAATGGGTGGGAGTGGTGAAGTTATGTGGACATGGGAGAGAAAGGGTGGGGGCGGCGGATCAGGAAGAGCTCGCTGAACACGTCACGCACTCTGATATCGTAATGTGGAGAGCGGAATATTGATTCGAATTTAGATTGCACGCTCATGGGTTCACTTGTTTTAAGAGAGTAGTGTAATATATTGCAGCCTTTTTCTACATTTTTCTATTCTAGATCCATACCACTTAACTTTTATTGATTATTTTCCACAAATCATCAAAAAGCTAAAAAAGATGACTGGGGTTCTTTGAAGATTGGGCAGTCGTATCGTGGTATTCCAGTGGACTCATCGGTACTCTGGAACGTCGTATTACTGTCGAGGACTATGTGACCATTTTAGTTGACCGAGCCCATCCTATGGTACAATGTTTGATCTACAATGGTGTTGTTGTGTTTAAAGGCGATAGTCCCCCTGTTCACTCAGCTCACATTCTCCAGTACTCGCACTGTGAGCACCAGGATAAATGGTCCCATCTCCACTGGCCAGCGGCCACCAGATCTCAATATTACTGAGCATTTGTGGTCTGCTTTGAAGAGAAGGGTACGCAATCGCTACCCACCTCCATCATCGTTACTTCAACTTGCCACTATTTCGCTGGAAGTATGGTAGAATATTCCCTTGAAAACTACACAGGACCTGTATTTATCCATTCCAAGATGACTGGAAGCGGCTTCGGATGCCAACACTTTTCCTACATCGTCACAGATATGGTAATGTGTTGTGTTTGTTAGGTTTACATATTTTTGTCCACTCCCTGTAATTTAAACTGTATTGGTAAAAGAACCCATAAAAATAGTAATTTACAAGTCTAAAGATCAGAGTTCATGCACTGGAGGCGAAAATGCGGAGCACTACGTCGATTACCTCAAATATTGTGTAGTTTCAATCTCAGCGATTATTATTTTTTTTGGGTCATCAGTCTTCTAACAGGTTTGATGCGGCACACCACGAATTCCTCACCTCTGCCAACCTCTTCATCTCAGAGTAGCGCTTGCAAACTACGTCCTCAATTATTTGCTGGATGTATTCCAAACTCTGTCTTCCTCTACAGTTTTTGCCCTCTACAGTTCCCTCTAGCACCATGGAAGCCATTTCCTCATGTCTTAACAAATGTCCTATCATCCTTCTCCTTATCAGTGTTTTCCACATATTCCTTTCCTCTTCTATTTTGCCTCCTCATTCCTTACCTTATCAGTCCACCTAATTTTTAACATTCGTCGGTAGCACCACATCTCAAATGCTTCGATTCTCTTCTGTTCCGGTTTTCCCACAGTCCATGTTTCACTACCATACAATGCTGTACTCCAGATGCACGTTCTCAGGAATTTATTCTACGAATTGAGACCTATGTTTGATACTAGTAGACTTCTCTTGGCCAGGAATGCCCTTTTTCCATTGCTAGTCTGCTTTTGATGTCCTCCTTAATCCTTCCGTCATCGGTTATTTTGCTGCCTAGGTAGTTGAATTCCTTAACCATCTACTTCGTGACCATCAATCCTGATGTTAAGTTTCTGGCTGTGCTCATTTCTGCCACTTCTCATTACTTTCGTCTTTCTTCGATTTACTCTCAATCCATATTCTGCATCATTAGATTGTCCATTCCATTCAATAGATCATATAATTCTTCTTCACTCAGTGTTTACAGGGCTCAAACGTGGCTCTTTTTTTATAATTAGCAATTGTACTGGATCTCTGTTTGCACATTCCACATCTTTAATGTCAGAGCCAACGATCACCGAAGCCAATATTCCCATGGAGTTTCAAATATTTCGGCCTTGTATTAGATCTGAACGTGTCCACAATGATGGCTGACTGCTCACTGGCGGTTTGTCGTCAGTTGGCAAGCTCGGCACCCGTCTTCTACCTTTTCAATTGGCGAACTTTTGTCTCCTTGACAAAGAAGTACATCCCTCCAAGTTTTCTTAGCCTGTCGATATAGTTTTATTGGCCCTTCAAATAAACGTATGACCATACTACGTTTTCACACGTTTTATTACATAAGTACAGAAATGGTTCATGCTTAATACAAAACAAGAAATAAAAATAAACAGTAACAAAATATACACGAATATAGGTAGGGCATAGTCAATAGATGCTTCAAAATTATAAATGACATAAATCGTTTGTGGTACAGGTTGGGAATATGCAGATAGAAAAGTTGTGAAGTTGCTTCAGCCAGTATACTATTAAGATGGTGCATACGTTCGTAGCGTTTCTGTTTTGCATTTTGGTATTCCGGTTGCTGTGGGTTTATTTATCGATTGTCATTTTTATTTGTAGTGCACTGTTGCTATATGAGTTAACATATTGTCATTTCGCCACTTGGAGATAGTGGGTGGAGCTGTGGACGCTAAAAAATGGATTGACAAGTGGAGAAATCGTAAAATTTCCAACATATTCTTGTGTTTGAGTTCAATAGAGGGGTGACAGCAGCGGAGGCAACCAAAAACAATTGTGCCGTGTGTGGGGATAATGCCATTGGACACGGCGCGGCAAGAAAATGATTTTCTCGTTTTGAGGAGTATTAGTCCAGTGAAACTGTCAGAAAAAAAGTCTGTACCTTGCAAAAGGTGGGGTAGAAGATTTTATTTTTTTAACTCGTTCATATTGTTGGAAAGGTTAGAAAACCAAGTTTTGCCAACAAAATTTCTCTTTGGAAAACTTTCTGCAGTCAAAAAACTTCGAAAATTTCGGACTTTTTTCAGTTTTTTCAAAATATATCAGTTTCATTTGCTCATATCGCTTTGATGTCTATTTTCTTTTTTAAAGAGCACAAAATTCTCTACAAATTTGATTCTTACCACTTTTTTCTACTCCCAGTATCTAAGGCGCTACAGCGCGTCAAAAAATACCAATTTTTCAAATTTCGAGCAAAGTGGCAAATTACCTAATTTTTGAACACTGTTATTTCAGTTTCTATTTGTGTAGTATAAACATATTACTCATCATGTTATTCATTGGAATTTACCATCTCACTCTGCTGCAGGGCCAGGACAAACAGCATCATATTCAGCAACTACGAACACATCCTTGTCGGATTGCGTGAAGTTTATTTGTGTTACAATATGTAATACGATTGCATGCAGGTGCCGTACATTTTCTACAGTTGATTGACGTTAATGATCAGTTATAAGAAAAAGTATTTAGGAATTGATTGGTTTTCAGTGCGCCCTCCCTTCTCTGAAAGTGATTTTTTAATGTCTATCAGCAGTGGTGTTGTCGGAACGGAGGATGTTAATTGTCGTATATGTCACGAAGAGGGGGAAAAAGGCATGAAAAGAATAGTTGGTGACAATTTCCACGATGTAAAGTTCCGTAGAAAAGATAAAGTTGTGACTCTCCTTTCTACGTTCAATTCTGTAAAAGCTGGGAGCACTAAAATTACTCCTGTTGATCCTTTAACTCTTTTCCAAAGGATTTGTTTAATGAAACAAAGTGAAGAAGAGTTAAAAGCCTTTCTGAAATATGAACTTGCTCCTTACCCAATGTCCCTATTCTCAGAAAAAGGCATGCGAAAAGGAACATAATCTTCATTCTACAATGCCTTCGTTCCAGTGGAAGATGTGAAGTCAGATGGACCGAGTAAATTTTTTCTCATTGATGGAGGGTACCTTATCCACAAAGTGACTTGGACTCGAAATGTTTGATTTAAAGTCAATAGCCAAAGCTATGTTTCTTACCAGCAACGTCATTTTGGATCTCAATTTGCTATTGTATTTGATGGGTATCCATGTGAGGGAGACAAATGTAGCACAAAGAGTGCTGAGAGGATTCGTAGGTCCAAAAAACATTCTTCGGTTGACGTTGTGGTTGAATCAGAGATGGTGAACCAAGTCCCTCAGGACAAGTTCTTGAACAAAGAACGAAACAAGATGCGTTTGATCACACTTCTTAAAAAGGAATTTCTGGAGTGTAGCATTGAAGTGCACCAGGCACGAGAAGTTGCTGACGTTATGATTCTAACATCTGCCATTTGAAGAAGCAAAGATTTTGGAAGTGTTGTCATTGTAGGAGAAGATGTTGACCTGCTTGTGCTCATGACCGGTTTGGGGCAAGGCACTGAAAACTTATTTTTCTTAAAGCCAGGAAGAGGAAATGCAGAAGACAAGTGGTTTTCCACTGCATCTTACGAGTTTGACAGTGAATATATTCTGTTCACTCACGCCTTTAGCGGATGTGATACAACATCCGCTTTTTTGTTCAAGGAAAAATTAAGTGCTGCAATATTGTTGCGAAAAATGAACACCTAACCTCAGCGCTTTGCACCTTCATTAACCACATGCTACCCGTGAAGAAATAATAACAGCAGGAGAACAGGTTACTATCGCATTGTATAGTAGAGGTGTCAGCAGTTCCCACACACTAGACCATTTGCAGTACCAGCTATTCGCCAAGTCTGCCACAAAAAGCAAACTGAATCTTGCACGGTTGCCACCTACACAAGATGCTGCACAACATCATTCGTTGCGGACTTACCAACAAGTCCAAAGCTGGATGGGAAACTGGAAACCTTCTGAGAAATGGGGCTGGAATCACAGTGACCACGGCTCAATACCCGTTATAATGAGCCAAGATCCAGCACCTGAAGCACTTCTTCACATTGTTTCATGCTCATGCAAGCTGAACTGTGGCGGAACGTGCTCCTGCAGAAAAGCGGGTTTGAAATGTTCTTCAATTTGCAAGAAGTGTATTGGGGTCAACTGTGAAAACGTGCCAAAATATTTATATGAAGACAGTGAAGAAGATGTTATGGAGGATGATGAGGCTATCGCTGACGAAATCAACGAACTTGCTTAGACTGACTCGCTGTTTAAAGAAGAGGTCAATCTGGGATCAACTCTATGTACAGACCCTGAATCAGTAACTGAAGGTATTTCTGGTGACACTGAGGAACCTGGCCCATCAAAACGCTGGAAGTGATGCTCATATCTGTCTCGAGTGCGCTAAAGTGCGATATTCCAGGTATCACACACCCAGAACTGTCAACATTTTTTAGTAACTGACAATGCATTTTAATTGTAATAAAGCTACTTATTTTTAATGTCAACTGTGTGGCTTTTATACACAAGAATAATTACCTACCTAATTAGGTTGCCTATTGCAGCTAATAATAGTTCAGTTTCCTCAGACAAATTATTTTGTGTGCGTGTGTGTGTGTATGTGTGTGTGTGTGTGTGTGTGTGTGTGTGTGTGTGTGTGTGTGTGTATTTGTGTGTGTCTATGTCCCTTAATGATGTATTTTTATATTTATAGTTTTACATATACCTGGGCTGAGGTGGCTCATAGTGAATTTCAGGTAGTGTGTAAGAATCGCAATAGTTGGGTGCCCACCAATCCTCATGTTGCATACAGAGAAATTGAATACCTGAAAGTGAGGTGGTAAATTCCAACATATAACATGATGTATAATGTATTTATACTACACAAACAGAAACTGAAAAAATAGTGTTAAAAAATAAGGTATCTTGCCACTCTGCTCAAAATTTGAAAAATTGGTATTTTTTGAGGCGCTGTAGCGCCTTAGATATTGGGAGTAAAAAAAATGGCAAGCATCAAATTTCTAGAGAATTTTGTGCTCTTTAAGAAAGAAAATAGACGTTAAAGCGATAGGAGCAAAAAAACGGAGATATTTTTAAAAAACTGAAAAAAGGCCGAAATTTTCCAAGTTTTTTGACTGCAGAAAGTTTTCCCAAGCGAAATTTTGTTGGCAAAACTCAGTTTTTTAATCTTTCCAACCATATGAACGAGTGGAAAAAATAAATTCTTCTACCCCACCTTTTGCAAGGTATATCTGCTATTTGACTGGACTATATCGCTTTGTCATTAGTGACTCTCGATGTTCAGGAAGATCATTGGGGTTTCATTAATATCGTTTAAACACATTAACCCACAATGATCCACGTCAGAGTATTCGGGAAATGGCAGACGTGGTGAACTGATCTTTTTACCTTTGTGCGGCATTTGAAAAATCGGGTGTATGGGTATTGCATTCTCTAAGCTAAAAATCACAATAATCGGCGGGTGAGCATATGTGCTTCTCTGCTTGCTCGTCATTAATTGGCTTGTGAACAACATCGACCGTTCCTATCCTGTATTGTTACTGGCGACGGGACATGGCGTCTTTATGGTAACACAAGAAATGAAAGAGGAAGCCGCCTGGTAGAATTTTGCACAGAGCACAACTTAATCATAGCTAACACTTGGTTGAAGAATCATGATAGAAGGTTGTATACATGGAAGAACCCTGGAGATACTAAAAGGTATCAGATAGATTATATAATGGTAAGACAGAGATTTAGGAACCAGGTTTTAAATTGTAAGACATTTCCAGGGGCAGATGTGGACTCTGACCACAATCTATTGGTTATGACCTGTAGATTAAAAACTGAAGAAACTGCAAAAAGGAGGGAATTTAAGGAGATGGGACCTGGATAAACTGAAAGAACCAGAGGTTGTGCAGAGTTTCAAGGAGAGCATAAGGGAACAATTGACAGGAATGGAGGAAAGAAATACAGTAGGAGAAGAATGGGTAGCTTTGAGGGATGAAGTAGTGAAGGCAGCAGAGGACCAAGTAGGTAAAAAGACGAGGGCTAGTAGAAATCCTTGGGTAACAGAAGAAATATTGAATTTAATTGATGAAAGGAGAAAATATAAAAATGCAGTAAATGAAGCAGGCAAAAAGGAATACAAACGTCTCAAAAATGAGATCGACAGGAAGTGCAAAATGGCTAAGCAGGCATGGCTAGAGGACAAATGTAAGGATGTAGAGGCTTATCTCACTAAGGGTAAGATAGATACTGCCTACAGGAAAATTAAAGAGACCTTTGGAGATAAGAGAACCACTTGTATGAACATCAAGAGCTCAGATGGAAACCCAGTTCTAAGCAAAGAAGGGAAAGCAGAAAGGTGGAAGGAGTATATAGAGGGTCTATACAAGGGCGATGTACTTGAGGACAATATTATGGAAATGGAAGAGGATGTAGATGAAGATGAAATGGGAGATACGATACTGCGTGAAGAGTTTGACAGAGCACTGAAAGACCTGAGTCAAAACAAGGCCCCCGGAGTAGACAACATTCCATTGGAACTACTGACGGCTTTGGGAGAGCCAGTCCTGACAAAACTCTACCATCTGGTGAGCAAGATGTATGAAACAGGCGAAATACCCTCAGACTTCAAGAAGAATATAATAATTCCAATCCCAAAGAAAGCAGGTGTTGACAGATGTGAAAATTACCGAACAATCAGTTTAATAAGCCACAGCTGCAAAATACTAACACGAATTCTTTACAGACGAATGGAAAAACTAGTAGAAGCCGACCTCGGGGAAGATCAGTTTGGATTCCGTAGAAATACTGGAACACGTGAGGCAATACTGACCTTACGACTTACCTTAGAAGAAAGATTAATGAAAGGCAAACCTACGTTTCTAGTATTTGTTGACTTAGAGAAAGCTTTTGACAATGTTGACTGGAATACTCTCTTTCAAATTCTAAAGGTGGCAGGGGTAAAATATAGGGAGCGAAAGGCTATTTACAATTTGTACAGAAACCAGATGGCAGTTGTAAGAGTCGAGGGGCACGAAAGGGGAGCAGTGGTTGGGAAGGGAGGGAGACAGGGTTGTAGCCTCTCCCCGATGTTATTCAGTCTGTATATTGAGCAAGCAGTAAAGGAAACAAAAGAAAAATTCGGAGTAGGTATTAAAATCCATGGAGAAGAAATAAAAACTTTGAGGTTCGCCGATGACATTGTAATTCTGTCAGAGACAGCAAAGGACTTGGAAGAGCAGTTGAACGGAATGGATGGTGTCTTGAAGGGAGGATATAAGATGAACATCAACAAAAGCAAAACGAGGATAATGGAATGTAGTCGAATTAAGTCGGGTGATGTTGAGGGTATTAGATTAGGAAATGAGACACTTAAAGTAGTAAAGGAGTTTTGCTATTTGGGGAGCAAAATAACTGATGATCGTCGAAGTAGAGAGGATATAAAATGTAGACTGGCAATGGCAAGGAAAGCGTTTCTGAAGAAGAGAAATTTGTTAACATCGAGTATAGATTTAAGTGTCAGGAAGTCATCTCTGAAAGTATTTGTATGGAGTGTAGCCATGTATGGAAGTGAAACATGGACGGTAAATAGTTTGGACAAGAAGAGAATAGAAGCTTTCGAAATGTGGTGCTACAGAAGAATGCTGAAGATTAGATGGGTAGATCACATAACTAATGAGGAAGTATTGAATAGGATTGGGGAGAAGAGAAGTTTGTGGCACAAGTTGACCAGAAGAAGGGATCGGTTGGTAGGACATGTTCTGAGGCATCAAGGGATCACCAATTTAGTACTGGAGGGCAGCGTGGAGGGTAAAAATCGTAGGGGGAGACCAAGAGATGAATACACTAAGCAGATTCAGAAGGATGTAGGTTGCAGTAGATACTGGGAGATGAAGAAACTTGCACAGGATAGAGTAGCATGGAGAGCTGCATCAAACCAGTCTCAGGACTGAAGACCACAACAACAACGAAGGACACGGAAGGAATGGTAGAGCCCAAGGAGAAACTCCCTGTACAGAGACCTGCACACATCCACAAAAGGCAATGTTATGCATCTGGTGGAACAGCGACGGTGTGGTGTACTACGAATTGCTTCCTCGAGCTGTAGCCATCACTGCTGTAATTTATTGTCAACAGCTGGAATGTCTTGTAGACGCAGTCCAAGAACAACGACCAGGAAGACTGCGTGGAGTGATGGTACCCGACGATAACGCCCGCCCGCATTATGCCAGACTGACAAAAAGGACTGTACAGTTGGACTGGGAAGTCATTTTGCACCCACCTTATTCACCTGACCTTGCGACCTCAGGTTTTCACCTTTCCCGCTCTCTGTCAAACAATCTTCAAGGAACTTCCTTCCCGGATGAAAATGCGCTCTGAACATGACTTGACGAGTTCTTCGCCTCAAAACCACGTGATTTTTACATTCGTTGAATCGAAAAGTTACCCTAGCTTTGGCAGACTGTTGCAAATAGTAAGGGAGATTATATTATTTATGACTAAAGCCTCTGTTACGTGTATCTGTGGTGACTTACGGGAATACACTACGAACATATGCACTTACCTAATGCTTTGCTTCCTCGTTTGCAAACGGTGACCGGCAGTGGGCTGCGATGGAGACGTCGTCGGCAGCAGCTGCAGCCCTGATGGGCGGCGTCGACTACGCCGTGTTCGCTGGCATGCTGGGAGTGAGCGCCGCCATCGGCGTCTACTACGGCTTCTGCGCGCCCGCATCCAGCGCTGACGAGTACCTCATGGGAGGCCGCTCCATGAAGACCTTCCCCATAGCCATGTCACTCATCGCCAGGTGAGAACATTTCTCTCTGTATAACGATATGTTTACGTAATGTGTATATACAAACATACAGTTATAAATGTCCCCGTTCGTAGTCGCTAATTATAACAATATGTTTACTTTTGTGCTGTAACATCCAGCTATAATCAGCGGTGGAAATATATTTGCGAACGCCGACCGTGTGCGGCTGGTTCTTGGTGGATCGTCTGATCGGTCGGAAGTTGCATTGCAGAGGAGAGTAAATGCCAATTCAAAATATAATTATTTTTGGATAGCTCAACATGAATTCCCCAAGGGACCGTAGTTTATCATGCATTTACCACTAGAATATGGCGCGGAGAAAATATTTCGCCGCATGCAACTTCCGTCCGATTTCGAAGAAAGAATTCGTGACTGTGAACTCTCTATTTGGCAGAAACATAAAGAAAATTAAATAACTTCATGAAGAAGTGAGACATAGATTCTATACTAAATAAATAGTCCATACACCAGTTCCATTTAACTCTGAATTTATGGTAATCAGTAGATGAACTTATACTGCAATGAAGGATTTAACATGGATGCTGTTTTGACTGGCACTTCTCTTCTCGTAATGAAAACAATTCCTTTGACGTTTTCACATACACGTCGCACAATAAATCTACTGCTATGCAGTATTGCACTTTTACTACTGTACTTTTACTTTACACCAAAATAATATTATTTTTAACAATAATAATACGGTGGCAAGACATGCGCGTCCGACACAAGTTACAAGAGACAAGAGAAGAATGAGTAATTGAGTAACTGTTCATCGAGAATATCTCGCACATCAAAAAAATGTGTAAAAGTGTTCTTCTTCTGCCCGTTTTTCGGACCGCGGTTTTCAAAGTCATTAACTCACTGCATCTCTGACGGCGCTTCGACAATAAACACGTTACGTCACAGGACGTTCACATTTTACATTCTAGCAAAATTATTTGCTAGCTGTAGCTGTTCCTGAGCGACTGCTCGATTAGTGAATGATTTAAAATGATAAGGCAATCACATAATGTTACATCTGCGACCACTCTACGTGACTGCCACCAGCGCCTATGACAACCTCATTGGAGACTGCATCACGAACAACTTCCCCGTAGCCCCATTGTTCGTCAGGTGAGTGTCTTTCTCTATGCGTTGGTTCGTGCCTGCGTACCACCAGTGCCAACCAGCATCTCATTGGAGGCTGCTCCATGGCTCTGTTCCAATAACTCTGTTAATCAATGACATGCAAGTACACTTCTCTGAAGTACAGCTTCTGTGCGACAACCATTGTTGCGATGGCTGACTCGTGGGAGGAGGAGAAAGAGATTAGTGTTTAACGTCCCGTCGACAGTGAGGACATTAGTGACGGAGTATAAGCTCGGATTAGGGAAGGATAGGGAAGGAGACCGACCCTGCCCTTTGAAAGGAACCGTCCCGGCATTTGTCTGAAGCGATTTACGGAAATCATGGAAAACCTAAATCAGGGTGGCTGGACGCGGATTTGAACCGTCGTCTTCCCGAATGCGACTGCAGTGCGCTAACCAATGCTCTCTCATGGGAGGCTGCTACATTTGTACCATATACCTCATTCACATCTCTGTGTTTGAGACTTTTGTAGGGACTCTCTAGTAGCGGATAAAGTCGACAAATATCACACAGTATATACTCGTATGACTTGTCCTTTAATTATTTTACTAACTGGTATAATAAAATTTAAGTAATACAGAATAATACATAAGCAAATCACAATTTTATTTACATTGTATATAGTTTTACAATATTTTATCTCTTCTTGTACACAGTTATAGTTTATGCTAGTTATCCCTTTCATGCTGATTTATTCACTCGTAATTTTATTCATCTTTTGCGAGGGTTGTTTCTACAGGCTTCTGCAATACTTGAAAGTGAATTCATTCAGTCATACCATTTCACCAATAATCTTACCTTGTTAAGTTTCTTAACTCCCTAAGCAATTTTAGTAAATATACACATTTACACACATAAAATCCTATGAAAGACGGAGGGTTTAATATCTTTACATATATTTCTTCATGATTTCCTATTGATAAACACTTTCCTAATCTTTACTACTCTTTTTCGAAGGTAAGTCATGCGTTTGATAAATCTGTTCTTCAAGATCTACAGGCAGTTTTTAATCTTCGGGTTTATTTCTTTTGTTGGCCAGTCTTCAACCGTCACTTGGAACAGAAAATTATTAAATAGTTCCACGACTAAGTGTTCAACGATACAATTTTGTTTTAAATGTATTTATTATCCTCCTGCGTCCTGAAGACACATACAATCTCCTATTTTAATGAAAATCTATTTCTGAGCTACTACATGTATAAAACAAAATATATTTGGTTTTTTAAATTCTTTTTGATTAGATTTTACAGGTACAGCTAGGCCTTCAGGGCCCATTCGGAGGGAGTTTAGATCATGTTTCATACCCGTGGACTCAAGTAGTACATAATTTACATGAAAGGAAAAAAACACATTATGTTCTTACTTTGAAAATTTAATCTTTAACTAGTGTGATTTTCTGATTACATACTGTGAAACTTCAAGAAACACTTGCTTTCACTTGTGATGCATTAAAATACCTTGAAATCTGTACAACGATTAAAGGTGAGACCCTCACATCTTCTGAACCTACAACTCGATGTGCGCTTCTGGTGAGAATTTCTCGTCCGTGGCAAGTCTAAAGCGTTTGATGACATAGACTGAACTGATAGCATCGCCTGAGGTACTCTTGCTGTCCATCGGCCTCTTCTGAACTGTTATCACCTTTTTCAGCAGGCCTCTCATAGTTGGTCGTATTTTGAGTTCTATCAAGTTTCAATGCGTAATATTGCATTATATCCCTTCTTGCCCATTTATTTTCGATTGCACCCCGTCTGCATTCTAGCAACGCAGCAGCTATGGCGAAGTCCACAAAATGGTGTATTATTCTTACTGTCCACTTTTTTGTTCTCCCTCTCATTGCGTACTTCCCTACAACCCTGACAAATAGATCTAATTCGCCCACAAAATAATTGTACAGGGTATAGCGTTTGTCCTAGAAATGCTCACGTTTTGCATTCTTCTTTCATTTTGAGACAATCCTGCAACCAATTAGAGTATGAATATAACCTCAATTATGCATTTCGTCAACGTAAGAAAACACATACTTGATATTTAGGCGTAAGTATTTCAGCGCACACCTGCAAATTGATATGGCTTGCATATGCTATTGTAGTAATAGAGTCCCGGGGTATATTGGGTGATACAATGCACGAAACTGTTCCTTAGTAATTGTAATATCACTTTCAAGCTCTGGATTTTGCGTCATGTTAGTTCGAAGGCATTTTAAATACAAGATACAAAAACATCCGAAGTAATAACAATTGTTAAAGCTGTTTTATCTGCCTTTGTTGTTTCACTTGTCGTTGCAGTACAAAATTCGCTACTACTGAACCCGGTTGCCACTTGCTGGGATCGTTGAGAATGTGAAACAAGTGACAGACAGATGGAGAGCTTGTAACCTATAGCATATGTTACTAGCGGCCCAATTCGCCAGTGTCATTGCAAGGCGAAATAAAAAATATAAACTTGCGATGTCATGTATAATACTTACGGAATGTCCACACGATGCCTCTTTCGTCGTGCGCAATCGCAGACTAAGTCACTTTAGCTGTATTATCAAATGAAATTAAATGATCAAGTGAAATGAATGTTAACTACAATCAAAATGAAAAGTCAATTTTGTTAATGTTCTGTATTTATTGCACATTACATATAAAACCATTTATAATGTTATGGTTTAACGATTCTGTTCTCGGCTTACATTATCTAAGAAACATGTTCATCATTATTTAAAGGTGATCTCAAGGTGAAGTCCGCAATTCCTGAGTATTACGATGTTACCATTTGCTCAGCCAGCCAACTTGCCAGCTCACGTGCTTATAGTCACTGTCAGTCAAGTGGCAGAAAGCATCTATGTCAACTCTGCAAAAAACTGTATCTTAAAGAGCCAGAGCCTGACTTAAAATAAATACTCCAATTTTTTTACACCTGCAATCAAGCAGTGTTTTTCCTTTAATAAAAAACCTTCAAACAGCATACATTATTGTGAACAGGCCATAACAGTACTCAAACTGATATTTTAGTTTTGCTACATACAGTTATTTATAGTGAAGCCTTCACTAGCGTCGTCATTTCTTTTTCACTAGTAAGAAATAAAAGCTGCTCTTTTCAGAAGAGTAATAGATTCACCATATCACAAATATGAGGGCTATTCGGTAAGTGAGGAACGATCGACCGTGAAATGGAAATCACTGTGAAAATCCGACGAGGCTTTTCACAGACGTTTTGAACAGTGTCTCTAGTATGCCCGTCGATCGCATCAAGACGCTCTTTTCAGTTGTGAGCACACTGTGAGTAATTAAAGGTGCCTAGAACAACGATGTCCCCCTCCAAGTAGGAGGGTCCGCTGAGAGGCTTCGCCTTATGGAATGCAGCCCACCTAACACAACTGTCACGCACTTCCTTCTTTATGGAAATTCTCGGCCGCACTCTGCAGGGGCAGTGAAGACGCTTCTGCATCCTTTTCGATGGGAAGTGTTCGATCATCCACAACACAGCCCTAATTGGCTCGTCCTGAGTATCATCTCTGTTAACATGAAACGCTGGATACGAAGACAACACTTGGGCGCAGGCTACGCGCTGTAGACCAGCGTAGAGAATTATCGGAAAGCACGATGATATTGGAAATTTGGTATAACGCTCCGACAAATTTCTAAGTCGGAGCGACGACTTTGTAGAGAAGTACCTGGAAGGTGTAGCTAAATGTGCAAAGAAAACAGTTTTGATTTTCACTGAGGTTTCCATTACGTTACCGATCGTTCCTCACTTTCCGAACAACCCTCGTAGTTTCACTCACTGTGGTGGCACTACTACTGGTTACAAGTCATAGAAAACAAACAATATTTTGGTTGTTGCATTTTGCCACACATAGAATTTAATAATGACATTTAAAAATGTCATCTCAGTCACTCCATCATCCAACTTATGTGCATAACTCAATCACATTGGATACGAAAATCTCGAGACAATCCTTCAGAATATTTCTTTAGTGAAAAATATGATATAAGTTAGATTTTGAAATGGTATGCCACCAAATCCTGCAAAAAGTAAGTACACTTTGCAACTGAATGACAGATCTAACAAGGGAACCTCCCCATCGCACCCCCCTCAGATTTAGTTATAAGTTGGCATAGTGGATAGGCCTTGAAAAACGGAACACAGATCAATCGAGAAAACAGGAAGAAGTTGTGTGGAACTATGAAAAAAAAGCAAAATATACAAACTGAATAGCCCATGCGCAAGATATGCAACATCAAGGAAAGTGTGAGCTACGGAGCGCCGTGGTCCCGTGGTTAGCGTGAGCGGCTGCGGTACGAGAGGTCCTTGGTTCAAGTCCTCCCTCGAGTGTGAAGTTTACTTTTTATCTTCGCAAAGTTATGATCTGTCCGTTCGTTCATTGGCGTCTCTATTCACTGTAATAAGTTTAGTGTCTGTGTTTCGCGACCGCACCGCAAAACCGTGTGATTAGTAGACGAAAGGACGTGCCTCTCCAATGGGAAATGAAAACATTTGATCGCAAGGTCATAGGTCAACCGATTCCTCCACAGGAAAACACGTCTGATATATTCTATACGACACTGGTGACGGCATGTGCGTCACATGACAGGAATATGTTGTTGACCCACCCAACTTGTACACTTGGCGAATGGGTAAAAAGATTCTTCTACCTTGCCCGATTTACGTTTTCTTGTGGATGTGATAATCACTCCCAAAAAAGTGATGAAAACATAACGGACGGACAGGTAATAATAGTCTGAAAATAAAAAATTAAACTCTTCACTCGAGGGAATACTTGAACCAAGGACCTCTCATTCCGCAGCCGCTCACGCTAACCACGGGACCACTGCGCTCCTTAGCTCAGATTCTCCTTGATCTTGCCTATCTTGCGCATGGACTACTCAGTTTGTGTATTTTGCTTATTTTTTTCATAGTTCCACACAACTTCTTCCTGTTTTCTCGATTGATCTGTGTTCCGTTTTTTAAGGCCTATCCACTGTGCCAACTTATAACCAAATCTGAGGGGAGTGCGATGGGGAGGTTCCCTTGTAAGTTATTACGGGAGTACTGGAGCAGATATTTGTGTCAACAGCTTTGTGTCGGGTGTCACACTGCTGGGGATGGCGACTGAAGCGTATCTGTACGGCATCCAGTTCAGCTACGTCTGTCTGGGACTCATCATCAGCTCCATTGTAAATGCACTTGCTTTCCTGCCAGTCTTCTACGACCTCCACATCACATCTACTTACGAGGTATGGTGGTATTAATCCTGTTACAATAACACGTCCCTAATGCTGTTGTTTTTGAAAGAGATATCTCAAAAACTTGCTTAATAATAGTCTTTGTTCTGTAGCTAATTTGAAATTTTCAGCTTTTTGTTGTTTTCGATACAGTCATAACTGCAAAAGGTGACTCTACTAATAACTAGATCAGAACCACTAATTACGTCTTAGAGCAGATTAAGGGTATAAAAGAGAAATTTAAAAAATTATCTGTGTCAGTTTTTATTTTATTCCACAACACATTTCACAGGTTTAAACCATTATTATCAAGGTGACAAAGAAACAGATTAGAGTTTCTTTTTGTGGACACAATTAGCTGTCAGTATTAATCTTAGTTTTGAAGTTATTCCAGTAAAAAGAACACTGAGGATTGTTATAAATATTCATTCTTATCACTGAATCGCACACAAACACATGTAGATCTTGTACAGTTGCACACGTTTATATATCCATGGTGGGTCTCGATGGATTACTCTCTCACATTCATATGGCTCAAATGGTTCAAATGGCTCTGAGCACTATGGGACTTAATTTCTGAGGTCATCAGTCCCATTCAGATGGGTCAGTGGCTTCTTTTATAATTTCTTTTCCTGGTTAACGCTTTTTAACTTTGAATGACCTGTAATTCTACACGTGTAACATCACTGGACTGCTTTTGTTTTGTGTTTGTGTGTTAATCAGAACAGAAATATGTATTTATAAGTACCTTCGGTACTTGATTTATTTGAAGACCCTCGAAATGAAGTTGTAAACAGAGAACTGACGCCATGGCTCTAATACACTGATCAGGAACAACATTATGACCACCGACCTAGTGTTGATATACACCCATGGAGGCGCTAGCAGCGTCACGTGGCGAGGAATGTCTGCTAGTCAGACACACGCACGGTTCAGGTAGTATCAGTGAGCGTGCTGTCCGTGTGTAGAATGTGGAAGGCGGGCAATCTATCTGACTTTGACCGAGGGCAGATTGTGATGGTCCGGAGGCTGAGCACGAGCATTTTGGAAACTGCACGACTTGTCCGGTGTTTGAGGAGTGCTGTGGTGAGTGTCTTCAACATGTGGCGAAACCATGGCGAAACCACGTCCAGAAGTCGTGGTGTTGGACAGCCACTCCTCATTACAGATGTCGCACGTCATAGGCAGGGCAAACAAAACAGGACAGGTAGCGAACTGTGGCGGAATTAATGTCAGACATTAATTTTGGGCAGAGTACCAGTTAGCTTTATCAGCAGAAGATGACAAACGTTTTCTACTGCAACAAATACGCTAGCATGGGATTGACTATATTATTTGGCTGACTATGATATCAGTTTCAGCTGGACTAAAATGCGTTTTTGACAGCTAATACAGGCAATTTAGACGTGTTCTTGTCAACGTAATATATTATGTGCAACATATCTCAATGTTACTTCCTGGCAGATTAAAACTGTGTACCTGACCGAGACTCGAACTCGGGACCTTTGCCTTTCGCGGGCAAGGGCTCTACCGACTGAGCTACCCAAGCACGACTCACGCCCCGTCCGCCAGTACCTCGTCTCCTACCTTTCAAACTTCGCAGAAGCTCTCCTGCGAAACTTGGAGAACTAGCACTCCTGGAAGAAAGGATATTACGGAGACATGGCTTAGCCACAGCCTTGGGGTTGTTTCTAGAATGAAATTTTCACTCTACAGCGGAGTGTGTGCTGATACGAAACTTCCTGGCAGATTAAAACTGTGTGCCGGACCGAGACTCGAACTCGGGACCTTTGCCTTTCGCGGGTCGTTCTTGGGTAGTTCAGTCGGTAGAGCACTTGCCCGCGAAAGGCAAAGGTCCCGAGTTCGAGTCTCGCTCCGGCACACAGTTTTAATCTCCCAAGAAGTTTCGTATCAGCGCACACTCCGCTGCAGAGTGAAAATTTCATTCTATCTCAATGTTTTTCTTGTGATCTGTACCTATTATGTCCTGTTTGAACTTCCATAACATACATCATATTCCATCGCCTTCATGCGTTGCCTATATTACATCATGTAATAGCTTTCGGAGTAAGGACTGAGCAGCATGTATGAACTCACTAGCAGACGTTTCGCAATGTGACTCCATCTTGCATTAAAATAGTGGTGGTGGCCTTTCTACGTTCTTGCAAAGTTGAAATCACGTGGTGCACTAAGATTTCGTTATAATGTGTAGATGTCACTGTACACATAACAGGCTCATGACATGTCATCTCCTCAAAGAAGACCAAGAATGAAGGTGAATGTGAAACCACTCCACCGAATCAAATAAGCTGAGTCAATGGATGTTCCTGCACAAGTGCCAGAGTGAAGTCCCATATGCAACAGTTCTGCACATTCACGGCACTATGCAATGTAAAACGTGTCTCGTCCGTCCAAAGAATATTCCTCGACAACATGTCATTCATTTCCATGCGTACAAAAAAACGAATGGCAAAGTCTCAGTTTTGTAGCCTATCTCAGGGACTCATTTCATGTACATGAAGAGTCTTGCATGGATATCAGCGTAAAATGCTCCGCAAAATATTTTGAACTGTTGACCAGGGGACAGACAACTTCCATGACACGACTCGAGCACTGATTGCTGAATTTGACGCATGTGTTATACGATCAGCTACAGCCGGAGCAAATTCATCAGCAACTACCATGAGCATATGTCGCCACCCTCTCCCTGCTGTACCACCTAATTCACCTGTTTCTTCAAATTTCTTGATCATATCCTTTGGCCCATTTATTAACATGCTGCCCCTTCGCAGGTATTCCTGTCCGCGATATTCCCGCAGTGAAGCGCTACTATTGTTGCTGTTCTGATAAAACAGGTTTATTGGCTATGTCTGGTGTTCCCTCTCAATAGCCACTGAAATTTGTACGGAAAACTTCAACCTTCTTTTCCCTTTACACCGACTGTCACTAGACAAAAGAAATCAACACGCATCAGCATGTGAGTGATGTCAAAACGGAAAACATTACACATTCTGACTGCTACACTGCCATATGTTCACTTGGTGGCAGGAAGTTGAACTACACTACTGGCCATTAAAATTGCTACACCACGAAGATGACGTGCTACAGACGCGAAATTTAACCGACAGGAAGAAGATGCTGTGATTTGCACATGATTAGCTTTTCAGAGCATTCACACAAGGTTGGCGCCGGTGGCGACACCTACAACGTGCTGACATGAGGAAAGTTTCCAACCGATTTCTCATACACAAACAGCAGCTGACCAGTGTTGCCTGGTGAAACGTTGTTGTGATGCCTCGTGTAAGGAGGAGAAATGCGTACCATCACGTTTCCGACTTTGATAAAGGTCGTATTGTAGCCTATCGCGATTGCGGTTTACCGTATCGCGACATTGCTGCTCGTGTTGGTCGAGATCCAATGACTGTTAGCAGAATATGGAATCGGTAGGTACAGGAGGGAAATACGGAACGCCGTGCTGGATCCCAACGGCCTCGTATCACTACCAGTCGAGATGACAGGCATTTTATCACCATAGCTGTAACGGATCGTGCAGCCACGTCTCGATCCCTGAGTCAACAGATGAGGACGTTTGCAAGATAACAACCACCTGCACGAACAGTTCGACGACGATTGCAGCAGAGTGGACTGTCAGCTCGGAGACCATGGCTGCAGTTACCCTTGACGCTGTATCACAGACAGGAGCGCCTGCGATGGTGTACGCAACGACGAACCTGGGTGCACGAATGGCAAAACGTCATTTTTTCGGATGAATCCAGGTTCTGTTTACAGCATCGTGAAGGTCGCATCCGTGTTTGGCGACACCGCGGTGAACGCACATTGGAAGCGTGTATTCGTCATCGCCAGACTGGCGTATACTCCTGCGTGATGGTATGGGTTGCCATTGGTTACACGTCTCGGTCACCTCTTGTTCGCACTGACGGCACTTTGAACAGTGAACGTTACATTTCAGATGTGTTGCGATCTGTGGCTCTACCCTTCATTCGATCCCTACGGAAACCTACATTTCAGCAGGATAACGCACGACCGCATGTTGCAGGTCCTGTACAGGCAGTTCTGAATACAGAAAATGTTCGACTGCTGCCCTGGCCAGCACATTCTCCAGATCTCTGACCAATTGAAAACGTCTGGTCAATGGAGGCGAAGCAACTGGCTCGTCACAATACGCCAGTCACTACTCTTGATGAACTCTGGTGTCGTGTTGAAGCTGCATGGGCAGCTGTACCTGTACACGCCATCCAATCTCTGTTTGACTCAATGCCCAGGCGTATCAAGGCCGTTATTACGGCCAGAGGTGGTTGTTCTGGGTACTGATTTCTCAGGATCTATGCACCCACATGCGTGAAAATATAATCACATGTCAGTTCTAGTATGATATATTTGTCCAATGAATACCCATTTATCAACTGCATTTGTTCTTGGTATATCAATTTTAATGGCCAGTAGTGTATTATGTTTTCACCAACCCGCAAGCGCACTGATTAATAAACATACCTATGGTGTTTCAGCATTCTCCAAAGTACAATCAACAGCCTGCACTGAAGCAGTCGGAACACAGCAAGGTTAATTATGTCCACCCATTAATTGTTACTGGAGTAGGCCTTGCGCTGTGAAATTGAAATGTTGTGGCGCAAGTGTTTTTCCACTCATCCTACTCTTTGTGCCAGTGCGGGTCAAGCACGCAAGGTTCCTGAGAGAGTGCATATAGTGAGGAGTTTGCGAAGGCAACGCCATGCAGGGATTTGTTCTGGCAGCGGGACACAGTGGTGTGCAGTCAGCAGTGCTGAGAGGAAGCAGCAACATCGACTTGAGCAAGTGACAGAGGCCACAGTGTGCAGCAGCTGGTCGTTTGTGGGCCAGCACTGGGAACCTGGTATGGTGCACCGGCCACACTTGTTTTGCGTTGGCATAGCTGGCCCAAGTAGTCATTACAGGAAGCAGTCATCAGTAATGGCGGGGGAGTTAGGAGTGAGGAACGTGAGCAGCCACACCGTCTACCGCCAGCGCCAGAGGATGCTGTGAGCAGCAATGGACTAATAGTGGGGCAGCGTCAGGACATTGTTGGCGCACTGGCCGGACTTGCCTTGTATTGACATCCTATGCAAGTATTCAGTGATCTGTAGCTCATTGACAGCCACCCTACACAGAAGAGCATCATGGAAATGTGAGTAGAGTGAAAGCAGCAGCAGTGTAATGCAACAGTCAGCATGGACCGTGGCCAGGTGCAAAGTGGGCTTCACTGAAGTGGGACGGCACATGGTGTCTTCCTGTTGGTGCCCAGGAGAAGACGGTAGGTCATTGTCAGTGAGGAGGAATGGTGGAGAAGTTGGTTATGGCAAGACAGTGGACAGCACAAAGTGATGTGTGCATTTGTGGAACGTATTTGCTATTGGTAACTAGAGGTGGTTACCAGAGTTCGCTCAATTAGATTAAAGTGCATTGGTGTATATCGGGGTAGGTCACGTCACCTCGATTCAGGTTGCTGTGTGTGACACGTCACCTCGATTCAGGTTGCTGTGTGTGAAAGCATGGCGAGACCAAGAAGGATTTGACTGTGCCAAAATTATTTTCAAAGGTTTTGCACGATGTGGCTGTGCTGGCTTACAGTGTGACATCTGGATTGTGGTAATTTACACATAGCGAGGCTGTAGTACAACACAGCAAGAAGCTGTTATATCTTTCGCTTACTTGTTTTTTCCATTATTTTGTGTTTGCTTATCTGCATTTTCTTTTGGTAGATACAGTAGTGACAGTTCTATGTGGTTGTCTTGTCTGTAGGGCCAGTCAGAAGTAGTAGACTGTTGATAGTATAGTGAGTCAGTTGCTTGTCCTACTTTATTTTATTGTGTGCTTGCAAAGCTAATCACGGAGAGAAACAAGTTGTCATTTCATTTGGAGACTTCTTGTGCAGTCGTTCTCGGGTGAAGCAAGATTACGTTATTTATATAATATATCTACGAGGCCTATTCGGAAGTCGCGAAATTGAGTCCACAGTGAAAATCAAAACTGTTTTATTTGCAACGGTTAGCTACAACTTCCAGTTACTTATCTCCATAGTCACCGAGCCCACTTAGACGTTTGTCGTAGCGTTGTACCAACTTTACAAAATCCTCATTATAGAAGGCAGCCGCCAGTGCTTTCCCCCAATTGTCTACGCTGGCCTACAGCTCGTTGTTTGTGCCAAAATGTTGTCTTCATAGCCAGCGGTTCATGTGAGCAGAGATGAAACTCAAAGAGTGACAAATACTGGCTGTATTGTGGGTAATCAAACATTTCCAATTGAAAACGATGCAGGAGCATCTTCATTGCCCCTGAAGAATGCGGCTGAGAATTGTCTTGAAGAAGAAAACGCACGACAGTTATGTAATATTGGCTGCATAGCTTCAGGCGAAATTTCTCAGAGGCCCTCGTACTTGGCGGTAGACACTATTGTTCTAGGTATCTTTATGTGGTCCCTGTGTGCTCAGAACTAAAAAGAAATGCGATCGACGGGCATACCAGAGACACTGCCCAACACACCTGTGCAAAACTACATCGGATTTTCACTGTGGTTTCCATTTCGCGACCGATCGTTCCTTACTTTCCGAATAACCCTCGTATGTATTTTAGCAAACGCTATGTTGTATATTATTGAGGCTCATTGTGAGAAGATTGTTGCTTTTCTTTTGGGGTGGCATCTTGTGTTGATCTCTTGTATCGTTAGATTCCTGAAATTATTATTCTTGAAACAGAAACTGAGTGCGAAGGCTTAAAATTCGTATGCGCTGTGATGTTGTAAGATGTATATGTTACTCAACAGATATCCCAGTTTACGTTTGATGCTGTATGGTCCATCGTCCCAGTTACAAGTTGCCTATACAAAAATTAGATTTCCAGTATTTCGCATAGCTATAGACCGAATTTAAAATTTTAAAAGCTGTCATAGTCTTCTCAGTAAGACGTATAATCTTACGTTATAGGTTTAACACAATAAGACAAGTAATATAGTTAGGAACTGCGCGTAAGTCTTGAGGCATCATAACTCACTGTGCGAAAATATCCCGGTGACATTCTTTCAGTATTTGTGAGTGTGAGCACGTAGCGACTTCCAACAAACTTGAAACATTATTTCACATCTATAGTATCCTGTTCTCGTAGATACTCACTGCAAAATCACGAAATGAAAAAAGTTTATTGCTTACTGGAATTTCGCTGTTCTTGGTTCAAATGGCTCTGAGCACTATGGGACTCAACTGCTGTGGTCATAAGTCCCCTAGAACTTAGAACTACTTAAACCTAACTAACCTAAGGACATCACACACATCCATGCCCGAGGCAGGATTCGAACCTGCGACCGTAGTGGTCGTGCGGTTCCAGACTGTAGCGCCTTTAACCGCTCGGTCACTCCGGCCGGCCGCTGTTCTTGCAGTAAAACTTTAACATTAGGCGTGACGTCTAAATTTACTACTTCTTTACTACTGACTCTGTTCGTTACACACTTTGCAGAAAATATCCACATATGCTCTTGAATGTACCTGCGGAATTACATCTTTGTGCGACACGCAGTTCAGGAGGTACGAACGTAATAAACATTGAGATGCGTGAAAAACTAGCTTCTGCTTAAAATGAAGTACGAATTACGCAGACTATATTCATCCAGTAACTGATAGTGAGAACACTTATCAACTTCCAACGATCTTTATACAAAATATCAACCCTTTTCTGAACATCTACCCTTTTACATGCTTAATGTAAAATATTTAACAAATTAACTCATTTGTAAAGTAGTCGGACATGTGACGCTGTTTTATATACGGGAGTTCGATACTTTAAGGGAAGAAAGGGTTTACTGGTTGTTTAATAAAGGAAATATTAATTGTTAGCCTCTTCCCCATAACATCGATCGCACACGCGTTTGACACGTACAAGACGTTTGAGAAAAGTAATGAGACTGACAACTCGCGAATATACATTCTGGGTGTTCACAAATTTTTAGATTCAGATAAATCTGAGAATGTGAAATTAAGAGCATCTGCTATATAACACTTATGCTTATCAACAAGTTCACACAAGTACAGCCACTGCCAGTAATAGCAACAAAGCAATAATAATAGTAACAATAATAAGAGGCATAACTTATCTGACAAAAGAAAGAATTGTTTTTGCTGAATTTTATTGCTTTGTACATAATTAGGTACAGTTTCAGGCCATAATGACATATGTGTAAGCTTTCGCAGCTCTCCATTTCACATTTTTGTGTAAGTTGGAGTTTTCTGCTTTTTCATTTTTTCTGACAAATGTACAACATCCCTAACAGATGTATTTGTTCGCGAAATTGCTTCTGGGCTGAAAATCAGTTATTCTTACGTTAGCCCCACACAACAACTTGGGCTAACTGTATATTTCGCTGTTAAATGTTCGCTTGTAGTCACGCTTATTTGACTTCGTCACTCTCTCAATCAATGGATCTGCTCACGGAGGACCCAGTTCTTTTGCGCCTACGTTTTCCTGGTAATTTACTTTTCTGTTCCGAGAATGAGATTTTCACTCTACAGCGGAGTGTGTGCTGATATGAAAGTTCCTGTCAGATTAAAGCTGTGTTCTGGGCCGAGACTCGAACTCGGGACCTTTGCCTTTCGTGGGCAAGTGCTCTACCGACTGAGCCACCTAAGCACGACTCACGACTCATCTTCACAGCTTAACTTGTCTGTTACCATTTAAAATAGAGTTACCATAGTTCATGTTTACACTGCACACGAAGGCCGACCCACACAATAAACAACGAACTCCAAACACAAAGTGCCGTTGGTGGAAATCATTAAACTCAAGTAGTAATGTCTATCAAAACTTGGTCACTTGACTAGAATACAGATGAGGCGCTGATATCCATAAGGGTCTAAAGCACACCGCCGTCGATCCCACATACAAGTGAATACCAGAGAAACCAGTGATACAAATTTTCCTGAATATTCATATATACAATGTGGGCCCACAGTACATATAAACCTGGCTCACTATAAGATCAACGATTTCGGAAGCATGAAAAAATGCTACAGTCCCACAATCGACAGTGATATGCTTTAGGCCCTTATGATGTTCAACACCTCAGATAGATTACTGTATGACAATATTTCACTTAGAAACCCACAAAATAGCTTTACTGTCAGTTCAACTTAACATACACTCCTGGAAATGGAAAAAAGAACACATTGACACCGGTGTGTCAGACCCACCATACTTGCTCCGGACACTGCGAGAGGGCTGTACAAGCAATGATCACACGCACGGCACAGCGGACACACCAGGAACCGCGGTGTTGGCCGTCGAATGGCGCTAGCTGCGCAGCATTTGTGCACCGCCGCCGTCAGTGTCAGCCAGTTTGCCGTGGCATACGGAGCTCCATCGCAGTCTTTAACACTGGTAGCATGCCGCGACAGCGTGGACGTGAACCGTATGTGCAGTTGACGGACTTTGAGCGAGGGCGTATAGTGGGCATGCGGGAGGCCGGGTGGACGTACCGCCGAATTGCTCAACACGTGGGGCGTGAGGTCTCCACAGTACATCGATGTTGTCGCCAGTGGTCGGCGGAAGGTGCACGTGCCCGTCGACCTGGGACCGGACCGCAGCGACGCACGGATGCACGCCAAGACCGTAGGATCCTACGCAGTGCCGTAGGGGACCGCACCGCCACTTCCCAGCAAATTAGGGACACTGTTGCTCCTGGGGTATCGGCGAGGACCATTCGCAACCGTCTCCATGAAGTTGGGCTACGGTCCCGCACACCGTTAGGCCGTCTTCCGCTCACGCCCCAACATCGTGCAATCCGCCTCCAGTGGTGTCGCGACAGGCGTGAATGGAGGGACAAATGGAGACGTGTCGTCTTCAGCGATGAGAGTCGCTTCTGCCTTGGTGCCAATGATGGTCGTATGCGTGTTTGGCGCCGTGCAGGTGAGCGCCACAATCAGGACTGCATACGACCAAGGCACACAGGGCCAACACCCGGCATCATGGTGTGGGGAGCGATCTCCTACACTGGCCGTACACCACTGGTGATCGTTGAGGGGACACTGAATAGTGCACGGTACATCCAAACCGTCATCGAACCCATCGTTCTACCATTACTAGACCGGCATGGGAACTTGCTGTTCCAACAGGACAATGCACGTCCGCATGTATCCCGTGCCACCCAACGTGCTCTAGAAGGTGTAAGTCAACTACCCTGGCCAGCAAGATCTCCGGATCTGTCCCCCATTGAGCATGTTTGGGACTGGATGAAGCGTCGTCTCACGCGGTCTGCACGTCCAGCACGAACGCTGGTCCAACTGAGGCGCCAGGTGGAAATGGCATGGCAAGCCGTTCCACAGGACTACATCCAGCATCTCTACGATCGTCTCCATGGGAGAATAGAAGCCTGCATTGCTGCGAAAGGTGGATATACACTGTACTAGTGCCGACATTGTGCATGCTCTGTTGCCTGTGTCTATGTTCCTGTGGTTCTGTCAGTGTGATCATGTGATGTATCTGACCCCAGGAATGTGTCAATAAAGTTTCCCCTTCCTGGGACAATGAATTCACGGTGTTCTTATTTCAATTTCCAGGAGTGTATATTGATGTCTGATCTAATTTTGCTATAGTACGTAGTGAGCGAATTAGCATATCTGAGGGGTGTGCTATTACCTAGCAGGATTTATGCCGAACGAATGGGAATAAAAGCCTGCTGCAGTGTGCTACCACCTGGCGACCCTGATGTAAACTTCTAGTTGAGTGGCAAGCAAAAAATTTGTAAATTTGTGGTAAGATCTTATGAGACCAAACTGCTGAGGTCCCTAAGCTTACACAATACTTAATCTAACTTAAACTAACTTATGCTATGGACAACACTCACGCCCATGCCCGAGGGAGGACTCGAACCTCCGACGGGGGCAGCCGCGCGGTGAGTGACAAGGACTAGCTGTGCACATTGTGAGCAGTGCAAGTTGTTTATCAAACCCGTATCTATTTGGCCCGTGAGGCAATTACGTCACGCGAGTTGCGCACGCGGAAAAGCCCCTTAAAACGTGCACAAGTGAAGATGTGCTCGCGAACCTGATACCAAGTTTCACGGAGCCTAGGGGAGCTGTGTCGCGGTAAATTTAAGTGCCGTATCTTTCAGATTGCGCCATCTATGTTACGTTTAAAAGAATTCAAAGAAAAATAACCAATAAATCGGCAAGGTGTCAAAAGTTAGGGTGTTCACGTGCTCTTTTGCTCATACACAGCAGCTGCCACTGCTGACAACACTGCGAGCGATTTGGCAACGCTGTGTTGTTCTACTCGTGTAGGCCGGTGTGTTCGTCCCTTCCAGATGCTCAGTCGGAGTTTTGGCTTCATACAGTCATTATGTGATGTCTAAGAACGCCATCAGTGATTTTGTATTTTTGTTGTGTGTTACGAAAATGAAACAGTGGAATTTAAAGGAACGTTATTCATTAAGTTTTGTGTTTAACTTGGGGAATCCGCGAGTGTGACCCTTGTGAAGTTGAAACAGGTCTATAGAGAACATTCTTTATCAGTAGCACAAGTTTTTCGCTGGCACATATAATTTTTTGCAGACTGAGAACACATTGAAGATGGTGTCACTCAGGGAGATCTTCAACATCAAAAACCGACGAAGACGAATGTGTGTGTGCTCTTGTAAGATCAGTCCGATGTTTAACAATAATGATGACGATGAGGTCCCATACTCAGAGAAGCGTTGGGGACGACGCGGGAGTCCCGCACCGCCGTACTAGGCAAGGTCCTAGTGGAGGTGGTTTGTCATTGCCTTCCTCCGACCGTAATGGGGATGAATGGTAATGATGAAAACGACACATAACGCGCAGTCATCTCGACGCAGGAAAAACCCCTGACCCCGCCGGGAATCGAACCCACGACCCCGTACGCGGGAAGCGAGAACGCTACGACAAGACCACGAGCTGTGGATATTAACAATAAGGATTATGGGAGACCTGTTACATTTAAACTCTTTCACTGTACATCAAATTTTGATCGTAGTTTAGCTCATGCGTATGGTTAAGGCCTCCATCATGACAGTGCCCAATGTCACATGGTCACTTCCATCACCGAATTTTTAACCTCGAAAGATATTCCTGTCGTTCCAAAGCCCCCACTGTTCACCTGATATGGGTACTTATGACTTTTTTCTTTCCCCAAAATAGAAAAATATCGTAAAAGAACGTAATTTTGGAACTATGGACAACATTCAAAAGAATGTATCCGACATGTTGAAGGCTTTCAGGGCTGCTTCCAAGGCCGGGAACAACACGACTCCGTCGGCGTATAGCTACTAAAGGGAACTACTCTGAAGGGGACAATATTGTTGTTAAAAAAAAACAAAGATAGTAGATAAAATATCACTCTCATTGCTTTTCTGACACACCGCGTATACTCGTATTACACACGTCTGCACTCCTACTCTCCTGCCTGTTTGTCCATCTCCTCCTCCTTCACCCTCTGTCCATATCCTTATCCCCCTCTCTGTGTGCCGGCCGTTGTAGCCGAGCGGTTATAGGCGCTTCATTCAAGAACCGCGCGACCGCAGGTTCGAATCCTGCCTCGGGCATGGATGTGTGTGATGTCCTTAGGTTTGTTAGGTTTAAGTAGTTCTAAGTTCTAGGGGACTGATGACTTCAGAAGTTAAGTCCCATAGTGCTCAGAGCCATTTGAACCATTTTTTTTCTTCAGCCTGTCTTTGTCCACCTCATCCTCCCACTTCTATCTGTCCATATCCTCCTGTATCTATCTCAGTCTGCCACCAGTGATGCCTGTCAGCATGTGTAGCCCTTGAAAAACAGGTTAACAAAAGCAAGATGTTGGTATAGTATCTCGCATCGGAATGTCAGGCAGTGGGACTGAACGTTAAACATTCCACGACAAAATTTATGCCTAATAAATGAACCAGCGTAAGAAATGTACAATTCATAAAGCAGATTACTGGACACTCTCAGAGAATACGTCTATCTTGGCCAGCTTGTAAATATGACAGGAGACATAAGACTGGAAATCTTTCAACACATCAAGCATGTGGAAGACATTCAACTACACTACTGGCCATTAAAATTGCTACACCACGAAGATGATGTGCTACAGACGCGAAATTTAACCTACAGGAAGAAGATGCTGTGATATGCAAATGATTAGCTTTTCAGAACATTCACACAAGATTGGCGCCGGTGGCGACATCTACAACGTGCTGACATGAGGAAAGTTTCCAACCGATTACTCATACACAAACAGCAGTTGACCGGCGTTGCCTGGTGAAACGTTGTTGTGATGCCTCGTACAAGGAGGAGAAATGCGTACCATCACGTTTCCGACTTTGATAAAGGTCGGATTGTAGCCTATCGCGATTGCGGTTTACCGTATCGCGACATTGCTGCTCGCGTTGGTAGAGATCCAATGACTGTTAGCAGAATGTGGAATCAGTGGGTTCAGGAGTGTAATACGGAACGCCATGCTGGATCCCAACGGCCTCGTATCACTAGCAGTCGAGATGACAGGCATCTTATCCGCATGGCTGTAACGGATCGTGCAGCCACGTCTCGGGATCCCTGAGTCAACAGATGGGGACGTTTGCAAGACAACAACGATCTGCACGAACAGTTCGACGACGTTGTGGACTATCAACTCTGAGACCATGGCTGCGGTTACCCTTGACGCTGCATCACAGACAGGAGTGCCTGCGATGGTGTACCAACGACGAACCTGGGTGCACGAATGGGAAAACATCATTTTTTCGGATGAATCCAGTTTCTGTTTACAGCATCATGATGGTCGCATCCGTGTTTGGTGACATGGCGGTGAACGCACATTGGAAGCGTGTATTCGTCATCGCCATACTGGCGTATCACCCGGCGTGATGGTATGGGGGGCCATTGGTTACACGTCTCCGTCATCTCTTGTTCGCATTGATGGCACGTTGAACAGTGGACGTTACATTTCAGATGTGTTACGACCCGTGGCTCCATCCTTTATTCGATCCCTACGAAACCCTACATTTCAAGCAGGATAATGCACGACCGCATGTAGCAGGTCCTGTACGAGCAGTTCTGGATACAGAAAATGTTCGACTGCTGCCCTGGCCAGCACATTCACCAACTGAAAACGTCTGGTCAATGGTGGCCGAGCAACTGGCTCGTCACAATACGCCAGTCACTACTCTTGATGAACTGTGGTATCGTGTTGAAGCTGCATGGGCAGCTGTACCTGTACACGCCATCCAAGCTCTGTTTGACTCAATGCCCAGGCGTATCAAGGCCGTTATTACGGCCAGAGGTGGTTGTTCTGGGTACTGATTCCTTAGGATCTATGCACCCAAATTGCGTGAAAATGTAATCACGTGTCAGTTTTAGTACAATATATTTGTCCAATGAATACCCGTTTATCATCCGTATTTCTTGTTGGTGTAGCAATTTTAATGGCCAGTAGTGTAGATTCAGGTCAAACATGGTACTGAAACTGTAAAAACACGTTTTGATCAGTGAGTCCCCCCTATTATGACTTATCATTTTGAGACTTGGAAACTTCCATGAATACACAGTCGGTAACGGCACCGTGAGGCATCGAAATGTCTATGCTGGGATTTGGAAGAAAAGAAGAAAAGAGGGTGGAAGATATGATATGAATTACCGATGTTGAGGACATTCTGGCGAGAACACCCATTATGAAATGGCGATGGGCTGGCTTTGTTGCCAAAAGTAATGATGAGCGACGGACAAAAGGCAGTTTGGAATGGTGTCCAAGAGCCTCAAGCCCCGAGGAAGACTGCCAGACCGATGGGACAAAGACCTGAGCAAGGTTGTTGGAGTCAAGTGGTTGAATATCAACCAAAACCGTTCCTTATGGAAAAAAAATTGCAGACATACTCGAGCTCAGAACTTGGATGGGCCACATCATTTAATGATGGATGCCGATGCTTCTGCTGCTGCTACTGATGTCGATACTGATAAGCGACATACGCCGTGTTTTGTTAACTTAATGCAAAAAAATATCGTTGGTGTACAGATTGTGCCAAATTTCCTTATGAAACAAATCACCAGTGTGCTTCATCGCGTACCAAGAGTACAGTACGTACTCAAATTGCAGGAAATGGGGGATAGCTACTGAAACGAATCGTTATATGCTTCTTTCTATTGCATTTACCGAACTGCTACACGGCGTTGAACAGCTACATAATTTTGACCTACTCAGTATTACACCATACTAACCTTTTTCTGTCAGAATATTACTCAAAATATTTCTTGTTAGATTTATCAGTTCCTTTATGATTTACATTTTTTCTTTTCCAGTACTTGGATATGAGATTTGGTAAAAGCGTCAGAATTCTGGGGTCCTTCCTCTTCATCATTAATATGGTGAGTGATGAATTAATCTTCATAGCCTCTTAGATTTCAGTCTATGAATGTATGTTTATGTTATTGATTAAAATACTAGATAAGGTATCTCAAAGCTTATGTAGTAGAGAGCGCTGTCTTTGTATCAGATCGATCAGCTGAAATATTGCGTTGTTGCATAAGTTTGTAGCAATTTCGTTCGCATGCGCAAGAATTTTCTGCCAGGACATTGTTTAGCATTTATCACCTATATATTTTTGTCTTTCTATTTGTGCTATTTTTGATATTTGTGAGCATCAATGTACTCTAAACAGAAGAGGAATGACAGTTGAGATGACCTGAAATATTTGTAACATCTGCGAAAAGAGCAATAATGGAAGAAGCACGTAAGAAAGCACGTGAGAAACAGACTTGGTGTGTTGGTGTGAACGATACACTAGTTATATGAATAGCGTCGAGCTTTCTCAGTACTTTCTGTAATGGTGGCCAGCACCGTTCAACTTAACAACTAGGTCAACCGTCGTATTTCAGGGGCAGGTTAAAATATTAACTGCACGCTGATTGAAGTCCAAGACTCTGCTAAGACATAATATTGAGTGATAGATGATTGTTATCATACTTACTATATAGCAAGTAACCTGAAATTTAACGCAGAAGGTTTTCAAAGTTTTTGTATGATCTTTTTGTATGACCTTCTGACAGATGGTTTATGGGACTTCGGTCGTTCACTTACGTAATAAAATAAAACATCTGCCGCCGTCCTTTCCATGTTATTTATTATACAGAAACCAGTTTCGGTGACTCAATACACTATCTTCACGCCTTAACTGACGCCGAGGGAGTGAAATCAATCAGTTGGCAGTTGATGGTTGCAGACACAACTTCACTGTTACAGCATTCAACTAAAACCAATTCATAAATGTTAGCCACTGATGGGATTGTGTATACGACTGGAGTTCACTCCATCAGCGTCAGTTAAGGCATGAAGATGGTGTATTGGGTCACCGAAAGTGGACGCTGTATAATAAAAATCGAAAGGACGGCTGAAGTTGTTTCAGTTTATCTCGGTTTTCAGTGTGGTTTCCTTCTGTAGCAATGAGTATGTAGAGCCTTGCAATGAAATCCGTGATGATTTTTTGAAGAACATTTTATACGGCAAAAATATCTCTGGAAATTGCGGTAAAAACAACCTGGGGTTTTGGAGACGCCTCTTCAAGAGTCGGTCCTTCAGATAACTCCGTAAGAAATAATCACATGGGTTACGACCAGGACTATAAGGGGGCCATTCCACGCCGCGTTCAGTGATTACTAATATTTTCAGGACAACGATCACATCTCACCGCCTCCTGAAAGGAATCGAAGACGTCTGTAATACGGTGTGCACGTGCTCCATCCTGCATGAACCAGTAGTTTCGGAGCATTCTGCCTCGTAGTGCAGCCGGTGCATATTCATGTTCCTGTATCTGTCTGTATTTGTCTGCTGTGACAGGTTCCTCACTAAAAATGGCCCAGTAATGCACTATGCACTGACTACGCACTGAACAATGGCTTTCTTTGATGAGATGGATCAGCAGGCTAAACACTCTCAGTAGCCCAGTGGCACCAGTTCTGTTTTTTGACATACCCATGTAGGCGGAAGTGTGCCTCAGCAGTTATCCAGATCTGATCCATATCGACTGTTCTGTTTTCAATGCCCTCAACATCTCATTAAAAAAAATCGCCGGTCCACATCCCTGTCCTTCAAAGTCTGGTAACGTTGAATTTTGTGAGGGAAAAGGGCTATGTTTGTTCTCCATTATCCTCTGGAGACACCGTTGTGACATCTTGAGTTGCTCCGCTGCTTGTCTTGGTGATGTAGGGGGCTCT
This sequence comes from Schistocerca piceifrons, assembly GCF_021461385.2. Lineage (NCBI taxonomy): Eukaryota > Metazoa > Arthropoda > Insecta > Orthoptera > Acrididae > Schistocerca > Schistocerca piceifrons. The sequence continues at coordinate 322,175,549 of NC_060143.1, read as the reverse complement.
TCATCGAATAAGGTTCGATGTCGTTCCACATTATCCAGGGTTACCCTTCTTCCAATAATGTAGGGACCCAGCCTTCTCAAAACAATTTAAAAAAAACACTGAATACATTATAGAAAATTTGTGTCAGAGGATGCTTAAACTTTATGATCACAATTTGATTTCAGTTCTGTACTGTAATGTCACCAGGAAATGGTCTTTCCAGATGGCGCTGTTCTTAGACCAAATGCTATTGAATGCGCACCTCACCGTAATTGTAAGTCCAGACTTTGCGTGAAATGCCCTTACGATCCACAAACAATGTTCCACTGTTAGTGCTTCCATTCTGAAATGTGAACTGAGACAGCTACAATGTACGAATATCACAAGAAGAATCGTTTACGGCATACAGTTAAATCACAGTAGACAAAGACTTTCTAACTCCTATTTTGTACCACCATGTAGTTGCATGGATACAAAGTATCAAGTGATAACGTATCTGACATCTCCAATTTCATATTTTACTATTACGTGTTCCTGGATGGCATTCCAATACCAAGTATTGCACACCGCTTCTTTAGTTGTTAAGTTCAATTTGTGCAAGCTAACGCTAAGCAGAATTATTGTGACTGTTGCAGGTCACCTGGATCCCTATCGTCATTTACCTGCCCGCGATAGCTTTAAACCAAGGTAATATCAGACGCTAATATTATGTTCGCTTTTCTGTGGTACTAGGAGAGTAAAATATCCTTGGTACAATGTCTTAAAATACATTACGCATGTAACAAAAGTGCACAGCTTTGCACAGTGGTTTATATTACAGAACTCTCCACAAAAGCACAAGATCTAAGTTCAAATATAGCGTGTTGACATAGTGAAGCTCGCTAGATAAGTAGCTGATAACATTCTTTTTTGACTTCGACTGTACCTTTCTACGTCTTCTCTCACGTGTTTCAAGAAAAAAAGATTGACTGTGACACTTATTCCAATAACAGCTAGTTTATCTTCAGCAAAGTCGTTAATACTTAAAAGAGTATATTATGACGCATTAAATCTGGAGTAATAGTTCACTAAAATATCTAAAACTATAAGAAAGAATGTGCTAGCTATTCATGCACTTTAAGCGTTTTACATCCAGAAGGCTTCATGCCAATTTTTCAACTAAACAGAGAATCTCTAGGCACTTCTGCAATTACGACCACGTTCCTCCATAAGCTTCCGAATATTCCGGGGAATTCGCCATTTGACTAATTGTAGATATAGTAAATCCACTGGAGAGACGAATTTCTCCTCTTTTGAACTAGCACCCACAATTCTGGCGCCTCGAATCAAAAATAATTAATCTTATCTCAGCAGCGGACACGTTTATCCCGATTAAACACTGTACCACTGCTTAGATCTTCTGGGTCTCCGAGCGCAGGAGGAACCATCGTCACTGCGATCGAAACGGAACCTATTTTCTGTTTAACACAGCATTCTCTCATCAGTTACTGTTGATGGCCTTCAGTATGTGCTTACAGTATAACCCATTTCTTAATAAACTGAGCAGTCCCCTACTATGTCACTTAATCGCTACTATAAGGGGCGATCAAAAAGTTTTTGTTTGTGGGTTTTGCTGCAGAATGTATGCAACGTAGCGCGACTCCGATGCGCTTGTATAAGCACTGACATGCAGGCACGGGATGAGTGTGACATTGGTGTCCTTCCGACGTGTGTGTGTTAAATGCGGAAATATGAACTACGGCGATGTTATTAACAAATGCGTCCAAACAGGACCGACGTGACGTTATTCTTTTCTTAACTGCCAAAGTACAAACACTGATAGACATGCATAGGAGAATGAAAAATGTGTATGAGGCAGCACGTCTATTGGAAACCACCGTTCTGTAGTGGTGCGCCAAGTTCTGTGCTGGTCGCGATTCAGCTCAACACGCCTCCCAGAAGTTATGCCAGCTGAAATAGGACCCACTTGAGCACCCACCCTTTAGTCAGATCTCCCCCTATGTGGTTATAGCGCCTTCGGTCCTTTGAAAAAGGCCGTGAACTATCAGTGGTTCCTGTCGGACGAGGATGTGCAGCAGGGCAATGTCTTACGAAAGTAGTATCTTCAACGTGATGCGTCGGCGGGATGATCGCCTCAACGGTCCCCGTGTGGCAGGCTGATTCTGGACTGTACGTCCTTCGAACGGAAAATTTTTCATCGCCCTCTTATATTTTGTCTTGGTACGTACTTTATGAAAAAAAGATTATGCGCTAGATACTAATTACTTTAGTGAAAAACGAATACTTGTACACATGTGGCATAGAAACACAGTTGTTGTAGGTGGCACTATGGGAGGACAGTAACGATCGTGGCCCGAACTGCATCGCTGTCAATCCAATGTTTCTTTTTTTTCTTTTCAATATGATGGCTTCCGGTCAATGCTCATTCAGCTATGTCAACAGTAATGTCAATTACGACGATGCTAAAGTAAGGATAACATAACACTTTTATTTTTCGTAAGTATTTGATGTTGTCTGTTAATCTCATTGGACCTTCTATTCCGTTCTTATGTTACAATGCGTTTTACTTCTATTTTGCCGTTTGTACAGTACCTTGAGGATTGTTAACGACCGAAACCGGTCGTAATACACTGACGTGTAAGTGGGTTGCTTCTGTATTGGCAGCGCTGTGTAGCGCTTTGCATTGAATCTCTGACTGGGCTTTCTTTGTAAGAGACTCTGTGGCTGATTGGTCTCGTTGTTCCAAGTTAATCGCCAGTAGTGTTGGGCAGTTGGAAGTTAGTCGCCAGGAGTGATGGAAGTACTGTTAGATGTGAGAAGTTAGCATTGATGGAGGGTAGAGATCTGAAGTGTTAGCGTAGGTTAACGATCTGTACATGTTCGACTTGGAGACTGAATATTATTCATGGTTATACACCTTTGTAATAGATGTCAATGACGATTTATATTCGCGTCAGAAGTGGATGTTACATTATTAAGGTAAAAAAATACACTATTTGATCATACAATGTAGGCATTCACAGCCGGTGTTATCTTCAGTTGAAACTTCCGGGCTGAGAGGCCGTGGTCGATGTACAAAATTTCCCCCTGACGTTTCGTCTCCATCTGCGGGAGACATCTTCTGAGGTCGTCCGGCTACTTCCAGTGGAAATTTTATACATAGACCACGGCCTCTCAGCCCGGAAGTTTCAACTGAAGAATACATTATTTGGTTTGCAACAAAATGTTTCCTTTGCTAACCATATGCCTATTAGTGGTTAGTGGCTTTAGTAGTTAGAATACTTTATTTAGCTGGCAGTATTGACGCTCGCTGTATTGCAGTAGTTCGCGTAATGAAGATTTTTGTGAAGTAAGTGCTTGCTTTGCGCTAGGATATTGTGGGTCTCAGTCATTCAGCAATTTAAGTACAGACACACACATTTAAATAAAGAAGTTCTAGATGTGACAAAAGTCATGGGAAACCTCCTAATATCGTGACGGACCTCGTTTTGCCTTGCGCAGTGCAGTAACTCGACGTGGCATGGTCTCAACAAGTCGTTGGAATTTCCCTGGAGAAATAATGAGCCATGCTGCCTCTATGGCCATCCACATTTGCGAAGGTGTTACCGGTGCGGGATGTTGCGCATGAACTGACCTCTCGATTGCATTACATGAATACATGGTTTCGCTGCGATATGTACCGATGAAATTCTCTATCAGTAACCGAACACAATCATATCCAGTACATGATCGGTTCACCTGGGACTCAGTCCAATCCTTATAAACGTAGGCCACACCATTATGAAGCCACCACCAGGTTGTACAGTGCCTTGTTGACAGCTTGAGCGCATGGCTTCGAGTGATCTGCGCCACACTGGAATAAACTGAAATAGAGACTCATCTGACCAGGTCACGGGTTTCCAGTCTTCTAGGGCGCAAACGATATTGTCATGTGCCCAGGAGAGGCGTTGCAGGCGATGTCGTGCTGTTAGCAAAGGCACTCGCATCGGTCGACTGCTGCCATAGCCCATTAACACTAAATTTCGCCGCACTGTCCTAACGGATACGTTTGTCGTGCGTACCACATTGACTTCTGTGATTATTTCACACCGGGTATCTTGTCTGTTAATCTGGTAACACTGACAACTGTACACAAACGCCACAGCTCTCGGTCGTTAAGTGAATGCCTTCAGCTGCTGCACTGCCCTTGGTGGAAGGTGATGCCTGAAATTTTGTATTTTCGGCACAGTATGACACCGTGGATCTCGGAATACTGAATTCCCTAACAATTTCCGAAATGGAATGTCTCATGAATTAAAGATAATGTTGATACATGATGAAAAAACATCCTGGTAGGCGGTTGGAGGGATTTAAATCACCTCGGGGTATGACCATGCGGTGCGTTTGACCTGCGGTCGTCGCACGGTAGCGCTGGCAGCAGTCCACATACGCAGAGGTGTGTTGGTGCATGTCAGAGTACAGTGCAGTGAGTAAATGTGCAGGCGTTTTCAGATGTGCTAATGGTGACTGTGTGTTGAAAATGGCTCAGAGAACACATATTGATGACGTTGTGAGGGGTAGAATACTAGGGCGACTGCAGGCTGGTCAAACACAGCAGGTCGTAGCACAGGCCCTCCGTGTGCCACAAAGTGTGATCTCGAGATTATGGCAACGATTCCAGCAGACAGGAAACATGTCCAGGCGCTACAGTACGAGACGTCAACAGTGTACAACACCACAAGAAGAACGATATCTCACCATCAGTGCCCGCAGACGGTCACGGAGTACTGCAGGTAGCCTTACTTTGCACCTTACTGCAGCCACTGGAACGGTTGTCTCCAAACATACAGCCTACAGATGACTGAACAGACACGCTTTATTCTCCCGGAGACCTGCAACGTGCATTCCACTGACACCTGGTCACAGGAGAGCCCGTAAAGCCTAGTGTCAAGAACGCAATACATGGTCACTGGAACAGTGGTCCCAGGTTATGTTCACACACGAGTCCAGGTATAGTCTGAACAGTGATTGTCTCCGGGTTTTCATCTGGCGTGAACCAGGAACCAGACCAGCCTCTTAATGTCCTTGAAAGAGACCTGTATGGAGGTCGTGGTTTGATGGTGTAGGGTGGGATTATGATTGGTGCACGTACATCCCTGCATGTCTTTGACAGAGGAACTGTAACAGGTCAGGTGTATCGGGACGTCATTTTGCACCAGTATGTCCTCCTTTTCAGGGGTGCAGTGGGTCTCACCTTCCTCCTCATGGATGGTAACGCACGGCCCACCGAGCTGCCATCGTGGAAGAGTACCTTGAAACAGAAGATATCAGGCGAATGGAGTGGCCTGCCTCTTCTCCAGACCTAAACTCCATCGAGCACTTCTGAGATGCTCTCGGTCGACGTATCGCTGCACGTCTTCAAACCCCTACGACACTTCAGGAGCTCCTTCAGGCACTGGTGCAAGAATGGGAGGCTATACCCCAGCAGCTGCTCGACCACCTGATCCAGAGTATGCCAACCCGTTGTCTGGCCTGTGTACATGTGCATGGTGATCATATCCCATACTGATGTCGGGGTACTTGCGCAGGAAACAGTGGCGTTTTGTAGCACATGTGTTTCGGGGCGGTTTTCTCAACTTACCACCAATATCGTGGACTTACAGATCTGTGTCGTGTGTGTTCCCTATGTCCCTATGCTATTAGCGCCAGTTTTGTGTAGTGCCGCATTGTGTGGCACCACATTCTGCAATTATCCTTATTTTATGAGCATGAGTGCTGTTCCAACTACCATTCCGCGTTGAGAGTCTGTTAATTACCATCGTGCGGTAAAAATCACGTCGGAAACATTTCCACATGAACCACCTGAGTACAAATGACAGCTCCGCCAGGGCATTAGCCTTTTATACCTTGTGTACGCTATGCTACCGCCATCTGTATATTGGCGTATCTCTATCCCATGACTTGTCAACTCAGCGTAAAGACGTATCACAAGACAGCACTGCGTCGCACATTTTTCCAAGTATACACATGGTCAAGTCACATTAATACAACCACCGCCTTTGTTCGACGTCAGCGTGCAATAATGAGTGATAGACGTCAGGTGGCAGCACTAGCAGTGGAGGTTATATAAAGCATGTCGGGGAGGGGGGGGGGGCGTGGAAAAAGTGCAGTCGTAATCGTAATGCGGAAACACAGCGATTTATGTGACGTCCAAAGCGGCATGCTCATTGGATTTCGTGCCAAGCATGGAAGAATGTCCAAAATCGTTATGTTTGTAAACTTTTCGCGTGGCGCCATGGCTAAAGTATACCGTGAATGGCAAAATGGCGGTACCCGAAACCGACGCCGACCACAGGTCATAGATGACAGGGATGAACGAAGGCTGAAGACATGTGTACAGGCAAATAGACGTGCAACTATTGTGCAACTGATCACCCAGACAAAGCAATGGGCAACCCACAGTGTCTCCTCATCGACTGTCCAGCGAAAGTGTCTGCATATGGGACTCTGCAGCAAGTGCCTGGGTGATGCACACATGCTTATACCCAAGTACCATAAGCGGACGTTCACAGGTGACATTTTCGCATGAATCACGTTCTATGCTCCATAGCACAGATGGCTGTCAGTGTGTACGACCTTGCAGCAATCGTCAGAAGCGTCCAGGCCGGTGGAGGGAGCGTTGTGATCTGGGGAATGTTTTCATGGAATTCCCTGGGTGATTTCGACATTCTGAAAGACAGAATGCATCAACAGAACAGGGCTCCCCACAGGTGATGCTCTCGGCTCAGTCACACTCATTACCTTATAGTGGCGCCAGTACCTTTGTAAGTACTCTGTTCCCTCTTGTCAATAGTTGTGGGTGAGTAAATTCATAATATGACCAAATTACGAAGCTAGATTTGTGGGTAGCTAGGCATTAACTACCCTTGAGGACCATATCCACCCCTAAATGCAGTTTGTTTTATCCTCAGCACGATGGCATCTACCAATAGGCCAATGCAACGTTTCACACAACCTGGATTGTACATGCGTGATTCGAAGAACACTAGGATGAGTTTACTGTCTCCGCTGGCTACGAAACTTCCCGGATTTAGACCCAAAAGAGAAATTCTGGGACCATCTCGATCGGGCTGTTGTCGCCACGGATCCACAACCGAGAAACCTAGTACAGCTGGCAACGGGACTGCAGTCTGCATGGCTCCACATCCCTGTCCGCATCTTCCGCAATCACAGTGACTCCCTTCCTGCATCTCCACGCTGTAGATGGTGGTTATTCAGGTTTCTGACAGGTGGTCGCATTAACGTGACTGGGCAGTGTATATGCAGCTAATAGCCACCTGAAAAAATATCCCATATCATGTTCCGCTATCCTTGCTTCCTTCAGGATTTCTATTGTTGACTGCTCTATTTTATTGCTTCAGTTTTTGCTTTACTTTCGTAGAATAACGTAAAATGCCTAGTCAGTCTGCTTGGTTTCATTTTTTTAATATGCCCATAAAATTGTCGCCTGGATCGAAAGCGAATAAATGTTGATACACTTTACAATTTCTTTGTTTGTCCTTATTCTATTATCATCTTAATCTATTTGTTCCTTCTTCAGTATAATTTGGATCTAATATTTTCTTGATTATCATTGTAGTATTGTTATCACAATTTTCTTTTATTTTTAGTTACTGGCGTCGATCTCCGCGTCATTTCTCCTGTAGTCTGCATTGTCTGCATTTTCTACACATGTTTGGTAAGTTTGCCTCCAAGTTCTTCATTTAACAACTAGTGTACGAGGGTTGTTCAATAAGTAATGCTCCACATTGTTTTTCTCAGAACATATTTATTGTTAAGAGTCAGGATTTGGTGACAATATAAATCAATATGTTTTGTCCCTGTCCTATTTTTCTACATAGTCTCCATCACGTTCTATGGCCGTACGCCAACGTTGTGGAAGAACATGTACTCCCTGTTGGTAAAAGCTCTTGTCCTGTAGGCGTAGGCATGTTTTCACTGCATGAATGACACTCTCGTCGTCTTCAAAGTGTGTTTCCCGTGGAGAATCTTTAAGCGGCCCAAAGAGGTGGAAGTCCGAGTGTGCCAGGTCTGGACTGTAAGGTGGATGAGGCAGCGATGCCCTACCCAATTTGGTGATGTGATCCCGGATTCTCAGACTTGTGTGTATGCGTGCACTATCGTGTTGGAGCAAGATTTCTGTTGGATTCTTGTCCGATCGAACACGTCGGGAACGGTTCCTGAGTTTATTCGGAGATTTCACGTATGCCTCTGAATTGGTGGCTGATCCTCTTGGCATCACATCCACGCCATCACAATCCCAGAAGACTGTCACCATGATTTTTCTGGCAGAGGGCGTTGTCTTGAATTTCTTCTTTTGTGGTGAATGAGGATGATGCGATCCATGGACTGCCGTTTTGTTTCCGTCGCAAAGTGATGCATTCAGATTTCGTCCCCCGTAATTATCCGTGACAGAAAGGCCTCTCCGTTGATCTCAAAACTCTCCAACAATTGAGATGAAATGGCCTTTTTTTGAATCTTGTAGTCCAGTGTGAGCATTCGTGGAACCCATTGTGAGCACCTCTTTGAATATCCGAGAGTCTACAGTCATTGCAGACGCACTTCCAATGCTGACCGACAGCTGTAGAGCAAATTGCCGAGTTGTGATGCGCCGGTCGGCACAAATAATGGCATCCTGACGATTCAGCATGTCTGGAGCGGCGGCCGTGGCAGGACGTCCCGAGCATGGCTGATCGTGGAACTCTGTTTCTGCATTTCCTGAGGCTATAACTTTCTTTACCCATCGCCGAACTGTACTCCTATCAACTGCAGCATCGCCATACACTACACAAACGTTTACGGTTGTTCACCGCGGATTCTTTTGCTGCACGCAAGAATTCAATAGCAACACTTTGCTTGTAACGTGAGTCCTATGTAGACGCCATTTTGACGTTGTACTACGGCTCTACCACCTGCCAGAACGGTTAGAAACTTCACCAGCGCACAGAACAAACATCAAATGTGAAGCACCAACAAGGACGTTTCTCTCTACATACTAATGGCTTATTAAAAATGTAGGGAAATTACTAATTGAACGACACTCGTATATTGGGTTCCAAAAATACTGCGTGACAAAGAAAATTAAGCACCCACAGGACAGGGTTGGATGAGGATGTAGCTTTGTACACGTACATACCATCGTATAATTGTGTAGGCTTCCGCGGCCAGAGTCAGTCGACATAAAAGTTTTCTGGGTTTGGTACCGCGTCATAATGTAAAAACTACTGCTGCTGTAGAAAAGCCAACGTTTCGGCCACGATTGCAGCGGCCTTCTTCTGGGTCTAATGGTGCGTTCTAGCTATGCAGTGTCCTTTATATTTTGTTGTTAGTGTTCACTGCGCATGCCATTACGCCATAATTTAAAAAAGGTAGTTAGTTTATTGGTCATTTAAGGAAGAAGGAGAGGGAACTTTATTTTAATAGGTTATTGCGGTGGAGGGATAACGTGAACTCTGTTGTCCATTGGCTCTTGTGTTATGTACCATGATTGGTCGAATGAGAAGTTTGCTGCTGTTTATCAACTGCTGGACGTCGGCCTCGCGGCGGCAGTTACTCGCCGGTAGTGCTCGTGCCTCGTGTTGACAGCGCGGTCTGTTGGGCTCTGATTGCTGGCAGCCAAGATGGGGTAAGCCTGAGTCCATCCTCCCTGTTCATGTTGTTAGGGTGTTTAAGTATTTCGATGGCCTCTCTGATTTTGCGTTTCGTCATAATTGGCTGCTTGGCCAACACACAAGCTTCGCTGAATTTTATTTCTTTTCCGCAGTCATGGTGAAGTTCTGCCGCTGCGGATTTGTTGTGTTGCCCTAGACGAATATAACGCTCGTGCTCCCGAATGCGCGTTGCTATTGGCTTACCAGGCTCGCCGATGTATGCCTCTCCACATTAGCATTCCACCTTGTAAACGCCTGCAGTGTGTAATGCATCCACCTTGTCCTGGACCACTATAGAAGACATGCTGCACCCCAACGCGGCGAAGGTGTTTGCCTATTCGGTCAGTAGCGTTTTTCACATAGGGTAAGCGTACTGTTGGCTGCAGTTTGTCTAGTTCCTGCTTATCTTTCTTGCTTGTGCTCGTCGACAAGGCTGTGTTTATCGACTTACGGCTGTAGCCATTGGCTAGAAAAGTTGTGCGTAACCTTTTAAGCTCAGGTGTGATGTTTTGAGCATCACTTAGACGCTGCGCACGGATTGCCAAACAGCGGATGACAGAGTACTTCTGCGCTGGGTGGTGGTAGGATTGGGCGTGCAGATACCTGTCAGTATGTGTAGGCTTACGATATACTCTGTGCCCCAGTGTGCCCTCCGTTCTCCTGTACACTTCGACGTCTAGAAATGGGATAGCACTATTCTACCATCGGTCAATAGAATTCTTCTGGGCTGTCGACAGTATTGTCAGTATATAAAATTGCTGACTGACTGTTAGTTAGCTCAGCACAGAGCTCTGAGGAAGGCCGTTTGCAGTAGTGGCCGAAATGTCAGACAGTTTTATATGCAGTCCCCTAGACTTAGAACTACATAAACCTAACTAACCTAAGAAGATCACACACAACCATGCCCGAGGCAGGATTCGAACCTGCGACCGTAGCAGCAGCGCGGTTCCGGACTGAAGCGCCTAGAACCGCTCGATTACAGCGGCCGGCCGGAACTGCGCACTGGGTACGTATACGGTACGCTACTTCTGAGGTTCAAAAATTGGCATTATGCGGCTTATACGCCTTCATTTTACTTTCTTAAGCTTATAAAACATTCCTGGCCTTTCGTGTTTCATTGCTAGGTTACACTAGTCTGGCAATGAGTGTGTATTTGTCGATTCATTCCTTTTTTTTGCGCTTAGGCCCTGTTTATCCGACATGGTAATGGTTGATTCAAAGAATCTTTTCATGCCTCACCCGTGTGGGATCTCGCATGCTGCTTGAATTTTTAGGTGACTGACGCGGTTTTCTCGTACATAACCAAGCTGACACCTAATATTCACATTTGTATGGAACCTTTTTGAGTTAATTAATTTTATATAGTATGCTTACTACTCACCCTTATTTTCTGTAGCGCATGATGGGATTTACATCCTGAAACCTGGGTCGTGTGTACGATTTTATCCAAATAAAGGATTTCTCAATTACAGCTGGTGCGGATTAATTCCACATGAAAATTTTTAGCAGGTTTTGGATGTCCCACAAAGTATCTCTGCGAACACGTGGGGGGGGGGGGGGATTACTGAATATTGTTCAGGGTTTGAGGCCTGGCCGGGTTGGAGATTTTCTCCGCTTGCGGACTTGGCGTTGTGTTGTCTTCATCATCATTTCATCCCGTTTGACACACCAAGTCTCCTCAGTGGCGTCAACTAAAAAGACTTGCACCAGGCGACAGGGCTCCCCACAGGTGGTGCTCTCGGCTCAATCACACGCATTATCTTATAGTGGTGCCAGTACCTTTGTACGTACTCTGTTCCCCCTTGTCAATAGTTGTGGGTGACTGAATTCATAATCTGAACAAATTACGAAGCTAGATTTGTGGCTAGTTAGGAATCATGTGGCATTAACTTGTATCAAAATTAAAGGGACGATTAATCGCCGGATGATTTTTCCTTTTCATATTATTTAGATGTTTGCATCATCTTAGTTTTTCACAGTCACTTGCAGTAACTAAAACACGTCCGAACAGATCGTGCTTAAGTATCATGTCATCACGTATTTGTGAACTATCAGCCATTTGCCATATGCACTGGTCAGCCAAAACATTATGACCACCCGCTTACCAGTGTGATGGACTGTCTTCGAAAGCAAAACAGCAGCGATTCTGCTTCACATGGATTCGACAAGTCTTTGGGAGGTTTCCGGTGGTATGTGGCACCATACGCCTAAGCACAGGTTACGCAATTCCCGTAAATTACAGGCTGCAGATTTGCAGTTTGCACTGGGTACCCAGCGGTTTCCTATCGGTTTCGTATCAGGCGAATTTGATGCCTAAAAATCAATGTGATGATCATGCTCCCGAAATCACTGTAGTGCGATTCTGATATTGTGTCATGGACAGTTATCCTGTTGGAAAACGCCATCGCCACTGGGAAAGATAGGAATTCACGGACAGTTATCCTGTTGGAAAACGCCATCGCCACTGGGAAAGATACGAAGTCACAGACAGTTATCCTGTTGGAAAATGCCATCGCCACTGGGAAAGATACGATGCCACAGACAGTTATCCTGTTGGAAAACGCCATCGCCACTGGGAAAGATACGAAGTGTGAAGAGAGGAAGGGATGCAGGTGATCCACAGGAATGTTGAAGAAATCTACAGTTGTCATAGTGCTTTCGCTTATTACCACAGGTCACACAGAAGCCCAACGAATGTCGCCCTTAACATGATAGTGCGCCCCACCTGCCTGTATCCATCGTGTGGTGCGTGTTTTGAGCAGTCGTTCGTCTGGATGATGGCGTATCCGGACATGCGCCCATCGACCTTGTCTAATAAGAAACGTGATTCTTCGTACTACGTAACATGTTTCCATCGCTTCACGGGCCAATCGCGGGGCTCCCGCACCCACTGTAATGGTAATTAACATTGCAGCTGCTTCATATAGGGGTCCTTGCCGCGGAGCCCCTTGTTCAACTATTTGCGCTGGATGGTGTTCTCCGAAACACTTTTACTAGCAGCAACATAATATTCTATCGACATTTCTGCCAGAGATCGCCGTCTAATCTACTTAACAGAGCGAGCGAGCCTCTCACCTCCACGTTTTGCAGTGAGTCGTGGATGTCCAACAGTTTGTTGCCTACTCGTGGTTGCCCCACCCTGCCACCAGATCTCACATCTACTGACGACAGCTTTGCCGTTTCCGAACTGTTCCTTCCCAGGAACTACTGTAGGCCATAGCAATCCACGCTGTTTAAGTCTCCTATGTCAATGGATTTCCCCATCTGCAGACCTTATCGACGTCAGAATGATGCTTGCGTCCTCTCTGTTCCACTCATACACACTGCTTGACAATTACTCAGAAACAGAGACGCTGTTGGACAGGGATGGCCACAGATAATGATGGACGAATATGAAACACAATATGTACGCGGAGTGATAGATTGATAAAGATAAATGATAAAGATTTCGCCACATGAGAAAGCAGGATAACAGACATAAATAACTTTCATGTTTGACACATGCCAGACTCCCAACACAGAGGTCGATATCGGACTCTCAGTAAGGAATAAGCCCTCCTCGGGCACTAATGCACATTTTGGAGCCGGCCGCTGAGGCCGAAAGGTTCTAGGCGCTTGAGTCCGGAACCGCGCTGCTGCTACGGTCGCAGGTTCTAATCCTGCCTCGGGCATGGATGTATGTGACGTCCTTAGGTTAGTTAGGTTTAAGTAGTTCTACGTCTAGGGGACTGATGACCTCACATGTTAAGTGCCATAGTGCTTAGAGCCATTTAGAGCCACATTTTCTACCTATTTTTGCTGGTGCCTAATAAGCTGTTGTGGAGTCCTCGGGGGCTATCGTCCCACTCATCTCTCAAGGCGGTTTTTAGTTCTTGCACAGTTCCGGGAGAAGCTGTTCGTTGAGGAACACTCCTGCCAAGGGAGGCGTCTTGTATAGTGTTTAGGTCCGGGGAGTGCGCGGGCCATTTTATACATTCGGTATCCTCACTTCAGACACCTCAGCGGTCCGGTGAGGACGGCCATTGTCTCTATAAACAAAAAGTTGGGACCTGCTTCCTAAACAGACGGTCATGACCCAGAACAATCTCCCGGCAATACTGCGGTTGTGTAACGGTACCTCGCACAAAGATATGCTGCAGCGTTTGGCCATCGAGTGTAATGGCTGCAAGCCATAACGCAAAGGCCATACCTACGATATTCATGACTAAGCTATGATGTGTAAAGTGTCCTCTTCTGTCTCCACAATAACTGGTGGCCAGAATCACTTGCCACAGTGAAGCGGGATTCGCCGCAGAACGTCGCTCTGGTCCCAACCAACATGCTCCCTGCACCAACGAACTCTTTCTTGACGATGGCGTGGTTGAAGTGGTACGCATTTAACAAGCTTCCGAGCATAAAGACCACCTGAGCTAATTGCCGCGAAATGGTTCTGGCAGAGACATGTGTGTCGGTAGCGGTTTCAGGATTTGCAGCGATCTGCGTAGGAGCGAGATGTCAGTTCTTTTCCGCCACTAGGGCTACGTATCGATCCTCTTGCAATGTGGTGGTTCGTCTACGATAACCAGCATGCTTTCACATAGCACTTACACCTTCAGTGGCATTGTTTGATCGGGAGATGACACTTTTGGACATGCCCATTGCTATGGCCACAGTGCTGATACTCTGACGGTATTCGAGCCGTCGAACTGCTCGTCCATGATTATAAGCTCACATATGATGTCTTGCAGACAAGTTGCCGTACCAACCGAATGTCGCACTAATCGGCTCCACAACAACTTCCGTCAAACGCAGTATTGCATGAACCGTCGAATGCATACACAACGTTCGTGCACAGGCTTTGCTGAAGTTAAGACGTCCCGCCCTCTAAATTTCCTTTCACTATCATTGGTCGGGAGTTCCGCAGCAATTGTCGGTTGTTCCATAGCAATTGGCAGTTATTCCTCAGCAAGTGTCAGTTGTTCCTTAGCAGCTGTCAAGCAGTATATGTTCCTTACTGCGCCAGGTACTTCCAACACCACAAATAGTATTCAATCTGAAATCAAACGATAGTTAAATCGACAACGTAGTAGATTAATCTGCCACGAGTAATGAGTGTAGCAGGCAAACATCTATTAGGCGCACTATGAATGTAGTGGCGTTTACATGTTGGGAATGTGGGTCTCACGGGGAGCGTGCAAGGGATAAGTCCCTGTAGGCGCACTATCCTATGTGCCCTCGGTGGCTCAGATGGATAGAGCGTGTGCCATGTAACGAAGAGATCCTGGGTTCGAGTCCCGGTCGGGCCACACATTTTCAACATGTCCCCAATGATGTATATCAACACCTGTTTGCAGCTAGGGTGTCGATTTAATTATCATTTCATTCTAGAGAAGCTGCACGGTCCACAACGGTATCTGTTCTTTCGGGAACAAATACTACCTTCATATATAGTATTCAATCTCACAGTGGACGGTGATCATAATTTTTTGGATCACCATTGTACATTAAAAACTTAAATGCGCGTTGGGCCTCCAGTTCCTCTCTATTTTATTCGTTTAATGTACAATGGGTTCAACTAAGGTTGTTCCTGATTAATTTGCTCATCCCCGACACAATTATGCGCATTTCCTCTACATAGTCTCCATGCTAGCCGGCCGGTGTGGCCGTGCGGTTCTAGGCGCTTCAGTCTGGAACCGCGTGACCGCTACGGTCGCAGGTTCGAATCCTGCCTCGGGCATGGATGTGTGTGATGTTCTTAGGTTAGTTAGGTTTAAGTAGTTCTAAGTTCTAGGGGACTGATGACCACAGATGTTAAGTCTCATAGTGCTCAGAGCCATTTGAACCATTTGAACCATCTCCATGCTATCATACATACTTGTTGGTGATAAATTACGCTGCGCCCACAGAAAGCTGCTATATGAATGGTATATCTTTCAACTGAAAAGGTAAGTTCTTTTTAGTAGGTTAGTAGTTGGGTAATTGCTGAAAGGTTTTAATGTAGTTTTGTAGTATTAGTAGTAGAAGTAGTTGAGGTTTCTTTCTTTTTTAATCTCCCTTTTCTTAAGTATTAGAAATAATATTAAAACATACCTTATAACTGTCGAAGGAAATGTGATCTCTATGGTCTATTTTAGCTTTTTAGATATTAGGTGGTAATCATGAATAATAAATAACGAATAATAAATAAAAAAACTAATCTACACTGTATGATCGAAAGCATCTGGTCAATCCTGTAGTATGTGGAGTTGTCCACGAGGTGTCACGAACGGTGGACCCGCTATTTTAAAAGGTGCTGAGGCGTATTGTGTTGTCAGTAGAGAGGTCGTAACAGCAGAATGGGTCTGTCAGCAGAGCTCAGTGACTTCGGACGTGGACTAGTCATTGACTGTGTAACAGATTCATCAGAGACATTTAAACCATTATAAAGTTGCCATTCTGAATCAAGGCCAGGCAGATCTCGTATACTGATGAACAGGAACCGTCGAGCACTGCGGAGTGTGTGGTTGTAAAAAAATCGAGTGAAATCAGCGCTAGGAATTACTCGTGAGTTCCGAGGGCCACTAGCAGTCTGGTTAGCACAGTGACTGTTCATAGGGAGTTAAAAAGGACTGGGTTCAATGCTCGTGCAGCTCCCCATAAGCCACGCATTTCTGTAGTCACTGCAAAGCGACGCTTGAAGTGGTATAACGAGTGACGCCATAGGGAAGTGGATGACTGGATCATGCTATACCCTAGAGGGGTTTGGGTTTGATATATGTCTGGCGAATGTTACGTAACGTCATGTGTAGTGCCAATAGTGAATACGGAGGAGGTGGAGTTATGGTATAGGGATGTTTCTTGCGGTTACAGAGCTGAAGAAAACGCTGAATACGAAAGGATACGAATATATTTTGTGGCATTGTGTACTGTGTGCAGTAAAAGGAACAGTTTAATTAATAATAATACAACCATAGTATGGTCATGGAAGAATGATAATTGCTCCATTAATGGTGAAGCATTAATGTTGATTGTAACAGCATAACGATGAAACAAGTCATAAAGCATTTGTGAGGTAGTGGTTTGTGAACAACACCTTACCTGAAATGGTCTAGCCCGCCCAGAGTCTAGATCTGCATCCAATGGAACACCTTTGGGATGAGCTC
This sequence comes from Schistocerca piceifrons, assembly GCF_021461385.2. NCBI lineage: Eukaryota > Metazoa > Arthropoda > Insecta > Orthoptera > Acrididae > Schistocerca > Schistocerca piceifrons. Next base: position 322,158,760 of record NC_060143.1, on the reverse strand, counting down.
GAACGTCGATTTCGTTCCAGACCCCAGTGTCCAAAATCACTACAGCCTCTGGTTTCCGCTGTTGCGGAAGAAAGGGCTGCCATTCCTCCACAGGAATTCAGATTGCGGGCATTCAAATAACTATGCACCCACAGACTCAGCGTTGCAACATTAAAAGTTTTGGCTAGTCTCGTTGTCTAGCGGCTGGGATACATAGTTGCCGCATTACAGGCCAAATACTGCTGAGTCTACAGTATACGAAAAGAATACACACACGAATCGAATGGTCGAAGGTTTCTATCACTCGGCAATTGCGAATTATAAATGTAACATATAAATATATAAATGAAAGATTGAAATTAAATAAAATCTGCAGGTACTGTATTAAAGACTTTAAATGATGAGTACGATAGCAGAAGTACTTTTGAGAATGCGGTATATTTCTGCAAAACACTTATTGGTGTCGATGGTCCAGAAATTAAATAAAATATAAATTGAATAACAGGGAAACAATAGATTCCTACAGCACGTAATTAGATATGAACAACAACATAGCTCGGGAGATATCCAATTCTCAACGCACACTGCGTCTTCACATTCTCCAAGTCTCTCCCGCGACTCCACGTCCGTCGCGTCGTCGCGTCCAGCACTTTCCGTGTCGGGTGCCGTACTCCCAGAACTCCGCGACTCTCCTCACCCGAACTCGCTTCCATCCAGTCTCCCCATTCACGAGCGCTGTGATTGGCTAGAGCGCTCGCGCCATGTCTTCTTGGCAACGCACCCACACAAACATAATGAAACACATACGAAGTACGGATTTGCATTTAAATAACTTGAAATTACACTACTGGCCATTAAAATTGCTACACCACGAAGATAACGTGCTACAGCGCGAAATTTAACTGACAACAAGAAGATGCTGTGATATGCAAGTGATTAGCTTTTCAGAGCATTCACACAAGGTTGGCGCCGGTGGCGACACCTACGACGTGCTGACATGAGGAAAGTTTCCAACCGACTTCTCATACACAAACAGCAGTTGACCGGCGGTGCCTAGCGAAACGTTGTTCTGATGCCTCGTGTAAGGAGGAGAAATGAGTACCATCACGTTTCCGACTTTGATAAAGGTCGGATTGTAGCCTATCGCGATTGCGGTTTATCGTATCACGACATTGCTGCTCGCGTTGGTCGAGGTCCAATGACTGCTAGCCGAAAATGGAATCTATGGGTTCAGGAGGGTTATATGGAACGCCGTGCTGGGTCCCAACGGCCTCGTATCACCAGCAGTCGAGATGGCAGGCATCTTATCCGCATGGCTGTAACGGATCGTGCAGCCATGTCTCGATCCATGATTCAACAGATGGGGACGTTTGCAAGACAACAACCATCTGCACGAACAGTTCGACGACGTTTGCAGCAGAATGGACCATCAGATCGGAGACCATGGCTGCGGTTACCCTTGTCGCTGCATCACAGACAGGAGCGCCTGCGATGGTGTACTCAACCACGAACCTGGGTGCACGAATGGCAAAACGTAATTTTTTCGGATTAATCCAGGTTCTGTTTACAGCATCATGATGGTCGCATCCCTGTTTGGCGACATCGCAGTGAACGCACATTGGAAGAGTGTATTCGTCATCGCCATACTGGCGTATCACCCGGCGTGATGGTATGGGGTGCCATTAGTTACACGTCTCGGTCACCTCTTGTTCGCATTGACGGCACTTTCAACGGTGGACGTTACATTTCAGATGTGTTACGAGCCGTGGCTCTACCCTTCATTCGATCCCTGCGATACCCTACATTTCAGCAGGTTAATGCACGACCGCATGTTGCAGGTCCTGTAAGGGCCTTTCTGGATACAGAAAATGTTCGACTGCTGCCCTGGCCAGCACATTGTCCAGATCTCTCACCAACTGGAAAGGTCTGGTCAATGGTGGCCGAGCAACTGGCTCGTCACAATACGCCAATCACTACTCTTGATGTACTGTGGTATCGTGTTGAAGCTGCATGGGCAGCTGTACCTGTACCCGCCATCCAAGCTCTGTTTGACTCAATGCCCAGGCGTATGAAGGCCGTTATTACGGCCAGAGGTGGCTGTTCTGGGTACTAATTTCTCAGGATCTATGCACCCAAACTGTGTGAAAATGTAATCACATATCAGTTCTAGTATAATATATTTGTCCAATGAATACCTGTTTGTCATCTGCGTTTCTTCCTGGTGTAGCAATTTTAATGGCCAGTAGTGTATATGACGCGATCGATAGTAAACGACCACTTTGATCTCCAATAACTCATGTACTATTTAAATTACATGCCTGTAATTTATACCAATTTAGGTTTACACTAATAGCTTTCTAAAGACATGTAGATCGACGAAATCGGGTGAACCGTTTAGATTTTGGAAATTCGTTGCTGAGTGTTACTTGTATAATTTGTCGTCAGCTACTAAACTTGAAACTAATAAATATATTGAAAATGTGATTACACCATCAGAATCGCCGTGCAAATAATGGTAATGTACATGTTTCCTTTTGAGGTATCACGATTCATCTGGCTACCGTTAATTTCTATACGAACTGTGAAATGTCTGCCATTAGGGTTTCACAAAGTCTGCCATCTCTGGCCCTCCCGGCACACGGCGTCACCAACGAATTCCCAGCCACGTGCTCGATGGACCACGCGGTGGGGCTACCCCTCTCTCGTCCGGCTAACGTTCGGCATCACGTGTTTTCTTCTGGGCCCCGGCTGGCCTAGCGGTCCGTGCAGCCACTGCTTCCTCCGAACTTAGAATATTTTCAGGGCGCGACGATTCGCCTGTTACCTCACAAGATGCATCACTGAAAGTGTGCTCATCAGAGATCAATCCTCATAAAGGCGACGCATGGACACACTCCACATTAATGCCCACTAACAGAAGTCTGTGACCTTTTGGCTAGATAGTGTAGGTAGCTTTCAGAACTGCTTGGCAATGAAGGCAGTGTGTTTTGTCTGTGACTGTACAAGGGCGGCATCAGGGCGGTGGTGTGGACAGACGTGGTGCAGTCGCTGGTGATGTTCGGCTCGGTGCTGGTCGTCGTCATCAAGGGCACCGTCGACGTTGGCGGACTGGCAGTCGTCTGGAGCCGCAACGTCGAATCGGGCCGCATCGAGCCACCACTGTGAGTACACTCCAATCTCCTCTTTCTTCCACTCGATGTCAATATACCTCTGGTTTTAGGAAAGGTAAAGTGAGTCAGTTCTGAAATTACACTTCATAATGGAAACAAGATTTAAGAAAAACCACTTTCATACGATATGTCGTCAGCGTAAAATGGTGCATATGTTTGAAATTCTAAGACAATAACGAAAGACAGCTGATAAACAGGGTTAACGTAACGTACACCGAGAAGATTTCGGGTGTTGTTCTGTGGTATTGAGTGGTTTTGTATAAGGGACGTGTGGTCTCCGGTAGCTCGTTAGTAATGATGCAATTATGATTTATTCGGTTTCTTATTACAGTTACTTTTTTAGTTTGTGGAAAGAGCTTCACAAAAGTGATGAGACTTCTAGTCTATAACGGTCGATCAAAAAGTTTACAGTCGAAGGCCGTACACTGCAGAATCGGCGTGCCAAACAGGCACAATCTCCTTGAACTTTGAGGCAATCATCACACCGTCGCGCGAAGTTGAAGATATCTGTTCGGTAAAACACCGTGTCTGTCCTGCTGCGTGAAGAAGTCAGTAACTGCCTACCGGACATCCTCGTCCGCCAGGAATCGTCAACCCTTCGAGGCCTTTTTTCAGGGATCGAATGCGTGATAATCGTGTGGGGAGAGATCAGAACTATAGGACAGGTGCTCGAGTGTCTCCCACATGGGTTGGCTCATTACGACATTCGCGGTATGGGGGCTGCCATTTTCATGAAGCAGCAGGCAGCACCCCTTGTCGCAGTTTTCCCTCAACAGCGATTTTTGACAGACATGGTGCCTATTGCTTCTTCCTCCGAGTGATGTCTCCGGTGTATGTCGTTCGACAGCCAAGAAAAGACTAATAGCACGTTGGCCGTGTTTTGGAGCATTCGGCAATGACGTCGCCATAGTTCTCGTTTACGCGTTTACCGGATGCTCGTCGGAAAGACACAAATGACACTCTAATCCCTTACCTACATTTCGGTGCTTATATACCCGCATCGGAGTCGCGCTATATCGCATATACGTTGCAGAATCTCCCTCAAACGGAAGCTTTTTTATCGCCCTTCATATTATGCACTCACCAAAACGTATAACATAAACACGTGCAACAACCTCGAGGCGAAACACCTACACTTTCGGTGCAGATACCGTATGCGAGCTTGAGGGTGAAGAGTAAAGTAGACATTACGGTTAACAACAGAAAGGACAGTGGGCGAATGCAACAAGATTGTCTTCAAACAACTCACACAGTGCAAAGTGTCAAAATTTGCATTGTTGTGCAGATATTTTCGGAGAAACACAAATACAAAGATAAGAGAGGGTGAGATATCGAACGAAATGCAATTAACCTGTGGGCCCCTGATCCCTTGTACCAAAATAATCAGAAAATATTCCTGAACGACCTCTGAAACTATTTTGGTGAAATCCAATACGGAAAGAACGAAGGACGTTAAGATAGCGAGGCAGCCTTTCTCTTCTACTGTCCAACCTTTATGTACAAGAAGCCACACAATAAATGTTCAGGAAAAGGGATTAAAGTTTAGTGTGGAAGCCATCAACCGAGGGGGCTGAGAATACAAGTGGTACAATTGCTTGCTGAAGCAAACTGAGTAAATGACGGCCAGAGTTAGATGGCTGTTTGTAAATTATGTGAATTTCTCTCAAAGCATCACGTATTTTTCCCAGTGGTCAGTTAGTCTGTGTATAGTTCTAGTAGCGAGCCTAGCAATGCTTAGCGATTCCTATATACACTCCTGGAAATGGAAAAAAGAACACATTGACACCGGTGTGTCAGACCCACCATACTTGCTCCGGACACTGCGAGAGGGCTGTACAAGCAATGATCACACGCACGGCACAACGGACACACCAGGAACCGCGGTGTTGGCCGTCGAATGGCGCTAGCTGCGCAGCATTTGTGCACCGCCGCCGTCAGTGTCAGCCAGTTTGCCGTGGCATACGGAGCTCCATCGCAGTCTTTAACACTGGTAGCATGCCGCGACAGCGTGGACGTGAACCGTATGTGCAGTTGACGGACTTTGAGCGAGGGCGTATAGTGGGCATGCGGGAGGCCGGGTGGACGTACCGCCGAATTGCTCAACACGTGGGGCGTGAGGTCTCCACAGTACATCGATGTTGTCGCCAGTGGTCGGCGGAAGGTGCACGTGCCCTTCGACCTGGGACCGGACCGCAGCGACGCACGGATGCACGCCAAGACCGTAGGATCCTACGCAGTGCCGTAGGGGACCGCACCGCCACTTCCCAGCAAATTAGGGACACTGTTGCTCCTGGGGTATCGGCGAGGACCATTCGCAACCGTCTCCATGAAGCTGGGCTACGGTCCCGCACACCGTTAGGCCGTCTTCCGCTCACGCCCCAACATCGTGCAGCCCGCCTCCAGTGGTGTCGCGACAGGCGTGAATGGAGGGACGAATGGAGACGTGTCGTCTTCAGCGATGAGAGTCGCTTCTGCCTTGGTGCCAATGATGGTCGTATGCGTGTTTGGCGCCGTGCAGGTGAGCGCCACAATCAGGACTGCATACGACCGAGGCACACAGGGCCAACACCCGGCATCATGGTGTGGGGAGCGATCTCCTACACTGGCCGTACACCACTGGTGATCGTCGAGGGGACACTGAATAGTGCACGGTACATCCAAACCGTCATCGAACCCATCGTTCTACCATTCCTAGACCGGCAAGGGAACTTGCTGTTCCAACAGGACAATGCACGTCCGCATGTATCCCGTGCCACCCAACGTGCTCTAGAAGGTGTAAGTCAACTACCCTGGCCAGCAAGATCTCCGGATCTGTCCCCCATTGAGCATGTTTGGGACTGGATGAAGCGTCGTCTCACGCGGTCTGCACGTCCAGCACGAACGCTGGTCCAACTGAGGCGCCAGGTGGAAATGGCATGGCAAGCCGTTCCACAGGACTACATCCAGCATCTCTACGATCGTCTCCATGGGAGAATAGCAGCCTGCATTATACACTGTACTTGTGCCGACATTGTGCATGCTCTGTTGCCTGTGTCTATGTGCCTGTGGTTCTGTCAGTGTGATCATGTGATGTATCTGACCCCAGGAATGTGTCAATAAAGTTTCCCCTTCCTGGGACAATGAATTCACGGTGTTCTTATTTCAATTTCCAGGAGTGTATGTATGGGAATTAGATATACGTCCTAATCAGCTTCTCCCTGTCGGTCTCCTCCTCCCCCTCTCTTTGTCCATGCCTTCCTCCCACCCATCTTTGTCCATCACCTTGTGAGCTTGGGGTTGATCTGCTATTCTGTTATTCTGCGCAATGGTTTAATCTGAGATGTACCCTTTACCCTGTGGCTCCTGCGAGATGCAGTTTCCACCCCCACACTACTACGGTTCAGACAGACGCTCCTAACGTTCTAAAGAGAAATGCCTGAAAATCTTTCAGCAATAAACATCTTCTGGAGTCGTCCGCTGTAAGGAAATGACACAAAAATTCACAAAATTTTTACGTAACTAGTGGGATACTTGGATACTGGAGTAGTGCTAGTTAGTGTAAGAAAATCATGAAAGTAACGAAAATTATTATTTATTCTGCAAAAATTCTGAGAAATCACAATGGCACTTTTAGTTATGACTTGAACAAGTTATATCCTGGTTCTTTTCGGAATGTGAAGTTACCTCTCAAGGATAGGATTCGCTAATGAAATTTCTATACAAAGTTTAAGATTGTTATTGACTTGGCAGAATGGCTGAGAGGCGCACCTACTCAACTTAAATAATTATCCTTTAGAATGTTGCTAGGTATGGTCGAGGCTGTCGCATGTGAAATGCAGTGAAGTGTACTGTTGTGGAGGAAATATGGGGCTCGCAATAGCTGTAGCGCACAATACTGTAAGCTGCAATGACTGCTGCCTGCACCGCTCGCTGCTGACAAGTAAGATAACTCTCATTCTATCTGGATTGACCTTCGCCAACCAAACTCTCCCTACGCCTTGATGAAGTCAAGGATTCCTATTCGCCCCTAGTCTTACTATTGGCGTGGTACACTGGTCAGATAACCAGTCCACTGCGATGCCACTCAAAAATTCGCTCGCAGGCGTTTAACTATAACTCTGTCTGTTCACACCACACAATAAGTGTGTCAGCCAACACAGTGAACAACGCTTAATCGCAAGGACTCAGTATAGAGCCACACTTCGATTCGCTCTCGTCAGAGGTGCTCTCCCAGTGAAGTACTGAGGAGAGACTTGTTCCTCGCTCCAAGAGCGACAACGGAATGGTGCCTCTCCACGCCAGACGTGAAGAGCTGTATCTTTCGGTCTCTTCCATTACTCCTTCAGCTCAAGGCGTCAGAAATATCGTCTGCTAATCAGCATTGCTCTTCTAAAACGGGAGAATGATGTTTCATTTAAGGCGACCAATCCGGAAATCTGTAGTATCGGCGTTTGGCGTTTGCTGTCTCCTTGTGAAAATCTCTGAAACTGCTTGCTATGTGTAAAGAATGCATAGGTTGGACGCTCCCACACAATGTAGCAGAATTTGCTTTTAAGCCAAACACAGGGTCGTTCCCCCTTTTACTTGGGCACACACTGTCTGCTCCACGGGCGGCTGAGGTTGACTCATTCTCTGAAGGGACCGGCCTCCCGGTGTGTGGTAAGCTCCTGTGACCGTCGTGTCTGGAATGTGTGTGTGTACGGCAGCCTCGAGTATTTCAACCCCAGTGCGCACTTGTTATTTGCATATCGTTCAGATGAATTCATACAACATTGACTTTATCTTATCGAATTCGGGTTCGAATGAAGCGTCTTGATGTGTGGAATATGATTGTGAGGGCGGAATATGTAAGCAATGAAGGTCAGGAGACCACGGCGTCTTACAACCTTCCTCCCACTCCCTGTACATCTTTTATCCCACACTCTCTCCATCCATCTCCTCCTCCCTGATCTCTCTGACCATATCCTGCTTCTCCTTCTTTCTATCCGTTTCCTCACCCTCCTCTATCCATCACCTCCGCCCCTATTCTCTGACCTTATTTATTATTAATGAAAACGGGACTTTGATTGGGAATAGAAGTCAAAATGAATGGGTTAATCGGTTGAAATCATTAGTACACGGAGTATGAAAGAACCTTTCCAGCAACCGGATGTGTGAGAACAGTGGCTTTAATGAATGTATTTCACATGGTTTTAATCTACGAACATTATGAATTACCTCGAAGAAAACGATTTTTTGACACATAGTCAGCACAGATTCAGAAAATATCGTTCTTATAAAACACAAATAGCTCTCTATACTCACGAAGAATTCATTCCATATTTTTGGATTTCCAGAAGGCTTTCGACACCGTTCCTCCGTCTTCTAACCAAACATGCGTGACTATGGAATATCGACTCAGTTGTGCGACTGGACTCGTGATTTCCTGTCAGAAAGGTCACAGTTCGTAGTAATAGACGGAGAGTCATCGAGTAAAGCAGAAATAATATCCGGTGTTCCCCAAGGAAGTGTTATAGGCCCTTTGTTTTTCCTCACCAATATAAACGTTTTAGGAGACAATCTAAGTAGCCCTCTTAGATTATTTGCAGATGATGCTATATTTACCGTCTTGTAAAGTCATCAGATGATCAAAAAGAATTGAAAAATGATTTATATAAGAGATCTGTATGGTGCGAAAAGTGGCAATTGACCCTGAATAAAGAAAAATATGAAGTTATTCACATGAGTACTAAAAGAAATCCGCTAAATTTCGATTACGCTATATGTCACACAAATCTAAAGGCTATAAATTCAACTAAATACTTAGGGATCACAATTACAAATAACCTAAATTGGAACGATCACATACATTATACACTCCTGGAAATTGAAATAAGAACACCGTGAATTCATTGTCCCAGGAAGGGGAAACTTTATTGACACATTCCTGGGGTCAGATACATCACATGATCACACTGACAGAACCACAGGCACATAGACACAGGCAACAGAGCATGCACAATGTCGGCACTAGTACAGTGTATATCCACCTTTCGCAGCAATGCAGGCTGCTATTCTCCCATGGAGACGATCGTAGAGATGTTGGATGTAGTCCTGTGGAACGGCTTGCCATGCCATTTCCACCTGGCGCCTCAGTTGGACCAGCGTTCGTGCTGGACGTGCAGACCGCGTGAGACGACGCTTCATCCAGTCCCAAACATGCTCAATGGGGGACAGATCCGGAGATCTTGCTGGCCAGGGTAGTTGACTTACACCTTCTAGAGCACGTTGGGTGGCACGGGATACATGCGGACGTGCATTGTCCTGTTGGAACAGCAAGTTCCCTTGCCGGTCTAGGAATGGTCGAACGATGGGTTCGATGACGGTTTGGATGTACCGTGCACTATTCAGTGTCCCCTCGACGATCACCAGTGGTGTACGGCCAGTGTAGGAGATCGCTCCCCACACCATGATGCCGGGTGTTGGCCCTGTGTGCCTCGGTCGTATGCAGACCTGATTGTGGCGCTCACCTGCACGGCGCCAAACACGCATACGACCATCATTGGCACCAAGGCAGAAGCGACTCTCATCGCTGAAGACGACACGTCTCCATTCGTCCCTCCATTCACACCTGTCGCGACACCACTGGAGGCGGGCTGCACGATGTTGGGGCGTGAGCGGAAGACGGCCTAACGGTGTGCGGGACCGTAGCCCAGCTTCATGGAGACGGTTGCGAATGGTCCTCGCCGATACCCCAGGAGCAACAGTGTCCCTAATTTGCTGGGAAGTGGCGGTGCGGTCCCCTACGGCACTGCGTAGGATCCTATGGTCTTGGCGTGCATCCGTGCGTCGCTGCGGTCCGGTCCCAGGTCGACGGGCACGTGCACCTTCCGCCGACCACTGGCGACAACATCGATGTACTGTGGAGACCTCTCGCCCCACGTGTTGACCAATTCGGCGGTACGTCCACCCGGCCTCCCGCATGCCCACTATACGCCCTCGCTCAAAGTCCGTCAACTGCACATACGGTTCACGTCCACGCTGTCGCGGCATGCTACCAGTGTTGAAGACTGCGATGGAGCTCCGTATGCCACGGCAAACTGGCTGACACTGACGGCGGCGGTGCACAAATGCTGCGCAGCTAGCGCCATTCGACGGCCAACACCGCGGTTCCTGGTGTGTCCGCTGTGCCGTGCGTGTGATCATTGCTTGTACAGCCCTCTCGCAGTGTCCGGAGCAAGTATGGTAGGTCTGACACACCGGTGTCAATGTGTTCTTTTTTCCATTTCCAGGAGTGTATTGTGGGCAGAGCAAACCAAAGACTGCGAGTCACTGTCAGAACACTTAGAAGATGTAACAGGTCTACTGCTTACACCACGCTTGTCCGCCCTATTCTGGAGTATTGCTGTGCGGTGTGGATCCACTTCAGGTAGGACTGACTAATGACATCGAAAAAGTTCAGAGAAGGGCAGCTCGTTTTGCATTAGGGTAATCAGTCCCCAGACATGATACGTGAATTGGAGTGGCAATCATTACAACAAAGGCGTTTTCCGTTGCGGCGGGATCTTCTCATGAAATTTCAATCAGCAGGTTTCTCCTCCGATTGCGAAAACATTCTATTGGCACCCACCTACATAGGGAGAAATGATAATCACGATAAAATAAGAGAAATCAGAGCTCGCACAGAAAAATTAAAGTGCTCGTTTTTCCTGCGCTCCATTCGAGAATGGAACGGTAGAGAGACAGCTTGGCCGGCCGAAGTGGCCGTGCGGTTAAAGGCGCGGCAGTCTGGAACCGCAAGACCGCTACGGTCGCAGGTTCGAATCCTGCCTCGGGCATGGATGTTTGTGATGTCCTTAGGTTAGTTAGGTTTAACTAGTTCTAAGTTCTAGGGGACTAATGACCTCAGCAGTTGAGTCCCGTAGTGCTCAGAGCCATTTTTTGAGGGACAGCTTGAAGGTGGTTCATTGAACCACACGCCAGTGATTTATTGTGATTAGCAGCGTAATCACGTAGATGTAAATCTACGAACAGGTAAGATTCGCGCCAAATGATGTCATTTCGAGGGAACTGTTGTACTTTTGTGTATTCTGCAAGAAAGACTTCGATCGAGGTTCTTGGCCAGAAAGCAATGACGCCAGTGACTCTGGTTGCGGTGTCAGTCGTGATAATTTGATCTTTTCGCTCGCAAAACATAATCCTGGCGGTTCGTGTCGAAACCTCAAAACATTGCAGTGTTGAAAAACACTATTAATTGTTCCAAAGCCGACCGATACCTCCGCGGCGTAATCGACTGTAGGATCGTATCTGAACACCAAACATTCAGTTCGAATTGTCACGTTTGGCGTCTGTTTTGTCGAGGTTCCAAGTTATTTTGTGCATAAGCTCCAACTGGGAGATTTGATATCGACAGTACTGTTGTTCTGGAGTCAAAATGGATCGGGCTTGAGAAATTATTATTTACAAGTATTTGCCTGCAAACGTTATCTACGCTCTTCGTGTAGTTGGTTTACGTTGCTCGTTCGTCGACAGGTATTTCGACGCCTCACTGATGGCATTTTTTCCCAATGAAATAAACCACAACCTGGAATCAATTGAATGTTTACAAAACCCCAAATTACCACGAACTGACATCTTTACAACACACCAAAGATATGATCACCTCCTCTAACACACAGAAAAATATCTTTCAATTGTATTCTTTTTCGCAAAATATCAATATTCAATGAAGAGTTTCTTGTTGTTATGAAAACATGCGACAGCAGAGGTGTCTGTCAAACTGAACGTCACATTTTTTATGAAAGCATGTGACAGCAGAACAGTCAAACCAACCATCACATTTCTTTCGTTGAGATTTATATAAAAAATCAGCCAAATCGCTCGAACTGTTGTCTAGTGATGATCTTTCGTACATGTGGCAATTGATGTTTTTTATTTATATAGAATATAGATTAAAAATATACTTCTTCAGTCTCAAAACATGTTAGAGTAAAACTGGTACAAGTGCAAAAACTTTTTATTTACAGTGCTATGTTTTGTAGGTTTTTTGGTACAACAAACATTATATACATAATACGATACATTTTTTCATTATAAAATAATTATATGTGAGTAATTAAAGCTGAAAACCTATAGGTAAACAGGAAAATAAAATTAAAATAATAAACCGAAAAGACACTGAACGCCAGAGAAACTGGTATTGGCATGCGTATTCAAATACAGAGATACGTAAACAGGCAGAATACGGCGCTGCGGTCGGCAACGCTTATATAACACAAGTGTCTGGAGCAGTTGTTAGATCGGTTACTGCTGCTACAATGGCAGCTTATCGAGATTTAAGAGAGTTTAATTACTCACATATCATTATTTTATAATGAAAAAATGTATCGTATTATGTATATAATGTTTGTTGTACCAAAAAACCTACAAAACATAGTCGGCGCACGAGAGATGGGGCACAGCATTTCCGAGGCAGCAATGATGTGGAGATTTTCCCTTACGACAATTTCACGAGTGTACCGTGAATATCGGGAATCCGGTAAAACATCAAATCTCCGGCATTGCTGCGGCCGGAAAAAGATACTGCAAGAAAGGGAACTACGACAGGAGTGCAGTCCTTCAGCAAATTGCTGCAGATTTCAATGCTGGGCCATCAACAAGTGTCAGCGTGCGGATCATTCAATGGAACATCATCGATATGGGCTTTCGAAGCCGAAGGTCCACTCATGTACCCTTGATGACTGCACGACACAAAGCTTTACGCCTCGTCTGTGTCCGTCAACACCGACATTGGACTGTTGATAACGGGAAACAAGTTGCCTGGTCAGTCGAGTCTCGTTTCAAATTGTATCTAGCGGATGGACGTGTACGGGTATGGAGACAACCTTGTGAATCCAGGGACTCTGCATGTCAGCAGGGGATATCAAGATAGGACTCTGACAGGTGACACGTACGTAAGCATCCTGTCTGGTCACCTGCATCCATAAATGTCCATTGTGCATTCCGACGGACTTGGGCAATTCTAGTACAATGTGACAGCCCCAAACGTCCACAGTTGCTACAGAGTGGCTCCAGAAACACTCTTCTGAGTTTAAACACTTCCTCTGACCACCAAAATTCTCGGACATCAACATTATTGAGCATATCTGGGATGCCTTGCAACGTGCTCTTCAGAAGAGATCTCCACCTCCTCGTACTCTTACGGCTTTATGGACAGCCCTTTCTGGATTCATGATGTCAGTTCCCTCCAGCACTACTTCAGACGTTAGTCGGGTCTGTGCCAAATCGTGCTGCGGCACTTCTGCGTGCTCGCGGGGGTCTTACAAGATATTAAGCAGGTGTACCACTTTCTTTGGCTCTTCAGTGTATATCAGTGTGGTTCCAACACATACCAGCGATTGTTCATAGTCACTTTCTATAACCCTCTCATAGTCAGTATCTGTAGGATCGTTTGCATTTCCTTCTGTGGTATCCCTTGAAGATGTCTTTCCTGGGAAACACTTGTGACGCTGTACCAGTGTGTTGTGCATTTTTCGGTCTTCCTTGACTCCTTCTTTGACCACGTCATCTTTTTCTCCACTCCTTCTTCTTACAGCCATGATAACTGCTGTCTGGGAATGTGCTACATTACTATAGAACTTATTATAAAGTGGAGGGATGTAGTTCGTCATCAGATTTTTTCCATTTCTCAAATTATTTTTTGAAATTCATATTCATGCAAAGGCTACAGAAGAGGTGCTCATGTGGGAAAAATACTGGGCCTCGTGAAATCCGCTATTGAAAACTTAAGATCATTATTTAGTGAATGCTTGAACTGCATTGTTAGAGGATTTTCTTTGCTGATTCAGAGCCGTCTGGTGTTCCTCCATTATACTGTGGTTCTTTCTGTGCCTTTAGAGACTTTATACTTTCCTATAGCATTCATGGCTTTAACTGAAAAACAGTTTTCTGTTTTCATTTCAGGTACATTTTCATTTCAGGTACTTAAAACTTCCTGCTGACCGGCTTCAGTGCTTCCGTCCTGTCTTGGGAAAGAATTACGTGGCTGAGCTGTTTCCTTGGCTTTTAGAGAGACCAAAATCTGTTTCACATTCCACATATGTATTGCTAGGTTCAAGGACCTTATGACCTATTGTGTCCATATGCTGATTTTCCTGAAGGTGTGCAAGCAGTATTTCAAAAAATGATCTATTTAAACATGCATTAATGTTAGTACAAGTATTGTTAAAAGCGTATAGGTCTGGCTGTTGCTGTACTTTCAAAATACACATATCTGAACTTCCATTAAAGACAGCAGCAATTATCCTTCTGTCGGCCAGTTCTCTTGCACTAGTTGCATTCTACATGCAGTCCGGGCATTGACTTAGATCTTAAACTTTATCGTCACAGAGTGCGGCACTATGCAGGAAATCGCTTGTACTTCTTTTACTCGCAAGGGATTCACGCTTTAGATTACCAAATGTGCATTTAGATCATTTTCTTGTGAAATGTCACTTGTACCCCTTGTACTCTCATCCTCTCAGATACATTATTACCTGATGACACCTCGGGCATGGATGTGTGTGATGTCCTTAGGTTAGTTAGGTTTAAGTAGTTCTAAGTTCTAGGGGACTGATGACCACAGCAGTTGAGTCCCATAGTGCTTAAAGCCATTTGAACCATTTGAACCTGATGACATTGCTACCCTCAGTGAATTACGGAATGACCAGTTTAATAATCACAGAATGTGGAGGGGCAGTAACGAAAGAAAGACAAAAGTAACATCGAGTAGATTAGCGACGTACTTAACATCGCAGTTGTGGACCACTCAGAAGAAGAAGTGAAGAATTCTGCAACCTTGCAAGCAAAATAATGTGCTATGGGCGAAGGAAAGAAGCAAAGAGGACTAAAGAAGCAGACGAGCACAGGAAAAGAGATCATTCCTGGTCAAAAAGATTTCTACGATTTAAACGTATGTGTCTACACCAAACGTCGCTGATTCATTTGCCGTATGTATTTTAATCTCTGTCTTCTCCTTCAGTTTTGGCGCTCTTAGGTTCTCTCTAGTACAGTGGTTTCCAACATGGGGGGTTATTATCGCCTGAGGCGTGAAATTTAATTTAGTGAAGGGTGAAGACAGAAGGGTTCAACTGTATTTCGGTCACGAAGTCAAATTATTTTTAAAAGAGAATTACTGTTACCAGTATTTCGTAAAACTATACCCAATAATTAAATTTTTTATTTCAAATAATAGCATTAACAAGTGACAAAATACTGTGGAAGTTACAGCTTGTGTGAAAGTCTTCCTCACATAGCCTACCCACTACACGCGCACTTTGTAACATACATCTATGACAATAAAATTGAGACACTCATATTACATATGCTTCAGCATCTCATGAAAATACCTTCTCCTGATTATAGATACAGACCAAAAATAGCTTTATATTTTACTCTGCAACAATAAACGAATTAACTGACAGCACAACAGTAACTACTTAATGACTGCTAGTCTGCTGTTGTGCCTCTTGTTACCAGTGCCAGTGAGACGCAGTGCATTGGCAGCCCGAAGTCATCCAATTTCTGCCATTGCAGAAGTAAGAAGTCTAGCAATTAAGTGATTTATAGGCATTTGTTGACTGTAAATTGGGGTACAGGATGTAGGTGAGGAACGTGTCGCTAGGGAGATAAGCGTCGCTCCTGCTTGCGGCGGTTACAGTGCCCATGTAGGGGTAAACGATCACTTGCCTCCGTCACTAAGGTCGCATATTCGTGCAGTGGCGCTTTACCTAGGGATCAGTGGGTTCGAATCCTGCGAGTAGAAAAAAAAATTTCACTGCCACTATTTAGTCGGCAAAGGGAACAGAGGTGGTGATGTTAGGTTCCTGGTCACCAGACTTTGCGCCATTGTCCTGGTTTAAATACCAAACCTCTTCGCAGTGTCTCATGACATTAAGGTACATGACACTGTTGATGGTGATCCGTTCGTCGGATGGGGGCGTTAAGCTTGGCGGCCCTCTTCGTGCTATTCGCGAGGTGTAGGCTTTCACCGTCTCTTCTCTCATCATCATCATCATCATCAACAACACCATATCGTAATCACATAACACAAACATTGCATTCCACTCCACACACAAACATATATATACTATTACAAAAAGTTGTAACGGAGCGTGTTACTAACAAACAAACAAACCTGTAGCCGACATAGTGAAGGTCACAGGAAGCAGTGATTCTCGAGATCCAAATCTTTCTATCTCCTGTAATCATGATGAAAGAACTATGGGATATTTAATAGTTTATGATGGCAGGAAGCAAGTCACAGGTGTCTACCCTCATCATCGGCTGTTAACTTTCCTGAGTTGTAGCTAGAACTTGCGATTCACTGAGAATTGCCTCATCATTCTATAAATGATGGCTATTAGAAATAAGCAGTACCAGTTGTCCCATTGACTCATTAGTTCATGGTTTCATAAAACACCTAGAAAAACTGAGTATAATTGATCTTTCATCATTTTAAAAATAAAAGTTTTGAAAGAATTTTGTTTTTTCATTTGAAAGTTTAATGAACCGCTAACGTTAATGATGGTCCAGAGAAGGATGTGCCTCAGCTAATGTCCGTCTGCACTTATGGGTAGCCGCCCAGTGTGGCCTAGCGGTTCTAGGCGCTTCAGTCTGCAACCGAGCGACCGCTACGGTCGCAGGTTCGAATCCTGCCTCGGGCTTGGATGTGTGTGATGTCCTTAGGTTAATTAGGTTTAAGTATTTATAAGTTCTAGGGGAATGATGACCTCAGATGTTAAGTCCCATAGTGCTCAGAGCCATTTGAACTTATGGGTAATTTCCTCAGAAAGTTTGGGAATCACTTCTTTAGCACTGACACGTATCAATCTTGTTCTTTTTTCTAGTTAGTATCCACTAATTCTTTCCTCGTTGATTTGGGCAGAATCTCATCATTTCTTGTTTTAACAGTTTAGTTAATTTTCAGCATCCTTTTCTAACATAACATCTCATCTGCTTCGATTTTCTTTTTTTCCTGTTTTTCTACAATGATTCACTTCCATAAATGCCCCACAGGAGACATACATTCTCAGAAGTTTTTTTCCAAGTTAATGTGTGTCGATAGGAACACGTGGATGAGCGACTCTCTGCTGGAGGTGGATGATGGTGCAGATGACGTAGACAGCCAATTTGCTATTGAAGTTCTTTACTTCCAAATAAATGTAGAGCAGGGTGCCTGCAGCATGTAGACGACCTGTGTCCTAGACCCGATAGTTGCCACATGGCACTAGTTGCAACCATGGAAGCAGCCTGTCCTAGTGAGTTTCTATGTCAGCAAGTCAGTGACTGTGGCTATCGGCGGTGGCTACACTCTAATTATGGCTCTAGGCCCATGTCTTGGTCTGTGTTGCTACATTTCTTCCCTTCTTACAAAAATGGGTTGCTACTTGAGACTAGTTGCAACAGAACATTACTACAATAACCAATGTCTTCACATTTTAATTCTCCTGCACGATTTCGGTGTAAACACTTCTGTAGTAACTTTCACCTTTGCATGTGCTTCTTCCCTTTTCTAAATTACACCATGTACCACTCCTCACTCCTACAGCTTCTACGTCTCATTTTTGCACTACTTTACTTCACTCTCTGAGGCTGAATCACCCTTCAATGGTGCTGACACGACTAGTACGGACCCACAGTTTAAATGATGGTAAGGGTGGTATTTGGGCAATTCTGTGTCTAAGGCTGCAGTAAACAACACTCATTATCGCCAGAATTACACAGACTGAGCATTTGGTGTTTCTTTGTACGCTGAATCCGTGACAGTGCACGGTTCGAATTTTTTCACACAGTCGAACAGGCGTTCCATTGTCAAACGATCATTTTATGAGCCTATTATCAGCTCCAAGGAGATGCGAAGGGGTGGGTCTAGTGTACCATTTAAGAAAGTTAGGTTTCCCTTTGGCAGGATGTCGAAGGATAAGTGTGGTAGGTAGATCAGTGGGTGATGGTTAGCATTGTCGTTCCAGTGACGCAGACAGGTAATCGGAAGGTAGGTCCTAAAATGTCTCATTGCGTATCATTTATTAACAACCACTCCCCTCGAAGTTACAGTCTCTGTGTGTTACCAAAATGACCTTGTTTGCAGAGGATTCAAATGAAGAGTACCGGTTTTGCCAGTGAAGATAAACAATGTGACTCTATCTTCTGAAAGAATTCGGCCTTACTCATGGTTACTTCCCTAGGGCACTCAGGCATGTACTTTTCACAATGGTCCAGGGTGAACTTGGATAATCCAGGGACTGTGCGAATCTGTTTGTGAGACAGGCTTTGATTTCCACAATGTGGTACTGCATTAATGCCTTGGTGGAGAGTAGTGCAGTGGTCTTTCCCAGGTCCCCATAATCTCGAATGTCTAAATTAACTTAGCAAACATCATTTATAAAGAATTTATTCTTAAAGTTAACAGGTTAAGTGTAACACACGTACATCCGCTCATCTCATTTACCGCCAACCAATTTCTTGTTGCACATCTGCACTACTACTTTTACACAAACCTCATATTTCATAAAATAATGAACGTACAGCGTTAGATAACATCGATGTTACCCTAGCAAACTAATTTAGACACACTAAGATTTCACTGACATTGAAAATAAAAATTTCATTCGAAAGTTCCTCTAACCTGTTACCTAGACAACAATGTTTCCTTTACAGTCACTCATGAGCCACTTTTTTAAAAGCAACACTATGATCTGGTAGTCCATAAGACAAAAACATAACATACACATATACATACATACACATATACATTCATATATACATACGCATATCCGCAACAACTGATCAGACATCATACAGTTCACATATCTGCATCCTCAATTGCTTCGCTAGGCCACCTGATGATCTTAAGGCATAGGAGTATGTCAGAGTAATCATATCTTGCTTAATTTTCCTGGATTTACCTTTCTTTTCCTTTTTTCCAAGTTTTTCATAAAAAAATGTTTCCGTTGCGCCCTCAGATGGGCGAATTCGTCCTACTGTACAACTGCAGTTTGGATCAAAAGTTGCCATTTTACATTAACTGGAGACTTCATCTTAACTTCTTCATAATTTCCTTTGTAATGAGAAACAAACTTATAATGTTACTTAAAATCCGTCTTGATTGCAAATTTTTTTTTTAAATTCATATGACCGGTTTCGGTTCATTCAGAACCATATGAATAAAAAAAATTTGCAATCAAGACGGATTTTAAGTAACATTATAAAATCACTGATTGCTGTTATCCCATAAGACATTAAGTTTGTTTCTGCAAAGAAACAAACGCGTTTCCTTTCGGTGCACAGTGTTTAGCTAACATTGCTCCCTTCTCAATCGGTATTTAGGCAGTTTGACTTTTTTGTTGCGGGTGCCTGTCTGCTATCTTAGCGCCTTCGCATTTATAGATATAACCTGGAGCCAGACACTTTTTAAACTTTTATATAAATGTCAAATGAAGGAGACATCATCTCCTGGGGCGGTTTGCATAATTCGAAGAGGAAAGGCAGTTTTTGGTTAAAAACAACCTTGTACGGCGATGGACCCGTGTTCTCATGGATCTTCGAGCTATACACTGATACGGTAGTGGAGGATTCCTATCACCATAGTGGGTACTCACATAATAAATCAGCATTTTTCTTATCATTCTGTGTACCCTCTCAGTCCTCCCATTTCTTGTGGATGTAGTGCAAGAGTTCATTACTTCTTTATATGAAACTGTCGACACAATTGCTTCAATAGTTCAGACTTTATGGTATTGCCTTGGTCAGTTATCAGAGATTCTGTCGTCCCAAACTTCAGTAACAATTGATTAACCATAGCCTGCGTCTGTCGATTTGGTATAGTGACCATGGCCACAAAGCTTGAGAAATAAACAATAATACAGTACTTAATACATAGCGATTCCCTGCTGGTGTTTGTCCAGATGGACCAATAATATCCACACCAATCATTTGGAATGGTTTGTCGGCTACAAGTAATCTTTTTAATGGGATTCATTGACGATTCAACTCCACTCTTTGAGTGCAAGCAATGCGGTTCTTAATGTAACACTCTATATCTTGCTTCCTTCCCATTCACTAGTAACTTACCAAACCATAGCTCTCTGTGGAATATTGTCCAATATTTCCTGCCACAATGAGTCATAAACCTTCTTCAGTGCCTCATTCTGTAAACGTGCTGGTACAACTATGCAGCAATCACACTGTGTTTGCTGCATCACAGCTGAACTGTGCTCACTTTGTGAACTTCTATCTGGGTCAGCAGCTTGGCCTCTGCACCATTCTGCTGCACTTACACCAACAAATTATAAAGTTTATATTTTGAGACTAAGTCCATCAACATTACCATGAGATTTCCCTGGATGATGTACAACCACGAAATCAAATTCGCTTTGCCATGAAGCTGTGCAGCTCAAGCTGCTAGTCATATCTTTTAGTCCTAAAAGTCATTTCAATGCTGCATCATCTGTTGTGACCTTAAAACACACCCATAAAGGTAACAGTAAAATATGTGATACCAAAGATTAATATGTGGTTAACTGAATAATTCTTCCTCACCTTACTGAGCTGTGTAGAAGTACAGACTGTTGGATGTCCCATCCCATCTAACTCTTCGCTTAAAAATGATAATGTCAAGGATGGGACCAGTGGACAGTAGGCCCATTAATAGCTCAAAGGCTGCTTCGAAATCAAGCGTCCAATGAAATTATACTCCTTTCTTTGATCTTAGTTTTACTGCTCCTTAACAGTTTAGTCTATTTGTGGTCTATACTGAAGCCATATTCTTTACTTAAAAACTAAGCTCCATCCGAACAGGCCTTGTAAGGCCCAATGGCACCAACCGGCCGCCGTGTCATCCTCTACTCACAGGCGTCACCAGATGCGGATATGGAGGGATATGGTCAGCACATTGCTCTCCAGGCCGTCTGTCAGTTTACGAGACTGGAGCCGCTATTTCTCAATCAAGTAGCTCCTCAGTTTGCCTCACAAGGGCTGAGTGCACCCCGCTTGCCAACAGTGCTCGGCAGACCGGATGGTCACCCATCCAAGTGCTAGCCCAGCTCGACAGCGCTTAACTCCGGTGATCTGGCGGGAACCGGTGTTTCCACTGCGGCAAGGCCGTTGGCCATATTCTGTACTTAGTGGAGGGTTTATTCAATTCAAAAGGTCCTATAGTTCTTCCTCACTTTTACAGCATCATAAACGAATTTTATGACTGATATCTGTCCACCTTGAATGTCACTCTTCTATTTCGTCAGTTGCTCCTTCGCTGTACAGTTTAAACAGTGTAAAGATAGCGTCCCTCCCCTACGCTTTTACATCTTTAATCTGAGCATTTGTCTCTAGGTCTTCCATTCTTATTATTCGCTCTTGGTTCTTGTACATATTTTACAGGGTGAAGAAAAACAACATGGTAAGGTCAGATTAAGGTAAGGAATGTCGACCGCGTAAAATTTTCTGGGTAATCATAGGTCTGAAATCCACTGTTATGTAGTTATAGCCATAAAATGCTAGTAAGCGACGAGCGCCTGGAAGTGAGTGTGTTTAAACTATCTTGCCCCAGATAATGCCTCTTATGCTAAAGAGCGGAGTTACTAATTCTCTTAACTGAAGATAATTGTAACCAGACATCTAAGGAAACTTTAAATCCCTATCCATGACGTTAGGCTGGAAGCGGGTTTTCTGTGATGTTTACTGGGTAAAGCATGTGTTCAATTACGCTGAAAGTACCTTAATGGCACTAATTTATTGAGATAATAAGCTGTACTGCAAAAACAGCACTGCAGTAAGAAAGTTATTTAATGGACAAACTTCCTTGTGCTCGTTGCTGTCGTTTTATGGCTGCAACTCCACAGCGCGCCATTAGAAGATATGAGACTAACGAGGATATCCCCATGTACCAAACCACACATTTAATCTAATTTAGTCTGAGTGTATGCCTCGACAGTGAGATGGGGATCGTTGTTTGCCCAATAGATGGCGTTATGTCGATTCATCGTCCCATTCGAATGGAAACTAGCTTCATCACTGATGAAAATGTCAGCTTAAAAGTTCCGCTGGCGTGTGCGTCTTTCTTCAAACCATTCACAGATCTGCAGCAGCCTGTCAGCGTCATTACCGTGTTCTGGAACAAAATAGATTCGACAGGGCTGGAAATGATTATCCTGGACACAGAGGCTTGTCTGATGCCGCATTCCTGTCGCAGCTTTCTGGCTGACCGACTTTGAGCTCTCTATCGCCTGATGGCTGATGATTGTGTGTCCCCTGTTGCTCTGCGCGGTCGTCCGGAACGTCTTTTGTTGTGGACGCTGCCTGTAGATTTGAACGTTCCTGCTAAACCACCAGTCATTCTGCGATTAGGTTAGCGCTGGTTTGGACGTCGCGTGTGGTATTCTGCTGCTGCTTTCTGATGACTCAAGCCTGCCGCATGGATGAGCACCGTTTCCGCCTCTGCGTTGCTGTTGTGAGTCACTACACTGCAGAGCAGAACAGCGCTACACAGCCGTCGTAACTGGCGCCCCTTTAACCTTCCATTGCTACTGTTGTGTCTCCCAGACCCAGGACTATCTTGGCGATTAGTTTTTATATGGTTTAGAACACTATACCCGTGTCACATTTCATGTAACTTCTTATCTTTCGCTGTTGTGAAATCTGATTGTTGAATATGGGTTGAAGTCTGTTGTCCAGGAGTGCATTTGATGTGTCTGGGTCTGCCAGAACCACCGGTAGTAAGCAGAAAAGTACTGTTTGGGTCTGCAGGATACACAGTAGCACTTGTGACATCTTTTTTTTCTAACGCAAATACGATTTTATCACATGTTTAGTACGCTGAATCGTCCTGTTTACTTAAGAAAAGGGGTAGAATGAATGAGAAAGAAGATCTGTGTAATTATACATTGCTAAATGAAATGGCTAGTGAAGAATCAGATAAAGAAGGTGCAGATTCAGACTCCGAACTATATAGTGAACACGATATGGAAAGTGAAGAAAGTGGGGATGACAGTGATACAAATCAGAATAATAATAACCGTTTTTTGGTAAGGATAGCCATGCCAAATGGATGGAAGACACTCCTAGTCCTAGTATCACGACTAGGTCACATAATATTTTACTACATATTTCAGGAGTGAGGGGAACTGCGGAGGACAAAAAGACATAAATAGAAATATGGCGGTTGTTTTTCACTGATGAAATAGTGGATGGCATCACTTCTGCTAATCCATACTCTCCTTCTCAGTCCTTTATTTGTGAGACAAACAGACTTGAAATGGAAACCGTTATTGGTATGATGTATTTGGGTGAAGTATACTAGGCTGCTTAGGGTAAATTTAGAAGACCTCTGGGGTAGAGCTGGTACAGGATTAGAAATGTTGTATTGTTCAATGACTCTACAGAGGTTCAGGTTGGTAGTATAGCGTGTAAGATTTATTAATAAGTCAACTAGGTCCGACAGAGGAATACGGGATAAATTGGCACCTACACAAAATATATTTGATTTGTTCACAGAAGATTGCATGGCACATTGTTCTCTTGGAGAATATGTGACGGCAGATGAAATTCTTGTAAAATTCCTTCCAAACTTCCAAACTTGGCAAGTATGGAATGAAAGTGTTTAGTCTAAGGGGACTGATGACCATAGATGTTAAGTCCCATAGTGCTCAGAGCCATTTTGTTCAGTCTAGCTGGTGCAAGAACAGCTTACACCTCAAATTTGGAAGTTTATTGAGGGCTGACGTCATGAAAAGATTGTGTAGTCATATATCCAAACCATCAAGAACCATAACCACGGATAACTGTTTTACGAGCTACGAACTGGCTCTATCGCTTCTGAGAGACCATCAACCAAGTGCTAATACAAACAAAAATTTATTAAAATCCAAAACAAAATGTGTTTGCTTACTTTATATATACAACTCAAATCAATGTCAAACCTTTTTGTCAGTCATTAAAAATAGGAGAGAAAAGCAAATTCGCTCTAAGGAGATATGAACGAACACAGCAACAATGCAGGGTTAATATCCTTCTTACTGACTACCTTAGTTGGTGGATCCCGGACAACAGGCCATGTGATACAACGTCTGCACACGGCTTGTCTTTTCAGAAGTGTGATGGTGGTGTGTCGTGCCTCTCGTTCTAACTTTCGCTGTTTCCACTAATACCGAATTTGTCGTTCGAGACATGACTTTTGAATCACCCTGTAGAATGGATATTCAAGCTGAATTGAACTTGATCTTTGTTTTTGACTATTTCCAGTCACTGATCACTTTTGAGATAACCAAACGGTGTACTTTTCATTAATGGACTGCTTGTAGTTTCTTGGGTTCAGGAAAGCTTAAAGTGCTTTTTTATAAAGTCATTTAATTGATGTCATGGAGAATCATAGATGACATACTGAGGTAGTTTCTCTTAATATTTGCAAATCATATTGGTTCAGATTTTGTATTTATCGCAAATATCATACAAACAGACGTAGCGCAAAATAATTCCTTTTAAATATCTTCAATTAATTCATCACAAAACGTATTTTTTATCACCGGAAAGTCGAACGTATTTGTTCCACGTAACACTAGACATGGAACTGCGACGTGATAAAAAACTTAAAGTTGTTAAAGAATATATGGGTGAAAGCAAGCGTGGCTAAATAAGAACTGATACAAAAGTAACACGAACTTTTTTATCGTTTTGAATGCCAGTAACAGACTACGAAATACTGGACAAAGGCTCAGCTATCATCTTGTGAGGAACGACACGAAAACATTCTGCCGTGCTGTTTATGCCAAGTCTCCGCGACGAGCTTATGACAAACAGAAAACACCAACAAACATTTAATACTCTTTCTTAAAGTTAATAACACAAAATTCATGAACAAGCATAAAAATAAATTACACTGGTCCACAAATTTTCACTTTTTAGCTTTTACAGAAACGAAATTAACCTTGCTTTATAGATTTTAGACGTACTAAACACGAATATCAAGGTCAAAATTGTCTCGTAGGTCAGGGTTACAAGTAAGTAAGGTGTTTACGTTTTATAGTCACGCTTGTGGGGCATTATAAGGACTATACAGGGTGTTTCGTGAGAGCGTGCAAAAATGTGACAGGACATAGAAAATGCTCCACTGAACAATTTGATGTAGGTAACCTGGTGTCGGAGAAGCCAGCGTAAGGAGATATGGAAGTAAACTTGTCTACCGCTTCGTCTAGCATGACTGTTTTGCAGTTTATTTACAACTAACTTGAGTACAAGTTTACACACACTGTGCTGTTTATTGACATTACTTCTTTATTTCCTGCAAGGGTGCAAGCAGGACTAGCCTGATTACTAGGAGGTCATGATGCAGGTTTTGTTTACTTTACTAGTCAATAAAGTGGCTCTGATGTGTCGTGTTTATGTTGGAGAACGTACCCTTGGCAGTTTGTCAGAGCGTGTGGATTCAATATGACGTTCGCAATCATCGCAATACTGCATTTTCTGCTTACTGGATTGAAAGGGGAAACCCTGTTTCATGGCCTGCGAGGACACGAACTGAATCCCCTTGATTATTTCCTATGGGAATATCTAAAGTCACTTGTATATGAGACCCCAGTGAATACGGAGATAGCTGCCAGATTTGCAGTTGCCTGTGAAGTGATTCGAGACTCACCAGGGATATTTGTCGAGGTGCGTTACATCTTGTTCACCGATGTCATGCTTGCATTGAGGTTGATGGCCGTCAGTTTCAGCATATTTTGTAAGATTTGCAGTTAACCTTAACTAATGCAAATAAAAAAGTATACAGTAATGTTATTTTATTCCTATTATCTCCTTAAGCTAGCTTCTCCGAGCCCAGGTTCCCTAACTCAAATTGTTCAGTGGAGCATCCTCTATATCCTGTTAATTTTTTGCATGCTCTTCTACATCTACATCTACATGGTTACTCTGCAATTCACACTTAAGTGCTGGCAGAGGCTTCATCGAACCATTTTCATACTACTTCTCTACCATTCCACTCTCGAATGGCGCGTGGGATTATGAACAACAAAATATTTTCGCATTCGGTAGAAAAGTTGGCGGTTGAAACTTCGTAAATAGATCTTGCCGCAAAGAAAACCGCCTTTGTTTCAGGACGGCCACCGCAACTTGCATATCATATCAGTGACATTCTCACCTCTATTGCGTGGTAACACGAAACGAGCTGCCCTTCTCTGCACTTTTTCGATGTCCTCCGTCAATCCTACCTGGTAAGCATTCCATACCGCGCAGCAATATTCCAGCAGAGAACGGACAGGTGTAATGTAGGCTGTCTCTTTGGTGGGTTTGTCGTATCTTCTAAGTGTTCTGCCAACAAAGGGCAGTTTTTGTTTCGCCTTCTCTACAATATTATCTACGTGGTCTTTCCAATTTAAGTTGCTCGTAATTGTAATTGCTAGGTGTTTAGTCGAACTGACAGCGCTTGGATTTGTGCGATTTATCGTATACCCAAAATTTATCGGATTTCTTTTAGTACCCATGTGGATGACCTCCCACTTTTCGTTGTTTAGTGCCAATTGCTACTTTTCGCACCATACAGAAATTCTCTCTAGACCATTTTGTAATTGGGATGGATCGTCTGATGATTTTACTAGGCCGTAAATTACAGCGTCATCTGCGAACAATCCAAGGGGGCTGCTCAGATTATCACCTAGACCATTTATGTAAATCAGGAACAGCAGAGGGCCTATGACACTACCTTGTGGAACGCCAGGTATCACTTTTGTTCTACTCGATGATTTACCGTCTATCACTACGAACTGTGACCTCTCTGAGAGGAAATAACGAATTGAGTCAAACAACTGAGACGATACTCCATACGCACGCAATTTGATTAATAGTCGCTTGTGAGGAACGGTATCAAAAGCCTTCTAGAAATCTAGGAATATGGAATCGCTCTGAGATCCCTTATCGACAGCACTCATTACTTCATGGGAATAAAGAGCTAGCTGTGTTGCACAAGAACGACATTTTCTGAATCCGTGTTGGTTATGTATCAATAAGTCATTTTCTTCAAGGTGATTCATAATGTTCGAGTACAGCATATGCTCCAAAATCCTACTGCAAATTGAAGTCACTGATATGGATCTGTAATTCAGTGGGTTACTCCTATTTCATTTCTTGAATATTGGTGTGACCTGTGCTACTTTCCAGTCTTTAGCGACAGACCTTTCGCCAAGTGAGCGGTTATATATGATTGCTAAGAAAGGCGTTATTGTGTCTGCATACTCGGAAAGAAATCTGAATGGTATACCATCTGGACCGGAAGATTTGCCTTTCTTAAGTGATTTGAGTTGTTTCGCACCATCTAAGAGATCTACTATTATGTCACTCATGCTAACAGCTGTTCTGGTTTCGAATTCTGGAATATTTACTTCGTCTTCTTTCATGGAGGAATTACGGAAAACTGTATTTAGTAACTCCGCTTTAGTGACACCATCATCGGTAACATTTCCATCGCTATCGCGCAGTGACGGTATTGACTGTTTTTTTGCCTCTGGTGTACTTTACATACGGAAACACCCTGTATTCAAAAGCATGAAAGTCCTTCTGCGATAAGTGAGTGAGGTGGACAGTTTCAGTAGAATTTGGCAACACTGCTTCTCACTATGACCCATGTGTACACCATCCAGTCACGTGAACATTGTCGAATGTAGATTAGATTAGATTAGATTTACTTTCATTCCAATTGATCCATAGTGAGGAGGTCCTCCAGGATGTGGAACATGTCAGAAAAACAACAATACATGACAAATATTTAAACTAAAACAAATAAGCTAATGTACCATTCCACAGGTCCCAAGTGGAATGATCGTCATTTTTTAATGAACACTAAGAGTCATTTTACAAATACTATTGCACTGAATTTAAAATAAAAAAGTTTTATATTTATTTATAAGGTAAGAAACATGTAATACAACTACTGTAATACTTATTTACAATGAACACATTACTGCACTGAAATGGTGCAGAAGTTAGATTATACTTACACACACACACACACACACACACACACACACACACACACACACACACAAATTTTCAGTGAACACATTACTGCACTGAAATTGTGCAGAAGTTATGTTGTACTTATATACAAATCAGTTGGTTTTCCTCAGAAATTCATCAATGGAGTAGAAGGAGTTGGCCACCAATAAATCCTTTAGGCTTCTCTTAAACTGAATTTCATTGGTTGTTAAGCTTTTTATGGCTGCTGGCAAGTTATTGAAAATGTGTGTTCCTGAATAATGCACACCTTTTTGTACAAGACTAAGTGACTTTAAATCCTTGTGAAGATTATTCTTATTTCTAGTATTGATTCCATGAATTGAGCTGTTGGTTTGAAAAAGTGATATATTTTTAATGACAAATTTCATTAAGGAATAAATATATTGGGAAGCTGTAGTTAGTATCCCTAGTTCCCTAAACAGGCTTCTGCAGGATGTTCTTGAGTTCACACCACATATAATTCTTACTGCACGTTTTTGTGCCCGGAAAACTTTAGCTTGGCTTGATGAATTACCCCAGAAAATAATCCCATATGACATTATGGAATGAAAGTAAGCATAGTATGCCAGCTTTTTCATTTTTATATCCCCTATGTCTGACAAAATTCGCATTGCAAACAGAGATTTGTTAAGACGCTTCAGCAGTTCTGTGGTGTGCTCCTCCCAGTTGAATTTATTATCAAGCTGTAATCCCAAGAATTTAACACCGTCCACTTCTTCTATCTTCTTGTCATCATATGTTAGACATATACTCTTGGGACACCCCTTACAAGTTCTGAACTGCATGTAGTGTGTTTTTTCAAAGTTTAGTGACAAAGAATTGGCTAGGAACCAGTGATTAATGTCTACAAATATTTTATTGGCTGATCTTTCTAAGACTACACTTGATTTGCTATTTATTGCAATGTTTGTATCATCAGCAAACAAAACAAACTTGGCATCTGGTAATGTTACTGATGAAAGGTCATTGATATACACAAGAAAAAGTAAGGGCCCCAAAATGGAACCTTGTGGGACCCCACATGTAATTAGTTCCCAGTTGGATGATGCCTGATAGCTTGATACATGTCTCTTTCCTAATAACACCCTTTGTTTCCTGCCAGAGATATAAGATTTGAACCATTTTGCAGCATTTCCTGTTACACTATAATATTCTAGTTTACTTAAAAGGATATTGTGATTTACACAGTCAAATGCCTTTGACAGATCACAAAATATACCAGTTGCCTGCAATTTTTTGTCTAATGAATTAAGTACATTTTCACTGTAAGTGTAGATAGC
This sequence comes from Schistocerca piceifrons, assembly GCF_021461385.2. NCBI lineage: Eukaryota > Metazoa > Arthropoda > Insecta > Orthoptera > Acrididae > Schistocerca > Schistocerca piceifrons. The sequence goes on along the minus strand of NC_060143.1, from coordinate 322,129,335 downwards.
CTTCTCAACATCAGAACCTTTTAGAAATCCAAACTGTGACTTTGACAGTATGTTATTTGAGATAAGATGGTTATAAAGACGACTGTACATTACTTTTTCGAAAATTTTTGAGAATGCTGGCAACAGTGAAATTGGACGGAAATTTGATGCTATTTCTTTATCTCCCTTCTTAAACAGTGGCTTAACTTCAGCATATTTCAGCCATTCGGGAAATATTCCACTGATAAACGACTGGTTACACAGATAGCTTAATATGTTACTTAGCTCAGAATCACATTCTTTAATTAACTTTGTTGATATTTCATCATACCCACTAGATGTTTTTGATTTTAAAGATTTTATGATGGACATTATTTCTGTTGGGGTAGTGAGGGTCAAATTCATATTATGGAAGTTACTTGAAATGTCTGGTCTAAGGTAATCCATAGCAGCATCTACCGAACCTGACAACCCCATCTTTTCAGTAACAGTTATAAAATGTTTGTTAAAAAGTTCTGCAACACTATACACATCTGTCACCAATGCATCATTTACTCTTAATGCTATTTGTTCCTCTTCATGTCTGGTTCTACCGGTCTCCTCCTTCACTATATCCCATATTGTCTTTATTTTGTTATCTGATATGACTATCTTTTCCTTGTAATATATTTGCTTTGACATCCGTATTACAGTCTTTAATATTTTGCAGTATTTCTTATAATGTGCTATAGCATCAACATTGGAAATGTTTCGGATTGACAGATACAGTTTTCTTTTTGTTTTACAAGATACCCCTATTCCTCGAGTAATCCATGGCTTCTTTGTAGACTTTGCTCTAACCTTGGTAAGTTTTGGGGGAAAGCAGTGTTCAAATAAGGTAAGCACTTTATTAGCAAAAATGTTATATTTTTCATTCATGCCATGAGCACTGTAAACATCAGTCCAGTGAATGTCTCTGAGGAGTGTCCTAAAATAATCAATTTTTGGCTTACTGATTACCCTCTTGAGCTCAGATTTAACAGATTTTATATCCTGTGGACAGTTTCAGTAGAATTTGGCAACACTGCTTCTCACTATGACCCATGTGTACACCATCCAGTCACGTGAACATTGTCGAATGTAGAAGAAACCACACGCGATTTTAATTGTCATTCGTAGCGGTGGTGAGGTGTTGTCTTGTGTTAATTCACTTGTTACTGGAACGAGTATCGTGGCTGTTGGTAGTGAATTTATGTGAGGTGAAATTGAAGAACTGTGTTATCATGCATGTGTACTCTTTCACCAATGTCCGCATCCGCTGTAACAAACCTAATAACTTTTGTTACATTTGTACAGATGTTATTTGTGGTTCAAGAAGGCGACCATTGACAAAAGGAGTGAAACAAGAATGCACCTTGTATTTCGGCTGTAGAGTTGGAGACAAATCATGGCCTCCACACATGTGTTCCACCTCGTGTTCATCTACGCTGAATGCTTGGATGCATGGGAGAAATGTCTTCGTAAAGTTTTGTGTGCTTGCTGTTTGGCATGAACCCACAAATCATGCGTCGGATTGCTATTTTTGTACGTACCTCTCTTGAGAAAAAGAGTCAATATCAAGAGGAAGAGAAGTATTCAATACCCTGGCATCCCATCTGTCATTCGCCTTGTGGCTCATTGCGAAGGATTGCCATTCCCTGTTCCCCCACACGTACCACCATCAATCAGTGATAGCGATGATGCTGAACCGACACACACATCCGAAAACATGTGGCACCGACCATACGTTTACACCAACATCGATATCTGGAGAACCACACAAAATCCCATAGGATGAAGTCAGTGATATGGTTAGGAATTTTGATCTTCCAAAGCGTAATACGGATTCGTGACGTCTCGATTGCAGCAGTGAAATCTCCTCGCTGACGCAGTACGTGTACCTGTGTTTCGGGTGCATCAGAAAAAAAAAACTTTATGGTAATTTCTGTACTGACGGCGGCATTACATTCTGCAGTGACAGTGATGATTCGCTGGAAGATCTGAACATTAAATATAAAAAAGACGATTGGAGACTCTTTATAGATGGCTCAAACACAAGTGTGAAGGCAGTACTGTTACACAAGTGTAATGAAGGCCAGTCATCCCTGTAGCATACGCTGCCTAAGCTAAAGAATGTAATACAGTGTTGAAATCAGTATATTATATTAATTACAATATGCATCAATGGCTGTATGTGGAGATTGTAAAGTCTTTGCGACGCTGTTGGGTTTTCAAGGGGGTACTGATGCTATCTCTGTGACTGGGACAGTCGCACAAGAGAACAACACTTCACGCAGAGGGAACAGACTCCACGAACAGCTCTCGTGCCTGGGTCAACGAATATTACCGAAGAACCTCTTGTGAATCAGAACAAAATTGTTCTCCCACCACTGCACATTATGTTGGGACTCATGACAGCATTTTTTAAGACTTACACGTGAATGAAGCAGCGTTTAAGTATTTGTATAAGAAGCCAAGTTTCCATGATTCATTCAGGAGGAGATCACAAACGGGGTATTCAGTGGTCCACAAATACGCCAGCTGTAGGGGGATTCACACTTGAGTCTACCCTAACGCCTGATCAGCTGCATGCATGGCATTGTTTTTGTAACCTGATAACATTGCTCTTGAAACAGGTGAGCCTAAAATTACGGGTACATGTGGACCAACTGATGCATGCTTAGAAGGTAATTGGCTGCAACATGACACTGAAGATATACTTCCTTTATTCCCACCCGATGTGCTCCCAGAGAGCTGTTGTGCATTCAGTGAAGAGCACGGCGAGCGGTCCCAACAGGACATTCCTCTCAAAAGGTTCAAATGGCTCTGAGCACTATGGGACTTAACTTCTGAAGTCATCAGTCCCCTAGAACTTAGAACTACTTAAACCTGACTAACCTAAGGACATCACACACCTCCATGTCCGAGGCAGGATTCGAACCTGCGACCGTAGCGGTCGCGCGGTTCCAGACTGAAGCGCCTAGAACCGCTCGACCACCTCGGCCGGCCATTCCTCTCATGCAACAGCGGTACACAGGGGTGTGGACTACAGCCATGTTGCGTGATTTTTGCTGGATGCTTCAGAAAGATGCTCCAGGCACCGAACACAAGAGGAATTCACAGAAACGAAGCGAATAAACGAAGTTCACTTATGTAAATGTACTGTTGATTACGGTAGCAGTATATGTGAAACGTGAAATTCCAAGTTACTTGTAATCTTGAGCCAGGAGACAATTTTAATCATGATATTTGTGTTTAGCCCATCGAAATCTATAAAGACTGTGTAGTATAGTTCCTGCAAAAAATCCACTGGACCAATGTTACATAATATATTGCAGCATATTTCATAGACGCGGAAAATCTCGTAGTGGTACAGCGACAGAGGCTGCATCATTCCCAGCCACAACACAAAGTGGTCGCCATCCTGCTATACCTGTGTACTGGTCTAATCTGTGGTAAATTTTTTCACGGTTGTAACATTAATTTCCAGGGTACTATTTTAGTATAATTTCTAGTTTTATGCACTTTAATGTAAATATGTTTCCTCTGCTTTTTTTCTAACCTATGTTACTTTGAAATACAACGCTCACCGCTTAGATGTTCACAAACGATCACTAGATGGAGATACTGATATGTGAAATTGTTGTTTTAAAATTTGTAATTTGTTATCGTGAAAACAATGGCAGCTCAGAAAATGGACGTCTGGTTTGATTACAGTAATGTTTGGGAGAAATAAGATTTGAAAATATTAAATTTCAAGTTAAGGTTCGTTGGATAATTTTTTCTTTTATTAATTTTTGTACAGGCGTAACTTAGTAAGAACTCACTGAATCGATTCCTTCTGCTTTGGATAATCAGTCACCCTGAGAACAGACTGGTTGCAATTCTTTTGCAGAATTTAGTTGTCATTGTGCTTTGGTTCGCGGCGAATCCCGTGAAGGTCGGCCAAAGCCGGTTTGTTGAGATCGCGTGTTCTCTGCGTCACTTTTAGGCGTCACGAGAAGTCAATTTCTATCTCCTGTCATGTTAAAGCTAAGGACTGACGTGGCCAGGTGTCCTATGAACAGCTGTATTGGATACGGCTATAAATGGAACTTTCGAAGAAAGGAAATTTATATGAAGTAACACTGAAATGTAACGTATATGAATTTTCTATCCTTGAGCAGCTATTCAAGAAACGCAATGGAGGTGTAGAGAATCTTTGTACAGATTATACTCCTACGATAGGTAAAGTAGCTACCACAGTTAACTGCGAAGAGGCGAGAGACGAAACTGCAAAGTTCTACATCGAAGATCGACAGTCATCTATCTACATCATCTAAATCAATACCCCGCAAGTCACGTGACCGTGAGTGGAGGAGGCTACTGATGATACCACTAACGTATCCACCCCCCACCCCCTTCCCTGGTCTACTAGCGAATGGCGATGAGAAGCAAGACTGTTGTTGATAATCCTCTGCACTGACTTTTTCTCCTAGTGGTCATTTCACGAAATATATGTGGCAAGAAGTAATACGTTTGAAGCTTCCATGAAGAAACTTGGCAACTGAAAAAACTTGTAATGCAAAAGTGTATGACTTTTAAATCCCTGTTACAGAGATGTCTAACCAGTCTGATCTATAAAACCCTACGCTACCCTATTTTTGAACACGAACATTAACTTTGTAAATTGCTTTCGTTGTGTGCGGTACCAATTATTCTAAAGTGAATCTGCCTATCTATAATGAAACTGAATACAAATAAGGGTTATCAGTATTAAGCAGAATGGCTTCCTCATGAAATGACACACAATGACGCACTGTTGTGTATTGAAACTGTGCCCTTTACAAAATCGCATGAACTGAATTATACGAAAATGATAACAATTCCTAATTTCGTCTCAAAACGTTCCTTTCGGTCCTACAATTGTTTTCATCTGCAACGGATAACTCAGCTTTGCTCTGTCTTGTTCAGTTATAAGAATATGAAGTGCTGCACTGCATGATCCTCAAATAAATCACTACGCAGATAATTGCCTTATTATTTACTTTAAGCCAGATGAGAATTTTGCTATCTTTCCAAAAATGAATCTAGCTGTTAACTATATAGTGCAAGACGTGGTGGTACAATTCTGACAAGATTTGCTTTTTAGACTGCAAGGAGGAAATGAAATATTTGGAAATGAATACGCTGAGGTGACAAAAGTCATGACATAGCGATATGCACATGTAGAGATGCTGGTAGTATCGCGTACACAAGGTATAAAAGGGTAATGCATTGGAGGTGCTGTCATTTGTTCTCATTTGAAAAGATTACCGACGTGTTTATGGCCGCACGGCGGGAATTAATAGACTCTAACCCGGAATGGCAGTTGGAGCTATACGCATGAAGCATTCCGTTTCTGAAATCCTTAGGGAATTCAATATTTCACGATCCACAGCGTCAAGAGTGTACTGAGACGGGCAAATTTCAGTACCTTTCTACGAATAACGCATTGGCCGACGGCCTTCACTTAACGACCTTGAGCAGTGCAGTGGCGTTTGAGTAGAGTTGTCAGCGCTAACCGACAAGTAACACTGAGTCATATCACCACAGGAATGAACCTGGGACATACGACGAACGTATCCGATAGAACAGTCCAGCGTTAATGGGCTATGCCAGCAGACGACCAACTCGAGTGCCTTTGCTAAAAGCACGACATCTCTTGCAGCGCCTCTGCTGGGCTCGTGACCGTATCGGTTGGCCCATAGACTACTGGAAAACCGTGACCTGCTCGGATGAGCCCCGATTTCAGGTGAAAAGATCTGATGGTAGGGTTTGAGTGTGGCGCAGACCCTAAGAAGGCAAGAACCTAAATTGTGAACAAGGCACAGTGCAAGCTGGTGGTAGCTCCATAAAGGTGTGGGCTATGTTTACATGGAATGGACTGGGTTCTTTGGTCCAGCTGAACCGATCATTGACTGGAAATGCTGATGTTCAGCTACATGAAGACCATTTGCAGCCTTCATGGACTTCATGTTCCCAACCAATGAGGGAATTTTTATGCATGGCAATGTTCCATTTCAGAGCATTCTAGACAATTCGAGTGAATGATCTGGCCACCCTGATCACCCAACATGAATCCCATCGAACATTTATCGGACATTGTTGAGAGATCAGTTCGTTCATAAAATCCTGCACCGTCAACACTTGCGTAGTTATGTTCAGCTACGGAGGCAGCGTGATTCAATATACCTGCAGGGCCTTCCAAGGACCTGGTGAGTTCATGCCACACCGAGTTGCTGCACTACGCTGGGCAAAAAGAGATTCGACACGAAATTAGAAGGTGTCCCGTGACCTTTGTCACCGCAGTGTAAAAGCTTGCCATAAATTAAGGTGGATTAATATCCCTTTAATGACACAGAAGTGAATCCTAATTACATGACACTCTAATCTTCCTTTCCATTACAATAAACAATGAACATTGATTCAGCCAGATTGTTTAAGTTGCAAAGTTGCTCTTTACCTTTCCTACAAATGGTTTTTAACTAAAAATGATGGGTGACGAATAGTAAGTAAAATTGTGAATGACTGATAACTCGCTCTGGATACCAAAACCTATTGTTGAGGAAAATATAATCTTTGCAATAATTACTCGGCTAGCGCTTGCAGCAAATGAAAACTCTGCTCATGTTACCTTTTCCCAGATGTGCTGTACTCTATGGAATCTCCTCAACATCGCCCTCTACCCTCAGTCGCATCAGCCGTTCACCCCCAGCGTATGCCTGATAACGGTCATTTGACCGAAACTGGTAGCGAAGCACATTGTGCAGAATAAAGGACAGCTGAAGGTTCACCACGAATTTTAACAATTATTTGGCGGCTGAATATCCCCACCTGCAAACATAAATATGTCAGCGAGCACTTCAAATAAAATTCTTCTGCTATTCAGTATGTCCACCCTCACTCGCCGTCCGCTCAGCAAACACTCTCTGTCATCCTCTACTACTGATACAACGTGTGGTAGCCAAAGGATTGCGCGCATTCGGGAGGACGACGGTTCAATCCCGTCTCCGGCCATCCTGATTTAGGTTTTCCGTGATTTCCCTAAATCGCTTCAGGCAAATGCCGGGATGGTTCCTTTGAAAGGGCACGGCCGATTTCCTTCCCCACCCTTCCCTCACCCGAGCTTGCGCTCCGTCTCTAATGACCTCGTTGTCGACGGGACGTTAAACGCTAATCTCCTCCTCCTCCTCCAAAGGACTGCGTATCACTCATGTGTTTAGGCATCCAAAAACGCTCAAAACGGCAAATATTCCAAAAGAAGTCATTTCAGATGATGTATAAACCTTTCATGTTGTCCGACGCTTCCCAGAAAGTACTCTCTCGAAATTTCGACATTTCATAAATTACTCCATGTCCTAGGAATCGCGCGCGTTATGTTACAGTAAATAAAAAAAACACCGTCTTGATCACAACTTTTTATTTACCGATCATAGGTTGGGATTTACGTTGCATATCATCTAAGCCTGCCACCGAAAAGTGCAGTTTGTCAAGAGTTGTGTAAAATTCAGTAGTAAATTTCAATAGTATGTCTCTCCCTGACGCACAACGCCTTTCTTGTAGCATCTGCCACTGGAGTTTGTTGAGCATCTCAGTAATGCTCTCGCGCCAACATTCCGTGTCGAAACAAGTTCGGCGTCTGTATGATTGACGCCGAGAGATACTATTTTCTAGAAAACACGGGGTGCTACAGGACAGCGTCTCTACTCTCCACCTTCTGCTGTGGTGGGGACAGTCAACCGATCCCGCTGACAGATTTCCGAAAGAATCGTTAAGATAGCCGAAGTGTGCTCGTCTCTCTTTGTGTGCGCTTGTTGCCTTGTTTGGTATAAATAATAACAACTGTGGTTGGGCTGTTGGGGTAGGATAAGCGCTGAGCTGGAGTGTGAACCCCTTCTGCTCAACAGCCTTCTTTCAGCATTCTCATGCATAGGATACACGGTGAGTTACGAATTCGCACGAGAACAAGTTGCCAATCACGTGTTTACGGCAGGTGTGATACAAATGTGTTACCGTACACCTAGAAGTGATCATCAGACCTCCCCCGGGTAGGGTTAACGGCTGTCTTCAGCGGCGACCGTTAGACGACCGACACAGTCAATTCTAAGGAGGAAGCTGTACCCCGTGGAACCGACACGTGTTGTATCTACGTTCAGAATGTGGGACCTCATTGTCTGCTAGAGCTTCTGGTTTCACCTCCCCGTTTCTCTGCTTTAACACTGAAAGCTGTTGCCGTAAACTACGACGGGCTGTTGTTGCAAAAAATAAAAAAAAGAATGTTTTGTGCAGCATGACTGAAGATGCTCGGCATATAACTTAATGTGGCGTAGGGTCGCCTCAGGCGTATCAAAGACTGCAGAACCTTCGATTTTGCTTGAAACTTTTGCTGGAAAAAATCTCTTACCGACGGATTCCTTGCAGTTTGACCAGAGATCAAACTCAGGCTCGCGTCAATATTGCTATAGGGAAGTCTTCAGTGCAAAATTCTACCGAGGAAACACAAAACCTAGATACAACATGCTGACTGAAGATGAAACTAGTGCACATTTGTAAAAGCCGGCAACTAAGTAGCTGCTACGTGTGTGGGTGTTCCGAGTCGAACACTAACCAAGAAAATTGTCTCGTTCCAGTCGCACTTCCCAGAAAACGATCGGGACTTCGAGACTTCAAGAATGGATTAATAAAAAATACACGAAGTTTAAAATGATGGATTTAATGCTTCAGGTGTTCTATAAAGTCTACCACCACTTGATTACAACGCATGGAACGTTCACACAACTAAGTGAAACCATCAGAAATGACTTTCTTTTGGATGTTACTCAACTCACGCGTTACACTGAGTGTCAGTTTCTGCACATTGTCATTTTATGACCGGTTCGTGTTGATAGCACAATGTCTCGTCACCCTTGACGATTCTTTCCAGAAAATAATTGTCCACGTCTTCACATTTCAGAGAAACTGCTGCAGGCGACCATGCGTTTTTGTTCGAGAGTCTAGGTGTGCAGGACGAAGGCTGTACGCACTTTTCTTGGCTTCAAAACATTTTGCAGGATGTCTTGAACACTTCATTTAGAAATGTTGCACCTTCGAGGTTTGCACACCACGGCCGCACGTGCATTCCGTAACACTGCCTGCTCGTAGCTGACCGGTCAAATGCACAGCTATTATTTAGAGTTGCTAGCTCAAGCAGCAATCACAGTGACTGCACTGACGTCGCTTATACACCAGGAGTACAAAAAATGAAAAAAACTCTCAAATATTCTGTGAAATGATTTATTTAAAAGTGAAAGATAAAACAGATAAGAGAAACATTTGACGCACCTTTGAATAGTGCTCGAATTCGTGTACAGCGGCTGAGATGCTCACACGTTAGTGACGTAAGGAGACAGCTGAGCGAAATTCCACCAGACTGATATCCTCTAGTACCCTTTAAAATTGTAATATTCAGGTTAAACACTGATTTTTGTGATTTTGGCGTAGAGCATGCGGTACCGATACAACCGATTTTTGAACCTTTCCCACTGCCTGCAAATGTCGCACGACGGTGAAATATTTACGGTTCATCACATTTGCCAGTTCTAGAGTACACCGATGTGGAATATATGGACTAATGCGCTTAAACGATCTTCATCAAAACCCTAACATCTTCCGGAAATTGAAGACTCAAAACGATCCTCCTCAAAACGAGAAAACCATTTTCTTGTCGTGCTCTTTTCAGTGGCAATAGTCCCATCAATGGCGTAAATGTTCCCGGTTGCCCCCGCTGCTGTCACCCTTCAGCAGAAGAATATGTCGGAAATGTTTCGATTTCCCCACAGAGCACTCCATATTCTAGCGTCCACTGCTCTACTCACTATCTCCAAATGACAAAATGACAATGTGTAAACTCAAGCGGCAACAGTGACCTACAAATAAAAAATGACTATCACATAAACCGCTAGCAACTGGAATACCAACATGCAAAACAAAAACGATACCAACTTATGCACTAACCAAATATAATATACTCAAATACCGATCGGTATTCTAATATTATTAGATGTGTATAGATCAAGAGAAAGCAGAGATGTTTCAGTTTATGCTGTGATTTGACATTTTTAACGCTTCTTTTAAACAGCTAGAAGCAGATGCTAGTGAAACACTTCACTTTTCTCCCAAATTACTAATTAGATTTTCTTAATTACCCTTATTACTTTCAAATTCTTAATTTTTTTCCCAAAACTATACCTCACGCTGGACTGTTTCATATTCCATTTCTCCATTTTCTCTACTATTCGTTTGGCAATGAGAATGCGAACAAAACTGTTTTCTCAAATCACTGAGTTTTACTTAATTACCCTGATTGCTTTCAAGGAATTAAACTTATTTTGGTAAAACTACACCTCACGCCAGAAAATTTCATATCGCATTTGACTAATTCCTACTCTTCTTTTCGTTATGAAAATTCGAACAAAAATCCATTGTGTAATTTTTAGGGAGTCTTCTTTTTGTTCCGCTCAGACATTTGACCAAAAGTCAACCTAGGGTTTTTTTGGATGGACGATGCATATCGAAAATACCGTGACGTATAATTAAGTGGATCGAATAACAGTTGATCTGATTGGTGTGTAACAATTTGTTTCGCACAAATTACAGATGAAATTAGAAAAATCAGCCGGATACTTTGCATCATCAATGCCAGCAGTCACATAGAACGCCAGACAAATGACTGACGGAGAAAAACACCGAATTAATGTCTCATTGCCCGTATTCACATGTTTCATCAGGAAATGACGTCTTTTTCTTCAGTTAAGTTGGACAAAAACCGCTTGGATGGGTGTTTTCACCAGCTAAAGCAGCTGTTTTATGCGAATGGTCTGCACGTCTGATTTTCACGTGGAGGATCTTGCTTCAGTTCCTGGTGCCGACACGTTTTCTTCATGAGAGAACTGGAACGGTGTGCTCTCAGCCTCGTGAAGATAAGTAAGGAGCTACGAGAGAGAGAATTAGGGCTCCACTGTCTGAACAGCCGACAACGGCCAGCAGAGGCGTGTGCTGACCCCAAGCCTCTCCATACCGCATCCAAATGAAGCCACATAGCAAAGGATGACACGGAGGCCGGTTTGCATGTGTTGGTCCACTGGTCTGACAGTAGAGTTAGTTTCTTTCACTTTTTAAAGAAGCTGTTGAATCCTCAGAAAATGGAAGACCGGAATATAAAATATTACGGGAGTTAGTGAGGGAAAGGGGCGAGATACCACAACAGAATAATGTAATTAACCATTGGAGTGCGTCATTATAACATCTCCAAGCAGCAGAGCTTATTCCTGTTCACTTGAGTTACTCAGTATATAATTCCTGCACTGAGTACTTTCACAAATTTAAAAAAAAAAAAAAAAAAAAAAAAAAAAAAAAAAAAAAAACTAACCATCCGCCTCGATTGCGAAAAAAGAACCTAGTGTTAAGTGTTAACCCAGGTTTCGGCGTAGATAACTACACCTTCTTCAGAACAACAATAAAACCCACAAGTGCCTAAGAAGACCTTTGTCAGTGATTAAAAGAACACCATAGCCATACTTTTATAAACGAAAAAGAAAAGGAAAACACAAACAGTACATATGTACAAAGTCAAAACCACTACTTAACTTAATGGTGTACGCTCTACCTCACACCGGCCTATGTTCGATGGGCCATGACCCGCCATAAACTGGAGCTACAAACGGTCGCTCACTTAGAAGCCTGACCCTCTATCTATGCACATGCGCAAGACAAGGGAAGTTACTTGAATGCGCATGCGCATGCGCATACGAATACGAGAAAGTTTATACATGGGTTGGGGCTAAATATATATATTCCCAACCGTGGATCAACGTATATCAAAAAATGAAATGGATAGAACAAGAGACGAGCTAAATAGGAGATGAAACCTAAAAACAGCCGCACATGGTTGCTTATGCTACTAAAGAAACTTGCATATAAAACTACCTATGACAACAGGAGGAACTCTTAAAAACTATACCTAAAGCCAGTAGTTAGCCTGGGGGGGGGGGGGGGGCTGAGGGGACGTAATCTAAAGACGTCGTGGTAATAAAGATATAGGGAAAAACATGAGGTGTTCAACGGTCTAAAATCACCTTCATCGTAAAAGGAAAATGAGGATAAAAAGAAAGAAGATGAACAGCTTGACCAACCGCGCTCGCCAATCAGCGCGCGCATGTGATAATCGACAGATCATCAAATTTACTAGTATGAAGAACAAAGTAAAGGCGCGAAACCTTCAAAAAATTTTCTATTTGGTCATTGATGATATTGTCTTTAACCTGATTCAGATGCTTAAAGATCTGCATTTCTTCCAAAACATCCAGTTTTAAGCCCTTAACCTCGGCATGAAGTAACTCGATATTAACTAGAGGGCTCGGCGCATGAGCCATTTGCACAAGGTGTTTCGCATAAGTAGAGCCCTTAGTGCCGTCACCGCTTCTAGTAGGAATATGCTCTTTATATCTGAGACCCAGAGCTCGCCCCGGGCAGACGGGGCTATGGTGTTCTTTTAATCATTGACAGAGGTCTTATTAGGCACTTGTGGGTTTTATTGTTGTTCTGAAGAAGGTGTAGTTATCTATGCCGAAACCTGGGTTAACACTTAACACTAGGTGCTTTTTTCGCAATCGAGGCGGATTTTAGTTTTTTTAAATATGTTAACCAATGATTGCTGACGCGCTGCGATGTTGAAGGTTCTTACTCTCACGAATGTTATCATGTATTCTTCCTACTGTACTGTATAGACAAAAGTAAAAGTTCGTTATTTGTTGTATTTCCTGGTGTTGCAATTTTAATGGCGAACTGCATGTGTTGGTGTTGGATAATGAAGCAAACTGTGCGTACCAGAGAGCAGCAGCGTTTGTGACAGAGCTGACGTTTCGCCCACAGGCTGGATGTGGACCCCAGGGTGCGGATGGCGCTGCCCAGCCTGCTCGTGGGGGGCCTCATGCAGTACCTCTACAATGCCGGCATCAACCAGATAATGGTCCAGCGGTACCTCGCGCTGCCCACGCTCACCAAGGCCAACATGTGAGTACAGATCCCAGTCGTAAGGCAATAGTACAGTTATACCAAGAAGCAATGTTAACGGCCATTGTGCGTCTAGGGTGACAGGATGATACCGGTAACGCGAGCACAAGCAGTGAACAGCGTGCAACGATGAGTACTCCTCAGACTGTCAGGAGATTTTGGCACTGTAAAATGGAAGAACTTCAAGTAATATTCGGAATATGTCAACTTGTCCACTTAGCCTAGAAATACTGAAGGAAGCAGTAGTGCCCAAGTTCAAGAGGAGTGACTGCGGCAGTGTTAAGGATCTCATGGGATAACAGACCACAGAAAATAATTAAGAAATCGTATCCTCTTCCTTTGGCAGGAACGCTGAGATTGTGCCGAAAAAGGTAAAAGAACCTGCAGTTCATCAGGTTTGATGCCATGGCTCTAAGCACTATCGGACTTAACATCTGAGGTCATCAGTCCCCTGGACTTAGAACTATTTAAACCTAACTAACCTAAGGACATCACACACATCCAAGCCCGAGGCAGGATTTGAACCTGCGACCGTAGCAGCAGCGCGCTTCCGGACTGAAGCGCCTAGAACCGCTCGGCCACAGTGGCCGGCGACCAGGATGTAATTCGCGACATAAAGAAATACTGCATCGGTCGTAATATCATGTGTATATTATTGCAGATCTAGATTTAAGCTAACAGCACAGTTACCATTATTGCTATAAATATAAAATAACACAGGTATCAAGCATTGAAAAAGTGCACTAACCAAGAACCAAATCACAGTTGTACACAGCGCCAACTGCACGACTACATATCGTATTCATGTAGACTCAGCATACCTGTAATGACACATGTTACAATATAACCTAGACATGTACAAGCATCAATCAAACGGGGTCCACTGCTTACAATTCCATACGGTTAACCTCGATTTACACCATATTGGATGGCCAGCGCTCACCATTTTCATGCCGGCCGTTGTGACCGAGCGCTTCTAGGCGCTTCAGTCCGGAGCCGCGCTGCTGCTACGGTCGCAGGTTCGAATCCTGCCTCGGGCCTGGATGTGTGTTATGTCCTTAGATTAGTTAGGTTTACGTAGTTCCAAGTCTAGGGGACTAATGACCTCAGATGTTAAGTCCCATAGTGCTTAGAGCCACTTGAACCATTTCCATTATCCAATTATAAAAAATGGCTTAAAATAAAATATATGTATTGCAATAAAAGGAAATAATAATCATAGTGAAGTATAATTTTTTCAGGAGGCATATAAATTAAAATAAGCATTGCGACAAATATTGCAATACGTTAAGTCCATTATAAATGTACACTGTCCCTCATATCTCTCCTCGTCCTTAGCGCTTATGTCTGAACAACATGACAGAAACACACGTTACCATCATAATAAAATCCTCTCTGTTCCACTGCATCGCTCAGTCGCCTTCTCCAAGTCCTTTGCAGTAGCGGGAACCCGACTCTGGAATAACTTCCCTCGGTATGTTAGAGAACTTAAAAACATGTCCAGCTTCAAAAAACAGTTAATGACGTATCTACTTAAGCAACAGTAATGCTTTCCTTTGTACACGAATGCACTTCACCTCATTACTTCCCTCTTTCCCCCTCCTTAAGCCTTCCTCACCCAAAACTCGCTATACTAGTAAACATCTACTTTACACACCAAGATATTAACGTACATCTGCACAAATCTTCATTACTATTGCCAATTTTTCTCATGTTTATCATTATTATTTAATTTGTTTTACTGTTACTATTATTACTTTTATCATAATTTGTATGTATAGCACCTGTCGTAAAAATACTGCCAGTACTTACTTTATTAGGTCTTAGTCATTATTTTTTATTCATATTGTGACTAGGGTAATCTAATTTTCTTATTGAAAGTATTGTCATGATGCAACTCTGATGTGTGAAATGCTGCATGTGTGAAACACTGGTCCGATGTAAGAGAGGGCCTGATGGCCCTAATCTGATCAGGTTAAATAAATAAATAAATAAATAAATAAATTAAAACTTATTAAAAAACTTCATTCCATAAAATATTAAAACAGGAGTAACAAACTGGCGTAAAAATTATAATCTATCTTTCCTTACTTTATTTTATAATCAAAAAATGTAAAATGTAGTTATCAGTGCAAATATATGTAGACACTGCTGATGAAATTTTCAATCGGTGTCATGGCTGCCAAGCGAAAGTGAAATACAATAAAATGTTTATTATATGCTTCTTAGCAAATTTCAGCAGACATAAGTAGCATATACCGATGCTGAAAACAACATTACAAAGTGCACAATCTGTAAATACTGAAAAGACAATTTAGATCCTTCATTATACAGTTTGTACTCATATGTCAAACTTTACTACATGGTGACGAGTCCTATAGGTTGACTGTATTGTTCCCATGCAACACTATACCCGTCCTGAAAGCAACACGACCTCTGTTGTCGTCTCAGCGTGTTCCAATCTCCTTGGACGACTAACTGGCTCTGAGCACTATGGGACTTAACATCTATGGTCATCAGTCCCATAGAACTTACAACTACTTAAACCTACACATCTACATATACATCTACATTTATACTCCGCAAGCCACCCAACGGTGTGTGGCGGAGGGCACTTTACGTGCCACTGTCATTACCTCCCTTTCCTGTTCCAGTCGCGTAAGGTTCGCGGGAAGAACGACTGTCTGAAAGCCTCCGTGCGCGCTCTAATCTCTCTGATTTTACATTCGTGATCTCCTCGGGAGGTATAAGTAGGGGGAAGCAGTATATTCGATACCTCATCCAGAAACGCACCCTCTCGAAACCTGGGCAGCAAGCTACACCGCGATGCAGAGCGCCTCTCTTGCAGAGTCTGCCACTTGAGTTTGTTAAACATCTCCGTAACGCTATCACGGTTACCAAATAACCCTGTGACGAAACGCGCCGCTCTTCTTTGGATCTTCTCTATCTCCACCGTCAACCCGATCCGATCTGGTACGCATCCCACACTGATGAGCAATACTCAAGTATAGATCAAACGAGTGTTTTGTAAGCCACATCCTTTGTTGATGGACTACATTTTCTAAGGACTCTCCCAATGAATCTCAACCTGGTACCCGCCTTACCAACAATTAATTTTATATGATCATTCCACTTCAAATCGTTCCGCACGCATACTCCCAGATATTTTACAGAAGTAACTGCTACCAGTGTTTGTTCCGCTAGCATATAATCATACAATAAAGGATCCTTCTTTCTATGTATTCGCAATACATTATATTTGTCTATGTTAAGGGTCAGTTGCCACTCCCTGCACCAAGTGCCTATCCGCTGCAGATCTTCCTGTATTTCGCTACAATTTTCTAATGCTCCAACTTCTCTGTATACTACAGCATCATCCGCGAAAAGCCGCGTGGAACTTCCGACACTATCTACTAGGTCATTCATATATACTGTGAAAAGCAGTGGTCCCATAACACTCCCCTGTGGCACGCCAGAGGTTACTTTAACGTCTGTAGACGTCTCTCTATTGATAACAACATGCTGTGTTCTGTTTGCTAAAAACTCTTCAATCCAGCCACACAGCTGGTCTGATATTCCGTAGGCTCTTACTTAGTTTATCAGGCGACAGTGCGGAACTGTATCGAACGCCTTCCGGAAGTCAAGAAAAATAGCATCTACCTGGGAGCCTGTATCTAATATTTTCTGGGTCTCATGAACAAATAAAGCGAGTTGGGTCTCACACGATCGCTGTTTCCGGAATCCATGTTGATTCCTACATAGTAGATTCTGGGTTTCCAAAAACGACATGATACTCGAGCAAAAGACATGTTCTAAAATTCTACAACAGATCGACGTCAGAGATATAGGTCTATAGTTTTGCGCATTTGCTCGACTACCCTTCTTGAAGACTGGGACTAACTGTGCTCTTTTCCAATCATTTGGAACCTTCCGTTCCTCTAGAGACTTGCGGTACACGGCTGTTAGAAGGGGGGCAAGTTCTTTCGCGTACTCTGTGTAAAATCGAATTGGTATCCCGTCAGGTCCAGTGGACTTTCCTCAGTTGAGTGATTCCAGTTGCTTTTCTATTCCTTGGACACTTATTTTGATGTCAGCCATTTTTTCGTTTGTGTGAGGATTTAGAGAAGGAACTGCAGTGCGGTCTTCCTCTGTGAAATAGTTTTGGAAAAAGGTGTTTAGTATTTCAGATTTACGCGTGTCATCCTCTGTTCCAATGCCATCATCATCCCGGAGTGTCTGGATATGCTACCTAACTAACCTAAGGACAGCACACAACACCCAGTCATCACGAGGCATAGAAAATCCCTGACCCCGCCGGGAATCGAACCCGGGAACCCGGGCGTGGGAAGCGAGAACGCTACCGCACGACCACGAGCTGCGGACAGACGACTAACTGCAGAAGTCCACGATGCGATTGGAAGTGGCCACCTACCTGTACTCCTCACCATCTCCTACGCACAATCTCATCTCCCTGCATCCCATCTCAATCTCCATGCAAGAGTTATCCAAGATTACTTGCGGTCAAACTGGAATGCCTGCGAGGAATCCATAGAAACCCAGATTCAGAGCCACTCCCTAACTTTCCAGCAACCTGACGATACTACTCATGCCACGTCCTTCCTGCAGCAGACCTTGTCAGAGGTTACATTCACCCACATTCCTTCCAAGACCATATACCCTGTCCCCTCACCATCCTCTCTCCTTCCCTTAAGAACCCTGTCGCTTGTATCGCTCTATTGCTCCCTCTTGCGCCCTCGTGACAGGGGTACACTCGCACTCACACGCATCTGTCAAGATCAGAGACAAGTCAGGAATTTAGTAAAAAAAGAAAAGCCGCCGGGGGTTGGCGCCAGACATGCGTCAATCAGACTCAACACTGCACTCCCCATTAACTCTTCCAAGTACTGGAAAGCATTCCATCGATCATCCCATATCTCACTACCCACTCCTTCACAACAACCACCCCTTACTTGACAACATGAGTAAAGCTTTGCATCCTATGACTCTGACATTTTCTCCGTCCGTGATGACTCTCATTTTTACTCATTGTTCCTACCACCCACAAACGTACAAACACTGCTGTACCACCCCTAGGTCCCAGATTCCAGCTTCCAAACCATAAACAGATTTAAATACGCCAATTACAGCGCAAGATATAATACAAGTACTCCACAAGAAACGCAACACTTCCGCAGTTACGAATCAGTCATTTATCAACACATCAAAGAACACCCCCTTTTCTTTCTAGTCATCTTTGCAACACTTTCCACCACTATCTACTCCACAGGTTTCTATCCTCAACTGTGGAAAACCTCCAAAATCCTACATTTCCTCAAACTGCACAAATCTTCTACTGATAAGTCCTCCTACAACCCCGTCTCCCTCACTCCATTGTTTACCAAGGTCTTCGAATCTATCCTTTCCCAACGCATGCATCGACACATATTGTTTTAGTAGATGCATGATTTTTTCAATAACAATCTGTCCAACAGTTACTATAGTTTGTTTAGATAAAAGTTTGCGAGTAATTTTCAGAACGTCATTTACGGGGACTTCGTGAAGTCAGTTGATATTCTTTCACACTAATACCCTTTTAATGTATGTTTTAATTGAATAAATGAGTGAGTTAAACCAAAACTTGTTTCTATACACCTTCTATTCATATCAAATTTATTAATTCGTAATTCTCCACTTTAGGGTCCATACCTGGGTCGTTAAATTCTTCCGTTATACATTTCATTGTGCACAATAATCACAGCTTTGTTTTGAAAGGCGCTTAATTAATTTTCTAGTTCAGGCAAACATTTTTACGCATAAGGAGTTTTGCAAACCGTTGTGTGGTTTCTGAATGAGTTGCAGATAACTTTTCGCTCCCTGTATTTTATTCTATGGTAAGTCACGTGACAACGCAGTGAGAGAAACACGAGGTCCTAGTTAGTTAGTTAGTTTCTTGTTCCACAGAGCACATTCACGATAAACGTTTTAATGTGGAATGTGTCACCAGAACAAATATTATACAGTTATACACAAGTAAAAAATAAAAACAAAAAAATATTATTTATGTGGATACCTGAATTACCTCGAAGAAAACGCTCTATTGACACACAGTCAACATGGGTTTAGAAAACATCGTTCCTGTGAAACACAACAAGCTCTTTATTCATATGAAGTGGTGAGTGCTATTGACAAGGGATTTCAGATCGATTCCGTATTTCTGGATTTCCGGAAGGCTTTTGAGACTGTACCACACAAGCGGCTCGTAGTGAAATTGCGTGCTTATGGAATATCGTCTCAGTTATGTGACTGGATCTGTGATTTCCTGTCAGAGAGATCACAGTTCGTTGTAATTGACGGAAAGTCATCGCGTAAAACAGAGGTGATTTCTGGCGTTCCCCAAGGTAGTGTCATAGGCCCTTTGCTGTTCCTTATCTATATAAACGATTTGGGAGACAATCTGAGCAGCCGTCTTAGGTTGTTTGCAGATGACGCTGTCGTTTATCGACTAATTAAGTCATGAGAAGATCAAAACAAACTACAAAACGATTTAGGAGAAATATCGGAATGGTGCGGAAAGTGGCAGTTGACCCTCAATAGCTGGCCGGGGTGGCCGTGCAGTTCTAGGCGCTGGAACCGTGTGACCGCTACGGTCGCAGGTTCGAATCCTGCCTCGGACACGGATGTGTGGGATGTCCTTAGGTTAGTTAGGTTTAAGTAGTTCTAAGTTCTAGGGGACTGATGACCTTAGAAGTTAAATCCCGTAGTGCTCAGAGCCATTTGAACCATTTTTTTTTATCCTCAATAGCGAAAAGTGTGAGGTCATCCACATGAGTGCTAAAAGGAACTTGTTAAACTTCGGTTCCACGATAAATCAGTCTAATCTAAAAGCCGTAAATTCAACTAAATATCTAGGTATTACAATTACGAACAATTTAAATTGGAAGGAACACTTAGAAAATGTTGTGGGGAAGGCTAACCGAAGACTGCGTTTTATTGGCAGGACACTTAGAAAATGTAACAGACCTACTAAGGAGACTGCCTACACTACGCGGTGTGGGATCCTTACCAGACAGAAGTGACTGAGTACATCGAAAAAGTTCAAAGAAAGGCAGCATGTTTTGTATTATCGCGAAATATGGGAGAGTGTGTCACGGAAATGATACAGGATTTGGGATGGACATCATTAAAAGAAAGGCGTTTTTCGTTGCGACGGAATCTTCTCACGAAATTCCAATCACCAAATTTCTCCTCCGAATCCGAAAATATGTTGTTGACACCGACCTACATAGGGAGGAACGATCACCACGATAAGAAAAGGGAAATCAGAGCTCGTGTTCATTCTTTCCGCGCGCTATACGAGATTGGAATAATAGAAAATTGTGAAGGTGGTTCGATGAACCCTCTGCCAGGCACTTAAATGTGATTTGTCGAGTATCCACGTAGATGTAGATGTAGACCTCCTGACCATTTACAGGGTTTTTAATGAATAACTATATCTGCCTGAAAATTCCTCTGTGGTGTACGTCTTTGACATTTGAAAACACGTCTGTTATCTGTCAGAGAATTTATTTCCATGGGTAGACAATGAAAGAGTTTTATAGCTTCATATTTCTCCCCTTTCTGTGTCATAGTTAGATTAATTAAGCACCCGTTTTGCTTTTTGTGATTCATGTAACGTGCATATAAAGCTCATCTGCATTAAAAACTTGTATCGCTTGTGTTGTGCTGAAAAACAAAATTCACAAAGAAATTTACGCATTTAAGGATTATTACGTTCTGAGTAAGTACATTACGGAACTATAGCCTAACACCTTCTCTTTAAAATGACAATTTACAAAAATTGTTCAAATGGCTCTGAGCACTATGGGACTTAACTGCTGAGGTCATCAGTCCCCTAGAACTTAGAACTACTTAAATCTAACTAACCTAAGGACATCACACACATCCATGCCCGAGGCAGGATTCGAACCTGCGACCATAGCGGTCACGCGGTTCCAGACTGAAGCGCCTGGAACCGCTCGGCCACACCGGCCGGCGACAATTTACAACGGTGGAAATCTGAACTTCGCATGTCTTTTATTTGCAGAGCGGTGTGGATATTCACTGCCGGTGCTGCTAGCCTCATCCTGCTGAGCACCTACAGCGGCCTCCTGATCTTCGCCAGGTACTTCGACTGCGATCCTCTCACCACCAAGGTACGCGTTTGTAGCGTAAAGCAGTGCGCTACTGGAATTTTAAATCTTTGGGTAGAACCGCAGACCGTAAGACGGTGTGAAAAAGCAGCACCTAAAAAAATAAAGGCGGTGTAATACCAGTGAGGCAGTACTGTAAGAGTTCGCCTCCGTAACTGGGTGTTCAGCACGGCTGACTGCAATGGGAAGGTTCCTGGTTCGATTCACGGCACTGCCAAGGATTTTTCCTTGTTGAGAGGACTGTTACTGGGTGCACTCATCCTCAACAGAGGAGCTACACGACCGATTAGTAGCGGTTCCAGCGTCAAAAAATCCTATGGCCAGGGGAGCGATGTGCTGAGACATGCCTCTCCATACAGCATTGAACGACGGCATTGACAGAAGATGACATGGCTGTCGCTCGGGCCCGGTTGACACACATAGGGCCAGTACGTGGAAACTGAATTGATATGAATACCATGAGACATTTAATTGGCTATCCCTGCTCACACAATACTTTTTTAATTAATGTATGACGGCGTGCTGAAAGGTACTGTCTCTGAATTTTTGGCGTTAAAACTCTTGAAGCTTTTAACTAAATGAATCGTTATTTACAGTCTACATTTTTATTCTTCATGACTACATATATATTTCTCAACGTAATCTCCCTTGCGACGAACACATTTCTCCCAACGAGATGCCTGTTTGTTGGTACTGTCACTGCAAACTGCTTGACTTTGTTGAGGGAGTTACAACCTCACCTCTGCTTGCAGTGCCTCATCACTATCAAACGGAGGTCCATTCTTGAAGTTGTTCTTTAAGTTTTGGAAACAAATGAAGATAAGGTGGGGCCACGTCGGGAGGAGGTTTGACGACACTGTACACAAGACGCCGGACTGTTCCAGATGTCGCAGCGCTGGTCTGTGGCCCGGCTGAACGAGAGGGTGCTTCATGTGCGGACGAATTCGAAAGTCGATTAGAGCACGATGTTCCTCACGCATCGACGTAGTTACGTTACTAACCACCATGTTACACAATGGAGCCCTGTGGCAGCAGAAAGCAGCAAATATTTTGACACGAAGAATAAAGACATAAACTATATGATCAAAGGTATACGGGCACCTGGCTGAAAATGACTTACAAGTTCATGGTGACCTCTATCGATAATGCTGGAATTTAATATGGTGGTGGCCCACCCTTAGCCTTGATGACAGCTTCCACTCTCGCAGGCATACGTTCAATCAAGTGCTGGAAGGTTTCTTGGGCAATGGCAGCCCATTCTTCACGGAGTGTTGCACTGAGGAGAGCTGTCAATGTCGGTCGGTGAGGACTGGCACGAAGTCGCCGTTCCAAAACATCCCAAAGGTGTTCTGTAAGAGTCAGGTCAGGACTCTGTGCAGGCCAGTCCATTACAGGGATGTTACTGTCGTGTAACCACACTGCCACAGGCCGTGCATTATGAACAGATGCTCGATCGTGTAGAAAGATGCAGTCGCCGTCTCAGAATTCAACAGTGGGAAGCAAGAAGGTGCTTCAAACATCAATGTAGGCCTTTGTTGTGATAATTCCACGTGAAACAACAAGGGGTGCAAGGCCCCTCCACGAAAAACACGACCACACCATAACACCACCACCTCCGAATTTCACTGTCATCACTACACACGCTGGCAGATGACGTTCACCGGGCATTCGCCATACCTACCCCCTGCCATCGGATCGCCACATTATGTACCGTGATTCGTTAGTTCACGCAACGTTTTACCACTGTTCAATCGTCCAATGTTTACTCTCCTTACACCAAGCGAGGCGTCGTTTGGCATTTACCGGCGTGATGTGTGGCCTATGAGCAGCCGCTCGACCATGAAATCCAAGTCTTCTCACCTCTCGCCTAACTGTCACAATACTTGCAGTGGATCCTGATGCAGTTTGGAATTCCTATGTGATGGTCTGGATAGATGTCTGCCTATTACACCTTACGAACCTCTTCAACTGTCGGCGTTCTAAAAAATGGTTCAAATGGCTCTGAGCACTATGGGACTTAACATCTATGGTCATCAGTCCCCTAGAACTTATAACTACTTAAACCTAACTAACCTAAGGACAGCACACAACACCCAGCCATCACGAGGCAGAGAAAATCCCTGACCCCGCCGGGAATCGAACCCGGGAACCCGGGCGTGCGAAGCGAGAACGCTACCGCACGACCACGAGATGCGGGCTGTCGGCGTTCTGTGTCAGTCAACAGACGAGGTCGGCCTGTACTTTTTTGTGCTGTACGTGTCCCTTCACGTTTCCACTTCTCTATCACATCGGATGTTTAGAAGTGTGGAAATCTCACGTACAGGCGTATGACGCAAGTCACCCAATCAGCTGACCACCTTCGAAGTCCGTAATTCCGCGTAGCGCCCCATTCTACTCTCTCTTGATGTCTAATGACTACTGAGGTCGCTGATATGGAGTACCCGGCAGAAGGCGGCAGCACAGCGTGCCTAATATGAAAAAAGTATGTTTTTGGGGGTGTCCGGATACTTTTGATCACATAGTCTAGAATAAAGATACAGAATGTTAATGGTGTTTGTTTTATTTAAAACTCTTAGTTTTCACATTAAAAATTCGGTGGCATCACTTTGCAACACACCCTTGTAATGGAAGGAATGATTCAACACAAGAGAGGAGGCCGCCTGGACGGCTGTGCAGAAACTGAAATTTACACGGATTAAAAATCTCATAAACATACCATCTGCAGTGCTACCCATCGTATTTTATCCTGACAACTATGCAGGATACCTGTCATACATTAAACAGGCCACAGTAAGAATGTCTGAAAGATGTGTCGTCGCCCGATTGACTGTTTAGCGTCAACTGTCACAGGACGTATCATATTGACTTGAGATTGAAATGACACCGCAGCATTGCGAAAATATGCCCCAGTATGATTTACACAACATTTCGCAGGACCAAAGTCGGAACATGAACCTTTTTTTCTATTCTGTCCAGATTTTGAAGTGTGTTGGCCCACTGTACGGTGGGTTAACGACGAGCGCCGATGTGTAGGCCAGCCTGGATGTTATTCATGGGCGGTTTCCCACATCCGGTCTCGCTTAAGCTACACGATTCGCAAACATTTCGAAAAACGTTCAGACACTTTCACATGGATAACACTATGCAAAACGTATGATCATCACACAGGAATTCAAAACTGCATCAGGATCCACTGCAAGTATTGTGACAGTTAGGCGGAAGGTGAGAAAACTTGGATTTCATACTCGAGCAGCTGCACATACGCCACACTTCACGTCGGTAAAAGCCGACGACGCCTCGCTTGGTGTAAGGAGAGTAAATATTGCACGATTCCACAGTAGAAAAAAATTGTGTGGAGTGATGAATCACGGTACACAGTGTGGCGATCCGATGGCAGAGGGTGGGTATGGCGAATGCCCGGTGAACGTCATCTGCCAGCGTGTGTAGTGCCAACAGTAAAATTCGGAGGCGGTGGTGTTATTGTGTGGTCGTGTTTTTCATGGAGGGTGCTTGCACCTCTTGTTGTTTTTCGTGGCACTATCACAGGCAGTCCTACACTGATGTTCGAAGCACCCTCTTGCTTCCCACTGTGGCTGGCTCTGAGCACTATGGGACTCAACTGCTGTGGTCATTAGTCCCCTAGAACTTAGAACTACTTAAACCTAACTAACCTAAGGACATCATACACATCCATGCCCGAGGCAGGATTCGAACCTGCGACCGTAGCAGTCGCACGGTTCCGGACTGCGCGCCTAGAACCGCGAGACCACCGCGGCCGGCGCTTCCCACTGTTGAAGAGCAATTCGGGGATGGCGACTGCATCTTTCAACATGATCGAGCACCTGTTCACAATGCACGGCATGTGGCGGAGAGGTTACATGACAATAATATCCATGTAATGGATTGGCCTGCACAGAGTCCTGACCTGAATCCTATAGAACACCTTTGGGATGTTTTGAAACGCCGACGTCGTGCCAGGCCTCACCGACCGACATCGATACCTCTCCTCAGTGCAGCACTCCGTGAAGAGTGGGCTGCATTTCCTCAAGAAACCTTCCAGCACCTAATTGAACGTATACCTGCGAGAATGTAAGATGTCATCAAGGCTAAGGATGGGCCAATACCATACCATACCATTACCGATGGAGGGCGCCATGAACTTGTAAGTCATTTTCAACCAGGTGTCCAGATACTTTTGATCACATAGGGGACGTATAAAACTTGATAATAGATTTTCTCTGAAACTAGTGGCCGTCGCATGAAAATCCAGAAGCCAGGTACTACAGGTAGGACTGGTCGCTCTGCAATATACCTAAGATTCGAAAAAATCCGTGATTAACAGGTCTGACCGTACTCTTGTCAGCCATCAGCCTTTCCATAACATTCCAAAAATGTTACAGAGGGCGTGGAGAGACATTACACCGATGGTTATCTGTGCAAAATCGTTCACATTTATCGTTATAACGCCAACCTCTTTTTATTATTGAACAAAGCACACATGTATCACGTGTACCCTCTTCTATGCTTTTCAGGTGGTGACAGGTCTCATATATAAGTTTGGCAAACAAAGATCTGCCGTGATTGCTCAGTTAAGAATGTCAGCATGTAAACATATAAGTTTTCGACAAGATATAAGGTACATGCTTTTAGACTGTTCGCAACTGACTGGTCGAACGTACATCTGGGTTTTACCGTTGTTATTTCAAGCTGCACTGACGTCACTTTCACGTCAGGAATATGACCAGTTTCGGAACTTTTTTGACGGATGTTGCACAATATATACATGTCTCATTGATTGACATAAACCCACATTATTGTGGGGATTATAGTAATTGATATTTTCAGTCCATGATATGGTCATTATTGTTATGTTATGAAATCGTCCAATGTGGGAAGCTGATACAAATTATCTCCAAACAGTTATCTTTATGTCATTTAATTTGGATATTACTAGTTTCTTGAGTTCACATCTCATTTTCACACGTCATGAGTATCAGTTGTAAGTTAATAAAAAAATCACATTAAGTTATTTTTGTGGCATTTGAGCGAGAGAAGTGAATTGCAGAAACTGCTTTTAATGGCGGCTGTCTGGAGATAATTTATATCAAGTCCCAAAATTTAATCATCCACGTGACCTACTCTTATTAGTCATGAAGATGAGTATAGTCCTACATTTAGGCAATAACCTTTTATAACCCTGTTGTGAATTTCGTAGTTAACTGTTGTCTTTAATATCACTTGGGAACGTGTAGCGATTTTGAGTCAGGTCTTGGTTCACTGCGGTCACAGGTGGCGCGAGCCAAGGATCAACTGCTGCCGCTGATGGTGGCGGAGTCGCTGGGCGGTCTTCCCGGGATGACGGGCGTCTTCGTGGCCGGCATCTTCAGCGCTGCCCTCAGGTAGGTGCTCCAGAGGTATACAGCACACCTGAACTCACAGAGACTGCTGCGTTTTGTGTCGCTGCGTCGTCACTCTGGCCAACTGCAATACGACTGTTTGTACTCTATATGCTGTGAAATGTGTTGATTCCAGCACCTGCTACACTTTCAGCCCTCCCATATTTCCATACACGGTGATTCAGCTGCCCCTATCACTATCGTTTTATGCAACCCACGATGTTACAGCTGACCTTAATAAACCACGTGCGAGAGTTTCATATTTTTTCACTTGCTACGCTCAAACAATTAGTGCCGCAGAAAAAAAAGAGCAAGACCTTTTTGTAGGAAATTTAATGTAGTTGTGTTTTTTATTGGGATATGTTTTCGCTAGAGGCTACGATTTTTGAATTATTAAAGAAAAACATACAGAAGTGATCTTCTAAAGCACCTTTTCTCTACCCTCATCCCTTACTAGTCAGGATTCCTGGCACTTCCTCCAACCACTGTACAAAAATTTCGGACTACACGAATTCTTCCCGCATTCGACCTCCTTTGATCTCTGGTGACAACGCTACTACGCCACCATTCATGTTATTAATCTAAACGAGCCCTCGAGGGTAATGAACGAACTTTGTAAACGTTACACTAAAAAATTTACACAAATTAAAAGAGGGAAATGGATAGTTGAAGGTAAATGTAGTGGAAATTAGTGATGTGCGATGGCAGAAGTAACAGGACTTCTGGTCAAGTGAATACACGGTTTCGATGCAAAACCAAATAGCGGTAATGCATGAGTACGTTTGATAATGAATAAGAAAACAGGACTGCTGGTAAATTACTAAGAACAGCATAGTGAACATATTGTCGTAGCCTAGATAGACACGAAGCCCAAGCGTGCCACAGCAGTACAAGTTTGCATGCCAAATAGCCCCGCAGATGATTAAGACATCGAAGAAATGTATGATGAGATAAAGGAAATTATTCATATAGTTAGAGACGAAAATTAAATCGTGGCGTGGTATTGGAATTTGATAGCAGGAAAAGGAAGGGAAGAAAAAATAGTTGTTGAATATGGACTGGGGAAAAGAATCAAAGAGCAAGCTACCTGGTAGAATTTTTCGTGGAGAATAATTTTGTCATCGCTAAAACATGGTTTAAGAATCATAAAAGAAGAATGTATACTTGGAACAGACCTGGAGACACAGAAAGGTTTCAGATTGATTCTCATATAACAGTTAGATAGGGATTTAGGAACCAGATTTTAAGTTCTAAGACATTTCCAGTTGCAGATGTGGACTCTGACCACAAATTGTAGGTTATGAACCGCAGATTAAAACTGAAGAAATTGGAAAAAGGTAGGAAATTAAGGAGATCGTACCTGGATAAGTTGAAGAACAAGAGATTATTGAGAACTTCAGAGGGAGCATTATACAACGGTTGATTAGAGAGCTGGAGAAAGAAGTACAGTAAGAGACCAAGAGATGAAATTGTGAAGGCAGTAGAGGATCAAGTAGACATAAAGACAAGACCTAGTAGGAATCCTCGGATAACACAAGAGATACTGAATTAAATTGATGAAAGGATAAAATTTAAAAATACAGCAAACGAAGCAGGTAAAAGTGAATACAAACGCTTAAAAAATGAGATTGACAGGAAGTACGAAATGGCTAAGCATGAATAGCTAGAGGACATATGTAAGGATTCAGAAGCATATTTCACTATGGGAAAGACAGATGCCCCCTACAGGAAGATTAAAGAGGCCTTTGGAGTAATAGGAAGCAGCTGTTTGAATATCAGAGCTCAAATGGTTAACCAGTTCTAAACAAAGAAGGGAAAACTGAAAGGAGAAAGGCGTACATAGAATGTTTATACAAGGGAGCTGAACTTGGAAGCAATATTATAGAAGGGGAAGTGGACGTAGATGAAGATGAGATGGGAGATATAATACTGTGAGAAGAATTTGACAGAGCTCTGAAAGACCTAAGTCGAAACAAGCCCCCGGGAGTGGACAATATTCCATCAGAACTACTGACAGCCTTGGGAGAGCCAGCCATGACAAAAGGCTTCCATCTGGTGAGCAAGATGGATGAGACAGACGAAATACCCTCAGATTTTAAGAAGAATATAATAATACCAATCCCAATACAGTAGTTGCTGACAGGTGTGAAAATGACCGAATTATCAGTTTAATAAGTCATGGTTGCAAAATACTAACACGAATTGCCGGCCGAAGTGGCCGTGCGGTTAAAGGCGCTGCAGTCTGGAACCGTAAGACCGCTACGGTCGCAGGTTCGAATCCTGCCTCGGGCATGGATGTTTGTGATGTCCTTAGGTTAGTTAGGTTTAACTAGTTCTAAGTTCTAGGGGACTAATGACCTCAGCAGTTGAGTCCCATAGTGCTCAGAGCCATTTGAACCATTTTGAACTAACACGAATTCTTTACGGAAGAATGGAAAAACTGATAGAAGTAGACTCCTGGGAAAATCAGTTTGGATTCCGGCGAAATGTAGGAAGAAGAGAGGCAATCTGACCCTACGACTTATCTTGGAAGATACGTTAAGGAAAAGCAAAGCTACATTTTTAGCATTTATGGACTTAGAAAAAGCTTTTGACAGTGTGGACTGGCATACTCTCTTTGAAATTCTGAAGGGAATAGGGGTAAAATACAGGTAGCGAAACGCTATGTACAGCTTGTACAGAAACCATACGGCAATTGTGATAGTCGAGGGGCATGCAAAGAAAGCGGTGATTGAGAATGGAATGAGGGTTGTTGCCTATATCCGATGTTCTTCAGTCTGTACGCTGAATAAGCAGCAAAGGAAACGAAAAAAAAATTGGAGTTGGAATTGAAGTCCAAGGAGAAAAATCAAAACTTTGAGGTTTGCCTACGACCTTGTAATTCTGTCAGATACAGTAAAGGACTTGGAAGAGCAACTGAAGGGAATGGGCAGTGTCCTGAAAGGAAAACGAGGATAATGGAATGTAGTCGAATTAAATCAAATGATGCTGAGGAAATTAATTAGGAAATGATGTGTTTCAATGTCATTACGAAGGGTTTACGAGAGTTAGTCATATGGTTCCAACTATCATATCGAATAAATCAAATTACGGCCACAAAGTTGCTGAGATTGTAAATTCTTCTCTGCATATAAACGTCCAGTGCACCATTTTCCCCAACCATCCATGATTTTATGGAGACTTTGTTTGCAGAAGTCTGCATTTTGGGTGTTTAGTAAAATCACCATTTCGTCGTTCTGGAGATTTCTTCCATATAATGTTTTTCCATCAGAAGAAAGAGGAAGAATTCCATGAGGACCAAGTCAGTAGAATAAGGGAAGGAGGAGGGGGGGGGGGGGTTCATAGCCCAAAGAGGCAGTATGTATGGCTGTTTGCTGTGCAGAATAAACTTGGGCGTTGTAGAGGAGCAAACTCCCTTGCACAGCTTCCCGCGACGTTTTGTCTTGAATGCCTCCAGTCTCCACATCGGAAGTTTTCGGTAGTATGGTTTTAACAGCTCGTCCGTACGAGTGTAATCTGTTAGCACCATACATCAGTCTCAAAAAAAGACTCGTCATCACCTTACTCGATGATCGTTAAGTCTTCACTTTTGGAACACGGCAAGCCGTCTGGCCTGTCGCCTTTCATAAAATATTTGTACTTATGCAGATTCATAGCGAAACCGGTAAGCAATAGGATACATAGACGTTCATTTTTAATAAGAGAGAAATAATTTACTCACAGTAAAGTGGTTGAGCGGTCTGATTTGCATTTTAATTTACACAATAAAGCCTGGTGTAGGGCATTTCTTTCGCTTTGGAGGCAAGCGCAGTGCTTGTTACGGGTAGATCTTGCGCCTATAAAGGCTGCAACCCAAACTACATACCAGTTAAGAAAGCAGCCTGCTACCTTGCAGAAGTTATACGGGGCTGCCGCGGCACGCTCGACTACAAAACGGCGACCAAAGCGCTAGCAGAGGTCGCTGGCGCCCCGGATCTCTTTTTTTTACGCCAGCCACGTCACAGGATGCAAGACTGAATGTATCCTGGCACCGACGGCTGTACTTAGGGCGGTGCACGGGCTCTGCGCAGCGAGTTCCCGCATAACGAGCTGCCTGGGTTAGAAAAAAAATGGCTCTGAACGCTATGGGACTTAACATCTGAGGTCATCAGTCCCCTAGAACTTAGAACTACTTAAACCTAACTAACCTAAGGACATCACACACATCCATGCCCGAAGCAGGATTCGAACCTGCGACCGTAGCAGTCGCGCTGTTCCGAACTGAAGCACGTGGAACCGCTCGGCCACATCGGCCGGCGAGCTACCTGGGCTGGGGCACGAATGCTTACTACATTTCCACAATCAGGAGCTCACTCCGGGGCCGTAGCCACGCCGCATTCACCGTTCGGGCCAGCATGGTCGTTCTCAATCCTTCAGCCTCGTCTCTCTGCAGAAACCGCGGCGCCGACAGGAAGACCGATTCTTGATTTTGTAATATGTGCGTGCCTGTTGTTCGGCATCGCCGGACATAGAATATCCTTCTTTTAAACTTGGACTCCAACTATTCCCTACCGGATAGTGTTGTCAGATTTAGAATTTATATGGGACTTTGTCATTATCCTAAATGTGTTGTGAACTTTGAACAGACTTAGTTATTTTTCTAAGTGACAGAAGAACGTTACTCCGACGGTGTTTTTCTGAAGAGTGTTAAGAACTTACGATCAGTGTTGTTTTTCTATCTTTTAGGGTCAAGACTTGGTACAGCACTTTGTTTTCCCCATTATCACACTAAGTCAGTTAAGAATTGTAAAAATTTGTTTTCTCCTTCCGAAGTTTGAGAAACTGTGCCTAACCAAACGAGTTCAGTTTGTTTCATGATTCCCAAGATTTTTCATTACTAAGTTGAACTGCGTTTCTCTCTATTCAAATAAACATGTTTGTTTACACGTGAGCTGTTTACTTGATTACTTCCTACGGAGGACACTTCACGCCTCGCGGCGTGTGTTGAGGACAGGTAACAAGAAAGGGCCTCGCTGGTCTGGGGAGGAGAATAGCGACCACGGCCCTTCCCCCCCCCCCCCCCCCCCCCCCCCGTCCCCCCACTGGCATTCTTCCGGGAGACTGCCACTAAGGAATTAGCTGCGTTGCATTGCAGTGACCGCTGGCTTCGCCATTCTCCAGCAGCGCAAAAGCTCTAGGCTCTAGCACGACGCGCCAGCTTGGCGTCCAGCATTGGAAGATGCGAGAACACGTAACATTCCGCAATTGCCGAACGGAAACGGACCTCGGTGGGTGACAAGCGGCACCACTACATCCAAGGGAAGTGCCCCTCTGATACAGTCCACACAAGTTGCGAGTTTGGAGCGGAAGAAAGTGAGCGGGGATATAGCCTCACATTCTGTCCTGCATCTTTCTCGCAGCCTGTAATTAGCTGTTTTCAATAGAAGACCACCATTAGTCAATTGCTCTCTGGCGTCAGATAGACATAAGGTAGCAAACACAAAGACAGGAAGAGAGGGCTTTGATTGACGCTCAAGATCCTACATTTATAGGCGGGAGTTTCTTTAACGGTAGATAGTCATACCAATAATGAGCGCCTTTAACTTACAAGAGATGGACTCTCGTAGTTTTTGGCGGGAGGGTGCGTGCTAACAGTCTTGACATACGAGGAAAAAGACTTCGACATTGGGCCAGGAATGATTTCATATCCAGATCTGATAGAGAGTATTCCGTCTTCATTGCTGTGGCAGAACACTCCGACTTGGGCTGCACTAGCTATTGTTTCAACTGCAGTCTCCATCAGTGCTGTGCTCGTAAGGCGATGAATATGAAGCTGCGCAAGAGTGCAAGCTTTGGCAGGTTGGGAAGTCGGTACTTAAAGTTTCATAAGAACGATTTCAACCTATCAGCACAGACAGGTCCATTGGCTCGCTTATAACATTTTACAGCCGTCTTTCAACAACCGTATTCAATGTGTAGGGAGCATC
The DNA here is from genome assembly GCF_021461385.2 of Schistocerca piceifrons. Taxonomy (NCBI): domain Eukaryota; kingdom Metazoa; phylum Arthropoda; class Insecta; order Orthoptera; family Acrididae; genus Schistocerca; species Schistocerca piceifrons. Next base: position 322,096,716 of record NC_060143.1, on the reverse strand, counting down.
AATAATGTTCACATTTGAAATTTGTAACGAGCAGTAAGATTCCGACCCTCTCCATTTATTTTGTCAATCGTTAGCTTCAATGATGATTTCAGGTGCTCGATTTTGTAGATCGACATCACTCGAATGTTATTAGGATTGTAAATTTTGTAATTTGGCGCAAATTTTGTAATAAACCAATTAGTTCATTTAACTAGCTTTTCAATTAACGTAGATAGCCACACCATTATTCATATTTTATGCTTTTGATTAATAAAATTTTCATTCCCCTCCTTAAGGTTCAATGCTAGAGCCGTAACTTTGATAGCGTTTTAATTCCTTTACGAACATTTTTACCCGAACTGGATCTTAAGGATGTCTCTGAGTTATGACGAGGTCTAGTGCAGTTAACTTAGCTTCCCAAGCAGACACTCGGGCTTTCGCACCTTTTTTCGGCAGTGGTGAATCCACGTGTTTCCACTGCTCGCTTTCCTCTTTTCTCTCGGGATGATAGTGGTACATCCAACACTGGTCCACGATCATTAGGAGGTTAAAGATGTCATCTGGGTTGCTCAACCACAGTTGTAATATTTCCCGTACTGTTTATTTTCGGTAGAGTATTCGAATGAGGGTGATTAGTTGCGGAACCCAATGGGCGGCGGTATTTGTCATGTTCAAAGACTAGTGCAAGATCTTGAAAACTCCTCCGTGACTGGTTTTCACTTTTTACACTATCGCCTGACTACGAGCTCTAGAGCCTTCGCATCTCTTGCGACTAGCGGTTCTTCAGAGAGGTGGTCCGCCACTGCGTTTTTCGTCATACAGACTTTCACCACACTTGAAGCCTCTCCGCAACCTGTCTAAGGTTTCCTATGATGTTTCACTGCTGTAGTACACTTCCATCAAATCCGTATTAATTTTTGCGACATTGATCCCCTAGAATTGCGGAACACGAACAAGTACATGGTATTCCAGATATCAATGAATTGGATCATTTCGTCTCCTCTGCCAGCTTACTACGGTACTGTGGACAGAAACTTGAGTGAATACCACGACTACAGACATGTACCTAGAACCAAACAAACAATTAACCATGGAACTATATGTTTTCGAGGTTATAATTCTGTTGCCTCTGTTGCAGGATTGCGTAGTAACGTTTTCACTTCTTAAGTTATTCCTAGTGCATTGTCGCATAGAACATCTTTAGCACTCATTTGGCTTGAGATATATGGATGGATCAGACTTTCTGATGACCCTGTTCTTCGGCTTCTTCACATGTGTTCCAGTCTCGGTTCATCGAGAAGCAGCCCAAAATTTTTACACTGATTGGTAACGTTCACATTATCCCTCCACACGTGACATGAGCACAACGGCCGTTCTAATTTATCAAGTTTGAATTCTTATTTTCCCCTCTACTTTGGTTGCAGGACACAAAAAATGTGTTGTGTGCAATTTGGGCTCACAGGAGAGTGGTAACGGAACCCTCAGCTCCTACAATTGAAGTGGAGAACATCGGATAAAAAATTGTTTATTTTTTTCTATAAAATATTGTACAAAATTAGCTGATTAACCAATAACTTCTACTTTCAACTTACTTAATAATTAATGCTACTGTATTAACTATGATAACATAAAATATAAAGCTACTCTTTACAACTTCTATGACACACAAATCATGAGAAAATCACATTATCTTTTAAACATTCATGTGCTTTCCTAAAGTCACATTTTATGCTCTCGATACTTGTGACGATACTCAGATACAAGTCGTAGCACTCGCGGCTGCTGTTTCTCATGGTTTGGAAATAATTTATTATTCTTGTTGCTGTCATTTTAATAACTATGTGTAGAGCACCAATGATGCCTTCATTTTTATGCTACAGCGAAGAACTTCTACTAAGGAACTTCCTATTAAAGTCAGGTATGGTCATAATTAGTCTTAACTTTAGTGGAAATAAAATGTCCAATCCTAATTTGATAATGTCTGGGATCTCAATGCTTTGAACACTTTGAAGATTCATTGAGAAGACTGATAAGGACAGAGTAAGAGATGTCTACCATAAACATTTATCAGTTTATTCTGAGCTTTCATTGAGAAGACTAATTGGAGCAGAATAACAGACGTGTACCATAAACAGTTTAGCAGTTACTGTAAAACCACACTAGACACCATGAACGTCAACTTGATATGTATACTTATTTTAAAATAATACTAAAATCCAAATACGATGCATTTGATTCAGAATAGCCACAGAATAATGCTCCTGCTTATGTAGTTATAAAGAAAATACAAATTTCACTAGCTGCATTTCCTTCGTGTCATGAAAACATAAACTCATCATCATCATCATCTTGGACAGTTTCCAGCCACTGGCTGGGTCTGTCGGGAACACAAGCCTCTCCATCGTGTTCTGTCTTTCCACCATTCCCCCTCTTCCACCTTCGTCCAGTTCTCTCCTCTTCTCGTCACACATTCTTTCACTCCCTTCACCCATCTATCTCTTGGTCTTCCTCTGGGCCTCTTCCCCTCCAGTTGCAGATCAAACATCCTCTTTGGAATTCTTCCCTCATCCATTCTCTTCATGTGTCCATACCACTGCAGTCTTGATTTTTCTATCCTGTCCTGTACTGGTTCCTCCTTTAGTCTTTCCCTCACATACACATTTCGCAATCTGTCTCGTCTTGTTACACCCAACCTGCTCCTCTGGAACTTCATTTCACTAGCCTGTATTCTACTTTTGTCGCTTTTGTGCATTACCCATGTCTCACTTCCGTATGCCAATATGGGGACAAAGTAGGTTCGGTATATAATTCCCTTGGATTTCTGTGGCACCTCCTTGCTCCAAATAAGCCCCCTAATGCATTTGTAGAACTGCCCTGCTTTTCTGCACCTTTCATTTATTTCCATTGCGTTTCCCCCCTTACTTTCAATCACGCTTCACAGGTACTTGAAGTTCTCTACCACTTGTAGTTTTTCCCCTCCACAAGTTATATCCACATTTGGCCTATTCGTCTTCCTTGTAGTGACAATTATTTCACTTTTCTTTGCAGAGAAATGCATTCCATATTGTGCTGCCGTTGCCTCCCATGCATCTAACTGCTCTTGCACCTCCTTCTCGCAATTTCCCCATAACATCAGGTCATCGGCAGAAAGCACTGCTTTCATTTTATGATCTCCAATTGCATCTGACACTTGCTGTAGGATTTCATCCATAACAATAATAAACAATAAAGGCGAAAGTGCACTTCCCTGTCGCAGCCCATTTTCCAGCTTGAACCATGCAGTACGTTCCCTCCCCACTTTCACACAACTCTCACTTCCCTCATACATTTTTCTGACTTTTCGTGTTGTCTCTTCATCTATCCCTTTTGCGTTCAGCACATCCCAGAGCTTGTCCCTATAGATACTGTCATACGCCTTCTCAATATCTAAAAAGGCCATGATTAAGTCCTTCCCGTACTCATAGTGCCTTTCCTGCAGTTGCCTTACCGCAAATATGAGGTCCGTTGTTGATCTTCCCGGTCTCAAACCGTACTGCTCCTCTTGCAGTCTACTTTCAATACTGCTTCTTATTCTCTTCTCCAGGATCTTTTCATAGATTTTTCCACAGTGGCATAGCAGGGTGATTCCTCTGTAGTTCTCACATCTCCTTTTATCCCCTTTCTTGAAGATCGGGACTATAATTCCTTTCTTCCAATCCTCAGGAATTCTGTTCTCCTTCCACACCACCCTCAGCACTCTGTATAGCCACTGGGTTCCTACTTCTCCTGCTGCTCGTATCATATCCACTGTTACTTCGTCCCAACCTGGTGCCTTGCCCCCTTTCATCCTCTTTATGGCTTCTTCCACTTCATTCCAAGTTAGATCATCAATTTCCCCACTATTATCATTGTCTGCTGCCTTAGGCTCTCCATCACTGTTAGTTACCCGCTTGGCGGCATTCAACAGATCTTCAAAGTACTCCTTCCAAATCTTTTTGAGCTCATGCATTTCCTCCACAACTCTTCCATTATTATCCATGATCCTCAGGCACTCGCTTCTGTCGTTCCTCTCATTTCTTACCATGGTGTAAAGTACTTTTTTGTTCCCTTCACTGTCCTCTTCTAACATTCTTGTCCATTTTTCCATCCACTTCTTCTTCTCCGCCCTTACTATGGTCTCATCACGGAAGATAAACATTTGCAAGTAATAAATGACAAAAAGCCTCTGGAGCAGGGAAACATACGCCATAAGACTATGCTTCTCGAAGTATCATTATCAAAATACAGAAATTCAAGCAAATATTTTCAATTCAAATGTTTCTTGATCTTCAACGTTGAATTCTAGGCTGGTCCTTATTGGAAGCAATTCCAGACCAAGTGGTTTGAATTTTTGGTCAAGACTGCTATAGATGGCACCTGTGTTTATAAGGTAATCTCTTCCACAAAAACGACGTTGAGAATTATTTCATACATTTAATGGAGGAGGAGGATATTAGTGTTTAACGTCCCGTCGACAACGAGGTCATTAGAGACGGAGCGCAAGCTCGTGTTAGGGAAGGAGGGGGAAGGAAATCGGCCGTGCCCTTTCAAAGGAACCATCCCGGCATTTGCCAGAAGCGATTTAGGGAAATCACGGAAAACCTAAATCAGGATGGCCGGAGACGGGATTGAACCGTCGTCCTCCCGAATGCGAGTCCAGTGTGCTAACCACTGCGCCACCTCGCTCGGTATACATTTAATACCTAGAAGATAACTACAAAGGGAATTTTTGCAAAAAATTTTCAGTCAAAACACACGCATTTCCAGAAGTGCCCATATTTGATGTTATCGTGTCAAACACTAAGCCCTAACATCGGACTGAAAATAATATTCAGCAAGAGTTCCATATAAAACCTCTGACTACTAATTTCTACAGTAAATCAGTGAGTGAAAAACGTATAAAATGTCTGCGTTGTATGAGAAGCAGATTTTTCTTTCACTTTCAAATACTTTTGTTTATAAAATATATACTGAAAGTACACATGTAGTTGACTTACGGAATGACTGAATATCAGGTGCGCCGCACTCTTGCGTCTTCACGTTAGCCTCTGCCGGCTCAGAAGGTCATCTCTCCTTCATAAGTAACTTGTGGTCCATTTCATGCATGAATCTTACCCGTCTTTTCAGGCTTTGATTGATCAAAACCCAACTACAGACTTTAACGTTAATGATAGAGGATTAGCACGTGCTATGACGTCAAGCTTTTAAGCAAAATTCGTTTCTTTTCACTTACGAACCTCCAGTGGCAGTTGGTTATCTGGCTAGTACTCGAGCTAACAATAGAAGGATCTGACTTGTGGGTCACCGATTTTGATAACATCTTGCACGGGCGATCGGTATTGAAAATAGACATACGGTTCTCGGCGTTTTGCTACACAGTCTCTAGTTTTTCAAAAGAAAAGGTTAATGTTGACAACGGAAAACCGTATTTTCATTTTTTATTAATATAGTATGGAGTCCAAAGCTAATAATGTCCTTTTCTGTGATTTGTGCTGTAGCTCGGGTATCCATCATTCTACGCGATCAGCAGAGCGACGTTGGCGGTCTAGCGATCGAAGCGTTAGACAACCAAACCGCTGGTCTGTGTCCAGTTTTTGATCGTATTCTTTCTTTCATTTGGTATTTTTTTAGGTGTGTCTAAAAATATTCTGCTTGTCGAAATACTTTCCTTTGCCTTTTTTTGAAGTAAAACATCGGGAAGTGTGATTAATAATCACATAACTATACATAATGTATTGGCAGTTATTTTTATGATGATACATAGTACAAAAGTACATCTAAAGTATATCATTGGGTAATTATAACTGATCGTCTAATCGTGCGTATTCTCGCAATCAGTGGGGTGAAGCTGATCATAGAAACATGCAAAACATAAATGTTTCCCGCCCCATGCCCAGAACACGTATGAAATCTTGTCTCACTGAAATGCTTTCTGGAACACTGTTCTTGGAAAACATATCTGATTCACATTGTTAAAAATAAATCTGTATGATACCATTTCGTAGATAAAAGCACATCTTGGAAGACAGGCACGGATAGCTGGCTATGGGCGAACGTATGAATTTCGATAGAATTCTCCCTGTCTTGTAATACTCTGCTCTACTGTGATTCCGCATGATTCTGAAGTCGTGTGCTGAAATTCTTTACTTGTACGAAGATGTAAACTTCACACGGTTGACAAAAAGAGGTACATTTCAGTGGTATCACGGTGCACTTTGGCTGAACATCATCATCTACGAAAGTCATATTGTAGCGCTTCATGTATCAGGAAGATAATAACTATCAGCATATTATGTATTATTATTTGATTATTAATCACACCTCTCGATGTTTTAATTTAAAAAGCAAAGAAAGGTACTCACATGGTCAGATACATCAAATGAAAAAAACCCACGATCAAGAATGGAACACGGACCAGCGGTTTGGTAGTCCAACGGCCGCGACCGCTCGACCGCCGGCTTCGCTCTTCTAGACGCATAGAGTGACGGATACCCCAGCCATAGCATGAAAACCACGAAAACGATAATAACTTGAACATTATTAACTTTTCTACCCTATGTTATATCAATGAAAATGTTTGGTTTTAGATAACATTCAATGTATACCACTTATCTTAGAAAACAGATTAAGGAAAGGCAAACCTACTTTTCTAGCATTTGTAGACTTAGAGAAAGCTTTTGAAAATGTTGACCGGAATACTCTCTTTCAAATCCTGAAGGTGGTAGGGGTAAAATACGGGGAGCGAAAGGCTATTTACAATTTGTACAGAAACCAGATGGCAGTTATAAGAGTCGAGTGGCTTGAAAGGGAAACAGACGTTGGGAAGGGAGTGAGACAGGGTTGTAGCCTATCCCAGATCTTATTCGATATGCATATTGAGCAAGCAGTAAAGGAAAGAAAAGAAAAATTCGGAGTAGGAATTAAAATTCATGGAGAAGAAATAAAAACTTTGAGGTTCGCCGATGACATTGTAATTCTGTCAGAGACAGCAAAGGACTTGGAAGAGCAGCTGAACGGAATGGACAGTGCCTTGAAAGGAGGATATAAGATGAACATCAACAAAAGCAAAACGAGGATAATGAAATGTAGTCGAATTAAATCGGGTGATGCTGAGGGAATTAGATTAGGAAATGAGGCACTTAAAGTAGTAAAGGAGTTTTGCTTTTTGGGGAGCAAAATAACCGATGATGGTCGAAGTAGAGAGGATATAAAATGCAGACTGGCAATGGCAAGGAAAGCGTTTCTGAAGAAGAGAAATTTTTTAACATCGAGTATAGATTTAAGTGTAAGGAAGTCGTTTCTGAAAGTATTTGTATGGAGTGTAGCCATGTGTGAAAGTGAAACATGGACGATAAATTATTTTAGACAAGAAGAGAGTAGAAGCTTTTGAAATGTGGTGCCACAGAAGGATGCTGAAGATTAGATGGGTAGATCACATAACTAATGAGGATGTATTGAATAGAATTGGGGAGAAGAGAAATTTGTGGCACAAGTTGACTAGAAGAAGGGATCGGTTGGTAGCACATATTCTGAGGCATCAAGGGATCACCAATTTAGTACTGGAGGGCAGCGCGGAGAGTAAAAATTGTAGAGGTAGTCCAAGAGGTCAATACACTAAACAGATTCAGAAGGATGTAGGTTGCAGTATTTACTGGGAGATGAAGAAGCTTGCATAGGATAGAGTAGCAAGGAAAGCTGCATCAAACCAGTCTATGGACAACATCGATGTATACCAACGAAAATACGATTTTCGATCATCAACTTTGACCTCGATTTTTTCAAAAACTAAGTAGTGTCTAGCAAAAAGCTGAAAGACGTATCTCTTTATTTTCAGTATAGATCGCCCTTGCAAAAGTTGATCGAAATCGGTGAACCTCTTGTCAAATCCTCCTCTTGTAAGAGGTTATCTCCCATAAACGAGCTCAAGACGAGGACATTGTATTTGGTATGACTTGTGGGGGTGGTCCAGGTTGGGTTGTCAAAAGGAGCTGGTCAGCTCGCTCGCATTGCCAGCTTTCTACCAGTATTGAGGTCTTTGACCTGTCACGTCATCTGACCGACGTGATATGACAACTAAGAACGTTTTCACTTGAAACGGACGTAAACAGCATACTTACATTAGATAACAAATGCATTTGTTATGCAGAAGTAATATTTTTCGAAGGTAATGCGTTTGCTTCCTCTCTGGATTTTCCGATTTTGAAGGCCCAGGAGCGCACTTCTCGTTATTGAGCCCAAACTTCAGACATCTTTTTTAAAATTGAATAGAACCAAAATGAAGGAGAACCCAAGAAAAAAATCATATATGCTGTATAACAGCAACGCTAATAAGCAGTTAGTTTTCTTATTATTGTAACAAAATAAGATGCCATGTTCTGGATCAGAGACCTGTCACGTCAGCTTGTCGGTTTCTGCTGCGCAGCTCAATGTCTACGGCGCTCAACTCGATGGCGGCCGTGGTGTTTGAGGACTTCTTTAAGACGTTCTTCCCGCGACGGCAGCTGTCTGAGCGCCAGGCAGACATCCTGATGAAGGCCGTGGTGGTGGTCTTGGGATCCATCTGCACGGCGCTGGTCTTCGTGGTGGACAGGCTTGGCTCTGCTGTTCTACAGGTAACTTGCCTACTTTCCAGAGTCAACAGGATTAACATAGATTAAGTGCATATATGCATAATAATATTAAACTTTATACGCAAACATGAATTATAGCGTAATACGTCTTTTACTTAGACCAGGTACATGCAAATTTGATGAACTTTTTCCGAAACGTTGGGCTGCTTAGTTCTGAGCTGGCAGAAGTTGGTATTGGTTGGGAAACTCTGATCCGTGGGGGGAGACTGGTTGGAATTTGGTGTAATTTAGGGAATTTTAACTATTCATTGTGTTCTTAAAATCATGGAATTTTTCCCTAAGCTTTCATCCACGTGTCCATAACTCAGTGCTATGATAGTATGATTCCTGAATGACTAATTTTTATACGACACCACATCTATACTAATTTTTGCATTCCGCCATTTACCTCAGACATGGCGTTGTGAGATGTCAAATTTTTTGCCTTATGTGGTTTCTTTTGTGACATAATATTTTAACATGGTTCATAAATCCAGAAAAGCATAATCTAAAAAATAGAACATATCAGTGTAAACTATGAAAACTAATCATTAAGTCCAGTCTTGACCAAGTTTAATTACTGTTTGTGGTAAACATAATACACATAAATAATTATGTAGACTGTCCCATCGATGTTTCGAATCTGCATCAATATCATCTAGTCACTGTCGTCATGTGAGATGACTAATGGTACCTCTGATCGAGATTCAGATGACGAAAATTCAAATTTTCTCTTATGATTTGAGAGTTCTGTCTTATCAGGATCTGCTCTCTTATTCCTAATTATTTGTTGCGTTTCGATCTTCTCATTTTCTTTGATCGTCTATTCGTTAATTTTCAACCCCTCGTTGTACCTTGTAGCTGACAGAATTGTGCACTATTGCTTTACTCTGTTCGTGGCTCTACATCTATTACTGTATTAACAACAGTATAATATACAATAATGTGGTGTTATGTGACATTCCCGTCTGTTGCCCGCCGTATTATTCCACTGTGCATTTGTTTACTATGGAATGCAGTATATTCAGTTATCTCTGGGAGTAGAAATATATGAAGATTGTTCCTATTATACGGGCGTATAATAACACATTACACAGATAGTCTTACCTCTTAAAAATCACAATAGAAAAATTACAAGAAACGGTGACAAAACATGTCATTTCACTGTCCTACCTCAGCGTCAACTGATGGCTTGTTTATGCTGACCAATGAATTGTATCAACGGTAACTAGAGTGCAGAACCCTTCAGGAACATACTGGTTTAGAAAATGACAAGATACAGCGATGTGTCATATTCCCTGTCACATAAAATGCCCCCCCCCCCCCACGCCCTCTCCTAATGTTTTGTGTCTGGTTACCGCCAAGACTACAAGTTTAACAACAACGATATTACATGTGCCTCTATAGTAGCCATTACACTAAGTACTGAATGTTATTTTGTGCCAACAGACTGCTGTTCCAAAATGTCGGATAACGTAGTCGTGAGACCACTTTGGGAGCTAGGATAATTTGATAACGTTTTTGCTTACTTGGGATCATAAACATCGTGCAGTACGCTTCTCGCAATTCTAACGGCACGACACTACAGTGACAGAGGCGACCTGCTGACATGGTGAGGGCACTACCCTCAAAAAAAAAAAAAAAAAAGGTTCAAATGGCTCTGAGCACTGTGGGACTTAACATCTATGGTCATCAGTCCCCTAGAACTTAGAACTACTTAAACCTAACTAACCTAAGGACAGCACACAACACCCAGCCATCACGAGGCAGAGAAAATCCCTGACCCCGCCGGGAATCGAACCCGGGAACCCGTGCGTGGGAAGCGAGAACGCTACCGCACGACCACGAGATGCGGGCCACTACCCTCCCCTGGCGTAGACTTCCCTTAGAATTCGCCTCATCTCTAAGGACTCTTCTTTGTCAAGCAGTCACAACCACAATAACTGATTTACTCCTTACTTAACATGAAGTGGAGTGTTAGAAACTGTTCTCATTTGAATACATAAACGTTTCAAGGATGCAATAGAATAATTTATACATACATCAAGTAAAAGATACACATTTTTGAACATTGATTATTCCGGAGAAGGCAACAAAGCACCATAGAACGATACGGCAGGGCTTAAACATCCTAAAAATTCACACAACAAAACTTACGGTTGAACGGAAGACATATACCCGTATTGAACACTGTACAGAACATCTTCACATCCTAACAGAATTCACGTAGTATTTCTCGCGAACAGTTGACATCTCCAGTGTTTGATGCCCAAGAGACTTTATCTATGTAAGTGCAGATCAGAATATTACTGCAGACAGAGTTAACAGAAACAGCAAGGCCCAGTATATTCCCAATACTGACGCTGTAAATGTATAACCTACTCACTCATGGAGCAGACCATGGCCAGAAGACCAATTGTCAAGTCAACTTGACTAATCAGGTTTAAAAGAAACGGATCGAAAACACCTAAGGATTCTCTTCCCGTGACAGTATACGCTGCAAACCATCCTCACCAGAATCGATGGAAGCTGTGTCCTCTGCCGCCTGCTGGCAGCAGCAACCCCTGTCACGGAGTGTCGGGCTCCGCCTCTCATCTCGAGTGTGCTACTTTGCGTCCCCTGAACAAGTCTTTTCTTCAAAACATTTTATTCCATGCTGCTCCAGAGTCTCTCACAAAAGCCTGCGCAAACTCTACTCCACCTATGGGAAAGCCGGTCGAAGAGCGTCCGATGAAATTTTTAGAAAATGAGCTTCAACATCCAACCTAGAAAATATTTTTTAAGCTACGCAGTGAGGTGCTTCCCTGCTTCCCCACTTTGCGAGAGAGACATTTTTTGTTTGCGTGGTTTTTCGTCTGGACGGCGCTATTCCTTTCTCCACGAAAAGGGAGAAAGAAAGGTTTACTAGTAACTTCCACATAACTTTCCCTCGTGAAGCGGCGAGTTCACTATCTTTTGCTACGAGGGCTTCCTCCAGTTCCCTTGGGAGACCTTGCCAATAAGTTATTTTTAATATGAATAGCAGCTTATAAAACAATTATCTTCACATTGACTGAACGCACAGCGTTGTTCCCAAACTGCCCTTTTTACAAAGTAGCTCACGCCATGTTAACTCACAATTCTGGAGACCTAGTATCAGACGCAACTGCCCGGCACCACAATGACGAAGCGGACAGAGGTTAGCTGCTGACGTGTCCAGGTCATTGAACTCCACTGGGGTGCGCCCTCCTTAGAAGTCGCCTCATCCCCATGGACATGGCTGATGCCTGAAAATGACCTTCCGTGGATCACCCATATCTTCTGTGGATATGTACAATTCATTAATTAAGGAAAGACACAGCTAGATTGTTGAATGAGAAATTAAATGAGATTGGTGTTAGCAGCTCGATGTTCACAATCAAAATACAAACCGAAAGGTTTCAACATGTCGGTTTAGTCAACACAGAGAATACCATAAGGAGGTGGAAGGCTATCGTATTTCAACTATGTAAAGCAGTTTTGCTATGCCGTCCATGGCGTTAACACTTATTATCGACGTATGCTTAATTTTACTTAAGAAATTGATTTAGAGTTTAATTTTGATTAAGGAAACGGCAGTTTGAACTGAATAAAAGAACGAAACAGGTTCCGGAATTTTTTTAAATATTGTACTACTCTATGCTGTAATCACAGTCCGCGATCGTTATTGTGGTTAGTAAGTTTAGACTGGCTCCCATATATGACTTACTGTGATAAAAAAGACCTTCCTCGTATAGATTTGGATTAGTAAATGTGGTGGCAACCTATGTATTGAGACATCATTCAAGTTTCGCAGTAGCATTCTCAAAAGCCTCTCCAAACTACTCTGTTTCGTCATCCTTCGTCTTCTATCAAAACAAAACGTGACACCTAGACGTGAGCTGCGATAGGGACGGCAGGCGGAAGGCAACTGAGGCTCTCCCCTCCACCGTCGTAGCCGCACCCGTTCTCCACCACCGACCACGGTGCAGGACTAAAGAGACCTAAACTCTGAACCAGCAGGTGAAAATATTTGCAGCCCGCGGCAGATACTTTATTCTGTTAGCATCACCTTATGATGGCGGATTGGTTGTCCGCCGAAATATGATGGAATTTCGACGATCAGATCTGGCAGTACACCCGAGACAGCAGCATATAGGTCGCGAAAGCCTCATATCACACATCAGCGGGAATGATTCTGATGCATATCGCCTAAAATACAGTACAAAACGTTTCCTTTCTTTGTATTTTCTTCAACTATATGACAAATACGCTCCAATAAAGACCAGAAAAGTAAAAAGGAAACCAGCACCTTGGATGACTGATGAACTAAAACAGGTCATGAATCTCAGAGACGCTGCACATCGATCATACAAGATACACCCTACACCTGAAAATCACACTGTATACAAGCAGAAGCGAAACAAAGTCAGCCAAGCGGTGAGAAATGCTAAGCTTAGGCATGCCCGTACATTAGCTGACAGTAGATGTAGACCAGCTATCCTGTGGAAAAATCTCCGTAGTCTCGGTTTAGGCAAAATAAAAGTTGCAGAAAATCCCATGGTCCCAGCTGAAGAACTAAACCGATTCTTCACGTTACCTGCAACCACAATTGAACCGCAAAAAAAAAAAAAAAAAAAAAAAAAAAAAAAAAAAAAAAAAAAAAAAAACAGAGAATCATTGACTACTTCATGGGAATGAACGACTGTAGCAAAGAAAAATTCTATCTACGGCACGTCACTTGCAGTACTGTCAAGAGAGCCATAATGCGTATTAGATCAGCATCTACTGCACATGATGGCATCACTATCCAGATGGTAAAACTTATTATTGATCAACTACTGCCCTCTATAACAGACATTTTCAACAATTCATTAATCACAGGTGTTTTCCCTGAGGCCTGGAAACTGGGACAAATTAAGCCACTGCCTAAAAAGGACATCGCCACAGCACCCTCTGACTACCACCCCATCTGCCTTCTTCCTGCACTATCAAAGGCCTTAGAATCCATGACCAGCTCACCAACTACCTAACTACTGACAACCTACTAGACGAATACCAATCAGGTTTCCGTAAACATCGAAGCACAGCATCCGCACTGATAAAGGTGACAGATGACCTGAAACTTGCCATGGACAGACAAGAAGCGACTATCATTTGCTTCTTAGTTTCAGCAAAGCATTTGATACTGTCGACTTCGAAATCTTACCAACCAAACTTAGCGGTCTAAATTTCTCACCAAGTGCAGTGCAGTGCAATGGTTTCGCTCATACATTACGTCTCGTCAACAACGCGTCCTGTCCGGGAATATAAAATCACCATGGCGGCAGGAAGTGTCAGGCGTTTCCCAAGGCTCAGTACTAGGTCCCATACTCTTCTCTCTGTATGTCAATGATGTGTCATCGGTTCTGACTTATTGCAAATATCATATGTATACTGATGACCTTCAGTTGTATCCAAGTGCGAAACCAAGCAATCTTAAGAAAGCTATTGAAAACTTCAGTACTGATCTCGATGCACTATCAAAATGGGCACAGGACATTGGACTAAAACTAAACCCATCTAAAACCCAAGCGGTACTTGTTGGTCACTCTAAGCTCATTAGCCCAAAACATTGGGAATCCGTACCATCTCTTATCCTAAATGGAACAAATATTAACTTCTCTCCCTCAGCAAAGAGTTTGGGAGTAATAATAGATGAAAATCTAAATTGGACAGAGCACGTAACTGCAGTGTGCAAAAAAGCATCAGCATCCCTTCATGTCCTACAAAAATATAAAAAACTCTTCCCTTTCGATCTGAGAAAGAAATTAGTACAAACGCTTATACTCCCAATCATTGACTACAGCGTTATTATCCTACATGGCCTCTTTCAGGAAAACTCGCGACGCCTGGAACTGGTCATGAATGCCTGCATCCGATATATCTGTGATGTTCAACTTTTTGATCACATTTCACCAGCATATGCAAAATTGTCCAGGCTGCGTGCAGACAAACGCAGAGATTTCCATACACTATGTCTCACCTACTGCCTTATAAATGTACACTGTCCCTCATATCTCTCCTCGTCCTTAACGCTTATGTCGGAATAATATGACAGAAACACACGTTCCCATCATAATAAAATCCTCTCTGTTCCACCGCATCGCACAGTCACCTTCTCCAAGTCCTCTACAGTAGCAGGAACCCGACTCTGGAATAACCTCCCTCGTTATGTTAGAGAACTTAAAAACATGTCTGGCTTCAAAAAACAGTTAATGACGCATCTACTTAAGCAACAGTAATGCCTTCCTCTGTACACGAATGCACTTCACCCCATTACTTCCCTCTTTCCCCCTCCTTAAGCCTCCCTCCCCCAAAACTCGCTATACTAAAAAACATCCACTTTACACACCAAGATATTAATGTACATCTGCACAAATCTTCATTACTATTGCCAATTTTTCTCATGTTTATCATTATTATTTGGTTTTTTTTACTGTTGCTATTATTACTTTTATCATAATTTGTATGGATAGCACCTGTTGTAAAAATACTGCCAGTACTTACTTTATTAGGTCTTAGTCATTACTCTTTATTCATATTGTGACTAGAGTAATCTAATTTTCTTATTTAAAGTATTGTCATGATGCAACTCTGATGTGTGAAATGCTGCATGTGTGAAATACTCGTCCGATGTAAGAGAGGGCCTGATGGCCGTAATCTGATCAGGTTAACTAAATAAATAAATAAATAAAAATAGCTGCTCATTAAATTTTAAATGTCTACATATGTTTTCAGTTTCACCCACACTTATAATAAAAAACCAGGAATAGACGTATCGTATCAAGAATTTTTGGTTCACTATATAAGAGGTGGTCGTATGTAAATACCTAAGTCATACTTTGGAATTTCACAGGTTTTGTTTTAACACTTTTACACTCTGAGACTAAATTACCGACGCGATTTTAAGCTTAAACACTCTCAGTGGAAAGGAAGCCAAAGTATTATATGTGACTCAACACTGTCTTTAAAAAAATTACGATTATATTTACTTATGAAGCTGATTTTCAGATTCACAATATATATATATATATATATATATATATATATATATATATATATATGGTGTGTAATACATTTGACTTATTTTTGGGTACTCCTCTTTCAGATGTCCATGTCTCTTAGTTCAATGACCAATGGACCATCCCTAGCCCTGTTTACAGCTGGAATGTTCTTCCCGTGGATCCACACAAAGGTAAGGGATGGTGTAGGGTGGTGTAGAAGCCTCAGGTCCTTACAAAATAAGATCATTTGCTTATGTAACTAGCTCACAGCTTCACAGAAGTAGTCACTATTACCAGATGCTGTCATATGGCAAAGTAATGGAAACCATATAAAACACGATCCATATATATTGGCAAATCCCAATGGAAATCAGATTTGTATTGCCCAAAGAGGTATTTCCACAAAATAACATAAGTTAAGATTTTTTTATCTTCATATTGACCAACTAGGAACATATAACAGTAGTGGGGCTGTGGGAATTTGAACCCAATGGCGTGCAATTTTCCTATTTCAGAGGCAGATGGGGCCTTAACTTCTTTTTTAAACAGTGATATCCCTGTTATCTTTATGTTAGTCTAATTTAAGACTCCATTATAAACAAATCACGCTGTGGCCCTCTATAAATAAAGGCATCACTTGATCTTGGCCCTTTTGCAACAAATCATGCACAAGGTCTCTTAAGTTATCTTTATGGAAGTGTAATTTATAGCGCTAATGTAAACAAACTGTGCACCAATGCTCTTAACATTTCTTTATTTACGTCCAGATTTCTATTAGGCCTTGTGAGTTGCAACCTGCCTTCTATCCTTTTATATCCTCTCTGTCCGCAATCCTGCAGGTCTGTTCGGTGGTGTAAAAATAACAGAAAATTCAAAGATGGTGTTATTCTATGGGCTAACATACAGTAGCATATTACCCAGTTAGTTTGTCGCTGAAATTTATTTCACCCCTATCTTAATTACTATAAATTAATGACCCAGTACGTTCTTACTTAATATAATTCAATGATCACTGTCAAAATATGGCTGAATCTTTATTTATCTCTCTTATATTAGTTACTATAATTTATAACCCAAATTCAATGTCATGGCTGCCCAGGCTCTTTGACATTGACACTTCAGTTTAGTACCGCCTTCCATTGGTTTTACCGTTTTCAGGCAACTTTTTACTGTTAATGGCAATTTTGTTGCAATTATGAAGATTTTCTCGCCGTATTCCAAATATTCACTTTTCAAGATTTCCATGCGAAGATACACATGTAAATGTTTTAACAGTCACTACAGTGTATTATTTAAAAAATAAACTCTTCCTACATACCAAATATATGTTTCATTGTAAGCAACTTATCTGTGGATTATTAGGGTCTTGTGGGGAGACGGTGGCAGAAACAATGAAAAATTTACAAATTATTTTTATTTGCTTATTTGATAGTAAATATAATTGAGATTATTATCCCAAATTTTTTCCTTAAAATTCGAACTACAAATGGCATAAAAAATTAAAACCCTAAGCAGTGTAATGCGCCAAGCCCGCTTTTCAATGTACTAAATGGAGGAAAAATTTTATTGCAGAATTTGGCCTGTGAACCTAGAAAATATAGCTTTAGAAGGCTGTGATTTGTTGTATATGTAACAGCAGTGTTGTAAAGAAGGCTGTGGAGCCATTTTTTGGTTCAATCAGTGTGGTATAGAAGGCTGTGGAGTGTTGTGAACAAGTTTTGTGCTGTTCAGTGGAATTCGAGTGATGCTTGATTTATTGTGCAAGGTTGAATCTGTAGATCCCTTTTTACAATGCCTAGGCCTGGTAAAGTATTTAAAAAACATAGTAAGTCCAATATTTCCAATATAAAGCGAAAAACTGACATTGAGGTTAGGGTTGGGCCTGCAAATGCAAACATTAGATTGTCTCCAAGTGCATATAAAATAAAACTTGCGACAGGGATTGTGTCAGAAGAAATAAATCATGATAGTAATACAGGTTTCAGAATTGTGGATCTGGAAATGGTGGCAGAAGCACTTATAAAAGTCTGGAAGTGCTTTGTTTGTGCAGGAAATGTGGCTTTGGTTGATGATGGAAAGCGAGAATGTTTGGTTTACACATTGCACATTTTGTGTCAAAACTGTGATGCTGACAGACCATTCAAGACATCAAAGGTCAGTAATAGAATCTACGAAGCCAATAGGAGATTTGCTTATGGACTAAGAAGTATAGGGATTGGAAGAGATGGTGGAAGACTTTTATGTGGTATTATGGACATGCCTGGTCCTCCCCTAAAATTTTCTGCAATGAATACCTCTCTCCTCAGTGCAGTTGCATAAGTAAGTGAAGAGAGCATGAAAATGGCATTCCTGGGGCAATTCAAGAAAATTGCGAAGCAACTAATAGCAATGATATAGCAGTTTCCTGCGACAGTTCCTGGATGAAGAGGGGGCATACTTCACTGCATGGAGTTTCAGCAATCATTAGTGTCGACACTGGAAAAGTATTAGACTTAGAGGTGGTGTCTAAATATTGTTCTGCATGTTCCTTGCACAAGAAATATATTGATGTAGGTAAAGAAACAGAACGGCAAGAAGCCCATAAAGCTCTTTGTAGCAGAAATTATCTGGGCTCCAGTGGTGGGATGGAAGCTGCAGGTATGAAATTCATTTTCCATAGATCTTTGCAAAAGTATGGAGTAAGATACGTACAGTATTTAGGAGATGGAGACTCGAGTACTTTCAAGAATGTAGTTGAAAGTCAGCCCTGTGGAAAAGATTGCACTATTGAGAAACTGGAGTGCTTAGGCCATATTCAGAAGAGGATGGGTGGACGACTCCGAAGACTTGTTGCAGACAATAAAGGCAAGCTACTAGAGGATGGGAAGCCACTGGGAGGTAAAAACAGACTAACAAAGAAGAGAATTGACAGCCTACAAGTTTATTATGGTGCTACAATTAGAAGTAGCCTCACAAGCTTGGACAGTATGAGGAAAGCAGTATGGGCATTTGGTTTTATTACTTGTCGACAGACACTACACCTCAACATAGCCTCTGTTCTAATGAATGGTGCAAATTTTTGAAAGGTAAGCTAAGTTTGTAAATTGTTGGCGTGCCATCGGGACTAAAGTGTACTACGCACAGCAAAGTGGTCCTATCCAAAAGTGTGGCCAGGAAACTGTGGTGAACCGTGGGCCATGGACTACAGGGGTGAGCCACAGTTACGGAGCGAATAGACATACAACTGTTGAGCAACTGATCACTGGGATACCAACAGTGATTCCTCAACGACCGTTCTGCGAATATTACTGTAGAAGTGCCTCCACAGCAGGTACTGGTTCATGCACCCACGCTTATTGCTGTTCATCAGCGATGAAGGCTGGAATTTCCGCGGAAATACCGCAACTGGACGTCCAGTGAGTGGCGACAAACGGCTTTTTCAGAAGAATCACATTTTATGCTCCATCAGTCAGATGGGAAAAACCCTACAACAATCATCAGATGGGTCCAGGATGGACGAATAGCTTTATGGTCTGGGGAACGTTTACATGGCACTGCCTGGGTGATCGCGTCGTTCTGAAATGCATAATGGACCAACACAAATATGTATGCATCTGTTCTTGGGGAACATATACACCCCTACATACAGTGTGTTTTTCCTCGGCACAGTGACATCTACCTTAGGACAATGCAATTTGTCACACATCTCGCAGTTTACAAGCACGGTATGAAGAGCACCATTATGGGTTTACCATACTCCCCTGGCCACCAAATTCCCCAGATTGAAACCTAATCGAGGATGTGTAGGACAACGTAGGTCATGTTGTTCATTCCATTGGGTCCTCAGCTGAGAAACCTAGCACAGCTGCCCATGGCACTGAAGTTGGCATGACTCCACAATCCCTGTCGGTATTTTCCACAATGCCATTGACTCTCTTCCTGTACGTCTTGCGGTGGTCCATACTGCAAAAGTGGTTATTCAGGCTTTTTACAGGTGGTCACGTTAACGTAACCGAACAGTGTATATTGATGTTCCTCCTTCACAGGTCAGCCACAACAAGCCAGTTAACACCATTTCTGTATTATCGGTTTTCTTAATAACTTATTTCTTGAATGGAATATACAGGGTGATTCAAAAAGAATACCACAACTTTAGGAATTTAAAACTCTGCAACGACAAAAGGCAGAGCTAAGCACTATCTGTCGGCGAATTAAGGGAGCTATAAAGTTTCATTTAGTTGTACATTTGTTTGCCATTTCAGCCAATAAAATTTTTGGTCCCTTTTTCTTCGAAGGTGCTACTGTAACTGGACTACAGTATCTGGAGATGTTAGAGAATTGGCTGTTCCCTCAGCTCGAACAAGAAGCACAACAATTCATATTTCAGCAGGATGGAGCGTCACCACATTGGCACTTATCTGTCCGTAACTACCTGAACGTCAACTACCCGAGGCGATGGATCGGCCGCCAGGCAGCCCGTGACAGAGCACGTCATCACTGGCCACCAAGAAGCCCTGATCTTACCCCCTGCGATTTTTTCTTATGGGGGTATGTTAAGGATATGGTGTTTCGGCCACCTCTCCCAGCCACCATTGATGATTTGAAACGAGAAATAACAGCAGCTATCCAAACTGTTACGCCTGATATGCTACAGAGAGTGTGGAACGAGTTGGAGTATCGGGTTGATATTGCTCGTGTGTCTGGAGGGGGCCATATTGAACATCTCTGAACTTGTTTTTGAGTGAAAAAAAAACCTTTTTAAATACTCTTTGTAATGATGTATAACAGAAGGTTATATTATGTTTCTTTCATTAAATACACATTTTTAAAGTTGTGGTATTCTTTTTGAATCACCCTGTATATCCTTAAGATTTGTTTGTGCCAGGGATCTGCTGTTGCATTATATAGCCATTCCACTTTAGATCCCTCTGGATGCTTACTCCTGTGTGTTTTATGGCAGTTACTGTTCTCAACAGTCGTGTAATAGATCAGTACTGGATTTCTTCTCCTATGTATGCACAACGTGTTACATTTATTTAGACTCTGTGTACTAGTCAACGAATTGTGGTTTATAAAGCACTTCTTTTGTTGATGAATTACGTCTCCATAAGATTTAGCTCAGCAAGGCACCTACTTTTTCTTTGTGTTGTCGTTCCAGTGTAGATTACTCCAGATGCTTATTCCTAGTTATTTTATGGTAGTCACTGTTTCCACCAGTTGTGTCATAGATTAGTACTGCATTTCTCCTCCTGTATATGCTCTATAAGTTAAGATGATTGGAATAACAATGTTAGTAGGAACAATAACAATTTGTAGTGCTTTTTTCTTAGGACCTCTGGAATGTCAAGTCTGCCACATATTCTCTGGCATAATTAGGTCGTAATAACCCACTCAGTACAATTACTTAAACAAATTGTATGATGAATTAAATTCACAATGACTTTAGTTTTAATGATACATTTGTTAATGGCGAGAGTATAAGGAAAGATGGATTAATAGCATTCCAGAGCAATGATAAAATAGGCCTTGTAGCTGCAACTCTAATTATACGATGGTAATCCCAAAAGTAAGGTCTCCTATTTTTTATAAGTACATAGACCTGTTTATTTCAACATTGGTTTACATTAGTTTACAGATTGAACATTTAGCTATTTTTCGACATAATCACCATTTGTGTTGATGCATTTTGGTAGACGCTGTGGCAGTTTTTGTATGCCCATGTCATAGCAGCTCCCCGCCATGCTGTTCAGAAAGTTATGAACTGGCGTGTTTGTTGCTTGGTCTCAGGTGTAAAGTGGTATGCCCAGGTTTCGTCACCCGTGACAGTTGAGTCCAGAAAGTTGTCCTGTTCGGCTGCAAGGCGGTGAAGAAATGTGCGGGAAGCATCAACTCGTTGCCCCATGTGGTCCTCAGTCAGCATGCGTGGCACACATATTGTGCACACCTTCCGGTAGTTCAATGTTTCCGTTAAAATTCTGTGAGCAGTGCTTCGGGAAACCTCATGAACCAACGTGCAGAGTTCATCCAGGGTGATCCGCCGATCTTCACGCATGCTTTGCACAACGTTCAACACTGTCTCCTCAGAAATTGACGGTCTCCCGCTCCTTTGTTCGTCGTGAATTTCGGTCCTACCAACTGCAAACTCTGTGCACCACTTATGAACATTTTTGACATCCATGCACGATCCACCATACACTTTCGTCAATTGGCGATGGATTTCAATCGGCGCATTGCCCTTTGCGTTCAGAAACCGAATAACTGCGCGCAATTCGTGCTTGGCGGTAACATCCAACGGGAGCTCCATTCTCAACGGCTGTCAAGCCAAGACTGCGCATCTCAGCACGGCGTGCGCATATTTACACACAACGCATCAAGCACTCTTCAAAACAGTGAGACCAACCGCCACACAAACAGAGTTCTGTACTTATAAAAAAATAGGAGACCTCACTTTTGGGATTGCCCTCGTACATTGCTTAGCATAGCTGGCCTGCTCTTTTTCAGTAGCAGTCTACATCCTTCCCTTAAGGCAGTTATTTTCACCATGTGCTCAAGTTTTAGTTCTCTCCTCCGTTTTCCAGTTTTGTTTAATATGGTGCAGTTTAAATCTGTTCGACACATTGATGTTCTTTCCTGATACCTTTGGAATAAAGCTGTTTGCTGGAAAAATGATAACTTGGTAATAACTATATTTCATGGTATTGTGGAGAATAATATCCTAAAGCAAAACATAATACATAGCCGCAATATGTTGTAACGTTTTTGATGACTGTGATCCGCAGTCTGAGATCAGCAATCATACCTGCATATTACAACAGTCAATCTGATTTTGTTTTGGACAAATACTACACTCCTGGAAATTGAAATAAGAACACCGTGAATTCATTGTCCCAGGAAGGGGAAACTTTATTGACACATTCCTGGGGTCAGATACATCACATGATCACACTGACAGAACCACAGGCACATAGACACAGGCAACAGAGCATGCACAATGTCGGCACTAGTACAGTGTATATCCACCTTTCGCAGCAATGCAGGCTGCTATTCTCCCATGGAGACGATCGTAGAGATGCTGGATGTAGTCCTGTGGAACAGCTTGCCATGCCATTTCCACCTGGCGCCTCAGTTGGACCAGCGTTCGTGCTGGACGTGCAGACCGCGTGAGACGACGCTTCATCCAGTCCCAAACATGCTCAATGGGGGACAGATCCGGAGATCTTGCTGGCCAAGGTAGTTGAATTACACCTTCTAGAGCACGTTGGGTGGCACGGGATACATGCGGACGTGCATTGTCCTGTTGGAACAGCAAGGTCCCTTGCCGGTCTAGGAATGGTAGAACGATGGGTTCGAAGACGGTTTGGATGTACCGTGCACTATTCAGTGCCCCTCGACGATCACCAGTGGTGTACGGCCAGTGTAGGAGATCGCTCCCCACACCATGATGCCGGGTGTTGGCCCTGTGTGCCTCGGTCGTATGCAGTCCTGATTGTGGCGCTCACCTGCACGGCGCCAAACACACATACGACCATCATTGGCACCAAGGCAGAAGCGACTCTCATCGCTGAAGACGACACGTCTCCATTCGTCCCTCCATTCACGCCTGTCGCGACACCACTGGAGGCGGGCTGCACGATGTTGGGGCGTGAGCGGAAGACGGCCTAACGGTGTGCGGGACCGTAGCCCAGCTTCATGGAGACGGTTGCGAATGGTCCTCGCCGATACCCCAGGAGCAACAGTGTCCCTAATTTGCTGGGAAGTGGCGGTGCGGTCCCCTACGGCACTGCGTAGGATCCTACGGTCTTGACGTGCATCCGTGCGTCGCTGCGGTCCGGTCCCAGGTCGACGGGCACGTGCACCTTCCGCCGACCACTGGCGACAACATCGATGTACTGTAGAGACCTCACGCCCCACGTGTTGAGCAATTCCGCGGTTCGTCCACCCGGCCTCCCGCATGCCCACTATACGCCCTCGCTCAAAGTCCGTCACCTGCACATACGGTTCACGTCCACGCTGTCGCGGCATGCTACCAGTGTTAAAGACTGCGATGGAGCTCCGTATGCCACGGCAAACTGGCTGACACTGACGGCGGCGGTGTACAAATGCTGCGCAGCTAGCGCCATTCGACGGCCAACACCGCGGTTCCTGGTGTGTCCGCTGTGCCGTGCGTGTGATCATTGCTTGTACAGCCCTCTCGCAGTGTCCGGAGCAAGTATGGTGGGTCTGACACACCGGTGTCAATGTATTCTTTTTTCCATTTCCAGGAGTGTACATCTCTATATCTCCAAAATACCTACTGATGGAGGAAATTTAGCAGCTTATATTTATTAAAGCATATATTTATTCAAGTATAAGCATCACTGTCTTTTTACTGTTAGATGTTTCTCCCAGCGTAAATTATGTCTCACCCCGGCAACTACAAATATCATGATAGCCCCACAATGGTTAATATGTGATGCTGATGGAAGGCAACACACTCGAGCGTAAATTCTTAGGTGGTTCACTTAAAACTTTTTCTTCTTCTGCACTTAAGAAGTTAGTCAGCTGCCTGTTCTAGCTTCCCAGTTCGGTCCATCTTACACTATGTTCCCCTACAATCCTTAAGTTTGCTTGATGATACTGGTACTCGGATGTTATGAGTGTATGCATGCTGTGTGAAGTTTTGGAGTCATAGATCTATATTCTGGACTATGTAGCACATATTTAAAACGTGTAATTCACATGAAGACGATGGGTACGAAACTCATTGAACAGTTGCGATTAGATTTTATCACTGCGGAAATTGTTTTAGAATATCTTAGAATGGAAGATTGGGTATTTTTGGAAAATTGGAAAAACTGTAGTATATAGCACTGGGAGGTGGGAGTGCTTACAGAAAATATCTTGGTCTCATTCATGTCAGTCACATAGCGTTATGCCAAAGTGTCTTATGTCAACAATCATAGTAATATTGCCAGCCACTTTCTAAGTAGGATAGCCCTGCTACATCCTCTCACTATGGGGTCTGGAATAAGAATGAAAAGGTAATAAAAAGAGAAGGCGAGGGGTTGAGAAAAATTATTGTTAATTAACCCGATATTAAAATTTTTATCATTATTTATGAAATAAGTACCTAGTACCTAATCCCAAACAACTGCGTTCCTTTCACTTGAACGACGATTCTCATACAATTCGAATAAAAACATAGTACGGAGGGGAGAGGAACTTGATTCCTATTGCCCCTGAAGGATGTAATGCCGTTATCTGTCCCAGAACTGGTGAAGTGGATGGGTGACATTCACTTGCAATGGCCTAAGATGTGTGAAATCATCGTGTGTCAGGAGGGACGAGGGTTCCTCGAAGTCTTATCAGTTACCTTGGCGCACTAGAACAATGAACCTTTCGTTCCAGAACCCACACTGTCACACAACGTTTGAGTCGTAAGTCTTCCGTCTGGTTTGATGTGTTCCGGCACAGCTTCCGCTTCTGTGTGGACCTTGTCACTGCAAAGTAGCACTTGCATTCAATGTCGTCGATTTTTTATTATATTCCACTGTCTTGCCCTATAGATTTTGTCCACAGTGGCTCTCTCAGCTTTATGTCTCATTATCACACTTCTTCTTCTAGTCAGTGTATTTAATGTATTCCTTTCCTCGCCTATTCTGAGAATGACCATTCTTATCTTATCACTGCACTTAACTACAATCCTGGAAATTGAAATAAGAACACCGTGAATTCATTGTCCCAGGAAGGGGAAACTTTATTGACACATTCCTGGGGTCAGATACATCACATGATCACACTGACAGAACCACAGGCACATAGACACAGGCAACAGAGCATGCACAATGTCGGCACTAGTACAGTGTATATCCACCTTTCGCAGCAATGCAGGCTGCTATTCTCCCATGGAGACGATCGTAGAGATACTGGATGTAGTCCTGTGGAACGGCTAGCCATGCCATTTCCACCTGGCGCCTCAGTTGGACCAGCGTTCGTGCTGGACGTGCAGACCGCGTGAGACGACGCTTCATCCAGTCCCAAACATGCTCAATGGGGGACAGATCCGGAGATCTTGCTGGCCAGGGTAGTTGACTTACAAAAATGGTTCAAATGGCTCTGAGCACTATGGGACTTAACATCTATGGTCATCAGTCCCCTAGAACTTAGGACTACTTAAACCTAACTAACCTAAGGACAGCACGCAACACCCAGCCATCACGAGGCAGAGAAAATCTCTGACCCCGCCGGGAATCGAACCCGGGAACCCGGGCGTGGGAAGCGAGAACGCTACCGCACGACCACGAGATGCGGGCAGTTGACTTACACCTTCTAGAGCACGTTGGGTGGCACGGGATACATGCGGACGTGCATTGTCCTGTTGGAACAGCAAGTTCCCTTGCCGGTCTAGGAATGGTAGAACGATGGGTTCGATGACGGTTTGGATGTACCGTGCACTATTCAGTGTCCCCTCGACGATCACCTGTGGTGTACGGCCAGTGTAGGAGATCGCTCCCCACACCATGATGCCGGATGTTGGCCCTGTGTGCCTCGGTCGTATGCAGTCCTGATTGTGGCGCTCACCTGCACGGCGCCAAACACGCATACGACCATCATTGGCACCAAGGCAGAAGCGACTCTCATCGCTGAAGACGACACGTCTCCATTCGTCCCTCCATTCACGCCTGTCGCGACACCACTGGAGGCGGGCTGCACGATGTTGGGGCGTGAGCGGAAGACGGCCTAACGGTGTGCGGGACCGTAGCCCAGCTTCATGGAGACGGTTGCGAATGGTCCTCGCCGATACCCCAGGAGCAACAGTGTCCCTAATTTGCTGGGAAGTGGCGGTGCGGTCCCCTACGGCACTGCGTAGGATCCTACGGTCTTGGCGTGCATCCGTGCGTCGCTGCGGTCCGGTCCCAGGTCGACGGGCACGTGCACCTTCCGCCGACCACTGGCGACAACATCGATGTACTGTGGAGACCTCACGCCCCACGTGTTGAGCAATTCGGCGGTACGTCCACCCGGCCTCCCGCATGCCCACTATACGCCCTCGCTCAAAGTCCGTCACCTGCACATACGGTTCACGTCCACGCTGTCGCGGCATGCTACCAGTGTTAAAGACTGCGATGGAGCTCCGTATGCCACGGCAAACTGGCTGACACTGACGGCGGCGGTGCACAAATGCTGCGCAGCTAGCGCCATTCGACGGCCAACACCGCGGTTCCTGGTGTGTCCGCTGTGCCGTGCGTGTGATCATTGCTTGTACAGCCCTCTCGCAGTGTCCGGAGCAAGTATGGTGGGTCTGACACACCGGTGTCAATGTGTTCTTTTTTCCATTTCCAGGAGTGTATTTTATAACACCAAACCTCAAACTCTTCGACACTCTTATGTTCAGATTTTTTCACAGGTTATGATTCATTCCCATACAATGCTGTAATCCAGCCTTACATAACCAGAAATTTTTTCGTCAAATTGAGGCCTATGTTTGATACTAGTAGATTAATTTTATGGGGAAATGTCTTCTTTAACTGTGCTAGTCTGCTTTTTATGTCATCCATGCTCTGCTCGGCATGTATTATTTTGGTTGCGAGTAAAGAGAAGTCCTCCACTTTTTTCTATTAAGTGGTTCCCAATTTTATTGTTAAATTTGTCGCTAATCTCGTACGTGTTAACTCTCATTACTTTCGTTTTTCTTTAGTTTGTTCCCAAATCATATTCTGCGCTCGTTTCATAGTTCATTCCATTCCACAGGTTTCGTAATTCTTCGCCATTTCAACAGAGGGTAGTACATCATCAGTGATGTCTTTTTGCACAGAAATTTAATCTCACTTCTGAATTTATCTTTTATTTCCTTCCCTGCTTCGTTCGACAGTGTAGAGAATGAGCATTAGGTTATACTTATTACTCAGTTTTTCATGTCCACCATATACAGGAATAACTATTTGTGTTTCTCTCTGAAGCACAATACGATGTAGTTGTGCCCTTATCACCAGCTACATATTTCTGTTGATCAGACAGTACAGAGTCTGCTGTGCTGCAGATCATCGGCCTTCCAACACGAAATGGTAGATCTTACTTAGCTTCAGTGGGTTGGAAATAACAGTCAATGAGTTGCAAAATACAGGTTTATTAAACACTGACGCCGGCCGAAGTGGCCGGGCGGTTCTAGGCGCTACAGTCTGGAGCCGCGCGACTGCTACGGTCGCAGGTTCGAATCCTGCCTCGGCCATGGATGTGTGTGATGTCCTTAGGTTACTTAGGTTTAAGTAGTTCTAAGACTGATGGCCTCAGAAGGTAAGTCCCATCGTACTCAGAGCCACTTGAACCATTAAAAAAAAAAAAAAAAAAAAAAAGGAAAAAAAAACTGACCATGGTTTTCACTTTTTTAAAAACTGTTTTCTTCAGAAGGTACTGCATGTAGAATCACGTTATTTGTATCCAGTGTGGCAGTCGTTGATTCTGTCTAGTGCATGTCCGTGTCATACCCTCAATCATCATTTAGAATATATGATATAAAAGTAGTAGCTGTCTATTGTAAAGGTTTGTCTTTCTGTTCTGCTCTGCTTCCCAGTGGATGTTCCTAGCTCTTGGCATCATGTGTCATACGAGCTCAATAGCAATAACTCAAAAACACGAGATGTTTTCCTTCAGTTCACAGTATCATATTTCACCCAATAAGAAATATTTTATTGGGACTAGGAATTAAATTTGTCTTCAGATTAGTTAAAGATTTAATTTTTTCCCCTTTGAACGTCCTCCATGTGTTATGATGGACAGAACAAATAAAATTTCCTTATTAAATAAAATGTTCTCGGGTTTCTAACCACGTCAATTGCTTAAAACTACACGAGCTTTCGGCCAAGCACTCATTGGCCATTGTCAAGTGGTATGACTGCCAGTGGGCTGTTGGTGCGCCATTATATACGCTAGATGCCGGTTGTGACGTCACTGGTGCCCGTGACATTGCCATATATGTGCATGTTTTGAGTCGGCGTTCGATGTGCCCTCTTCAACCTCGCGATCGCTGGATCTCACGCAGCGCTGAGCTGTAAGCCACCGTCTCTATTCAGGGTGTTTGTGGTAATTTTTATTTTAATAGCTTCCTGTATTAAACTGTCCCAGAAGCCGTTAGTGCGAGCCACGACAGAGGCATCGTCAAATTTTATGTGGTGATGGTTTTCTAACGCATGCTCAGCTAACGCAGATGTCTCTGGATAGCGTAGGCGATAATACCTCTCATGTTCTTTCCTGCTTTGTTCCACATTGCGCACTTTTTGTCCGATGTACTTCTGGCCACACAAGGTATTTCGTAGATTCCAGGTGTTTTGAGACCTACTGCGTCTTTAACTGGTCTCAGTAATTGACGGATTTTCGTTGGAGACCTGAAGATTGATTTGATGTTGTGTCTTTTCAACAGGCGGCTTATCTTGCCCGACACAGAGCCACAGAATGGCAGCAAAGCAAGTTTCCTTTCCTCCTCTTCGTCGGTGGTCTTATTCTGATATTTCCCAGAAATCACTTATTTCATTTGATGGGCGCTGTAGCCGTTATTCCTGAAAACCTTGCGTAGGTGGCTCAGTTCATGGGGCAGGTTATCGTCGTCTGATATTACTCTTGCACGATGCACCAATTTTTGTAATACTGTGCGCTTCTGTGCTGGATGATGATGGCTGGTGGCGTGCAGGTACAGGTCTGTGTGGGTGGGTTTTTTGTAGACGCTGTGGCCAAGGCACTCATTTAGTTTACGGTGGACAAGGACGTCGAGGAAGTGCAATGCACTATCTTTTTCCACTCAGCGCCGCGTGGGATCCAGCAATCGCGAGGTTGAAGAGGGCACATCGAACGCCGACTCAAAACATGCACATATATGGCAATGTGACGGGCAACAGTGACGTCACAGCCGGCAGCTAGCGGTATATAAGGGCTCACCAACAGCCCACTGGCAGTCATACCACTTGACAATGGCCAAGGAGTGCTTGACCGAAAGCTCGTGTAGTTTTAAGCAATTGACGTGGTTGGAAACCCGAGAACATTTTATTCAATGTTATCGCCGTGAGACATTGCATTCATACAAAATTTCCTTATATTAATATATACGAAATATATGATATAAAAACATCATTCTACAGTGTCGCCTCGTCAAAAAATTGATTTATCAAACATCCTCGTATACAAATATTTCTTCCCTGAAAGTCCGCCTACGATTCATACATGATTTATGATACTGAAGGGCCTACGCTATTGAAACGTGGACAATAAACGATAAAGACCTGAAGAGAATAATAGCCTATGAAATATAGTGCTACAAAAGAATACTGTAAATTAGACGCATAAACTGGATAAGCAGGGTAGCGTTTTCTGTAACTGATA
Source organism: Schistocerca piceifrons (assembly GCF_021461385.2). Lineage (NCBI taxonomy): Eukaryota > Metazoa > Arthropoda > Insecta > Orthoptera > Acrididae > Schistocerca > Schistocerca piceifrons. The sequence goes on along the minus strand of NC_060143.1, from coordinate 322,066,739 downwards.
CAGGCAAAACCTTCCAAAAATGATACTCCAGTTTGTTCATAAGACAATCATACCTATCATAAATGTTCCTACTGTTAGTAATAATACCACTGTTTAGAAGTAGTTTGTCACAGTTTTTCCATTATCAGCTTCAATTTGGTAGTAAAAATAATTTTGACAAACAGCACTTTCAGAATGTAAATAAATGTGCACACATCTGTACAACGTTCGCCACACTTATGCAAGTATTGACTCAGTACCCGCAAAATTTGTGTTACATGCACAGAAAACTAACTTTGCGCTATTTGTTGAATTATTCATTATTGTCATATTTATTGTATTGAGATAATTATCAGCAGTCAATATATTCCTTAAATATGATACGCTATACGCTCCACGCCCAAAAGTGATTGTCGCCTATGTTACAGCCCCAGCCTCACAGTGGTGTACCATGGGTTGCCACCCTTACCATACGACAAAAATCCAACCGCCAGAGACGAAACCTCCAGCAGTAATTTCATTGCTGGAAAAGAAAACCCTCCAATCAGTAGGCCAAACGCAGGAGAATCAGAAGACTACACTTGTGAGAAAAGCTGCGGCAAGTACACAAAAACGATTCAGACATCTCTTTAATGAGTGACGGTAGTGAGGATGTTGTCGATCTCTTCGGAGAACCGACGGTAGATCCTATAGTATTGACAAATACATCGTATGTTGATGGAAGAGATTACATCTTGGCTAAGTTTATCGGATGAAGGAAGAATTCATACAGCTACATATATGTTTGCACATCATAAAAATTCTGGAAAATGACCTAGAAATTAGGTCTCTAAATTCTGTGTAAATAAACGAAAGAGTTTTTCGGGTTGTTAGATTATCCAGGGATTGTCACCCATGGAGAGTGAAATGGGATGTCAGGACAGCAGTAGATTTTTTGAATTTAACTTCTTTTTTCTAGCCCTCGGCTGTAGTACGTCAGGAACAGCTTATTGAAAGCGGCCAGTTGCCTCTCATATGAAGCAATATACGTCCAGCATTGCTGACAGTCCAAAGAGTGGGGCCAAGCATGGCGTCACTCGAATACCACTGAGGTATGTCTCTGGCTGTGTCCGTGGCGACAGTGCAGCAGTGCAGCTGACGGTTCCATGACCTCCCTCCAGCGAGCAGGAAGCTCTACGTTCTAGTGGCCGCTGCTTTCGTGATACAGGGCTGACTGCTCTGTACAGTGGTCAAACAGTGGACCACTATTGCATTCCGGGATGTCACACCAGGTGTCACAGGTTCGCAGTGCAGGCTGTGATAATGAGATGAGAATATTCTAGTACAGGAATAACTGAGTGCTTATACGCTCCAGACTATGTTTATTCAGGGCTTAAGGAATATGCTCTAAACACGTCTGTGGTGGCAAGTGAGAAAAGGCTTCCGTCCTTCCGCTAGCGTATTGCAGCATTGGCTGTTGCTATACTGCACCCAGCTGGTTCTGGTTGGCACCGCCTGAGGGCTCTGTTTCTCTTCGCAACGCATAACATTCTTGCGTGCCTGCGGCTGGCTATGTTGCAACTCACTTCCGCTATGGCATACTTTCTGATTGCAAATCAGCTTATACTCGCTAACATCTACATTTTTTCCTTGTAGTTACTCTTTTTCTTTCAATGATACATACGAATTTTGTGATTTTTTTGTCATATCTAGGTTTCCTTGCCCTAACGGAAATATGTTAAATCGGATTGGAGAGAAAGGAGTTATATGGTATAACATCCTGAAGCATCGAGGCGTAGTTAATTGGGTAGTGGAGGGGAGTATGTGTTGCCTTCAGAATTTCGAAGATTTTATCAACGTTATCTACCTGCATGAGTAGCTGAGTGCGCTAAAGCGTGCTGCCGTTGTGACATGAGGACACAAACCAGCCCTATATCGAATCTGTCTCGTTGATTAATAACGAGGGCTAGTGAGTCAGCCAGACTGGATGTCGTTTTTAGGCGATTTTCCACATCCAACTAGGTAAGTACTGGGCTGTTAACCACTTTCTGTCTCAGTTGCACATTACGCAAATATTTAGACAACGTTGCAACACTTAAACACGAGATCTAGACTAGATACAGATAGATGAGGATAAGGAAATTCTTCTTGGGGCATTGGTGGCTTCAGGAAGGGCAATGGGCCACCAAATGCAGTTACATTGAGAAAATCTGTATAACAATGCCGAACTTGTAGAGAAACGGGAACAGCAACTGGAAAAGAAATACGAGGGTTGTCCAGAAAGTAAGTTTCGATTGGTCGCTAAATGGAAACCACATCGAAAATCAGAAACATTTTATCTGCAGGAGTTAGCTACACTTTCCAGGTACTTCCCTACATAGTCGCTGCTCCGACTTAGACATTTGTCGGAGCGTTATACCAAATTTCCAACACAGTGGTCATAGAAGGCAGCCACCTGTGCTTTCTGATAATTCTCAACGCTGGTCCATAGCGCTTAGCCTGCGCCCAAATGTTGAAACGGGAACAGCAACTGGAAAAGAAATACGAGGGTTGTCCAGAAAGTAAGTTTCGATTGGTCGCTAAATGGAAACCACATTGAAAATCAGAAACATTTTATCTGCAGGAGTTAGCTACAGTTTCCAGGTACTTCCCTACATAGTCGCTGCTCCGACTTAGACATTTGTCGGAGCGTTATACCAAATTTCCAACACAGTGGTCATAGAAGGCAGCCACCTGTGCTTTCTGATAATTCTCAACGCTGGTCCATAGCGCGTAGCCTGCGCCCAAATGTTGTCTTCGTATCCAGCGTTTCATGTGAACAGAGATGATACTCAGGACGAGCCATTTTGGGCTGTGTTGTGGGTGACCGAACTCTTCTCAACGAAAAGGCTGCAGGAGCGTCTTCACTGCCCCTGTAGAGTGCGGCTGAGAATTTCCATGAAGAAGGAAGCGGGTGGCAGTTCTGGTAGGCGGGCTGCATTCGTTAAGCTGTAGCTTCTCAGTGGGCCCTCCTACTTGGCGGGAGACATCGTTGTTCTAGGCACCTATATTCGCTCACAGTGCACCCACAACTGAAAAGAGCGTCTTGGTGCGATCGATGGTCATACTAGAGACACTACCCAACACATCTGTGCAAAGCTTCATCAGGTTTTCACTGTGGTGGCCATTTTGCGACAGATCTGAACTTACTTTCAGGACAACCCTCGTATTACAGTCAACATTATCAAACACGTTCTATAAATCTACAGTTGCTATAAATGACTTCTAAGATAAGCAGTAGTGCCAGTATCACTTTCTTGTTCTTGTATTTCTCGGAATCCAAAATCAACTGACCTGAGGTCGACATTTACCAACCTTTAGATTCTCCTGTAAATAATTCCTGTGAGTATTCTGCATCAATGTTTCAAATTGACAGTTCGTTAATATTCATACCTGACTAAAGCCTTCTAGTTTACAAGCCAAATAACTTCGAATGAAACACTCGAGCTTTCGACAGCTGTCACCGCCATCGACGTCAGCAATAAAAGACAACTGACTACCGGGGCTGGCACAGTTTTGCGCTTGTAAAAGTGCGACTGCAGCGTCTGGAATCTTCCAGTCAAGGTCGACACATGCAAGGAAAGGCTAGTTGGGCAGCTCCAGTATGCCACAGGATCGATGACGTCAGGTGGTGACAAGGGCCTGCGCCACGTTCGAAACTTTCCCTCCCGCCTCTCTACAAGAATCAACTTAATTCACGCCTACCACCGCGAAAGACTGCAAGGACACAAATATTCAAGTGTCAGCATCTGGCCTTTTTTGACACCTTAGAAAGTTTTTTGAATAAAGGTCTGCTTTCTTTTCAGTCTTGCTGATGTTTAAGAGACGAAGAACGTATGTTTGGGTAGTTGGCACGCAATAACAACTCCTTCATTTAGCTATGTATGCGCAGGGAGCTCTGGCGGGCGGCTTGACCAGCGTAGCGGTGATGTCGTGGCTGATCCTGGGCGGTCAGGCGTACCAGGCCAGCGGCGACATCCGCTTCGCCACCAAGCCCCTCTCCACTGACGGCTGCCGCTACGCTTTCGACCGCGTCCACAACGGCTCTGTCGCCGTCACAGTCGACTATCAGAACAGGTGAGTGGAACAGCAGGTGCCTGACGGTCCAGTGTATGAAATTAATTTAGGGATTAACAACGAGTATGGGTGCCATGTAAAACTTAAATAATACTGTATCCTCAAAAATACTCTAGATATTGCGCACATAATCAGTTAATTCACTTGTTAGACAAAACAGTGCTTTACTTGGAATGCCAGGCGGAAACAATTTCAGCCGAATTAAAGCTGTTAAAACGCCTGAATCATCGTGCTGCTCGTAAGGGTGGCACAAGATTTAGTATACTGTGAAACCTCGCTTGTCATTAATCACGATTTCCGAGTCACCAAGAGTACAGTATTTGATACTCTGAAAGGAATAACGGCAACAGTCGGCGATGAAAATCATTGAATGAAAATGAGCCGACCTACATACACTGGTCCTGGTACTGTATCAGTTAACAAGCCAAGACTGAACTGTACTGTACTGTGATGCCCCTGTTTGTTGTGAGCGAGAAATGATATCAAGTGAAAGAAGACACTAGCGTTCGTGCACAAAACGTTAGATACGCTACGTGGAATGGATAAAGGAGATCTGTTGAAAGACATTGCTGCTGTTGGAATTGCAAAGGTGTTAGGAAGTTTAACATCCCAGATTGCTCAGATATAGGCGTTAAGGGAATAAATCACAGTGGTGCTGGATGTAATCGATTTCTGATGACAAAATTATTGCCATTTGTTCGTCTGCAGGGTAGTGAAGATGGATTAGCTGACAAAGTTGGCGCTGAAGCTGAAGACATTACGAGACACACAGAAACAACAACGTAGCGTAACAAAACAATACTTTACTTGGAATGCCAGGCGGAAACAATTTCAGCCGAATTAAAGCTGTTAAAACGCCTGAAACATCGGGCTGCACGTAAAGGACGTATGAAACTGACCCAAAAGAAACCTGCGTATTATTTAACTGTCTAGAACTTATTGTTTTATTTTCAACATCTCGTAAAAATGTATATGGCGCGTCGAGTAGTCCCATGTTCGATATGTCGGAGGAATACAGTGTTGTAAATGCGATTTTCACGTCATGAAATACTGATCTGTCCTATCCTCGGAGCATGGAGGTGCCATTCGATATTCAAGGACAATTGAGTAGCATGTCGTAAATTGCGATTGCGTACCCATTTCTATTCCTCCGATTACAGCGCCATCTGTGGCGAAACGAAGAAAATGCTTCGGACATAGAGTATGTAGGTTTTACAGTAGAATCGTAATCTGAAATAAAAAACGGGGATTTGCACTGAAGATTTTAAAGCTGTCCTCCACCACCCCTCTCCTCGCCAACGACGATACGGTTGGGGGGGGGGACAACGACGATACGGTTGGGGGGGGGGGGGGGGAATCAAGTGTGGTATCGTTGAATGTCCCCCTGCAACAGAAACAAGTTGTTATAATTTTTTGTGATCTCATGTGTCGTTTTCGACACATTCCAATGTCTTCAGTTAAAATAAACACGCTATATGTATCAGATCCTTGATAGTGATACTCCACGTATGGCCTTACAATAATTAAAAATCGCTTGTGGTTCCTGTCTCCCAGCTGGGACATCGGCACAACATGTCGTATGATTTAATTATGTGGTATTTTATTTGTGACATGCTGGTGTCTCTGCCTACTTTTTATCACGATTTGACGCAACATCACTATATGTGACTTCCAGTGCTGTAGAAATGACGTACATGTAATAATGTTACGAGATCCGATGATGACAGCTTAGGTCTTCCGAAACCGGTAATAGTAATAAAAAGAATTTCAAGCAATCTTGGAAAACTCGATTCTCAAGTATAGTATAACTATAGATGATAGTAAAAACGTTCGTAGTCATTTCACAAAAAAATGGACTTTTACGGTAGGTGTTGTCGCCCACTTTATGCGCTGCTTAGAACAGCATTTTTTGTGAGAAGACTATAGCAGAGAGAGGCCATAGTTATGGTTCTCTGGCTCAGTGGTTATGTGCCAGGGTTCAGATTCAAAAAGGTAGGCTCCGGTCCAAAGTGGATTCTAGGATTCTTTTCGTACACCCCTGGCATTGATATGTTAGTGTGAAACATGTCAAGAAATTCTCTATTGTTAAGGTGAGTAAGCTAGTTCTAAAATGGGAAAAAGGTGAGTGCATACTAAAGGCAACATGACCATCCTTACTAAAGTCCTCTGGTGTGCAAACCAACCTTCAAGGTGAGGATAGCTTCTCTTTTTAACGTCAAAACGAAGTTCCAATCTGTAGCAGTACTTTTTGGAACAGAAGACGTAAAAGTAACAGTGTTTCTGTTACGCCAGAAGACAGATTCCCAATTTGGAGAGTTTGGAGCGACAGGTATGCTATTTTTTACTATTGTGTTTTGTTGTTGCGGTCATCAGTCCGAAGGCTGGTTTGACGCAGGCCTGCTTGCCACTCTAAACTGTGCAAGCCTTTTCACTTCCGAACAACTACTGCAATCTACGTCCTTCTGAATCTGCTTACTGTATTCCTGTATTCATCTCTTGGTCGTCCTCTACGATTCTTACCCTCCCCCCCCCCCCCCCCCCCCACCACTTCCCTCCAATACTAAACTGGTGACCCCTGATGTCTCGGAATGTGTCCTGTAGTCAAGTTGTGCAACAAATTTCTTGTCTCCACAATTCTGTTTTCTGCCTCCTTATTGTTTATGTAATCTACCCATCTAATTTTCAGCGTCCTTCTGTAGTAACACATTTCAAAAGCCACTATTCTTCTCTTGTCTAAACTATTTATCGTCAAAGTGTTACTACCATACATGGCTACACTACATAAAAATGTCTTCAGAACAGACTGCCTAACACTACACTCGATGTTAAAAAATTTGTCTTCTTCAGAAACGATTTTCTTGCCGTTGCCAGCCTTCATTTTATGTCCTTGCAGATTGCAGTAGTTATTTTGCTGCCCAAACAGCAAACTTCATCTACTGCCTTTAGTGTCTCGTTTCCTAATCTGATTCTCAAAGCATCAACCGATTTAGTTCGACTGCATTTGATTATCATTGTTATCCTTTTGTTAATGTTGATCTTACATCCTACTTTCAACACACTGTACATTCCCTTCAACCGCTCCTCCAAGTTCGTTGCTGTCTATGACAGAATTACAGTCTCATCGGCAATCCTCGAAGTTTCTATTTCCTCTTCCTGAATTTTAATTCTTACTGCAAATTTTTATTTGGTTTCCCTTCGTACTTCTATTATAATTTCTGTGCTTCAGTGGTCAAGAGTTTTCAAAAGAAGCAGAATTAGTAGTGGATGTCTTTTGTTATGGGCCTGGAACTAAAGTGAGTGAACTGCTTGTTAGCTAAAGTACCTGATACAGAATGTAACTAGAGCTGCAGTTTCGAATCGTAAGTCACGTGAAACTTACTATTTAGCTCCCAGAGTTGACACAGTACGGTCACATAGGGCACTGAACGGGCATTTGGCGGTTGCTCAGAGCACTGCTCTAAGATCTCGCAGGCGGCGCCTTGTCGACGTCGGCAGCCGCAGCAGGCGGCATCCTCGGAATTCCTACCTTTCGTCTTTATTTGTGTGCTAGAAATGTGATTTTGGACTGAAAAGCTTTTGGATTTTCTTAGAAGACAAGGGAGTAATGTTTGTGGCAAGGACAAAATAATTTCCTCTCTTTGAATCAAATTTATTGAGGCTACTGTACAGCTTCACTTCAGTACGGAAAGAATATCTGTCGAATGACGTGATGAAAGGAGCCGCTCGTTCTTTTCAGGGAGTATTCCTGAGTGAATGTTACCTCTCTAACAACCGCATACCACCCACAGTTAAAATCGAAATCAGTCAGAGTGGTTCTCGGTCAAGATAGTCATTGTTCTCACTTTTGCCACATCGCTTGAGCGTACACATTACCGACTCGCAGGTTTCCGTCATCTCATAACTTTAAGAATGTTTGTTGCACGCATTTTCAAGAATTAATGCCATTGTATTACTTCATCCATCGGTGTTCGGCAACATTTAATCAAGTTAATGCCCCGACACTATTTTACACACTCACGAGCAAACACGCCAGTTTCTCGATGCCCTTGCCTCCTCTTACAGTTCGCGACGCCACACGGCGTCCGGCTATTTGCGGTACTTCTCAGCGGATCTGGCTCGCTTCTGCGTCTTTCCTTCAATAGACTAGTACTGTTTGGAATCATCTTTAGACACTCCCATCTCCCACAGAGAGAGAGGGGGGGAGACAGAAAGAGAGAGAGAGAGAGAGGGAGAGAGAGAGAGACTCTCTAGTCGGATTTCGGTTTGATACTTTTAAGTCCTTTTCATTATTTCTGTAAACTTTAAATTTTGGCTTCCTTGCCGCCTCCCACCACTCAGATGGCTTCCTCGTCACGTTCTCTCACTCTGGCCTCCAAGCAATGCGCAACGCAGATTGTCCTACGTGCCGCCATATTACGCACTCTTTCGTCATCCACATAAAATTCAGAAAAAAAAATCATCGCCTCTTAAATGAAGCATGATCGTTACAGCTTCATAACGACTAATAATTCCAGAAATATGGACATTCAAAGTCAATACTTCCTCATTAAAATACCGAAAAAGAACGAGTTACAAATTAAGGATGAACCGAAGATAAACAAGATCGGCCACGCGGTGCTAGAAGGAATCGACATCAAACCAAAAACGATTAAATAATGTAGCACAGAGGACAACGTCGCTTCTATGGCTCTGACTATTTAAAATAAAGAGCCAGTGTCATGTCAAAATTATATGTCAGTCCCCTAACAACCTGTTCTGCAATACTACACCTTTCCGAAGTAGTGAAGTCATATGAAATACTTCTAGCAATGTTTTTCCTCCACTTCTTTAGTCTCTTCATTGTGTTGTAGAGGTTGCCTACTCTCTGCTGTCTGTCAGGATGCAGGCCGAAGAAGCTGTGAGGCGTCGCCAGACGCAGTGAAACAGGATTAAGTATTACTTCATTCATTTGTCTGAATGCATCTCGTCGCCTTGTCTTCGGCAGTGGCTGGTGGCTTAGCAAGCCGACGAGGGATCTGCTGAACCCAGTGGCTGCCTCAGGCTGACGTATCAAGCTTCATCAACCCTGCACCCACAGCAGTGACTTCTAGTAAGTAGGTTGTCGCCTGTGGTGTGGAACGTGTACCCAGTCGGAAGCTCTGATCGAAGATGGCGGTGGCTTCAGTGCATGTGTGTTGTCTCTCACACGCCCTTCTGGGAGTACACTGTACATCCCACATCCTGCCCATGTTGTCCTATTGGATGGATGGCGATGTCGTATGCCTTGAGGTTGTATTGAATGCTGATCCTGGCCTTTGGTAGGCTGCCTGACCCAAGTTGTGCTAGAGTTCAGAGCAGTTTGTGCTGCAAGCTCCAAAAGGTGTTGGTAGGCCCCTGTTCTACCCATCAGTAGCAGCTGGTTCTGGAGGATGGCTTCTATCATTTGTTGCTACTAATCGCTGGTCATCTCGTAAGTTGGCAGGAATATGAGTGGTACTATAGTAATCTCAGACACAAGATATTAGCATACAATAATCAGATAATCGAGTGCGTACGACGTGAATGTCGTTCATTTTACTGATCGACTGACACTAGCCTAACGAGGTAGACCATTTATGGCGCTGAGGAGAGACTCTGCCTGTTGACATCATTCTTCATGACCAAATCGATTCTGCTCTTTACGAGTTGTTAGCGAAAAATGGTTCAAATGGCTCTGAGCACTATGGGACTCAACATCTGAAGTCATAAGTCCCCTAGAACTTAGAACTACTTAAACCCAAGTAACCTAAGGACATCACACACATCCATGCCCGAGGCAGGATTCGAACCTGCGACCGTAGCTGTCGAGCGGTTCCAGACTGAAGCGCCTAGAACCGCTCGGCCACACCGGCCGACGAGTTGTTAGCGCTCTTCCGTTCTGCTACGTTTGCTTAGCCACTTTGTATGTGTTTTAACTGGTTAGTCACACCCTTGCTGGGTGTTGTTGCATTTTCCTTAGCACTTTCTATACCATGTTTCGAGAGCAATGGAGGCAGAGTGGTCTGCACTCATCACTCTGCTGAGCTCACTCGCACTCACACACAGAAGTGTGTTGCACTTTTTTTGACCGACTAACCACGTCGTAGTGTTTACGCTTAGTGGCTGGCTCGTATTGGTACTTCCATGTGCTTGAACAATCTCGTTCTGTCTGGAGTTAATTTCTTCTGTTGGAGAAGGGAGCATCATGGTCTCGGGAATGTTTTCGTACCATTACCTGGTTGATTTCGTCATTCTGGAAAGCGCAGTGGATCAACACAAGTATGCCTCTATCCTTGGGGATCATATTCACTCCTACATTCAGTTTGTTTTCCACGGAAGGATGGTATCTACACCAGGTTCAAATGGTTCAAATGCCTCTGAGCACTATGGGACTTAACATCTGTGGTCATCAGTCCCCTAGAACTTAGAACTACTTTAACCTAACTAACCTAAGGACACCACACACATCCATGCCCAAGGCAGGATTCGAACCTGCGACCGTAGCGGTCGCGCGGTTCCAGACTGAAGCGCCTAGAACCGCTCGGCCACTCTGGCCGGCATCTACACCAGGAATATGCAACGTGTTACACTGTTCGCAGTGTACATACGTGGCTCGATGTTCACCGCAATCGGTTTACTGTAGTCCCCTGGTCCCCAAACTCCCCGGATTAAAGCCCAATCGAGAATTTGTGGGACCATCTCGATCAGGCTTTTCCGATCACGGATCCTCAACCGAGACATCTAGCGCTGCTGGCCACGACACTGGAGCTGGTATGGCTTCACGTCCCTGTAGGTACCTTCCAGAACCTCATTGATACTCTTTCTGCACGACTCTCAGATTCGTAACTTTACAGGTTTAATTACAGAGAATTGAACACTTTATGAGTTCAGCAGGCAGAAAGGCACAGCCGTACGCTTAAGCTGAATGTCACAGATTTCACTCAGATTGCTACCGACCAGCAAATGTTCAGAGCCCTGCCTTGCCCCCATTCGCAAAATTCATCATTAGTGATACCCCACTTTTTCAGATTAGTCTTGCACGTTGTCACCCCTGTTATCAACCTGTTGAGGGGTCTTTAACTTCCTGTATTGGAGATGGCAGCCTGATGGTGGCTTCTCTTTTCCTATCCGTAATCCTCCAGGAGACTTTGTACGCCGCAGCTCAGTTTGGCAGGCTTCTGCTGAACTTGGAATTGGTGCTGCTGTAAGTAGGAAGCTCTGTCTGGATTTTAGTCGAGGTGGATAGGCGTGAGTTCCGAACAATGAACGCCTTGGCTCTGTTTATTGCTTCTTCTTTTCATTCTCTTCTGCTACTTTTCATATCCGGAGGTGCTGCATTCATGAATGGAAATATCTTGTTGACCGGGGTTGATCTTATACACCCTGTGAGTATGTGGCTTGTCTCATGAAGAGCTACATCAGCTTGGTTAGCATGTGCAGAATTCCTCCAGAATGATGCTGTGTACTCCGTAGCAGAGAACACAGAGCAAGTGCGGATGTACAGAGGACGGTGGCTGCGTTCCCAAAAACACAGTTGTTAGTCGTACTCACTCGAGTGAAAGTGGCTTCATTAGTAAACACTATTAATAGGATTACCCTCCTGTTTGCAATTTACTATCGAGAAAATTCCAGTCGTCGTCCTTCGTCTCCTTCTCGAATGTGATGAAAACACTGTAAACTATGATAGAGGCAACACATACTTAATGTCCGCCGTATTCTTGTAGAAGTCAAGGTCTGTTTGTTGAAGAGCTACGTTCTACCAACTGAGTTGTTGTTGTTGTTGTGGTCTTCAGTCCTCAGACTGGTTTGATGCAGCTCTCCATGCTACTCTATCCTGTGCAAGCTTCTTCATCTCCCAGTATCTACTGCAGCCTACATCCTTCTGAAACTGCTTAGTGTACTCATCTCTTGGTCTCCCTCTACGATTTTTACCCTCCACGCTGCCCTCCAGTACTAAATTTGGGATCCTTTGATGCCTCAGAACATGTCCTACCAACCGATCCCTTCTTATAGTCAAGTTGTGCCACAAACTCCTCTTCTCCCCAATTTATTCAATACCTCCTCATTAGTTATGTGATCTACCCATCTAATCTTCAGCATTCTTCTGTAGCACCACATTTCGAAAACTTCTATTCTCTTTTTGTCTAAACTATTTATCGTCCACGTTTCACTTCCATACATGGCTACACTCCATACAAATACTTTCAGAAACGATTTCCTAACACTTAAATCAATACTCGACGTTAACAAATTTCTCTTCTTCAGAAACGCTTTCCCTGCCATTTCCAGTCTACATTTTATATCCTCTCTACTTCGACCATCATCAGTTATTTTGCTCCCCAAATAGCAAAACTCCTTTACTACTTTAAGTGTCTAATTTCCTAATCTAATTCCCCCAGCATCACCCGAATTAATTCGACTACATTCCATTATCCTCGTTATGCTTTTGTTGATGTTCATCTTATACCCTCCTTTCAAGACACTGTCCATTCCGTTCAACTGCTCTTCCAAGTCCTTTGCTGATTCTGACAGAATTACAATGTCATCGGGGAATCTCAAAGTTTTTATTTCTTCTCCATGAATTTTAATTCCTACTCCGAATTTTTCTTTTCTTTCCTTTACTGCTTGCTCAATATGCATATTGAATAAGATCTGGGATAGGCTACAACCCTGTCTCACTCCCTTCCCAACGTCTGTTTCCCTTTCATGCCCCTCGACTCTTATAACTGCCATCTGGTTTCTGTACAAATTGTAAATAGCCTTTCGCTCCCTGTATTTTACCCCTGCCACCTTCAGAATTTGAAAGAGAGTATTCCAATCAACATTGCCAAAAGCTTTCTCTAAGTCTACAAATGCTAGAAACGTAGGTTTGCCTTTCCTTAATCTATTTTCTAAGATAAGTCATAAGGTCATTATTGCCTCACGTGTTCCAAAATTTCTACGGAATCCAAACTGATCTTTCCCGAGGTCAGCTTCTATCAGTTTTTCCATTCGTCTGTAAAGAATTCGCGTTAGTATTTTGCAGCTGTGACTTATTAAACTGATAGTTTGGTAATTTTCACATCTGTCAACACCTGCTTTCTTTGGGATTGGAATTATTATATTCTTCTTAAAGTCTGAGGGTATTTCGCCTGTCTCCTACATCTTGCTCACCAGTTGGTAGAGTTTTGTCAGGACTGGCTCTCCCAAGGCTGTCAGTAGTTCTATTGGAATGTTGTCTACTCTCGGGGCCTTGTTTCGACTTAGGTCTTTCAGTGCTCTGTCAAACTCATCACACAGTATCATATATCCCATTTCATCTTCATCTACATCCTCTTCCATTTCCATGATATTGTCCTCAAGAATATCGCCCCTGTATAGACCCTCTATATACTCCTTCCACCTTTCTGCTTTCCCTTCTTTGCTTAGAACTGAGTTTCCATCTGAACTCTTGATATTCATGGAAGTGGTTCTCTTTTCTCCAAAGGTCTCTTTAATTTTCCTGTAGGCAATACCTATCTTACCCCTCGTGAGATAAGCCTCTACATCCTTACATTTGTACTCTAGCCATCCCTGCTTAGCCATTTTGCACTTCCTGTCGATCTCATTTTTAAGACGTTTGTATTCCTTTTTGCCTGCACTTACTGCATTTTTGTATTTTCTCCTTTCATCAATTAAATTCAGTATCTGTTCTGTTACTCAAGGATTTCTACTAGCCCTCGTCTTTTTACCTACTTGATCCTCTGCCGCTTTCACTATTTCATTCCTCAAAGCTACCCATTCTTCTTCTACTGTATTTCTTTCCCCCATTTCTGTTAATTGTTTCCTTACGCTCTCCCTGAAACTCTGTACAACCTCTGGTTCTTTCAGTTTATCCAGGTCACATCTCCTTAAATTCCCACCTTTTTGCAGTTTCTTTAGTTTTAATCTACAGTTCATAACCAATAGATTGTGGTCAGAGTCCACATCTGCCCTTGGAAATGTGTTACAATTTAAAACCTGGTTCCTAAATGTCTGTCTTACCATTATATAATCTATCTGAAACCTTTTAGTATCTCCAGGGTTCTTCCATGTATACAACCTTCTTTCATGATTCTTGAACCAACTGAATAATGAGTTCTATTTCATCCACACACTGTCCATCTGCACGTTCATATGAAAAACACTGATGGAAAATAATTGCAATACCAAGAAGTTGTGCTACATAATCGAAACTTGGCAGACGTGTTTCTACTTCTGAAAGATGTGAGGCTAGTAGCGCCTCTATAAGGAAGCAAATCAAGTTCGCTTTAAATACACGCCGTAACAGTCGTCAAAGTTAGTTACCCCTGAGAGTGGACATGGTGAGCTGATGTTAGTCTAGAACGCCCTTCGGGCAACAAAGACGCCATTATCAAAACCTCATTGAATTCGAACGTGGGCGTGTTCAAAAATGTTCAAATGTGTGTGAAATCTTACAGAACTTCACTGCTAAGGTCGTCAGTCCCTAAGCTTACACAGTACTTAACCTAAATTATGCTAAGGACGAGCACACACACCCAAGCCCGAGGAAGGACTCGAACCTCCGCCGGGACCAGCCGACAACACCTCAGACCTCTCGGCTAATCCCGGGCGGCGAGCGAAGGCGTGTAATGGGGCTATGAGAGCACACGCACCCAAGCCCGAGGAAGGACTCGAACTTCCGCCGGGACCAGCCGTCAGCGCCTGAGTACACAGTACTTAACCTAAATTATGCTAAGGACGAGCACACACACCCAAGCCCGAGGAAGGACTCGAACCTCCGCCGGACCAGCCGACGACACCTCAGACCTCTCGGCTAATCCCGGGCGGCGAGCGAAGGCGTGTAATGGGGCTATGAGAGCACACGCACCCAAGCCCGAGGAAGGACTCGAGCTTCCGCCGGGACCAGCCGTCAGCGCTTGAGACCCCTCGGCTAATCCCGGGCGGCGAACTATGGCGTCTAATGGGGCAGGTAGTCCGACGGACTATTAATACAACATTAAATTTAAAATAACTGCGCGAGAGATAAATACTCAGTGGAATAAAGCATCTCCGCGCGAACTCGATAACCAAGATATATAGACTGTATTAAGCTACGGCAAAGAGATAATTATTCCGTGTTGGACATTGGAAGAGAGATGTTCTATGTCGGTTTTAGAGGAGATTGTTGGAAGCCGCCATTAAGGCAGTAATCTATGTTTTATGGTGTTGAAGAAAATAAATACATATAAAAGCACAAAAGGAGTATCAGGTGTGTAGAGTTCATGACCCTTAATCATTTCAAAAGAAATATTCAGTGATTATTTATGACGCAAGTCGTTCGGAAGAGTTGTGTGGTTTGATGGTGCGAACCTGCAGTTTTACACGGTTTTGGGATTCGCCGAGAATATTTCTCTGAAGACCTAAATAATTTCATGAACTAATAATGGACGCGACATTCCATAGACATGACACAGCATAGCACTTGGCCGTACCGATCGATTTCCGTAGAGCGATAAATCATCTTTAGCGATTTCAGGTGGAGAAGTTCCGGCAAGGAGCCTCAAAGAGATCTGCTGCTGCGAAACGCATGTGGTATTACCGTATTCTTTAACTTACGAAGATCAGTAAGCGATATAGACTTCATAACTACCGCAAGCATAATTAAAAGGACTCAAATAAAAGGAGCAAACAGTGAAAAGGGATCGCTAAACCAAACCATAAATAAAAATCAATTAATAATAATACGCAATCACATTAATAAATAGAGACATTAAATAATAGAGACAATAAAAAATAAGAACTTTAAAACCTGCAGCAGCAATTTGAACAACAGCCGGCACCATAGTGACACAAGGAACTGATTTACAAATCGCTTGCTTCGAGGACAGCTCCGGGCCAGATGCCCTGTAGCAGGCGTTCCACTGACCCCAAACCACCGCCATTTGCGACTTCAACGGCGTCCACCAAGAGCTCACTGGAGGGCCAGGTGGCGGTCTGTTGTATTTTCTGATAAAAGCTGGTTTTACCTCGGTACCAATTATGACCGTTTGTTTGTTAGAAGGAAGCCAGCGCTATACACACTGGACCTACACCTGGCGTTATGGTTTACGATATGATTTCTTACGACAGCAGGAGCACTCTAGTGCACAGTGACTGCAGATTCGTACGTCAGTCTTGTGATTCTACCCGTTGTGAAGCCATTCGTGAACAGCATTCCAGGAGGTATTTTTCAACATGATAATGCTCTTGATGTGAAATTTACAATTTTCCCGGTGAATTAAATGTTCGAAGAGATTTCGAGATTGCATCCGGTCCTCGTAAACTTCGTTCCACGATATTTAAGCTGAATACCTGCCAGTCATCTTCAGGTGAGCCGTCGAAGACCGGGTGCAATCCCGAAATCTCTTCGAACAGGATGATGCTTGTCCACATACTGCAGTTGTAACCCAACATGCTCTACAGAATGTCGATATTTTAGCATTGACCAACCTAGGGCAACAGGCACGGAACTCTGTCCCACGAACTAATATCCGGTAGCTGTACAACACGATGTATGCTTGTTTTCATGCCTGCATTCAACATTCTGGCTATTACACCGGTTATTAATGTACCAATATTTCACATTTGCAGTGGATTGTATTGCTCTTACTTTAACCTGTGATCTTGGAACGTTAATCACTTAAATGTGTTGCCAAGACAAATGTCTTCCTGAAATTTCATTGCTCTGCATTGATTACTTCGTGGTGTTGTGATTTTTCTCCCATCCGTGTGTTTCACCCATACACTGTTCATTTGCACGTTCAGATGAAATAGCCGGCCGCGGTGGTCTAGCGGTTCTAGGCGCGCAGTCCGGAACCGCGCGACTGCTCCGGTCGCAGGTTCGAATCCTGCCTCGGGCATGGATGTGTGTGATGTCCTTAGGTTAGTTAGGTTTAAGTAGTTCTAAGTTCTAGGGGACTGATGACCACAGTAGTTAAGTCCCATAGTGCTCAGAGCCATTTGAACCATTTTTCAGATGAAATATGACTCTTGCTCGCTGCACCATTCTCTTTCAGTTTAATGAAAACACGAGTAAACATTCTTGAAGCTAGTACTCCATGATTTGGGAATCGTCTACCATATTCTCTTCAACGAGCAACCGCGTTTCCTTTACATAACCCGTACACGCATGCCACATTCATATAGTAAGAATTTGTATTATGTGCGGAGTGCTTGAACGATACAGCACAATTGGCGGACAAATCACGATCACAGTTGTAAACTTCCACTTTTTCAATTCAAGCACAACTTCACAACCGGAACTTCGAAGCAAAAATGACAATCGGCAAATAAACTTATATCAACTGGAGCACCAGTACCTGAAATGAAGACATACCTCCAATCAGCTATGTCTATGACCAATGAAAACTGCACACGTTATTTGGTATTTTTTATCCAAATTAGTCTGTACTACTAACTCATAAAATATATACTACACTGCTGCTCAAAACGTAAGGACGAATGTAAGTGTTGCACGAAGTGCCACTGCCAAGAAACATAGCTCGCTGAAACTTTTCCATAGATAGAATGAACGGCTACAGTGTGGTAAAGAAGGTAACTGAAAGAACTTCGCAGTGGGACAAAAAATGACATTTTTCATCAAATACTGTAATTACACAGAGGTCACTGCGATTTATGATGTTCCCTTGGACTATACAAAAGGCGAGACATGTTTCTTAATGGGGTGTGTGATCATCGTGGGCGGCAATGCTCGCGACTAGTTTGTTACGGAGTTCTTGTGCTAGGGGGTATCTATTTGTGAGCAAGTATCCCACACGTGCTCGATGGGCTTTAAGTCGGGGTAACGGGAACCAATCCATTCCCCGAATATGCTCTCATTTCAACAGCTCCTTCATTTGTGTTGTTGAATACGGTCGCACAGCATCATACAAAACCATCATGTTCGAATGCACCCCTGAAGAGACAGACATGGGGAAGAAGTGCATCGTCAGATTAACGTGTTTAAAGATTTGGAGGTCAGTACGAGCATGGAATATTATGCCTCCTCACAGCGTAACACCTGAACAACGGAAACTATCACTTTCCATCATGTTCCTGGGAGTATCACGTGTTCTTACCTCCCGCCATGTGACGATGCTTCTATTACTGTAAAACACGATCGTTTGACGGTTCGTGTGTTATGGAGTCGGAAGTGATAATGTTCCATGCACGTACTGACCTCCAAATCTTTGAACCCGATACATTCAGCGGTCAACGTCATTGTGACGCTGTACTACTTGCCCATGTGTGTCTTTTCTGTGGTGCATTCGCACCTCATGATTATGTGCGACCGCACTGAACGGCGAAGGTGCAGGAACACTTGGAAGGGGTAGATATTCCACAAATGGATCGGACTGCCCGTTCCCACGATTTAAGAGGAGGTTTACTATCCTTTGGTTCAAAAAATCGATTTTTTAAATTGCATTTTTTGATCGATAAAAGTGTTTGGAATCCACTCCTGAACCGGTTTTACCGAATACGAAACGGAAATGTTTGTTATTCGCGGTTGAACAAAATAAATGCACTTGCCCAAAATCGGCCTTTTTCACGCAACAGTTTTTTTCTTTCGGAGGACGAGTTATTGTACCGCTGCTTGGGAGGAAACACACAAAATTCTAATGAAAGTTTGAACGCGTGTGTTTGGAAATTAGCCCCCAGTCATTTGCATTCTGGTGCGGAGACTGTGGAGACTGCGACTTTCCTGGCAGTGAGCAACTTCAACGAAGGGTATTCTGCAGTTCTGAAGACCATGACAACGATGGGCGTCACCCTGGGACTCTATTCGACGCAGTTCGCCAAGCATTCGCACGGCCACCGGATTCAAGCAGCCGAAAACCGCTTGTCACCGGCCGTACGAGCGGCTCTGGAGCAGTGCAGGATGGCCCAGATCGAGCAGAACGCCCTCTATGAGGAAGAGGAAGGGCTAGTTTATGGACGCGGAACAGCAGATTGAACGTACGTTGCATAAAATTGCATTTATGTGTAGTCAAAACTTCAAACTCGTTTTTCTCGAAATTACGTCTTTTTTATCGCGCGGTATGGTAACTTCAAATCTATTGAACCGATTGGCGTGATTCTTTGTTTCCGATGAAGCTAACTAAATTATCTAGGAGTTGTACCACTTTTATTCCGATCCATCAACTATAAATATTTTTACTTCACAGATGAAGTCGAAAAATCGATGAAAGAAACTCTATTTTTTTTCAAATGGCCGCCATTTTGATTTCCTATGGTCCAAATAACTTAAGGTACATACAACTGTCCGCAGCTCGTGGTCGTGCGGTAGCGTTCTCTCTTCCCGCGCACGGGATCCAGGGTTCGATTCCCGGCGGGGTCAGGGATTTTCTCTGCCTCGTGATGACTGGGTGTTGTCTGATGTCCTTAGGTTAGTTAGGTTTAAGTAGTTCTAAGTTCTAGGGGACTGATGACCATAGATGTTAAGTCCCATAGTGCTCAGAGCCATTTGAACCTTTTTTTTTTTTTTTTACGTACAACTCCTAAGGAACTTCCTGGCAGATTAAAACTGTGTGCCGACCGATACTCGAACTCGGGACCTTTGCCTTTCGCGGGCAAGTGCTCTACCAACTGGGCTACCCAAGCATGACTCACGCCCCGTCCTCACAGCTTTAATTCCTCCAGTACCTCGCCTCCTACCTTCCAAACTTCACAGAAGCTCTCCTGCGAACCTTGCAGAACTAGCACTCCTGGAAGAAAGGATATTGCGGAGACATGGCTTAGCC
The DNA here is from genome assembly GCF_021461385.2 of Schistocerca piceifrons. Classification (NCBI taxonomy): domain Eukaryota; kingdom Metazoa; phylum Arthropoda; class Insecta; order Orthoptera; family Acrididae; genus Schistocerca; species Schistocerca piceifrons. The sequence goes on along the minus strand of NC_060143.1, from coordinate 322,046,928 downwards.
ACAGCCTGGGAGTTGTTTCTAGAATGAAATTTTCACTCTACAGCGGAGTGTGCACTGATATGAAACTTCCTGGCAGATTAAAACTGTGTGCCGGACCGAGACTCGAACTCGGGGCCTTTGCCTTTCGCGGGCAAGTGCTCTACCAACTGAGCTACCCAAGCACGACTCACGCCCCGTCCTCACAGCTTTAATTCCGCCACTACCTCGCCTCCTACCTTCCAAACTTCACAGGAAGGTCCTATCAGCGCACACTCCGCTGTAGAGTGAAAATTTAATTCTAGAAACTCCTAAAGAATCTTATATACTTCGCTAACGTCAACTCAATTTTGATTTCAGACGAGCCGGCTGACCTGTGATATACCGGGCGTGGAGGTCTACGTCGAAATTTTGTTTCGTTCCGATGGCACTTCCACCTTTGCTCTTCGACATTTCCGGTCGAAAAAATTCCAGTTTGTAGAGGAAATATCAATAAACATTTTAACCAAATTTTACAGTGATATCTATAACACATCCCGAGAAAAAATTCTCAAAAAGCATGCTTTTTTTCGGGCCAATGATGGTAAACTTCTCCTTAAATCCCATAGAGCACGTGTGGGATATGTTGGTGGGACGTATTGCAAAATGTCCGCATAAATAAACGATCATCCAACAGATGGAAACCGTGGCTGCTGGAACCCCCTACCACAAAAACTCATCACTAACCTTGTGGCCAGCTCGGCAGCACGTTGCAGAGCATGCATTGCCGTCCGTGGTGGACGTACACCCTATTAAGAACCATATACCGCCTTTCGTAATGTCCAGGGGACCATCATAAAACGCGGGGACTTCAGCCCGATCGGGCTGCCAAGGAGGCCTGCAGAGAGCAGGATGTGGTCCAGTGTCCTATTCCCTTGCAGTCTGTCATTTCTGCACTCCACAAGAAGTGCATGGAGTTGTGGGAGGAAGAATGGCTGGCGGTGACGGCCAATAAACTGCGGTTGGTGAAGTCAACAACTCGGCCGTGGCGTACGTTCTGCCGGGTGCTCAGGAGGGAAGAAGTGACCCTCACGCGTCTTCGGATTGGGCCCTGTCCTCTCTCACATAGCTTTCTATTACGGCGGTAGGATCCTCCGATTTGTGATGCTTGTGGTGTGCACATCTCTGTCCGGCACATTTTAACACACTGCATTTTATACCGTGATGTAGGGGCAGAAGCATAAGTTGATGGGAATGTGCCCTGTGTTTTAGCTAATGATGAGACGTGTGTGTCTAGGGTTTTAAAGTTTTGTGATGTGTCTGGACTCTGGCCTAAACTTTTAGGCTGGAGAATTTAGTGTATTGCAAAGTGGCTGGCTCCTCCCTTTTTCCTTGCGGTGAGCCGGCCACTACCATCTGCTATATTATTTTACCTCCCTCTACCACTTTCTTGCTGCGTTGTCCATGTTTTACTGCTGGCGGCATGCTTCGGTGTGGGCAGGCACATATTTTTCCAAGCTAGTTTCCTGTGTCTTACGTTTTGTTTTATCTTGTTGTTCTGAGTCTTTTCTTGACACCCATCTCAATCTGTTACTGAGCGGGTGCTGAAGACCTTGCCGTCATGCGCCCTTAAAACCCTCTCTATCATCATCACCATCATCCTATGATCCCCTGTATAGCGTAATATTCCGCTCGACGTGAACCATTTATTAGCTACACCATCGTTTTCATGAAACCTAATTTTTTAAGTAATTATTGTTCTTCACACTGCCAGCTAAAAACTGCATCCCAATATAAGGTTAAGCTAAAAAATCTGTCATGTAATTAGATGTAAGGACGTTGCCACAGTACCCTCTGTTTACAGACTTATTTGCATTCTTCCTGCACTGCCCAAGGGATTAGAATATTTAGCCCACGATCAGTTAAGAAAATACCTAAGTACAAACAATTACTAGGTTTCCGTAAACATCGCAGTACAAAATATCTCTCAATGAAGGTAACAGATGACCTGAAGATTGCCATGGATGCACAAAAGGCAGCTATCATGGGTTTCAGAGACTTCTACAAAGCGTTTGACACAGCCGACCACGACATTTTACTTGCCACATTTAGCAGTATAAATTTCTCGCCAAGTCCAGTGCAGCGGTTTCGCTGATAGCTGACGTTTCCCGAGCAATGCGTCATGTCCGGCACCTTAAAGTCGCAGCGGAGGCGGGTAGTATCAGGCGTCCCCAATGGTTTGATATTAGGTGTTATACTCTTTTCATTATATGCTAATGATGTGTCATTAGTTTCCTCTTACCGCAAATACCACATCCACGTGATGACGTCCAGCTGTATCTAAGAGCAAAACCAGAAAAACTGAAGAAAGCTTTCAAGAATCTGACTACCGGCTTTATACACAACGCTAAAAACGGGGTCACAACTCAGTCCATCCGAAACCTAAGCGGCGCTAAGTCTAGGCTCATTGGCCCGAAGTATTGGGAATCTCTACCGTCTTTAATCCTAAATCGGGCTACTGTCAACTTATCCTCTTCAACAACAAGTCGAAGAGTAATGACAGATTAAAGTGTAAATTGGACTAGGCACGGGACTACAGTGTCCAAGAATGCATCATCATCTCTCCTTGCCATACACAAATATAAAAAGCTCTTGACCCGAAAAGGAAATTTGAACAAACATACCTCCAGTTGTTGATAACAGGGATGTTATGCGGCAAGGCCTTTCTCAGGAAAACCTATAGACCTGGAATTAACTATGAATGCCTGTGTTCGTTATATCTGTGATGTTCGATTCCTTGTCCATATTTCAACATAATGTGCACTGGTATCCCGGCTGCCTGCAAGCAAGTGCTGAACTTTCTATACCCTCTGTGTTCTCTACTGTCCTTTCAACGTACAATGATCCTCGTATCTCTTCTCGACCATAACGCTTTCGTCAGAACAACATGGCAGAAAAATCCGCTCTTTGACTCACTTCATGTTTGAGACCCTTTCAGTAGCAGGAACCCGACTCTGGAAAAACCTCCCGCGTCATATTAGAGAACTGCATAGCATCTCCAGCTTCAGAAGACAATGACATATCTGCTAAAGCAACAATAAGAATGAACATTGTCCCTGTACACACTCGTTGCTCTGTACATCCCTCTTTCCAACCTGATCTTCGTCATTTCCAATTTTCTTAGTCGATGTAGTCTCCTTAAATTTCCTTTTCCCAGAACTCGCTATATCACGAAACATCTATTTTGTCCACCTATAAATTCTTCTTATATCTGCCACTATCATTATTGCAGGGGTTGAAAATATCGCTTCAGTAGTAAATTACTTTATTTTCACACGACCGGTTTCGGACTGTTATAAGCCCATCCTCAGGTGCTTATGAGCGTTCATAGCCAGCACACCGCGCCTGGTACACGTGGCGATCGGGGCCACAGCACAGCTACGACACCTGAGGATGGGCTTATAAGAGTCCGAAACCGGTCGTATGAAAATAAAGTAATTTACAACTGAAGTGGTATTTTCAACCTCTGCTACAATGCTCAGTTGCAGATGTTCTGCCAACAGGATTGTTTGTACTATCATTATTGTTATTATTGCCACTGTTATTATTAATATTATCACTGTTACTGGCAGCGGCTGCTGTAATACAAGTACTGCCAGTATTAACTTTATTTGTTAGTGAACAGTATTATTTACTCACACTGCCACTTCATGGACTCAAATAATTTTAATACTATTTGTCATATCAAAACTGTTACTTCTTAGGTAACTGTGATGGAAGAACTGTGATGTAAGAAAGGTACTGTACTGGTGAAACTCTGGATCGATGTGAGAGAGGGCCTGGTGGCCCTAATCAGACCAGGTTAAATAAATAAACAAGGTACTTGTGCTCGTAGTGTATAGCATTTCGTGTGGTAATAAAAAAGAATGGACTGCTTGCAGCGACGTGTGGTCTGGATACCGGGTGTCTCCCATGTGGTACACGATGATTGGCTGGACGATCATGCTGGTGGTGTCCCTGCTGGTGAGCCTCGTGGTGCGACCGGGGGAGGAGGAGCCACGGCCGGGGGCCAACCTGTTCAGTCCGCTGGTGCGGCGTTGGCTGCCTGTAGATCCACTCGAGAAGAGCTACAAGGTACACACCTGCAGAACTACTTATGCATACAACCTCTTCTAACTACTGTTCAGTACATGGTACTACATGTTAGAATGTCTTCCCATCACAATGACGTTTGGAGTGCAGGAGGAATGACAACTTACATGCATCCTTGAATGATGTAATTGGTCTAATCTTGCCTTCACGATCGCTACACGACCGATAAATGGTGAGCTGAAGAATATCTCTAGATTCTTCACTCAGTACTTGTTCATCAGGATTATGAGGAAGCAAACTTCGGGCATCCGCAGCTGAAGGTATGGATCCTCGAAACAATAAACCGCAAACAGTTGTTGTATTATCGTTTAATAGTACTACCGGCATCCCAGTGATGGAGTTGCATGTTCAGGTACATCTAAATATAGAGGAATAACACATGAAGGATTGAGAAATTATATAAACAAAAAATAGAAATGGCAACAATCTAGGGAGGATAAAATACACTGAAGCGCCAAAGATACTGGTATAGCCATGCGTATTCAAATACAGTGATATGTAAACAGGCAGAAAACGGCGCTGCGGTTGGCAACGTCTACAAATGCAAACAAGTGCCGGCCGTTGTGGCCGAGCGGTTCTAGGCGCTTCAGTCCGGAACCACGCGGCTGCTATGGTCGCAGGTTCGAATCCTGTCTCGGGCATGGATGTGTGTGATGTCCTTAGGTTAGTTAGGTTTAAGTAGTTCTAAGTCTATGGGACTGATGACCTTAGGTTGGTTCAAATGGCTCTGAGTACTATGGGACTTAACTTCTGAGGTCATCAGTCCCCTAGAACTTAGAACTACTTAAACCTAACTAACCTAAGGACATCACACACATCCTTGCCCGAGGCAGGATTCGAACCTGCGACCTTAGCGGTAGCGCGGATCGAGACTGTAGCGCCTAGAACCGCACGGCCACCCCGGCCGGCATGACCTTAGATGTTAAGTTCCATAGTGCTCAGAGTCATTTGAACCATTTGAGCAAGCAAGTGTCTGGTGCAGTTGTTAGATCGGTTAGTGTTGCTAGAGTGGCAGGTTATCAAGATTTAAGTGAGACTGAACATGGTGTTATAGTCGGCGCACGAGCGATGGGACACAGCATTTCCGTGGTAGCGATGAAGTGGGGATTTCCCCTTGCGACCATTTCGTGAGTGTACCGTGAATGTCAGTAATCCGGTAAAACATCAAATCTCCGACGTCTCTGCGGCCGGAAAAAAACGGCACCAACGACGACCGAAGAGAATCGTTCAGCGTGAAAGAAGTACAATCCTTCCGCAAATTGCTGCAGATTTCAATGCCGGGCCATCAACAAGAGTCGCGGCATGAAACATTCAACTAAACATCATCGATATGGGCTTCCGGAGCCGAAGGCCCACTCGTGTACCCTTGATGACTGCACGACACAAAGCTTTACGCCTCACCTGGGCCCGTCATCACCGACATTGGACTGTTGATGACTGGAAACTTGTTGCTTGGCCGGACGAGTTTCGTTTCAGATCGTATCGACATGATGGACGTATACGGGTACGGAGACAACCTCATGAATTCATGGACCCTGCAAGTCAGCAGGGGACTCTTAAAGCTGGTGGAGGCTCTGTAATGGTGTGGGGCGTGTGCAGTTGGAGTGATATGGGACCTCTGATATGATTCAAATGGCTCTGAGCACTATCGGACTTAACATCTGAGGTCATCAGTCCCCTAGACTTAAATCTACTTAAACCTAACTAACCTAAGGACATCTCACACATCCATGCCCGAGGTAGGATTCGAACCTGCGACCGTAGCAGTCGCGCGGTTCCGGTCTGAAGCGCCTAAAACCGCTCGGCCACAGCGGCCGGCAGAAGTGTGTCAACGAACCCTTTTCTCCCAAAAGTCGACCTCAGTATACAGTCAGCTACTAGGCTGTGCTACAACGTCAGCCATACTGGTGTGTAAGTCTGTGCTTGCGATGCACGCTCACTCCGTGCGAGACACAGGAAGAGAGACACATAAATGACGTAGTAAATGGCAGGATTGCCAGTAGTGTTGCTAGCATTGGGAGGGAAAGACACATAAATGAATGTGTGAGAGAGAAACTGGGAGCTGACAACTTCACTTTGTATTTTTTTATTTGCTTGCTTTGCACATCATTATAACTGTACATCATTCAGAGTTAATCCATTGTGTATTTTACACCCTTACAAAAATATGAATAGCATTTTATAAGTAAAAGAATTAGTTGATAGCATAACTGCTGCGCTTTTGTGTAATCAAAGCATTTACTTTTGGTGAAATTGCACACACAAAAAAAATCTACGTGATTATTGTTGTTATTTTGTACTCAACAGAACATTCTTTACCATGATCAAAGGCAAGAGTTTTCTGTTATTGTTGATCACTGACAAGCCTGTTCATGAATAACGGAAACGCGTTTCATATAACGTGAATGAAGTGCTGAAGCAATGTTTGATACGGGTTTGTTTTGAGTTTTCTTTAAATTTTACCTTGTAAAAGGAAATTACGTTTTCTAGCGCTAAATGACAAATTTTTATTTTTTTTGTTTTTACTGCAACATCCCTCCGTTTCACGTTACAAATTAACAATTTTCGAATAAAACCACAAACAAACATTTACACTTTCAATTTTGCTGTAAGTACTGTTTATTTGCAAGTAACAGACAGGAGGACAACTGTGCAGAACAACAATGTTGCGTAAGTTATCTGGCATTTTATATATCCTCGCTCAGTTTCAAGACGGTTCACAGCTTCTGGTTTCTAGCGTAATTTAGTAAGATACTGATCGAATACGCAGACAAAGCATCGGAATGAGGTGATATCCGATAAGTATGCAGCGCACCCAACTTACAGGTAACGTAGTAACTGTCTTAACTGACGAAGACTCCTAGGAAAACTATCCTAGTCCACACTTGCTTATGACAGTCTATGGTAGCCTATGGTAGTTTTACACAAGCGAGCAAGAGATGCCACATGGTGACGTGGAAAAATGCACCTTGTTTGCAGACGAATTCGCCAGCGACTGACAGTCACTGAGGAAACAAGTGATTTGCTTTTGGCACATTGTGCCTTTATACGAGATAAAGTTTAATCTACAGTACATACATTTTACATAATTTAATTCTGAGGACATTTCAGATTCAAATTCCATCATTATACTTACTACTGGCAGCTTTATAAAGAAAAAAATCAACAGAAAAAATATGTTTTACAGTATTTCTGGTGAAGTCGTAACGTCAGAAGTTAAGAATCTTTGTATTTATGAAGAAAATGAATCATGTCCGCTTTGGCGTTAAAACTGATGACTAGGGCGAAAGCTCATAGTCTCATGTATGCTGTACAAGTAGTGTTGAAAGTCTTGTTGCACGTACATGAAGATAGATTTCCCTCAGGTCGTGTTTAGATCATTTTCTAGAAAGTGCAGGCGTTACAGCAAGGTACACGATGAAGAGTTTCGAATAGATGCTCCAAAGCTATTAGGGTCGTTCGAATATGAACATGCCTGCAGACAGTTGGTGGTTCTCCAGATGGATTTTTCAGAGGCTACCGCATATGAAGAAGGTCTTTGAGAACGTTTGTTCTTCGCCAGCTATTTCATTTGTACATTGCATACATACGTATGCATCCGATAATATAATTGTGGATATATTTTTATAATACTGTATCAGTCATTTAAATACGAGACAAAACAAAATCTTTATCTGGCATATATAATGAAGTTCATTACAGTTTTTTCCAGCTTTTCATGCATATTGTCGGAATGCCTTATTGCTAGTCGTAAGAAAAATTGAACAGCTTGTCTACAAATCAGATGTTTGGTTTTACACAATTTATGGTCAAATAAATCGTGGAATCCCATTTTGTTATGAGTCAGCTTTCCGATGTTTATCATTCCGTTGGGTATCAATAACAGATGATGTTTGTTTGTTCCAGACGGTAGAAATGCGGATAATATCGACAGAGGAGGAAAGAAGAAAATTGAAAGACGTAGACTGAAACAGCAGCTTCTATCCTGGCATTAGATGCACCTCTTACCAGTATTACGGAGCTCAGATCATCTTCTTTAAGAACTGAAATTCTATTATCACCGTATGAATGCTGATGGAACTTAAATCAATCAAGTGACCTCAATTACAGCAGCTGTTTTCTAAATAACTGATGGGTGAGACCCTGAGTATGTGTGTGCGTAATTTGTACAGGAGAGCAGCACGCAGCCAACATTCGGAGAAGAACGAAACATTATTCTCTATTAGGTAATTTTCTTTCTTAGGTAATTGAGTGGCGATATAAAATTTATGAAGAGACAATTATGTTCTGTTTCACTAAATGTGATAAACGTAGATGGGCAATGAAAACAAAATTTATTTATACGCATGACGGCTTGGCAACGCTGATAACGTATAACATTATGTATATATATTTCTCCAGATGAGTATGTATGAGCCTGTTTTCATCATAAATCAGTTTTAATAAGCTATTTATAAACAAATAAATATCACGTTATAAATACCACATTCCTAATGAGAGTGAAATATTGTAAATACGAATTTGTATCTGACCAGTTTGATGGACAAATAAACAAAGTCTATGTTACTGGAAAAAGCAAGGTGTTGTCTGCTTATTCTGGTCAAATTTTGTATTCTTTCAGCAATGCAGTTACATAATATAAGTACTAATTAACACCATATGACATGAAACTTACAAATTTCATCCCAAGTAATATCACTTGCTGTCTTTGCCATTGGTAAAACTGTTGATTTTCTTTCTGGACGTTGCCGTTATTGACACAGAACAAGAACACACATACAAACTACTGCAATCAGGGGAGTGGCCTGATCGGTTTATGCTAGCATAAAACGTTGTCCGAGAGGTTTCCACTCGAGTCTACATGCCGCGTTAGTCCACAGCACGTAGGTAGAGAGAGACCGATTCAGAGTCCAACACTCGTACGCTGTCACAGCATTCCAGGGTCCTAGGAGCGCTCTAATTGAAGTTACTGAAGCTTCTGATACAACCGGAAACTGCAGTTCCATGAGGCGGTTCAGCTCGCGTCGATGTCTCATTTACCACGGGATCAGATCACGTGATAGGAATAGAGCTCCGTCTGGTTGTGCCATGGCACTTCAGTTTCTCCGTTGTATCAATTAGTGTTCCGCTGCAGTGATTACCTCCGACTGGACGCTTTATGCCGAAAATCTTGTGAACTTCCGTCATTTCGCAATCAGCTTGCGAGTCGCTGTTACCTACGCTGAGTACAAGACCACCTGGTTAAAAAAACGTCATTCCCTCTATCCTGTCAAATATTCAAAACACGCTGAGTACAAGACCACCTGGTTAAAAAAACGTCATTCCCTCTATCCTGTCAAATATTCAAAACGTCCAGCATTATTCTATGAAATTCTTACAGTTCTTGCTTTTTCCACGGACACAACAGAAGACCTTTGAACTAAACCCCTTTAGTCTGAACTCTTTCTCTTGAGGACCGAAAGGAGGTCAACGCGTCTAGGTGACACAAGAAAGAATTTGTGACTAGGACACTCCTATTTATGTCATGTACTATCGTAGGAGACGATGAGTACATCGAATGTCAGCTAGAAGAAATGGAGGAAGTGGTCACTTAACTGGAGTACAGCTGGTCACTGGATGAAGTCAACTGACGAGTAAGTTTGAGTTTCTAACTGGTGCGTTCCCTTCGGCTAGCTACAGCGCTATCACAGCAAAAAAGAGAAAGCTGAAAGGTGGAAGGAGTACACAGAGGGGAGATGAGGGCAATATTATAGAATGATGTTATGATTTAGATGAAGTTGACATAGGAGATATGACTCTACGAAAAGAATTTGACAGAGCATTCTACATCTACATCTACGTGATTACTCTGCTATTCACAATAAAGTGTCTGACAGAGGGTTCAATGAACCATCTTCAAGCTATCTCTCTACCGTTCCACTCTCGAACGGCACGCGGGGAAAACGAGCACTTAAATTTTTCTGTACGAGCCCTGATTTCTCTTATTTTATTATGATGATACTTTCTCCCTATGTAGGTGGGTGCCAACAGAATGTTTTCGCAATCGGAGGAGAAAACTGGTGACTGAAATTTCATGAGAAGATCCCGTCGCAACGAAAAACGCCTTTGTTTTAATGATTGCCACTCCAATTCACGTATCATGTCTGTGACACTATCTCCCATATTTCGCGCTAATACAAAACGAGCTGCCCTTCTTTGTACTTCTTCGATGTCATCCGTCAGTCAAACCTGACGCGGATCCCACACCGCACAGCAATACTCCAGAATAGGGCGGACAAGCGTGGTGTAAGCAGTCTCTTTAGTAGACCTGTTGCACCTTCTAAGTGTTCTGCCAATGAATCGCAGTCTTTGGTTTGCTCTACCCACAATATTATCTATGTGATCGTTCCAATTTAGGTTATTTGTGATTGTAATCCCTAAGTATTTAGTTGAATTTACAGCATTCAGATTTGTGTGACTTATCGCGTAATCGAAATTTAGCTGATTTCTTTTAGTACTCATGTGAATAACTCCACACTTTTCCTTATTCAGAGTCAATTGCCACTTTTCGCACCATACAGATATCTTATCTAAATCATTTTGCAAGTCGTTTTGATCTTCTGATGACTTTACAAGACGGTAAATGGCAGCACCATCTGCAAACAATCTAAGACGGCTACTCAGATTATCTCCTATGTTGATAATATAGATCAGGAACAATAGAGGGTCTACAGCACTTCCTCGTCGAACGCCGGATATTACTTCTGTTTTACTCGATGACCTTCCGTCTATTACTACGAACTGTGGTCTTTCTGACAGCATATCACGAATCCAGTCCCATAACTGAGGCAATGCTCCGCAGGCAAGCAGTTTGGTTAGAAGACGCTTGTGAGGAACGATGTCGAAAGCCTTCTGGAAATCTAAAAATATGGAATCAATTTGACATCCCATGTCGATAGCACTTATTACTTCATGAGTGTAAAGAGCTAGTTGTGTTTCACAAGAAAGATTTTTCTGAAGCCATGCTGACTATGTGTCAATCGTTTTCTTCGAGGTACTTCATAACGTTCCACTGCAGTATATTTTAAAAAACCCTACTACAAATCGACGTTAGTGATATAGGCCTGTAATTCAGAGAACTCCTACTTCTCTTTTTGGGTATTGGTGTGACTTGAACAATTTTCCAGTCTTTAGGTACGGATATTTCTGTGAGCGAGTGGTTGTATATAATTGCTAAATATGGAGCTATTTTATCAGCATACTCTTGAGAGGAACCTGACTGGTATACAATCTGGACCGGAGGCCTTGCCTTTATTAAGTGATTTAAGCTGTTTCATTACGCTGAGGATATCTATTTCTATGTTTCTCATCTTGGCTGTTGTTCTTGATTGGAATTCAGGAATACTTACTTCGTCTTCTTTGGTAAAGGAGTTTCGGAAATCTTGTTTAATAAGAATTAAATCGAAACAAGGCCTCTGGAGTATACGACATTCCATTAGAAATACTGATAGCCTTGGGAGAGGCAGCAGTGACAAAACTATTTCATCTGGTTCGGAATATGCATCAGACTTCAGACTTCATGGAAAATGTAATAATTCCAGTTGCAAAGAAAGCAGGTGCTGGCAGGTGTGAATATTAGCGAACTATCACTTTAATAAGTCATGATTGCAAAGTACTATCACGAATATGTTACAGAAGAATGGAAAATTCGGGGAAGGTCAGTTTGGATTCGGGAGGAGCGTAGGAACAGGAGAGGCAATACCGATATTACGGCTTCTCTTACAAAATGGGTTAAGGACAGGCAAACCCAAATCTACAGCTTATGTATGCTAGCAGAAAGTTTTTGACAATGTTGACTGGAATACAATGTTTGAAATTCTGAAGGCAGCAGAAAAATAACTGATGATGGCCGAAGTCGAGAGGATATAAAATGTAGACTGACAATGGCAAGGAAAGCGTTTCTAAAGAAGAGAAATTTGCTAACGTCGAAGCCTACTTCAATGCAAAATTCTTTGATTTCGTCACGAAACTGAAAAATAAAATAAAATATAGTGGCCGATAGGCTATTTACAACTTGTGCAGAAACTAGACGTCAGTTGCAAGACTCGAGGAGCACGAAGAGGAAGAAGTGGTAGGAAAGGGAGTGAGACAAAGTTGTAGCCTACTGCCGATGTTATTCTATCTGCACACTAAGCAAGCATTAAATGTAACGAAAGATAAATTGGGATTAGGAATTAAAGTTCACGGAGAGGAAATAAAAGCACTGAGCTTTGCTGATGTCGTTACAATTTTGTCAGAGATATCAAAGGCTTGGTAGAGCAGTTAAACGGAATGGTCAGTGCCTTGGCAGAAGGACATAAGATCATCATCAAAAAAAGCTACACAAGGCTAATGGAATGTAGACGAATCAAGGCAGATAATGATGGGGGAGTTAGATTAGGGAACGGAACACTAAAAGTAGTAGTGAAGTTTTACTATTTGGGCAGCAAAATAACTGATGGTGGCGGAAGAAGAGAGGATATAAAACGTAGACAGACTGTGGCAAGAAAAGCGTTTTTAAAATCGAAGCCTATTTCAATGGAAATTTCCTTCGTTTCGGCACGAAACTGAAAATGCAAGTTGTACTCCATACTGATCTTGGAGTTTATCAAACGGAAAAGTGACTGGATGGTGTGAAGTAGCATCTCACTGATTTTATAAAATGTCATGATGTGCATCTCTGTCAGCGCTTTGTGCACATTTCGCTAGCCACTTGTGTCACTGTTATTATGATAAAGAGAACAGGATGAGGCAATGTTCTTTTCTGATCTTTCTCATGACATTAATAGAATATCTAAAACAAACTTAAATTCAGACCTCAGACGATGCTGCTCTGCGCATGTCTGTTTCTTTCGTTGTGTGCCAGTGAGATGCGTATTGTAACCTCACCAGAGAAAACTGAAAGACAATAATTAAATGTTAACGAGAATAGAACCTAGTGTAACCTCCCAGCAAATAAAATAATTTATTGACAATGACAATTAAATGAGAAATAGCAATCTGAGCCAAATGTAAGCTGCCCACAAAAATGTAAGACAATTCAATGATAATGAAATCTCAGTGACAATGAAAACGCAAATAGACCGAAATGTCGATCTTAGGCCCTGTTCTTACCTCAGTAAAATTGCATCTGCTCTTATTTTTCGCCATAGCTTGGAGGAAATGCATCGCAAAAATTCTTTGAACTTAAGTAAATTTTTTCTTTAAGGAAATGCATGGGAAATTTTCTTTCAATAAAATGTTTGTTTTGTTAAAATGCTTGGTTTGAAAACAAAATTATTATTGGGGCGATTCTTGAACAAATTAATTACACTTAAGATGCATTACATTATCAGATGAGCGCAATGCTGCTTCATTACCTTATTTAAAACATATACCTCGTCCTGAATCTTGACCAGAGTCCCATGTCGACGCCCGTCGACTCCTCACACAGAACTGCGACTCTCTCTCGCGCGCTACTACATGCTCTCGCGACTCGCTACGTACAACTAAACTCTCTCGCAACTCGACCGCAACTGCAACTGCCGACTCCCTACATGCAACTGAACTCTCGCGCGGTCAAGCGCAGACTAGCAACGATAAATAACTCTCTGGTCAGAGATTCTGTCATGCCTCGCCATCGCTGTACTAAATACATACGCGTTTCAGTATTAAAATGCCTATTTTAAAAATTTCTTTATCTGAAGTTATATAATACCAGTAGATTTGCACAGCAAAAAAGACAAAAAATCCCTGTACCTATCCGCCATACTTCCGGCATGGTATGTGGCTGTATTATAAGGCCCAAGTCATGCTACATTGGTTGAGGAAGTACATAGAGTATAGCATACTAAGGCATACAGCTATGACAATCGTGCAGCCCCCTACGTTAATGGGTGCCGTCGTATGTAGGGTGCAGCAGTTATGTATGAATAAAAAGATTTGCAGATACACAAAATTGAATTATTTCAGCACAATATTCACTGATTTCAACGAAAAATTTACTAATTTCGACACAAAATTGAGTGATTTCTATGCAGAATACTATGATTTCACCAGGAAATTTTCTGATTTCGATACAAACTCGCTCATTTCCATAAAAAATTCAATGTTTTCAAAGCGAGGTAAAACTGTTCGATGTCGAAACGAACATCGCCGATTTAGATTCTTAAGTCAATGATTTAATTGAAAAAATTGAAAAAAAAAGCAATCAAGTTGTACCAGCCCATTATCCTATTGAGACATTCTGTCAGAGGATGAAGTGAACTACAACATATCTTTGTCACATCTTCTATGACTGCAAGCAGCTTAGACAGAAGCCAAGTCTTTCGTTACAATTTATGGTAGGAATCACTTAAAATGTATGCCGAACACTAGATTGGTTTCTGTTTGGAGGATTGAGATTCAGAGTTTAACATAGTCTACATCAAGATCATTCGAGACAAAATTCTAGGTGACACTGATGAGAGTGTAAGTCAGTAGTGATCTCGTTGAGAGAACCACACCAGCATTCGTCTTAAATGATTTAGAAATCCGGTGTAAACGTTCGAGCTGGTGTACTTTCCTTGGAAGTATAAATTTGAATTCTGAGATCATACACTTTTATATAGACATACTGACCTGTTGTAATTCCAGTAGCCACTCTGTAACTTCATTCGATAAATGCTATAATATATTTTTGATAATGGCAGCGAACCTGTGGGTGTGTGTTCTGGAATTGGTGGTATTGGCTTATATTTAGAGATGCATCACACTTTCCCAGTATCCTCCCAGTGTATAACATGTTTCAGTGCTTACTTCACGATGTTCTTATTAGAGTCGCGGGACGCCTCCATTTCACCAAAAAGAGAACTTGCCAGCAAACAGAACCTTACTCCACACTGGTCGATTACGAGCTCGAAAATCTTTTGCCGACAGAGGAGCAGAACATAAAACTCCCCTTTGATATGGCTACTGAGAAATGTCTTAATTTTTTCATAATGCGGGGCCACAGTCATAATATATTTCTTTAAAGTCAGTACCGCCATTAGACTGTTTTTTACTTGCAGTTTTACATTTAGACGATCATGATTTCGGCTTTAAAGTGCGAGTATGAAGTGTTTTAATGTTATACAGTGCCTAAGATGGCGTACTGTCGTATTTAAAATACACTGTGTCTAATAGCGTATTTTAAATACGACAGTATGCCCATCTTGGGCACTGTATAACATTAAAACACTTGATAATGGCACTTTAAAGCCGAAATAATGACCGTGTAAATGTAACACTGCAAATAAAAAACAGTCTAATGGCGGTACTGACTTTAAAGTGAGAAATTTCTATCGCACCAGAGCCTTCCTATGGAAAAAAACCTTATTGGTTATAGAAACACATTTTCATATAACAGAAAGACTTGTTCATTGCAGTACATCTAGTTGAATTAATCCATGAAGAGGTGTAGTACATCTGGGCGTCTGAGGAAGAATGCAGAGGATCAAATGGTTGAAATCGCTCTGAGCACTATGGGACTTAACAGATGAGGTCATCAGTCCCCTAGAACTTAGAACTACTTAAACCTAACTGACCTAAGGACATCACACACATCCCTGCCCGAGGTAGGATTCGAACCTGCAACCGTAGCGGTCGCGCGGTTCCAGACTGAAGCGCCTAGAACTGCTCGGCCACATCGGCCGGCAAGAATGCAGAGGAATACGTCTACGGCGGCATGCTCGGTTGTGCCAGTGGCCAGCTGTCTAACGGTCTGCACAACCTGTAACCCTCTGCTGTGAGATGGCAAATACCCAACTGTCTGAATACCTCTGAGTATTAGCCGGTGGCTCTCCCGGTGACAGCGTCTGGGTATCGGCTGCTCGGATGTGCTGTGATCCTGCATTTGTGACATATTTCAATCTTAGGAAGCTGCAGAGGGCTAGGTTACAGATCGCTATTCTCATAGCAACTCATTCTTTTTTCGTCGTCTCTTTTTGAAACTTATTTGATGGTGATGACTTAGCTGTCCGCTTCATATAAACACTTTTTTTTCACAAATGGATGAGGTACATACCTGGTGCATATAACTCTCGCGTGTTTTTACGATCTTGTGGCAGACTACTGACCATATCGGTTGGTGCTTGTTTAATAGCTGTTAAGCCATTCCGTACTTTAATTCCTGCTGACATTCAGCAGTTCAACTTCTCCCAGAGGACAGGGGTGCTTGAATTTTTTGAATTTCCTTGAAAAACGTTTATGTGGGCCAGTGTGCAATTGACATAATTTTAACCTTAGGATACACTGAATATCCCGCCATCTTCGATTTGGGTAAAAACATAAGTGTGCTTCTTGCATTTTGAAAAATTCCCACCATTTTGGCTTAGGTCTCATCGGCTGCGATGTCAGAGTGGTTATGCAGCGCCATCACAAATAGCACAGTGATGGCAAAAGATTGAACTCCTAACTTGGCTTTTTGAAATTCCCACAATTTTTAACTTATGGCAAGTGGGTTCGGGTTCTAAACTCTAGACTTGATGCCTTGGGTCAGTGGCACGATGCCTGTTGTCTATGGCTAGCCTCCAACAAGTGAGTAGCCCTCTTACATTTTAAACTAGAATTTCCTACTAATTTATAATCGGCACAAGTAAACTCTTGGATTCTAAGCTTGTGACTAAGTCCTGATGGTTATGAATATGTGATGGTAGCTGGGAATTGTACGATCGTGTGCAGGTACAGTGACAGTGTGTGTACAAGGGTGGGCAGGTGGCATGGGGACTTTCCCACATTTGTCTAAAAAAACGATTGTTCCTGTCTCTGCCTACTGAAAATCTTTAAGCAGCACACCGTTTTAAACTTAAGCCAACTGGGCTCTTACCACAGGCATGTGGGGTAAGGAAAGATTATTTAAACATGCAAATTGTGTCAGAAAATCGTGTATCAGGTAGATGGAGGAAATTTTTTAAATTTGTGACAACAAGGCTACCACAATTGTAAACTGGGCTCTTGGATTTGATAAGTGACCTTGTTCCTCTGAGACATCGGGGGAAAATCTTGCTTTCTGAACTTAGCCAAGTGATAAGGCAGCCACATAGGCCCCTCGTCCGCCATCTTGGATTCTATAAGTAGAAAATGCAAACTACCAATTATACAGGCTGAACCTCCTGTCCATAGGTCACTCATCTTGGATTGTGACGTCAGAGGGCTCAGGAAAGCCTTGTGACCATCTTGGTTTCTATACGTAGGACATGTGAGCTGGCAACAATGCAGGTCTGCCATCTTTTATTTCCCACCACTGGGACAATTGTCCATGTTGGCTTTCTTTTAATTTCTCACTATTTTACACTTAGGACAACCGGGCTCATAACACAAGTGGCCTGTGACATCATGGAAAACCATGGATTCTGTAATTTTCCTGTATTTTTTGAATTTACCACCAATTTGCACATAGGGCAGTTGAGCGATGATGTCAAAGAAGGGGAGCAGGATTATGCAATTGTTGTATCTTTGATGTTGCCCCTCGTGCACTACCAGATTGCTGCTCTCTGCCTTCAAGTACTTTGTCACGTTATCTTTCAATAAGATAGGGGAAAACCATGTGATACCTGTGTTGTCCTGATCTACCTTGGGATAGAGGCTGTTCGTCTGTTGCTCTGGCCAGCATCTTCTCCACGTTTCTCACCCGATGAAAATGTCTGGCTCCTGAGAGTCTTATGTACTACCACCCGCCATTTTGATTCATGAACTCTTGCAGAGAGTTGAAGGAGTGTGAAATGTCGGAACCATATGTCATCCAAGCTCACGTCTAACAAATCGACCAACTACTTTAGAGCCATAGTTGCTGCCAGATCTGGGTACTGTATTTTACACCCTGTATTTCCCACAGTCATCTAAAAATTTAATTATGCATTCTTTCTACTATACTTTCTGGCGCTGCAGTTATGATGGACTGCACTGTATTTGTAGATGTAGATGATGATATAGCGATATCTCTCACTCATAATATTTTCGTCGCAGTTGTTTACAGGTATGATACTGGACACCATATCATCCTATGATTCAGCGTGTATAGTGTGGTTATTTGTTCGTTGTGAATCATATCAACTACTGAAACCGAGATTTCTATGCTCTTACGTCCAGTCCTTTAACATTTCCAATCAACAGAAACAATACACACAGACTTACGTTAAAATTGTTAGGTTTTTTAGGCAGTTAATAGAAATACGTTGCATATATGGGTTTACTTCCAGAGCCTGATTAGGCGAGAATCTCTGGGATATTGTTGCTCCAAGACGTAGCTCTAGATACCTTCGTGCCCTACATTTAATACATGTGAAAAGTCTCTTGGATTTACGTCATACCTAAGTGCTATGTTTACTTCCTGGACATTGCCCATTGTTTTATTTATGATGTTCTGTTAATAGAAGCTCAGTGACAGCCGCAAAAGCCTTGTCTGGCGATATCAAAAGTGTACAATAAATTACGTTTTGTATAACTTCCTCAGTCCTGAGTTTAGATTTTAGGAATTAAAAGTTTGTACTTTAGTCAATTCACTGTTCTGGGACAAGATAGACTACTACACCACATTTCAAAATTGATGTGGTGCACCAAAATTTCGGGACATGAGCAAAGTGAATACTATTTGTGTTAAAAATTACTGAATAAAGTGGAATGCTGAGAAAATTTAGTATTAAATACCTAAAATTTTTGAAAACAATGCCACTGGAAAGTGCAAGTCTAGGTCGTTGCCGAACCTAGTGCTACATTGAAAAAAAATCACTATGTTGCTGTGATGAATTGAACACAATTATTTCATAGTGTAGGGTATCTCAGCATATTCTAAACACAAATTAGTTCAAAATTACTAAATACCATTAGAAATTACCTTTATTTCTTGAACACATGCTGATATTGCAATAATCAGCTTACTTCAAACAGATTACGATACCCCATAAGAACATGTAGGAACGAAAAGAAGTGATGACAGAAGACAAATGTTGTAAAGTATATGCCACAATCAGACACACAGAAAGTTTAGTTTATTCCCTGAGTTAGAAAAAAAAAGTTTGATGTGGCATATACTCTACATAAGGACACAGAAGGGTGATGGTGATGTTCTCGTTTGGGATAGCAAATATAAACACAGTACATTTCTAAGGAGATATAGCCCGTAACTTCATTCGACATGATTCGTTGTTCCCTTGTCTTCTTTCGCTTGTACTATCCGCAGCTCAACCACCTGGAAAAAAGAAAGATCGCTTGAACTCCACAATGAAAAGACATGGGAAACTGGGTAAGAATACTCAAATGGTTGCTCCATCTCAAACTTTTACATTTTCAAGTCACATTAATGTGAACGCCACCCATATTCAACATCAACATGCAATAATCACTTATACAAAGCAAGTGGGAGCACTAGTAGTGGAGAGCACATAAAGCATGTCGGGGGGGATTCTCAAAACAGCGAAGTCGTTGTCATAACGCGGAAACGGATCAATTTATCTGACGTCCAAATGGACATGACCATTGTCTTTTGGGCCAAGCATGGAAACATTTCCGGAACTACTGAGTTAGTAAACTGCTCACGTGCCGCCGTGGTTAAAGTACACCGTGGTGGGGAAAATGGTGCTATCCAAAACTCGCCCCAAGGCATCTGCTGCAACATGCGACGTAGATGACAGGGGTGAACGACGGCTGTGGAGAAGTGTACGTGCGAATAGACACGCAACTGGTGGGCAACAGATGGTCCAGATGAACCAAGAGGATACCTAAACTGTCTCCTCAATAGTCTTTCAGTGAACAGTGCTGCATGTGGGCCTCAGCAGCAGGTCCGTGTTTCTTGCTCTCATGCTGACTGTTGTTCACCAGTGGCGGAGGCTGGGATTTGCACGCCTACCGCAGTTGGATGTCCACTGAGTGGCGACAAGTGTCCTTTCAAGATGAATCACGTTTTATGCTCCATCAAACAGATGGCCGTTAGCATGCATGGCATGAAATGTCTGAAAGCAACTGTAGGAAGGATTCAAGCTGGAAGACATTCCCTGTGTGATCTCCTCATTCCGAAGCAAATAATGTATCAACGCCGGTATGCATGTATCCTTGAGGACCATGTCTACCCCTATATGCCATTTGCTTTTCCTCTGCACGTTGGCATCTACCAACAGGACAATGCAACCTAGCAGACGTCTCACAATGTACATGGGTGGCTCAGAGAGCACCAGGATGAAGTTTCCATACACCCCCAGACATCAGACTTCCCGGATTTAAATCCAGTCGAGAATCTGTGAGACCTTGTCAGCTGCATTGTTTGCACCATGGATCGTCAACCAAGAAACCTAGCGCAGCTGGTCACGGCTCCACAACCCTATTGGTGCTTTCCAGAACTTCACCAACTCTCTTCCTGCATGTCTCACAGCGGTCCGCACTGTAGAAGGTGGTTATTGAGGTGTTTCAGAGGTGTTCATATTAATGTGGCTGGGCACTGTACCAAGAAGACCGAGGAACGAACGCAAAGTTAACGATTCTCCTAGGTACACACGTCTTTCTTTCAAATTTCCATCTCAAGCAATGATAGCGGAAATTAAGTTTCTTCTGGGAGACAGAAAAATGGTATTGTTATTTTTAATCGCTGTTGTATGTGTGAGTTGTTCCCAGTACATTCCGTGTTTGATGTTCATTTTTCTCTGTAGGAACAATTTGCAATCAAGCGAATAGGCTTACAGTCAAAACGATAGACGTCAGCTCCGTGGACCAAGAACCTCAGGCTCCTGAGAAAGCAACGGACGTGGTAGCATTCAAAGCTCTCCCTGGGATCTCGGCTGTACCGCAACACAGCTAAGATTGGCGACGACTGCCTTGCTACAAGCCAGTCACCGATAAATAAACATGGAATTGCTGTCAGATGACTGTCGCGTCCACCGCCGGTACCATAAACATATTTATCGGTAGGCTTACAGAAAGTTCAGCACGACATGATGGCGCCAAAAGCGCCCTTGGAGACAACATGACCACAGAACTAATTTCCTACACTGATCACAAGCTATCTGGAAACTGATCGAGTAACCTTCTGCCAGAGAGGTAGTTATGCCGGACACTTTCACCCAAAGCTGCCTCTGTCCTCCGAGCAGCCAAGCCGTCGCCGAGCACCACTCACCACCGACCACTGGCTCGTCTAACTCAGCTTTTCAATGAACACATCAGAACTGAACACATCACTTTCACTGTGTGTTGATTGTGTGCGTTTATTATAGTTAGAATTGCCAGCTGTATCTGTGTGCTATTCGTTTCTGTTTAGTTTGTCCTGTGGTGGCTGTATGAACGAGGGCTATTCGGAAAACAAGGTCTGAATGGTTGTGAAATGGAAACGACATTGAAAATCCGATTAAGCTTTGCACAGATGTGTCTAATATACCTCTCGATTGAGTCACGCCACTCTTTTCAGTTCTGAGCACACAGTGAGCACGTAAAGATGCCAAGAACAATAGTGTGCCGCGCCAAATATGAGCGCCTGCTGCGAGGTTGTGCCTGATCTCATGCAGTTCCTTCTTCATGACAATTCTCAGCGGCGTACTGCGGAGGCAATAAGCATGTCCATGCAGCGTTTTCAGTCGGAAGTGTTTGAACACCCACGATACAGCACAGACTTGCACCCTCTGATGTGCTACTCACATGAACCGCTGACTATGAATGCATTTTGGCACAGACCTGCGTAGAGAAGTGGCGAAAAGCATAGGCGGCCGCCTCCTACGACGAAGGTGTTGAAAAGTTGAGCGCTAAAACAAATGTCTAAATCGGACTGGCAACTCTGTAGCGAAGTAGCTGGAAAGTGTGACAAACTATTCCAAATAAAATATTTTTGATTTTCACTGTGGTTTCCATTTCGCGGCCGATCGTACCTTACTTTACGAATAGTCTCGTTTGGTATTCGTTTCCTTGTTATGCGCAAAAGCTTGTAGTAGCAAAATAAAGTGAGCAAACTACGACTGGCAACCGAAGACCACGAGGCCGACGAGAACTAAGGACGAATAAAGAGAACACGAGTCACGAGACGTTGGTGTTCAACTGTTCTAAAAATGAACTCTTGCGGCCAAGCGCCTGATTATCTGGCACAGTCAATAAGCCTTCCGTGAGACATGTTACGCTGTCGGCTACTTGCTAGAGCTGCGCAAGAAAGTGCAGCGTCGAAAGATGCTTATACACGTGCATAGTTCTTTGGATAGTGCTGGGGAGCGTCACGTTAATGGGCCAATGAAGCTAGGTGAAAAGAAGACACATTTCACGGTCAATGTCAAGATACACATTTACGTTGCAAAAGTATAACAACAACAGCAATAAAAAGAAAATCATGAAAGAATATGGTCATAAATACTTCTTTAAAATTCCATTTAGGTCATCAAGCGTTCCAAATGGCCATCGCCGACTGCAGTACCCGTATGTAGTCGCTGGTGAAAGGACTTCTCGACAGAGTGTTCAAAGCGGATAAATCTTAACTTCTTAGTGCTGTAATTTCTCCGAAGTGGGATTTGGACTCTATGTACAACTTCCTATTCGTTAGTTTTAGTGGTAACCTTCCCGTTGGACTTAATCAGTTAGTGATAGTTTACTAGTCTGTGAAACCTGTCGAAACACTTGCCGTTTCATTTCCACTGTTGATCTCAGCTCAAGAATAATTTTGTACCTTGAATGATTCCTTATTACTGGCTTAAACTTAACTGTTGTTTGTGTTTGACTATACATTCAGTGACTTATAAAGTATTGTTGTTCCTTGCTGCCTGAGAATGTAAATTAAAGCGTGTTGCTCCCTTCGGTCCAACAAGTTTGCTATTTGCTTTTGTCGGAATATACGATAAAAAATAGATGGTTCCCCTATAAATACTGACTTCATTATGTGGATGCGATAATATCATAAATTTCAATGTAGTTGCATAAAACTTCTCAGCAAAAGCAACGAAATGAAAACAGATACTTCTGTGCTGCGACAACGACATCGCATGAAGAAAACAGGTTGGTGGAACTATTGTAACATTAATATGTCGTTCAAATGCGGCAAGATACAACAAGGCTCCTTATACGTTCTGCTGCCCCCGTGTAAAAGGAGACAGTTATGTCACCTTGACACCGTTCCGAACACAAGCGAACGAGTAAAGAACGAGAGTTCTCTCTGGTGTAAGCGGTAGGCCAGTGCGAGCGAACTGCATTTAGTCGATCCGAATTCGCTAGTGTCCTTTCGTATTGCGGTCGCGATCAGTCTTCTAGCGAAACAGCAAAAGAAGTTCACGACTTCACAGCTTCGGCGCTACAGTACAGAATTCTCCGGTCAAATATCTTGTCTTGTTCACATGAGTTGGGTTTGGGTGAGCGATGGAATGGTGTGACCAGAATTCATCGTTGCTGGTAGTACAATATACACTGTCCAGTAGCATTAGTGGTGAGCTGTGGTAACATTTGCTGTTTTGAAGAGCGCGCTGCAGCACGTAGTGTAAAGCTCTCGCCTTCCGTTTCTGGCGGTGGCGCCGCTGTGGCAATCGCAGCTTTGGTGACTCCCTCTGGTGGGAAAGGTGAAAGGTTGCCTGTTCGCGTGCATTTAAGGGGCGCGATCAGCTCGCCGGTTTTGCCGTCTTGATCCCCTTCACCCCCTGATTGCTCCCCTCCTCTCCTGTCCCCTTCCACTGCCACGCCTTCACTGCTGTGTCCCCCCTACCCTCCATGTCCTTTCCCAAGGTGGCTTCCATCAACTCCCCCTCCCGGATGATACCCGCTCTCCCTCCATTTATCCCTCCTATCAACTCTGATCCTCACCCCCCCTCCTTTCTATGGGCTCCCTCTTCCCCCCTTCCACCCTGTGTTTCTCCCCACCTAACCTCTCTCTACCTCCCTTCTCCCCCCTCTGGAGTCCTTTTGTTTTCCCACCCTCTGCCTTCCCCACTTCCTGTCGCATCTGCCCAGCACCCCCACCCCTCTTATGGGTCCTCATCCTCCATTGGCTCCTTTCCCCTCCCCCCCTTCGCTTTTCCTCACCTTGGCCCCTTTTTTATTTTCCCATCATCTGTCCAGTTCTCTCCTACCTGCTCTCGGCTGTGGTATGTCATATTTTCGTGCAGTGTTCCAGTGGATGTTCAGTGTTGTTTCGTCTTTTCCCATGTTGCGAACAGAAACCATGCTGTCGCTTGGTGTGTATTTTATGTCTTTTGCGAACAGAAACCAGACTGTCACCGTGTTTTTTAATTGTCTGTCTATTATTTTACCTGTCTGCTTCATATGAATTTTATTCGTATCATCATCCCTTTGTTCTATGTTTTAAGTTCCACGATTTTTTTTTCGCCATGTTCCTATTTAAGTCTCCGATTTTATCGCCTGTTTTTGTTATTTATTCTCTTCATCCTTTTAAAACAAAGTCTGTAGGCTGAAGGGCGGCATACTAAGCTGCTGCCAGCCCGCCCCCTTTGGAGGGAATCGAAATTCAATAAAGAAAAAAAAAAAAAAAACTCGCCGGTTGGTCAGTCGGAGTGAGTCTGGGTCATTCTGTCAGTCTCGGCGACTCTGGTTAGTTGGTCAGCCGGGTCAGTGTGAGGCAGTCAGTGTCTGTTTGTCGTCCGGAGTGCTAGTATGTGTTAGGCCGCCAGTCTGCTCGAGTTTGTTCAGGCAATGGTCATTGGCGGTTGGATCGATCGGTTGGTCGGTCGCGCACTGGGACACAAGATGACTGGTCCGTCTTGAGCGTCGGCGCATGTGAGGTCGCCACTCCAGTCCATTGGGCCGCGCCGTGTAGAGAGGGGTAGTGGCTTCGCGGTCGACACGAGAGCAACAGGAGTCAAACCACGACATCGGTCTGGCCGCTGCGAGATGCGACGCCGTGAGATAGGAGATCCTCGCACCTTCCTGCGTCCGTTGAAGCGGCTGGCAGCGGCCGGTGCAGGAGAGCGTTTTGGGGGTGCTACGCAGGTATTCGCCAGACATCGCAGTTTATTAGAAGTTAAGTGATTCGTGATATGTTGTTTCATTTCCTTGTTAAGTTCTACTTGCTCTCTTGGTCAGTCTGTCTCCCGTCCGCATTTTGTTAGGCAGTTAGTGTCTGTCTGTCTATCTGTCGGTCGGTCTGCTGTACGTTAATAGCTGCCTCTGTCATGGTTGTCAGATTCGGTGTTAACGAATTTATTGCTTAAGGTGTAAAGACGGAATTTCTGAAAGATGTTTTTATCTTGACTATCATCTTGCGAGGTGGTATATGTGTAATGTAGAGCATGTTTGTACATTTTATGTGAGACTGCATTAAATGGTTCAAATGGCTCTGAGCACTATGGGAATTAACTGCTGTGGTCATCAGTCCCCTAGAACTTAGAACTACTTAAACCTAACTAACCTAAGAACATCACACACATCCATGCCCAAGGCAGGATTCGAACCTGCGACCGTAGCGGTCGCGCGGTTCCGGACTGTAGCACCTAGAACCGCTTGGCCACTCCGGCCGGCTGCATTTCATGGGTTTTTATTTAAATGGTCATTTTAGTATATAAAGTAGCCACCCTTCAACCGTAAGAAGTCTTTTAAAAACAAGTTGCGCTTTCGGTGGCAAATAATTTTAATGTGAGGGTTTTGTACCATTTCTATTCCTCTTACAGGGTGCATAGTTTATGTGTTTGTGAGTTGTTAAATTTTTTAGTTTAAAGTAATCTGGTGTGTTGCAGATTTGCACCAGTGTAGTCTTTCAGAGGTTGTTGTGAGCAGTCGTGACTATGTGTGTGTTAAAAGGGAGCAGCAAGGTTCTCAGTCCGAAAGCTCGTACTATATATATATATATATATATATATACACTCCTGGAAATGGAAAAAAGAACACATTGACACTGGTGTGTCAGACCCACCATACTTGCTCCGGACACTGCGAGAGGGCTGTACAAGCAATGATCACACGCACGGCACAGCGGACACACCAGGAACCGCGGTGTTGGCCGTCGAATGGCGCTAGCTGCGCAGCATTTGTGCACCGCCGCCGTCAGTGTCAGCCAGTTTGCCGTGGCATACGGAGCTCCATCGCAGTCTTTAACACTGGTAGCGTGCCGCGACAGCGTGGACGTGAACCGTATGTGCGAGGGCGTATAGTGGGCATGCGGGAGGCCGGGTGGACGTACCGCCGAATTGCTCAACACGTGGGGCGTGAGGTCTCCACAGTACATCGATGTTGTCGCCAGTGGTCGGCGGAAGGTGCACGTGCCCGTCGACCTGGGACCGGACCGCAGCGACGCACGGATGCACGCCAAGACCGTAGGATCCTACGCAGTGCCGTAGGGGACCGCACCGCCACTTCCCAGCAAATTAGGGACACTGTTGCTCCTGGGGTATCGGCGAGGACCATTCGCAACCGTCTCCATGAAGCTGGGCTACGGTCCCGCACACCGTTAGGCCGTCTTCCGCTCACGCCCCAACATCGTGCAGCCCGCCTCCAGTGGTGTCGCGACAGGCGTGAATGGAGGGACGAATGGAGACGTGTCGTCTTCAGCGATGAGAGTCGCTTCTGCCTTGGTGCCAATGATGGTCGTATGCGTGTTTGGCGCCGTGCAGGTGAGCGCCACAATCAGGACTGCATACGACCGAGGCACACAGGGCCAACACCCGGCATCATGGTGTGGGGAGCGATCTCCTACACTGGCCGTACACCACTGGTGATCGTCGAGGGGACACTGAATAGTGCACGGTACATCCAAACCGTCATCGAACCCATCGTTCTACCATTCCTAGACCGGGAAGGGAACTTGCTGTTCCAACAGGACAATGCACGTCCGCATGTATCACGTGCCACCCAACGTGCTCTAGAAGGTGTAAGTCAACTACCCTGGCCAGCAAGATCTCCGGATCTGTCCCCCATTGAGCATGTTTGGGACTGGATGAAGCGTCGTCTCACGCGGTCTGCACGTCCAGCGCGAACGCTGGTCCAACTGAGGCGCCAGGTGGAAATGGCATGGCAAGCCGTTCCACAGGACTACATCCAGCATCTCTACGATCGTCAACCATGGGAGAATAGCAGCCTGCATTGCTGCGAAAGGCGGATATACACTGTACTAGTGCCGACATTGTGCATGCTCTGTTGCCTGTGTCTATGTGCCTGTGGTTCTGTCAGTGTGATCATGTGATGTATCTGACCCCAGGAATGTGTCAATAAAGTTTCCCCTTCCTGGGACAATGAATTCACGGTGTTCTTATTTCAATTTCCAGGAGTGTATATACACACACACACACACATATATATATATATATATATATATATATATATATATATATATATATATATATATATATATATATAAAAGTTATTTCTGCCTCTGAATAAATTGTAACTTGATATTTACTGGGTGCTTTCTGATTATAGTTTTAAATCTGTTTCAAAAGAAAAAAAAAAGACGTTTAGGAATAAAATTTCCATTTATTAAAAAAAATTAATTTGTTTCGTCAGTTACTATTGGCAACTGCTTCCAAGCTCACGTAGTGTAATTAAATGTGTTCATGTTCCTGATGAATCGCTAGTAAATAAAGTAAATTCTTAAGAAAAGGTTTTGAAAGTAAAATCACAGTTCATTACTGGACTTGTGGCCTAACACATACTCACACTCCAGACGACAGACAGACAAAAACTTCCCCACACTGACCTGGCTGACCAACTAACCAGAGTCGCCGAGACTGACAGACTGACCCAGACTCATTCCGACTGACCAACCGCCGAGCTCATAGCGCCCCTTAAATGCTCGCGAACAGGCAACCTTTCCCCTTTCCCATCAGAGGGAGACATCAAAGCTGCGATTGCCACAGTGGCGCCACCGCCAGAAACGGAAGTCGAGTGCTTTACACTACGCACTACGCACAGCAAATTTTACCACAGCTCAAATGGTTCAAATGGCTCTAAGCACTATGGGACTCAATATCTGAGGTCATCAGTCCCCTAGAACTTAGTACTACTTAAACCTAACTAACCTAAAGGCATCCCACACATCCATGCCCGAGGCAGAATTCGAACCTGCGACCGTATCAACAGCGCGGTTCCGGACTGAAGCGCCTAGAACCGCTCGGCTGCAGCGGCTGGCAGTAGCTTTAATGTGGCCATCTGTCAAAAGCTTGAGTAACCACATTTTACTGCGCGGACCCCTACCAAACTTACAGGAAGGGAGCCAACGAGGTTATGGACGGTGCCGAGAGCGATGTGGGGCCGTACCCAGCTGCGCTAGGTTTTTCGGTTGAGGATGCATGGCGCGAAGAGTCGTATGGGGGAGTCCTACAGATTCTTGACTGAGCTTAAATTTAGTAAGTTTGGTGGACAGGGGAGCACGGTAAAGTCATCTTGGTGCTTTTCGAACCAAGAACGTACACTGTGAACTATGTGACACGTTGCATTGTCCTGCTGGTAGATGCCATCTTGTAGAGGAAACACAGACTGCATGCAGGGATGGGATCGCTCCCCGAGAAGAGATGCATACTTGCGTTAATACACTGTGCCTTCCTGATGACAACATCGCCAGACCATATCGCACCTGTTTGCTTTCAGACGTTTCACACTGTACATGTAATTGGCGATCTGTCCTATGAACCAGGCGCCTGCTGCAAAGGCCCATTCGCAGCAATGTGCACTGAACTGTCGTTGAGGAGACACTGTAGGTTCCCGTTGATTCATCTGTGGAGTCAGGTGCTCAACAGCTGCTTATATGTCTAATGACCCGTACACATCTCCGGAGTCATCATCCACCCTTCTCATCTATGGCCCTTGGTACACCATAGTTGCCTCAGTGCCAGTTGGATTGCACCATTTTGCCATGCACGGTATACTTTTACCACGGCGGTACGCGGCCAGTTTACAAACTTAGCCAGCCGGCCGCGGTGGTCTCGCGGTTCTAGGCGCGCAGTTCGGAATCGCGCGACTGCTACGGTCGCAGGTTCGAATCCTGCCTCGGGCATGGATGTGTGTGATGTCCTTAGGTTAGTTAGGTTTAAGTAGTTCTACGTTCTAGGGGACTGATGACCACAGCTGTTAAGTCCCATAGTGCTCAGAGCTATTTGAACCATTTTTTTTTACTAACTTAGCCGTTCAGGAAATGCTTCCACCCTTGACCCGAAAGACATCATCCTGTCCTTTCGGACGGCAGATAAATTGCTCCGTTTTCTTATTATGACAAGCGAATGCATTGTTTCCTGTGTCCGCCTCTCCCCCACTCCCGACTCTTTTTACATACTCTCCACTGCTAGTGTGTGTGATGTTTGGATTCCGTAGAAACACTGGAACACGTGAGGCAATACTGACCTTACGACTTATCTTAGAAGAAAGATTAAGGAAAGGCAAACCTACGTTTCTAGCATTTGTAGACTTAGAGAAAGCTTTTGACAATGTTGACTGGAATACTCTCTTTCAAACTCTAAAGGTGGCAGGGGTAAAATACAGGGAGCGAAAGGCTATTTACAATTTGTACAGAAACCAGATGGCAGTTATAAGAGTCGAGGGACATGAAAGGGAAGCAGTGGTTGGGAAGGGAGTAAGACAGGGTTGTAGCCTCTCCCCGATGTTGTTCAATCTGTATATTGAGCAAGCAGTAAAGGAAACAAAAGAAAAATTCGGAGTAGGTATTAAAATTCATGGAGAAGAAATAAAAACTTTGAGGTTCGCCGATGACATTATAATTCTGTCAGAGACAGCAAAGGACTTGGAAGAGCAGTTGAATGGAATGGACAGTGTCTTGAAAGGAGGATATAAGATGAACATCAACAAAAGCAAAACAAGGATAATGGAATGTAGTCTAATTAAGTCGGGTGATGCTGAGGGAATTAGATTAGGAAATGAGACACTTAAAGTAGTAAAGGAGTTTTGCTATTTGGGGAGCAAAATAACTGATGATGTTCGAAGTAGAGAGGATATAAAATGTAGACTGGCAATGGCAAGGAAAGCGTTTCTGAAGAAGAGAAATTTGTTAACATCGAGTATAGATTTAAGTGTCAGGAAGTCCTTTCTGAAAGTATTTGTATGGAGTGTAGCCATGTATGGAAGTGAAACATGGACGATAAATAGTTTGGACAAGAAGAGAATAGAAGCTTTCGAAATGTGGTGCTACAGAAGAATGCTGAAGATTAGATGGGTAGATCACATAACTAATGAGGAAGTATTGAATAGGATTGGGGAGAAGAGAAGTTTATGGCACAATTTGACCAGAAGAAGGGATCGGTTGGTAGGACATGTTCTGAGGCATCAAGGGATCACCAATTTAGTATTGGAGTGCAGCGTGGAGGGTAAAAATCGTAGAGGGAGACCAAGAGATGAATACACTAAGCAGGTTCAGAAGGATGTAGGTTGCAGTAGGTACTGGGAGATGAAAAAGCTTGCACAGGATAGAGTAGCATGGAGAGCTGCATCAAACCAGTCTCAGGACTGAAGACCACAACAACAACAACCACTGCTAGTGCCGCCAACTCCCGTCTGTGAGCGGTTATCGCACATTGACTTTGAAGATAGGCGGTGGTTACATTAATGTGGCTGGACCGTGCACGAACGGTGGTCAAAACTGTCCGGAAAGCTTGTGAGGTGTTGCACGGTAGTTTGTGCTAGGAAATACTATTTCAGGAAAAAATTCATACTTGCGCCGTTTCCTAGTTACTTAGCGCTGTGGTTAGCCAATCAGTTAGCTGTGTACTCAAATTCGAGCAGCCTGCTAGATACAGTATCACCAAATTTGTTCTTCATTTGCTTTCCTCAAACCGAATAATTCAAGCTTTTGCGCACCTAGCTTCATTTTATGACTAGAGACAATGGCACTTTTTAACTGATGATGAGCCTTTGGACAAATAGCAACTTACGGAACCACAGATGTCTGTGCATTACCACATTTTAGTGCGAGCAAGTACTTGAATTTGAGCCCGAAGCCACCTGATTGGATAACGTCGATGATAATTAAATCGGAAACCGCGCAAGGTATCGAATTTTTTCTTAACAATTATTTCTTAGCACAACCTACCCTACAACACCCTTACAAGCTTTTCGCACTATTTCAGACCAACCTATATAACATAGGTGCTTCTGGTATCCAAGAGATCCACACCACAAATTTCGAAGGAAAATAAATATGGAAAAATATGTATGCATTTTAATAATTAAATATGAAAACAAAGGACGCACCTGATGACTGTCGTTGCTTTAGTTCATAGTAGCTATAATTACGGTTGATGTCTCACAGTTGTAGCAGAGTTTTGATGGTAAATATGACTTACCCTGCCTTCTAGCAAACTATTAAGTAGCCGATGTGAGAGCTCCTATGTACCATATTTCACATTTCATTTTGTTGACATTACGCTGCTTAGACTTATTTTAATGAAATGCTTGATGTGTTTCGCACATGTCACTAGTGACATCGCTAAATATCTGAGACAGCAGCTATTGAAGTGCGAAATCATCACTGACGTAAATGTCTCCGGTTACTAAAAGCGGTAGTGTAAATAGTAGCCTTTTGTCAAATTGAGTTGGTTGTTGGTACCAAAAGCAGTGATTTTAAATTTCTTTGTCAACTGTAATAAGAAGCCAGCGAAAAGCTTCGGTCGACGTATGTGCAGAAGACAGCTGTAGCTGCAATTCAGTGTTATGTGAAGTAACTCTACGCATTTCACATTACGTACGAATTCAGACACATAAACTCTACTTTCGTATCCTATTTTGCTTACTTCGTTAAAAACAACCCGAAATATTCCTTTCTGCATTGTGCCTCTAACATACAAGGTATTAGCTAATACGTGGGAAACCTCTGGGGAATGGATAGAGGACTTAAAAAGAAGAAAAAAAAATCATCTGTGCATATGGTAAGTTCTTTTTACTTTCATAGTTACAGAACCTTTTTTGTTGTTACATTTTAGATTCGTTTCTGCCATTTTGTTTTCAAATTTCCAAGTGTATTCTACAGATCTTCTTTCTTTTCAAATACTTTCTTCTGATGGCTGAACGAAATGCTCAATAAGTCGACCAATAGCTTTAACACAGGCATCTGAACTCCGCAGCATGGACTGATTGTCTTTCTGGTTCCCATATTCCAGGTGTCTGCTGTATCTGCTGCGATGCTTCTCGAATGTGTTGACGAATGATGGCAACATTCGCAATAGGTCTTGAATATATTATGTGCTTTTAAAAGCTCCCAAAAATAAAAGTTCAATGCATTGAGAACAAGAGAGCGAGCAGGCCTAGATGTTTCCACACCACAGTAGAAACTATTAGTTTAAGTTTCGCTCTAGAGATAAAAATGAAAAAAATCCAAAGTAATCGTTATTAATCACCAAATTCAACTTACAGGATGCTTAAAGGATGTGGAGGTAGTGAATGATTGTGTATATCTAGGGTCTCCGATCAATGACCCAAGAAAGTGTGATAAAGAAGTAAAACAAAGAATCGCATTTGGTCGATCTACAACGGTTTAACTCACTAATGTCTGGTAAAGCCGGGCAATAACGAAAACAACGAAGATGTACATGGTGGAGTCGTTGGTGTTTCCTGTGTTCTTGTACGGCTATGAGAACTGGACCGTGGAAGGTAGTAGCATCCAATTATCTGGGAAACGATTATTTAAAATTGTTTTTGCTTGCAGAGGAAAGTGATGTAGTGCCCCATTGTGCATGAGCCACATGTTCTGACGTAAGTGTAGTGGAATGTCTTCCAGCAGAACATTTAAATGTTCCATTAAAAATTCACTGTATAATGTCCCAGTCAGTGTTTTCTGGTAAATGAGAGGTCCAATTGAGCAGCCTCCAATTATGCAGGGTGCCATACATTAATGCTAAACTCAACATTTTTAATGTGTTTTCGTAGTTGCAAAAGAATTCTCACCTGCATATGTATGAGTGATTTGCCTACAGTCCTCGTAAATTTTGCATCATCACTCGATAGCACAATAGTCAGAAAATTGTGATCTTGAGTATACATGACCCGTAACCAAGTACAAAAAGCTCGAAGTGGTACTCATCTCTGAAAACAGTTCACTAAAAATGAGATTCCAGACCGAAGAGGTGTCTGGGGACCCCCAGGACAGCGGTAGGATACCAGACTGACTGTCGCCCACTATACGGCTCGACAACCAGGAGTGTTGGTCTGGGGCGCCATTTCCTTCATAGCCGGACCCTATGGTTGTCATCCGCGACACCCTCACAGCACAGCAGTACGCCATCAGTACTCTACGCCCTGTTTTGTTGCCCTTCTATACAATCTATCGTCGATTTACATTTCAGCAAGATAATGCTCGCCCGCACACGGCGAGAGTGTTTACTACTGGTCTTTGTGCTTGTGAAATGCTTTCTTCAAAAAATGGTTCAAATGACTCTGAGCACTATGGGACTTAATATCTATGGTCATCAGCCCCCTAGAACTTAGAACTACTTAAACCTAACTAACCTAAGGACATCACACAACACCCAGTCCTCACGAGGCAGAGAAAATCCCTGATCCCGCCGGGAATCGAACCCGGGAACCCGGGCGCGGGAAGCGAGAACGCTACCGCACGACCACGAACTGCGGACGAAATGCTTTCTTGTTCAGTCCTATGTCTCGATAGTTCTGAACGTTTGGAGGATTATGGGAAGGATCCTCGAACCACCAAGGGATTTTGAGGATCTAATGGTGCCCTTCAAGAGGACATCCAACAGCTCTATCAAACAATGCCAATCCGAATAACTGCTTGCATAAGAGCCAATGGTGAACCAACACATCATTAACTAGCTCAATTTGTGAAGCTCTCTCTCTTGAATAAATCACCCAATCATTTGAATCTTCCTGGCAGATTAAAACTGTGTGCCGGACCGAGACTCGAACTTAATTGTACTGTGAAGTTAAATGACTAAAAATATATTTACTTGACAACAGGAACTCAACCAATGAAGTCGAGCATCTGCTAGACCAGTACATGAAGTTGCATTCCAGACTCTTGTATGGACGTGGATTATGAAAATTCTTTATTTATATTCTACTACTGCTACCTCTCTCTGCATTGTGTCACTATTTTTGTGTACCATGTGTTTTGAAACTATGGCCAGATGCCCAAATTTAAACTTACTTCAAAATTAATGAATCAGCTTTGGGTTGTAAGAGGGTGGTGATGGTTAGAATATGGGGCTCGTCCAGGATTTTCTGAAAGTAAAATGTGAATACTGTGTTTGACTATTTTTCTTGTTGCAGACTAAAAGTGTATATTTTGTGAAAATATTAAGAATGTAATTTATATGACCAATGAGCCAAGTATGAACCACAGCTGTAAAACAGCAACAATAATAGCTAAAGGAGATCACAATCAAGAAGAAAAACGGATTAAAAATAAAAAGTAGGGTGAACAGTTAAGAACGTCGACTTCCAACAACAAAATTAAGCACCGGAAATATATTTTTGTTTTCTTTCTCTTATTAGTCAAGTGTTTTATTGTGTAATAATTAACAATGACAGTTACTGAACGGGAATATGCAGCAGTGAGGGATAACACAGATATGGCAGACTTAAGTAGTGTCATAAAAGGACAGGAAAGCTTTATTGATGAAGCAGTGAAACAAGAAAGAGACTCTTGTGAATTATGTAGACTATTAAAACAACAAGTAATAATATTGACACAAGTACCATATTGGTATTGTCAGTAAAAATGAATGCAGATAATAAAGTCCAGTTCGATCAAATTTATCATCAACTTAAAGATAATAAGGATCAATTTGCAAAACTGCAAAAGAAAATCGAAACTGTCAGCTCAAAAAATTTAAACAATAAAGTAAGGACCAATTCACAGAAATTGGTCATTAAAAAGGAGCTCGACTAAATGATATGAATCAAAAAATTGATAGGTTAGATGGTCCAGGAGAGTCTGATGTGTAGAAGATAAATAGAGCTTAAATGCACACTGAAGTTAAGAATATCAAAGACGAAGTGCCTGAAGATATAGAAAAAGAAAACTCCTTTCGAAAAATTGTGTTTGGAAATAAGTATTGTTGACAAAAATGTAAATAGTCGAATATTGACTTTGGTAACTAATGTTCATATTAAACTGGCACTTATTGAAAGTAGTTTTGTCAAACAGCTGAAGAGAATAGAGAATACAGTCACAGACAATGTAATATTAAGTAAGAACAAAACCAGCACCCTAGAAAGAAGTGGTTCTCGTTCTGCACAAAAAAGGTGAAAAATTGTCCAGTGATGTGGTTAATAGAAATCTTGTCAACAATGTTGGTACCATGTTTTGCAACATTTCAGTGAAAAACTTTTCAGGTGAAGGTAGTTTACATCTTGTAGATATTCTGCAGCTTTGCAGAGATAATTTTGTGTCCAATATGACTCATATTATGAAAATTAAGTTTGTTAAGAAATTTCTAAAAAGTGAAGCATTAAGTTGCACTATCCAGTGTACTAATGATGATACAACCTACACATATTTTGAAAAGGATTTATATTTAGGTTTTGATCAGAGACTGAACAAACTAGAATAAAAAGTGAATTTTTCAATGGACCAAATTACAGAGATGGAAATTTTAGCATGAAACAGTTTTGCAAAAATCAGCTTACAAAATTATCTCATTTGAGCAAATCTTTTGATGAAATCAGCAAAATAGATGCCTTAAAAAGGAAGTTACCAGCTGAGGTGCAGTGGGACCTAGTCTATGGGCCAAACAACATGATAGACTGATATTTGAAATATGTGGGCAAATTTGAAAAAAAAAAAACAGGGAAAAGCAACCATAACAAGCACACAAATTTCGAAAGAGGCAGTGTTCAAAATTGGCACAGTAATAGTCACAACAGGAGGGAACATAATAACCACAATGTTAACAATTATCAGCAGAAGGAACATAATAGAGCAGATGGCAATAATTTTCATTCTGGAGAGCAACATGGTAATAGTTGGAACAGAAATTGGAATAGAAACAATAACAACAATGCAACGAAACAGGATGGGGTATTAATTCACAAAACAGAAAACTAACATTGGCCCCACTGCCATGCTGCAAGTTAGGGACTTATGTAACAAATAACAAATGGACCATAAATGACATTAATACTGACACACAAGAAAAATGCTCTAGTGAAGTGGTCAGTAGCTATTTTAAAGATGTGTGTGTCTTGTTAACATCATATCTCTTGAGAAAGAACTATGTTAACCAGGTAAGGCTAAACATGTGAGTAAGGTAGGTCACCACAGAGAAACCGGGAAAGTGGGTACAGAAGAAATTAGTTTATCAGAATTCTATCATATGGTAGTGACTTGTTATTTGTCAAATATTGAAGTAACTGATTTTTGTGATACTTTTGGAATTCAGAACCTAGTGGAAGAATGAGGTAAGAAAAAAGTGAATACTGCATTAATTGACAACAAATTAAGTGAAACTGAGTATTTAAACAGTAATGCAGTAGGGAATGATGTTGGTAATACATGCTGTGATATTGATGATTTTTGTGGTAATATTGACGACAGTAAATATAATGAACTGAAAGTAAGTGATGGTGAGTATAGTAATGAAGAATAATAGTATTTTGTTTGTTTTAAAGAAGAATTGGGGTAAGCTATTGGTGAAGAAATGTGTAGTAGTATCAATGATGCTGTATAGGTACCCAAGGACACTAATGGAAATATCACAGATAATGAAACTCTTGATTTAATAAATGATAAGGAGTCATATATAGATGATCATGCTAATTTGGTTACCAGTTATGACATAGAAAGTAGGCTCGTTAATAATATGAATGAAAGTGAATCTGTCTTATATAATGTATGGTTAAATAGTGATGCTATTGAGAAAGATGAAAGACTTAGAAAGATGAATAAAAATCTGTGTTCAACTTTATTTCTGACTAGTGGCATACAATTAAATATGTTATCATAAGACAACTTAAAGATAAGTGCTGTTCTATATGAAACAAGTATGTGTACTCGAATTGATGAAATTCTCAGTGACACTGATAATGTCTGTATTAATTTAATGGAAGTGTGCCAAGTTAGTCAAAATGGTAAGTGATTTGGAGGCTTTAGTTTTGAAGGGATAGAAGATGACATGTTATATTAAGATGTTAAGACTCATCAAAGTATTGTTTGTTGTCCATTCCTTAAAGTTAGGATCATGGGAAGGTAGCCAAACATCAGCAGTGCCTGGATCCTTAAATAAAAATTAAAACATATTAAATTACATGTATAAGTACCTTTAATTGAAGTATAGATTAAAGGTGCAACAGAGAAACCTAGTAAAGTGGTTAAAGCTAGGGTTTAATAACTTTCACAATCGAGGAAGTAACTTTCACACATGGATGCTTAATAATTCAAGTTCTCAGTGAGGATCTTATTCTCGACATGTCAAGGATAGCTGGTGTGAATGCAGATTATTGTATTGATTATCAATGTACCTGATGGAGATTTTATGTGTACTAATTTTATAAAGTCAACTGTAACTTATGAAAATGAATCGTATACAACTGTTAAAAGACAGTGGATTTGTAGATAAAGATACGCCAGAATTAGACACAGATGAAGGAGAATTTAAAGGACTCGCAGACACTAAGCTTTCAGATGAAAAAGGGTTAACTGATAACCAGAAACATGCATTAGAACCTTTGTTGTGGAAGTATGGGAGTATAGCGATGCGTTTTGTAATATTCCAGGCAGAGTGAGAGGATATCAAAGTACTTTACAACTAAAACCACCCCAGTTATTTTTCATAAAGCCATATTGTGTACCCATAGCTAAGAGAGTTCCAGTTGACAAAGAGTTGCTTAAGACATCACTGAGACAAGTGTTACCCCATACAACAACCCATTAGTCGTTGTTTCAAAAGGAGTTGAAGGAGTCAGATTGGTACTGGTTTCTAGGCATCTCAACCAGTATTGTACTGAGGACCAGATCACTCTGAAAACAATGATGAACTTTCACATAAATTTAAAAATATTCAGATTATGTCTAGCTGGGATTTAACTTCTGGATTTCATCAGGTACCTTTAGATCCTGAATCTCTTAAAAATACTGGCTTGCTTTAGAATGGTAGACGCTACCAATCGGTGTAGTACCTATTAATTTGAACTAATGTGTAGCTGAATTTATAAGAGCATTAGATTCTGTACTTGGTCCAGATTGGGTAGGGAAACTTATTGTTTATGTAGATGACGTTTTGGTAACTGGACAAAGTTTGGAAGGTTATTTTAAATTATAGAAGCAGGTATGTGAAAAACTTAGGCAAGGAAGAATGACTCTGAAACTCGAAAAATGTGAATTTGCTGAACCTGAATTAAAATTCTTTGATCATGTAATAACTAGGGAAGGAAACTCAGAACATCCAGATATAATTAAAGCAACTTCAGATTTCCCAGCACCATGTAGCAGAAAACAATTGAAACCATTTTATGGTTTCTGTGGATTTTATCGAAAATTTGAGTGGAAAAAGCTTAAATGTATCCTGTTTAAGCAATTTACTTAAAAAGAACATTTCTTGGGTTTGAACCCAAAAATGTCAGGAGGCATTTGGAAATATTAAGAAAGAACTGAATCATGAAAATTTGTTACACAAACCAGCTTCCAGCCTACCATTTTGTTTACACACAGATAGCAGGGACAAAAGTTTGGGAGCAGAACTATTTCAGGAAAAAAAATTAATGAGAACTCATACATTACACAATTCCTTTTACAAGTGTAATGCTGTTATAACATTAGAAATCTTACACAGTTACAGAAAAATAATTATAGCTGTTTACTGCACATTTACTAAATTCAGATCCTATTTGTTGGCACATAAAATATTTGTATATTGAGACCCCAATGCATTAAGCTACCTACAGAAATGTACACTATATCAGAATAGACTTGCCAGTTGAGGAATGTATTTGTAACAGTATGATTATGAAATTAAATATTCTAAATGTTCAGAAAATGTTGTTGCAGCTGCTTTGTCAAGGATGACACTGGATGGGAGTAATGAAAATTTTGATCAAAATGAGTGAAAAAGAGTTAAAAATCAGATATATGAATGTTATACATAATTACAAAATTATTAGGGAATTGTGTAACAAAATTATGAGGAACCAAAACAATGGTTCAAGCTGTAGGTTAGTAATGAACTGCTTAGGCAAAAGACATTATGAAAAATTGGACAGATATTACAAAGTATATAAACACTTTGCAGGAGAACAGATGGGGACTCTGATGACTGGAAGTTACTGTTGGGCAGAAGAGGTAGCTGGGAACTTGACTAAGTATAAACATGAGACTTATGCAAACTGCGCTATTCAAAAATTTATACAAGATCTACAAGAAAGTATTTATTTCTGTAAGATGGCTAAAAATGTTAGGAAAGAACTGTCTACTTGTGACAAGTGTCGGAGACTGAAGGTATGTAACAGAACTTGTCAAGGTGTGATGCAAAATATAGTACTGGAGAAACCTATGTATTCAGTTGCTGTGGATTTTTATGGAAGTTTACCAGAAAGTAAAAACGGTTATTGTTATATTTTTGCTTTGGTAGATGTTGTCTCGAAATATATAAAATTACATCCTGTCAGAAAAGCTAGAAATATGGAGATTATTGCTGAAATTGAAAAAGATTACTTAAAAAATGTAGAAAAACCTAGAGTCATTCTGTCAGACAATGGATCAGTTTGTATCAAAGTTTTGGAAGTCATTCATAGAAAAATCTGAAATCAAACGCATTTTAATTTCAGTTTATGATCCTTCATCCAATACAGCAGAGAACATGTGTGAAATTAGTCTTTATGTTGCACATACTGTAGCCACAACCATCCTACATGGAATGGACACATCAGTGAGAGGTGGGTGGAAGTGGTGGACAATGAGGAGTGGGAGGAGGAGATTGATAGACAGAGAGGGGGATAGATAGAGATGGATACAGACAGGGGGAGAAGGAGATGGACAGAGAGAGGTGGGTGTAGGTGGTGTACAATGAGAAGGGGGAAGAGGAGATGGATAGAGAGGGGGCAGGAGGAGATGGGTAGAGATGAGAGAGGAAGAGAGGGACAGAGACAGGGGGAGGAAGTGATGGATTAATAGAAGATTGAAATAAACATATAGCCAGACAGCACTGGGTACTCAGCTAGCATAAACATAAGAAGGCTTTTTCACTTCACAAAACAAATAACATTCGAAAAGAAAAATACCTGTAGAACCAAGCTGAAAATCTGACAAGAAAAAGACAGAAATTAAATAAAAATGTAACAGCAAAAAGTCTGTACCGAAGAAAGTACGATGGTGAGTCAAATGAAAACCTTAAATATTTTTTTAAATATTATTTACTGTGCAGAAGTGGTACAAAGCTGTATCACTCTTGAACATAATCTCCCCCACGCTCATTGCAAGTCCTCCAGCGCTTACAAAGTTCATAAATTCCTTTAGAAAAAAATTCTTTTGGTAGTCCACTCAACCACTCGTGCACCGTGTGGCGTACCTCTTCATCGGAACGGAACTTCTTTCCTCCCATTGCCGGCCCGGGTGTCCGAACGGTTCTAGGCGCTACAGTCTGGAACCGCGCGATCGCTACGGTCGCAGGTTCGAATCCTGCTTCGGGCAAGGATGTGTATGATGTACTTAGGTTAGTTAGGTTTAAGTAGTTCTAAGTTCTAGGGGACTGATGACCTTAGAAGTTAAGTCC
This sequence comes from Schistocerca piceifrons, assembly GCF_021461385.2. Classification (NCBI taxonomy): domain Eukaryota; kingdom Metazoa; phylum Arthropoda; class Insecta; order Orthoptera; family Acrididae; genus Schistocerca; species Schistocerca piceifrons. The sequence goes on along the minus strand of NC_060143.1, from coordinate 322,006,252 downwards.
CATGATGCTCAGAACCATTTTTTTCCTCCCAGTGCGTCTTTGAGTGGTCCAGACATATAGAAATCACTTGGGGCAAGGTCTGGTGAGTATGGTGGATGAGGAAGACACTCAAAATGCAGGTCTCTGATTGTTGCAACTGTTGTACGGGCAGTGTGGGGCCTTGCATTGTCATGTTGCAAAAGGACACCTGCTCACATCAATCCACGTCGCTTTGGTTTGTTTGCAGGCTGCAGATGATTTTTTAGGAAATTTGTGTATGATGCACTGGTGACAGTGGTCCCTCTAGACATGTAATGCTCCAAAATGACGCCTTTTTCGCCCCAAAAGAGAGTCAGCATAACCTACCCTGCTGATGGTTCTGTTCGAAACTTCTTTGGTTTTGGTGATGAGGGATGGCGCCATTCCTTGCTCGCTCTCTTCGTTTCCGGTTGGTGGAAGTGAACCCAGGTTTCGTCCCCAGTAACGATTCTTGCAAGGAAGCCATCACCTTCTCGTTCAAAGCACCGAAGAAGTTCTTCACAAGCATCAACACGTCGCTCTCACATTTCAGGAGTCAGCTGCCGGGACACCCATCTTGCAGACACTTTGTGGAACTGGAGCACGTCATGCACAGTGTGGTGTGCTGACCCACGACTAATCTGTAATCATGCTGCAATGTCATTCAGTGTCACTCGTCGGTTTTCCTTCTCTATTGCTTCAACTGCTGCAATGTTCTGTGGAGTCACGACTCGTTGTGCCTGACCTGGACGAGGAGCATCTTCTACTGAAGTCACACCATTTGCGAATTTCCTACTCCATTCGTAGACTTGCTGCTGTGACAAACATGCATCACCGTACTGAACCTTCATTCGTCGATGAATTTCAATTGGTTTCACACCTTCATTACGCAAAAACTGAATAACAGAACGCTGTTATTCCCTGGTGCAAGTCGGAAGTGGGGCGTCCATCTTTATACTGGTACTGCGATTGTATGTGTGCATCTGCACTATGCTGCTACCTACAGGCCATTCTGCACGCTGTTTGTAGCACTCTTACCAACTTATAGGAAAACGGCATGAAATATCGATTTGTTATTGCAAATTTAAGATTTTCATTTGACTCACCCTCGTACAAAAAATTTACCATATGTATATATGAACGATTTCGATGCTTTTTAAGTATCTCTCCGTTCCACAGAGGTTTACTACATATTTGTCAATACCCTAATGTTGTTGTATCATATGTGCTGATTATTAGTGTAAGTAGGCTGTTTAGATTTTTATATTCGTAACGCCACGTAGCGCTTTGTATGAAAATCACTGGCTGTGCTGTGTGCAGTATGTGGCTGGTTAGCATTGTTGTAATATTCGCTATTGTAGTGTTGGGCAGTTGGATGTTAACAGCGCGTAGCGTTGCGCAGTTGGAGGTGAGCCGTCAGCAGTGGTGAATGTGGGGAGAGAGATGGCGGAGTTTTGAGAGCGGATGATCTGGACGTGTGTCCATCAGAGACAGTAAATTTGTAAGACTGGATGTTATGAACTTATGTATCTATTATGCCTTTTGAACACTATTAAGGTAAATACATGGTTTGTTCTTCATCAAAATCTTTCATTTGCTAACTGTGCCTATCAGTAGTTAGTGCCTTCAGTAGTTAGAACCGTTTATTTAGCTGACAGTAGTGGCGCTCGCTGTATTGCAGTAGTTTGAGTAACGAAGATTTTTGTGAGGTAAGTGATTCATGAATGGTTTAGGTTATTGTTAGTCAGAGCCATTCTTTTGTAGGGATTATTAAAAGTCAGATTGCGTTGTGCTAAAAATATTGTGTGTCAGTTTAGTGTTGATCAGAATAAGTAAATAGAGTAATGTCTGAGTGCGTTCAGTTTTGCTCAGCTGCTTGAAAAGCAAATAATGTAAGAGGTTTAATCAGCACAGTCATTCATAAATTTTTCTAAGGAGACGTTTCATTAGCACCAAAAGAACAGTAACACAGCGTTCATAGGCTATGCTCGTTCTTTCGGTTCTCTTCCATTCTTTTCAGTGTAAACGCTTGTTCACAGTTGGAAGTGAATGGCAGTGAAAGCTGGCGAATTGTCTATGGAGGCTCTTTCGCATGTGTTTGCTTCCATTGGCTCCAGTATGCACCGGGCTTAAAGTGCTCTCCACGGTAATGCAGGGAATGGAAAGCCGCACTGCTACTTGTTAGCAGCACACAAAATCTTTAGTAGGTTCCGGACCGTAGTAACGGGCGAGGTTAGAGGGGCGTTCTGCGCTCACCTTGTAGTCGCGGTGCGGTGGTCCTGCTGGCAGCCAGCGACGCACCAGCGGGCTGAGGAGGCGCGGCTGTGGCCAGTGGGCGCGGCTGCTGCCCCAGCCCCCGCTGGCGGCGCTCACCGCCAGAGACACGGCGAGCGCCAGCAGCCAGCCGAGCGCCGTGTACCACACGTGCGACACAGCGAACACCGGCCACACCCAGCTGTGGGCACGAGGCACCAGACTCCGTGACTGTGCAGCCAAGCAGCAGGATCAGGGCGTGAGGGGGTGAGGTGGCTGGGAACGTCAGATGCGGAACCAGGAGGAGGTCGGGGGTGTCACAGTCAGGACCCTGCCTCTTCCCCCCAACTGCGAGCAATCGACATTACTAATTGGCCGATACAATCACTTGGTCACCTCACTCCAGATACAAGTTGCATATCTAACAGCTTTCAGAGGCAACGAAAATTTGATTTTTAGTACTTAATATACTTATTATGTATAATTTTACTTTAGATTAGATTAAATTTACTTTCATTCCAATTGATCCGTAGTGAGGAGGTCCTCCTGGATGTAGAACATGTCAGAAAAACAAGAACACATGACAAATATTTGCAACACAAACAAATAAGCTAATGTACCATTCCACAGGTCCCAAGTGGAATGATCGTCATTTTTTAATGAACACTATATGAAAGGATCATTTTACAAATACTAATGCACTGAATTTAAAATAAATAGTTTTATTTATTTATTTATAATGTAATAAACTTGTAATACAACTACTATAATACTTATTTACAATGAAAACATTACTGCACTAAAATGATGCAGAAGTTAGATTGCACTTACACAAACAAACACACACACACACACACACACACACACACACACACTCGCTTATTTACAATGAACACGTTACTGCACTGAAATTGTGCAGAAGTTACATTGTACATATATATATATATATATATATATATATATATATATATATCAGCTGGTTCTACTGACAAATTGATCAATGGAGTAGAAGGAGTTGGCCACCAATAAATCCTTTCGGCTTCTCTTAAACTGAATTTCATTGGTTGTTAAGCCTTTTATGGCCGCTGGCAATTTATTGAAAATGTGTGATCCTGAATAATGCACACCTCTTTGTACAAGACTAAGTGACTTTAAATCTTTGTGATGATTATTCTTATTTCTAGTATTGATTCCATGAATTGAGCTGTTGGTTTGAGAAAGTGATATATTTTTAGTGAAAAATTTCATTAAAGAATAAATGTATTGGGAAGCAGTAGTTGGTAGCCAATATGATTATGGTACTTAAAGTCTGTAACATTTCACTTGATTGGTATTAACAAGTATGAAGTTTAAGCTATTTTACGATTTCACCTGATTGTATAAACGAGTATGAAGTTTAAGCTGTTATAACTTGTCAAAAATCGGATTTATATGCCACCTGAAGTACACACACACACACACACACACACACACACACACACACACACACACATGTATTCGACACCTCAAAACAAACACCTCCAAATCCTTTAAATAATTATTCTGTAATAATGTTGTTACGATGTATATTCTTTGCACTTTGCGATTATGTCTTCTCTTCTGCTATACGAACCTTGCACCCAGCAAATTCCAGACGCCATATTTGTTTACAAATATGACAGTATACATGTGATGTGTTACGACGGCGAAAGGAACCTGTGACCACTGGAGGTACTCTATTTTACTTATTTTATATTTACCGTTAGATATCAGTTTAATTTTTTGTCAGAAGAAACCCAAAACCATGTTCTGAAAAAGTGTCTTGTTTCTCAACTAGACAGTGCCACAAGTGCCTCCAAAAAATCGTAACACAATACACACACAAATGTCATACTAACTAATGTAAAGCCACCCGATGATGGAGTTTTAAACCTTTGAAACGCGTCGTGGAAATAAATAAAACGGTGACTGGCAAAAGTAAACTAGTTGTTTCATTTAATGTCAATAACAGTCACGGTAAAGCATAACCTAAAATGTTCGCATTTAAAGTTTTGAGGGTAAGTCAATTATTATCCCCAGTTTAGTTACATTTTTGTTTATTTTGGTAGTACTGTCGTTTTACGTTGATGACGCATTCTTTGTTTATGTTGTTATGTCCTAGCAATTTTCAAGCTGCTAGGTTAGTTTCGTTATCGCTGCCGTGCTGTTAATGATGGCTGCTCCGCTCTCTATTTGCACCAAAGAAGTACAGTACGGGAATACTGTTTTGCCACAACGGAGTGGCTACGAATGGGTTGAAAAATTCCGAAATGGTCGTACAAGTGTTACGCACGATGAAGGAGCCGGACGACCGTTTGTGTGTGTGTGTGTGTGTGTGTGTGTGTGTGTGTGTGTGTGTGTGTGGGTGGGTGGGTGGCTGGAACATCGTCTGCAAATTAGTCATGGTTCTGCCTACGAAATCATCCACAACAGACATAGGTTTCATAAAGTTTGTCAAGATGGGTCCCAAAACAACTCACATAGTTGCATAAACAAACGCCCTTGGACAACTGTATAAAAAAAAAAGAAGGATCGCTATGGTAACGAAGGGGACAACTTCTTAGACAGGATCATTGCTGGTGACGAAACATGGATCCATCATTACGAGCCGGAGAGTAAACGGCAGAGTATGGTATGGAAACATCCAAATTCGCCATGCAAGAAAAAGTTCAAGACCCAACCGTCCGCAAGAAAACTGATGCTTACTGTTTTTTGGGACACGAAGTTCCAGTACTGGAACATTATGAGGAGTGGGGCACAACAATAAACAGTGTACGTTACAGTGAGATGCTTACTGCCAGGCTAAAGCCTGAAAATCGAAGCAAACGCCGAGGATTGCTGTCAAAAGGTGGTGTGTTGTTGCACGACAATGCCCGTCCGCATACTGCTGCCCACACTGCTGAAACGCTCCAGAAATTCGAATCTGAAGTACTGGATCATCCTCCATGTAGTCCAGATTTTCTCCCTTCTGAGTATCACTTGTTTGGTCCACTCAGGCATTAAAGAGTCGTCCATTTGCCTTGGACGAAGCAATGAAAGAAGCGGGGCATTCCTGGCTCGCAGCTCAACCGAGAAACTTCTTTTATGAGGGCATCAGGAAGCTTGTACAACGATGGACCAAGTGCGTTGGAACGCAATGGGACTAGGTCGAAAAATGATGTTCTTGTAAGTTTTCTATTTGATTACAATAAAATTTTATAACTACTTTGAGGATAGTTATTGACTTAGCCTCGTATTAACTAGCAGATTGGCTGTAGGTGCGAGGCACTGTGGGAACTGTGTGTGCCTCGAGACCGATAAAGTACCTGTGATGTTCCCATAGGAACGCAGAAAAGTGATGGACAAAGGGACTCTGGTGAAGCTACAATAGGCTCAGCAAGCTTTTAGTGGATAACCCATTTACTTTCAACAATGAAACGAGCCTCAGATTAGAACCAATATCGAATATCACAGCGTCTTTGAGCAGATCTGGCAGTTGTGATGGCCAACAAGGTCCTAGTGAAGACACAGTCGCTTGAAGAAATACAAAAGAATTGAGACTGTTAATGTTGTGTCCTTCGAAAAGGATGCAAGAATCCAGGAAATAGCGTGGATAATGACAGAATGGAACATGCTGATAGTGGAACTAAGCGAGGGAAGAAAGAAAGCGACTGGTAGTAACATGCTAGGAAAGGGGTATAAGATGTGGTCGTCAGGAAGAGACAAAGGAAGCAATGATATCCCAATAATAGTAACTAAAGAATTGGCGAACGAAGCAAAATGTAACTGACAGAATAATTAAACTTAAGACAATAATGGAAGGAAATTTTCTAGATATAATCCTGGTTTATGCTTCTGTAACAGTATCAGAAACAGACGAAATGGAACATAGGAAGCTACAGAGAATATCACAGACGTGTGGAAGGTGACCTGTTACTAGAGGTATGTCTGAGAAATAAATTGATAATGTTAATGGATGGTATAAGAAAACAGCCACAAGTTTACCAGATACAGCTGAACTTAAGAGCAGAAATCCATAACAAAATAATTTAAAAATAATTCAAGAAATTAGAAGATGTGTTAATCACGATGGAGACCATACACTGTAGGTAGGGACCCTGAAAAAAGCCAGAAAAGGTACGTACAAGGAAAAAAGACAGACAAAAATCAAGTGCTAACTGAAAGACAGAGAAACACAAGAAGTATAGAGGGCAGCTAGCGTGTCGATCAACTGACTGGTACGATGCTTCTCACACTTTTTCTGAATTTCCTGTGGCAGGTTCTAGTGAACAGTATTTAAGTCAGTTTGTTGCATTTGAAAGAGGAAACGATGGACCAAGTGCGTTGGAACGCAAGGGGACTAGGTCGAAAAATGATGTTCTTGTAAGTTTTCTATTTGATTACAATAAAATTTTATAACTACTTTGAGGATAGTTATTGACTTAGCCTCGTATTAACTAGCAGATTGGCTGTAGGTGCGAGGCACTGTGGGAACTGTGTGTGCCTCGAGACCGATAAAGTACCTGTGATGTTCCCATAGGAACGCAGAAAAGTGATGGACAAAGGGACTCTGGTGAAGCTACAATAGGCTCAGCAAGCTTTTAGTGGATAACCCATTTGCTTTCAACAATGAAACGAGCCTCAGATTAGAACCAATATCGAATATCACAGCGTCTTTGAGCAGATCTGGCAGTTGCGATGGCCAACAAGGTCCTAGTGAAGACACAGTCGCTTGAAGAAATACAAAAGAATTGAGACTGTTAATGTTGTGTCCTTCGAAAAGGATGCAAGAATCCAGGAAATAGCGTGGATAATGACAGAATGGAACATGCTGATAGTGGAACTAAGCGAGGGAAGAAAGAAAGCGACTGGTAATAAAATGCTAGGAAAGGGGTATAAGATGTGGTCGTCAGGAAGAGACAAAGGAAGCAATGATATCCCAATAATAGTAACTAAAGAATTGGCGAACGAAGCAAAATGTAACTGACAGAATAATTAAACTTAAGACAATAATGGAAGGAAATTTTCTAGATATAATCCTGGTTTATGCTTCTGTAACAGTATCAGAAACAGACGAAATGGAACATAGGAAGCTTATTTGCACTAAAATTAAAATCTTATAAATATGTGCTTTCTTACAGAAAATTACTGAGATTAATTTGCCTTAGTATGAAATTCTCCAATCATTTCGGAAAGTAAAGACCTACGTCACACTTTTCACAATAGTACCTTAGTACACAGTACAATAATACAATAGTATCACAATAGTATCTTTCTTTTCCACTTTCCCAGATCTTGCCTTCTTTCGTTCTGCACAACCTTTGCGTCTTCTCTGAGTTGGACATTTCTGCAGCTGGAATGAATTTAGGGAAACGTTTTCTACTGAGTCCGTTTACAATTGAACTATTTTGATTGGAAGTTGATTCAGTCCGGTTTCCTTTGTTCACGAAAGCCTCTGCCAAGTCAGTAACTACTTCTACAAGATACTGCTAGTAGTCCTCGATGTTTTACATGAAACGTACGATTTTACAATCGCTATCACCAAAATATAAAAACTACTTTCTCCCAAAAAGTTATTTGCATCCTCCCGAAAGGGTAGTATCCCTGATACCCAATTCGATAGTCCCTGTGGTCCACACCAGCCTTGTTTTCATTGTCATTCAAAACACAGTAAGGTTTCGTCTTCTCAGCCATTCCTGGTTTAGTTTTCACATTGACAATGGATGCACTTATTTCGTGTTTTGTCGTAAGAAGAAATACATTCCTAATGTCTTTCCATCTTACAAACTGCAGATGGTCTTGTCTGTGAAACGAAAGTTCATTTTTTTCAGCTCCTTGGCAGTTAGATATATTTTACTGAATTGTATGTTGAAGATATATACAAAGGGTGTAGCAGACAACAATCGAAGTCCTTTGCACTGTGTGTGACCCTGTCAGCGCGGGGCGTGTCAACAAGGGAAGTGTGAATGCCACAAAGCAAATAACACACAATGTTGTTTGTATTCCGTTCCCACCATAACGAGTGGCAGTTACTGCAAAGTAAATCATTTTAGTTGTAGTCCAAACATCGTAGGATCACTTAAAATGAACGAAGACAAATGTTGTAATATATTAACAGAGCTGAGAAACGGTGGACCTTGGTAGGTTCCACGTCACTCGTCTTTTTGGAGGGTAATGCGCGCGACGTACGAGCTACGTTTATCGTCTCCGAAATGCTGGTCAAGGCAGCGGAAGAAACATTGAAGAATATCAACTAAAGTCAGGCACAAAGAAATTCCATGGTGGAATGAAAGAATTCCAGAAGCAGTCAAGAAGAAGAATAACACATGGAGAAATTGGTTCAAAAACAGATGGGAACATAATAGAGAAAAATTTAAATGACTAAGCAGAGCAGCAAGGAAAATGATAGCATTGGCTGAGATGACATATTGAAGAAAATTAACCAAAAAAGCAAAAAAAAAAAAAAGAATTTGTAGGACAACAGGAAGACATTAAACCACATATCAGGTAACAGAAGGAAATAAAAAGAAAATTATTGGAGGAAGAAGCTTTGAAAATATGGAAAGAGAACTTCCACAAAGTTTATGAAGGGCGAGATGAAACAAATACACATGATGAGATAGAGGTGGACGAAAGACATAACGCATCACAGAGGAAATAGAAAGAGAAGATTGGCAGATCTTGAACGTAGAGAAATGTATATTAGGAATAAAAAGTGGCAAAGTTCCTGGCATAGATGGCATCAGAGTGGATATAACCAAAGGCACAGAACCTATTGGCATTTGAGATTACTGATGATCGGACAAAATTATTGCACCTATCTTTAAAAAGTGTAACAAGGTGCTCTGCGAAAATTACAGAGGAACAGCGCTATTGTGCCACTGCATGAAGATTCATATAAGGATTTCGACCAGGAAGATTAACTACAGATGCCATGCTTACAGACAGACAGGTTGTAGAAAAGAAATGGGCATTTGGGAAAGGCATCAGAGTTGTATTCATAGAGGCATATGGCCAGGTTAGAAGGAAAGAAAGCTCTGAACAAAATACGAGCAACAGAGATGAGCGTTGGAAACCGGATCCTTGGTAAGACGAGTAGGGATAGGACAAGGAATGAAACAATATGAAACACGCTGAAGATCAAGTCCTTAAAGGAAACTATGGAGAGATATAGGCTTACATGGTTTGGCCACATTAAAAGAATGGGAGCAGAAAGACTTCCAAATTGGCGAATATAAATGAGAAAGAATCATAAAAATGTACATTATATATTCTGGAAGAAGCTATAAATTTAGAGTCCTACCGTCTGGATTTCATGTGACTGCAGATGTAGTCTCGGAAAAAGTATCCACACAACAGTTATTGGATCGAATGCACATATTTTTGGATTGTGTATCACAGTTACTTCTAGCTGCTAAAAACATCTGGAGCTGAGTAAATATTTTACAGGTATTTTGGAGGGCTGGAGCAACATAAAATCTCTAAAACACAGAATGTAGTAGGAAACATTAAATGTATTGGTCTCATCACTTCATTGCCAGGAATCATACCTGACTAAAACAAAACTCCAGTAGTTCGAAATTTTCCTGCACCACATAATACATACTTAAGGTCATTCGTTGAGTCATGTAGCCTTTATCGAAGTTTTGTTGCGACACAGGCACGGAATGGCAAAGCACTACACTGACTGTTAAAGAAAAATACTATTTGGGAGCGCACAGCAGAAAACTAATCAGCTCTTGATGGAAATGAATAAGAACTGAGGAAGGCCAGAGTTTGAGTTTCGTTTATCAATGGATGTTTTGTGTGTTCATTTAGACATTACCTAAAAATCCAATTTATCTGCAGAAAAGCGAAATATTGCACAAGAAATTACGCAAGTAATATTCTAAGAACTGGCGAGGAATCACATTCTATCACTAAATTTGAAGCTTTAGACGCAATCTGAGCATTAATAATATTTAATTTTTATTTAGCAAGTCACCATAAGAAGTATATAGAGATTATAAAGTATTCCGTTGTAAATTGTTGCATGCATGTTTTGTATGATGGTCATTGTAGTTGGAAGAGTGCAATTTTGAAGTAATTTACATTCAAGAAGAACATATTTACCACCAGGACTGGAAGAATCAGCTCTACACAATGAAGCAAATACTGACTGCCTTGCCTACAGTAAAAGAAAAAGTAATGGTGAGCCGAACAACATGTTTATACCACACTATATGCTTGAACGAGATGTATTGTTTTACAGAAGATGGCCTGGTATTAACTGGCTAGTATGTATGATAAATGAGGTGACTTGGGATACGCACTAGATGTAGGGGCACTCCCGTGTCATTAAATGTGCTAAAAGTTTAATTAATACTGTTATTTCCACATCAGGGGGAAAGTATAAAATGCTTTACATCTTAATTATTATGTCAAAAAACAATTGCAAGTAATAAGGGCAGGAAAGGAGATCTACAGCTAATTATTCCTACTAGATCACTAGAAATGGTCACTTTGTAAATATGTGGATGTGTGATGTTTCTTTACATAATGTTTTCATTAAGCATTTAAAATTATACACGATATAAAATACAACCGACACAGTGACTGTTAAAAGAACTCGTTTCATAACCTGAGGCAATAAGTCTTGTAACTCTTTAGCTGAGTGAGGAGTAACTTGAATATTCATGACAGAAATACACAATGAAGCAAACCCAGCAAAACAAGTGTTTGGAGAAGTGAAAGTGGTTTTACTATCTGTACTACTTAGAAAAAATCATGAATAATTTGTCATAATTATCTACAGATTTTACACTATTCCACAAGAAGATAAAAATGAGCTAGACTATAATTACATTGTAAAACCAAGCAAATGATCAGAAGAAGTATTTTGACATGAAAATAAAACAAAGATACCATTCTAAGAACTGATATTTAGTTCTTTTAAAAAATCACCCTAAATCGTCACTTATGCTTGGATGTATAATGAAATAGTAAATGTTATATACTGGATCATGTTATCATGTTGAAATGATTGCACGCTGCACTCTGGAACTAACATGTTACTCAGTTTATGGATATATGAATGGACTGTATGTTTAGTAAGATTTAAAATATTTTAAACGTAATAAGAAAAGAGATGAAGAAACAGCCAGCAGAAGCAATAGTTTGCCATGTACTATACGTTGTATTTTTATGCCTCTGTATTGGTTATCGAAAATAATTAAATATGCATTATGTAAACTGAAGGAGACAGGGAAGAAAGGAAAGGAAATGGATATCAGCTGTTCGGTACATTGTGCAGAATCAGTGGCAACGAGTGAAAATGTAAACAGGACTGGGAGTCGAACCCATGATCTCCCGCTTACTAGGCAGTTGCGTTAAACATTACACACCTGGACACAGTGTTTATCACAAATCCGCGGACTATATCGGCAAGCTCCCTGGCCAACTCACATTCCAAACCAGCACCACCTATCCGCAGTTCCGATCCATGTCCTTCATGCTCACTAAATTTAGATTCCTGTTAAGGGTCGAACGTAAATGTGCGCCCTCACTGAATGATGTGGATTCATTGCCCATCTAGGCGAATCATATACATGAATCTGTGGCATCTGTTGTTTAGGACATATCTGAAAGAACAGTTGCCACGAGGGATCCACAACTGTGATAAATTGAAGAGGGAGAGGGGAATAAGGAAAGGAAAGGGAAGGAACTAATGATATCAGCTGCATTGCGATTTAGTGCGGAATCAGTGGTGAGAAGTAAAATCGTGAGCCAGACCGGGACTCTAGCCCGGGATCTATTGTTTACTAGGCAATTGCGTTAACTACTGCATCACCCAGACACTGTTCCTCAAGACAACCGATGCAATGAAGACACCGAAAGCGATAGGTAAGTTGACAAAAGCTGTTTGTAACACAAGGGAATCATATGTGTATAATGGAGGAAAACATTCCTGAAAGAGTGTAACTGGAGTGCAGTGTAGTATAGAAACGATCAGGAGACCGCGGGAAACCGTACAAGAAAGGAGGAAGGACACTGCCTGGAAAAAAAGTGAAGCACCCAGAGGATATAGTCAATGTACACAGATACATCATCGACGGGTATGTAACTGATTAGAGTATCATTTTTCTGCGACAGGTGGACCGACCATCAGGCTGAATTGGAGTTGCTCGTATTTAGTGTCGTTACCAGCCTTGGTAGGATGTTTATGGGGTGTGAGAAGCCTCAGACGTTGAGTGATCACTGTGAACGAAACGGAGATGCCATCTACCCATGTGAGCGTTAACAATGCCTGCCACAATTTGAAAGGGCCTCACTGTGAGTCTACATTTCGCCGGCATTTCGAGTACTCGGATGTGACAGTTGCCGAATGTTAGACATCGTGAGAACGTGAGAGCGGGCATACTTGTCGTCAAGTTCCGATCGACCAGAACTGATCACCACAAGGTTAGATCGCCGTATAGTGCACCAAGCACATAGTAACTCCTACAAATCTGCGCTCGACACCATAGAACAAGACTCTCTGCAAAATTCTGTGGCATCCCGCACCACTGGTTGGAGACTAGCAGCAGTCAGACTAGGAAATTGGCGACCCACACGTAGCCAGCCGTCAACACTTCAACACAAAACGGTTGAGTCTGGAGTGCCGCATTGATCGGGGGACCATTAACTGATGCTAGAAGGCGTCGCATTGTGTTCAGTGACGAATCGCGGTTCCACGCTACCTCGGATGACGATCACCAGCGAATATGGCGGTGATGTGAGAAGACGTCCCGTCCTTCCAATATTTTGGAAAGACGCAGCGGTGTTCTTTCCAACATAATGGTGTGGAGAGTTGTGGTACATGAGTTCAAGCCATGGCTGGTAGTAACTGAATGAACTCTGATGGCACAACGGTACTTCACGGACATTCTGCATCCTCGTGAATTACCACTTATGCGACTGTTCTTGGTGACGTTTTTCAGTGGGACATCGCTTGTTCAACTTTGGCAACTGTCTGTATTAAATGTCTGCATGATGTTGAGGTGCTCCTGTGTACAGCAAGATCCTCAGATCAGTCCCCAATGGGACATTAATTCTTGGGCTACCTCAATACAGATGGCGTTCATTTGTTGCATTGACCAGCCCGTTCTGTCACCCGGGTATGATATATTGCCATGGGTTGCTGAGATGCTGACACGTCATTATGACTGATGAATTCCCTGCAGAGTCGAAGCATGATGGAATGTCGTACAAGTCATCGAAAAAAGTACGGCCTGATGTTTGTGATTTCACCACTAAGTTTGTTGCGAAGTTGCGAAGTTTTCAACGCCTCTGAATTCCTTAAAACATCAGCATACATTCCTGGTTGTTTGGATGTAGGCTACAGAGACATTGATGCTTGGTTTCAGAATGAGAGTGATGAAGGTTACTGTGTGATGAGAGTTAACGAAATTTGTGTTGTCGCCTGCTGTACTACAGAAAACGACAGTGACGGTGAAATGGACAACGTCAGTGGCGTTCCAGGGGGACAAATAATGCTTCGTGTGGAGGCAACGGCATACCTGGAAAAACTGATAGTTTACCTAGAACGTTAGCGTGAAGCAACTCCAGCCAAAATGTTATTAACGAAACGTCAATAGACTACAATACTATAGAATTTAAGTGCCACGAATGTTTTGTGTATTGTAGTACATGTTAGAGGTCTTGTATTTAGCAGAATTTTTCCGGATTTTTGGTAACAGTGATTTTATCCGGCCGCACCTAGTTCGGATAAGCGAGATTCTTGTGTAATGTCGTAGACAGAATTAACAACATGAAAAAGTAAAAATCCCACCGTCTCATTTTTCAGTTTGGGAAAAGTTGAGACAAACAGGAGTATTCGTAGGTACCTCCAGAATTCAGATTACAACTGTGCAAAAACGAGAAGATTTACGGACAGCAGGCACTCTTCATGGGTAGAGGAACTCTCCAGATTTGAAACTCACAGTACAGGTGAACGATACGGGAACTGTTAGTGACGTGGCAAACGTCTATACGTGACACTAGGGGTGTAACACTACCACAGGCTACTGTAGACTACCATAAGAATGTGTAGACTACGGTAGCTTTACTAATAGCTTTCGTCAGATGAGGTAATACACGTTACCTGTACGTTAAGTGTGTTGCATATCTGTCAGGCATTATCGCATAACGATCGCTTTCTTTATATATGCGATCAGTGTCTTACTAGATATCCCTAAAAGCCAGAAACAGCGACCCATCTAGAAACTGAGTGCGGATACGTAAAGGGCCAGATAACCAAAGGAACATTCTTCCCCTACATAGGTATTCTCCTGCTTGTTACCTCAATGTAACTAGTATTTGTAGCAAAATGGAATTGTAAACGTTTACTTCAGATTTTATTGGAAAATTGTTAGTTTCTAACGTGAAACAGAGGATGCTGTAGTAAAAATAAATAAAACAACACAGACATATTACATAGCGATTGAAAACGCTGTTTCCTCAGCAAAAATGTAAAATAAAAAGACACCATAAAACAAAAATATACGAAACACCGGTTCAATACTTCGTCGAAATTATATAAAACATGTTTCTGTTGTCCATAAATAACAAGAACTCTTTACGTCGACCATGACCGTTATTTTTTATTCAGCAAAACGATCTTGATCATGATCAAAGTCAAGAGTTTCCTGTTATTATTGATAAATGTGAAAGATGTATGTGTGTATGTGTGTGTGTGTGTGTGTGTGTGTGTGTGTGTGTGTGTGTATGTGTGTGCATGTAAACTCTGTACGTGCATCAAAAGTAATTACTTTGGTTACGTAAAAGCGCGGAAATTGCCTGATTAACTAATTTTCATTACTTATAAAACTCAGTTTCTTTTCTGCAAGGATAGAAAATACACAATGAACTGACACTAAATGATGTACGATTGTAATTACGTGCAAAACAAACAACCAAACAAACAAAAAAATAAAGAGAATTCGTCGGCTCCCAGCTTCTCTCTTACATATACATTTATGTTTCCCCTATCAATGCTATCATTACTACCGGTTATCATACCAATTACTACGTCATTTGTGTAGTGTGCCAAAACTACAGAACTGAAATTTTGGTAGAGCTCAACTTTGACACAATTTATTTGGAAAGGCGCAATTTCAGATTTTTCATTTGGCTGCCTACCCGCAGGTAAGAAATTATTATTATTATTATTATTATTATTATAACGATTGTTCCCCTTTAGGAGAGCGATTGAACTTGAATTCATAATTTCATCTTCGGATGTTTTTCTTCTTTGCTTCCCAAAACCTCCTCATCCTCTCAGAATGCTCCTTCTTCCGTTCCTCTGTCCATTTTTTACCAGGCTGACGCGATGTTCTTTCCCCAAACATCACACTTGTGATTTTATGCCGGCACTCGGTGCGATCTTCGAGATTTTTTATGTTGATCTGCTGTAGATCCCTCTGGACTTCTTTCAGCCATTCCGTGCCACATTTACTCCTTGTTATAATACTGAATAATTTCTTTGCTGTTCTGGAGTCTTCCACCCTGTAGATATGTGTATAAAATTTGGCTCGGAGCTTTCTGATTTCATCTGTTACTATGCTCATCTTTCTATAGAGCTCGTTTTGTGCTCTCTTCATCCAAATGCCATTTTTGTTGATTGGACCGTAAATCTCCCTGAGAATTTTTCTTTCCTGCTTTTCTATTTCCTTAATTTTAGAATTTATTATTTATTATTATTATTGTTACTATTATCGTTTGCATCAATTAGAGTAATACACATTTAGCAAAACAAAGAAATATATATAAAAATGAACATGTGAAATTATGTGTAGTACACAAGTTTTAAAACGGCTCAGACTACACTCGGATGTTGATGGACTCGATCCAGCGGAGTGCCTCCTGGAGCTCCTCAGTGGCACAAGGGAAGCGTCTGATTGGACAATCGTTCACAATGTGGCTCATTGTTTGGGTGTCACCACAGTCACACACACTGTCACTTGAAAAGCCCCACTTGTGCATGTTGTATTTGCACCTATCCTCAACAGTCCGATATCTGTTTAACTGCACCCACACCTTCCTTGGTTGGTGGAAGCCTAGAACTGGAACTGTTGGATTGTCTACCAGTTCGTGGTTTCGGGTTCTTGTAGCTTGCCACTCACGTTTCCACTCTGCGTCCTGGTCGAATCCTGTGGATAGCATTTGGACTCCCATTTCATATGCTGGTCTTCTAGATTTGAGGCGTTTCCTGGGCAGTGATAGCAAATCTAAAATTTTGAGAGAGAATAGGGCGGACGTCTTAGCGCTGCAGGAGACTCATACTGAAGATGACAACGCTCTGTGGAATTGAGGGTGCATCCAAGGCTATAAATTATTGTCCCGAATTAACCACCCTCAATATGGAGTTGCCAGCTTTGTCCGCAACAACTTAAAGGTGCGAAATAATTCGACTCGATAACACGGAGCAGAGAGTTAACAAACGTGAAGACAGCACAATCTAGAGGCGCAGTCTGCGATTATAAGAATTTTGAAAACTATTAAGCGGCCTTCCTTTGCGAATGGGACATTGATATGTAGCAACAAAATGCAGCAAATTCCCTGTGGCTCTGTGATACTCTATCGTGGGAGGCGCACGTCCCAATGCCAGGGAAGTGATTAAGAGTGGTTAGGAGACATGTTCTCACCTGCTGCGGTAATCCGCAGGCACGGCGACGGAGCCGTTGTTGGCGCGGTCGAACTCGTAGAGGCAGCCCTCGGTGGAGAAGGGCTTGGTGGCGAAGCGGATGTCCCCGCTGGCCTGGTACGCCTGGGCGCCCAGGATCAGCCACGACATGAGCCCGGCGCCACCCAAGCCTCCCGCCAGCGCCCCCTGTGACAGACGATGCCCTTTCACTCATCGCGCACACATTCTGTTATGTTACGAGGCGTGTTTTTTAAGTAAGTACCGTTTTGAAATTAAATAAAGACATGCTATCTCAATAATTTTATTTTCACATGAAAGCCTGTACCTTAATCTACTTTTCTACATAATTTCCGTCAATATTGAGGCACCTGCCATAACATTGTACCAGTTTTTGAATACCTGCCTCATAGAAGTCTGCCGCCTGACTTGTTAACCACTGCATCACCACTGTTTTGACTTCGTCACCGTCGTGAAGAGCTGACCGCCCGGGTGTTTCTTCAAGTGCAGGAACAGATGATAGCCACTGGGCGCAAAATCGGGGCTGTACGGAGGATGATCTAGAGTTTCCCATCGAAAAGATGTGATGAGATCTTTGGTCTGATTCGCCACATGCGGACGGGCATTGTCTTGCAGCAAAACGATGCCCTTGCTCAAATTCCATGGACTGTTGCTTTGATTCTGGTGTGACGTAGGCCACCTATGTTTCATCGCCCGTAACAATTTGGCTTAAGAAATCATCACCGTCGTTGTTGTACCGCCCAAGGAAAGTGAATGCACTGTCTAAACGTTTGGTTTTGTACACATCCATCAACATTTTCGGTACCCAACGTACGTACGATTTTCGGTAATTCAAGTGCTCGGTCACAATGCCATACAAAACACTACGAGAAACATTAGGAAAGTCATCACGCAAGGAGGAAATCGTAAAGCATCTGTTTTCTTTCACCTTATTGTCCACTTCCTGCACCAAACTTTCATTAACGACCGAAGGATGCCCACTCCGTTGTTCATCATGCACATTTGTGCGGCCATCTTTAAATGCTCTCACCCACTTTCTTACCATTCCATCACTCATAGTGTTTTCTCCGCAAACTGCACAGATCTCACGATGAATATCGATCGCTTTCAGGCCCCTAGCACTAAGAAAACTTATAACAGTCCGTACTTTACAGACGGAGGGACTCACGATTATCGGAGGCATCTTAAACACTCAGTACACAACGTAAACAAGGAAGAATCAGACTGTAATGGCTTCAGTGCGTAGATTAAGATACAGGCTTTCATGTAAAAAGTAAAATTAATGAGATATCTTAGTACGTCTTTTTTAATTTCAAAACGGTACTTACTTAAAAAACACGCCTCGTACTTCGACTCACGTTCCGTTCAATAAACTAGTAAAGAAATTGTGAGACAATAAGCAAAAGACATGAAATGTCAACGAGCAGTTAACAACTTATTGTTAATTGTGATCCATCAACTAGTACGAACGCAACGTACTACACTCGAGGGCATTTGAAATGCACACTTACCAAGAGGCACCTAACACAGCCTTTGCCCTGAGGACCACAATGAAGCGTAATGGCATAGACTCAAAGAGAAACCCAAAATATTGGCATCCATCCAGATCCATAACAGCTCATTGCACACCCACAGCGACGATGCGTTCCTGTCTTACATACATCGTTGCAAGGGCACAGATCCTATATTTAAAGGATCGAATCTACTCTTAAGCTGTCGGCACATGGGAGGAGGCACTAACGTTGACGTGCGCGCAGACGGGATGTCCAACGTCACGAGACACACCGCCTCCGACACACGGGATGAGCTTCTTAACGTGATTTGGCACTGCCACCGCTCTCCAGGCGAGTTGTCGGCTATATTTGGCTCTCAAACAATACGGTTTGTTCACGGAAATGGAAGCGCGCAAAATTCCTACGTTTGTTCTATTAAAACGCACATCTCCTCCCTTGTCCATATGCTAGTCGTGTTGTTCTGTGTGTAGTATACACAAATAAAAGCTTCAGTAATCTTGAACATGTAACAAGACGAAAAGGAAAGATACATGTCCTGATCAGTGAGGACTTCAGCTTATAAAAATTCACCAAATCTAACAAACTGACTGCTGAGAGAGAACGCACTAATATTTACAAATGGTTCACATGGTTGTAAGCACTATGGGACTTAACAAAAGGCCGGCCAGAGTGGTCCAGCGGTTCTAGGCGCTACAGTCTAGAGCCGCGAGACTGCTACGGTCGCAGGTTCGAATCCTGCCTCGGGCATGGATGTGTGTGATGTCCTTAGGTTAGTTAGGTTTAAGTAGTTCTAAGTTCTATGGGACTGATGACCTCAGAAGTTAAGTCTCATAGTGCTCAGAGCAATTTGAACTTAACAAAAATTCAAATGGCTCTGAGCACTTAGAACTACTTAAACGTAACTAACCTAAGGATATCACTCACATCCATGCCCGAGGCAGGATTCGAACCTGCGACCGTAGCAGCCGCGTGGTTTCGGACTGAAGCGCCTAGAACCGCTCGGCCACCGCGGCCGGCCTAATATTTACATAATATTAAGTATTGCTCAAGTGATTTCTATTAATTCAGTAAGAAATTCCAACAACCTTTTCGAAAACGTAAGATGAAAAAGAAAAAAATTAGATTCAACATAACCTGAAACTATACCGATCTAATCTCAGCACTACAATATAGGCTACGCTGTACCTCCGTCAGAAGAGACTTTGGAGTTTACTTATAGTCTTCTATAGGAATTAATCGACGGTTTGTTATAAGTTTACATTTAATTACAAGAAACATAAGAAATCATAACAAGAACGACTCATTTTTCATAAACCTTTAATCTGCCGTTGCCTTAAAACTGCTTACTCCGGTAACACGCGAGCTATAACGTGATAATAACTAAATACGAAAGTTTTTTAACCACATTTCCCGTAGTTTCGTTATAACAAGTCGTACCAATAACGATTCGTTCTCGAGACATTCAGTGTGCTGGTGCTTAGAAACAGAGGATGTTAACGTATCACACAGTAGCCACCGAATATGAGCTTCAACTGAACAAGTACAATATGGCGTCTTGCTTTCTGCGGGCATCACGTTTGCTGCTTGTTACGTAGGGAGCGTTCTCGTTTCCTACTTGCTCTACTTTACGTGACACGTCGCCGAAATATCGCAGAACTTACTTCGTATTTCAAGTGACGAAGTGGCTTCTCAACATGAACTAGAAGGCAGTGACGCTACAAAACTCGCAGAGCGTCGCGTCTCCGTTAGCTAACTCGTCTCATGCGCCGACGGCCTTATGCTTCTTTCCCTCAGCGCCGTTACATCGCCGACGGGGATGCCCCATAGTTCTAGAACGGTGCCTGGAGATGGTCTGTTGCGAAGGAGAGAGTCACTCAAACCGCTGCAAGGCAGGTCCCTGGTGCTTGCGATTCCCGCGATCGCGTATAAAAGTGAAGTGTTTTGAGGAAAGAGTGTACAAAGTCGCGCCAGACCCATCAAGCAAGCAGACGCATATGTGTGTGAACAAAGTGAGAATTTTGAAGCCCAGGATTAATTCTGTATCGTGTATCATGTATCGTGGCGATCGCACAGTAAAAAATCGGCAATGGTAAACTCATATAAGCTCGTGACAGGTGAGTGACAGTAACTGTATTGTCAGTGCACACGGAACAAGTAGGGACGTGACACTTGAATTTAAAGCGGAATAAATTAACTGTTCCATATGAAATTGTTCACATATTATAACCTTTTCATTACTATTAGAATATTTTGCAAAGGAATGAGTTATAGAACACTGTGGCACAAGGAACAGGGTATAAGTCGTAGTCTCGCGGTCAGGACTTTATTATCGGAGCATGTATCTTGGAAGTAAGTGCGTCATCAAAAATTGGTTGCTTATGACTGTCCCATGCCCAATTTTCCAAACAGCCGGATTATAGAAAGTAATAATCAACTGAAATTAATAAATAGAACGGGTGGCGGATTACACTGTCTGATCAAAATGTTCCGAGACTGATTTTTTACTTGGCGTATAAGGGACGTCAGAGCTGAATCACTTGCACAACTGTAAAGAACAGATGTACGTTCGATCAGTCTATTGTAAGCAGCATTAAGGAAGGAAGGAAGATTTGAATTTAACCATCTGTCGACATGGGGTCTTAGAGAGGGAGCACAAGCTCGAAATGTTTTAGGGATGGGAAAGGAAATCGGCCGTTCCTCTTCAGAGGAACCATCCCTGCATTTGCCTGGAGCAATTTAGGGAAATGACGGGGAACCTAAATCTGGATGGCCGGACGCGGATTTGAACCTCGCCCTCTCGCGTGGGAGAGCAGCGACTAACGACTGCGCCAACTCGCTCGGTCGTGGAGCTCAGTTTTTTGGATTACAGTTCTCCGCGACCGTTGGAGCACTCTGTCGTCTTCGATCAGAACCAATCGTGGGGTCCCTTGCACTGTCCAACTGGTTGCCACTGTCACGGTTCGTCAATCTTTCCGCCAGGCGTTTTTCCATGGAATCTTTATCAACGGAGATCCAAAAAGATGCTGTTGTGGTCATAAGCACAGTTCCGCCATGCTTCACCGAGTGTCCAGTGGAAGAGCAGTCTTTGGCCATAGCGGACTTGCTTGGTTGGAAAGGCGAGTGCAACGTTAATGTTCAGCGCAGCGTTTTTTCACAGAGCATGTGGTCTGACCTTTGTAAGCCATGCAATACTACAAGATATTTCGTAAATTCTGGCATTCTGCAGTAACAAGTCGTCCTTTACTGATCCTAAAAGCTCTACATTCTCTGATGGTGGACGGAAAACAACTTTCGCCTGAAACTTAAAGAGGATTCTTGCTACTTTAAACGACACGTGAAACTCCCCCTTTGAAAATTATGAATGACTGTGCTGGTGAACTCCTACGTTATTTGATTTTCAAACAGCTGAGCGAAACTGAACGTACTCAGACAGTTCTCACTTTACTTATTCTGATCATCACTAAACTGACACACAATATTTTTTAGTGCAACGCAATCTGAATTTCAACAGTCCCTACAAAAGAATGGCGCTGACTAACAATAACCTATACCTTTCATGAATCACTTACCTCACAAAAATCTTCGTCACTCGAACAACTGGTCGGCAGCGCGTGGTCTCGCGGTCGCGTTCTCGCTTCCCGAGCCACGGGGTCCCGGCTTCGATTCCCGGCGGGGTCAGGGATTTTCACCTGCCTCGAGATGACTGGGTGTTTGTGTTGTCCTCATCATTTCATCATCATTCATGAAAGTGGCGAGATTGGACTGAGCAAAGGTAGGGAATTTGTACGGGCGCTGGTAACCGCACAGTTGAGCACCCCACAAACCAAACATCATCATCATAATCGAACTACTGGAATACAGCGACCGCCAATACTGCCAGCTAAAGAAAAGATCCTAACTGCTGAAGGCACTAACTACTGTTGGGTATATTTAGCAAATGAAAGATTTTAATAGAGAACAAACAATGTATTTACCTTAATAGTGTTCAAAAGTCATTATATATATACATATATATATATATATATATATATATATATATATAATTTTGTGACATCCAATTAAACAAATTTCCTTTTTCTGGCGGACACACGTCCAGATCGTTCTCTCAAAACTCTGGCATCTCTCTTCCCACATCCACCACTGGTGGCGGCTCACCTCCAACTGCCTGACGCTACGCGCTGTTCGCATCCAACTGCCCAACACTACACAAGCGTATATACCAACAATGAGTCCAACCAGCCACATACTGCGATTTTCATACAGGGTACTACGTGGCGTTACCAACATAAAAACCTAAACAGCCCACTTACACATTTTGCACACGAAAGGAAGAAAAGCTAAAGATCGTGCCGGAATGTTCCCTTTATTCATTTCGTGATTAATGACATCGACGAGTATGCAAATGATTAGTGCTGCAATTCTCTGCGACATATTCAACGGACACCAGAGTGCATTGGTGATGTTCGTGTTTAGTGTTGTTACCAAGCCTGGTAGGATAAATACGCGGCATGGACTGCATCGGATTTTCAGTGACCACTATGAAGGACACGGTAGTACCCCGTACTCGTGTGGAACACCACTATTAACACCTCACATAGACAGAGAGGCCTCATTGTGGGTAGCTGGCAGGCTGGTCGAGTCGAGGAATATCCAGATCTATGGGGCATTCGGATGTTACAATGGCTCATTGTTGCTCTGCATGAGAACGTGAGAGCAGGTTTCTTCAATTTTGCGGCGAATCACGTCGAACAACAAAATGAAGGATCGCGGTATTATGCACGAAGCACATCAGAACCCCTTTACATCCGCGTCTTTCATCCTCGACGAAGTAAGGGACTCCTTACAACATCCCGTGCTCTCCCACACTATTGACTGAAGACCAGCACTAGCTGGACTAGAGAATAACCGTCCCACACGTAGGCTGTCGTTAACACCACAACACAAATGGGCGCTTCTGAGTGTTGTCATGAACGGGAAGCATGGACTGCTGATGAACAGCGTTGCACTGTGTTCAGCGATGAATCGCGGGTCTGCACTATCCCGGGTGAGCATCTTTGGCGAGTATTTAGGCGTCCAGGTGAAAGAGGTTCCATTCTTCCAATTCTTTGGCGTCATGGTGAAGGGAGTCGCCGTACATGACTTCAGGCTACGGCTGATAATGGTTGAGGGAACTTTCACAACACAACGGTGCGTTATGGACATCCTACATGTGCTGCCTCTCAAGTGATATTATCGTGGTGCGATTTTCCAACATGACAATGCTCGTCCACACAGGACATGTGTTTCAATGAAATGTCTACATGTTGTTGAAGTATTACCATAGCAAGAACTCCAAATCTGTACGCAGTGGAACACATTGCAACCAGCTCGGACACCAACTTCGTCCCAGTGTCATGATCCAGGATATCAAGGACCAGTCATCAAAGTTTTGGACCAGCTGGCAGAGGTACCTTTCCCAGCCGAATTAGTGCATGCATCTAGGCCAGAGGGATTGCAACGTCATCCTGATAAGTGTGCTCATACTGTCACTCTGACTCGATTTTGCAATCACTGAAATAACATCACGTACCCTCTCAACCCAAGAAATTTCATTAGTTTTCCTGCTGCCCTTCTGGTGCTTCACGTTTCTTCTCAGACATTATGCAGCGTGTAACAGGTATAAGTACAGGGTCAGGGTGTTAGTTGTTTTTCTTCATGTCGAACGGTCTTCCTGCAAACATGTCGCATAGCATAGTAATGTTTTCACACAATATACTATTTCATGTTTCCTGCACGGTCGTAACTGCACCACTAAGTGGAATACGCCTATTAGCATTCACACTTCAACGCCTGACTTATAGGAAAATAAAGATTAGTTGCTTGCTCTTGCCACACAAACTTCGAGGTACTAACTAACCTAAAAGCATAGTACACCTAATAGCTGTAGTTATTAGTCTGCAAACGAAGTAAATGCTGATGTAATGTTGTTCAGTACACCGTCCTCACTCACCAATAGAAATATATGCACTTACACCCATCACACATTTTCACCTGTCCCCGTTGATATATATCAACACCCGTCAGCAGTTTAAGTTATTAATATATAATTCTAATTTCGTTTTAGATGGCTGCAGGTCATGTCCGAAAGAATAGACATCATATCGATATAAGTATATAGAAATTAATTTTTGTTTAAAATAAAAAAATTGTCTGACATAGGAAACTTACGTCTTTCAAAACGTGTAGCACTGTTTATTGTATTTGAGGAGGTATGTAAGACAAGCCAGGCATCACTGAAAGCGTCCTACACGCCATCGGCCGTTTTCAGACTAGGAAAGCAACCTTGTCAGTTACTTATCAAACCTAGCTGGATTTTCACACTTGGAGCGAATTTACACGAGCTCAGAAATTCTGTAATTGCACGTTCGAATCACCAAAAAACGTCACTTCGAATGGTTAGCTATATACGTACATATATACATCTCAATGGCAGGGTGCTAGAAATCAGTACGTTAGACTTTTCTACATATATACCCTCCGATCTATGTGAAACGTTTTATTTCTGTGAACACATTACAAAAATATAATGTAGCTGAGTATTGTACTCGTATCTGTGCCCAATTTAAATTCATTAGAGGCAAGGGCAGATCATTTCTACTCCTGGTATTGCACTGGTGAATATCTCTATTACTCTTAAATTGCAGTGGATTGTTGACAACGAATTTTATAAGGTAATAAATATTCTGTAAGGTGTCTTTAATATTTTCAATTGTTTAAATAGATATCTGGAAGATGTTTGTGTGCAAGCTGCATGAATAATTGTAACTGCTTTCTTCTGGGTAATGAATACCTTTTGCCTAACTGATAAATTACCCAAGAATTCTTTCCAATGGGAGGATAATGATGCAAAATATATAGAAAAGTCTAACGTACTGGTTTCTAGCACCCTGCCATCGAGATGTATATATGTACGTATATAGCTAACCATTAGAAGTGAGGTTTTTTGGTGATTCGAACGTGCAATTACAGAATTTCTGAGCTCGTGTAAATTCGCTCCCAGTATGAAAATCAAGCTAGGTTTGATAAGTGACTGACAAGGTAGTTTCCCTAGTCTGAAAACTGCCGGGGGCGTGTAGGAGAGCTTTCAGTGATGCCTGGTTTGTCTTACAACCCTTCTCAAATTCAATAAACAGTGCTACAAGTTTTTAAAGAAGTAAGTTTCCTATGTCAGACAATTTTTTTTTTATTTTAAACAAAAATTAATTTCTATGTACTTATATCGATATGACGTCTGTTCTTTCGGACATAACCTGCAACCATCTAAAACGAAATTAGAATTATATGTTAATAGCTTCAGCTGCTGACGGGTGTTGATATATATCAACGGGGACAGGTGAAAATGTGTTCCCCGACCGGGACTCGAACGGATCTCCAGCTAACATGGGAGACGCTCTATCCATCTGAGGCACGGAGGGCACAGAGGATAGTACTGCAGGGACTATCTCGCGCATGCCTCCCGCGAGACCCATATTCTCACCTTACATGGTAACACACTACATTCGTAGTGTACCTACCCAACACACTCATTATTCGTGAAAGACATTCTTACCAAGTTCCGCGAGACCTTCTTCCTCTGTGCGGATGCCCACGTATTACCTGAACTCTTACGGGACTTGGTAAGAATGTCTTCCACGAGTAATGAATGTATAAGGTTCTCACCTTATAACCAGGTGGGTCTCGCGAGATACGTGCGCGAGATAGTCCCTGCAGTCGCACTATCCTCTGCGCCCTCGGTGGATCAGATGGATTGCCGGCACGGTAGCTCAGTGTGTTCGGTCAGAGGGTTTAGCTACCCTCTGTAATAAAAAAAATTGAGTGAACGGATCTACGAACAACCTCAACAAGTGTCATCGGACATCCGCCACGAATGAATTCAACGAACTATATAGAACAAAAAATAAGATCAACAAAAAAAGGTGGATAGAGCGTCTGCCATGTAAGCAGGAGATCCCGGGTTCAAGTCCCGGTCGGGCACACATTTTCACCTGTCCCAGTTGATATATATCAAGGTATTAATATATAATTCTAAAAATTAATTTCAGTTGAAAATAGATAATTTTCCACGCTGAGCGCTGTCCGGTAACATTAAACAAAAACTAGTTCATACTTTTTCATTTGTTAGCATCTCATGGTCCGCACAGCATTGCGGAAGTGATCCACTTGTAGTGACGAAACAGCTTCTCCTCTCAACGGCGTAGTAACGTACAATCACAGATGTGAGGTTCCTCATCTGGTTTGAAAAACGAGCAACCTACCTAGTTGTTCCAAAAAGTTTAGGGGGTACATTACTAAAAAATGGTTTTAGCGGTTCAGGTGTTCTACATAATCTCTCGCACTTGGGTACAACGTCCAGAACGCTGGTATGACCCCGTAAAGCTGTCAGAAAAGAACATCCTTGGGATGTTGTTCAACTCGCGCGTCATAATGGCTTCAATGTCGGTTATGTTGTCAAAGGGTTGACCTCTCATGTGTATTTCTCCAATTTGTTGTTTTGTATAGATTCGTATCATTCACACCACGTTTGCCTTGAACACTTGATTTAGAGATGTCGCTCCAATGCGATTCCTGGCACAATAACTCCTGCCGCAAGTCCTTTCCTTTTTTTAACGAAATTTCCTAAAAATAATTTTATAATTATTATGGATAATGGTATTGCAACAAAAATTAACACTTAGAAGTGTAACACAAATTTTGTCTTATGAAAGATCTAGGGTTTCTTCCACCTCGTAAATGAAAACTCGACACTACGGAACACTACATTCTTAACCAACGATTGTTCCAGCCTGCTAACTACAGCCTGGTCAAATGCATCATCCCTTGTTTACAGCTGTTAGTTCAAGCTACCACCGTAGTTACTGCACTGATGTCGCTTATACTCCCAGAGAAAGTCAGTCTCGGATCTTTACGGATGGTCGGTGTACTTACTGGTTTAGTCACCGTTCCAACACACGCAGCTCGTAGTACATTAAAGGTGGGCGGCATATGTTTGAAAATTTCAAAGCAGTACACAAAGTGGTTGACGACTACCATTTCAGGAACAGATCTGACTAAAAAGACTTCGTCTGTTTGCTCTTAGAAGACAGTGGACGCAGAAATAAAGCGAATTGAGTCAAGCTTCCAGCAGTCAGCTGTATGTAGTATTACGACGAAAACTATTTGTATGTCTTGAATCAGGTGAACTACAAAGGCTTACTATCTGCTCTCATGTATAAAAAGTTTTCATTTCTTCTTACCATCGTGTTAACCCATGGCAGGAACATCCCAGCGGTGAATAGTGCCAGTATTGGACCAGTGGTTATAGATGCAAATGAAATGGTGATCTGAAATAAAAAAGTAAGTGATTAAATTTAAAATTAAATAATACATGGATTAAACAAAGCAATATTTCGAGATATGTGTTTTCTAAGCGATACTGCATGCAGCTTTACTGTATGATTAAATGATGATGGCGTCCTCTTGGGTAAAATATTCTGGAGGTGAAATAGTCCTCATCCGGATCTCCGGGCGGGGACTACTCAAGAGGACGTCGTTATCAGCAGAAAGAAAACTGGCATTCTACGGATCGGAGCGTGGAATGTCAGATCCCTTAATGGGGCAGGTAGGTTAGAAAATTTAAAAAGGAAAATGGATAGGTTAAAGTTAGATATAGTGGGAATTAGTGAAGTTCGGTGGCAGGAGGAACAAGACTTTTGGTCAGGTGAATACAGGGTTATAAATACAAAATCAAATAGGGGTAATGCAGGAGTAGGTTTAATAATGAATAAAAAAATAGGAGTGCGGGTAAGCTACTACAAACAGCATAGTGAACGCATTATTGTGGCCAAGATAGACACGAAGCCCACGCCTACTACAGTAGTACAAGTTTATATGCCAACTAGCTCTGCAGATGACGAAGTAATTGATGAAATGTATGATGAGTTAAAGGAAATTATTCAGGTAGTGAAGGGAGACGAAAATTTAATAGTCGTGGCTGACTGTAATCCGATAGTAGGAAAAGAGAGAGAAGGAAACATAGTAGGTGAATATGGATTGGGGAGGAAGCCACCTGGTAGAATTTTGCACTGATCATAACTTAATCATAGCTAACACTTGGTTCAAGAATCACGAAAGAAGGCTGTATACATGGATGAAGCCTGGAGATACTAGAAGGTATCAGATGGATTATATAATGGTCAGACAGAGATTTAAGAACCAGGTTTTAAATTTTAAGACATTTCCAGAGGCAGATGTGGACTCTGACCACAATCTCTTGTTTATGAACTGTAGATTGAAACTGAAGAAACTGCAAAAAGGTGGGAATTTAAGGAGATGGGACCTGGGTAAACTGACTAAACCAGAGGTTGTACAGAATTTCAGGGAGAGCATAAAGGAACAATTGACAGGACTGGGGGAAAGAAATACAGTAGAAGAAGAATGAGTAGCTTTGAGTGATAAAGTAGTGAAGGCAGCAAAGGATCAAGTAGGTAAAAAGACGAGGGCTAGTAGAAATCCCTGGGTAACAGAAGATATATTGAATTTAATTGATGAAAGGAGAAAATATAAAAATGCAATAAATGAAGCAGGCAAAAAGGAATACAAACGTCTCAAAAATGAGATCGACAGGAAGTGCAAAATGGCTAAGCAGGGATGGCTAGAGGACAAATGTAAGGATGTATAGGATTATCCGACAAGGGGTAAGATAGATACTACCTACAGGAAAATTAAAGAGACCTTTGGAAAAAAAGAGAACCACTTGTATGAATATCAAGATCTCAGATAGAAATCCAGTTCTAAGCAAAAAAGGGAACGCAGAAAGGCGGAAGGAGTATATAGGGGGTCTATACAAGGGCGATGTTCTTGAGGACAATGTTGTAGAAATGGAAGAGAATGTAGATGAAGATGAAATAGGAGATCTGATACTGCGTGAAGAGTCTGACACAGCACTGAAAGAGGTGAGTAGAAACAAGGTCCCAGGAGCACACAACATTCCATTAGAACTACTGACAGCCTTGGAAGAGCCAGTCCTGACAAATCTCTACCATCTGGTGAGCAAGATGTATGAGACAGGCGAAATATTCTCAGATTTCAATTAGAATATAATAATTCCAATCCCAAAGAAAGCAGGTGTTGACAGATGTGAAAATTACCGAACTATCCGTTTAATAAGCCACAGCTGCAAAATACTAACGCGAATTCTTTACAGACGAATGGAAAAACTGGTAGAAGCCGACCTAGGGGAAGATCAGTTTGGATTCCGTAGAAATGTTGGAACACGTGAGGTAATACTGACCCTACGACGTATCTTAGAAGATAGATTAAGGAAAGCCAAACCTACGTTTCTAACATTTGTAGACTTAGAGAAAGCTTTTGACAATGTTGACTGGAATAATCTCTTTCAAATTCTGAAGGTGGCAGGGGTAAAATACAGGGAGCGAAAGGCTATTTACAATTTGTACAGAAACCAGATGGCAGTTATAAGAGTCGAGTGGCATGAAAGGGAAGCAGTGGTCGTGAAGGGAGTGAGACAGGGCTGTAGCCTCTCCCCGATGTTATTCAATCTGTATATTGAGCAAGCAGTAAAGGAAACAAAAGAAAAATTCAGAGTAGGAATTAAAATTCATGAAGAAACAAAAACTTTGAGGTTCTCCGATGACACTCTAATTCCGTCAGAGACAGCAAAGGAGCAGTTGAGCAGCAAGAGCAGTTGAACGGAATGGACAGTGTCTTGAAAGGAGGATATAAGATGAACATCAACAAAAGCAAAACGAGGATAATGGGCTGTAGTCGAATTAAGGCGGGTGATGTTGACGGAATTAGTTTAAGAAATGAGACGCTTAAAGTAGTAAAGGAGTTTTGCTATTTGGGGAGCAAAATAACTGATGATGGTCGAAGTAGAGAGGATATAAAATGTAGAGTGGCAATGGCAAGGAAAGCGTTTCTGAAGAAGAGAAATTTGTTAATATCAAGTATAGATTTAAATGTCAGTAAGTCGTTTCTGAAAGTATTTGTATGGAGTGTAGCTATGTACAGAAGTGAAACATGGACGATAAATAGTTTTGACAAGAAGAGAATAGAAGATTTCGAAATGTGGTGCTACAGAAGAATGCTGAAGATTAGATGGGTAGATCACATAACTAATGAGGAGGTATAGAATTGGGGAGAAGAGGAGTTTGTGGCAGAATTTGACTAGAAGAAGGAACGGTTGGTAGGAGATGTTCTTAGGCATCAAGGGGTAACCAATTTAGTATTGGAGGGTAGCGTGGAGGGTAAAAATTGTAGAGGGAGACCAAGAGATGAATACACTAAGCAGATTCAGAAGCATGTAGGTTGCAGTAGATACTGGGAGATGAAGAAGTTTGCACAGGATAGAGTAGCATGAAGTGCTGCATCAAACCAGTCTCAGGACTGAAGACCACAACAACAACAAGCGATTCTGCATGTATGAAACATTGTCAAGAAACAAGGATATCAACGAACTGATGTACTGAAACTGGTGAGATCGTTCGTTTTACTTTCGTTAGTAAGGACTTGTTTCTGTCGACCAGTCTAGGCAGTTGAAATGTCTGCGCCAGTTAGAGTGGTGGTATACGTGATTGTGTTGGTTAATACATACCAGATTTTTTGAATGCAAGCCTTGTGATATAGTTTATCTGCTGAGTTTTATGCATAAAAGATTCAATTTATGCACAAAATAAATAACTAACTGACTATTGCATATTGGTATGCTTTTAACTGATAACAAAATATAATAGTACATAAGGGAATTTTCGATTGTTCATAACAGACAATACTGACATCTTAATTTTACTTGTAATTTACGGATTTCAATGTTGCCAGACAGAATATATACATACACTCATGTGGATATAGATGTAAAACAAATTGACATGTATTTCCAGTTCACTATTTTCAACACAGGGCAAATCGGACAAGTAATTGTCAAATATGTAAGCTGTGTACGTATAACGCTATATTACGTTGGGGTTGTTTTGTGGGAGAAGACCAAACTGCGAGGTCATCGGTCTCATCGGATTAGGGAAGGATGGGTAAGGAAGTCGGCCGTGCCCTTTTCAAAGGAACTATCCCGTCATGTACCTGAAGAGATTTAGGGAAATCACGGAAAACCTCAATCAGGATGTCTGGACGCGGGATTGAACAGTCGTCCTCCCGAATGCGAGTCCAGTGTGCTAACCACTGCGCCACCTCGCTCTGTGCTATATTATGCAAAACTGACTCAAGCTAAGACTAATATTTATAACTGCAACTATCGAAAGTAACTATTGAGCTCAAGATATTCCTGAAGTTGTGGCGTTTACTAGATTTATGACGTATTATGCATTAAAAATGTATTTTATCAGGACGCCGCAACGTGCCAAGCAGAGATTTGATCCTAGACAAGAAAAAAGCACACACGTGAAGTAATTGTCGGGAGAATTAAACCTGATATGACAATCAATTGGCTGTGAAACAAGTAGAGAAACATGATTTCACCCAACTACCACAAAGCCGATGTTACATAATTTTACCGAATAAGAAGAGAGATGGTCAAGACCATTTACAAGTAACGATCTTGAAACAAAGTGTCTTGTGGTTTGACTATGAGGTATTGCCGACCAAACTGTTATTCTATGTTTATTGCAGGTGAACTATGAAATGTCACTTGCTGTGTGATCTTAAGATATCACCACCTATAATTTGAAATAATTATGTAGCCACTTACATACAATAGCTGTCTTCCCTCGTGGAATTTGATATTATTCATCAGATTTCAAATCGAAGTCCCAGCTACCAAGATGAAGTTTGCCGGGCAGTTTTTTTTTGTTTTTGTTTTTTGCTTTTTTGTTACTGTACTCTCCCCTTAACAAGGTTTCTACTGTTCGAAATATCATGTTTTTCTGGCGCACATTTTGTCTTTTACGCCTCTCTCTCTCAAGTGGGATAAACTCAAGACATCTTGCTGCTCATATAACACTTTTACAGATAGCAGTCACAAAAATATTTTGCAGACATTACTACGGCTATAACGAATTATTACGTAAAAATAACGAAGTAACAGTTAGTTCCCCAGAAACGCAATTGGTTCATTGGCTCATCAAATTACAGTAACTAGTATTTCAGTGCCCCCCCCCCCCCCCCCCCCATGAACCATGGACCTTGCCGTTGGTGGGGAGGCTTGCGTGCCTCAGCGATACAGATAGCCGCACCGTAGGTACAGCCACAACGGAGGGGTATCTGTTGAGAGGCCAGACAAACGTGTGGTTCCTGAAGAGGCGCAGCAGCCTTTTCAGTAGTTGCAAGGGCAACAGTCTGGATGATTGACTGATCTGGCCTTGTAACAATAACCAAAACGGCTTTGCTGTGCTGGTACTGCGAACGGCTGAAAGCAAGGGGAAACTACGGCCGTAATTTTTCCCGAGGGCATGCAGCTTTACTGTATGATTAAATGATGATGGCGTCCTTTTGGGTAAAATATTCCGGAGGTAAAATAGTCCCCCATTCGGATCTCCGGGCGGGGACTACTCAAGAGGATGTCGTTATCAGGAGAAAGAAAACTGGCGTTCTACGGATCGGAGCGTGGAATGTCAGATCCCTTAATCGGGCAGGTAGGTTAGAAAATTTAAAAAGGGAAATGGATAGGTTAAAGATAGATATAGTGGGAATTAGTGAAGTTCGGTGGCAGGAGGAACAAGACTTCTGGTCAGGTGACTACAGGGTTATAAACACAAAGTCCAATAGGGGTAATGCAGGAGTAGGTTTAATAATGAATAGGAAAATAGGAATGCGGGTAAGCTACTACAAACAGCATAGTGAACGCATTATTGTGGCCAAAATAGATACGAAGCCCACACCTACTACAGCAGTACAAGTTTATATGCCAACTAGCTCTGCAGATGACGAAGAAATTGAAGAAATGTATGATGAAATAAAAGAAATTATTCAGATAGTGAAGGGAGACGAAAATTTAATAGTCATGGGTGACTGGAATTCGAGTGTAGGAAAAGGGAGAGAAGGAAACGTAGTAGGTGAAAATGGATTGGGGCTAAGAAATGAAAGAGGAAGCCGCCTGATAGAATTTTGCACAGAGCACAACTTAATCATAGCTAACACTTGGTTTAAGAATCATGATAGAAGGTTGTATACATGGAAGAACCCTGGAGATACTAAAAGGTATCAGATAGATTATATAATGGTAAGACAGAGATTTAGGAACCAGGTTTTAAATTGTAAGACGTTTGCAGGGGCAGATGTGGACTCTGACCACAATCTATTGGTTATGACCTGTAGATTAAAACTGAAGAAACTGCAAAAAGGTGGGAATTTAAGGAGATGGGACCTGGATAAACTGAAAGAACCAGAGGTTGTACAGAGTTTCAGGGAGAGCATAAGGGAACAATTGATAGGAATGGGGGAAAGAAATACAGTAGAAGAAGAATGGGTAGCTCTGAGGGATGAAGTAGTGAAGGCAGCAGACGATCAAGTAGGTAAAAAGACGAGGGCTAGTAGAAATCCTTGGGTAACAGAAGAAATATTGAATTTAATTCATGAAAGGAGAAAATATAAAAATGCAGTAAATGAAGCAGGCAAAAAGGAATACAAACGTCTCAAAAATGAGATCGACAGGAAGTGCAAAATGGCTAAGCAGGGATGGCTAGAGGACAAATGTAAGGATGTAGTGGCTTATCTCACTAGGGGTAAGATAGATACTGCCTAAAGGAAAATTAAAGAGACCTTTGGAGATAAGAGAACCACATGTATGAACATCAAGAGCTCAGATGGAAACCCAGTTCTAAGCAAAGAAGGGAAAGCAGAAAGGTGGAAGGAGTATATAGAGGGTCTATACAAGGGCGATGCACTTGAGGACAATATTATGGAAATGGAAGAGGATGTAGATGAAGATGAAATGGGAGATACGATACTGCGTGAAGAGTTTGACAGAGCACTGAAGGACCTGAGTCGAAACAAGGCCCCCGGAGTAGACAACATTCCATTGGAACTATTGACGGCCTTGGGAGAGCCAGTCCTGACAAAACTCTACCATCTGGTGAGCAAGATGTATGAAACAGGCGAAATACCCTCAGACTTCAAGAAGAATATAATAATTCCAATCCCAAAGAA
Organism: Schistocerca piceifrons; assembly: GCF_021461385.2. Taxonomy (NCBI): domain Eukaryota; kingdom Metazoa; phylum Arthropoda; class Insecta; order Orthoptera; family Acrididae; genus Schistocerca; species Schistocerca piceifrons. The sequence goes on along the minus strand of NC_060143.1, from coordinate 321,971,677 downwards.
AGCAGGTGTTGACAGATGTGAAAATTACCGAACTATCAGTTTAATAAGCCACAGCTGCAAAGTACTAACCCGAATTCTTTACAGACGAATGGAAAAACTAGTAGAAGCCGACCTCGGGGATGATCAGTTTGGATTCCGTAGAAATACTGGAACACGTGAGGCAATACTGACCTTAGAAGAAAGATTAAGGAACGGCAAACCTACGTTTCTAGCATTTGTAGACTTAGAGAAAGCTTTTGACAATGTTGACTGGAATACTCTCTTTCAAATTCTAAAGGTGGCAGGGGTAAAATAGAGGGAGCGAAAGGCTATTTACAACTTGTACAGAAACCAGATGGCAGTTATAAGAGTTGAGGGACATGAAAGGGAAGCAGTGGTTGGGATGGGAGTGAGACAGGGTTGTAGCCTCTCCCCGATGTTATTCAATCTGTATATTGAGCAAGCAGTAAAGGAAACAAAAGAAAAATTCGGAGTAGGTATTAAAATCCATGGAGAAGAAATAAAAACTTTGAGGTTCGCCGATGACATTGTAATTCTGGCAGAGACAGCAAAGGACTTGGAAGAGCAGTTGAACGGAATGGATGGTGTCTTGAAGGGAGGATATAAGATGAACATCAACAAAAGCAAAACGAGGATACTGGAATGTAGTCGAGTTAAGTCGGGTGATGCTGAGGGTATTAGATTAGGAAATGAGACACTTAAAGTAGTAAAGGAGTTTTGCTATTTGGGGAGCAAAATAACTGATGATGGACGAAGTAGAGAGGATATAAAATGTAGACTGGCAATGGCAAGGAAAGCGTTTCTGAAGAAGAGAAATTTGTTAACATCGAGTATAGATTTAAGTGTCAGGAAGTTATTTCTGAAAGTATTTGTATGGAGTGTAGCCATGTATGGAAGTGAAACATGGACGGTAAATAGTTTGGACAAGAAGAGAATAGAATCATTTGAAATGTGGTGCTACAGAAGAATGCTGAAGATTAGATGGGTAGATCACATAACTAATGAGGAAGTATTGAATAGGATTGGGGAGAAGAGAAGTTTGTGGCACAACTTGACCAGAAGAAGGGATCGGTTGGTAGGACATGTTTTGAGGCATCAAGGGATCACCAATTTAGTATTGGAGGGCAGCGTGGAGGGTAAAAATCATTGGGGGAGACCAAGAGATGAATACACTAAGCAGATTCAGAAGGATGTAGGTTGCAGTAGGTACTGGGAGATGAAAAGGCTTGCACAGGATAGAGTAGCATGGAGAGCTGCATCAAACCAGTCTCAAGACTGAAGACCACAACAACAACAACAACAGTATTTCAGTGCAGCAACGCCCGAGTCACTTGTAGTAATGTGGCTACATCTGCCAGCAATTTTAGTCGTGGTTTTTTTTGTGTCATGGGTAATCACATGTGTCGCACGTGTCATTCTTGCTTAATAATTCGTCCTTATTAATTTCGTTATTTTGTACATTGTGTATAACACCCAGCAAAGTATGATGGTTTTGCTGGAGCTGACCTGACGGCTTGTTATTAATGACTTGCTTGTCCATACTTGCTTCTCAAGGCCAGGAAGTTCGCTCCACTGTGCAATGTTTTCACATTTCTTCTAATACTTTAAATTTAACAAACGTTGTATGCGCTGTGGGGTCACACTGAAGTATGTCCGTGTGAATGCATGTACGCCGATGAATACTAGATAAAAACCTAAGAACTAAAAGCAAATTAAAATGGTTAGTAAAATATTGTTTTTTAAGGAAGGGCATTATATGGTTAAGGCGATATTGGATAAATGTTTCTGTTTAGCTCATATGCACCTTAGGAATATTGCTCCTCTTCCGTGTTTGACGTGGTTGGAAAGAAACTTGATGAGTGAATCAGTAGATAAGCAATGATCTTTAGATCACGGTTCGCTAATACATTTGCTAATCTTACATGCATGAAAGTAAATGATCATAACAGACATGACATTAACTTAAAGCTGCGTGTCAAAATCCAGTCAAATGCGTTGTTAAACAAATGACATAATGTAAACCCTTCACTGAGCTCCTCCACATTAAGTTCGACATTGCACATTCAAAATCAGCATTAGAGATTGCTAACCAGACAGTGGTAGCACGGAGTAGCTAACGTACAAAGGGTACCAACGTATCTGTGTGTGTACTTTTGTTACACTATGCTACACATAATTTCCAATGAACAGAACATTTATTGAAAATTGAAAGACTGTAATTATCATCCGGGGTTGCGACTTATGTAATGTCTGCGCTTATGTCTAAGTTATTTGTCACAACTGTATCTATCACAATCGCTGTAAGATACTTTCTGCGCAATTATCATTACTAACATACAAAGACAAGTCGTTGTTTAATGTTGTTATCAAAAATATAGAAAAGTAATTGGCCGGTTTACTTCAAATTCTTACACGATACTCTAATAAACGTTCGGACGGACATAGTCTACATATTTATCGCATTCCCAGAGAGAATTTCAAGCAATGCAGCTAGCAAATAAAGTGTTAATACACAAAAATTTCAGCTACACTAGACTTATTCGTATGTATTTTGCTGCTATGAATACAAATACAAGACTTTTCTCCTTAGTCCTCACATTCAATGTGTTTTTGGCCTCTGGTCCAAAGTCTAGCTTGATGCAGCGCTACAAGCGCAGACGTTATTTAGAGAGAAATGCTCACTGTGATGGGAAAGGAAGGCTTATAACAAGTAACACAGTGAGGAAAACTACTGAACTTCCGAAAGAATGTTCTAATTTCTCCTCACAAAAAGTAGCCTAACAGTTACAGACGGCTCTACCTATAGGGGTATAGCATTAATATCGCATACCAGCTAAGTCCTCCTGTACATAATGAATCAACATCTAAAGAAATTCCTTCAGTTTTAGATTTTTGGTAGAAGAAATAGGTATTGTTACAGGTAAAGGTATCCGAGAGGCAAGCATGAAATTAAGACAGATATTTGAAAAAAAGGGAATTCTGTGTCTCTGCCTCCATTTGTTCCATAGATTATAAAAAGAACTGTGCGTCATGTGGGACAAGTTATGGCATGTGCTCAATGAGTTTGAGGTTGCAAAACCCCTAGTATGACTACTAAAATGCCTTTATAACAGTCATGCTGCACCCATAAAAGTGGATAGTGAATATTCGGAGAGTTTTTCGATGCGGCAAATGGAGTCAGGCAAGCTTGTATGCTGTCACCCCAGGTTTATAACATTTATGCAGAGTACATCATCAGGGATTCGCTGGATGGCCGGGATGGTGGAAGTTCTATTGGCGGCGGGAAACAACCTGCGCTTTGCTGATGATACTACGCTCATTGAAGGAAGTAAGGAAGAACATCTGGTTTCCACTAAGACCCCTCAGTTGAACCAATGAAAAGTAGTAGTTCAACTTTCGTTCTAGAGTAAAACATGGAAAAACTGAATTAATGGTTACTAATCGCCAATGTTTGGATCAAATCCAACTTACAGGATGCTTGAAGGATCTGGATACAGTGATGATTTTTTATATCTAGGATCTCCGATCAGTAACACAGAAAAGTACGGTGAAGGAACAAAACTACGAATCTTAGTTGGGAACGCCGCAATGGTTGAACTCACTAAGATCTGCAGAAAATATAACAACAAAGATGCGATTGGTACAATCATTGGCGTTGCCTCTATTCTTGTACGGCTGCAAAAAAATAGTTCAAATGGCGCTGAGCACTATGGACTTAACATCTGAGGTCATCAGTCCCCTAGAACTTAGAACTACTTAAACGAAACTAACCTAAGGACATCACACACATCCAAACCCGAGGCAGGATTCGAACCTTCGACCGTAGCAGTCGCGTGGTTCCGGACTGAAGCGCCTAGAACCGCTCGGCCACCGCAGCCGGCGGCTGCGAAACCTGGACCGTGAAAAATAGTGACAAGAGCCGAATCGATGTCTTCGAGACGGAGGCAGAAGATGTTATGCGTACCATGGATAGAAAGGAGAATCAATGCTTCCCTTATAGAAGATCTTATAGGCACATGAATGTGATCTTCGTGTGTCAGACAAAGATGTTTCCAGTCCTTTGGGCATATTTTAAAAAAAGAGAAGTGGATAAGACTATCTTGCAAGCCAAAACCGAATGCAAAAGACCGCGACGAAGATTACAGGCTTACCTCTTCAAATTATAATAAGAAGAGATGAAGATCACTGAGGATTGAGGCTTCTAGCCGAAGATTCAATTAGTTAAGAAATGAATGAAGTAACGAGGTGACGGCACTCAGCAGTGAGGAAACTGACTAATGGTGATGGTGATGACTGCCCACTGAACCTAACTGTGAATTCCACTATACCATAGGATGTGTCCTATCTACCGACTCCTTCCTTTAGTCAAGTTGCACCATGGATTTATTTTCCCTTCAGCCAGATTCAGTACCTCCACGTTCATTATCCAATGAGCCCATGGAATATTCATAATTCTCCTACAACGCAACATTTTAAAAACTTATTCTTTTTCTGCCTGAACATTTTATCGTCCGCATTTCGCCTCCGTGCAAGGCTGCATTCCATACCACCTTCAAACAAGTCTTCTGAACACTTCGACGTTACCAAATTTCTCCTTTTCAGAAACGCTTTTCTCGCTGTTGTCAGTCAGCAACTTTTATCCTCGCCCCTGCTCCCATCGTCAGTTATTTTTCTGCCCAAATAAAACGACTCATATACTACTTACACTGTCTCATTTCCTAATGCAATCCCCTCGGCATCGCCTGATTTAATTCGAATATTTTCCTTTACCGTTGTTTTACTTTTGTTGATGTTAATGTTATAACTTCTTTTCAAGTCCTACCAGTACACAATAATCCACCGACAGATCCTTCGAAATTTAGTATCCGTAAGTGTAAAATTTTCCTAGAGCGAAAATACTCGACAACAACTGTAGGCATACTTGCTCTCCTTCCACCAGCATCTGCCAAGGTTTGTTCAGGTTGCTGTAATACTACGGTAGGGTAGGCAGAAGACAATAGTGTGGGATGGCTTTACATAATACTTTAAGATTTTAGCTCCAGTGACTTAATGAGCGAAACAGATAAGATTGAGCCATCAACTAACAGACACTTGTCATCCACGGTAACTGATTACAGAGCAAATAAAAACAGACGAGGACAAAAATATTTTGCATATGATTTGTTTTCCCCTTGCATGAACTGTCAGTTACTTTTTCATCTACAGCTGTACCGCTCAAGCCACCTTATGGCGTATGAGAGAGGGTGCTTGTGGTATCACTGTCATTTCCCCCATTTCTGTTCCATTTGGGAATAACGCGTGGGAATAACAACTGTTGATTTACCTATGTGTGCATTATTAGTTCCCAGATTTTCCCGCCGTGATGAATTTGAGATGTGTATTTGAGAGGAAATAACACACTATCTGATCAAGATCCCGGACACTTGTTAGTGGATCCTCCACTTTTACGACGGCTTGAAGGTTTCTGGGGACACTTTCAGCGAGACGTCTGAATGAAACTTTCTGGTAATCTGTGAGCCGGACCGAGATTCGAACTTGGGACCTTTGACTTTCGCTGGCAAGTGTGTTACGGAAGCACAACTCTCGGCCTGTCCTCATAGCTTTACGGCCACCAGTACCTCATCTCCTATCTTCCATGCTTCACGGAAATTCTCCTGGAACCTTGCAAGACAAGTGCTCCTGGAAAAAAGGATATTGGGGATTCATGGTTTGGCCACAGTCTGGTGGATGTTTCCAGAATGAAATTTTCACTCTGCAGCGGAGTGTGCGCTGACAGAGAACTTTCTAGCAGATAATAACTGTGTGCGGGGTCCGAGGTTCAAACTCTGGTCATTAAGGGCCCACACACGGACTCCCCTAACCGCGAGATTTAGGACGAGCCACACAGTTCCGAGCGCAAGAACGACTGTGTGAACGCAGTGTTATTAAAGAGTCAGGTGTTTGATCAAGCCTCCGGCCAGATGGCTCCCGTGCCTGCCCGCCAGCGCATTTAGACGTACACGCCCGCTGTGCGCTCTGTCGCAGATTCTTCTGTCAACTGCCTTCAGTACGCGACACGACGACACGACTGTCGTGGACTCTTGGAGTCTTGCCAGTAATTTGCAGTGTGCGACACGGTCATAACGGATTCCCGTCGCTAGACCAAAGACCTTTCGACGGAATTTATATATCTGTACAAAGAAGAACAGTGCTTGTTGAAAGTGAGATCTAAAAACTATATAAATAAGAATTTAAAATCCGGGGCTTATGATAAACTGGCTACGTTTTTCAAAACAATATTCCTCGAAGTGAACCGAGACTTTGTTTGAAACAATTACAGTGCTTATGGGGGTTCATTTAGAAAGGAACTGAAGAAAGTATGCGACATTAAGGGCAGTGGCAGGTCACCCGATGGCACGTATGTACCAACTTTGTGGTACCACGAGTAGCTGTTATTTACTGCCGATCCAAAGGTGCAAAGTGCGAGTTGTTTGAAGATAGCTGTTTCCGTGGATGTGTGAAAAAATACTGTCTGACTGTGATGATGATGATAGTGGAGCTGGTGGTACAATGGATGGTGGTAGTCAATACACTGAAGGGTAGTAAGTAGACAGCTATGTATTGCTCTTAGATATGTTATGGTTACAGCTTCCAGTGATTTTTCTCAAGCACTGGAAATGAAAATTAATAGATCTTCTCAACTACCTATACATAATACATTTTATTTATTTGTGTGCTCTCCGTGTATTGTGTATTAAACCAGGGACCTAGAAACACAGAGAGGCTTCGTCCCGCCGTAGCCCTCACTGGTTCACAACCCCACAACAGGCCACAGCAGTCCAAACACCCCACCGCCGCCCCACACCGAACCCAGGGTTATTGTGCGGTTCGGTCCCCAGTGGACCGCCCCCCCCTCCCTCTCCCCCCGGAACGTCTCATACCAGACGAGTGTAGCCCCAAATGTTTGTGTGGTAGAGTAATTAGGGTGTACGCATATGTGGAGACAGTGCTTGCGCAGCAATCGCCGACATAGTGTACTTGAGTCGGAATAAGGGGAACCACCCCGCATTCGCCGAGGCCGATGGAAAACCTTCTTAAAAAACCATCTACAGGCTGGCCGGCACACCGGACCTCGACACTAATCCGCTGGGAGGATTCGTGCCGGGGACTGGCATGCCTTCGTGCTCGGGAAGCAACGCGTTAGACCGCGCGGCTAGCCGGGCAGGCGTGCTCTCCGTACACATCCAATTCTACTTCTCCCTGTGCTCTGACATCTAGTGAAGACCTTTCCTTTAGTACGTTCTTGTCACTCAGATATGGCTTTCGACAGTACGAAAGGCAAATGTATCCGCGCCCATCATTCATGCTGAAGCACATCCATTTTAATTCCCGCCGGTCGGTGATACGGAAATAGAGCACATATGCGGTCAGTTCTCATGCGCCTACGGAGCTCTGAATTATTACTCGACAAAGCGAACTGTACACTTTGCCAGAGCGGGAACTTAGTCATGTGACTAGGTAGAGCCGCGTTCCGCTTATAGTTAATGTAAGCACGGAAAGCGATCGCGGGTTCATACACATCACAGTGTGGATGAACACTGGTAAAATGACACTGCATGAAGTTGCCAGTCAAATTGTTGTGCATAGGTTTCGTTCCGAATTCAGTGTTTGTGTTTGGCTCTAGAAGCAAAAGTTTTTGCAGTTTTCAGTGAGACTGAACAGCAGCAGCGTCCTCTTGAAGATGGTGGAGAAATGGATCGCCGAAATATTGAATCACGTTGACTTTAGGATGCGGCGGCGAAGGAGATTTGGAATGAGTACTCTCTTTTCCTCATTGTGGATCGCTGCTTTTCTACATGAACTATTTCGAATGTTTATGAATAACGCTTTCCTGTTTAGCGACATGTTCTATATTCTTGAGAATCTCCTCATTATGGATCCATGGCACAAAACGTATATCTGATCGAATCTGAGAGTTGACGGTTCCTAATTTTGCTTGATTTGCTATCACCACGCCTCCGTTTGTAGGAGCAGAGCGTACCTGCAGGACGGAGGCTCCGAGCCTCTCCACGGCGAACACGAGGCCGGTGCAGACGGCTCCCATCACGACGACCACCGCCTTCATCAGCAGGTCGGTCTGCCGCTCCGACAGCCGGCGGGACGGGAAGAAAGTTTTGAAGAAGTCCTCCAGCACCACGGCAGACGTGGAATTCAGCGCCGTCGACATGGAACTGCGGGTACACCAAGTCATTTCTGTTACAGTAATGTCTCAAAGCAGAGGAAAGACCGAAAGTAAGGCAAACCAATACGGCAGGCAGCCGTGAGATGCAAAGTTAATAACCACATACTACACTACGAGGCATTCCCCTCAGGCAGATGTAGTCCCATAACATACCCAAGGTTGACCTAGATGCAAAACAATACAGAAAATAGTCAACATATCAGAAAGCGTCACGTCGGAAAAATGAGAAATCATGAAATTGGGGAAAACCTACTCTAACGAAACAGATTCCTGCGGTTTCCAACCTTTCTGAGATCAACACTTCCGTGAAAAATTAGACGCTAGCTAGTAACCCCACCACCAGCAACATCAACGCCTAACAGAACATTAGAATGAACAGGAACTTTCTTAGAACATTTTAATTTTTGGAACCAGGTTTTAAATTGTAAGACATTTCCAGGGGCAGATGTGGATTCTGACCACAATCTATTGGTTATGAACTGCAGATTGAAACTGAAGGCGGGAATTTAAGGAGATGGGACCTGGATAAACTGAAAGAACCAGAGGTTGTACAGAGTTTCAGGGAGAGCATAAGGGAACAATTGACAGGAATGGGGTAAGAAATACAGTAGAAGAAGAATGGGCAGCTCTGAGGGATGAAGTAGTGAAGGCAGCAGAGGATCAAGTAGGTAAAAAGACGAGGGCTAATAGAAATCCTTGGGTAACAGAAGAAATATTCAATTTAATTGATGAAAGGAGAAAATATAAAAATGCAGTAAATGAAGCAGGCAAAAAGGAATACAAACGTCTCAAAAATGAGATCGACAGGAAGTGCAAAATGGCTAAGCAGGGATGGCTAGAGGACAAATGTAAGGATGTAGAGGCTTGTCTCACTAGGGGTAAGAAAGGTACTGCCTACAGGAAAATTAAAGAGACCTTTGGAGAGAAGAGAACCACTTGTATGAATATCAAGAGCTCAGATGGCAACCCAGTTCTAAGCAAAGAAGGGTAGGCAGAAAGGTGGAAGGAGTATATAGAGGGTTTATACAAGGGCGATGTACTTGAGGACAATATCATGGAAAAGGAAGAGGATGTAGATGAAGATGAAATGGGAGATAAGATACTGCGTGAAGAGTTTGACAGAGCAGTGAAAGACCTGAGTCGAAACAAGGCCCCAGGAGTAGAAAACATTCCACTAGAACTACTGACGGCCTTGGGAGAGCCAGTCCTCACAAAACTCTACCATCTGGTGAGCAAGATGTATGAGACAGGCGAAATACCCTCAGACTTCAAGAAGAATATAATAATTCCAATACCAAAGAAAGCAGGTGTTGACAGATGTGAAAATTACCGAACTATCAGTTTAGTAAGTCACAGCTGCAAAATACTAACGCGAATTCTTTACAGAAGAATGGAAAAACTGGTAGAAGCGGACCTCGGGGAAGATCAGTTTGGATTCCGTAGAAATGTTGGAACACGTGAGGCAATACTAACCTTACGACTTATCTTAGAAGAAAGATTAAGAAAAGGCAAACCTACGTTTCTAGCATTTGTAGACTTAGAGAAAGCTTTTGACAACGTTAACTGAAATACTCTCTTTCAAATTCTGAAGGTGGCAGGGGTAAAATACAAGGAGCGAAAGGCTATTTACAATTTGTACAGAAACCAGATGGCAGTTATAAGAGTGGAGGGGCATGAAAGGGAAGCAGTGGTTGGGAAAGGAGTGAGACAGGGTTGTAGCCTCTCCCCGATGTTATTCAATCTGTATATTGAGCAAGCAGTAAAGGAAACAAAAGAAAAATTCGGAGTAGGTATTAAAATCCATGGAGAAGAAATAAAAACTTTGAGGTTCGCCGATGACATTGTAATTCTGTCAGAGACAGCAAAGGACTTGGAAGAGCAGTTGAACGGAATGGACAGTGTCTTGAAAGGAGGATATAAGATGAACATCAACAAAAGCAAAACGAGGATAATGGAATGTAGTCAAATTAAATCGGGTGATGCTGAGGGGATTAGATTAGGAAATGAGACGCTTAAGGTAGTGAAGGAGTTTTGCTATTTAGGGAGTAAAATAACTGATGATGGTCGAAGTAGAGAGGATATAAAATGCAGACTGGCAATGGCAAGGAAATCGTTTCTGAAGAAGAGAAATTTGTTAACATCGAGTATAGATTTAAGTGTCAGGAAGTCGTTTCTGAAAGTGTTTGTATGGAGTGTAGCCATGTATGGAAGTGAAACATGGACGATAACCAGTTTGGACAAGAAGAGAATAGAAGCTTTCGAAATGTGGTGCTGCAGAAGAATGCTGAAGATAAGGTGGGTAGATCACGTAACTAATGAGGAGGTATTGAATAGGATTGGGGAGAAGAGAAGTTTGTGGCACAACTTGACTAGAAGAAGGGATCAGTTGGTAGGACATGTTTTGAAGCATCAAGGGATCACAAATTTAGCATTGTAGGGCAGCGTGGAGGGTAAAAATCGTAGAGGGAGACCAAGGCATCAATACACTAAGTAGATTCAGAAGGATGTAGGTTGCAGTAGGTACTGGGAGATGAAGAAGCTTGCACAGGATAGAGTAGCATGGAGAGCTGCATCAAACCAGTCTCAGGACTGAAGACCACAACGACAACAAATAAATGACATTTAGTTTTTGTTGGTGTGTTAAGCCACGAGCTAATGAGTCAGTGAGAAATTTGGTACTGGTCATTTCGAACAGTATTCCTTTACAGAAAGACGAAGCAATTTTTAATGTACTGCGAGTGTCACCTGCAACAACTTCTCAGAAAACAAAGCTAACTATGCACAGCGAGGGTGGTCACATCCCTCCGCAACACTTTCCCCCCACATGACGCCTCCTTCATCCACACTCTGCACACCCATTGAAAATCGACCAAGTTAAAATATGTGAACTATACTGACTGCTTGTAATTCACATGCCTGCTGGCTGCCTTACTTCTGAACTCAGAGAAACTGGAAGACTCCAAGCTGTAAATAATTTGTTTCTAGGGCGAGTTCGAGACACACAGGCGAATTATCATTTGGCTCTCCCTCTCCTCCTTCCCTCCCACCGAACCCTTTCACACTTCCAACCATGTCAGTTTTCGGTACTGAATGTAATATGCAGTGTGTGGATATGTAGCACTTCAGTGCCCTGGCACCTCTCTTATATTGACGCCACTAGTGGCTCCTAGTAAAAGTCATACATTCGGTATAGAAATATCACTGTTGTGGCACATCTGGCGTCCCTCTCAGTGACAGCTCAAAGTGGCAGCTTATATCTCAGAGTGTATATGTATGGGGTATCTTCCCAAGCCTCTGGATCTATTTCAACCAAATTTTTGTACCGAAACAGCATGCCTCTCAAATATAGGAGCAGGTATATGGGAAAACAGGTGTCTTTACAGCCGCTGGCCCTCAGGCTGCCCTGCATGACAGGCGTGTTGTGTTGGAACAGTATCATCCTGTAAAATCAACCAGCTTTGCAGGGAAGCCTACATGTCAGGGGCAAGACACAGTTTTCTGGGTTCTGACACGTAAGCTGCCATATATGACAGATGTTTTATGTTGGAGTAATATCAGCTTGCTTTATCGACCTGCTTTGCATGGCAGCTTGTAGATCAGAAGCAATAAATGATTTTCGGGAAGGAATGATGGGCAGTAGCAATATAAGAGAGAGAGAGAGAGAGAGAGAGAGAGAGAGAGAGAGAGAGAGAGAAAGAGAGAGAGAGGGAGAGGGGGAGGGAGGGAGATAATGACAGTGAGTGGTGACAGTATCAGTAGGAAAGAGCGAAGGAGACGGCGGCTGTGAGACAGGACACAATGACAGATAAACAGACACAAAGAGATAACGAGAATGGATTGGGCTGTGAGTGAGTAAGTGAGAATGGGCAAATAGGAGTGGATGGACATGAGCGACTTACAGCGGTGGACCAGCAGGCATGAGCGTGTTACAGTTAGGGGAGATTGTGGGAGTGGGAGGTAAATTGCATGTTAAAAAGTACATGAATATGTTTGCATGCTAAAATTTTGGGAAAATTTTTAAAGATGGTGAAGAAGGTATTAAGAGGCAGCAGGTACCCCTTTTTTGAGTCTGAGTCTTTTAATAAACAGGAGCATATTCGCCTTCTCTGTGCTTTTTTCCGCTAGTATGAATATATTTAAGGACTGAGTTTAGTTTCAAATACTTGGGCTACAGTAAAATTTAATTTGTATCTTCATAAAGAGAACCATTTTAATTTACAAATTGGTTACTATTTTTAGTGGATCAGATGACAACCGTTAGTTTAGCTGTCAGAATATCAGCGCAACAGTGTCTCTAGGTTAATATTTACAATGTTTCTGTGGTTTCCCCAGTAGCGATGAGTTGTGACGCTCTGAAGTGGCAGAAGCCGTCAATCACAGGGGAGAACACGCAGCAGTGCACTTACCTGAGCGCCGCACTGAAGACGCTGGCCACGAACAGGCCCGGTAACCCTGGCAGGCCGCCCAAGGAGTCCACCACCAGCAGCGGCAGCAGCTGGTCCTTGGCGCTCGCCATCTGCACACACGGCACATGATAACGCTAAATACTGTACAACACGAGGAAAACTGGTGAATATCTAGTTTACTCAAAACAATAATCACCCATGTTCACACACTTTGGCGTTAGCTGTGTCAGCCAAGCTGTACGCTGCAATTGCGGTTCTCTCTCTTTTGTTGCTCCCTCTAGCTCTGCCGCTAAAGCAGAATGTAACAGTTAACGTTCTTTAGTTCGCTTAAAGCCCACGCCAACTACCAGCTATAAAGAATGGGAAAAAATTAATGTGACCCTCTATGAGAAGCCTGTATAACCACCTTTTGCAGCGCGCACCACTGTGAGATGTGCAGGAAGAGGGTCAGTAATGTTCTGTAAGGTACCGACAGAGATGCACAGCCATGTCGACTGCAGTGCTATGGCCAGCTGCGATACGTTTCTTGGCTGAGGGTCCATTGCGAGAACAGCCCGATCGAGATCCCACAGATTCTCGATTGGGTTTATATACGGGGGGTTTAATGGCCAGGAGATTGCAGTAAACTCCCCCAGGTGCTCTTCAAACCAAGTTCGTAAATTGTGAACCGTGGAGCACATTGTCTTGCTGGTACATGCCATGGTGGCGAGGAGAAGACAAACTGTACATAGGGGTGGACATGATCCCCAAAGATAGATGAATATATTGCTTTCACAAGTTTCAGTGACCGTTGGCGCATAAAATGTAAAAAGGCCACATGTCACCACACAGGAGACGCAAATTCCCGCCTTCGTCGCGGATAAACAGCAGTCAGCATGCTGCAGAGGCCCATACTGAGCAACTTTCACTCAACGATCGTTGCGGAGACGCTGTCGATAAGCTGTTGGTTCATCTTTGGGATGTCTTCCTCTCCTGTACACATCCCGCCAGTCATCATTCACTCCTGTCATCTATGGCCCATGGTGCATCACAGTTGCCTCGGTGCATCAGTTTGCCATGAGCCATATACCTTAACCACAGTGGCACGACCGACCGCTGTGGGCGAGCGGACCTAGGCGCTTCAGTCCGGAACCGCTCTGCTGCTACGGTCGCAGGTTCGAATCCTGCCTCGAGCATGTATGTGTGTGTTGTCCTTAGGTTAGTTAGGTTTAAGTAGTTCTATGTCTAGGGGACTGATGATCTCAGATGTTAAGTCCCATGGTGCTTAGACCCATTTCAACCACAGTGGCACGCACAGTTAAACAACTTAGCCGATTCCGAAATGCTTCCTCCTTGGCAAAAAAGCCCTTTTGGATTCCAGATAAATCGTTCCGATCCTACATTACGACAATGACTGCGCTGTTATTCGAGTCCCTGGCACGCCTTATATGCCCTCCACTCCTAGTCCTGCCACCTGTCGTCTATGCTTATTGCACTTTAACGTCGAACACAGGCAGTGGTAACACTGATGTGACTGGCCTGTGTACCCGCACTGCACATAAAAAAAAAAACCAGCATGTCCATGAGTGTTAAAAGGAAATCAGCAGCTCGTGTATTTTCAGCAACAGCTGCAATATGTACCCTGACATTCACAGCACGATAAGAAAAAAAAAGATTATTATGGGTGAAAAGAAGTCTGTTACAGAGCCAATACTTTTTTCAAAATTTTCGGCGAATGAGCCAGGACACCTACTGATTCATACTGGATCTGTCAGAATTTAAGATGTACGGCACGATTCGTGGCAAGAATAATTTTGGTGTATAAACATCCACATTTCCAGCACCGTTTCTCTTTGGGGCTTCATGGGCACGTCTTTCTCGGCAGTATTAAGAATGGAGAGTTTCCATTTTCTTTTGAGAAGATGTAGACGTGAAAATGACTAAAAAATCGAATTTTTCTTCTATGTTCCATGAGATTAAGCAATTTCTTCACATTTCGAAAATGTATAGTATACTAAAATTTCCACAGGTTGCTTCGTCTAGAAGAAGCATTGAATAAAAGACTATGCATGGGCCATGACCATCTCAATTGAGCGATCACGCATGGAAAGAGTAAAAATTGATGTGTCTTGATTTCTGCCAGTCACATTGTCAGAATGTATTTACAGCTGAAGTCATGAAAGTCATAACCAGCAATAGACTTTATATAAGTCCTATTTTATTTTTTGATGTTACGAGTTAAGATCCGTTTGCTTACGTCGGCCAAGCACGACTTCGCTGTTCCTGTTTTACTTCTCTGTTCGTAGTGTTCAAATTGCAATGAGTAAAGATATCTCATATTAAAGAAGGGTCTGTTGGTCCAGTGGCAAAGGGTACGCATTGAAACCGAAAGATTACGGATTCGAATCCCGTTGGGAGCACATGACATTACAGACTGACTTTAATCTAGTCTTCACCTCTCAAAAACGTGAAAATTCGCCAGAAATGACAAGTGGTACGGATTCCATTGTAGGCCCCATTGTCTGGTATGATTACTGGAGGTGGGTTAGGACACGCAAGTCACTGAGAACTTGCATCAGCCTACTGAACTACATGGATTTATTATTATTAAAACTGAACTTGTGTCTTAAATGAATCAATTTAAAATTGCAGCCGGCCGAAGTGGCCGTGCGGTTAAAGGCGCTGCAGTCTGGAACCGCAAAATCGCTACGGTCGCAGGTTCGAATCCTGCCTCGGGCATGGATGTTTGTGATGTCCTTAGGTTAGTTAGGTTTAACTAGTTCTAAGTTCTAGGGGACTAATGACCTCAGCAGTTGAGTCCCATAGTGCTCAGAGCCATTTTAAAATTGCATCATTTACCATGGACCTAATGGAAGATTTATTTCAGCGACAACACAAACACCCGGCAGTGCTTCCAAACGTAGCATTTTTACACTTGAAGAATGTTAAGACCGTGCCAGTATACGCTGACCAGCCAGAAAATTATGACTACCTACTTAGTAGTCGGTATTTCCACCTTTGGCACGGATAACAGCGGCGATGCGTCGTGACATGGGAGCAACGAGGCCTTGGTAGGTTGCTGGAGGGAGCTGGCACCGCATCTGCACACACAAGTCCCTATTTCTCGTAAATTCCGGGGAGGGGGCGATGAGCAGTCACGCCACGTTCAATCACATCCCAAATGTGTTCGATCGAGTTCAGGTATGCCGAGCTGGGGGGAAAGGGAAAGGGGGGGGGGCACAACAATTGAAACTCGCCATTGTGTTCCATGCACTACTCCATCACACTCATGGCCTTGTGACATCGCGCCTGCCACTGTTGTCGGAAACATGATCGTCAGGAAGGGAACTATATGGTCTGCAACCAGTGTACGATACTCCTTGGTCGTCATGGTGCCTTGCACGAGTTCCGCTGCAGCGTTGGACGCCCACGCGTATGTTCCCTAGAGTATAATAAAGGCGCCGCCAGTTTGTCTCCACCCCGCAGTATAGGTGTCACGAAGGTGTTGCCCTGGAACACGACGGATTCGCGCCATCCCATTGTCGTGATGATGAAGGTATTGAGATTCATCAGACCATGAAATGCTCTGCCACTGCGCCAAACGTTCAGTGCCGATAGTCACGTGCCTATTTCAGTCACAGTTGCCTATGTCGTGGTGTTAACACTGGCACATGCACGGGGGGAGGTCCATCATTATGGCTCAAATGGCTCTGAGCACTATGCGACTTAACTTCTGAGGTCATCAGTCGCCTAGAACTCAGAACTAATTAAACCTAACTAACCTAAGGACATCCCACACATCCATGCCCGAGGCAGGATTCGAACCTGCGACCGTAGCGGTCGCTCAGTTCCAGACTGTAGCGCCTAGAACCGCACGGCCACTCCGGCCGGCTCCATCATTATGAGTGTTCGGTGCACTGTGTTTTCAGACACACTTATACTCTGCGCAGAATTGAAGTCTGATGTTAGTTCCTCCACAGTTCACCGCCAGTCTGTTCTACCTGTCTGCCAAGTCTATTCCGGCAGGCATCTTTATAAGGGGAGGCCGTCGAACTCCACGACGTCTGGTTTCAGCCTGGTTTCGCCACGTGTTGAAGACAGTCACCACAGCACTCCTCAAATACCCGAGAAATGGTGCAGTTTCCGAAATGCTTGTACCGAGCCTCCGGGCAATCACAATCTGCCTTCGGTAAACCTTAGATAGATCGCGCGCCTCCCTATTCTACACACGGCCGGCCCGCTCGCTGATACTACGTACATGCACCGTGCATGTGTCTGACTAGCAGTAACTCCTCGCCAGGTGATGCTGCTATCGCCTGGACGGTCTTGTACCGATAGTAAGTCAGTGATCATAATGTTCCGGCTGATCAGTGTATACAGTCCAGTCACATTAATGTGACCACCGTCAATAGTTGGTAGCACCAGTGGTGGTCCATTGATCGTGACCGGGACAAATAGCGTCAAAAGCGTCAAACGAAAAAACTACAAAGAACGAAACTTGGCTAGCTTGAAGGGGGAAAGTAGATGGCGCTATGGTTGGCCCGCTAGATGGCACTGCCATAGGTCAAACGGATATCAACTGCGTTTTTTTAAAAAATAGGAAACCCCGTTTTTATTACATATTCGTGTAGTACGCAAAGAAATATGAATGTTTTAGTTGGACCACTTTTATCGCTTTGTGATAGATGGCACTGTAATAGTCACAAACATGTGGCTCACAATTTTAGACGAACAGTTGGTAACAGGTAGGTTTTTTAAAATTAAAATACAGAACGTAGGTACGTTTGAACATTTTATTTCGTTGTTCCAATGTGATACATGAACCTTTGTGAACTTATCATTTCTGAGAACGCAGGCTGTTACAGCGCGATTACCTGTAAATACCGCATTAATGCAATTAATGCAATAAATACTCAAAATGAAGTCCGTCTACCTCAGTGCATTTGGTAATACGTGTAACGACAATCACGATAGCAAATATCCTCCAACTTTCCCCACAGAAAGAAATCCGGGGACGTCAGTTCCGGTGAACGTGCTGGCTTCGACGACCAATCTACCTGTTATGAAATATGCTATACAATACCGCTTCAACCGCACTCGAGCTATGTGCCGTACATCCATCATGTAGTAACATCGGTAGAACATTACGGAGGAAAGCAGCAAACATTGCACCATTTAGATTGCCATCGATAAAATGGGGGCCAATTATCCTTCCTCCGATAATGCAGCACCATACATTAACCCGACAAGGTCGCTGATGTTCCACTTGTCGCAGCCATCGTGGATTTTCCGTTGCCCAATAGTGTTATATTATGCCGGTTTACGTTACCGCTGTTGGTGAATGACGCTTCGTCGCTAAATAGAACGCGTACAAAAAATCTGTCATCGTCCCGTAATTTCTCTTGTGCTCAGTGGCAGAACTGTACACGACGTTCAAAGTCGTTGCCATGCAAGTCCTGATGCATAGAAATATGGTACGGGTGCAATCGATGTTGATGTAGCATTCTCAGCACTGACGTTTTTGAGATTCCCGATTCTCGCGCAATTTGTCTGCTACTGATGTGCGGATTAGCCGCGACAGCAGCTAAATCACCTACTTACAGGTCGTGGTTGACGTTTCACATGTGGCTGAACACTTCCTGTTTCCTTAAATAACGTAACTATCCGGCGAACGCTCCGGACACTTGGATGATGTCGTCCATGATACCGAGCAGCATACACAGCACACGCCCGTTGGGCAATTTGATCACAATAGCCATACATTAACGATCTCGACCTTTTCCGCAATTGGTAAACGATCCATTTTAACACGGGTAATGTATCACGAAACAAATACCGTCCGCACTGGCGGAATGTTACGTAACTTATACGTTTGCGACTATTACAGCGCCATCTATCACAAAGCGAAAAAAGCCGTCCAACTAAAACATTCATATTTCTTTACATACTATACGAATATGTAATAAAAAATGGGGGTTCCTATTTAAAGAAAAACGCAGTTGATATCCGTTCGACCTGTGACAGCGCCATCTAGCGGGCCAACCACAGCGCCATCTGGTTTCCCCCTTCAAGCTAGAAGAGTTTCCTGATTTGCAGTTTTTTCGTTTGATGCTTATTTCGTGAGGTATTTGGCCCGGTCACTATCAATGGACCACCTTGTACAAAGCGTGTCGGGGGCTCAGGATAAGAAGAGTCGTAATGCGGAACCGGAGTGATTTATCTGGCGTTCTAAAGGGCATTGAGCTGTGCGTTGCTCGTGTTCGTGCCATCTCTTATTTAACACCCTCGTTATGTCAATTTTCAATTGCTGGTGTCACTGAGTTGCTACCTTGCCTGCCCGTGAGCGGCAGCAGCAGTGCTTATCCATATAGGCACTGCGGTATTATCTTTGCTGGACTGCTATTACTTCCTGGTTGTCGCGTGTCGTCCAACGGGTTGTAGGGCGCCAACTCTGCAGTTCGGACCGGGCAATGAAGGGGGTTGGAACGCGCCAGCAGTGGAGTTCGGACTTGGCAGTCGGACAGTTTGAACGTGGCAGAAATTCGGTCGCGTTGAGCGGCAGTGAGGTTCGGATAGCCATGACTCGCCCGACCATTGCCGGCACACATGGCTTCAGTGGGTACGGTCTTGGTTGATCGTCGGTTGGTCGTCTTACTGGACGACGTGTATTTGCTCGCCGATTGCTTTTGGGTCGGCGGTGTGTGTTCAACTTGGTTCGTCCTTGTGTTTGCACAGTCACTGCTGTAGCATTGATCGCATTCTTCGTCCAAGTGTTTGTGAAATGGTGTGTAGCCTGTGATGTCGATTGCCCAGTTATTTTAGTGTTGTCTCCGTGCTGATGTGTAGCAGTTGGTCTATTGGTGCAGTCACGTCGTAGCACCAGTGGGGCATGCAGCGCCTGGGAGGCGCGGATAGCTATCACTCGCCGATGATTACCAACACACGTGATTTGAGTTGGGAACGACTTTGGTTGATCGTCGGTCGGTCGTCTTGTCGGACAACTTGTATTTGGCTGGCGATCGCTTATTTGTTGGGTGTGTGTGCCGACTCATGATTCGTTCTTGTTACTGCACAGTCCCTGCCGTTGGCATCGTCTAGTTCTTCGTGAGAGTGTTCGTGAAACTGTGTGTAGTTTATGTGGTTTTGACTAACAAGTTAATTCAAATGTTGTCAGCGTACCGGCTCTGAATTGGCGGTTGGAGTGGAGTAGCGAGGAAGGACAGGATAGCCACCACTCGCCCGACTATTGCCGATACTCACATTTGAGTGGCAACGACCTTTCTTGGCCGTTTGGTCAGTCTTCTGATTAGACGACGTATATTTGTGTCGTCCACCGCTTATTGATTGTCTGTGATCCGTTCTTGTTGTTGTTCGAGTCTTCGTTGTAAGAATCGTTTGAGTTTTGTTGCAAGTGTGGAGCGGAACTTGATCATTGGTCTGTTGACTGTTTGTCGGTTGGGTTGCCGTCGGATTGAGAATGGTTGGCCCGGCTGCCTGTCTCACCTAAGCAATCGTTAGCGTTTGAATTCCAGGCCGACCCTCGACCACATGAGCGCCGTTGGGTGTACTGCCCTTTTTTAAAAATTTGTGCTTGTTGTTTGTACTTCTATGGCTTCTAGCCGATTTTTTTAAAAAATGAAGTTTGTTTTTCTCTTCAGGCGTAAGATTCTTTAGGCCTTCAGCCTAATTTAAAGAACTGTTTGACGTAAGATCTTTGCCATTTTAAAGGTTTTAATCTTATTGAATTTTAAGTGTTGGGCCTACAGCCGATTTTGAGTTTGAGTAGTTTTGCTTTTAAGACCTTCAGCCTAGTTCAAGCAACTGATTTATGTAAGGCCTTTGGTATTTAAAAAAAATTAATGTTAATGAATTTTAAGTGTTAGGCCTTCAGCCGATTTGAATTTAACTTTGCTCTTGAAGTGTCTGATTCTTTGGACCTTCAGCCTAACTAAGGAACTGTTTTAAGATAAGGCTTTGCTTTTAAATTTCTGTTTTGCTTAAGTTTTACCTAATGAAGGACTGTTTTACGTAAGGTCTTGTTTTTTTTAAGAAAATTTTTTTAAATGCTGTTTAGCCTTAAGTCTTGGGCTTTCAGCCGATTTTGAATTCAAATTGTTTGCTCTGAAAATTTCAGATTATTTTGAGCCTTCAGCCTAAATAAACAACTGTTGTAAGATATGACTTGCCTTTTAAATTTCTGATATTGGCCTTCAGCCGTTTTTAAATTAAAGTGCCTTTTAAATTTCTGTCAGCACCTTATTTTGGCCCCTTTCCCGCGGGTATAGCGGGGCGTCTCAGGCATCATTGTTCACTTTCGGACCAAGGGTGGAAGCATTTCCGAAACGGCTAAGTTTGTAAACTGTTCCCCTGCTCCTGTGGTTAAAGTCTACTTTGCATGACGAAATCACGCTAGCCAAAATCGGCGCCGAGGTAACTGTGATGCCAAACGGGGTGAACGATGACTGCAGAGATGTGTGCGGCCGACAGATATGCAACTGTTGAGCAACTGATCGCCCAAGTAAACTAAAGGGCTACCAACAGTGTCTCCTCAGCGACCATTCAGTGAACGTAGCTGCGAATGGGCCTCTGCAGCAGGCGTCTGGTTCACGTGCTCGTGCTGACTGCCGTTCACCGGCGACGAAGACGGAAATTTTGACGCCAGTACCGCAACTGGACGTCCACTGAGTGGCGACAGGTCGCCTTTTAGATGAATCACATTTTATGTTCCATTGCACAGATGTCCGTTGGCGTGTACTGCGTGAAACGTCTGAAAACGGACACCTTGCAACAATCGTCGGAAGGGTCCATGCTGGAGGGAATTCCCTAGGTGATGTCGTCATTCTGGAAGGGACAATGGATCAACACAAGCATGCGTATATCCTTCGGGACCATGTCCACCCCTACATGCGATTCGTTTTTTCTCAGCACGATGGCCTCTACCTGCAGGACAATGCAACATCTCACGCAGATTGCAATGTGCGTGCGTGATTCGAAGAGCACCAGGGTGAATTTGCCATATTCCCTTGGCCACCAAACTTCCACGATCTAGAATCTATGGGACCACTTCGAGCGGACTCTTCACACCACGGGTCCTCAACCGAGAAACCTAGTGCAGCTAGCCGCGGCACAGAAGTCGACATGACTTCACATCCCTGTCGGTACCTTCCAGAACCTCTCAGACTCTATTTCTGAATTTCTCCAAGCAGTCCGCCGTCTAAAAGAAGTTATTCAGGCTTTTGACAGAGACTCAATTAATGTGACTGGAACCATGGGATGGTCTTAAATACACTACTGGGCATTAAAATTGCTACATCACGAAGATGACGTGCTACAGACGCGAAATTTAACCGACAGGAAGAAGATGCTGTGATATGAAAATGATTAGCTTTTCAGAGCATTCACACAAGGTTGGCGCCGGTGCCGACACCTACAACGTTCTGACATGAGGAAAGTGTCCAACCGATTTCTCATACACAAACAGCAGTTGACCGGCGTTGCCTGGTGAAACGTTGTTGTGATGCCTCGTATAAGGAGGAGAAATGCGTACCATCACGTTTCCGACTTTAATAAGGGCGGGTTGTAGCCTATCGCGATTGCGGTTCATCGTATCGCGACATTGCTGCTCGCGTTGCTCGAGATCCAATGACTTTTAGCAGAATATGAAATCGGTAGGTTCAGGAGGGTAATACGTAACGCCGTGCTGGATCCCAACGGCCTCGTATCACTAGCAGTCGAGATGACAGGCATCTTATCCGCATGGCTGGAACGCATCAGCAGCCACGTCTCGATCCCTGATTAAACAGATGGGGACGTTTGCAATACAACCACTATCTGCACGAACAGTTCGATGACGTTTGCAGCAGTATGGAATATCAGCTCGGAGACCATGGCTGCGGTTATCCTTGACGCTCAGAGACAGGAGCGCCTGCGATGATGTACTCAACGACGAACTTGGTGCACGAATGGCAAAACGTCATTTTTTCGGATAAATCCAGGTTTTATTTACAGCATCATGATGGTCGCATCCGTGTTTGGCGACATCGCGGTGAACGCACACTGGAAGAGTGTATTCGTCATCGCCATACTGGCGTATCACCCGGCGTGATGGTACGGTGTGCCATTGGTTACACGTCTCGGTCACCTCTTCTTCGCATTGACGGCACTCTGAACAGTGGACGTTACAATTCAGATGTGTTAGGACCCGTGGCTCTGCCCTTCATTCGATCCCTGCGAAACCCTACATTTCAGCAGGATAATGCATGACCGCATGTTGCAGGTCCTGTACGGGCCTTTCTGGATACAGAAAATGTTCGAGTTCTGCCCTGGCCAGCACATTCTCCAGATCTCTCACCAATTGAAAACGTCTGGTCAATGGTGGCTGAGCAACTGGTTCGTCACATACGCCAGCCACTACTCAAGATGAACTGTGGTATCGTGTTGAAGCTGCGTGGGCAGCTGTACCTGTACACGCCATCCAAGTTCTGTTTGACTCAATGCCCAGGCGTATCAAGGCCTTTATTACGGCCAGAGGTGGTTGTTCCGGGTACTGATTTCTCAGCATCTATTCACCCAAATTGCGTGAAAATGTAATCACATGTCAGTTGTAGTATAATATATTTGTCCAATGAATACCCATTTATCATCTGCATTTCTTATTGGTGTAGCAATTTTAATGGCCGGTAGTGTAAAGGGGCTGTATTGTTCAAGTGACTTGCAAAAGATATTAGGACTCAGGTTGAGGAAGCTGTGTAATTAATTGAGTGATAAGAAAATTATACATGGAAAATATTTAGGAAGGCTGGTCATCTTACATGGTATGAAACAAACTATTTGACTCATCAATATGGGCTAGCAGTTACAAGAAACCAGTAACCCCAAACACTGACTCTTTAAAGAATCGAATCCGCATGTCTAAATCAATTTCAGTCGTCTGATTTCTGTATAACTGAGTTAATATGTTAAATATTTGATGTTAAGCATGTAAAACATCCATGGTTGAAGACGCAAACGCTAATGATATTGGTTTTATTAGTTTAGGATTATTCAGCCGTAGATTAAGGAAAAAGTCAGAATCAAAACAGGTAAACCAAAAAATGTTTGTTGGAAGAAATTAAGTGTTCTCATTGTTAGATAATGGATGTCTACAGTCTGGGTACATTGCGCTTCGTCTTAAGAAAAGCTCTTTGTCTCGCATCTCTGTTTTCATGACGTCGCTTTACCTGAACTGTATGACGTACAATGATTAATTTTGCATATACTTCAAGACTTGTCTTATTAAATCTTTAACGGAAAATTATACTTCTTAATGAGTAGATTACGACAGCACTTTAAATTATTAAATTAATCAATAGTTGTAAGAAATACTGAAAATCAAATGTTTGTTGTCTGTGAAAGGCATTTGACAGGCAACCTGCAACTAGGAACTGTAACTGCTTTGCTTAGCCGTTTAGTAATGTGGGTGTTATAGATTTGCAGAACATGACAGAAGTTGTCTGTGAAAATTGATGCTCGAAAAATTCTGCAGACCGGAACAAGCATCCTAGAAGGGTAGCTTCTTGACCCACTGACCCAAGTGGACGACTGGTGCTACAGGCAATTTGGTTTGAAGCGGCACGCCATGAATTCAGCTCCTTTGTCAACCTCTTCAACACAGAGTAGCACTTGCAACCCATGTCCTCTACTATTTTTTGGATGAGTTCCAACTTTTGTCTTCCCCTACAGTTTTTACCTTCTACAGCTGTCTCAATTACCATGGACCAGATTTCCTGACGTCCTGTTTCCTATCCCAGCGTCATCTTGTCAGTGTTTCCCATATAGTCCTCTCCTCGCATTTTCTGCGGTGAACCTCATTTCTTTATAGATTCATCAAATTTTCAACATCCTTCTCTAGTACCACATCTCAAACGCTTTAGTTCTCTTGCTTTTCAGTTTTCTCACATTCCACGATTAACTTCCACACAACGCTATGCTCCAAACGCATGTTCTCATAAATTTCTTCGTCAGATTAAGGCCTATATTTGGTACTGGTAGATCTATTTTGGCGAGTAATGCCCACTTTATCCATGACAGTCTTCTTTTTATGTCTTCCTTGTTTCATTCCATTGTGTCTTACTTTGCATCCATGGTAGAAGAATTCCGTCACTCCGCCTACCGTGTGGTCATTAATTTCAAAGTTAAGTTTATCAATTATTTCATTCAAATGGTTCAAATGGCTCTGAGAACTATGCGACTTAACTTCTGAGGTCATCAGTCGCCTAGAACGTAGAACTAATGGAACCTAACTAACCTAAGGACAACACACACATCCATGCCCGAGGCAGGATTCGAACCTGCGACCGTAGCGGTCACGCGGTTCCAGACTGAAGCGCCTTTAACCGCACGGCCACACCGGCCGGCAATTATTTCATTCCTGCTACTTCTCTTGCTTTAGCTTTCTTCGTTTTACCCTCAATCCATATTCTGTCGTCATTCGACTGTTCATTCTATTAACCATCTTGCAATTTCTTCTGACTTTCACTGAGGATAGCAATGCCATCAGTGGAAATTATTATTCGTATCATTTCACGCCGATTGTAAATCCTGCCGCTGCATCTTTCTTTTATGTCCATGAGTATTTCTTCGATGTACAGATTACTGCTTGTATGGAAGCAATAACGCCAATTGACGGGAATCTTGCATATTCCAAATTTATTGTTTTAAGTCTACAATACAGAATACAAAACTGAAGAAAAGTTTCAACAGCTAGACGTAACATCGACAACCGAAAACTGTCGTTATTGGGAAAGTTCTCAGAACTGGAGTAAAGGATGCAATATGTTTGAATGATGGTGTGATTAGCAGGACTAAAAAATGGACAATTTAGTCAGCCAGGCAGTGAGTAACTTGACAAGAACCTTAATCGCTATGGATTTTCAGCAAACGACTGAAGTAGAAAGATGTCGTAAAATCGCTACCAGGGAGTCCAGAGTAGGGAACTATCTCTTGGAAAGGAGTGCCGATGACAGAGAATAGGCTCGTGATCAAGGATACACAACAGGAATGCACAGAAAGAATGTTTTGAAAAGTTTCGGTGAAGATACATATATCTTCACAATGGTTTCAGTTGTATTCACCATGAGTACTATGATGGTATATTTGTATTATTCCTAGTTCTTGTTAGTAATGTCCTGATGTGCGTACACTACAAATTATTCATTGGTGGGCGTTCATGAACTAAATAATAAGTATGTGAAACAATTTTTTGTCATTTTCTCAAATATATTCCAAAACACAAGAAGGTTTTTTTTTGGTCATCAGTCTACTGACTGGTTTGATGCGGCCCGCCACGAATTCCTTTCCTGTGCTAACCTCTTCATCTCAGAGTAGCACTTGCAACCTACGTCCTCAATTATTTGCTTCACGTATTCCAATCTCTGTCTTCCTCTACAGTTTTTGCCCTCTACAGCTCCCTCTAGTACCATGGAAGTCATTCCCTCACATATTAGCAGATGTCCTATCATCCTGTCCCTTCTCCTTATCAGTGTTTTCCACATATTCCTTTCCTCTCCGATTCTGCGTAGAACCTCCTCATTCCTTACCTTATCAGTCCACCTAATTTTGAACATTCGTCTATAGCACCACATCTCAAATGCTTCGATTCTCTTCTGTTCCGGTTTTCTCACAGTCCATGTTTCACTACCATACAATGCTGTACTCCAGACGTACGTCCTCAGAAATTTCTTCCTCAAATTAAGGCCGGTATTTGATATTAGTAGACTTCTCTTGGCCAGAAATGCCTTTTTTGCCATAGCGAGTTTGCTTTTGATATCCTCCTTGCTCCGTCCGTCATTGGTTATTTTACTGCCTAGGTAGCAGAATTCCTTAACTTCATTGACATCGTGACTATCAATCCTGTGTTAAGTTTCTCGCTGTTCTCATTTCTACTACTTCTCATTACCTTCGTCTTTCTCCGATTTACTGTGTACTCATTAGACTGTTCATTCCGTTCAGCAGATCATTTAATTCTTCTTCACTTTCACTCAGGATAACAATGTCATCAGCGAATCGTATAATTGATATCCTTTCACCTTGTATTTTAATTCCACTCCTGAACCTTTCTTTTATTTCCATCATTGCTTCCCCGATGTACAGATTGAAGAGTAGAGGCGAAAGGCTACAGCCTTGTCTTACACCCTTCTTAATACGAGCACTTCGTTCTTGATCGTCCACTCTTATTATTCCCTCTTGGTTGTTGTACATATTGTATATGACCCGTCTCTCCCTATAGCTTACCCCAACTTTTTTCAGAATCTCGAACAGCTTGCACCATTTTATATTGTCGAACGCTTTTTCCAGGTCGACAAATCCTATAAAAGTGTCTTGATTTTTCTTTAGCCTTGCTTCCATTATTAGCCGTAACGTCAGAATTGCCTCTCTCGTCCCTTTACTTTTCCTAAAGCCAAACTGATCGTCACCTAGCGCATTCTCAATTTTCTTTTCCATTCTTCCGTATATTATTCTTGTAAGCAGCTGTTAAGCTGATTGTGCGATAATTCTCGCACTTGTCAGCTCTTGCCATCTTCGGAATTGTGTGGATGATGCTTTTCCGAAAGTCAGATGGTATGTCGCCAGACTCATATATTCTACACACCAACGTGAGTAGTCGTTTTGTTGCCACTTCCCCCAATGATTTTAGAAATTCTGATGGAATGTTATCTATCCCTTCTGCCTTATTTGATCGTAAGTCCTCCAAAGCTCTTTTAAATTCCGATTCTAATACTGGATCCCCTATCTCTTCTAAATCGACTCCTGTTTGTTCTTCTATCACATCGGACAAATCTTCACCCTCATAGAGGCTTTCAATGTATTCTTTCCACCTATCTGCTCTCTCCTCTGCATTTAACAGTGGAATTCCCGTTGCACTCTTAATGTTACCACCGTTGCTTTTAATGTCACCAAAGGTTGTTTTGACTTTCCTGTATGCTGAGTCTGTCCTTCCGACAATCATATCTTTTCCGATGTCTTCACATTTTTCCTGCAGCCATTTCGTCTTAGCTTCCCTGCACTTCCTATTTATTTCATTCCTCAGCGACTTGTATTTCTGTATTCCTGATTTTCCCGGAACATGTTTGTATTTCCTCCTTTCATCAATCAACTGAAGTATTTCTTCTGTTACCCATGGTTTCTTCGCAGCTACCTTCTTTGTACCTATGTTTTCCTTCCCAACTTCTGTGATGGCCCTTTTTAGAGACGTCCATTCCTCTTCAACTGTACTACCTATTGCGCTGTTCCTTATTGCTGTATCTATAGCGTTAGAGAACTTCAAACGTATCTCGTGATTCCTTAGTACTTCCGTATCCCACTTCTTTGCGTATTGATTCTTCCTGACTAATGTCTTGAACTTCAGCCTACTCTTCACCACTACTATATTGTGATCTGAGTCTATATCTCCTCCTGGGTACGCCTTACAGTCCAGTATCTGATTTCGGAATCTCTGTCTGACCATGATGTAATCTAATTGAAATCTTCCCGTATCTCCCGGCCTTTTCCAAGTATACCTCCTCCTCTTGTGATTCTTGAACAGGGTATTCGCTATTACTAGCTGAAACTTGTTACAGAACTCAACTATTCTTTCTCCTCTTTCATACCTTGTCCCAAGTCCATATTCTCCTGTATCCTTTTCTTCTACTCCTTCCCCTACAACTGCATTCCAGTCGCCCATGACTATTAGATTTTCGTCCCCCTTTACATACTGCATTACCCTTTCAATATCCTCATTCACTTTCTCTATCTGTTCATCTTCAGCTTGCGACGTCGGCATGTATACCTGAACTATCGTTGTCGGTGTTGGTCTGCTGTCGATTCTGATTAGAACAACCCGGTCACTGAACTGCTCACAGTAACACACCCTCTGCCCTACCTTCCTATTCATAACGAATCCTACACCTGTTATACCATTTTCTGCTGCTGTTGATATTACCCGATACTCATCTGACCAGAAATCCTTGTCTTCCTTCCACTTCACTTCACTGACCCCTACTATATCTAGATTAAGCCTTTGCATTTCCCTTTTCAGATTTTCTAGTTTCCCTACCACGTTCAAGCTTCTGACATTCCACGTCCCGACTTGCAGAACGTTATCCTTTCGTAGATTATTCCATCTTTTTCTCATGGTAACCTCCCACTTGGCAGTCCCCTCCCGGAGATCCGAATGGGGGACTATTCCGGAATCTTTTGCCAATGGAGAGATCATCATGACACTTCTTCAATTACAGGCCACATGTCCTGTGGATACACAGTACGTATCTTTAATGCATTGGTTTCCATTGCCTTCTGCATCCTCATGTCGTTGATCATTGCTGATTCTTCCGCCTTTAGGGGCAATTTCCCACCCCTAGGACAAGAGAGTGCCCTGAACCTCTATCCGCTCCTCCGCCCTCTTTGACAAGGTCGTTGGCAGAATGAGGCTGACTTCTTATGCCGGAAGTCTTCGGCCGCCAATGCTGATTATTTATCAAAATTTAGGCAGTGGCGGGGATCGAACCCGGGACCGAAGACGTTTTGATTATAAATCAAAGACGCTACCCCTAGACCACGGGTACAAGAAGGTAGGTATCGTATATTTCTATGTTCATATATGTCGAGAGCACTCTTTCACAGTTTTGGTGATATTAGACGCACGATCTATCAAATAACGGCACTGAACTCGCTTTCATAATTCATCATGTAGTTAAACTGTTGTAATAGATGAACTATCACACCTAAATAAACACGTTATCTAATATTGATTCACCAAATACTATTCAGTTTTGGCATAAAGTGTGTCACGGATCAAGAGTAATACACTTTCAAACTATCAGGGACAATGCTCCCTGTTCACATCCAGGTTCCCTTAGATTTTCTGTGCTGCTGTTTGTTGCCTCACACTCTTTTAAGCCGCTACACATTTAGATTAGTGCCATATCACATTTCCTCCTGTTGTGACAGTATTTGCTTTTGATGGCAGACAGACTGAGCCTCTGTTGATACTGCTCGACTCAAAGACTATCATAATCCCCGCACCGAGTTATCATATGCTATGCTTTCTTTTCCCTCGAAATTATTAAGTCTGCACAGGTGCCTTGAATCAAGCGTGTGAGTGAAGATTTAGGTTTCTGAAGGCCCCGTTATTTTGTATGACATGATGTGGAGTTCTTAAACGGATTTTCTAACTGATTCACAATTTTATTTTTCCCACATCGTAATAAGATCTTCGTGACTGACACATGCTTGTCATAGCAGTTTCAATGCAATATGACTTGAGATGCTGCTGGTCGGACGCATTACTTAACGTTTCTGGCATCACATCAGGTTACATTGAATCAATCAATACCGTGAATTGGTTGATGTGCAGCAAGCTACCAACATCAGTTAGTATTTTAAGTATGTGTCACCCTGATCACACCAGAGTGAGGAGGTGGACGTTCGGTGGGCCGCTAAGGTGCCGATAACAATAACTTCAGAGATTGATACGATTCCCATTAGTATATCTCTTTATCGGTATGCAAACCACGCTTTTATATAGTTAATACTCGTACTAAGATCCACACAGTTTTTCCACTTGTTCCTGACTGTCACGTGTTTAAATAAAACGTAAACGCTAACCACCTGGACCACTAAAGACAGCCCTTCGTGGGCAGGACGGAAGATCCTACTTCACATCCTCTGTTAAGAATCAGTATAACTCACAGGAGCGCGTCTGGCCGCATGACAGTTTGAACCTACCGGCTGTATCAGGAGCTAGGATAGTGACAGCTATTTATGTCGTGGGTCGCTGATAATTTTAGTCTGAGTGTCATCTCACTAGTATTCAACACTTGTACTAGAAGTAAAAGCACTCTGTCTTCAGGCCACAAGTGGTCCATCGGGACCATCCGACCGCCATGTCATCCTCAGATGAGGATGTGGATAGGAGGAGTGTGTGGTCAGCACACAATTCTCCCAGTCGCTATGATGGTTTTCTTTGACCGGAACCGCTACTATTCGGTCGAGTAGCTCCTCAATTAGAATCACGAGGCTGAATGCACCCCAAAAAATGGCAACAGCGCATGACGGCTAGGATGGTCACCCATGCAAGTGCTTGCCACGCCCGACAGCACTTAACTTCGGTGATCTGACGGGAACCGGTGTACCAACTGCGGAAAGGCCGTTGCCTTGTACTAGCCGTAGCAGCTAGAATATTAATTTAAATGTAAGACAAATAGAAGCTGGCTATGATGTGACTGATGACATTTCTTTTATAGGTATACTAGACAAGTACCTGGTACTGCCTGGTTATGTGTTTATTCCAATCTTCTATTAGTCTACTTTTCTTTCCCCTCCCCTCTCTGTCCATCTCCTTCCCCTCTCTCTGCCTACCTCCTCCACCGCCCCTGTCTCCATCTCCTACTGCTCCCCTCTCTGTCTATGCACTCCTACTATTCCCTCTATCTGCTCCCCTCCCCCTCCCCCTCTCTCTGTTGATCTGCTGGTCCTCTGTCTGTCCATTTGCTCCTTCCCCCTCTGTCAATCTCCTTCTCCCCCACCTAGTCACTTCCTCCTCCTCCCACTGTCCTCTCTCCTTTAATCCCTCTTTCCTTTCTCTGTCCATCTCCTCCTCTCCTCTGTCTCTGTCCACTACCTCCTCTTTCCTTTCTCTGTCTGTTTCCCCCTGCCCTCCCTCTGTCCTCCTCCTCCTTCTCCTATCTGCGTCCATCTTCTCTTTCCCCATCTTTGTCTATCCATCTCCTCCTCATCCTTCTCTCTCCATGTCATCACCCCCACCACAGTAGGAGGCTGGTGGTTCTTACCCTCACAGTATTTCTTTCCTGGATGGTAACTAATATCTGTACCAAATAAGGCTGATATCGTTGCAGGGGTTTAGGATGAGTTTTTTACTCGTCGATTTTCTCATCTACTCACATCTCAAATATACGAGACTGAACATATTTCACACGTATTTGTACCCATATTTTCACCTGCACCTCTAGCGAATTTTCCCCTGCACTTTCATAGTTCATGTAGTTCAATGTTTATGGAGTCGTATCCCCTGAACTATGTGTTGTACAAAGATATAATTTTGGAGGTACAAACAGTGGTACACGTGACTACTGTACGTGTAATGCTTTGTGAATAGAGTTTGTCGTAGAGAACTAATAAATAGAACGTCACACATAATGCTGCAGTTTTTCACGCCTGTCAGTTTTGACTTCTTATCTCCTGAATTATGTGTCTTACAATGATATAATTTTGCTGGTGCGTACACTGGTATACGTGAATAGTCTGTAAAATGTGTCGGAAATGCAGTTGGTACTAAAGAAGTAAAAAATTATAACGTCATGTTTCATGCGGCAATTATACTGCATGATCAACTAGAATATTGTAAGCGATAAACTTCTTTCCTTTCATCATGTTGTGGGGGTTGTCAGTGAGAAAAAGTTTCGCAAGGTTTGATATTATGTGTAAAGTATGTTGCAAGTCCCTAAGTGCTTTTATTCTTAAATACTGGGTAAATAAAGTATGGATATTGGCGCGTCGTGTGCTATACTGCATTTCGATCTCCGCCACTTTGTTAGCTAGGTAAGTCGTTCTTACTCTCACAGGGACTCTCTGCTGACAGTAAGTGAGATGTGTACCAAGTATGGTTGAAATCAGTCCAGTGGTTTAGGAGGAGATGTGGAACATATATATCCACACGAATACATACATAATACATACATCCATTTTTATAATATTTATTGATTGTTAATTCAATACTATCGGGCATTGTGGACCAGTGTGGACACAATAGTTTTAATAATATCCAAAGCAGAAAGAAACTTGGGGGTGCAGGTGACAGTGGTTATAAGCTTAATTAAAGCGGGGCTATAATCACAGATAACAAAGAAACGAATTTTATAATTTCTGAAATGAGAGTGTCAAATTTAAGGCCACCACTCGTTTGCTATTCCCGTGCAGTAATATCCACAGCTAAAAATCATGAAAATCGATAGTGACCTTTACAACAACACTCACTTCATTCACAATCGGGATTTTATTGAAAGAACTGGTGATAATCCTGCGATATCGCACTGGATATTAGATTTTTTGAAATAGCAGTTCGAAGCACCGAATTCTGCTAGAAAGACAAGCTTACTTATTAATTCTGATCAGCCGAGATAATAAATGCACTCAAGAGTGGTTAGCCATCTCAACAGTAATGGGATACTTAGTAAATCACAATTCGAATTTCAGAAATGCTGTTCCACTGAGACAGCAATATAAAATTTCACTGTCCACATAATAGTCTCTAAATAGTAAAATGTCACCAGTAGGAATATTCTGTGACCTATCCAAAGCATTTGATTGTGTGAACCATGACATTATGTTAGAGAAATTACAATTCTATGGTATAAATGGTACAGCATATGAGTGGTATAAGTCATATCTACAGAACAGGAAGCAAAAAGTCTCTTTATATGCTTCAAGTGATTCAAAGGAGTTTGACACTTCATCTAACTGGGGTGAAATTACATTAGGTGTTTCGCAAGGTTCGATCATGGTTCCCCTCCTGTTCTTGATACATGTGAATGATCTCCCTTCTTATGTGAAACAAGCTGCTGAACTGATACTGTTTGCTGATGATACAAGCACAATTATTAATCCAATAAAAGAAAGCCTGATAGAAAATGATACAAATAAGGTCTTTGGAAAAGTTTTTAATTGGTTTTCTGCGAATGGGCTTGCTTTGAACTTCGAAAAAACACAGTACATCCGATTTTCTGCTGCAAAAAGTATAATCGCTTCAATAAACATAACACATCAAAAGAAGTCAGTAGCCAGGGTAGAGCATACTAAGTTTTTGGGTGTACATATAGATGAAAATCTTAATAGGAAAATTCATATTTTGGATCTCGTGAAGCGATTAGGTTCAACAAGTTTTGCAGTCAGAATAATTGCCAATTTTGAGGATGTAGAAATTAGTAAGCTAATATACTTTGCATACTTCCACTCTCTGATGTCATACAGAATAATATTCTGGGACAACTCAACACTTAAGCAAAAGGTATTCACTGCTCAAAAGAAAGTAGTTAGAATAATGTATGGGGTTCATAGTCGCACATCTTGTAGGCATCTGTTTAAAAGGTAAGGAATTCTTACAACTGTTTCACAGTATATTTACTCAGTAATGAAATTTGTTCTCAACAACATGGACCCGTTTAAAATCAACAGCGACATTCATGATTACAATACCAGAAAAAAGAAAAACGTACACTTTCCTTTACTTAACCTATCTTTGGCACAGAAAGGGATAAAATTTGTTGCTATAAAACTTTTTGGTAAATTACCAGATGAAATAAAATGTCTGACATACAGCAGTAATAGTTTCAAAAACAAATTCACAACTCCTTCTATACTATAGATGAATTCTTGAATATGAGTAAATAAATCTGGAGATATAACATATGCATTTTGTGCCATTTAAGGGAATGGGATAGATAATAGAAATATGGGATAGAAATATGGGATAGATAATAGAAATACTCCCCCCCATACTGCCCCCCCCTTCCCCCCATGAATCATGGACCTTGCCGTTGGTGGGGAGGCTTGCGTGCCTCAACGATACAGATAGCCGTACCGTAGGTGCAACCACAACGGAGGGGTATCTGTTGAGAAGCCAGACAAACGTGTGGTTCCTGAAGAGGGGCAGCAGCCTTTTCAGTAGTTGCAGGGGCAACAGGGTGGATGATTGACTGATCTGGCCTTGCAACACTAACCAAAACGGCCTTGCTGTGCCGGTACTGCGAACGGCTGAAAGCAAGGGGAAACTACAGCTGTAATTTTTCCCGAGGGCATGCAGCTTTACTGTATGGTTAAATGGTGATGGCGTTATCTTGGGTAAAACATTCCGGAAGTAAAATAGCCCCCCATTCGGATCTCTGGGCGGGGACTACTCAGGAGGACGTCGTTATCAGGAGAAAGAAAACTGGCATTCTACGGATCGGAGCGTGGAATGTCAGATCCCTTAATCGGGCAGGTAGGTTAGAAAATTAAAAAAGGGAAATGGATAGGTTAAAGATAGATATAGTGGGAATTAGTGAAGTTCGGTGGCAGGAGGAACAAGACTTCTGGTCAGGTGAATACAGGGTTACAAATACAAAACCAAATAGGGGTAATGCAGGAGTAGGTTTAATAATGAATAAAAAAAAATAGGAGTGCGGGTAAGCTACTACAAACAGCATAGTGAACGTATTATAGTGGCCAAGATACAAATGGTTCAAATGGATCTGAGCACTATGGGACATAACTGCTGTGGTCATCAGGTTCCTAGAATTTAGAACTACTTAAACCTAACTAACCTAAGGACATCACACCCATCCATGCCCGAGGCAGGATTCGAACCTGCGACCGTAGCGGTCACGCGGTTCCAGACTGAAGCGCCTTTAACCGCACGGCCACACCGGCCGGCGCCAGGATACACACGAAGCCCATGCCTACTACAGTAGTACAAGTTTATATGCCAACTAGCTCTGCAGATGACGAAGAAATTGAGGAAATGCATGATGAGATAAAAGAAGTTATTCAAGTAGTGAAGGGAGACGAAAATTTAATAGTCATGGGTGACTGGAATTCGACAGTAGGAAAAGGGAGAGAAGGAAACATAGTAGGTGAATACGGATTGGGGCTAAGAAATGAAAGAGGGAGCCGTCTGGTAGAATTTTGCACAGAGCATAACTTAATCATAGCTAACACTTGGTTCAAGAATCATAAAAGAAGGTTGTATAAATGGAAGAATCCTGGAGATACTAAAAGGTATCAGATAGATTATATAATGGTAAGACAGAGATTTAGGAACCAGGGTAAAAATTGTAGGACATTTCCAGGGGCAGATGTGGACTCTGACCATAATCTATTGGTTATGAACTGTAGATTAAAACTGAAGAAACTGCAAAAAGGTGGGAATTTAAGGAGATGGGGCCTGGATAAACTGACTAAACCAGAGGTTGTACAGAGTTTCAGGAACAGCGTAAGGGAACAATTGACAGGAATGGGGGAAAGAAATAGAGTAGAAGACGAATGGGTGGATCTGAGGGATGAAGCAGTGAAGGCAGCAGAGGATCAAGTAGGTAAAAAGACGAGGGCTAGTAGAAATCCGTGGGTAACAGAAGAAATATTAAATTTAATTGATGAAAGGAGAAAATATAAAAATGCAGTAAATGAAGCAGGCAAAAAGGAATAGAAACGTCTTAAAAATGATATCGACAGGAAGTGCAAAATGGCTAAGCAGGCATGGCTAGAGGACAAATGTAAGGATGTAGAGGCTTATTTCACTAGGGGTAAGATAGATACAGCCTACAGGAAAATTAAAGAGACCTTTGGAGAAAAGAGAGCCACTTGTATGAATATCAAGAGCTCAGATGGTACCCAGTTTGCCCAAGAAATTCACAGTGCCGTAGACACTGGCGAGCAGATTGATGCCGTATTCCTGGACTTCAGGAAGGCATTTGATACGGTTCCGCACTTACGTTTAGTGAAAAAAATACGAGCTTACGGAATATCGGACCAGGTTTGTGATTGGATTCAGGATTTCCTAGAAGAAAGAACACAACATGTCATTCTTAACGGTTCAAAATCTGCAGATGTAGAGGTAATTTCGGGAGTACCGCAGGGAAGCGTGATAGGACCTTTATTGTTTACAATATACATAAATGGCTTAGTTGACAACATCGGTAGCTCCGTGAGGCTATTTGCAGATGACACGGTTGTCTACAAGAAAGTAGCAACATCAGAAGAATCGTACGTACTCCAGGAGGACCTGCAGAGGATTAATGCATGGTGCGACAGCTGGCAGCTTTCCCTAAACGTAGATAAATGTAATATAATGCGCATACATAGGGGCAGAAATCCATTCCAGTACGATTATGCCATAGGTGGTAAATCATTGGAAGCGGTAACAACCGTAAAATACTTAGGAGTTACTATCCGGAGCGATCTGAAGTGGAATGATCACAAAAAGAAATAGTGGGCAAAGCAGGCGCCAGGTTGAGATTCATAGGAAGAATTCTAAGAAAATGTGACTCATCGACGAAAGAAGTAGCTTACAAAACGCTTGTTCGTCCGATTCTTGAGTATTGCTCATCAGTATGGGACCCTTACCAGGTTGGATTAATAGAAGAGATAGACATGATCCAGCGAAAAGCAGCGCGATTCGTCATGGGGACATTTAGTCAGCGCGAGAGCGTTACGGAGATGCTGAACAAGCTCCAGTGGCGGACACTTCAAGAAAGGCGTTACGCAATACGGAGAGGTTTATTATCGAAATTACGAGAGAGCACATTCCGGGAAGAGATGGGCAACATATTACTACCGCCCACATATATCTCGCGTAATGATCACAACGAAAAGATCCGAGAAATTAGAGCAAATACGGAGACTTACAAGCAGTCGTTCTTCCCACGCACAATTCGTGAATGGAACAGGGAAGGGGGGATCAGATAGTGGTACAATAAGTACCCTCCGCCACACACCGTAAGGTGGCTCGCGGAGTATAGATGTAGATGTAGATGTAGAAAGCAGAATGGTGGAAGGAGTATATAGAGGGTCTATACAAGGGCGATGTACTTGAGGACAATATTATGGAAATGGAAGAGGATGCAGATGAAGATGAAATGGGAGATACGATACTGCGTGAAGAGTTTGACAGAGCACTGAAAGACCTGAGTCGAAACAAGGCCCCAGGAGTAGACAACATTCCACTAGAACTACTGACGGCCTTGGGAGAGCCAGTCCTCACAAAACTCTACCATCTGGTGAGCAAGATGTATGAGACAGGCGAAATACCCTCAGACTTCAAGAAGAATATAATAATTCCAATCCCAAAGAAAGCAGGTGTTGACAGATGTGAAAATTACCGAACTATCAGTTTAATAAGTCACAGCTGCAAAATACTAACGAGAATTATTTACAGACGAATGGAAAGACTGGTAGAAGTCAACGTCGGGGAAGATCAGTTTGCATTCCGTAGAAATGTTGGAACACGTGAGGCAATACTGACCTTACGACTTATCTTAGAAGGAAGATTAAGGAAAGGTAAACCTACGTTTCTAACATTTGTAGACTTAGAGAAAGCTTTTGATAATGTTGACTGGAGTACTCTCTTTCAAATTCTAAAGTTGGCAGGGGTAAAACACAGGGAGCGAATGGCTATTTACAATTTGTACAGAAACCAGATGGCATTTATAAGAGTGGAGGGGCACGATAGGGAAGCAGTGGTTGGGAAGGGAGTGAGACAGGGTTGTAGCCTCTCCCCGATGTTATTCATTCTGTATATTGAGCAAGCAGTAAAGGAAACAAAAGAAAAATCTGGAGTAGGTATTAAAATCCATGGAGAAGGAATAAAAACTTTGAGGTTCGCCGATGACATTGTAATTCTGTCAGAGACAGCAAAGGACTTGGAAGAGCAGTTAGACGGAATGGACAGTGTCTTGAAAGGAGGATATAAGATGAATATCAACAAAAGCAAAACGAGGATAATGGAATGTAGTCGAATTAAGTCGGGTGATGCTGAGGGAATTAGATTAGGAAATGAGACACTTGAAGTAGTAAATGAGTTTTGCTATTTGGGGAGCAAAATAGCTGATGATGATCGAAGTACAGAGGATATAAAATGGAGACTGGCAATGGCAAGGAAAGCGTTTCTGAAGAAGAGAAATTTGTTAACGTCGAGTATATATTTAAGTGTCAGGAAGTCGTTTTTGAAAGTATTTGTATGGAGTGTAGCCATGTATGGAAGTGAGACATGGACAATAAGTAGTTTGGACAAGAAGAGAATAGAAGCTTTCGAAATGTGGTGCTACAGAAGAATGTTGAAGATTAGGTGGGTATATCACGTAACTAATGAGGAGGTATTGAATAGGATTGGGAAGAAGAGGAGTTTGTGGCACAACTTGACTAGAAGAAGGGATCGGTTGGTAGGACATGTCCTGACGCATCAAGCGATCTCAAACTTAGCATTGGAGGGCATCGTGGAGTGTAAAAATCGTAGAGGGAGACCAAGAGATGAATACACCAAGCAGATTCAGAAGGATGTAGGTTGCAGTAGGTAATGGGAGATGAAGGAACTTGCACAGGGTAGATTAGCATGGAGAGCTGCATCAAACCAGTCTCAGGACTGAAGACCACAACAACAACAATAGAAATACTTAGATATAACACTATAATGAAAAAAAAAAAGCCTTGTTTCCTGTGCGCATTTCTTGTGCATTTGACACGTTCCACATCATAACGGTTTTCCGTGCTATTGGTCAATGGAACACGTAACTAAGTAACATACAAATTTCGACCATTCGTGATCCGCCCTTATCACGACTATGTTGTATTTTTATATATTGCGCATTATGATTTTGTGATCACAAAGGAAACGCATATCTAATGTTAATACTACTAAAGGATCGAAAGATCTACGAATAAATTATTATGATCATTGACTGTGATGTTGTGTAACCTCCAGAGAATCTGGAAACTAAGAAAAGCAGCAGAGAACTGTGTAGCACCAAACGACTTTCACAAAGCCATCTGTTCCGAAACATAATGATTTTTTAAATTTCTTATATTTAGATAGTAAGACGAAAACCAAATTTCCTGTGTATGAGTTTCTATTTGTTTCGACATCGGCCTCTGTCATGGTCTAATCTAAACCGACTTGAGTCCACGTAGCAGCGGGAGACATCATGTTTAGCTGGGAACCCGAACAACGGTCGAACACAGTGCTGTCTATTTGGCTTTACCAGAGGTGAAAGGCGTCTTTCAGCGTGTCAGGAGAGAATCGAAGACGAAAGATTCAGAAAAGTGCGAGAATCAGTCTGCCAGACCACCCTCACCCACAAAAAGGATACTATTTTGCAGTGTTGCTGTTTACAATGTACTACGCGATGTCCTTAAACACGCATGCAGACCTGTTGGAACAGACACTGCTACGATCTGCACCTTTGTGAAACAAGTAGGATTGGATTTCAGCTGCGCAGTTTATCAGTAACATATGAAAATTTGTGCCGGCTCGGACTTGGAACCGGATATCCTGCTTTACTCGAGCGGTTACATTAACAACTTCGGCTATTCGAGCACGCCTCCCGAACCGACTGAAACCCCCATATGTAGCGTTGTGTCTACGACCCGTACTCGCACAGTTGCTCCGATTCCCGCACGGGGAGAGACTTGTATATTACTGTTGCGGCCTATCCCCGTATGTAATACTATTTTGAACTGTCTGTGTTTTACCGTGTACTATGCAATGTCCTTCAGAGATACATGTATTGTTTGAACGAACAGACTCTGCTACAATTGAGCAGTGCGCGGCTCGCGGTCATGTCGTTTATTGCTCGTCATCTTGTTTTTGTGGTTCCGTCGCCTCGTTTTTCCTTTTAATTCGATTTGCTGGCATCACTAGGTTGCTGGTTTGCTTGCCCGTGTGTGGCAGCAGCAGCGGTTTCGATGTGTGCACTGTCGTACCATCCCTGGAGTGACCGCTAGTACAGGGTGTTTCAAAAATGACCGGTATATTTGAAACGGCAATACAAACTAAACGAGCAGCGATAGAAATACACCGTTTGTTGCAATATGCTTGGGACAACAGTACATTTTCAGGCGGACAAACTTTCGAAATTACAGGAGTTACAATTTTCAACAACAGATGGCGCTGCAAGCGATGTGAAAGATATAGAAGACAACGCAGTCTGTGGGTGCGCCATTCTGTACGTCGTCTTTCTGCTGTAAGCGTGTGCTGTTCACAACGTGCAAGTGTGCTGTGGACAACATGGTTTATTCCTTAGAACAGAGGATTTTTCTGGTGTTGGAATTCCACCGCCTAGAACACAGTGTTGTTGCAACAAGACGAAGTTTTCAACGGAGGTTTAATGTAACCAAAGGACCGAAAAGCGATACAATAAAGGATCTGTTTGAAAAATTTCAACGGACTGGGAACGTGACGGATGAACGTGCTGGAAAGGTAGGGCGACTGCCTACGGCAACCACAGAGGGCAATGCGCAGCTACTGCAGCAGGTGATCCAACAGCGGCCTCGGGTTTCCGTTCGCCGTGTTGCAGCTGTGATCCAAATGACGCCAACGTCCACGTATCGTCTCATGCGCCAGAGTTTACACCTCTATCCATACAAAATTCAAACGCGGCAACCCCTCAGCGCCGCTACCGTTGCTGCACGAGAGACATTCGCTAACGATATAGTGCACAGGATTGATGACAGCGATATCCATGTGGGCAGCATTTGGTTTACTGACGAAGCTTATTTTTACCTGGACGGCTTCGTCAATAAACAGACCTGGCGCATATGGGGAACCGAAAAGCCCCATGTTGCGGTCCCATCGTCCCTGCATCCTCAAAAAGTACTGGTCTGGGCCGCCATTTCTTCCAAAGGAATCATTGGCCCATTTTTCAGATCCGAAACGATTACTGCATCTCGCTATCTGGACATTCTTCATGAATTTGTGGCGGTACAAACTGCCTTAGACGACACTGCGAACACCTCGTGGTTTATGCAAGATGGTGCCCGGCCACATCGCACGGCCGACGTCTTTAAT
This sequence comes from Schistocerca piceifrons, assembly GCF_021461385.2. Taxonomy (NCBI): domain Eukaryota; kingdom Metazoa; phylum Arthropoda; class Insecta; order Orthoptera; family Acrididae; genus Schistocerca; species Schistocerca piceifrons. The sequence goes on along the minus strand of NC_060143.1, from coordinate 321,930,504 downwards.
TTCCTGAATAAATATTTCGATGATCGTGTGATTGCTTTGGGCTATCCGAAACATACAGGAGGTGGCGTGGATTGGCCTCCCTATTCGCCAGACATGAACCCCTGTGACTTCTTTCTGTGGGGACACTTGAAAGACCAGGTGTACCGCCAGAATCCAGAAACAATTGAACAGCTGAAGCAGTACATCTCATCTGCATGTGACACGTTGTCAAAGGTTTCGGGTAATTTCATTCAGAGACTACGCCATATTATTGCTACGCATGGTGGATATGTGGAAAATATCGTACTATAGAGTTTCCCAGACCGCAGCGCCATCTGTTGTTGAAAATTGTAACTACTGTAATTTCGAAAGTTTGTCTGCCTGAAAATGTACTGTTGTCCCAAGCATATTGCAACAAACGGTGTATTTCTATCGCTGTTCGTTTAGTTTCTATTGCCGTTTCAAATATACCGGTCATTTTTGAAACACCCTGTATTTCCGGGTCGTCGTCTGTGAGAGTTCCGTCCGGACGCAGCAGCAGTGAAGTCGGGGACGGAGCGCCAGTGAGGTGCGGCCGGCCGCTGGCGACACACATGAACTGTCCGACGGATGGAGACTGGAGCGGGACGACCGTTGGTCGGTCGTTCGGTTGGTCGTCTCATCGGGCGACGCGTATTGGGTCTTTTGACCGCTTCTGGGCCTCTACACTTGTTCATCTTGCCGGACGTGGGTCGGTTCCTTCCTTGTGCAGAGATGTCGTGGCCAATGGGCAAGAGTTACCTCTGCATGGATGGGTTCGAGCCAGGGTTCCCGGGTCGCCGTGTCTCCGAGTTCCGAACGGACATGGAGATGAGTCGGGCTGTAGCTACAGTCAGCTTCGGACAGCCAAGACTCGCCCAACCGTCGCCGACACACACAACTTGCGTGAGAACGACCTGGGTTGGTCGTTCGGTCGGTCGTCTCACCGGACGATGTGTATTTGGTCGCCGACCGCTTGTGGAAACTCTGTGCGTCGAATTGATTCGTCCTTGTTGTTCCACAGTGGCTGCTTTTACGATTGTTCAAGTTCTTGTGTAAGTGTGTTTACGTGGAACTGTGTGTAGCTTCTGTGATTTCCACTGGGCAAATGAATATTGTCTGCGTACTGGAATAGGCGGTTGGTCGGTTGCGACAGAGGGAATTGATTAGGTTGTTAGTTGGTTATTCAGCCGTCCCTAGGTCGTGTTGCAACCCGATTGTTTAGTGTTACGCTTGGCTGCCTGTCTCACCTAAACTGTGATTAGGGTTTTCTGCCCAGTCCGACCCTTGGAACACTTCTGAGCACCACTGTTGGTTGTCTGTGATTGTCATTTTATTTGTTCGCGGGTACTGTGCCAGGCCTTCAGCCGTGCGTTAATACTCTCTGTTTTATGTTTAGTATATGGCCTTCAGCCGAATTTCATAATAACTTAAGATTAGGCCTTTAGCCGTGTTTCATTTAAAATTCTTGTTGCTCTGTATTTAGGCCTTCGGCCGCGTGTGTTACAGAATCCGTGCCTTTAATATGTAAATCATTTTCTGTAAGGTTTTTCTTTAATTATCTTGAATTCTTGGAACGGTCTTCAGCCGTGTTCTGTAAATGTTTGTCTTCAGGTTAACTTTAATTATTCTTGAGTAATTGTTTGGGCCTTCAGCCGACAAGATACTTCAAGTTTCTTAAGATGTTTTTCTGTTGTACTGTGTAAAAGCGTATTTTAAACCCTCTCTTTTATTATGTAAAGAAATTTTTTTATTGACCTTTCAGCTGAAGAATTAACTCGAATTTTCCTTAATATGGCCTTTAGCCGGAATTTGTAAATGCTTGGCTTTTAAAGAATTTCCTTAGCTGATCTGAAATATTATTTCGGCCTTTAGCCGAGAAGATATTGTAATTGTACTTAAGTAAGGCCTTCAGCCGTTACTCTGGTGTTTTAAAAGCAGTCATTTAAACTTATTCTGGAGAAGTTACTTGGACCCTCAGCCGTGAACTGATCTTAGTTGTTTTTAAAGAGAAAACTGTGCATTGGTTTGAGGAATAAAGTTGTGTGTTCTTGACCTTAGCCCCTTTCCACAACCTGATCCGCTTTGTCCTACGAAACCAGATTTCAACAATATACAGCTGTATGAAACAAAAGAAATGTGTTGGCAATTGCGAATACGATTAGACTTCAGCGGCACAGTTTATTGGTGACATATTAAAATTTGTGCCAAACTGGGACTCGAACCCGGATTCCCCGCTTGCCATGTGAAAAAAATGCGTAAATAAAGAAACAGAAGCAGATTTGTTGCTCCTACCTTGGTGGTGAGTGGGTCACAGTCGTAGTATCTGGCGAAGATGAGGAGGCCGCTGTAAGTGCTTAGCAGGACCAGGCTCATGACTCCCACGGTGAAGACGCACAGAGCTCTGAAACGAAATCAACTTACGAAAGTAGCTGAAACTCTAAATGAGACATTCAACATCATGTAACACGAGACGAAATGTTTTAACATCCCAACTGGACACAAACTGATCGAGTGTCGGCCCAGTCACTATGACAAGACCGCTCCTTTACTGGCTGGTCGGAACCGAGCTGTGCTTGTAAGACACAATACGATCTGGTGCAGATTACTCGTGAGTTGACCTCCAGCGTGTTTACGTTGTTACTTCTTTGACGTCCACTGTATTTCCTACTGGACATCGAGCTAGATTTTAGAAACCTTACTTCCAGATACTAGCCATTAGTGTGAGAACTATTACATGGGTCCATAACTGTGGTTACTCGTCAATTTGTTTGCGCTAACGAGCACTGTCCATGAAAGCCTTTCGTTGCCGTCAATTTGCCTTCTCATTAATTCTTTTCTTTTCATAAACGTTGCCAGGATCAAGCTGGCCAACTGGGAGTTGGACTCGCGGCGTGAGAGTTCCATACAAATTATGTATATGTGCAGTTCATCCATACCAGCAATCGAAAATCTCGACGATTTTTGTCTGATATCGATACTGATACTGGCAAGATACCGGTCCCATGAACTCCAACACATCAAACGAGTTTTAAGTTTAATTTTTTTGGCGTAATTTAGTATTAGCTTTTGTAATTTTTGGTAGTTCAGCCAATTGGCTACGACATATTTATAAATTGTACACATAAAATTTCCTCGTAAACAGTCTACTATTAAGAAAACCTTTACCAAGATCTGTACGGTAGTTACTGAGACTAGCCCTGACATTCAAAAAGGAGCGAGCAGGGGTCTACCGTTTTGTGTGTGGAGAGGGAATATTTAATAATTTTATTTACTTACTAAAACATAGATACAACTTATATTTTATGTTTACTTGAAGGAATATTTCGCTGTTATGCTTTTGACGGATGATTAATACAATGTATGTTCTAATGCGAAATGATTTTTTAATTTGATATAGTTAAAATTTAACAGTTTTCGGTATTTTTTCCGTTATTTGAACTGTAAAACTTTGCTGCTTGCCAAATTTTATGATGCTACCTCAACGGGGAGTACCCTCTAGGCTTTAACGAGTGAGTTTTCGAATGTCAAAACATGTGACATAATCTTTTGGTCGCATTGGCTTTGTAGCTTAAATATTTGACGCCGTGAATAGAGCGTAGACCTTAGTACGTGACATTAATTTGGACTTGATACGTCTACCTGTTACTGAAAAAAAAATTGGTCTTAACAGGCGACAGACAAACAGACGGGTAACAAATGTCAAAATGAATTTTTTGTTGTATAATTATAAATAAACAATTTTCGAATTTCATCCTTTACTTTTACTGTCAAACCTTGCTTCTTGCCAAATTTCATAATTCTGGTGGAAGTGCCCTATAGCTTTCTATGAGGGAGTTTGCGAGTATCAAAATATGTAACATAAATGGCCTTATCTTTTGACTGAATTGACTTACAAGCTTGAATTTCTAACTCCGCCAAGGGTCCGTGGACCTTAGTATCTGACGTAATTTTCAACTTTATACACCTACTAGCTCCTGAGAAAAAGGGGTCTTTACAGTCAGAGAGAGAGAGACAGAGAGACAGACGCACGACAATGTAATCCTTTGAGAGCACCATTTTTACCGACTGAGGGTAACGAGCAGATGAAGGAATTTTATGTACATACAGACAGCAGATCAGTTACTTTCTATGCTTATTGTGTACTATGAATAAATTGCTGTTAAGTGACTCATTGGAATTACTAATGTGAAGTTAATGAATGCCCGCCAGATTAGCCAAGAGCGCTAATGCGCTGCTTCCTGAACTCTGGTAGGACTGCCAGCCCGATGGATTAACGACGAGGGTCAGTGTGCCGGCCAGCCTGGATGTGGTTTTTAGGCGGTTTTCCACATCCCACTAGGTGAATACCGAGCTGGTCCCCACGTCCTGCCTCAGTTACACGACTCGCAGATATCTGAAAAACGTTCGCACTGTTTCATGGCTTACACTAGATGCAACAGCAGGGGTACACTAATTTCCGTCCCAGGGGGTGCGGGTTGGTTACAGAATGGCCATCTGGACACCCTCTCACGCTATCATTGCCAAATTCTTAATAACAAGGCGGACCCCGCTTTGAAGTGGGATGAAAGCTCTAAGAAAATGATGACTGTCAGGTTAACGAACATCTCCGTACTTATTAAATATGGTGCAAACCTAAGAATTCGAGAGATGCGCGGCTATAAGTCCATAGGCTATCACATGGCTTTTACGCGAAAAACTTACTCACCTACGCCTAGAGTAAGCAGCAGCAGCAGAGTCCTGGAGATCCAGTAAAATAAAGTTAGCTTTGAGCTCCTTTTTAGTAAACTGCTTTTCCATATCACCCTTGGTGCTCAAAGCACATGAGACCTTGGACAAGAGCAGGCTGTTTGACCGAGTTACTCCAGTTGCTAGCTCTATTCCGTTAATAACGGCGACATTAAAATAGAACTCTGCAATACCGTCCAGTCGCATTGTTGTAACCGCCTGTCAAAAGCCTGATTAACCAACTTTTGCAATGAAGACCGCTATGAGACGTGCAGCAAGAGAGTCAGTGAAGTTCAGAGGCAACCATTTTATCTTGAACGGTATACTTTAACCACGGCAGCATCCGAACAGTTTACAATCTTAGCCATTTCGGAAATGCTTCCACTCTCGGCCCGAAAGCCAATGATTGTGCCTCTTTGTACGTCGCGTAACTCGCTATGTTTCCTGATATGATAATGACTTCAGCGTTTTCTGTGTCCACCTGACACACTTTATATACCCTCCACTGCTAGTGTTGCCGCCTGCCGTCAGTGAGATATTACTGCACTTTAATATCAGACAAAAGCGGTGGTCTCATTAATGTGTCTGGACCTGTAAAGGGATGGTTTAATCCTAACAGGAACAGCAAGTGTGGCAGGTCGATATCATTCAATGTACAGAAATGGATTGTTATCTGATCTTATATCACTTGACCACTGCCACAGTTAGCGCGATATTTCAATCTGAAGTATATTTGTAACAAGCCCGCCCGGCTAGCCCTAGGTCTAAAGTGCTGCTTCCCGAGCGGGAAGGCGTGCCGATCCTCGGCACGAATCGCCTGGTGGATTAGTTTCGAGGTGTGGTGTGCCGGCCGGCCTGTGGATGGTTTTTAAGGCGGTTTTCCATCTGTCTCGGCGAATGCGAAAGGGTTCCCCTTATTCCGCATCTGTTACACCATGTCGACGACTGCTGCACAACCAGTCTTCATGTACGCATACACCATAATTACTCTACACTCCTCTGGTATGAGACGTTACCTCCTGTTCCCAGGGAGGGGGGGGGGGGGGTGGAAACTGTGCACAGTAACACTGGGTTCGGTGTGGGGCGGCGGTGAGTTGAGTGGACTGCTATAGCCAGTTGTCGGGTTGTGAACCACTGAGGGCTACGGCAGGGACGAAGCCTCTCCATCGTTTCTAGGTCCCCCGGTTCAATACACAATATTTGTAAGAGATTGAGATCGCCAGTTCTTTGATTTTTTGCGAACTTGTTGGATGTGGGCGTGACACGTAGAAAAAAGAATCTTGTTTTCGAGTATTCTAACAAATTCATCTTTTCCAAAATGGGCGCTGCGTCATGACCTTTGACCTCCATTGTTTTGGAAAATGGAAGAGAATGTACATAACTATTTCACATTATTTACTCTCGAGTGACTACCAACTGGCAGGATTAAGTTAGTGGAAATCAGTGCGTCGCAGCGTCTAGCCTCCCCTTGTAGACTGAAAACCTCCCTGACTACCTCGTTTCACAGCAAGAACTGCCGTCCCGCTGACGTATGGACAGTTGTCGCCAATACAGAGGAAGCAAGCGGATCATAGTGCATGCGGTATGTTTGCAACACTGCTGTAATGGAAAGGTTGTTAACTTCCTACTCAGCGATATAACTGGCCTGGAGAAAGGTGTGGCGTACTCACAGCCTGGCCCTGGCGAGCGTGGGCAGCGACAGGTAGCGCTGCATCATCATCTGGTCGACGCTGGCGATGGCCATCAAGTGCACGGTGCCGCCCACCAGCACGCTGGCCAGAGACAGCCGCGCCGTCGGGTTCCAGTCCAGCCTGCGGGCGAGAGCCACGCGTCATCAGCCGCACGTAGCGTCGCAGCCGATCGAAGCAACGCTGGATTCCATTGCATTACATCATGTGTTTTATCATTGTCAAAAAAATGGCTCTGAGCACTATGGGACTTAACATCTGAGATCATCAGTCCCCTAGAACTTAGAACTACTTAAACCTAACTAACCTAAGTACATCACACACATCCATGCCCGAGGCAGGATTCGAACCTGCGACCGTAGTGGTCGCGCGGTTCCAGACTGAAGCGCCTAAAACCGCTCGGTCACAGCGGCCGGCTGTCATTGTCACAATGACAAGAATATTTAACAGTGTTTAATGTTGCGTTATACCGGTTTTATGAACTTACAAAATATAAGAATGATAATGTGATATTTTAGTTTGAGGAGTTCATTAATTTGGTACAACATACCAATGGGAGTAATAAAAGCTGTATTGACAATAGATGTAGCCACTGTTACTAAAACTACTATTTGATCATAACGTCCTGAACGAGGGTATCCCGGCTATGGACTTGCAGAAGCCAACAGAAGTCAGCCGACTTTGGCCTACAGCACTAGGTGGCGGTGGCGGATGTGTGGCTTTTTTCTACCCGTCCTTCTCCTACCGCCTCCCCCCCCCCCCCCAAGTTGCCAATGTTTTGGGAGTCAATGGGTGTACTCTGATTCCTCTCCTCCCCGCACCTCCCTTAGAATTCGTTCAGAATATTGTGAACAAACTGTATGAAAAGACTTCGTTGGCATTTGCGTGGATCTGGAGTCTTTATCTGGACATTCGCACAACTAGTGAGCAGGTGAGGGGAATCTGTGCGTTACCCTATGTCTGTTTCTCTATTGTTAGGGACCCATGTGATTATAATTAAATGACAGAGTTCAGAGCGCTGCAGTGCAAGATATATGCATCGCAGAACACTGAAACATCATAGGTACGATCATTAATTGGTGCGCTGTCAGTGTATGGCGAAAAGCAATGGTTCCACTTCCTGCCACCACGTGAAAAATGGCGCTATAACAGAATGTGAAATGTGACTGTAGGCTTTCCCTGCGTAATCTATTGATGAAGAGTTCTCGGGTCTCCAGCCGGGTGGTAGAGTTGATATCTCGCGACGTTTCGGGAAGTGTCATACTACCCATCTTCTGGCGCCAGAAGATAGGTAGTATGACACTTCCCGAATCGTCGCAGGATATCAACGCTAGCACCCGGCTGGAGCCCCTAGAAATCTTCATCAAGAATGTGATATGTTTCCTGTTTCGACATCAGTATGCTTCTTGTTGCTTGGCGATTCATGTTGATTTCTTTTGTAAAGTGAGTGTCGGTGTAAAGGGTTTAGAAGGTTGAAGTTCTCCGTGTGAAATGCAATGGCTATTGAGAAGAAAGACCGTGCACTGCTGGTAAAGGTGCTTCATCCGAAAGGCAGCAATAGTAGCACTGCATTGCGGGAGTGTCGCTGGTAGAAACAACTGCGAAGAGGACCCATGTCAATAAGTAGATTAAAGAATATGATCAAACAATTTGAAGAAACAGATGAATTAAATGATGTATCAGGGAGAGGGACGCGGCCCATTCCCACGGCAGTTGTTAATGAAGTTCCTGTTGTTACAGCCGAATGTGCATGATATTCCGCAAATTCTGCAGCCAGTGCTCGAGTCATGTCACGGGAATTGTCTCTCCCTTCGTCAACAGTTCAAAAGATTTTGCAGCGCATTTTACACTGGTATCCCTACAAGATTCAGAATGTGCACCAAATGAAGCCACAAGATAGGCTACAAAGCCTTGACTTTTCCCTTCGTTTTCTGGCGTGCATGGAAATGGATGAAACGTGGCCAGAGAATAATGGACGAGTATCGTTTTACTCTACACGGTGTTGCAAAAGCACAGGACTGTCATGTATGGGGCTCCTCTCTGCCACGGGTAGTGCAGGAACATCAGCTGCCCTCAGATTATGTGACTCTGTCGTGTGGATTCACAAGTTCCTTCATTTTCTATCCGTTTTTCTTCGAGGAGAGATGACACTTTGCGGGTCTGGTAGATGCACAGAGACATCTCCACATTATAAGTACCTCCTTGATGGGGCCACACAAAAAAAAATCTATACGTGTCACTTTTCCTGCAGGAGACCCACGTTGTTTCCGTACCATGGTCTGCATTTAGCACTCTGGTTCAAAATGATAAAATCGTGTTTCATCTCTAGTGATGATCCATTACAATAAATTCTCCTTCATTAGCATGACGGCCCAGTAGCTGCTGGCAGATGCACTAGTGCTCTTCGTCGAGCTGTTTTCGGATCCGTCTTTCACCGATCTTATGATAGTTGAGCTCGATGACATCATATGCAGAACCACGGCTGAAATGCATTCGGTATGCCACTTCAACAGTCACTCGTCAGTTATTGAAGATCAGATCACGGCTTGTTAATATTGACATCAATAATGGATGTAATTGTAGGTTCTTCTCTTAGCTCTGCCATTACGCTTTTGAGCTGTTCAGTTTATTGCTAAGGACATGGCCGCGAGGAAACATTACCCTCGTCTTTGGTGAATTTCAGCTCCAGGTCAACTTTAGACTACAAAATACGGATTACTAAACACTGTTCTTCATTGGCGCAAATCGAAAGTAGTTCAGCCACCTTTACGTCGCAAAACAGCGAAGAAAACTTATGTGACAACACTGAGACCCGTCACAAGTGATGAGAATGGCGCAATTTAGCGGCTGGCCAGCTCACGAAGCCATACTGCCAAACTAAAGGCGATTAGGACGAAAGTGCGTGTCAGTTAATAAAATAAACAGCCAATCAGTTGCCGGAAGTTTATTTATTTAAATTTCACCTAGGTTTCGATACTACTAGGAGTATCTTCCTCTTCTGTGTTACTCGATTACATTACATAAAAAGTGTTCGATTTTTCCTTCATTCAAAAGCAACAGGTACTTCACTCTTACAATTTCAATGGACATTTTGGTTATAATTACTGTATGTGACTTCATGTGGTTCGTTTGTGATTAATGTAATAAGTTTTAATTAATGTGACCAAGTAGCACGACGTACTTCTTAAGAAGATACTCATAGCGTTATCAAAAGCTAAGTCGAGTTTATTTATTTAAACTTGCAGCAACTGATTAGCTGTTTACTTTATTAATCGAAGCTTACTTACAGTTGATGTTCGTACCACGTTCAAGACTGGGAAAGTGCTTATATTTGTTGACGTACCCTCACAGAACATCCAGTGAGCAGAAAACGAAAGAGTAATCGGCTTTTATCGCATACCTCCCCCCTTCCTCACTGTTGTGTTCTAACATTCTTGGCATATGAAACAAAAATTCCCCACCTGCAGCGGGTATTATGTTTAGTTTGATTTATTTTCCACGAAATGTGATTTATCAAAGTACGGAAGCGTGCTGAAAAGTAATGCCTCCTACCTTTCTTTAAGTGAAAATTCTTAAAGAAAGCAAATGTTGAAACTTTCTGGCAAATTAAAACTGTGTGACGGACCGAGACTCAAACTCGGGGCTTCTGCCTTTCGCGGGCAAGTGTTTTACCATCAGAGCTCTTCAAGCACGAGTCACGACCCGTCCTCACAGCTTCACTTCCACCAGTACCTCGTCTCCCACCTTCAAAACTTCACAGAAGTTCTCCTGCGAAATTTGCAGAACTAACACTCCTGGAAGAAAGGATATTGCGGAGACATGGTTTTGCCACGGCCTGGGAGATATTTCCAGAATAAGATTTTCACTCTGAAGCGGAGTGTGCGCTGATATGAAACTTCCTGGCAGATTAAAGCTGCGTGCTGAACCGAGACTCGAACTCGGGACCTTTGCCTTTCGCGGGCAAGTTCTCTACCATCGCAAAGGTCCCGAATTCGAGTCTCGATCCGGCACACAGCATTAATCTGCCAGGAAGTTTCATATCAGCGCACACTCCGCTGCAGAGTGAAAACTTCATTCTGAAAACAAACGTTATTAGCATTTTACATCTTTATTCTTCATGTCCTCATAATTGCAGCCCTTTGCTGCTAGAGGACTCCGGATTCAACCGTGCAACATGGCGGTATGTAACGTAATTACTCCGATGCGTGGGAACAGCGTGCTGTAATCAATTTTTGAATTCAAAGGGTTCATCCATACATTGTGCATCCTCTCCTTCAGCAGTAAAACGCCAGACCATGCACAAGTACTGCGACATCAGCGAGAATCCGACGTCTTGGTTTCACTGTCTTAGATCAACCCCAATACAGACCCGACTTGGGTCCATCCGACTTTCATATTTTTCCAAAACTTAAAGAACTTCTTCGAGGACTTCAATTTGATACTGATGAATCGGTGCAAGGAGAGGTCAGGATGTGGTCCTGTCAACGAAGTCAAACGTTCTACAATGACGGTATCATCATACTGAACTCTTGTTGGGAGCAATGTGTTCGCCGCCAGGGAGATTACGTTGAGAAATAAATATGTACATATGAACACTCAAGTTTGTTTTATTTAAAATGTTTTAAGGATTTGCACATAAAAAATTTAGGACACTGCTTTCCAACACGTCCTCATGTTTATCAGAAATAGTATAAAGTCTCGTTTACCAACGTTAAGCGTTTATTTTCATTTCTAGAGGAGAATGCTGGCTGTTTTGTGTGCTACGGATGTCAGTACATAACATTAGGTTAGTATTCGCATCATTTTACCCAAAATTATGCCTTCTTTTTCTTCTTCTTCTTATTCTTCACTTCACGTATTAGGTAAACTGCCTGTTACGGTACTCTCTCTCTCGTATGGTCTTCCTACATTTCTTTTTCCAGTGCATTTATAACTGATAGCCTTTACCGGGAATCTTTCTCCACCAATACGATCTACATGCTCCTTCCATTTACCCTATTTTCCTTTATTTTTGTTTAGGTTATATATTCCTAAACCTTTCCTTTCATCTTCATTTCCTTTTCGATCTTTCATTGTACAGCTTTCCTGTATTCTTAGAAGTTCCATTTCTTGGGCCTGTATTCTACTTTCTTGGCGTCTTATTGTTGCCCATGCTTCACTGCCACAAATAGGTGTTGGTACTGCTATTGTTTTACAAAAGCTTCAGCTTGGTTCCTTCTCTGGATTTATTCTACAAACTTTTTGCAATGGTTCCACATATGGAAGTAAATTTATTTAATTTTTGGTTCATGTCATGGTTATATTCGTAATTGATGTCGCATCCTAGATATTTAAAATATTTAACTTCCCCCAAGATTTAATGATTCGAGACTATTTTAGATTTTCTGACTATCTGCCACGAAATGCCATGACTTTCATTTTATCTACCGACAATGTTATGTTGTAATCTGAGGCTACCTGGTGCAACTCACTGACTCCCGTCTGGAGGTCATCTTCATTCTCTGTAATTAGAACTAGGTCTTCTGCGTGTAGAATAACATTTAGTCTATTGGCACGATCTAAAAGAATTCAATTTTTGTTTCAAAATTTTCCATTTGCTGATAACTTCATATGTATACAGGACGTTCAAAAACTACACTGATAAGCTACGAGGGGACGTAGAAGTCGTCTTCAGGAACAGTATGAGGATAGGAACCCGTTCCCGGAAACGTCATCCGAAGACGGTACAAAGTGTCGAAGTTAAAGGCACCGGCGCCTGTGTAAGTATGTGTACACAGGACGATTCCACGATGATGATAAAGACTTCCAGGGATAATGGAGAAGAATAAATTCATCAATTTGAGGTAAGTGACTCTGGTCGGGAAACGAAGTAGTCGAAAGTTATAAGCGAAAAACCTTCTGAAACTTCTGACGGTGGAGTATATGCACTGGTGCTATTGTTGCTAAGATTGTGGTGTAGACAACTTTCAGAGGTGGTAGTATGGACCGAGAAAAAAAAATGGATACTGTAAGGGTTGTGAGAACATATTCATTTCACTACAGTGAAACACCCGCCTTATTGAACAAGTATTACTTTCAAGATATGTATTGTAGAGCCCAAGTTTACTGGACATTTTTTGCTTCTTTGAGTCCATACAACCTCCACCCAAAATGTGGAACGCGGAAATTGTTGTAGAAGATCTTTCCACAGGCGCCGGCACGAATTACTTCGACGCTTTGTGGAGTCGTTGGATATTTCCGGATATTAGTTCCTAACCTCATTTTGTTCCTCAAGACACTTGCTACAGCTCCTTGAAGTTTGTCAGGTTGTTAATGTAATTTTGAAACACCCATTTCGTCTGTGTTAATCGGGTTTGTTGTTATATATTCCCATACATACAACAATTTTGATGTTTTTGCATATAGGCTTTTAATAGCATTTACAAGATGAAATGGATAGCCTCGTTCCTCCATAATATTGCACAGCATTTCAATATTCACATTATCGACTGCTTGCTCAAAATCCACAAAAGTATGATGGGTTTTCACATCGAACTCTCGTGTCTTTTCTATAACCTGTTGCAGTGTAAAAACATTGTTAATAGTTCCTCGTCCTTTCCTGGAAACCTGATTACCCTTCAGACATTAGCTTTTCCATGATATTTTTAAATCCTGATTTCAAGATCTTGGCATTTCATTTATAGGCTGCATTCAGAAGGCTTATGTTTCGATTGTTATTACATTTATTTTTATCGTCCTTTTTAAAGATAGAAATTACTTCGGATCTTAGCCAGTCTTTTGATACCCTCTTATTTTTCCAACATAGACTGAAAATTTGAAGAAGACTTACATGTAACAACAACTCTCTGTATTTCCACAGTTTCGTAGTAATACCATCTGAATCAGTGACTTCCCTATTTTTTTTTGTAACTTTCAGAATTTCTGTCATTTCTTTCATATGTACAGTCTTAGACATAAAACCTGGCCGCCAGCCGACCGCTACAGAGAGTGAGTACGAGTCGTTCACTTAAGGTGGCCAATAAAACTGACCGCCCCTGACAACTCTAAGTCCGGCCATCTGCACAATTCTGGCAACGCTGTAAGATGGGGAAGAGTCAAGAGGAAGTGTTGTCTACTTCCGAGGTGTTGTCGGATTGTGTGAGCCCGTGGTCTAAGTCGGCTCACAGCCGTGATACCGTGCGGACGGGCTCGGCGCGCCGGGCAGTGCTCCGCAGGTGGTGTTGTTTACCCGCTAGCGCGCGGTCGCGTCGTTGTATTGCCTTATAGTACCTGTACCGACCCGCCATGGCGTTCTCATATCGAAAAGCTACTATAAAACTAACGTTCAACGCATCATACACAAGACCGAAGGCCCATGAAATTGAACGGTTTCTACGAGACATCATGCACATAGAACCACAAGAACTGATAGGCATTCATCTGTCTATTGTAACCAGCACAGTGAGCCTCAAACTGATTGACGAAGCGGCCTGCGACAGATTACTCCAACGATCTGCAAACGGCTTTCGCTTCTGTCACGCAGACGGTAACGTGAGCATGGTAGGAGTTGACCATGCTGGTCTGGGGGTGCGTACCGTGCGCATCTTTGAACTACCGTTCGAAGATCCTGCCAACCTAGTCGTTGATGCGCTACGGCCATACGGCACAGTTCTGAGCCACACAGAGGAGAAATGGAACACATTCGAAACATACCCTGTCCTTAACGGGGTACGACAAGTGCGCGTAGAACTTAAGAAGCACGTTCCATCATATATTTTCGTTGGTGGCTGCCGCGCAATTGTTATATATGATGGACAACCGAGGACCTGATCGGGCTGCGGCCAAGAGGGCCATGTTAGAACTGAGTGTCTGCAGCGCCGCCTCGTTCAGGTGCCCCGCAATGAACTTCCCCAACGATCCACTATGACCTCTCTCCCGCTAACATATGTGGAGGCGGCACGACATGATGTGATGGATGATCAAAACCTGCTACCTCCTCAAGCCGCTGCCAGCTCCGTTGGAGAGTCAGCGCCGTCGACGACGCCGCAGCCCAACGGTGCAGAGGTTCCTACAGCCTCTACCCACCGCAGCGTCGTGGGCATCCAACCACCGTCACTGTCGGGATCGGACACAGGGGTTCCTAGCGACCGAGACTGTGTCGAACCCCGCCCTCCAGTGGATGTCGAATCTCGGACCCGAAAGCAAAAATCACAACAAGCAACACAAGAAGAGGCGATTGTCAGTTGAAGAACAGGACAGGGATGTGAAGCCGGTGGAAGACATCGACTTCGTTGACTCGTCCACAACTGCAACGGACTCCAGTGGCATCATTCACCAGAAGGTGCCTGAAGACAAGGAACACTCTCCTAAATTTGGTGGCCCAGAAAACGAGGCGCATGGTGTCGACTCCCAAAATGTGGGCTCCTGTGAAAGCGACCAGCCACCAATGGCATCACAATCGTCTCTTGGTGATTGAGCAGACGATATGGAGGCAAATGATTCACAGCAAACATCGATATCTCCACCAGAGCCCATGGCTGACATTGAGCCCGAAGGAGTCTGCCAGTCAGGGACTCATACGGCACAGTAAAGCACAGCACTGTGGGCTTGCACCGGCACACTGCCTCCGCCACTTGATATGTCTCAGTCATACCGTGTGGGAACAGTCAATGTAAATGGTGTCCACTCCACTGTCAGGACCCGCATGTTACACGACATGATCAGAGCGGCAGACTTGGACATTGCCCTTCTCCAGGAGGTCCGTCCCGAGCTTCGTTTAGACCTATATGGCTACACCACCTACAGCCTACCCTTAGGTGATGGTGCAGGAGGAACGGCCATCCTTCTCCGAGATGGCATAGACGCGACGGACGCGACGTACTTGCCGAACGGGCGAGGCATCGCACTCACACTTGGCGCAGTCCGCCTCATTAACGTCTACGCTCCCTCCGGTAATTCGCACCGTGGTGACAGGCATGTCTTCTATTCGGAGGAGGTAGCCCCACTTTTGCAAGGCAATATGGACCATTACATAGTGGGCGGCGATTTTAACAGTGTTCTGCGGCCCGAGGACCATATACCGCATTACGTCCCATGCCCGGCTCTACAAGCATTGATACGTGACCTCGCGCTCCACGACACATGGCTCTTACATCATGGGACCCAGAGTGGATATACGCACTTTACCAGCCACTCTGCCAGTCGTCTGGACCGGATATAAGTCTCGCGTGGTCTCCGCACATCAACCTGTGATGCAGAACTCTGGCCGACGGCCTTCACGGACCATCTCGCGTACATCTGCACTGTCACCTTACCTCGACAACTCACAAGACGCAGCAAGGGCCCGTGGACGCTGAACGTCTCCCTCCTTCGCGAGGAAGCGTGTCGGCGAGCAGTCACTGACACGTGGCGTCGATGTATCAGGCGCCTGCCCATGTATGCTTCCATGTTGCTGTGGTGGCTGGGATGTGTCAAACCTGCACTCCGAAAGACCTTGATGGCCTACGGGCGTGACAGATCGAACTGGCAAAGGGCAACATCGGAATTTTACTATACAGCGTTACGTGAGCTGGCGACGCAACCGCCGTCTCCCGAACGTCAGATGTCCGTACAACGCATCAAAGCTCGTCTACTCCGCATCAGGACAGAGCAGCTAGAAGGTGTCCGCATCCGTGCGCTAGTGCAAGATTGTATCCCCAACGAAACGGCATCAGTGTATCACATTGTGCGCGAGAGGCGCCACCGCAAACGTCAGCTCATTACGGCGGTAAACACGGAGGACGGTGGCCGCGCAGTGACACAAACGGACATCGCGCACACGTTTGCCAGACACTATGGGACCTTGTACATGGAAGATCCGCGAAATGTACGTGATTATGACGAGTTGTTGCACGATTTTCCCGCCCCTCGGGACGTGGCACCCGATGATAGTCTGCTGTTGCCCATTACACCCGAAGAGCTGACATCGGCCTTGGCACGTAGACCACCGAACAAGTCGCCTGGACCGGACGGTTTACCCCTGGAATTCTACCACACTTTTTACGACCTTACGGGCGACAAGTGGCTCCAAATGTTTCAAGACCTGATCCGACCTGATTTCACTGTCCCCACAGAATTCACAGAAGGCATCTTGATCCCAGTGCCGAAACCGAATGGTGGTTGTAGGTGGCAGGACTTTCGTCCACTCACACTCCTCAACAACGACTACAAGATCTTCGCCCGTATCCTCCGCGCGCGTCTCCACACCGCTATCGGGAAAGCCATCCACACCGATCTGACATGTTTAGGTGGTGTCAGCAACATTCATACGGCGTTAGGGGCACACCGCGACGTAATTGCTTTGACGGCGGCCTGCAAAATACGAGGCGCCCTTGTCACCGTAGATTTTGACCACGCATTCGACCGCGTCAACCACGGCTTCTTACGAGCAGTTTTGCAACACATGGGCCTCTCTCCGGAGTCTGCACAGGTGGTCCTACGACTGGTCCATAGAGCGCGCTCCCGCATGATGGTCAACGGTTATCAGTCTGGTCACATTGTTGTTGGACGGTCAGTGCGACAAGGGTGCCCCCTGTCGGGTATATTATTTGCTGCAGCGCTTGAACCAGCTTTACATGGTCTACGGCAGCGATTAACTGGTATCTCCTTGCGGGTCGTGACCTTTCGTTGTGGTGCATTCGCCGATGACGTGGTGTTCCTGGCCAGATCAGAGGATGAAATGCATATGGTGCTTCAGTGGCTACGCCAGTACGGGGCGGTCGCTGGGAGCGTCATTAACGTAAAGAAGACAAAATACATGGAGGTCGGAGGGGGGCTTTCCCCCACAACGGTGGTGCCCTTTGACAAGGTGCCCGTACTCCAGTGTTTACGAGTACAATTCTATAGCAATGTCCGCCGCACTGCGGCGGCTACGTACCGCCGGCTCCTACACCAGACACGCGCTCTGCTGCAGGACAACAAACTGCGTCGCTTGGATATGCTCCTCAGAACACGTTATGTCAACACCTACCTTGTCTCAAAACTGAACTATTTTGCGCATATCCTTCCCTTGACGGCTACGATGGCCGACAGATTTCAAGCAGCATATGGACATTTCGTAAGCACCGGTCTGGTTTTTAAAGTCCAATACGCCACCCTGACACTGCCGCAGCGGGCGGGCGGTATCGGTTTAATTAATGTATATAACCGTGCGCGATCGCTTTATCTCAACACTATGCTTCGCAAGTGGACCTCTGCCCACGCCACTCTGACGGGCACCCTGATAGCGGCAGTGGCACCACACTCTCTGCATACCTCGGTTTCTGTAGGACACATTTCACCGGCACTCACCCACATCAGAGAGTTCTTGACTGACCTCAGCTACTTACGGTCAGAACTTCCGACGACACGGAAGCCCAGCACGAAAGACTATTATCGCCTCTATCAACAGCAGCAACCTGTAAATACGGTCGCCCACAGACATCCTGCGGTTGCCTGGAACACGGAGTGGCGAGCGGTACACACGCCTTTTCTACCTACGACGGTGCGTTCATTGTGGTACGTGGTTGTGAATGGGAAGTTCGCTACTCGTCAGAGGCTACATTCCATACATCTGACAGACGATCCCTTGTGCCCGACATGCTCAGTCGTTGACTCGGATGCACACCGTCTGACTTGTGCCGCGACCAGCGAGTGCTGGTTACTGACGCAGCGCATGCTGGCGTTACTCTTGCGGCAATTGCCGGAGTCTATCTTCCCAGATGAGGTATTACGCCCCGACGGCGTATACTTTCCATCAACCAGAACGAACGCCGTTAACTGGCTAAAAGGCATGGCCGTTTACTACATATTTTGCGATGCTCCCGAAGGCACACTCGATTTTTGGTCCCTATTGATGACGACACATGCAGCTTTCAGCCGCCACCCGAAGTACAGAACTCGTTTCGCAAATTATTTAGGTTCATTATTTGCGGATCCTCCTGCTCACTGGGGCGTTCCGGGTATGAGACGCTGAAAATGAAGAAGAATCCTGGAGCATATTGATCCTCTATGGACGGAATAGGGGGGAAACCCTCCCAACAGACGAGAAGACGACTCGGGCGCTCGGCTACGGCAGTTGTAGGATCTTTCTTTGTAATGAAACACAAATAAATCTATAAATACAATACAAAATGAAAATTAAAAAAAAAAGAAAATTCAAAATGTAGTAAAACTTAAATAAATAAAACAACATCGACAAACCCACTACATCCCCTTCCTGATCCTTCGACCCTCGGAAAAAAAAAAGTGGAAACCGTCGTCCATTCTAAACTTATGGTCGCCTGTTCGCGTCCAACTGTATTTTTTTTTTTTTTTTTTTTTTTTTTTTTTTACGTTTCGGCCCTCACCTAAAGTTATGAGTCTGATCGAACATAATTCGCTTCACATTCTACCCACCGGTAACAACAAGAACTTCTACAAACAATTCCGCAGGACAGCTCATGGCTCCGACGTGATCAGAACAGCTTACACTCGAGCGTTTCCTCGCTGTGCAACGGCTACCGGCCACCGGCCAGACACCACCCGCCGCCTGAAATCCGGCGCCGTTCAAGTGAACGCGGCGCGACGCTGTCAGCGTATGTGTTAACTGTCATTTTCGAATTTGAAGCTCTAGTTATCATCTTACAGTTAAGCATTGGATTTTGCATACCTGAAAATCATGAACTACGGTTAAGCATTGTAAAATTGAGTTGCAAGTGGAAAAAGGTGTATTATCTGCAACACAATATATACTTTTGGTATAACAGAGGGGTGAATGCAGAGGAGACAGCTAGCAAGATTTGACTGTGTGTGGAGCGAGTGCTTTTGGGAAAAATACGCCAAAAAAGATATTCTTGTTTCAACAAAGATCGTTCTGGCATGAATGATTTTCCACATTAAGGAAGTCTCGACTACTGATATATGTGATGGTTTACCACTTAACCATGATGCGACATTTGCATTCAACAGGAAAAGTTCAGAAGTCCGGTGTAGGAGTACTGCCTGCTCTAATTCGAAACAAAAATCACCGGAGTGACTATTACTGAACGTCATCAGGTCGCTCATTGAGCATTCCTATGCAGTACTGTTACTGGTAACGAGTTATGATGCCTTTACCGTTAACTTTCTAAGCAGAAATGAAAGGCTGAGCCCCACCAAAAGACAAACTCGAGCAAAGGGTAGTGTGAACATAATAGTTTACATCTGATGGCACCAAAAATGTGTTTTGGGCTACTAATTCTGCTCCAAGAAGTGTGTGCATCACAGCAGGAATTTGTTGCCAACAACTGAGACACCTTTTGGTCGCAGTGTATGAAAATCGACCGACAAAACTACATCACCTGTCCTACTGTACGATAACGCACTATGTTGATTTGAGAAACAAAACTATGCAGGAGATTGATAGGAAAGTCGTCTTTCAAGCACTTGTATTGATAGGGAAGTCATCTCTCAAGCAGTTGTCCCTCTCGTCATATACTCGTAGAATTTTACGTTTCCCGCTCTTGATCGATCAACCGTCAAGAGAATTCATTTCTAGACGAAAATACTCTTCAAACCACACTGGTTTAATAACATCGTTGGAAGCAGTAGGTTTCCACGGGCGTGGAATTTGTAAACTACTTTAGCATTGTCAGATTGTTTTAGATATCGAGAAAGAAAATTCTGCTGCTGATTAATTTCTCTTTGATGATTACTGTTGCGTTCAGTAAACTAATGGAAAACGCAATTAAAATATTCACTGTTCTAACACAAATTAAATTCAGCTCACTGCAGAAACATCACGACGGCAGTCTATCATAATAAAGCATCAAGTATCTGTAAGACGATTGCGCCTATTTTAACACTAATTAGTAGGATATTACCGACTTTTGACTTCAAAAAGGTCTGTATTTACTTCATTTTCTGTACCATTCGCAAGTATTATGAAAATGTGGTAGTTCATAGATAAAATTATGTATTCACAACAAAACGTATAATAACGGGTTCTTTTGCCTGTCGGAATACTCATATGGAAATTATCAGAGTGTACTTGCTAGAACGCTCAACTACCTTAATAACACGTCATTCTGGATCGAATACAACTCGGAAAGTGTCGTAAATTTGACGTTTCCGTCCATCTCCTGACGTCTTACTGAATGAAGTCTGAACTGCACGCACAGCTGTCTTGCCTGCCGCATGGATTCTGTGAAATGTTGTGGCAGTTGGCAGTCATTGCTGAATACAGACATGTGCAAATATCCTCACTGCTCTAGGGAAACTCGTCTTTGTTGCATTTTTCCCATACTGTAATTAGCACAATAACATAAGGCTTAGTCTGCTGAAGAACTTGATGCCCACAAGTCCTTAAATAAGAATCTCCGAGCGGTAGTAATGCATGAAAAGAAACATGTTGTTGGACAAAAAAATGGACAGCACCCTGATTTTTGCTTTTCCGATAGCGCCTACGATAAGAATCTGGTGTCATATTATGCTTCAGAACCCTAAAGTGTTTATTTTTACTTTATACTAAAACAAAAGCTATGATATGAGATGAGGAAATGACTTATATGCTTCCAGGAATTTTAGTTTTTCGTGTTTATTTTCTCACTTCATAATAAAACAAGGGCGTTGTTATGAGAAGAGGAAATGAAATATACGCTTCCAAAACATAATATTTCCTTATGTGCTACTACTGCGTGCATGGAAGCTCTGCAGTTAATTTTTGCGTCTTAGATAAATTTTGGTATCATCTCACATTACTTTGTGAGAATGTTCCCATATTTTTGTGATTCAAATAGAGTGGACATTTCATCACTGGTAAATATTCTGATGATACCCGTTGCAATTCCTCCATGGATCATGTGAGTAGAGTCTCACGTTTGCTACTATAAGAACATGGAGGTAGTGATGTCCGCTCACTGCAATCTGTGCCATGGTGATTTCTTTCTGTTTATGGCGAAGTGTCTGCTGCAGTGTCCACGCTCAGCCAACATAAACAAATCGCGGCAGCATTGGGCACTGCTAGTCGCTGCACTTACTCTAATGTTAATAGTATTGATTCAGATTGCGCGTAAACACGAAATCACACACACACACACACACACACACACACACGCACACACACACACACACACACAAACAGTCATTGATTCCAGTGAGGGTGACGACTACTGTGTGTTGAACAACATTTGCTCCAATCAATTCCTCAGTTGGCGTCGAGTGGATGAGATTTTTCAATTACCTTGCATTGCAAGAATTGTAAGGAGGAGACTGAAAAGAAATGGATTTGTATGCTAAAGAGCTGCGACAAAACAAAACTTGAGCGATTATCAGACGTAGGGGCATTGATTTCATTAAGTCATCGATAGTGTAGCGTCTTGGTTTACTTCCCACCATACGTTTTCTATATTCGTCCAAAGGTTGCTTGCATTTGTAGGTCCACATGACAATGACCTTGTTACCTCTGCCCACATATTCTCTATCTGGTTGATGTTCGGTGATCGTGTAACAAACGACAACAGATTGATCCTCTCTTGGCCCTGGAACCAATCTTGCACTGCTCTGGTATGATAGATGGGGCACTGTTCCTGTAAATAAACTGTTCTCTCGTTACTTCATATATTTATATTCAAATAACGTATTTGTAATAAGCACATTGTATTAGTATTTTCCATAGTGTTTAAGGATTCAGGCCCTGTCATAGATAAGTGATCGAGATTCAACAGTCCGATTAAGAATGTGGTTTACCCAGTCTATCGTGTATGATGAGAGCCGTAGTCGGATATCCACATTAAGACTAACTGGCTGATTCCGATTAGAACGATCTGGTATCGAAATGAAATTACAGAAATCGGAAAATTTGAACGTCTGCAATGCAACAATGCTGGCACATAATTCCTTTGATGGAGTAACATTTAGCAACCGTCTAAGAAAAAGTGAGAAATATGTCCACTAGCAGCAATGCAACGTAATTATAACCCACATTTATGCGATGGAAATATTGAATCGAACAATACACGTCTACTTCAGTGATGGGAAGATACACCATATCCGATTTGCTGATGACATGATGATGATGATGATGATGATGATTATGATAATCCTGTGTGGCGGATAGGGGAAAGCCTCCCACATATGGGTGGTAGCGAGGAAATCAAATACTTGGGCTGAACCAAATACTATCACAATTCTAAACGGCTACTCTATCCGTTGAACACAAAATCCAGACACGTCTTGACTGAAAATCGCCGGTACTCTGGTCACCGTCTGTTAGCTCAATGAGCTCAGCTGAAAATATTTTCTTCCAAAAGGCTTCAGCACCCTCTGGTCCTGTCTGGTCCTGGTATCACCCAGGCCATACCAATGAAACAGAAACAAATATGAACTGTTCAAGCAAAGTCAACTTTACCCCAGGTGGTACACAACCCGCCCGTCGAAAGGCGGCAGCTGGATTTTCGCATTCTGGGGAGTCCAGGATAGCACGGCAGTGAATATCGGAGATCTCTGGTAAATTTCCCTACAAGCAGAAAACATGCATTTACAAACTAAACATCGATACATTGATCCAAACACGAAAACTATATAATCTCACATAGAAAAACGACCGACAAAAAATTCTCATGCTTGCTCTTCGAGAACAAAGACTAACTGACTTGCATTACGGGAACCATCGCATCTTGAAGAGCAAAACACAACAAAAGATAGCGAAATGCGCACCAATCTTCAGCATGGCATTTCTCGAACACAGATCTATCATCACCTCTGTCAAAGAAATCACACCCATCAACAATTGACTTATGACTATGCTCATTCAGAGCCCCAATAAAAAATATACACTCATCAATGCACATGCCCAGACGAATATCGAAAATAAGAAAAACACCGAAAATGTCGAAAAATTCTGTAACACACTCGAAAAACTATGAGCAAAATTCACCAAGAGACATGAAAATACTAATCTACATCTACATTTATACTCCGCAAGCCACCCAGTGGTGTGTGGCGTAAGGCACTTTACGTGCCACTGTCTTTACCTCCCTTTCCTCCCAGCCCGCATCTCGTGGTCGTGCTGTAGCGTTCTCGTTCCCACGCCCGGGTTCCCGGGTTCGATTCCCGGCGGGGTCAGGGATTTTCTCTGCCTCGTGATGGCTGGGTGTTGTGTGCTGTCCTTAGGTTAGTTAGGTTTAAGTACACTCCTGGAAATTGAAATAAGAACACCGTGAATTCATTGTCCCAGGAAGGGGAAACTTTATTGACACATTCCTGGGGTCAGATACATCACATGATCACACTGACAGAACCACAGGCACATAGACACAGGCAACAGAGCATGCACAATGTCGGCACTAGTACAGTGTATATCCACCTTTCGCAGCAATGCAGGCTGCTATTCTCCCATGGAGACGATCGTAGAGATGCTGGATGTAGTCCTGTGGAACGGCTTGCCATGCCATTTCCACCTGGCGCCTCAGTTGGACCAGCGTTCGTGCTGGACGTGCAGACCGCGTGAGACGACGCTTCATCCAGTCCCAAACATGCTCAATGGGGGACAGATCCGGAGATCTTGCTGGCCAGGGTAGTTGACTTACACCTTCTAGAGCACGTTGGGTGGCACGGGATACATGCGGACGTGCATTGTCCTGTTGGAACAGCAAGTTCCCTTGCCGGTCTAGGAATGGTAGAACGATGGGTTCGATGACGGTTTGGATGTACCGTGCACTATTCAGTGTCCCCTCGACTATCACCAGTGGTGTACGGCCAGTGTAGGAGATCGCTCCCCACACCATGATGCCGGGTGTTGGCCCTGTGTGCCTCGGTCGTAAGCAGTCCTGATTGTGGCGCTCACCTGCACGGCGCCAAACACGCATACGACCATCATTGGCACCAAGGCAGAAGCGACTCTCATCGCTGAAGACGACACGTCTCCATTCGTCCCTCCATTCACGCCTGTCGCGACACCACTGGAGGCGGGCTGCACGATGTTGGGGCGTGAGCGGAAGACGGCCTAACGGTGTGCGGGACCGTAGCCCAGCTTCATGGAGACGGTTGCGAATGGTCCTCGCTGATACCCCAGGAGCAACAGTGTCCCTAATTTGCTGGGAAGTGGCGGTGCGGTCCCCTACGGCACTGCGTAGGATCCTACGGTCTTGGCGTGCATCCGTGCGTCGCTGCGGTCCGGTCCCAGGTCGACGGGCACGTGCACCTTCCGCCGACCACTGGCGACAACATCGATGTACTGTGGAGACCTCACGCCCCACGTGTTGAGCAATTCGGCGGTACGTCCACCCGGCCTCCCGCATGCCCACTATACGCCCTCGCTCAAAGTCCGTCAACTGCACATATGGTTCACGTCCACGCTGTCGCGGCATGCTACCAGTGTTAAAGACTGCGATGGAGCTCCGTATGCCACGGCAAACTGGCTGACACTGACGGCGGCGGTGCACAAATGCTGCGCAGCTAGCGCCATTCGACGGCCAACACCGCGGTTCCTGGTGTGTCCGCTGTGCCGTGCGTGTGATCATTGCTTGTACAGCCTTCTCGCAGTGTCCGGAGCAAGTATGGTGGGTCTGACACACCGGTGTCAATGTGTTCTTTTTTCCATTTCCAGGAGTGTAGTTCTAAGTTCTAGGGGACTGATGACCATCGATGTTAAGTCCCATAGTGCTCAGATCCATTTGAACCTCCCTGTTCCAGTCGCGTATGGTTCGCGGGAAGAACGACTGCCGGAAAGCCTCCGTGCGCGCTCGAATCTCTCTAATTTTACATTCGTGATCTCCTCGGGAGGTATAAGTAGGGGGAAGCAATATATT
This sequence comes from Schistocerca piceifrons, assembly GCF_021461385.2. Taxonomy (NCBI): domain Eukaryota; kingdom Metazoa; phylum Arthropoda; class Insecta; order Orthoptera; family Acrididae; genus Schistocerca; species Schistocerca piceifrons. The sequence continues at coordinate 321,905,327 of NC_060143.1, read as the reverse complement.
CGATACCCCATCCAGAAACGCACCCTCTCGAATCCTGGACAGCAAGCTACACCGCGATGCAGAGCGCCTCTCTTTCAGTCTTTCCGACTTGAGTTTGCTAAACATCTCCGTAACGCTATCACGCCTACCAAATAACCCTGTGACGAAACGCGCCGCGCCGCGCCGTTGCACCCGCCTTACCAACAATTAATTTTATATGATCATTCCACTTCAAATCGTTCCGCACGCATACTCCCAGATATTTTACAGAAGTAACTGCTACCAGTGTTTGTTCTGCTAACATATAATGATACAATAAAGGATCATTCTTTCTATGAATTCGCAATACATTACATTTATCTACGTTAAGGGTCAGTTGCCACTCCCTGCACCAAGTGCCTATCCGCTGCAGATCTTCCTGCATTTCGCTACAATTTGCTAATGCTGCAACTTCTCTGTATACTACAGCATCATCCGCGAAAAGCCGCATGGAACATCCGACACTATTTACTAGGTCATTTATATATATTGTGAAAAGCAATGGTCCCATAACACTCCCCTGTGGCACGCCAAAGGTTACTGTAACGTCTGTAGGCGTCTCTCCATTGAGAATAATATGCTGTGTTCTGTTTGCTAAAAACTGTTCAATCCAGCCACACAGCTGATCTGATATTCCGTAGGCTCTTTATTCGTTTATCAGGCGACAGTGCGGAACTGTATCGGACGCCTTCCGGAAGTCAAGGAAAATGGCATCTACCTGGGAGCCTGTATCTAATATTTTCTAGATCTCATGAGCAAATAAAGCGAGTTGGGTCTCACACGATCGCTGTTTCCAGAATCCATGTTGATTCCTACAGAGTAGATTCCGGGTTTCCAGAAATGACATGATACGCGAGCAGAAATCATGTTCTAAAATTCTACAACAGATCGATGCCAGAGATATAGGTCTATAGTTTTGCGCATCTGCTCGACGGCCCTTCTTGAAGACTGGGACTACCTGTGCTCTTTTCCAATCATTTGAAACCTTCCGTTCCTCTAGAGACTTGCGGTACACGGCTGTTATAAGGGAGGCAAGTTCTTTCGCGTACTCTGTGTAGAATCGAATTGGTATCCCGTCAGGTCCAGTGGACTTTCCTCTGTTGGGTGATTTTAGTTGCTTTTCTATTCCTTGGACACTTATTTCGATGTCAGCCATTTTTGGTGTGCGAGGATTTAGAGAAGGAACTGCAATGCGGTCTTCCTCTGTAACACAGCTTGACAGATTTCAACTCTGTATTTGGGACAGAAAACCTCTATAGAAAAATCATTGGTACAAATTCAACACACCGAAACACTTACACCAACGGCATATGTCTGACTGACATTTGCCAACAATTCAACCTCAAAATGTTGTCTACCCACTTTAGGAAAAAAAAAAAAACAGTTCTCAGGTAACATGCTTGGCTACCAGGTGCAAGCTGCTTCCGTTCGCCTTTCGAGACTCGCTTGGAAGCCAGATTTTTAATTCTTTTGTAGCAGAGCTACAAGCAGGCAGATACAAACTCAATAAGGGAATTGTAAGACAACGCTCGAGCAAAATTCGTCTTGCTACTTTTAGTACCTCTTAGTGTCAGAGAGAAAACCTTATGGTACTGCAAACTTCATAATGCCACTTTTGTTTTCAGCCGACATATTTTTTGTTGTGAATACATAATTTTATCTATGAACTACCACATTTTCATAATACTTGCGAATGGTACAGAAAATGAAGTAAATACAGACCTTTTTGAAGTCAAAAGTCGGTAATATCCTACTAATTAGTGTTAAAATAGGCGCAATCGTCTTACAGATACTTGATGCTTTATTATGATAGACTGCCGTCGTGATGTTTCTGCAGTGAGGTGAATTAAATTTTTGTTAGTACAGTGAATATTTTAATTGCGTTTTCCATTAGTTCACTGAACGCAACAGTAATCATCAAAGAGAAATTAATCAGCAGCAGAATTTTCTTTCTCGATATCTAAAACAATCTGACAATGCTAAAGTAGTTTACAAATTCCACGCCCGTGGAAACCTACTGCTTCCAACGATGTTATTAAACCAGTGTGGTTTGAAGAGTATTTTCGTCTAGAAATGAATTCTCTTGACGGTTGATCGATCAAGAGCGGGAAACGTAAAATTCTACGAGTATATGACGAGAGGGACAACTGCTTGAGAGATGACTTCCCTATTAATACAAGTGCTTGAAAGACGACTTTCCTATCAATCTCCTGCATAGTTTTGTTTCTCAAATCAACATAGTGCCTTATCGTACAGTAGGACAGGTGATGTAGTTTTGTCGGTCGATTTTCATACACTGCGACCAAAAGGTGTCTCAGTTGTTGGCAACAAATTCCTGCTGTGATGCACACACTTCTTGGAGCAGAATTAGTAGCCCAAAACACATTTTTGGTGCCATCAGATGTAAACTATTATGTTCACACTACCCTTTGCTCGAGTTTGTCTTTTGGTGGGGCTCAGCCTTTCATTTCTGCTTAGAAAGTTAACGGTAAAGGCATCATAACTCGTTACCAGTAACAGTACTGCATAGGAATGCTCAATGAGCGACCTGATGACGTTCAGTAATAGTCACTCCGGTGATTTTTGTTTCGAATTAGAGCAGGCAGTACTCCTACACCGGACTTCTGAACTTTTCCTGTTGAATGCAAATGTCGCATCATGGTTAAGTGGTAAACCATCACATATATCAGTAGTCGAGACTTCCTTAATGTGGAAAATCATTCATGCCAGAACGATCTTTGTTGAAACAAGAATATCTTTTTTGGCGTATTTTTCCCAAAAGCACTCGCTCCACACACAGTCAAATCTTGCTAGCTGTCTCCTCTGCATTCACCCCTCTGTTATACCAAAAGTATATATTGTGTTGCAGATAATACACCTTTTTCCACTTGCGACTCAATTTTACAATGCTTAACCGTAGTTCATGATTTTCAGGTATGCAAAATCCAATGCTTAACTGTAAGATGATAACTAGAGCTTCAAATTCGAAAATGACAGTTGACACATACGCTGACAGCATCGCGCCGCGTTCACTTGAACGGCGCCGGATTTCAGGCGGCGGGTGGTGTCTGGCCGGTGGCCGGTAGCCGTTGCACAGCGAGGAAACGCTCGAGTGTAAGCTGTTCTGATCACGTCGGAGCCATGAGCTGTCCTGCGGAATTGTTTGTAGAAGTTCTTGTTGTTACCGGTGGGTAGAATGTGAAGCGAATTATGTTCGATCAGACTCATAACTTTAGGTGAGGGCCGAAACGTAAAAAAAAAAAAAAAAAAAAAAAAAAAAAAATAGAGTTGGACGCGAACAGGCGACCATAAGTTTAGAATGGACGACGGTTTCCACTTTTTTTTTGCATTTTGTTCGTTATTGATCGTTGTGTTCGGTCGTTGCTGACGTCGCAAGACATCCTGTTCAAGTTTGGTGGTTGATACTTCCACTCAGTTTTTTATTACAGAGGCCAATCGGCTCTCTGACCGAACACGCTGAGCTACCGTGCCGGCTCCACTAGACCACGGGCTCACACAATCCGACAACACCTCGGAAGTAGACAACACTTCCTCTTGTCACTTCCCCATCTTACAGTGTTGCCAGATTGTGCAGATGGCCGGACTTAGTTGTCAGGGGCGGTCAGTTTTATTGGCCACCTTAAGTGAACGACTCGGACTTAGTCTCTGTGGCGGCCGGCCGGCGGCCAGTTTTTAAGTCTAAGACTGTACAAACATAACTGTGGCACAACGGAATTAACAACAATAAACGAGAAACATCATGCAGGCAGTCAGTGTGTTATTTACTTTTATCACGTACATTGGATATGTTGTGTCAGTGCTAAGAGTGTCAATATAAGTAGACATTCATTTTAGTTTATTCAAGCTCAGTAAATGAACCATGATTGAATCAATATGGAATCTGCAATATGAGACTTCTAAATGTAGAGCGTACTGTGTGGGCAGTGTGGTAGCGATATGTGTCGTGTTCACTAGACGTGGTGGGGCAGAGGAGTCGACGTACTCACAGCGGCGGCTCGATGCGGCCAGAGTCCACGTTTCGGCTCCAGACGACGCCAAAGCCGCCGACGTCGAGCGTGCCCTTGACGACCACCAGCACCACCCCGCCGAACATGACCAGCGTCTGCACCGCGTCCGTCCACACCACCGCCCTCAGACCTCCCTGCAATGCCGTACCACCTTGTGTACCATATACCATATACTGGATCTCATATCTACATGTACTTCTACATCTACAGGGGCTGGACAAAAATATGGAAACTCCAAAAACGCAATACATTACTATGTCTAATACAGTGTAGGAAAACCGTTGGCATTTAAAGCCATTCTATTCGTCTCGGACGGGATAAATAGAGGTCCTGTACGGTTCTCAAGGGTCTCTTATACCATTCTTCCTGAAAAATAGTGACGAGTTCAGGTAACGATGCTGAGGCAGATAGCGATCATGCCTCCTTCTCTCCAAAGTAGCCGCGTGGGATTAGCCGAGGATCTTTGTCGCTGCAGTCGTGGACTGTACGGCTGGTCCCGGCGGAGGTTCGAGTCCTCCCTCGGGCATGGATGTGTGTGTTTGTCCTTAGGATAGTTTAGGTTAAGTAGTGTGTAAGCTTAGGGACTGATGACCTTAGCAGTTAAGTCCCATAGGATTTCACACAAATTTAAATTTTCCAAAGTAGACCACAAAGGTTCATTAACATCTGGTGACCATCGTGTCCAGGGGAGGGGTGACAAATCGTCCTCGTGGTCACAAAGCCTGTCCTGGACGATGTGATGTGTGTGGACAGGGGCCCTGTGTTCTTGGAACACAACATCATTATTGGGGAATAAACATTGTACCGTGGGATGGACCTGGTCAGTCAGACTGGTAGCATAATCCATGGCAGTAATGTAATGCAGCCCATGTAATACCTCGATACGGCTGCCGTAATCACCACCAATCTACCTCCCTCCCCCCCCCCGCCCCCCAGGTATCACTCTTGGGATATAAACTCGACCAGACGTTGGAAACAGATCGAAGCAAGGTTCATCCGACCAAATGACTTTCTTTCATCGCTCCACAGTCCAGGTTTTATGGCTGCGGCATAACATTTCCCTGTCACTAGCATTTGCATCACTGATGAGTGGGCCGGCCGGTGTGGCCGTGCGGTTCTAGGCGCTTAAGTCCGGAACCACGTGGCTTCGACGGTCGCAGGTTCGAATCCTGCCTCGGGCATGGATGTGTGTGATGTCCTTAGGTTAGTTAGGTTTAAATAGTTCTACGTTCTAGGGGACTGATGACCATAGATGTTAAGTCCCGTAGTGCTCAGAGCCATTAGAGCCAACTGATGAGTGGTTTTGGAATTCCATCTCGTGCTGCAGTTCCGTGCTTACAGGGTTCCCTTTATGTTGTTTAGGTGCTGGCAAGGTCGCGAGTGCTACTTTCACTTGTGCACTGACTTTTTCAGTTCTCTTTATCATATTTTTCCTCGCAATCCTCTTCAATCACCGTCAGTCACGGTCATTCATCACACATTTCTGTCCGCGTTGAGACTTAGCGGATGATGTTTTTCTTCTTTCCCTGTATGTGGTTAAATATTCGAGAGGGTACTGCTTGGAACACCAAACAGCTCGGCTCCCTTTGTTATAGAAGCACCCACCACATGAGAACCAACGATGCACTCACGTTTAAGTTCACTTAGTTGCGAATAAAAGCACTCGCACCTACACAGAACGTTGTTCTGACCACGTTTCACGCTTATGTCGTGCTGAGGGTGTTGCACAGGTGCTGTTCGTTGTAAAATACAACAACGCAACCTGGAGGCTTGGCTATCATCTGCATTTACCTTAAATCACGCATTTCTTGCGGTGTTTTCATATTTCTTTTTTTGCAACCCCTGTACATGTGAATCTACTTATTCCACAAGCAAATGCACAGTGTGTAACACAGGACACTTAAGACCGCTACTAGTCATTTTCCATCCTGGTCGATTCCACAATGGAGTGAGCGGGAATGATTACTTGAATACCAATTTACGAACCATAATTCCGCTTATTTCGTTCTTACAGATTAACTTTGGAGGCATCAGAACCTTTAAGTATTCTGTGGCGAGTGCCGCTTCTAAAATCTTCGTCAATAACATTTTTCGAATGATCGTCTTCTTCTGAAGACGACATCATGGAGCATTTACTTTACACTTCCTTCCAGATGGAGCCGACCAGTAACAACTCTGACCTCCTGGGGATGCCAAAAACTCCTGCAGTACTCAAGAATGGCTCACACGAGTTTTCTGTGCATGATCTCCGACGTGTGTTGTTTACAGTTTCCCAGATCTTTCCCCATAAATTGCATCTGCCATTCGCGTTCTCTGTAACTAATCTTAAGGGCTCGTTCCATTACATGTCCTTTCGTGACGTTACGATTTGATGGTTAATCGATGTGACTGTGCCCGTCAGCATACAACTAATACTGCAATCGAACACGTACAGGAATTCTTCTGCTGCCAGTCCACACGACCTTACACTCTTCTACATTTAGAGTTAGTTGTCATTCACCACGCAATATAAGAATACCAAGTTATCCTCATCATCTACGGTCACGCAACGATGTAACGTTGCAGTACACAACAGCACCATGAATAAATGGCCTCAAATAGCTGTCCACACTATCCTACACAATGCTTGTGCACGTGGTGCAGGGGGAGCGGTCTTATCACACTTCCCTGACACCCTACAGATACCACCGTCTCTGAGGAAAACTCATCGTCTAGGACAAAATACCTGTATTTCTTACTGAAAAAGTCTTCGAGCAACTCAAATTTCTGAATAAATTCCTTCCGAATAGGCCATGAAAGCCCAACGGTACCGACCAGCCGCCGTATCATCCTCAGCCCATAGGTGTCACTGGATGCGGATATGGAGGGGCATGTGGTCAGCACACTGCTCTCCCGGCAGTATTTGAATTTCTGAGACCGGAGCCGCTACTTCACAGTCAAGTAGCTCCTCAGTTTGCCCCACAAGGGCTGAGTGCACCCCGATTGCCAACAGCGCTCGCCCATCCAAGTGCTAGCACAGCCCGACAGCGCTTAACTCTGGTAATCTGACGGGAATCAGTGTACCACTGCTGCAAGGCCGTTGACATCAATCTTTAGTAAGGCTCATATTAATGTGTTATGTCAACAATTACACTACTGGCCATTAAAATTGCTACACTAAGAAGAAATGCATATGATGAACGGGTATTCATTGGACAAATATATTATACTAGAAATGAACGTGATTATATTTTCACGCAATTTGGGCGCATAGATCCTGAGAAATCAGTACCCAGAACAACCACCTCTTGTCGTAATAACGGTCTTGATACGCCTGGGCATTGAGTCAAACAGAGCTTGGATGGCGTGTACAGGTACAGCTGCCCCTGCAGCTTCAACACGATACCACAGTTCATCAAGAGTAGTGACTGGCGTATTGTGGCGAGCCAGTTGCTCGGCCACCATTGACCAGACGTTTTCAGTTGATGAGAGATCTGGAGAATGTGCTGGCCAGGGCAGCAGTTGAACATTTTCTGTATCCAGAAAGGCCCATACAGGATCTCCAACATGCGGTCGTGCATTATCCTGCTGAAATGTAGGGTTTCGCATGGATCGAATGAGGGGAAGAGCCACGGGTCGTAACACATCTGAAATCTAACGTCCACTGTGCAAGATGCCGTCAGTGCGAACAAGAGGTGACCGAGACGTGTAACCAATGGCAACTCATACCATCACACCGGGTGATACACCAGTATGGCGATGACGAATACACGCTTCCAATGTGCGTTAACCGCGATGTCGCCAAACACGGATGCGACCATCATGATGCTGTAAACAGAACCCGGATTCATCTGAAAAAATGACGTTTTGCCATTCGTGCACCCAGGTTCGTCGTTGAGTACACCATCGCAGGCGGTCCTGTCTGTGATGCAGCGTCAAGGGTAACCGCAGCCATGGTCTCCGAGCTGATAGTCCATGCTGCTGCAAACGTCGTCGAACTGTTCGTGCAGATGGTTTTCGTCTTGCAAACGTCCCTATCTGTTGACTCAGGGATCGAGACGTGGCTGCACGATCCGTTCCAGCCATGCGGATAAGATGCCTGTCATCTCGACTGCTAGTGATACGAGGCCGTTGGGATCCAGCACGGCGTTCCGTATTACCCTCCTGAACCCACCGATTCCATATTCTACTAACAGTCATTGGGTCTCGACCAACGCGAGCAGCAATGTCGCGATACGGTAAACCGCAATCGCGATAGGCTACAATCCGACCTTTATCAAAGTCGGAAACGTCATGGTACGCATCTCTGCTCCTTACACGAGGCATCACAACAACATTTCACCAGGCAACGCCGGTCAACTGTTGTTTGTGTATGAGAAATCGGTTGGAAACTTTCCTCACGTCAGCACGTTGTAGGTGTCGCCACCGGTGTCAACGTTGTATGAATGCTCTGAAAAGCTAATCATATGCATATCACAGCTTCTCTTTCCTGTCGGTTAAATTTCGCGTCTGTAGCACGTCATCTTCGTGGTGTAGTAATTTTAATGGCCAGTAGTGTATGACAGGAAGGATATTAGTTGCTAATGACACACCATGTGCATCAGGAGGGTGACAGAAAATGAGAGTGCGGAGGTGCAGTGAGCAGCCTTCTAAGCGATGTAATTATGTATTACACTTCATAATATGGACATCGCCGACATTTAAGAAATGTTCAAAACAGATCATTAACGCCGAATGAAAAATGGAACGAAACAGTGATGACAAAGGTTCGCACCATCAAGATTGAAAGCGAATTCCTTGTGAGCTTCAAACCGTGCAGGACGTTCAGCTAGGTATTCGTTCTTAAGGAATACGTATAGAATCATATTTGAAAACGGGAGGATAAGAACTGACGGAATGTGATGGTACGCAACTGAATAAGAAACAGTCTGTCGCAGAGATTATCGTGAAACTGGCTATCCCTCAAGGTGTAGCTGCAGATAGTGCGATAAAATGTGCGACAAGAGAAACGAACATCAAGAGACTGAATTTGTCCATTGGTTTCAGTTGATATGAACTGCAATGTCACACACTTTTCAAGAGGGACAGTTTGCTATAAACAAGTATCATTTTGATACGCAAGCCAGTAATCAAGCAAAAGCAAGTTATTTTGACATGCTATTGACCAAGGACAGTGCTCACGCCAGAGTTGTAGTTCTCTTACACCCGTTTCCCCACTCTTGCTTACTGCACTTGCGAGATCATGCACACGAAAAAGAATCGTAGTGGGAAGAGCACCTCCAACTTCTCGCAGCACAGGAAATAACTTTCCGGCCAATTTACCGTCCAAATTAACAGTCGGCATAATTGTATACAAATGCGTTAAGGCATTGATGTTGGTCTGTCTTGATACAACTCTCTTGGTATCTTTAGTTTCTAGGATTCCTTTCATGTGCATTCGCTCTTCATATCCCTATTTGTCGGAGTTAAACACAAATTCCTTACTAAACGATGGGACAGGTTTGTTTATCTCATCTACAAATTTTCGGACCGATTCCACACTTTGCTGTGCATCGTCAACTTAATGCTTTATTTGAAGTTTCGTTGTCTTGCGTCTTCCAATTGTGTAGCACTGTTTGAAGTTATGCAACCTTCCACTGCTTCCCTTCAAATCACTGTAATCTATGTCGCACTCAATTTGATGTGCATAACGTAGTAGATCAATATCACGCACATGCTCTAAATTGTATGGAGCATCCTTGAACTATGCAAACACCAGTTTTTGTAACAAGTGCTCCTTTTCCTCCCTTGTATATCCGTAGTTTTACTTGTGCGCTGCATGGTCATATTACTGCAGACTTATTCGAAATCTGTTCCTAAGTATTATTTCACTACCCTGCGGACGATCTTCCGTGTATGCGACTATGTTTAGTACCTGCTCCTTGGACGACGATTGTCCTCTAGTATGTTTAACTGGAGACGGGATTTGAGGCTCCCAGTCCGACAAGGACGGTGAGCTACATGGCTAGATACCTGCATCAGTACCACTTTCATTTGTTAAGCACGTATCGTCATCATTGTACTAATATACGTTGTCTGCACACGTCGCCACACATTCGATTGTCTCATCTTGCAGAATAGCTAGTATTTCAACTGCCACTTCTTACTCTTTGCATGAAATTCCTTGGGTTCCTTCCTGACGAAACCTCAACTCCGGCATGTTATTGTAGATACAATGCAATGTTTACTTTGTTCACAGACGCGATTGCTCAGCTTTGTATCAACACCACTAGCTCTGAAGCGTTTCTGTGAGGTACTCATCGACTATGCAGTTCAAATGGTTCAAATGGCTCTGAGCACTATGAGACTTAACATCTGAGGTCATCAGTCCCCTAGAACTACTTAAACCTAACTAACCTAAGGACATCACACAATCCATGCGTTCGCGCGGTTCCAGACTGAAGCGCCTAGAACCGCTCGGCCACATCGACCGGCTATGCAGTTCATGCTCCGTAGCCTCATGTTTTGCTCGCCATTGGATACCCCCACTTCCCTCTCCTGTTGTGATTCGTAGCCAGTATTGTGGCTGCATGGTAGACAATACGTGGGGCGTGGAATGTCGTAAACACCACTGGCCTTTTACGACCTTTCACTCAAGGGATTCCTTATGAGAACCTGTTCCGTATGTAAGGACTATTCATAACACAGTACAGAGTCGTAATGAGTTTAAAGCGTTCTGGGACCCCAGAAATATGGAATGTGCCTGTTGGTCCTGTGCTCATGGTTCTCAGAACATCGTGTGCGGAAACGGGACTATGTGTTTCGCACAAGTAATGCTTTCCTACTTGCTTCTTATACGCAGAAGCATTCCATTATTTTTTCCACTTGTTTGGTCCGCCCCGATAGCTGTATGGTCAGGTGACGGACTGCCGTCCTAAGGGTCCCGGGTTCGATGACCGGCTGGGTCGGGGATTTTCTCCGCTCAGGGACTGGGTGTTGTCTTCATCATCATTTCACCCTCTTTCCGCGCGGCGACCGCCACATGTGGCTTCGAATGTAATGAGACCTGCGGCCGGACCTGTAGCGTGAGGGGCCTCCCGGCCAATGACGCCAAACGCTCATTTCCATTTTCCAGTTGCTTGTAACATGTTCTGATTGTAAGAGTTTCACCGCAAATCTGAGCTAAGAAAGGGGAAAATGCCGCAGAGTACTATTTTAGTGAAACCGGTCTGGAATCCCATCAGGACTTAGAGCATTTATTGTTCTCGCCTTGGTTCAGTTATTTTTTAATTTCAAGAATGCTTATTCCTATGCCAGCCACATGAGAATTTATGCGGTGATTAAACGATGGTAAGTCTGAACAATATTCTTGAGTGAATCTGATATGCACTAACCGCCTTAAATCCAGGTCTCCGCTATGGCCTATGTAGGCAGTTTGCAGAACTAAAATTCGTGATCAGTTATTTCAGAAACTGTTAAAGGTAGATGCTCTAGACAGTGGACAGCCAATTTAATTACTTTTACTAGTCTATTTTGTTAAGATGTACGTTATAGGAAATGAAATATTAGTTTTTAAAACAATGCTTAATTTTTACTTTATTTATATGTTTTGGTTTCTTAGACTGGAGCTGTACCAAATATATTTGTTATTCTAGATCAACAGGTTTCTATAAAACTTAGTTGCAACTACCAGAAACAGCTAAAATGAACGACCCATCATTTTAGTAATTATTATCTTCTACGCTGTCCAGATTTAACATACATATATTCAGAGATCTTTCCTCCTTGGTCCGATATTTAGTTTCTTTATCTCTGCTTGTGGTATACTCTGATTTTCCCAATCCTCAAGATCTTTACTTCTAATGTTCCCAGAATTTATGGTTCAAATGGCTCTAAGCACTATGGGACTTTACTTCTGAGGTCATCAGTCCCCTAGAACTTAGAACTACTTAAACCTAACTAACCTAAGGACATCACACACATCCATGCCCGAGGCAGGATTCGAAACTGCGACCGTAGCGGTCGCGCGGTTCCAGACTATAGCGCCTAGAATCGCTTGGCCAGACCGGCCGACCCAGAATTTATATTTTTTATTTATTTACATCACTAAAGTACTGATAGCATCATTTACCACAGACGTGAGTGCCTGATATCCAGCAAAAACGGTTTTGGATGTAATGACAAAATAACATTGCTGAAAGACTAATTGACATTTTTAGTTTTTACAGTTCACCAAAATCAATAAATTGACTTTATTACCTCTAAAGTAGCATTAGAAAAACTTTTTGTGAATGACCTGAACGCGAATTTCCATTTTCTAGGCTATTTCTATTTACACCCTCTACGTAGCATACTACGTCAATAGTACGCTTATCATTAGAACCTCTGTCAATATACACTCACCAGACAAATTATTAGCCCTACCCTCGGAATAAAGGGAGTAAGAAAGTGTTTACAGAATGTGGACTACGGTGAGTTCGTGTGTCTAACACTAAGAGACGGATCGGAACTATAACTCGGTCCCTGCCGTTCGCAGCAATATGTTCCGGTTATGCTGACCCAGTATGTGTCACGGTGCTACAACATAGGACTAGGTTTTCTCCATACCATCCAATATAATTATTACCATCTGATACTCACCACACACGTGTAGAAGATGCACACGAGGCAGACCACAGAGGACACGATGTGCATGTTCACACCAGTAACTGCAACATGAAATATGAAAACTGACATTTACTTCTGTGTGACACACAGTATAATTAATATAACATACCCTACACATGTTCATTCTTGCTGTATCTCGTACAGGATCGGTCTTAAAATAGAAAATATTGTGCTACATAAAAATAGTTCAATTCTGATCATTAATATGTGAAAGTCGATTTGAGGCAAATAATTTGACCGGCAATAACTACTGAAATGCTAGCTTATGAGAGGCGGTGAAATAAAAACCGAACACCAGCCACGACGGGACAATGGAATGGTCACCACCCGTCTTAAAACGTGTATCCCACTGGCAGAGGAGACTATCAACTCCTGTTTCGTAGAAAGCGGTAGGCCACTGAAGGATCCACACCGACTGAAACCGACGTCCACACATGTCTTTCTTGGGGTCGCCAAAAATGTGAAAATCACACGGTGACAGACCTGGGCTGTGTGGAGGATGTTGCAGTGTTTCCCAACCAAATTGCTGAAATGTTGCCTTCGTCAGATTGGCGGTGTGGGAGCGGGTGTTATCGTACAATAGAATGATTCCGCCCGACAGCATTCCGACAGTCTGAGGGCAAATGGCAAAGTCAGCAGCGGGATCGTCCCATGTCTCTCCACCAAAGAGATCCAAAGCTGTTCACAATATGGTTCGAATGGCTCTGAGCACTATGGGACTTAGCATCTGAGGTCATCAGTCCCCTAGAACTTAGAATTACTTAAACGTAACTAACCTAAGGACATCACACACATCCATGCCCAAGGCAGGATTCGAACCTCCGACCGTAGCGGTCGCGCGGTTCCAGACTGAAGCGCCTAGAACCGCTCGGCCACACCGGATGGCTAAGCTGTTCACAAACGTTCCGCTAAGGTCATGATGACCTCCTCCTTTGACTGGAGTTCCTCAATCAATGCGCAGCCCTATGAAGTCATTTTTCAGAAACTGCGACGTGCCATACAGTCAAAACGCCCGGGAATGTTGTTGGACGGAATCTTCCTGTTGCATCATAACGCGCGACCCCGCACCGCCAGTAGGACGAAAGCTAGACTTAAGCGATTTGGTTCGAAACACTAGAACATCCTCCGTACAAGCCGGATTTTCCACCATGTGATTTTCACGTCGTTGGTGGCCTGAAGAAAGACATGCGCGGACGTCTGTTTCACTTGGACGAGTAGATGCAAGATGGTGTGCTGTTGTTAATCCATCAGTGGTCGACCGCCTTCTACGAAACAGGAACTGATTGTCTGTTCTGTCGGTGGAATACTTTAATGCGTGTGTTCATTACTTTTGAATGGAACCACTCCATGGAACCGTTGAGGCAGCTGTTCGGTTTTCATTTGACTACCGCTTACACATCAGCGATAAGCATTGCTGAAAGATAGGTCACTTCATTTTCCGCAGACGTTTACTTTCTATCCCAATACAGAGAATCGAATACCATTCGCAACCATGCAACGTGGTGTTAGAGTGCTGCTCGTAGAAAAGATCCTAAACGACAGGAACTAGACCCGAGTTGAAGGCAATTGGTTTCAAATCCAACAGGAATCGATCATGTAAGTGAATACAGGTCCGTATCAAACAGTTTCCGAGCGAACTAATAATTTAGATCATTTAGGTGTCTAGTTGCTGACATTAACAGTTGCAGCTGAGAAAATCTACCTGTTCATGAGGAACAAAATGGGTTGCCACGAACGACAGAGGCACACACACACACACACACACACACACACGTACTTACACATACATGTACGAGTATACGCACAAAACACGAAAATACGAAACATAAATGCCGAAATCACAGTCTGTATATATATGTATTGTCTGATCCATGACTCCACTTCCTCCTTCATCTTTTTTGTTTTGTTTTTTTGTTCTTTTACTAAGGGGAGCTGTTGAGTTGGTAGAGCAAATGTTGCAATAGCATTTTTGCATCTTTAGTGGTAGCAAAGTGGATAAGTGTTGCCTGGTAGAATGAATCACGTTTCTTGTTCCTCCACGTCGATTTTCGTATCAGCATCTGCTCGAAACATCTGCAATCCAGGCAAACATCTGCTCGAAACATGCACCCGCCATGCCAGGCAGGTGGGGGCAGTATTACGCTGTGTTGGGACTACAGTTGCGCTCTACCGAAACTACGTGTCGGCAGAGTGCGTGAATGACGCAGTGAATGATAGGATTTCTTGCAGTATTGCTAACATTGGGAGGGGAACTGAGAGCCGTCCACTTCTCTTTGTCTTTCTTTGTTTTGCACATAATTAGAACCGCAAATCATTCAGTTTCCTTACAAAGCATAAATTGCATTTTATAAGTAATAAAAATTATGTGCTCGCGTTACTTCCAGCGTTTTTATGTCACCAAAACAATTACGTTTGATGCAACTACAGTCTATATGCACAAACACAAAAAGGTATAGAATTATTGCTGAAGAAGTATTGAAGTGATGTTTGATACTATCTTTAACTTTTGTTGAGGAAACTGCATTTTCTAGCGCTATATGAAAAATCTGTACTGTTTTCTTTTCCATTTTTACTACAACGTCCCTCTATTTTACGTTACAAATCAACAATTTTCCAATTAAACCTGATTTAAACATTAACAATTTCAGTTTTGCTGTAGACATTGTTTATTTATAAGTAACAGACAGCAGGATAACTATGTAGAACAAAAATGTTCCATACGTTACGTGGTCCTTTATACATCCTCACACAGTTTCTAAATGGTTCATTGCATCTGTTTTCTAGAGGAATCTATTAAGACACCTATCACATACATAAACAAAGGGATCGAAAAGAGGTAGCGCTCGACAGGTATCCACCACATCTAATGTACAGGTAAAGTGGATGCGATCTAAACTGATAGAGCAACTAGGGAAACTACCGTAGTCTCCACTTACGATACCCTACCGTAGTGTACAGTAGTTTAACAACTATGCATGCGGCGTTCACTTGGGTTTCCATGGCACCTGCGGCAGTAATCGAGGGCAATAGGGCAGCTGTGGACTAGGTATCATTGCTAATCATCTGCATCCTTTCATACCTGATGTCTTCCCCAATGGCGATGGCATCTTCCAGCATGATAATAACCCGTATCAGAAGGCCAACATGTTGCCACGATGTTATGAGGAGCGTGATAGCAAATCTCACGGATGTGTTGGCTACCAAATTTTACTCATCTGAATCTTGTGGAATACATCTGGGGTGCTGTCGAGCGCCGGCGTCAGATCGACAAACCGTGGCCCATAATTTACGGGAACTGCGGGACCTGTGCAGTGCTACATACCTCTGCAACTTTACCAAGAGCTTTTCGAATCCACACAACGTACAATCGCTGCTGTATTGCATTCCAAAGGTTTTCAACATGCTATTCAACAGATGGTCATAATATTTTGGCTCACATGTGCATGTCTTCAATCCCTATTCCTCTGATGTACACCAATGAGCCAAAATATTATGACCGCATGTTTAATAGTATGTTGTTCCACTTTTCAAACACAGTACAACATAGATTCTGCTGGATTGGATTTTATAAGTCCCGGGATTTCCCGCAAATTACGGGATAGTGGTTTAAGAGCATGCAGCTGGCGACCGATATGTGTTCCAATGAATACAGATCAGGCACGTTTGCTGGCAAAGACATCCATGTGAGTTCACTATAATCCTCCTCAAACGACGGTTGCACGATTCTGATCTTGAAGCACGCACAGTTACCCTGCTGGAAGATGACACCGCCGTAGGGGGAGACTTCAAGCATGAAGTAATGCAGGTGGTCCGCAACAACATATGTGGCGCGGTGCATGTTTTGTGCAGCTGTTCAGATGGATAACAACGTGTAAGGACCAAACCATCGACCTAGCGTAACAAGAAATCAGATTCACTCGACATGCGACGTGCTTCTATTGATACTCGGTGAAAAGTCAGTGATGCTGTGCCTACTGCAATCATAACTGATGATGTCGTTGAATAGCACAGGAACATGTGGTGTGGATCTCCTGTTCAACAATGGCCTTTGAACGGTGTGCTCTGAAACACTTGCGCTCAATTTGTGATGTTATTTCTCTTGAATAAGTCATCCAATTTGCTGAAATTGTAATCATTTGTTTGTTTGTACGCTTACCTCATTCCATCCCATTAGGATAATTCCTTGGTGGTACATCTCGTTTTTTTTTTTTTTTTTTTTTTTTTTTGTCTGAGGGGTGACATAGCAAACAACAGCTAAATGCTTTACAAAACATACAACAGAACGTGCAGCCCAAGCAATAATAGTAATATGGGACATCAAAAACATCTGACTACTGAGTCTAGAAACGGCCGTGAAATTATTCAACGCAGAAATCTTGCCAATCCTGGCCTACAGGATGGAGGTTACATGTGATCACCTGACAGGAAAAATTTAGAAACACTAGGAAAGGTAAAATCGACTTATCTAAATAGAGCACTAGGTCTCTCAAAGACAACATGATCTAGGCTAGTGTACCTGCTAGCGAGAGAGACATTCATTACCGGAGACATCAAACTTCGATATATGATGCCACACACGAAGGCTTCCACAAATTAACTGAAGATCATGAAGTATAAACGAGAACTGCAACATGTCATAACTAGATTGTCTATTCTCCTCTTCCATCATCTAATTTGCATTAACAAAAATTATCATCATGTAAACACAACATGTGCGACCGAACTGTGTAACGAAGTCTTTGAACGATATCACATAGAACTGTGCAGTAAAAAAGTGAAATATATGAATGAATATGCAAAAATGTAAAATGTAATATGTTAAGGAATGTAACTCTATATATGACTATTTGGCTACAATTTTGTTAAATAAAAAAATAATTCTCATAAATTATAATTTGGCTGATGAAATGTTTGTAAAAACTTAATGATATCTTCTTTGACAGACAATTGTTAATTCCTGCATTTAAACCTAATTCTGAATTTGGTGGTCCAATAAATTATGAACCAAATCACCCTATAATTATTCCAATTTTTGATGCTATTCGAAATTTAGAAATAACTATAACTGATGAAAATGATACATTAATTTACTTTAATTGTGCTAATGTAACAGTAATTTTAAAAATGAATAATAAATTTTTCCCTTAATAGTTCATGAACCAAGTCAAAATTTACCAATTTTACTCATTTCCTGTTAATGAGAAAACAAAAAATAATTTAAATCTTCCTAACAAGGGAACCGAAATTTATATTAATATACTGATGTTGGATTCATCACTACTTTATATGACTTCCAATGTTATTCACACAGATGGAATTGATTATTTTGGATGTGTTGGAAAATCAATTATTGAAGTAATTGATAATTATGTTTGAAAATTGCATGATGTTATAAATAAAAAAGAAAATAATATTTTATCTAGAATAGATAATCTATTTATTACTTTTTCTGCTCTTATTCATTTAACTTCTTCGCTTTTGAGTGAATTAAATATAGGACATATTCTTAACAATGGAAAAATGAAAACCAAACAAATTGAAGTTCTGTACCCATTTTTTAAAGATTATAAAGATATTATGTTTGAAGGTGATGTAGCTGTAATTTTTACTATAGCTCGGGAAAAGTTCAAGAAGATCCAATTCTTTGTCAGACTACAGAAACTGAAACGCAACACTTCCAAAAGAAGGTAAAATTTTTGTAAAAAGTATGGATATTCGTGTTCCTGTTGTTAAACATGAAGCAGAATATTCACTTGAATTAGAAGAGGAAGGGAAAAAATCCAAAAATTCCAATTTTTTTTCGAATTCCGAACAACTGCATTTGCTGGTTTACAAGGAAAAAGAAATTCTGAACTACATATTACTAATTTTGCAGGGAACACATAGTGCATAGTGGGGCGATCACTCTGTTGTAGAAATAATTCAAAAGCCAAGATCGCTTAAATACTGTTTACTGGATAACCAGTTTCAACATACTAAAGGTGCCATCATCGGATCTGTGAATATATATCATGACAGGTTTGAGGGAGGGCTTATATGAGTTACACTGTATACATTACTATTAGTACAGTACAACATACCTGAATGTAGATGCCCAGACAGGTAAAGCCCAGCATACAGGTTTTAATCACTCATCACATTGTATCTACGTCGTGTTATGAACAGTGTACTATGTGTATATTGCTGACTTCCATAGATGAATAAGGGTAAATTATAATATATAGTTATGTATGGCGCTAATATGGATAATGCCTGTGCTTCAGATGTTTTTACTCTGTGAGTGATGTACTTTATAGTAAGTATAGTATGTACAGTATGTATAGTATGCATAGCATATATAGTATGTACAGGAAGTGTATGCAAAAATGTTCTTTGCATGGGTATTTGATTAGCAGTAATAGTAAAGTTGAATTGTAGTAGTAATGAGTGGTTATACTGTGGGGCTGTTTGTGCACTGTTTGGACAGTGCTATCTAGCGGCCAGTTACAAACCACTAGAATCACAGGAGGTAAACCTGCGCAGAATATAGCAGTGTGATGCCGACCGTTCTTAGTTCAGCAGCAATCATGCACCAAATAGTTTTATTTTGTGACTTTGGTTTTTCCATATCTTATAGAAAAGAATGACCATGAGAGCAGTTGCTTTTTATTTTTTGTGACAATGATTTTATATCAGCTGGTCTGCCTCATGTATCATTACATCCAAATGGTTTATAAATGTTAATCTACATTCAGGTATATGGTACTGAACTAATGGTAATGTATATAGTGTAACTCATGTAAGCCCTCCCTCAAACTTGTCATGTTATATCTTCACAGATCCAAGGATGGAACCTTTAATTTGTTGGAACTGGTTATCCAGTACACAGTATTTCAGCGATCATCCCTTTTGAATTATTTCTAAATATTACTAATTATTATAATTCTGCCAAATTTGATATGCCTTGCTTTATCGTCACTGTTTTCAAAACCAATCGAAAAAATAAACAATTACTTGATTCTTCTTTGTTTGATCACGTTAAATTTTTAGTATATATTTTAAAACTGGAAGAAATGATGTTTTTCCACAAAAAATATAGAATCTTAAACCACCAAATAACTTCTTCAAACTTATGCTTCTCTAGAGATTTTAAAAGAATAACTCAATCAAATAACGATGTAAATGTAAGTCCATTCAGTTTTATTCAAAATTATCCAATTTATGTAATTAATATGTCTTGAAGAATGAATCTTCTAACTACTCAAAAACAACAATTAAATTATGTGCTTTCTTTAATAAAAATATCTTCAATTGATACAATTGAAAATGTTATTATGTATGGTAAAAAGGAAATTAACTTATGATTCATAACATAGATTGCTAACTGAAAACTTCTAATTATATAAATGAATGAAAAACTAGAAAAAATTAAAGAACCTTAACTTCATGTTTTCATTTCCTTTTGAATACTTCCAGAAAACTAGAGAAGATAAAAAATGAAAACTTTAGTTTTCCAAAAACTGAAATGTTCTCCAAACGTTTTCCAAACACTTTGATTCTTTAAACTTTTTTCCATGCAGATGAAAATGGACATGAATGTTAGCACCGACAGTTTTTTAACTGAACTTGACAATTATAGTAATGGTTGTTCAGAACTATTCATTAAATTATCAGAACTTAAAAATCTCAAATCTTATGTTGTTCTAAAATCTGAATGTTTGCCTACTAAATTTGGAGATAAAGTTTTATCACTTTTAGATGATAAATATAAAATTACTTTTTGAGATCAATAAACTAAAATCTTTACAAATGATGGTAAATTAGATAAAACATTTTATTTATCGAGGTAAAGAAACAAGTCATGGTCATGCAATTCATGTTAATGATTTTGAATAAATTTTAGAGTTTTATGTAGTTTTCTTTTAATTAAATTATAATTTTCTTTACTATAATTTTTTAAGTTCTTAAATAACTCAACTTTGTTGGTCATTTTGTTTTTGTTGTATTTATGTGGAATTTGTTTGGGGAAAACTGCCAAATTAGATTCCAGGTTTACAATCTGGAATCTCTATTCGAAAATGTTCTTTGAGTCAGAACTCTCATCAATGTACTACTGATGCTCACAAACACAACATTTTACCATAACCATATGACCTTGGAAGCAAAGAAGGAATCTGAAGACGTGGTTGATTAACATGCAGCAATACAGATGATCCAAAAGATTATGACCAACTGCTTAGTAGTATGTTGACTTTTCTTTTGGACACAAACAGCGACATTATAGCGAGGCATGTTCCAGAAAAGCCATTCATTTGTTTCTGGACATATGTGGTACCAAATCGATACAACATTCGCATAAATTTCGAGCACCAAGAGGGGTTCTGACAAAACACATGGTAACCTCAAAGAGTTGGAGAGTGGTCGTCAGTGAAATGTATTACAGAGACAGCAACACAGATCGCAGAACAGGAATAAGGTAGTAGTTATTGTTCTGGCAGGTGACTGCGATCTTCATTCAGTTATCATGTTAAGAGTGTCTTAGTCAGATGTGAAGGAGTCAGGAGAATGGATCACATTTCAGGATCATTTTAACCAGTGGAACGACATCAACGAACATCAGTTCTGAGTCTGACAGCTTGGAAGCTAAGAGATCATTTAATAACAGTACACAACACATGCAAAAACTCACAGCTCCATCCTGCAGCCCTTCACACAATTTAACCACGCCATAGAGGCCCACACTATCCAGAAGCCACTCCATCGCTAATTAATCGTTTTTAAACCTCTGGAATACGATCTTTTGTTGAAGTTACCACCATCTGTAGCGGAACAGAATTTTTAACAAACAATACAAAGAAGGATTTAGACTGCACTACAATGAGCGTCAAGCAAATCTAGTCTACAGGTTTCCGCAAGAGCTGTAGGATGAGCCACATCCGGTCCACAGCACTAACACAGCGTTCACCTGGTATGGGCTTGTTAATAGATGCAATGTCATAGCTCCCAGCCACATCATAGCAAGTCAAGTCAAATGACACACTGATGTCAGACAGTGACTGTGGTAGGTGGGATGAGAAATGAGGAAATGTGTTAGATCTGAATATTTATAGGAGTAGCAGCGAATTATATTAGGATTTCACTTGTTTAGTAATAGTTCATATCAACTACACTGTTTTTACATATTTTGAACAAGCTCTTAGTTTTAACCACTTGTCATTTGTCAACATCTGTTATCGGTTGTACTTACACTACGGGCCATTAAAATTGCTACACCACGAAGATGACGTCCTACAGACGCGAAATTTAACCGACAGGAAGAAGATGCTGTGATATGCAAATGATTAGCTTTTCAGAGCATTCACGAAATGTTGGCGCCGGTGGCGACACCCACAACGTGCTGACGTGAGGAAAGTTTCCAACCGATTTCTCATACACAAACAGCAGTTGACCGGCGTTGCCTCGTGAAGCGTTATTGTCAAGCCTCACCAATTGAAAACGTCTGGTCAATGGTGGCCGAGCAACTGGCTCGTCACAATACGCCAGTAACTACTCTTGATGAACTGTGGTATCGTGTTGAAGCTGCATGGGCAGCTGTACCTGTACACGCCATCCAAGCTCTGTTTGACTCAATGCCCAGGCGTATCAAGGCCATTATTACGGCCAGAGATGGTTGTTCTGGGTACTGATTTCTCAGGATCTATGCACCCAAATTGCGTGAAAATATAATCACATGTCAGTCCTAGTATAATGTATTTGTCCAATGAATACCCGTTTATCATCTGCATTTCTTCTTGGTGTAGCAATTTTAATGGCGAGTAGTGTATAAAATCCGTCTATTATTAGTCCTTATTGATAAAATTGCTGACCAAAACGATGAATGTGAGCTCCCTGGAAAGAATAGACGAGCCCAGGACAGTGACTTTTGACGTCTGAACTGAACAGTACACTTCAGGCATTTCCTACGTCATGAACAATAACGGAACTCAAGCTCATCCCGATCTGTCGAGCAAGTGGTTAGGTAAACTTGCGCACAGTGCTGACAGAATACCACAGTTTCTATCATAGTATCCAAATGGCTACTATTAGGGAGCTAAAAGTTTCACAAATAATTATAGAGGTTAGGTAAAGTAATACCTTTTCACTGGAGTGTAAATTCTGATTGCCTGTTACGCACAGACTTGGTCCTGTAGCTGTCAGTGCGTCCGCTACTGCTATGATGGGGTTAATAATCTGTAATATTAGACTTAGGATGAGGGCTAACTGTCAATAAGACAGGAGAGAATCATAAATCTTGAATGTTGTAATACTGCGTCTACTGTTATAGTGACATTTCCCCAATGTCATCTGGTAAATGTAATACAGGAAAAATAAATAAGTTTATTTATGGACCTGGGTCTGAAGCAAAGAAGATTACGACTGATCCATGTCATGAAAGTGACCATTATGCTTAACATACATTCAGAGAACGAAAACAATGGGGGGAGAAATTGCAGAAACCGTACATTCGTGGTAGTGCTAGTGCTGGTATTGCTAGACCTCTTATGAACCGGGCATATACTAAGAGAATGCCTCAATATCACTACAAGAATGTATGTCTGAGATAGGTTTGACGACTGAGATGTCGAAACAATACGTCTTCCCAGACTTGAGAAACGATCAGATGTGAATATTAACGAGCTATTCTGGTGTGCAATGTAATAGTAACCATTTCTAAAGCAACTGGGATAGTTCCTTCACATGCAATGGTAAAAAAAATCAACATATAGCTAAGATCATTTCGAGCTCAATATTAGCTGTTCTATCTGCCACAGTTGGCTCTGCAGTTTATTGTGTAGGGGTTAATTTCATATTCTCCAACCATCATATATGCACTGTGTAAGGCTGATGTGTGTAATTTACAGTAAAAGGCAGTTTAAAATCGAATAAGATAGTTGAGTGGTATTTATTACATCCAGGAACAAAAAGTTTTAAGTTCGACTCCTGGAACACATCATCTCGTACTGGATGATCCCCTCTCTAATGCTTCATTGCACAACTCCAGGTCGCAAAGACATTTCTATAATAGACATCAAACGACACATTAATTTTATTCGAGCTAAGGATCGTATCATTTTTTATGAAGCTGGTTGTTATCAGTATCAAAAACAAGAATGTTCATGTGCTTTATGACTGATAACAGGTTTCTCTGTTGCTAGTTGCTAAATGTCGAAACAACCACATTTATGTACAATTTGACCATGCTTTTTTTAAGCAGATCCAAAGGAAAATGGAGATGCATAACCAGAATTTTCGTAATGTAGTAATCGTCCTTGGATCCATTGTTTTTTTCGCTGATACTCCAATGTATGTCCAATTTTCATCAGTGTTTTACAGTAAATGCTGACACATCAGTTATGTAACATCGGTAGTCAAATGGAGTATCATGAAAAACTAGAGAAGGGACTATCTGTCATGTTAAACAAGGAAATTATGTCGTGCATTTAACAGCTATCTAGGTGGTAAATTCTACAAGTTCATCTCTGTGAGAGACACCATGGAGGGAGAAACACCATTTCTCATACATGGGAGTGGCAAGTGACAACAAGATAAACACTGGGTAAAGTCGGCAAGAAAGTATCTACAAACGCTCTGACTATACCATATAAAGTGGAATTACCTGCTGATGAAAAGGGCGTTCTGATGGGGCAACAATCAAGAATATCACAGTAGCTCTTGGTTCATTGATGTACAGGGTGAACTTTTTGGTAGCAGGATTACATATTTATCTTACCCTGTTTTAATCCGAGCACTTCTCTCTTGGACTTACATTCTTATGATTCTCTTTGGGTTCTTCTATGTGTTATTTATTACCAATATTTCCCTACAGCCTGTGCTTGTTTTTCTTAGAACTTCAAACATGTATTTGCTACCTCACTGGATATTCTACTCTCTTGATACCCGAATGTGTTGCGGACTTCTCTGACCATTGCATGAATGCAATAGAAGATGTCCGATAATGGTCAAATACTGGATGAAATATATGAAGCTGTAGCAGAAAATCTATGTCATACTTATTGTTTCAAGACCACACGCCGGCCATTGGTGGTCGTGCGGTTCTAGGCGCTTCAGTCTGGAGCCGCGCGACCTCTACGGTCGCAGGTTCGAATCCTGTCTCGGGCATGGATGTGTGTGGCGGGCTTAGGTTAGTTAGGTTTAAGTAGTTCTAAGTTATAGGGGACTGATGATCTGAGATGTTAAGTCCCATAGTGCTCAGAGCCATTTGAACTATTTTTGAACCAAGACCATACATATACTTCAACAGTTCTGGGTGTTCTTTATCAAAATTCTTAAAGATTTGTTCAATCACAGTACGAGACATGAATGGCAAAACACAGTTCTAGTTTACATGTTAGATTGCACTTGCAGATAACTAACATATGCTGTCATACAGTGGGAACTACGTAACAATATGATGAAACAGCATGCTGAACACTAGTAATGCATGTTTGTATAGGTAGGAAATCAGTATTGTCATACATTCAACTAACCACATTCAACTACTTTGCAGAGTCACCATAATGTTATAATGTCCCCATGCTAGGGTATTCATTTTATCTAGGTGTACAAAACTTTTGTGATGGTCTGCTGAGTTTGCTACCTTAATCGAACACACAGTGATGACTACATGACTGTTGTCCCCCTTCCCCAATACATTAACAGTTACAGCGAAATTGTAACTAACTGCCCGTGTTACAGCAAAACTGTAATAGAATGTCCCTGTTTCAGTAAAACCGTAACAAATTACTCCATGTTACAGCGAAATTGTGACAAATACCATTGATATGGGAAAAATCCTATAATCAAAAGTGTCAGACTCTCCCCAACACTGCAGGAATGCCACAGAAGAATACTCAACAATGTTCAGCTGTTGGATGAAAATGTGGGAAGGTGTACCAGAAAATCTATCTCTTGAAGCTTTCAGTTCATGGCCAAAGATTTACCACAACACTTTTGAGTTTTATTTATCCATTGGTGTAAATGCGATTATTTGTTCTGTATCATTACAAAAAACACACAGTGGTACTATTCATTTAACTTACTGGTTAAAGTGTACTTGACTAGAACAGAATCATGCTGTAGCATAGTGGAAACTATACAAAACTCTGATGAAATAGCGTGCTGATGGCTAATAATTCACACTTGTATTTGTCATAAATGAGGGTTGCTACGTTTTCAACTACACGTTTTCAAAGTAACCCAAACATTATAGTGACTCCTTGTTATGTTATTAGCTTTATATTGTAGAACAAAACATTTGTCATATTCTGCTGATAATTCTAACTTATGTAATTGCACCATTGTGACTACATGAGTCTCCCCACTCCACACAATATCATGTTACGAAAATTTGTTACTAAATTCTCCATACATTTCTATGATACAACTGAACTGTAACAAATTGCCCCATGTTACAGCCACATTCCACATATCTTCTATACATCACTGTATACTGTCTGCAGTTCCTGTCCCAGAGTTTTCACTGACACCAACCTCTACATGCATTTCAAGCATATCTGACACGTTCAAAGCACGTAGGACAAAAGAAGAGTCGTAAATTTGGAGTAAACTTCACTGTATATACTGGGTGCGAACTGGGTATGGCAATTTTGTTTCGGTTGGATGTCTCGCTCCTGCAGGTGGTGTCTTCACATCCCTTTACCCAGCATGGATTACTAGAAGTACGAGGTGCATTCAAGTTCTAAGGCCTCCGATTTTTTTTTCTAATTAACTACTCACCCGAAATCGATGAAACTGGCGTCACTTCTCGACGTAATTGCCCTGCAGACGTATACATTTTTCACAACGCTGACGCCATGATTCCATGGCAGCGGCGAAGGCTTCTTTAGGAGTCTGTTTTGACCACTGGAAAATCGCTGAGGCAATAGCAGCACGGCTGGTGAATGTGCGGCCACGTAGAGTGTCTTTCATTGTTGGAAAAAGCCAAAAGTCACTAGGAGCCAGGTCAGGTGAGTAGGGAGCATGAGGAATCACTTCAAAGTTGTTATCACGAAGAAACTGTTGCGTAACGTTAGCTCGATGTGCGGGTGCATTGCCTTGGTGAAACAGCACACGCGCAGCTCTTCCCGGACGTTTTTGTTGCAGTGCAGGAAGGAATTTGTTCTTCTAGGATGCACCTGTTACCGTAGTCCCCTTTGGAACGTAATGGATAAGGATTACGCCCTCGCTGTCCCAGAACATGGACACCATCATTTTTTCAGCACTGGCGGTTACCCGAAATTTTTTTGGTGGCGGTGAATCTGTGTGCTTCCATTGAGCTGACTGGCGCTTTGTTTCTGGATTGAAAAATGGCATCCACGTCTCATCCATTGTCACAACCGACAAAAAGAAAGTCCCATTCGTGCTGTCGTTGTGCGTCAACATTGCTTGGCAACATGCCACACGGGCAGCCATGTGGTCATCCGTCAGCATTCGTGGCACCCACCTGGATGACACTTTTCGCATTTTCAGGTCGTCATGCAGGATTGTGTGCACAGAACCCACAGAAATGCCAACTCTGGAGGCGATCTGTTCAACAGTCATTCGGCGATCCCCCAAAACAATTCTCTCCACTTTCTCAATCATGTGGTCAGACCGGCTTGTGTGAGCCCGTGGTTGTTTCGGTTTGTTGTCACATGATGTTCTGCCTTCATTAAACTATCGCACCCACGAACGCACTTTCGACCCATCCGTAACTCCATCACCACATGTCTCCTTCAACTGTCGATGAATTTCAATTGGTTTCACACCACGCAAATTCATAAAACGAATGATTGCACGCTGTTCAAGTAAGGGAAACGTCGCCATTTTAAGTATTTAAAGCAGTTCTCATTCTCGCCGCTGGCGGTAAAACTCCATCTGCCGTACGGTGCTGCCATCTCTGGGATGTATTGACAATGAATGCGGCCTCATTTTAAAACAATGCGCATGTTTCTATCTCTTTCCAGTCCGGAGAAAAAAAATCGGAGGCCTTAGAACTTGAACGCACCTCGTACATCATCATTCTTCCCTGAAGTTTTGTTTAAATTCGCCGAGTTTTTCTTTTATAATTTTGTATTGGGCTGTGTTACAGCCATTACTATACTGTTTGTCCTTGGTTTTATACAATTACTTACGATTCCCTGATGATGATGATGCTCTCCTTTTCACAATGACATTGTTACCTAACAAACCAATTATGGAACCGACCCCTCTAGAAGGGGAGGGGAAGGGGTAATGTGGCAACTGTGCATTTTGACACCATGGATGATATCATCGGAAATGTGGTAACAATGCAGCTTACTACTTACGTCTGTATTCCAAAGGCCCGTTTACAGTGTCTGGCAGAGGACAATTCTGGTACCTTACCACTAACATTTCTCTCCTTTTCCGTTGCATCAAACATCGTGTTTGGAAAGAACAGCTGACTGTGGGTCTCCGTATGAGCTCTAATTTATCACACTTTTCCGTTGTGTTAATTTCGTGTGATGGACGTATGAGGAAGCGATATGTTGACGTGCTCTTTTTGGAACGTATGCTCTCGAAATTTGAAGAGTAATCTACTCCACTGTGAATTACGTCTGTGTTGCAGCGATTATGAACTGAGTTTGTTGATTATCTTAGAAGCCCTCTTGTGCTTTCTAAACGAACCCACGATGAAATGCGCCCCTTTTTTTTGGTCTTGTCTCCCTTCTCGGATAATACGAGGTGTCAAGGACTCCACATTAACAATCAGTACTAATGAACTGGTCTAACGGATGTTTTATTTGTCACATCTTCTGCTAATTATTTATATTTTCTTAGAATACTCTAAATGAACCTCAGATTGCATGCGCTAATCCTAAACCTAGTTTTAAGCATCTTTCCGCGTTAGGTCGTGTCTGACATGGCGACATTAGGATGAGGTATTAATGTTGCTTGTGAATTCATTGAGTTGGTTAGCAACCTAAATTTGGCGTCCTTCTTGAGAATGAGGCTATGATAAAACAGGAATATTTAGACGCATATCTCACCATTTTCACAAGGTATTTTGACAGAAACCATGGAAAGATCAACTGCAGCACTCATATAACATATGGACACTGGAAACTATGTGGAACTACCATTTAAGTACAAGCTATCCACGTTATGTTGCTATTATACGTCCTGTTTCCTCTGAGTCTTCTGAGGCGAAGGATATGCCAGAAGAAGACAGAAGTCTATTGCGAATGAGGAAAGATTTGTAAAAGTCTATATGTACATTTTGGGATCGAATTTAGGAAATTAAGAAATTTTGCGCTACGTACATGGTATGAAGGCAGAAACTGTGCGTTTCAACTGAAATCCATGTCATCCCTCCCCTATCTACTTTCACAGAACATTCCTTCTGAAATAAATAGATAGAACTATTCCATACCTTGGTTAAACGCTATCGCAGGAACGTAGACGACTATAGGAATCCAGGACGTCTGAAATAAAGAAAGAACTTGTTTTAGCTTATCAAAATTTGTGATTATATGAGTAATGTTAGTGCAAATTATTTCTTACATACGATAGAAGTGTTGATGAAGTAATGTATATTTTGGAATGTGATCGGATTACTACAGGGATACATGATCATCATCCTATTTGCTCAAATACTAACGCCACCTTTCGAAATTGGGGCGGTTGTTTCTCCATTTTAAATCCCTTCAGTTGATCCTTCGAGACAGGATTGAGACGTATCAGTCTAACCAGCAAAAAAGAATCTCTGGTGATACCAGGTATCAAAAACACTCCTCCGAGAACGTACTCAGACAGTCTGATCCTCATAGAGGCGAACTAGAAAGACAAAGCAGGTTCGTTAAACGCAGTTCTATGGATAGCAGAGATACTTTTAATAGTAAGGACAATTGTTATTGTAATTACAGGTCAACTAACTTCTCTTACTACACTAAACAGAATACACAAAACAAACCGAAATAGTAATGAATTTTCATTAGAGGAGACTGATATAAAAATTTTGGTACCTTCATTTGACTGAATAAAGAGTGTACGACGTGGATAATGGTTGAAACTGTAGTATTACACTTCATGATGATGATGTTAGATGTGGGGTGCTCAACAGCGTGGTCATCAGCGCCCTCAGGAGGCTCGTTGTGATGACTGGAAGAGGGAGAGGGGGGGGGGGGGATGGCTGTCCCCACAGGCAGAGTTGCTTCTAATGCATTAACATCTTTCTTTGTGAACGTGTGGGCATGTGTGTGCGTACGTGCGTGAGTGTGTGTCAGTGTCATGACTGCTTTGATGCAAATTGGTTCAAATGGCTCTGAGCACTATGGGACTTAACATCTGTGGTCATCAGTCCCCTAGAACTGAGAACTACTTAAACCTAACTAACCTAAGGACATCACACACATCCATGCCCGAGGCAGGATTCGAACCTGCGACCGTAGCGGTCACGCGGTTCCAGACTGAAGCGCCTAGAACCGCACGCCCACACCGGCCGGCTGCTTTGATGCAGCTCGCCACGAATTCCTCTCCTGTGACACCCTTTTCATCTTACAGTAGCGCTTTCACCCCGTGTCCTTAATTACTTATTCGATATACGCAGGTTGCCCAGAAAGTAATCACCGCATTTTTGTCTCCAACAATTCTTTATTGAACATAATCTACATCTACATTTATACTCCGCAAGCCACCCAACGGTGTCTGGCGGAGGGCACTTTACGTGCCACTGTCATTACCTCCCTTTTCTGTTCCAGTCGCGTATGGTTCGCGGGAAGAACGACTGTCTGAAAGCCTCCGTGCGCGCTCGAATCTCTCTAATTTTACATTCGTGATCTCCTCGGGAGGTGTAAGTAGGGGGAAGCAATATATTCGATACCTCATCCAGAAACGCACCCTCTCGAAACCTGGCGAGCAAGCTACACCGCGATGGAGAGCGCCTGTCTTGCAGAGTCTGCCACTTGAGTTTGCTAAACATCTCCGTAACGCTATCACGCCTACCAAATAACCCTGTGACGAAACGCGCCGCTCTTCTTTGGATCTTCTCTATCTCTTCCGTCAATCCGATCTGGTACGGATCCCACACTGATGAGCAATACTCAAGTATAGGTCGAACGAGTGTTTTGTAAGCCACATCCTTTGTTGATGGACTACATTTTCTAAGGACTCTCCCAATGAATCTCACCCTGGTACCCGCCTTACCAACAATTAATTTTATATGATCATTCCACTTCAAATCGTTCCGCACGCATACTCCCAGATATTTTAGAGAAGTAACTGCTACCAGTGTTTGTTCTGCTATCATGTAATCATACAATAAAGGATCATTCTGTCTATGTATTCGCAATACATTACATTACATTTCATAATGAGAAGGACACAAACAAAAGAATGGTGTTTTATCCACAGACTCTATTTTCCACGTATTCTCCATCCCATTCTAACACCTACCTCCTTACAGCGCGAAATAAGGGCGTGCATGCCCTGTCGGTACCAATCCTTGTCTTGGTGGCGGAACCAGTGCTTCATTGTGTGAATCACCTCCTCATCGTCCTCAAAATGTCTTCCACGAATTGCACAAACACTTGAAAGTCCTGGGGGATTACGCCAGGGTTGTGGGGTGGATGGGGTAACAATGTCCAACCCTGTTTTGCAATGTGTTCAGGAGTCCTCAGACTTGTGTGGGGCCAAGTGTTATCGTGTTGCAGCAAAACATCTCCTGAGTTGCTGTGGCACCGAAGTCGCTGGAAGCGTCTTGAGTTTTGTTAATTTGTTGATATATGCTTCTGAATTAATGGTACCACCTCTCGGAACCACATCAATGATAATCACACCTTCGCAGTCCCAGAACACGGTGACCTTACTGGCGGAAGCAGTTGCTTTGAATTTTTTCTTCTGTGGGGAGTGGGAATGGCACCATTTCATCGACTGTCGTTTTGTTTCCAGCTCAAAATGCTGAACCCTGGTTTCATCACCTGTCACAATCTGTGCGATTTGTGATCTACCGTTAGACACTGCAGGACCCATCTTGCACACACTTTTCAATACCGAGGAGTGCAGATAATTGCATCCACACTGACTTTGCTGATTGACAGATGCAGGGCCAACTGCCGAATTGTAATGCGTCTGTCCTCGCGAATGATAACGTTAGCTCGCTGCAACATGTCAGGTATGACAGCCGCAGATGGTCTCCCGCTTCACCGATCCGCCTTCTGATGACCTCACCCTCCGTGCTCAGCAACTAACTGCACTTCTAAACGGTTCACTATCGGACTTAACATCTGAGATCATCAGTCCCCTAGAACTTAGAACAAACCTAATTAACCTAAGGACATCATACACATCCATGCCCGAGGCAGGATTCTAACCTGCGACAATAGCGGTAGCGAGCTTCCAGACTGAAGCGCCTAGAACCGCTCCGGCACAACCGCCGGCAAACTGTAATTCTTTCGACAGCAGATTCTCCATAGATTTTGCACAAGCGGTTATGAATATTCCCCACAGTTTCATTCTCTGCAGTGAGAAATTCTATGACGGTACGTTGCTTGTAACGTACATCACCTAGGGACGCCATTTTGAAACTGTCCTGCAGCTACGCTATCTGTCGGAAGTTAAGAGAACTTGGCGGGCCCACTCAGGATTTAGGTTTTCCGTGATTTCCCTAAATCGCTCCAGGTAAATGCAGGGATGGTTCCTTTCAAAGGGCACGGCCGACTTCCTTCCCCGTCCGTCTCTAATCCGATGAGACCGATGAATTCGCTGTCTGGTCTCCTCCCCCAAAACAACCGAACTTATCTCTATTTCTCCCTTCCTCCTTTCTGTTAAAAAATAAAAAATCGAAATGGAAACTGCTTAAAGAAAGCATGCAACCAAAAGGCGACGTTTCAAATCTCGAATGTACATTCTATAATTGTAGGATGGACAGTAACTAGTTGTTTGTCTTTTAAAATATAGAGTGCACCTCACTATAAAACCTTACCAGATGATTGTAGAGTACAACTGGTCGTCGCTGATAGAAAAATTCGTACAAATTTTTAGTTTTCTGAACATAGGTGATTAAAATCTTGTGAGTGTTCAATACTAGATTGGCAATGATCGTTAATAATTCATATTCTCATCCTGCAGTGTTTCACACTACAGCTAAACTCTCACAAACCCTGCAGACTTGCGATCGGGGCTTTGATGCCACCCAATAACTCTCATTTACTCGTGAAGGAAGACAGATATCAGTGTCACTACCATTTCAAACACTCTTTTGTACTTTTAGCTGTATTTCATTAACAGCTATGTATCGAACTGTAAGTTACACAGAATCAGACTTTCTCAATATAATATTCGTATATCGAGTGCACGTGCTTGAGAAATAGCGATATTCCACAAAGGAATTATGAAAAGGTCAATGGTTTATTAAGAAGCAAAAATGCTACACTACCATCCGTACAAAAATCAGTTTCTTTAAACATACACATTCTGTAAAACCGACTGAGGAACGTTTCAGAACTAAACAATCATGCGAAATGAAAAGCAGGCGTTTTATTTTTTTACAAAGAAAGTAAAGTTTCAAGATAAGCATAAAATGATGTGGCTTAGTCTTGTGTAACGTAAACAGCTTTTACAATGTGAAAATCGTAGAAGCGTATTTCACCCCTCCTCTCCGTCACGGCCCAGTATGCTCCGGACGGCAGCTTGGCCGCCTAGGCGAAGACCAGGCCAGTACATCCCAGACCTGCCCTTCCCGCCGTAGAGTGTAAATCGAAGCCTACCTCTCACTCTGTGTGGTTTTTTAGTTCCGTTACGCTTCTCAGTTGATATATAAGAAATTATATTCTTAAAAAATCTGATTTTTGTACTTGCGATAGTGTATCATCTTAACTTCTTATTAATCCAATGATTTTTTCATAATTCTCAACAGTCATTGTGAAATCAAGCTATTTGTCAAGAATGTGCACTTCAAATACAAATCTTGTATTGAAAAAGTCTGACAGGATGTGGCATACTGTTCGGCACGTTTTATACTATAAATCATTGCGAGTGAAATATAGCTAAAAATACAAAAGAGATTTGGAAAGGATAGCAACACGTAATTTTGTCTCTGTTCACAAGTAATTGTGAGTTATTGAGAGGATTCAATCCTGCGATCACAACCCCACAACGTTGGTGTGGGTTTCTCATAGTGTGAAACACTGCAGGAAAGAAAAACTGATTACTAGCGGTCGACGCAGGCCTAGTATCGGTCCCTCATCATCCATGTTTAGAAGACTCCAAAAATATACGGATATCTCTCTCGGCGATGATCGACTACACTGGTCAATCATTTGGTACTTTTTTACAACGGGTCACACTTAATATGACAAAAAACAAGAAATTATTTATTGCCCACATTTTACAATTTGTGGAATCTACATTTTGTATTTGGAACTGGAAAGAAGGATAAACTAATCCAAGATGAAACTTTGCTGTTAACGGATTGGAGCCATGCGCGGCTCGTGTTCGTGCCGTTTATTGCTTGACATCTTGTCTTTGCGGTACTGCCGTCCGGTTTCTTATTCGATTTACTGGCGTCACTAAGTTGCTGGCCTGCCTGCCCATGAGTGGCAGCAGCAGCGCTATCGATAAGAGCACTGTCGTACTATCTTTGGGGCGACCGCGAGTATTCCCGGGTCGTGGTGTGCTGTGAGTTCAGTCGCGATGGAGCTCCAGTAAGATCTGCACAGCCAGTAGTTGCCCGACCGCTGGGGACACATATGCACTGTCCGACGGAAGGAGACTTGAGTAGGGTCCACCGTTGGTTGGTCGTTCGGTTGGCCGTCTCATCGGGCGACGTGTATTTGGTCTTCCGATCGCTTCTGGGCCCCTTCAATTGATCATCTTGCGGGACTTTGGTCGGTTCCTTCCTCGTGCAGAGGTGTCGGGTGGTCAATGGGCCGGTGTTCCCTCTGCATGGTTGGGTACGAGCTAGTGTCTCCGGAACGTGGTCCGTCCGAAGGGAGTCTCGACGGAGCAGCAGTGACGTGCGGACAGCGAAGACTCGCCCGATCGTTGCCGACACACATGATTTGAGTGTGAACGACATGGGTTGGTCGTTCGGTCGGACGCCTCACCGGACGACGTGTATTTGATCGCCGTCCGCTTCTGGGTTCTCTGTGTGTGTCTACTTGGGATTCGTCCTTGTTGTTCCACAGTGACTGGTTTTAGTATTGTTCGAGTTGTTTGTGGAAGTGTTTTCGCGGAACGGTGTGTGGCTAGTGTGGTTT
This sequence comes from Schistocerca piceifrons, assembly GCF_021461385.2. Classification (NCBI taxonomy): domain Eukaryota; kingdom Metazoa; phylum Arthropoda; class Insecta; order Orthoptera; family Acrididae; genus Schistocerca; species Schistocerca piceifrons. The sequence goes on along the minus strand of NC_060143.1, from coordinate 321,870,442 downwards.
GACTGAGCAGTCATTTGAATGTTGTTTGTGTGCTAGTCGGTTGGTTGGGAGGCGCGGGGTCAGACCGAGGCTGTTGGCGGCGTGCAGGCGTGGTCGGATTTGTGAGGCGCTAGCTGCGAGAGTTACAAAGTTCGTCGCCCACCGAATCTGGACACTGAAATTGAGTGATCAGTTAACCTGTTATGAAACCTCAACAGCTGTGACATCTCTTCGTTCATTGCCGGTTGTTGCTTTCTGGGCCGCTCCCACATGCAGCAACGTATGATGTGTTGAAGTCGGCGAAATTTCGCAGCCATCTTCCTGTATGGTGTTTAACTGTTGAATTGGTTGATACTTATTAGTGAAATGCACCAGCGGTATCTTCTGCCTTGTGGTCGTTAACGTTCCAGTTACCTGCCCTGGTCGTTAGCGTAGTTTTCCGGCAGTGTGTTTTCCTCTCCGTGTTGTGCTGTCCGGCACGGCGAGTTGTTCGAAAGTCTTTGGTGTTGTTCATATTTTTGAGTGGTTATTGTGTCTTGACTGTGTTTAGACGCCAATTTTCAAGACATAGTGCTCCTGGTATCTTCGTCCCCACTGATTTTTCCGTTGCCGTGCTCTTATTTTTCCGTTGCCGTGCTGTTGGTCGGGCAGAAGGGAATTGATTAGGTTGTTGGTCGGTCCTTCAGTCGTCCCTGGGTCGGGTTGCCATCCGATTATTTAGTATTAAGCTTGGCTGCCCGTCTCACCTAAACTTATGTTAGAGTTACCTTCTCAGGCCGACCCTTGGAGCACTTGTGAGCACCACTGTCCTGTTGTTTTGGATTGTGATTTTCTTTTAGTGTCAGGCACTGTGCGAGGCCTTCAGCCGTCTATTAATTTAGTTTGTTTTAATGTTAACATAAGGCCTTCAGCCGTCTTAAATTAAAATTTGAAAACTCACCTTTTTTAAAACATTGAAAATATTTTTCTCTATCTGAAATTCTTGTTATCCAGGCCTTAAGCCTTCAGCTCTTCTATCTCCAGCGTGTGGCCTTTAGCCGAGTTTTTTATGTAAAATTTTGTAACTAAGGCCTTCAGCCGTATGTATTCCTTAATGCAATTTTAATAACTTGTTTTCGGGCCTTGTGTTTCTGAATGCTTTTAAGGGCATGTGTGAGTAAGTGCTTTAGGAAAATACAGTTTGTATGTTTTGTGCAACTGACAGTAACTGATTTTGGCCCCTTTCCACAAATATTACGTGATCCGCTCTGTCCTGCGAAACCAGATTTCAGGACTGTAATAGAAACTTGCAACATTATACTTAATAGCTTTCTAACTGGAGACACAAACGGCGGATGGCAAGCAGTAGAATTGTATTTATGGATTTATAGATTGTGGTGTGAAGGATATTCACCGGCCCAGCGGCTGGGCTGTATGCACAAGGCGGAGGGGTGGGGGGTCCCAGTTCGATTCCGGGCAGGCAGTGTCGGCCATATCGCGCCAGGCATCATGCAAGCGCGACCTGCGGGCCACGTGTAGGCCGATGTTCAGCCTGTCAGCCTGTCTCTGTTTTACTGGGGACTTTTTTTTTTTAATGGTTCAAATAGCTCTGAGCACTATGGGACTTAACATCTGAGGTCATCAGTCCCCTAGAACTTAGAACTACTTAAACCTAACTAACCTAAGGACATCACACACATCCACGCCCGAGGCAAGATTCAAACCTGCGATCGTAGCGGTCGCGCGGTTCCAGACTGAAACGCCTAGAACCGCTCGGCCACAACGGCCGGCCTGGGGACTTTCTCTGAAGTACTCGGTACACCGCAACATTTCGTTTAACACTGCGGTGCGGCACCTTTTGTTCGGCACTTTCTTCAGTTCCGCAGAATTGTGGTGTCAGCGCTGACAGTGGAATAATGCCTGCCACTTCAGAAAATTTGCTATTCGTACCACCAATTTCATCACGTACTCCATGTCTCTAAAAGTAGCACGAAGTGCTTCTCGATGTACAGAACACTTAATCCCGTCTGTGGATCATTGTTATTCTTAGCTCTTTCACCGTCAATTAAGTTCTTAAATCCTTCCTGCATGGTGTTGTAATGCCGTTTGATAACAGATTTGTTACCCGTCAACAAGACGATAGTATATCGCATAATAAGTGTTGAGAATTCCTATCCTTCTCTTCTGGCTTCCCCATCTATTTTAAAAGCTTGTGACGATAGATCGCCAGACTGGTTCTTCTTCTGCATGCAGATACTCTTTCTTCAAAAAAAAAAAAAAAAAATGGTTCAAATGGCTCTGAGCACTATGGGACTTAACAGCTGTGGTCATCAGTCCCCTAGAACTTAGAACTACTTAAACCTAACTAACCTAAGGACATCACACACACCCATGCCCGAGGCAGGATTCGAACCTGCGACCGTAGCAATCGCGCGGCTCCGGACTGAGCGCCTAGAACCGCTAGACCACCGCGGCCGGCTTTCTTCACTGACACCCATTACTGAGCCACGGAAGAAGAAGCATGCTTGTGGAGTGATGCTAGATTTGAAGGTAGCCAGTTGGAGACCTGATATTGAATACATTTTCGTCGCCAGCAATTGACAGCAGGCGGGAGGATGTTGTGTTAGATTGTTATTGATCACCATATTTCGCACTAAAGTCTTGCGTTAAGTATCAAATACCTCCACAGGGTAGTCAAGTGCCATTGTTAATGATAACCCGCGTGTCGGATGGGACGTTAAGCTCGGCAGCCTCATTTGCGTTATTCTAGAACCGTCATCTATAAAATTAAAGCAATAACAGCCCTCGGTCGGAAAAATGAAGTCTTTTTGACCTAGGTTCCGGCCGCTACTAAGAGTGCCTTCATCAGAAATAAAACGTTTAAACTGGCCTATAACATAAGTACAAGAAGAAGCATGCTTGTGGAGTGATGCTAGAAGCTGATCACGATATCAACATTTTGCACACTGAGAAGAAAGGGCATAGATTAGATGTTCTCGAAGAATTAGAAATTTTTAAGCTTCTCGAAACGATGGTCTCATTCTTAATGAGCAGCTACAATTACGTAATAGAAGCTTATTAAGCGGTATAAAGCCATTACTTGATATTTGATTTCGTGTTCCCTCGTGCAGTTACCGAAATATTTTTTCTATCTAAGTCGATTCATAATTTTTTGTTCATTAAATGATTTATATTAACTACATTTCATGTTATACTGTTTTTCTAGTCGCTGAGTTATTCAGCTCCCTTTTTAATTCTGTAATAGCGTTTTCAGCCTTTAAACTGTTTCTTCTAAGTTCGTATGTAGACAAATTGTTACCAACGAGACTGAGAGCATCAGGAGACCTGCTCTTCGTGTTTATGTGAGACAGTCCATATCCGTCACTGTACTTCATCTGCTATGGTCAAGTAGAACGACATTTAGAAGAGCTTGTCTAAAGAAACTAGTTTGGATTAGTGTGTTCTGTACTGTATGGTGATAGACCCCCACAAAACTTTTTGTTTGTAAATTTGTGTAACATTTTCCAGATTTTATTTTTCCACCGAAATGTTCTCGAAACACGTTAATGGGAAACTATCATTCAGGTCGATGGTGCGCGCCAGGAACACTGAGGCTGCTCAGATTGCCGCGGTCATCTGTTTTAACACCGAAGAATCTCCCGTTGTATGGATACGTTAGCTATGTAGCACACGCTCTCACTTTGGGACATTAACTGACCGATTTTGATAAACAGCAACTTAGGTGTAGAGGAACGGATGAGGTGCCTGTGGTATGAAATCGTCTACGTTCTACACATTTTCAGTGATACCAAGAGTGCTTATGTGCAATATTTAAAAATCTATATGAACAGTATCAGTGTTCTGATGGCGAAAAAAAGCTAAATACACAGAAAAGTATTGCTTTCCAAAATAGTAACAGCGAACTTGTGAAGGTTGTTATCGTGGACAGTGTATCTTCTATGGACAATAGTAAATCAGCTTTATTTTTGCATAATACTTTTTAAACAAGACTATTTTATCAGTTTTCTGCATGGTGTACTTATAGATTATGCAGCACGTGTTACTAGAAAGGAAATCTGTACTCACCACACCAACCATAAAGAAGAAAGAGCCCAGCAGTCTCACACTCTTGCCAAACCGCATCTCCAAATACTGAGGAAGAAAAAAACGAGTGTGCTAGAGAAATACTGAGTTAATTGATTTATTAGAGAGAAATTTTATCAAATAAGTAAGGAGTCCTTAGATTATTATCAAGTTGGGTGAAACGGGTGAGGTTTAATATTTTTCTTGCTGTATTAACGGTGGCGATTTTATTTTTCGGCTACCCACAAGCGTGCCATGTGTTGTGTCTAACTTGCAACAAAGCAATAGAAAGAAATAAGAAAACACTACACCTTGCCAGTACATACACGCTTCTATTAAATTTTGTTCAGCAGGCTGTGGATAATGACGTGGGGTTGTAATTACAAATCCTCTTCATGACGAAAAAACAATTTTGAACGAAAATACCAATTCTTATTCGTAACAATCCAATACACAGTTGTCAGAATCCTAACTCCCTATCAGTTGAAGAATGAAAATCTCTGAAGTTTCTAAGACGTTTGCTCGCTGTGAAACGCTAACGATTGTAAGTATCCGAATTTGTTGGTACTGAGACGCGGTTTTTATAGCACGGAACGGAATCCATGCGAGATGTTGCGAGTTGCACGCATGCGGTGTCAGTCACAATTATTTAAAATCCCGACTCGATGTGCCTGTAGAAAATTCGAAGTCAAGCACACCGACGAAAGTTTAAATTTTTCAGCGTAGTTCGCACAGAAAAACTGAATGCACTGTACTACTTTCCAAAACCAAAGTCCGAAATGCGCCATAAACTTGTAAAGTCTTTTCCTATACGTCATTGTTTGGCCTAAAAAATTTAATTCTGCACTTTTATCACTTTGTAATGTTCAAAAAATCAAGCGAGGTGTTTCGGCGTAACTGTACTGCCGCCTAAATCGACCCATAGACTGTCAATTATATCGACAGTACAGGATGTACATTAAGTCTGATAACACTTTCAATTATTTATTGCATAAGAACTAAACATAGTACAGATGTCATACATATTGCATTTTGGAGAGAAACTCTGAAAGTTCTTTTTTCAAACATTCGATATACGAACCATTGGTGACCTGGCAGACGTCAATACGGTAATCGAATTGTTGCCATATCCGTCCCAGGGTGGCATCGTCGACTGTGGCAGTTGCTTCCCGTATTCTCTCCCGGAGGTCTGCTACATCACGTGGTAGAGGCGGTACATACACCAGATCTTTAATGTGTCCCTACAGAAAAAAAGTCGCACGGAGTGACATCTGGTGATCGGGGTGATCCAACACACAAAAAGCTCGCTCCGCACCTGAACTCGCCATGTTTGCGACTAGCGCTGACTATCGGCAAATTAACAAACTACGCTGTGGCGGTATACATGAAAATTAACTTTCAGGGTTTCTCTTCAAAATGACATATGTACAATATCTGTACAATGTTTGGTTCTTGTGCAATAAATAATTGAAAGTGTTCCCAGACTTTATGTGATCCTTGTATTTCCCAGATGCGCTACAATATTGACAGTCTAGAAGTAAGATTCGCAGGCTGCGCAATAATATTAAGAACATTAAACATTTGGAAATATATTGTGCTGTCTGGAAATACTGTGCCGTCTGTGGGCAGTGTTGGTAATATTCTTGACAATCTGTTGCATACTACGCAGATCAAAGTATTTAAGTTAGGTTTGTGCATCGAAATACCGGTATATAAGTCATTGCCGGCTCTGTGGGCTGTTAAGATACTTGAGTACAAAAACAGAAGTATTAAGTATCATGAATCGTACGATTTGTTGCTCCGAAAATATAAGGAACGACCAAGAAGGAAGTTGTTTTTAAAAAAATTTAACTGATGCAAAATTATGAATAAAAGTTAATGTAGATGATTTTCTTTGTGTATACATTACTTAGCTGAATATAATTCTTTAATGCACGTATTATTGCATGACACGTTTGCATAACTATGTCTCAAATACTGTAAGGTGAATATGCATTTGTAAATTTTAAGTCTTCGAAAGAACTGCTAGCAGGAAGGTGTCGCAGCGTAATAGATAAGCGCTGACTTGATGGAACTGCGTCTCTGATCGTATTATTTTGTTGTTTGGTAATGGGGATTTGGGGTCCGCAGAGAACCCGTGGAGGTCGACAAAGTGACTATATTTTGACGCCAATGTATGGAGGGGACCCATTTACAGCTATGTATCAACTTTGGACCATCAGTACAAAAAAGGTATGATAATTTTTTTCTCATTCAACTCTAGTTCCCTCATTACGTTTTCACGATTGATCTCTGACGCTTCTTGTTCCAATTTTTCAGCCACCTTTTCTTTTCCCTTACAATAAAGTAGAACAATTATCACAGCAGCAGCATCTTATCGTCCAACAGTCCGAAGCACTGTGTTATTGCACAATATTACTGATCAGTCTAGGGAGACAATATTGCACAGTATTATTGTCGAACATAATGACCGTCCGGAGGCCAGTTTATTCTCCAAGGCGAGGCACAATCTGAACGGTCCGCGACCCATGTCGTTAAATAACGGGAACAGTAAAGTCTCATTCCTTAGATCTGAGCGAAAATGAGGGTTTACAAGACGTCAGGAGTATTGTGATTTGGTGTTGAGATTCTGATTGCGGTGTCGAGGGATTGAGGAACTTTAGAAGTCAAATGACGGTCCAGTACGATCCTGGGAATTTGTTTCGGGGATCTCGAGGGAATTGTCCACTTTACAATAGTGAAGAAGCCTGTAATATTCAACAACCAAAACACACTACACTAAGTAATGCAATGTTCTTCAGAGGTGCAAAATTACTGCGATATGTTTACCGCCGCTGCTGTAACACCTCAGTGTAGCGTCTGTGTGCTGCTCTACCATTGGATTCAGTGAACTCCTACACAAAAAGTGTATCGGCCTACTATTCATCAGTAAACTAATCAGGTAGTAATACCGTCGAAATCTGTACCTTTGTGCACTATTTTCAGTGCAATACAGATACAAAGCTAATTGGGGCAAGAAACCAAGTGCAAGTATAACCTGATGTAAACTGTACTTTGTGACACATGGGCTTCCAGCTACTGGCTACATGTGGTAATATTTATGTCCGCTTGTCACATATTTCTCCTGACGGTACATCCAAAACTGTTCATAGTCATCATTAATGACAAGATGTGCTACACTTGTAAAACTTTTTATTTACTAGAGGATAAGCACAAGTCGGTTTCGGGACTTGTGTCCCATTTTCAGGTACATCTGCAAAGCTATAAGTAAATAAAACTCCGTCCGAACAGGCCATGAAGGCCCAACGGTACCGACCGGCCGCTGTGTCATCCTTAGCCCACAGGCATCACTGGATGCGGATACAGAGGGGCATGTGGTCAGCACACCGCTCTCCCGGCCGTTGTCAGTTTTCGTGACCGGAAGCGCTACGTCTCAGTCAAGTAGTTCCTCAGTTTGTGTCACAAGGGTTGAGTGCAGCCCGCTTGCCAACAGCACTGGACAGACCGGATGGTCACTCATCCAAGTGCTAGCCCAGCCCGACAGCGCTTAACTTCGGTGATCTGACGGGAACCGGTGTTACCATTTCGGCGAGGCCGTTGGCTAGTAGTAAATAAAGTGAGCATTAAAAAAAAACTAAAACCGAAGTTATACTAAAATTTAAAAGAACAAACCCCCTATATGTATATAAAATGTGAGTCCATATAATTCGAATAACAGAAGTTAAATTAAGTTGAAATAGTGCATAAAACAAGAAATCCTCTCAATTCCGAGGACTGCCAAACAGTCTCTCGCAGAGAAGGATTCCAAATTAAAAGAGCAGAACCGTCACAAATAAAATCAAAATGTAAACTATTATACGATCCAAGATACCATATCCCCATTCCAGAACTTACGAAGATCCTGACTTGAGGGAGCGTCAAACATGGATCCGCATCAAGTTATACAGGTGGTCTTTCAATGAACAAAATAACATTACGATAACAGTCTCTTCCACCAGTATGTAAGAACTAAAAATTTTCCCATTCAACAGTTAACGAAAACACACCGAGGAAGGCCATTTGCAACAGTGGCCGAAACGTCTGAGAATTTTACACATTGACGATGCGGTCAGAAGCCAAGTAGAATTTTATTAACTGTGAAACGACTGCGGAAGCCTACGCTTGAATTGTTTTAAATATTTGGGTCAACTTTCTTTGTTATTTGGCTTCGCACGAGCGGTAACGTTCGTGTTGAGACACGTTGAGAGGCTGACTTGAACTGTAGTGTCACTGTGTCACCAATGATGGGAACAAAGAAAAAATGTCATGAAATGACTTAAGCTGCGGTGTCCTGTGACGTACCTCGTAGGCGGAAGTTATGCCCAGGTCGTGGAAGACGGGCAGGAAGGCGAAGGCGCTCACCACTCCACTGAGTAGCACCGCCAGGCAGATGTAGCTGTACTGGACGCCGTACAGGTAGGACTCCGTGGCCATTCCCAGCAGCGTGATGCCCGAGATGAAGCTACCAAGGGGAACCAGGTTAGTCTAAACCTCACATGCTGCTATTCAACTTTATTTTTTTATTTAATTTATTTAATCTAAGAAGGGCCATATGGTTCTTTCTTACATCAGACCAGCTGTAGTGTCGCAAGTTGTTCCAAGCGAATGTTTGTTTTAGCATAGCTTGCTGTATGTAACTTCGGGGACTGACATCTAGCGGCCTACCCGGGAGACACACGTGCATCTGTCACTGCCTGCCATGGGAAAGCTATTCAGTGTCTCTTACTTAACGCGTACCAGATATAAGACTCTAAATAAAGGATAGTAGCTTTTATTTATTTATTTAATCACTTTCAAAATTTGTATACTGCACTTTGTTATTAATAGAAAGGTGGTGTGAAAATCTCAGCTTTTTATTGGGCATATTTTCGGAGATAAAGAAAAATTTAAAGTTAGAAAAACTACACTTAAGAAAGGAAATTAACCCGGAAACATTTATGACTTGTTTCTGGTTGTCAACTGAAATACTCCCCTGAAGTACCATAGCACAGAATTATTTAACTGAAATTTAATTTAAAAATTTCAAATACCTTAAATTTTCTAAGTATGAAATCTAGAAGAAGTTCAGAAGGAACTATTAAAATCAATATTTATTTTATTATGTGTTATGTCAGCCTGTGAGTAAATGAGAGTGTGCATGTGGGGCATTCGTCAAATTTCAATATTGCATTATATACCGTCTTAAGTTGGTTGGTTGGTTTGTGGGATTGAAGGGACGAGACTACTAGGGCCATCAGTCCCTCCATCTTAAGTAACGTGCAAGAGTTACACATGCCTGTCGCGGAAAAATTATCCTAGGGGATTTACCCACTTTGCTGATGATGTATGTCTAGGTGTGTTTGCTGTTTTAACAGAGCAGCCATAAAACCAGCTGGAGTAAAATCTGTATCTAAAAAATATTTCCAGAATTACTGTCTTTTCGTTTTCGTTTATTAAACATTATTATAATATTTGCATGTCAGACTGACGCAAATGCGTCTGTGTATAAGGCTTGGTGCAGGCCAGTTTTGGCGTGAGTTTGATCATCAGCGAGCATTCTGATTGGCAGTCAGTATGGTCAGCCAATCAGAATTGAAACGGTTCCCACTCGTTACCTGATAATTATACCGGGAGAGAGGCTGGAAGAAGGATGTCGCTTGCTACCTTTGAACGCGGACAGTCATGTTACTAGTGCCAGTAAAAATAATGTTTAAGATGAAGAATTACTTAGTGTTTGAGTTATTGGTGAGCTAAGTCGATAGCAGTTGTTGTTGAGGACTGCTTGGCGAAATTTCAGAGGTTTTGACTAAACTTGACTTGGACAGATATTCGCGTGTGAAATATTGGCCTCCATGGAATCTACGTGCAGCATTTTTGGCGAGTAGCTTAGTTTTCAGAAATCCACAAGAAGGACCGAATGTAATAACTCATATTAGTGGTGAAATTAATGACTGTGAAAACGTTGTTTAATTTTGGGTCGGATTTGGACAGATTTCTGACTGCTGTGCATATGAAATGTGTGTATGAATCGTGAACTGGAAGTAAATAGCCAATAGTTTAAATGTGGACTGAACAGTACCTTTTCTTTGGTTATCAGGGACAAAATAAACATTATGGTGTGGATATTTCGGACATTATTTTTCAGAAGCCAATCCATTTTCTTACTCCCCGATAAAACTGGATGACAGTATTTATACAGAACTTTTTTTCATAACTAGAGTTGCGTGGCCCCAGTAATTGTAGATATTAGGTGGTGTTTTTATCAACGCTGCTTTTACATCAACTTGTAAGTATCTACGTTGCCGAGTGAAGGGACATTGAGCAGACGCCGTTCTGAGGTTGGTGAGTTTTAATTTTCAGCCTGCACAGTGACAACGACGGATAGATACGAGAAATTAAAGCCCGACCCACCGTACAGGGACTGACACATGCAGTACCGTTTTACATCAAACTTCCGAAGAAATAGCAAGTTTAATATGACAAATAGAATTAAAGTCATTTGAATGATTGAAGTGGCAAAGAGAGAAAATAATACTGTCGATGCACTAATAAAGTTAATGCTGTGTAAATTGAGGATAGATAGGGAGAAAGGAAGGGACTGCTGACATCAGCTGCATCGGGATTATATGCAGAATTAGCGACGAGGAGTAAAATTGTGTGCCGGATCGAGATTCGTGCCTAGTCTCCTGTTTAATAGTTAGCTGAGTTAACCACTGCTTCATCGAGGCACAGTGTTTATCGCAGTTGCGCGGACTATCTCGGCCGACCCACGTTTCCACATAGCGCCAACTATCCACAGTCCCCGTCCATGCCCTCTATGCTTGCTATTTTGAGATGTCCGGAAGAACAGACATCACGCATTCATGTAGTTCGTATAAAGTTAATGCTGGTTGCACTTGTACTACTGCAGATGCTGCCACCAATAGTGTTAATAGTACCAACAATAACAAAGACAATAGTAACTTTACTGACAGTAGCAGGTGTAAAAAGAATTTATAGATGTTTAAGATAGATGTTTTCCGATATAGTGAGTTCCGGGGAAAGGAAATTCAAAGAGACAGCACCACCTAAGAATACGGGGGAAGGGGGAAGATCTGCATAACGAGCGCGTCCGGGGACAATGATAACCCTTAGTATTGCTTCAGCAGATATGTCAGTCTTCTGAAGCTGATGATATTATTCCAAGTTGTGTTCCTGATACTGAGGACATATTCAACCCTAATGTAAACAAACGCCGCCTGCTCAGCACGAACAGTCATTGGTTGTCAGGCATTGTACATCTATTCCACATGCTGTGATGCAACTAGAGATAGGCCATAGTTATGCATCAGTTCTTTCGTTGATTCGATGCGAATCGGTCGACAGCCTTCATGTAATTAATAAACTTGTTTTTTTCCGCTCATGGATGTCAAATAATTTATTAACAAAATGGTTCAAATGGCTCTGAGCACTATGGGACGTAACATCTGACGTCATCAGTCCCCTAAAACTTAGAACTACTTAAACCTAACTAACCTAAGGACATCACACACATCCATGCCCGAGGCAGGACTAGAACCAGCGAACGTAGCGTCGCGCGGTTCCAGACTGAAGCCTCTCTAACCGCTCGGCCACACCGGCCGGCTAATTTATTAACTATTGACTCTTGTTTGTCCGTTTGGTGCTGGAGAGCCGCTCGGTCTAGGGCGCTGTGCCACGGTTCGCGCGGCCGCTCCCTCGGAGGTTCGAGTCCTCCCTCGGGTATGGGTGTGTGTGGTCCTTAGCGTAAGTTAGTTTAAGTTAGATTAAGTAGTGTGTAAGCCTACAGACCGATGGCTTCAGCAATTTGGTCCGATAGAAACATACTGCAAATTTCCAATCCACAAATGTTGATTTTAAACTAGTTTCCTGATGAGCTAGAGACTTCAAATTTTAAACACAGCTCTGAAGTAGATGACAATGGAATATTATCTTGCTTTCTTGTAGATCTGTTCTGAGGGGTTAGGGGTGAGACAAAGTTCGTTAATGTCAGACATCTCAGCTGCTCTGCAGGATCAGTGAGCTGTGCAGACAGAACTGGAGTTTGTTCCAGGTAGTATGTGAGTGGATGGAGACAGCTGAGCAGACAGGGGGAGGGGGGAGAAGATATGAACGCAGAGAAGGGGAGGAGGAGATGCGTGCAATATATGTGAATACACGGACACAGGCGCAAGTCTACGTAAAAAGGTAGTGTACACGTATATAATTATTGAAATAAAAATATAACCTCATTAAAATATTTGAAATCGTTTGAGAAATTAGACATTAATAAGACTAAAAAGCAGAAAATAACTATTTATAAATAATTTTTTTTAACATAAAATGTTTTGGAATGAGACTAAATTTCTCTTAGCCCCATACAGATTCCTAAAGCCATAAATATATCACTGAAAATTTGTGCTTGCGAGTTTTTTTTTATAGATCTGACAATACTTCTAATATTTATAATGTGAAACGTGCACAAGGAATAGATAAAGTTAGGATGTGACCTATTCGCGCATCGGTTTCTCTGGAGTATCTGTTTGGGGTTGGATCTTTATAAGGCCAGGGGCAAATATTATATACATTTTAGTCCGATTTAAAAACGTGTTGAATTAAAAATTTATTTTTATCTGCATAATTATTTCTCATTTATTTGCAATTTCGAATATTACTCCTCATCTTTAGGCAGCTGGGAGCATACCACAAATCAGCCCATATGTCAGTTCACAAAAATTAGCGTTTGTTCTATATAAAATACAAAATCTGTGTGTAAGCTATATTTCAGTCTCAAATACATGTATCTATGCTGCCGCTGGTGATTATTCGAGTATCTTATGATATATGAATATAAGAAGTTGTGGGTATTTGCGGTTGAGACAAGTAGTGCTGGCGTGCAATTTTTTGCATTTTACACACAACAAACGCTTGTTTTTGTGAACTATCACATGAATTAATTTGTTGTATGTTTTCAGTTGCCTGAAAAAGTAATATTCGAAGCCGTAGTCGCAATAAACAAAAAATAAATTATTTAACACCTATAAGCAGAAATAAACAGGTTTAATGGTAATGATTCTAGTATGAATGACGTAATCAGGCACAATAAGACATTCGAAGTCATCGGTATTTTCTCGGCCAGCATTTTAAATGTTTAATTCGTGTAGTGCTTTTTTCAAGTCTCAACGGACAGTCGATTTCTCTGTCCCGCGAGTTGTGCTCTTGTGGTACTTTCATTTGCGTGCACTGTGAAAACATGTGAAGTTCTTCGAGTTCTGCAGTGAATCATAGGCGCTGAAGGTTAAAAATAGGTGAGCGGCAGATTTTGCTTAGTGCCTTAGTGCCTAGTTTATAGAAATAATCCGTCGCTGCCGATACAGCAGTTTTCAGAAATCACAGCTGTGTTTTTAGCAGAGTCGAGTGTATTAGGTGCATACAAAGAAAAGCAGAGCAAAGCTAAACTGTCTAGTCCTGGTAAGACGAGAATCTCTTTCCAAGCATTTATCCCGACTTGCGGGTTCTGCTTTATAAGTACCGATTTGGCATGGATGCCCTTCCTGCCAACACCCCATAACCCCTGGGACGGAAACAGTGAACGCAAGCGTCTAGTGTAAATCATGTAATAGTGCGAATGTGTTTCGAATGTCTGTGAGTCGTGTAACTGAGGTGGGACGTGGGGACCAGCCCGGTCTTCACCTAGTACGATGTGGAAAACCGCCTAAAAACCACATCGAGGCTGGCCAGCACACTAGCCCTCGTCGTTAATCCGCTGGGAGAATTCGATCCGGGGCCAGCGCGCCTACCCGAGTCCAGGAAGCAGCGCGTTAGCGCTCTCAGCTACCCTGGCGGTTCCTAGCAAGACGAGAATGTGGGAATCTAAAAATATGACGGTTTTGTGCAAGACGCTGTACGGTCTAAGTTTCAGGCGTTTTTGTTCAGAACTAAAAGCCTACAATAAACAGGGTTCTTCAAGTGGTGATCTTAGAAATTGCATTAAGTGAAATTCGAAGTTATACTGTTCGCTTGCTGTACATCGTTTTTACAAGTTACATAATCAACGCCGACACGACTTCAAATTTCCTAACTGCCATCACGAAAATTTCAGCGAGCCTTCTTTCGTAACAACACAATGCACGAAGTGATTTAGGCTGCCGGCCGGAGTGGCCGAGCGGTTCTAGGCGCTACAGTCTGGAACCGCGCGACCGCTGCAGTCGCAGGTTCGAATCCTGCCTCGGGGATGGGTGTTTGTGATGTCCTTAGGTTAGTTAGGTTTAAGTAGTTCTAAGTTCTAGGGGACTGATGACCACAGCAATTAAGTCCCATAGTGCTCAGAGCCATTTGAATCATTTTTTGATTTAGGCTGTTCATTTCCTGGTGAATACATAAATGAGAGACCGTTTATACTTACAAAAATTTCTATTAGTCGTCTTTTTAACAAATAATTTGTAATGAAGTTGTAATTTTTGGTGCACAAGCAGTCAGAGCATAGCATCGCTCCGCTGGTCGAACGTCAGTTGCAAAAAGGAGACTACGAAATTATGGCTCCGTGTGCCACCTGCAGAGCATCCACTACTATTTTGGCACTACTGTGAAAATAACAGCTCTGCCTCAGCAGTTGTGAGAAGTGTTAAGCAGGTGGGAGCAGAAACACCGTCATGGCAGTTACGGAAACTGACCTGTGTATGCACCGCGAACTGAAACAGGTCGAGCATCGCCATACCAACGGCACAGCACAGCGATTTGTCTGTTCTGGGACTGGATGACCCGTTTTCTCACTTTCGAGCGACGGAATTCCCATAGCATGTATGCTTAGAAGCGGTACATCACCATAACAAATGAGCACCTCACCTGTAAACACTGAGGTGACAGGAGTCATGGGATGCCTCCTAATATCGTGTCGGACCTATGTTTTGCAAGGCGTAGTGCAGCAGCTCGATCTGGCATGGACTCAACAAATCGTTGGAAGTCCCAGGCAGAAATACGGAGCCAAGCTGCCTCTAAAGGCGTTCATAATTGCGAAAGTGTTGCCGGCGCAGAATTTTGTTCACGAACTGGTCTCTCTCTATTATGTCCCATAAATGTTCGATGGGGTTCATATGGCTAAATCATTCGCTCGAATTGTCCAGACCAATCGCGAGCAACGGTAGTGGCCTGGTGAAGTGGCGCATTGTCACCGGTAATAATTCCATCGTTGTTTGAGAAGATGAAGTCCATAAATGGCTGCAAATGGTCTCAAAGTAGTGAATGATCGGTCCAGCTGGATCAGAGGATCCAGTCCACCACCAGTTTACACAGCACTTTGTTGACAACTTGGGAGCGTGGCTTCGTGGAGCTAGAGCCGCACTCTGATCCTGCCATCAGCTTTTATAAACTAAAATACGGGTGCACCTGATCAGGCCACGGTTTTCCAGCCGTCTATGGTCCGGAATTTAAAAGAGCTTTGGAGGACTTACGCCGGCCGAAGTGGCCGCGCGGTTCTGGCGCTGCAGTCTGGAACCGCGAGACCGCTACGGTCGCAGGTTCGAATCCTGCCTCGGGCGTGGATGTGTGTTATGTCCTTTGGTTAGTTAGGTTTAAGTAGTTCTAAGTTCTAGGGGACTAATGACCTCAGCAGTTGAGTCCCATAGTGCTCAGAGCCATTTGAACCATTTTTGAGGACTTACGGTCAAATAAGGCAGAAGGGATGGATAACATTCCATCAGAATTTCTAAAATCATTGGGGGAAGTGGCAACAGAACGACTATTCACGTTGGTGTGTAGAATATATGAGTCTGGCGATATACCATCTGACTTTCGGAAAAGCATCATCCACACAATTCCGAAGACGGCAAGAGCTGACAAGTGCGAGAATTATCGCACAATCAGCTTAACAGCTCATGCATCGAAGCTGCTTACAAGAATAATATACAGAAGAATGGAAAAGAAAATTGAGAATGCGCTAGGTGACGATCAGTTTGGCTTTAGGAAAAGTAAATGGACGAGAGAGGCAATTCTGACGTTACGGCTAATAATGGAAGCAAGGCTAAAGAAAAATCAAGACACTTTCATAGGATTTGTCGAACTGGAAAAAGCGTTCGACAATATAAAATGGTGCAAGCTGTTCGAGATTCTGAAAAAAGTAGGGGTAAGCTATAGGGAGAGACGGGTCATATACATTATGTACAACAACCGAGAGGGAATAATAAGAGTAGACGATCAAGAACGAAGTGCTCGTAATAAGGCTGTAGCCGTTCGCCCCTACTCTTCAATCTGTACATCGAGGAAGCAATGATGGAAATAAAAGAAAGGTTCACGAGTGGAATTAAAATACACTCCTGGAAATTGAAATAAGAACACCGTGAATTCATTGTCCAAGGAAGGGGAAACTTTATTGACACATTCCTGGGGTCAGATACATCACATGATCACACTGACAGAACCACAGGCACATAGACACAGGCAACAGAGCATGCACAATGTCGGCACTAGTACAGTGTATATCCACCTTTCGCAGCAATGCAGGCTGCTATTCTCCCATGGAGACGATCGTAGAGATGCTGGATGTAGTCCTGTGAAACGGCTTGCCATGCCATTCCCACCTGGCGCCTCAGTTGGACCAGCGTTCGTGCTGGACGTGCAGACCGCGTGAGACGACGCTTCATCCAGTCCCAAACATGCTCAATGGGGGACAGATCCGGAGAATTTGCTGGCCAGGGTAGTTGACTTACACCTTCTAGAGCACGTTGGGTGGCACGGGATACATGCGGACGTGCATTGTCCTGTTGGAACAGCAAGTTCCCTTGCCGGTCTAGGAATGGTAGAACGATGGGTTCGATGACGGTTTGGATGTACCGTGCACTATTCAGTGTCCCCTCGACAATCACCAGTGGTGTACGGCCAGTGTAGGAGATCGCTCCCCACACCATGATGCCGGGTGTTGGCCCTGTGTGCCTCGGTCGTATGCAGTCCTGATTGTGGCGCTCACCTGCACGGCGCCAAACACGCATACGACCATCATTGGCACCAAGGCAGAAGCGACTCTCATCGCTGAAGACGACACGTCTCCATTCGTCTCTCCATTCACGCCTGTCGCGACACCACTGGAGGCGGGCTGCACGATGTTGGGGCGTGAGCGGAAGACGGCCTAACGGTGTGCGGGACCGTAGACCAGCTTCATGGAGACGGTTGCGAATGGTCCTCGCCGATACCCCAGGAGCAAAGGTGTCCCTAATTTGCTGGGAAGTGGCGGTGCGGTCCCCTACGGCACTGCGTAGGATCCTACGGTCTTGGCGTGCATCCGTGCGTCGCTGCGGTCCGGTCCCAGGTCGACGGGCACGTGCACCTTCCGCCGACCACTGGCGACAACATCGGTGTACTGTGGAGACCTCACGCCCCACGTGTTGAGCAATTCGGCGGTACGTCCACCCGGCCTCCCGCATGCCCACTATACGCCCTCGCTCAAAGTCCGTCAACTGCACATACGGTTCACGTCCACGCTGTCGCGGCATGCTACCAGTGTTAAAGACTGCGATGGAGCTCTGTATGCCACGGCAAACTGGCTGACACTGACGGCGGCGGTGCACAAATGCTGCGCAGCTAGCGCCATTCGACGGCCAACACCGCGGTTCCTGGTGTGTCCGCTGTGCCGTGCGTGTGATCATTGCTTGTACAGCCCTCTCGCAGTGTCCGGAGCAAGTATGGTGGGTCTGACACACCGGTGTCAATGTGTTCTTTTTTCCATTTCCAGGAGTGTACAAGGTGAAAGGATATCAATGATACGATTCGCTGATGACATTGCTATCCTGAGTGAAAGTGAAGAAGAATTAAATGATCTGCTAAACGGAATGAACAGTCTAATGAGTACACAGTATGGTTTGAGAGTAAATCGGAGAAAGACGAAGGTAATGAGAAGTAGTAGAAATGAGAACAGCGAGAAACTTAACATCAGGATTGATGGTCACGAAGTCAATGAAGTTAAGGAATTCTGCTACCTAGACAGTAAAATAACCAATGACGGACGGAGCAAGGAGGACATCAAAAGCAGACTCGCTATGGCAAAAAAGGCATTTCTGGCCAAGAGAAGTCTACTAATATCAAATACCGGCCTTAATTTGAGGAAGAAATTTCTGAGGATGTACGTCTGGAGTACAGCATTGTATGGTAGTGAAACATAGACTGTGGGAAAACCGGAACAGAAGAGAATCGAAGCATTTGAGATGTGGTGCTATAGACGAATGTTGAAAATTAGGTGGACTGATAAGGTAAGGAATGAGGAGGTTCTACGCAGAATCGGAGAGGAAAGGAATAAGTGGAAAACACTGATAAGGAGAAGGGACAGGATGATAGGACATCTGCTAAGACATGAGGGAATGACTTCCATGGTACTAGAGGGAGGTGCAGAGGGCAAAAACTGTAGAGGAAGACAGAGATTGGAATACGTCAAGCAAATAATTGAGGACGTAGGTTGCAAGTGCTACTCTGAGATGAAGAAGTTAGCACAGGAAAGGAATTCGTGGCGGCCCGCATCAAACCAGTCAGTAGACTGATGACCAAGAAAAAAAAAATGGTCCGGCCGATTTGGTTACGAGCCCAGGAGAGACGCTGCAGGCAATGTCGTGATGTCAGCAATGGCACTCGGCTAGGTCGTCTGCTGCCATAGCCCCATTAAAGCCAAATTTCGTCACACTGTCCTAATGGATACATTAATCTCACACTGATTTGTGGGGTTATTTCACGCAGTGTTGCTTATACGTTAGTACTGAAAACCCTACGCAAACGCCGCTGATGTCGGTCATTAAGTGTAGCCCGTCGGCCACTGCGTTGTCCGTGGTGAAAGAGAATGCCTGGAACGTATTTTCGACACACTCTTGACACGATGGATATCGGAATATTGAATTCCCTAACGACTTCCGAAACGTTATGTCCCATGCGTATAGCTCCAACTACCATTCCGCGTTCAAAGCCTGTTAATTCCCGTCGTGCGCCCTTAATCACCTCGGAAACCTTTTCACACGAATCACCTGAGTACAAATGACAGCTCCGTGAATGCAGTGTTGTTTCATATTTCGTGTACGCAATACTTCTGACGTCAGGATATGTGCGTGTCGCTATCGCATGACTTTCTCAGTGTATAAATACCCGTCATTAGGAGGGCTACACCAAGCAACGGGACTATATGGATCTGCTAGTACCTGTCACAATTTTGGGCCTTTACCATAATTTGGTAGGCGCCTTTATGCCAACTGACGTACCGCCAGTGACGCGATCCTATGCTCTAACTGCTTGTGCACCAAAACTTACAACTTCATTACACATTATTTGTTAAAAAGACGACAAATAGAAAATTTTGTAAGTATAAACGCTGTCTCATTTATGTAGTCACCAGGAAATGAACAGCCTGAATCGCTTCGTGCATTGTGTTGTTACGAAATTATCATCATGGCAGTTAGGAAATTTGAAGACGTGTAGGCACTGATTATGTGACTTCGAGAAACGATGTACAGCAAGCAAACAGTATAACTTCAAATTTCACTTAATGCTATTTCTAAGACGCCGATTGTTTTCAAAGTGGCGAAGTCGTCGGCGTTATTCACCACTTGAAGTACCCTGTTTATTGTAGGCTTTCAGTTCTCAATAAAAACGCATGCACAAAATCGTCACATTTTCATATTGCCACATTCTCGTCTTGCCAGGACCTGCCAGGGTAACTGAGAGCGCTAATGCGCTGCTTCCTGGACTCGGGTAGGTGCGCCGGCCCCAGATCGAATCTGCCCAGCGGATTAACGACGAGGGCTGGTGTGCCAGCCAGCCTGCCTGGGTGTCGTTTTTAGGTGGTTTTCCACATCCCATTAGGTGAATACTGGGCTGGTCCCCACGTCCCGCCTCAGTTACACGACTTGCAGACATGTGAAACACATTTACATTATTACATGACGCCGCAGACGTTGACACTGAAACATCACCTTTGGAAAATTAATGAATTACTGTGCTGGTAAACCCCTTACGTTATTTGATTTTCAAACAGCTGAGCAGAACCGAACGTACTCAGACATTTCGCTCTTTTCTTATTCTGATCAACACTAAACTGACACACAATATTTTTAGCGCAACGCAATCTGACTTTCAATAATCCCTACAAAAGAATGGCCCTTACTAACAATGACCTATACCTTTCATGAATCACTTACCTCTACCGAGCGAGGTGGCGCAGTGGTTAGACACTGGACTCGCATTCGGGAGGACGACGGTTCAATCCCGCGTCCGGCCATCCTGATTTAGGTTTTCCGTGATTTCCCTAAATCATTCCAGGCAAATGCCGGGATGGTTCCTCTGAAAGGGCACGGCTGACTTCCTTCCCTAATCCGATGAGACCGATGACCACGCTGTCTGGTCTCCTTCCCCAAACAACCAACCAACCAATCACTTACCTCACAAATCTTCGTTACTCGAACTACTGCAATACAGCGAGCGCACATACTGCAAGCTAAATAAAAGATTCTAACTACTGAAGGCACTAACTACTGATAGGCAAAGTTAGCAAATGAAAGATTTTGATAGGGAACAAACAATGTATTTACCTTAATAGTGTTCAAAAGTAATATATATATATATATATATATATATATATCAGTTCATGACATCCAGTCTTACAAATTTACTCTCTCTGATGGACACACGTCCAGATCATCCGCTCTCAAAACTCCTCCATCTCTCTCCCCACATCCACCATTGCCGGCGACTCACCTCCAACTGCGCATCGCTACGCGCTGTTCACATCCAACTGCCCAACACTACTATAGCGAATATTTCAACAATGCCAACCTGCCACAGAGTGCACACAGCACAGCCAGTGATTTTCATACAGAGCGCTACGTGACGTTACCAATATAAAAACCTAAACAGCCTACTTACAACACCATCTGCGAGAGCACTACGTAATTTCCAACCAATGAGAAGCCGTCTATGGGCTATATAAGGCCGCCACAGCAGCAGTGTTGACAGTCAAATGCTTCTGACGAAGACGATGGAGGTAATCGTCGAAAGCTCGAGGCTTTACTTTGAAGTGGCGCGGCAAAATATACGACAAGAAGTGCTTCTACGAGACGTCTAATGGACTGACCTGGCGATGAGTGACAGGGACACGGGGATGGTGCTCATGGAGCGGCCGCCCACCAGGTAGGCGTCGGCGCCGGAGGAGCGCGCGAAGAAGCCGTAGTAGACGCCGATGGCGGCGCTCACCAGCAGCATGCCGCCGAACACCGCGTAGTCCACCGCGCCCAGCACCGGCGCCGAACCCGTCGCCGCGTCCATCCTGGGCCGCGGTGCTCCGTCTTCTGATTCCTGGGCTGGCGTCGAAAACGGGCCGCACTGGTTGAGGTGCCTGGAGGACTTGGGAATAACGTTACGCGCGTGCGACTTTGAACATGGCTGACGTTTGCGGCAACCGTATACACAAATTTGAACAATATGTAAAAATCTGCCAACAGGTTGCATAGGTTTTCTATATACCTTGACCGGGTTTCGTCACCTCTAAGGATGACTTCATCAGAAGGTAAGGTAATTACATGAAGAACATATCGTCAATGATGTACAGTGATTTAAGAGCTGAGTTGCTCAAGTCATTCATTAAAATATAAGACATAATGTTCCTCACACCACACCGGCGTTACTTATGTATTGATGTTTGACTTTTTGAAGAACATTATGTCTTATATTTTAATGTATGACTTGAGCAACTCAGCTCTTAAATCACTGTACATCTTTGACGATATGTTCTTCATGTAATTACCTTACCTTCTGGTGGAGTCACCCATAGAGGTGACGAAACCTGGTCAAGGTATATAGAAAACCTATGCAACCGGTTGGCAGATTTTTACATATTAAAAAAAAAAATGTTACGCTCGAGATTTCTTTAAGCCTCAATCTTACGACAGGGAACTAGCACATACATACATCAAAAAAGGTTCTGCGTCACCTCAGTTAAATGTAGACCAGATGTGGCTCAAATTCAAAGATACAGTATCGACAGCAATAGTTAGTTTCATACCGGATAAGTTAATAAGAGGCGAGACTGATCCACCATGGTACACAAAACACGTCAGAACGCTGTTGCAGAAGCAACGAAAAAAGCATGAAAAGTTCAGAAGAACACAAAATCCCCAAGACTAGCTAAGTTTCACGGAAGCTCGAAATTTAGTTTCCACAATGAAATATTGTCTCAAAATATGGTACAAAACCCAAAGAGATTGTGGTCGTATGTAAAGTACACCAGTGGCAAAAAACAGTCAATACCGTCACTGCGTGATAGCGATGAAAGTGTTACTGATGATGGTCCCACTAAAGTGGAGTTACTAAAAACAGTTTTCCGTAATTCCCTCGCGAAAGAAGATGGAGTAAATATTCCAGTATTCGAAACCAGAACAGCGGTTAGCACGAGTGACATAAAAGTAGATACCTTAGGTGTTGCGAAACAACTCAAATCACTTAAAGGCAAGTCTTCCGGTCCAGATGGTATACCAATCAGGTTACTTTTTTAGAGTATGCAGACACAATAGCGCCTTTCTTATCAATCATATACAAAAGTTCACTTGACGAAAGGTCTGTTCCTAAAGGCTGGTAAGTAGCACAGGTCACACCAATATTCAAGAAAGGAAATAGGAGTAACCCACTGAATTACAGACCCATATCACAGACCTCAATTTGCAGTAGGATTTTGGAGCATATACTGTACTCGAACATTATGGTTCAAATGGCTCTGAGCACTATGGGACTTAACATCTGTGGTCATCAGTCCCCTGGAACTTAGAACTACTTAAACCTAACTAACCTAAGGACATCACACACATCCATGCCCGAGGCAGGATTCGAACCTGCGACCGTAGTGGTCTTGTGGTTCCGGACTGAGCGCCTAGAACCGCTAGACCACCGCGGCCGTCACTCGAACATTATGAATCACCTCTATGAAAATGACTTATTGATTCATAACCAACATAGATTCAGAAAATATCGTTCTTGTGCAACACAGCTAGCTCTTTATTCCCAGAAGTAATGAGTGCTGTCGACAAGGGATCTCAGATCGATTCCATATTCCTAGATTTTGCAGAAGGTTTTTCATACCGTTCGCCGGCCGGAGTGGCCGAGCGGTTCTAAGCGCTTCAGTCTGGAACCGCGCGACCTCTACGGTAGCAGGTTCGAATCCTGCCTTGGGCATGGATGTGTGTGATGTCCTTAGGTTAGTTAGGTTTAAGTAGTTCTAAGTTCTAGGGGACTGATGACCGCAGATGTTAAATCCCATAGTGCTCAGAGCCATTTGAACAATTTTTTGATACCGTTCCTCACAAGCGACTATTAATCAAATTGCATACATCTGGAGTATCGTCTGATTTGTGTGACTGGATTCGTAATTTCCTCTCAGAAAGGTCACACTTCGAAGTGATAGACGGTAAATCATCGAGTAGAACAGAAGTGATATCTGGTGTTCCGCAAGGTAGATTCATAGGCCCTCTGCTGTTCCTGATTTTCATAAATGGTCTAGGTGATAATATGAGTAGCCCCCTTACATTGTTTGCAGATGACGCTGTAATTTACCGTCCAGTAAAGTCATCAGATCAATTCCAATTACAAAATGAT
The DNA here is from genome assembly GCF_021461385.2 of Schistocerca piceifrons. NCBI lineage: Eukaryota > Metazoa > Arthropoda > Insecta > Orthoptera > Acrididae > Schistocerca > Schistocerca piceifrons. The sequence goes on along the minus strand of NC_060143.1, from coordinate 321,846,781 downwards.
CTAGAGAGAATTTCTGTATGGTACGAAAAGTGGCAATTAGCACTAAACAAAGAAGAGTGCGGGGTCATCCATAAGGGTACTAAAGGAAATCCGATAAATTTTGGCTATATGATAAATCGCACGAATCTAAGGGCTGTCAATTCGACTAAATACCTAGGAATTATAATTACGAGCCACTCAAATTGGAAAGACCACATAGATAATATTGTGGGGAAGGCGAAACAAAGACTGCGCTTTGTTGGCCGAACACTTAGAAGATGCGACAAACCCACTAAAGAGACAGTCTACATTACACTTGTCCGTCCTCTGCTGGAATATTGCTGCGCGATATGGGATCCTTACCAGGTAGGATTGACGGAAGACATCGAGTAAGTGCAAAGAAGGGCAGCTCGTTCGTGTTATCGCGCCATAGGGGAGAGAGTGTCACTGATATACGCGAGTTGGGGTGGCAGTCACTGAAACAAAGACGGTTTTCTTTGCGGCAAGATCTATTTACGAAATTTCAATCACCAGCTTTCTCTTCCGAATGGGACAATATTTTTTTGACGCCCATCTACGTAGGGAGGAATGATCATCATAATAAAATAAGAGAAATCAGAGCTCGAACGGAAAGATTTAGGTTTTCCTTTTTCCCACGCCCCATTCGAGAGTGGAATGGTAAAGAAGTAGTATGAAAATGGTTCGATGAACCCTCTGCCAGGCACTTAAGTGTGAATTATAGAGTAACCATATAGATGTAGATGTAGTTCCAGGAGTTACGGAACCTGTACAGAAAACTGGAATAGAGATCAACATAAACATCATTTCCAACCTTTTTATTGCTGATGGAAACCACACATTACATGTCTTACCACCATACAGCGAGACCTTCAGAGATGATCCAGACTCTCTACACACCGGTACCTCTAATACCCAGTAGCCTGAATTCGTCGTGGCATGCTATCCACAAGCTCATCAAGGCACTGTTGGTCCGGATTGTCCCACTCCTCAACGGCGATTCGGCGTAGATCCCTTAGATTGGTTGGTGGGTCTCGTCGTCCATAACCAGCCCTTTTCAATCTATCCCACGCATGTGAGACCTGAGTTTCTCCTGGCGTATACAACTTTCAAATAACTTCCGGGAATTCAGCCAGGTAACACTTTCAGCGACCGCCGATATTTCGGCGGGAGAACACCCCGCCATTTTCAAGGCAAACTGCAACGGACAGGAGGCGTACATGCAAATTTAAAACCTCGGTTCTCGGACTGAAGCAGGAAAGATAACACACAGTCCGAGAACCGAGGTTTTAAATTTGCATGTACGCCTCCTGTCCGTTGCAGTTTGCCTTGAAAATGGCGGGGTCTTCTCCCGCCGAAATATTGGCGGTCGCGAAAGTGTTACCTGGCTGAATTCCCGGAAGTTATTTGAATATCCTACGCATGTTCAATAGGATTCAAGTCTGTAGAACATCTGGCCACTCTAGTCAGGCGATGTCGTCATCCTGAGGGAAGTCATTCACAAGTTGTGCACGATGGGGGCGCGAATCGTCCTCCATGAAAACGAATGCCTCGTCAATATGGTTGCTCTATCCGTTGGATGATGACATTCACTTATCGTACAGCCGCTACGGCGTCTTCAGTGATCACCAGCGGCGTAAGTTGGCCCCACATAATGCCACCCCAAAACAGCAGGGAACCTCCACCTTGCTGCATTCGCTGGACAATGTGACTAAGGCGTGCAGCCTGACCGGGTTTCCTCCATATTCGTCTCCAAAGATTGGTTGAAGGCATATGCGACATTCATCGGTGAGAGAACGTGATTCCAATCCTGAGCGATCCATTCGGCATGTTGTTGGGCTCATCTCTACTGCGCTGCATTGGTGTCGAGGTTGCAAAGATGGACCTCGCCATGGACGTCGGGAGTGAAGTTGCGCATCATGCAGTCTACTGCGCACTGTTTGAGTCGTAACACGACGTCCTGTGGCTGCACGAAAAGCGTTATTCAACATGTTGGCGTTGCCGTCAGGGTTCCTCCGAGCCATAATCCGTAGGTAGCGGTCATCAGCTGCAGTAGTAGCCCTTGGGCGTTCTAAGCGAGGCATGTCATCAACAGTTCCAGGATCTCTGTATCTCCTGAACGTCCGAACAACAAATGTTTTTGTTCACTCCAAGACGTCTGGACACTTCGCTTGCTGCGCGGTGGCCATGCGGTTCTAGGCGCTGTAGTCCGGAACCGCGCGACTGCTACGGTCGCAGGTTCGAATCCTGCCTCGGGCATGGATGTGTGTGATGTCCTTAGGTTAGTTAGGTTTAAGTAGTTCTAAGTTCTAGGGGACTGATGATCTCAGATGTTAAGTCCCTTAGTGCTCAGAGCCATTTTAACCATTTTGAACTTCACTTGTTGAGAGCCCTTCCTGTCACAAAGTAACAATGCGGACGTGATCGAACCACGGTATTGACAGTCTAAGCATGGCTGAACTAGAGACAACACGAGCCGTGCACCTCCTTCCTGGTGGAGTGACTGGAACTGATCGGCTGTCGGACCCCCTCCGTCTAATAGGTGCTGCTTATGCATGGTTATTTACATCTTTGGGCAGTTTTAGTGACATCTCTGAACAGTCAAAGGGACTGTGTCTGTGATACAATATCCACAGTCAACGTCTATATTCAGGAGTTCTGGGAACTGGGGTGATGTAAAACTTGTTTTGTTGTGTGTAATACATACTGGATATCCGTATTATTAGACGGCTAATAAGGTCACACAGTCCCACTTGCAGATTGCAGCTCGCTATTATCAGATAATAGGGAGTTCATAATTAATCATTCATTCCTATAACTTTTTCTAAGACTGCTGTAAATCTATTTTTGATTTATCACCATTTGGAGACTACAGTCTCATGTCCCGTTTTCTTGCGCTTTGAATGACAATTGGCACAAGACTGCAGAAAAGTTGGGTGTTAGATCTACATTCATATTTTTTGGAGATAATGACACGAAGTACACACACAGCTTGTAAAAGAGTGCCTCCTCTATTGCTGACCTAATCAATGGCGCCGCATTATGTTCAGCGATGAATCACGGTCCTGCACTACCATGAGTGACCATCATCGGTGAGTATGGCAATCGGCGCTACCATGCCACGCCAGGCTGTCGTTTGTGTTGTGGTGTTAACTGCGGCCTCCGCATGAGATGGTAATTCCGTAGTCGGACTGCTGCTTTTATGCGCTGTGTTTTGGAACATATTACTAACAGACTAACCTAATTCATGGTTCATGGTTCATAGATCGTCCGCTGAGGTGGCCGAGCTGTTCTAGGCGCTACAGTCTGGAACCGCGAGACCGCTACGATCACAGGTTCGAATCCTGCCTCGGGCATCGACGCGTGTGATGTCCTTAGGTTAGTTAGGTTTAAGTAGTTCTAAGTTATAGGGGACTGATGACCTCAGAAATTAAGTCCCATGGTGCTCAGAGCCATTTTCGGTTCATCGATCGTGAACTCAGTTGCAGATTGCCTATCTAATGGCTTCCAGGAGCAACAAAAATTTTATTTTCAGTATTTCGTGTAATTCGTGATTGAGTATAAATACTGTGATAATCCTATCATTAAGAAATGTAATGTTACATTAAAGGTTTCAACGCAGTAATACATGTATCACAGTTAGAAAGTGTGTACATGTCATGAGGAATTCTAGCTCACTGCAAGCAAATGATGCTGGGTATATTCATTCAGTATTTGGGAAGAGTGACTTCCAACAAACTTTAAACGCGATTTCAGAACTGTATGAACCCTTGCCGGCCGAAGTGGCCGTGCGGTTAAAGGCGCTGCAGTCTGGAACCGCAAGACCGCTACGGTCGCAGGTTCGAATCCTGCCTCGGGCATGGATGTCTGTGATGTCCTTAGGTTGGTTAGGTTTAACTAGTTCTAAGTTCTAGGGGACTAATGACCTCAGCAGTTGAGTCTTATAGTGCTCAGAGCCAATTTGTATGAACCTTTTCCTCGCTGACACCCCATGTGGTAAACGCCTCCCTCAGGAAGTATTTCCTTCCGTTAAAAAAAAAAAAAAAGAAAAAAAAAGAAGGAAAAGCTCCAGAGTGAGATTTTCACTCTGCAGCGGAGTGTGTGCGCAGTGTGTGCCGGACCGAGACTTGAACTCGGGACCTTTGCCTTTCGAGGGCAAGTGCTCTACCAACTGAGCTACCCAAGCACGACTCACGCCCCGTCCTCACAGCTTTACTTCTGCCAGTACCTCGTCTCCAACCTTCCACAGGTCCCGAGTTCGAGTCTCGGTCCGGTACACAGCTTTAATCTGCCAGGAAGTTTTATATCAGCACACACTCCGCTGCAGAGTGAAAATCTCATTCTGGAAACATCCCCAAGGCTATGGCTAAGCCATGTCTCCGCAATATCCTTTCTTTCAAGAGTGCTAGTTCTGCAAGGGGAACTTCTGTAAAGTTTGGAATGTGGGAGACGAGGTAATGGCGGAAGTAAAGCTGTGAGAACGGGGCGTGAGTCGTGCTTGGGTAGCTCAGCCGCCGAGCTGGACGGACGTGTGGCGGCAGCGCTAGGAGGGCTGGCGTAAACAGCGGCTGTGTGGCTGTTACGAAGGCCAGTAGAGCGCTTTCTTTACTTTGCATCTTTCAGTGATTTAAAATGACAAAATGAACGAAATTAACTGTGAAAGAAGAGACACGGTTAGATTCACTTTTGATTGGACCTGTAAAAGACTAAAGACTTTTGAGATAAAAAGGTAGCTTTCAGAAACAGTTAAGATCACAGGAGACGAAATTATTGGCGTTCATCTTTCTTTTGTTTCCAATTCTGTCTTTTTGAAATTGATTTCCTCTGATTTGTGCTCCTCGATAGTTGACAAATGTGGTGGCAAAATGAAATTTAATCATACAGACTGAACCGTTAGTGACGTTCTTGTTTCCCATGCTGGGCTAAGCATTCGAACAGTGAGAGTTTTCGAACTGCCGTTCGAGGTCCCTGCCGGAGCAATCAATGCTGCTCCTCAGCCCTATGGTAGGGTTATATCTAATATTGCAGAAAAATGGTCGGAGCAATATATGTTTCCGGTTTTGAATGGAGTTAGACAGATTAAGATTGAGCTCTTACCACATATCCCTTCTTACTTGAATATCTGTGGCCATCGCGCTCTCATAATGTATGATGGGCAGCCACGGACTTGTGCGTTATGTAACGCCACAGGGCACGTCAGAAGTGAGTGCAGTAGAAGGCGTGTTCCTCAGTTACCGACTAACGAGGCGGCTGTCCCAGGAGAAGCTGTAAGCATGCAAGTGACGTACGCTGCCGCGGCAGCTGGCCGGGCACCCTATCAACAGGCGGGACCTTCCGACGCGCGCACGGAAACGGGAAGCACCGCGGAGTTGACTAACGATGACAATCAGAAACTGGCCAGTAATGACGTCACTGAGGGCGCACCGCACTTGCCTTCTGACAACTCTTCCCACGAGCGACAAGCTTCATCGATAATACCTGATGTAGACATGGTAGAGTACGAAGCGGTAGTTACACATGCATGGGCCAACATCCCAGAGGGAACTACAGTGGATTGACATAAAGAGGAAGTGATGCAACAAATAACTGACGACCACACAGATGACAGGACACTACAGATAGGTTCAGGAAACGTCAAAGGAAAATGGGGGGCGCAAGAAGACGAACAAATGACACCACCCATCTCACGTGTCGTAGAAACAGCAGCAACGGCTGACTCCGAAATTAACGGAGCTAAAAAATCTTCCACCACGAAGGCGGGACAGGTGACTTCTCCTCGACCTTCCATGGAATCGCCAGTAAGTTCACCACAGGTTTCACCGACGATTTCACCAAAATCATCAAAAAATAGAAAGAGACGAAAGCACATCAAGCTGCAGGGAACTTGGCCCCTACTTTAAGAGAGCGGCTGAGGAAGATACAGGAGACCGAAAAGAAGGACGAATATACACAAAAGGCAGCCGGTCGGCGAGTGTTCGGATCGGAACAAGAGAAAAAGAACGGACTGAAACGCCACACGGAACATTTGAACCCTTACATGACAATACGACATCAGCTATGGACAATGAAACCCGACTTGGACAAGGACATGGACACATCACCGCGACACGATTTAACTGTGCGGACGAAAAGGAGGATCAGACCGATGCAATGGAGGCGGAAGGTGCATTTGAGGAAGAATTTTTTTATTAAAAATTGTCACACTGAGCTCTAAGAAGAAAGAACAAAAAGAAGGAAAACCGTCATTGGAATAAAAGTAAAATGAAATAAACTATATGTATCTAAACAGAAGTTATTGTACGCGGCTCCAATAACGTGTCCTCTATTTACTGTCTTGTAGCGTCTCACAGTGGAACATACATATAACGTGACCACCCTAAACATAAATAAAATTCAGAGTCAAGCAAAGGCAGCTGCACTGAAGGACTTTCTGTATCAGTCAGATACAGATATCGCCTTGCTGCAGGAAGTTAATGTCAGAGAGTTGTATGTTTCAGGGAACAAAGAGGTGTTGAATGTGGCTCTAGAAAACGCGTGTGGAACAGCCATCCTAGCTATAGAAGGGATCGAGATGACAAACGTGTGTCTTTTAGAGTCGGGGAGGGGAATTAGCTGCAAAATTTTTAACACCACTTTTATAAACCTATACGCACCATCAGCCAACAATGCGAGACGAGAGAGGACAGCCTTTTTTAAAAGTGACATTTTATTTCTACTCCAAGAAAACCCCGCAGAAATTGTCATTGGCGGAAATTTTTATTGCGTTTTAAATAAAAAGGATCAGCCTCCAAATTTTAACTTCTCCTAAGAACTGCAGGGGTTGGTCACCAACATGAAGTGGTTTTTTTGATGCGTGGGAAATAATATATCCGATGCTGGTTCGCTTCACATATATCACTGGTGCTACACGGAGTAGAATCGACAGAATATATGTCACCCCCAATTTAGACACCAAAGTCAGTAGTATCGAGGTGATACCAGCTGCCTTCTCTGACCACCTCGGAGTGAGGTGCAGCATCAAATTAACCAGGCAAGAGACATATTGGGGTCGCCCACTATGGAAGTTAGGTATCAATACCCTCTCTGAAAACGCTCTAGCTTTAGAGATGCAAGAAACTAGGCAGTCTGTTTTAAGGATGCGTACTAAATATGGAAGGTACCCGTGGTCTAGGGGTAGCGTCTTTGATTCATAATCAAAACGTCTTCGGTCCCGGGTTCGATCCCCGCCACTGCCTAAATTTTGATAAATAATCAGCATTGGCGGCCGAAGACTTCCGGCATAAGAAGTCAGCCTCATTCTGCCAACGGCCTTGTCAAAGAGGGTGGAGGAGCGGATAGAGGTTCAGGACACTCTCTTGTCCTAGGTGTGGGAAATTGCCCCTAAAGGCGGAAGAATCAGCAATGATCAACGACATGTGGATACAGAAGGCAATGGAAACCACTGCATTAAAGACACGTAACGTGTATCCACAGGACATGTGGCCTGTAATTGAAGAAGTGTCATGATGATCTCTCCATTGGCAAAAGATTCGGAATAGTCCCCCATTCGGATCCCCGGGAGGGGACTGCCAAGGGGGAGGTTACCATGAGAAAAAGATTGAATAATCGACCAAAGGATAACGTTCTAAGAGTCGGGGCATGGAATGTCAGAAGCTTGAAAGTGGTAGGGAAACTAGAAAATCTGAAAGTGGAAATGCAAAGGCTCAATCTAGATATAGTAGGGGTCAGTGAAGTGAAGTGGAACGAAGACAAGGATTTCTGGTCAGATGAGTATCGGGTAATATCAACAGCAGCAGAAAATGGTATAACAGGTGTAGCATTCGTTATGAATAGGAAGGTAGGGCAGAGGGTGTGTTACTGTGAACAGTTCAGTGACCGGTTTGTTCTGATCAGAATCGACAGCAGACCAACACCGGCAACGATAGTTCAGGTATACATGCCGACGTCGCAAGCTGAAGATGAACAGATAGGGAAAGTGTATGAGGATATTGAAAGGGTAATGCAGTATGTAAAGGGGGGCGAAAATCTAATAGTCATGGGCGACTGGAATGCAGTTGTAGGGGAAGGAGTAGAAGAAAAGGTTACAGGAGAATATGGGCTTGGGACAAGGAATGAAAGAGGAGAAAGACTAATTGAGTTCTGTAACAAGTTTCAGCTAGTAATAGCGAATACCCTGTCCAAGAATCACAAGAGGAGGAGGTATACTTGGAAAAGGCCGCGAGATACGGGAAGATTTCAATTACATTACATCATGGTCAGGCAGAGATTCCGACATCAGATACTGGATTGTAAGGCGTACCCAGGAGCAGATATAAACTCAGCTCACAATATAGTAGTGATGAAGAGTAGGCTGAAGTTCAAAACATTAGTCAGGAAGAATCAATACGCAAAGAAGTGGGATACGGAAGTACTAAGGAATGACGAGATACGTTTGAAGTTCTCTAACGCTATAGATACAGCAATAAGGAACAGCGCAATAGGCAGTACAGTTGAAGAGGAATGGACATCTCTAAAAAGGGCCATCACAGAAGTTGGGAAGGGAAACATAGGTACAAAAAAGGTAGCTGCGAAGAAACCATGGGTAACAGAAGAAATACTTCAGTTGATTGATGAAAGGAGGAAGTACAAACAATGTCCGGGAAAATCAGGAATACAGAAATACAAATCGCTGAGGAATGAAATAAATAGGAAGTGCAGGTAAGCTAAGACGAAATGGCTGCAGGAAAAATGTGAAGACATCGAAAAAGATATGATTGTTGGAAGGACAGACTCAGCATACAGGAAAGTCAAAACAACCTTTGGTGACATTAAAAGCAACGGTGGTAACATTAAGAGTGCAACGGGAATTCCACTGTTAAGTGCTGAGGAGAGAGCAGATAGGTGGAAAGAATACATTGAAAACCTCTATAAGGGTGAAGATTTGTCTGATGTGATAGAAGAAGAAACAGGAGTCGATTTAGAAGAGATAGGGGATCCAGTATTAGAATCGGAATTTAAAAGAGCTTTGGAGGACTTACGGTCAAATAAGGCAGAAGGGATAGATAACATTCAATCAGAATTTCTAAAATCATTGGGGAAAGTGGCAACAAAACAACTATTCACGTTGGTGTGTAGAATATATGAGTCTGGCGATATACTATCTGACTTTCGGAAAAGCATCATCCACACAATTCCGAAGACGGCAAGAGCTGACAAGTGCGAGAATTATCGCACAATCAGCTTAACAGCCCATGCATCGAAGCTGATTACAAGAATAATATACAGAAGAATGGAAAAGAAAATTGAGAATGCGCTAGGTGACGATCAGTTTGGCTTTAGGAAGTAAAGGGACGAGAGAGGCAATTCTGACGTTACAGCTAATAATGGAAGCAAGGCTAAAGAAAAATCAAGACACTTTCATAGGATTTGTCGACCTGGAAAAAGCGTTCGACAATATAAAATAGTGCAAGCTGTTCGATATTCTGAAAAAAGTAGGGGTAAGCTATAAGAAGAGACGGGTCATATACAATATGTACAACAACCGAGAGGGAATAATAAGAGTGGACGATCAAGAACGAAGTGCTCGTATTAAGAAGGGTGTAAGACAAGGCTGTAGCCTTTAGCCCCTACTCTTCAATCTGTACATCGAGGAAGCAATGATGGAAATAAAAGAAAGGTTCACGAGTGGAATTAAAATACAATGTGAAAGGATATCAGTGATACGATTCGCTGATGACATTGCTATCCTGAGTGAAAGTGAAGAAGAATTAAATGATCTGCTGAACGTAATGAACAGTCTAATGAGTACACAGTGTTTTGGGAGTAAATCGGAGAAAAACGAAGGTAATGAGAAGTAGTAGAAATGAGAACAGCGAGAAACTTAACATCAGGATTGATGGCCACGAAGTCAATGAAGTTAAGGAATTCTGTTACCTAGGCAGTAAAATAACCAATGACGGACGGAGCAAGGAGGACATCAAAAGCAGACTCGCTATGGCAAAAAAGGCATTTCTGGCCAAGAGAAGTCTACTAATATCAAATACCGGCCTTAATTTGAGGAAGAAATTTCTGAGGATGTACGTCTGGAGTACAGCGTTGTATGGTAGTGAAACATGGACTGTGGGAAAACCGGAACAGAAGAGAATCGAAGCATTTGAGATGTGGTGCTATAGACGAATGTTGAAAATTAGGTGGACTGATAAGGTAAGGAATGAGGAGGTTCTACGCAGAATCGGAGAGGAAAGGAATAAGTGGAAAACACTGATAAGGAGAAGGGACAGGATGATAGGACATCTGCTAAGACATGAGGGAATGACTTCCATGGTACTAGAGGTAGCTGTAGAGGGCAAAAACTGTAGAGGAAGACAGAGATTGGAATACGTCAAGCAAATAACTGAGGACGTAGGTTGCAAGTGCTACTATGAGATGAAGAGGCTAGCACAGGAAAGGAATTCGTGGCGGGACGCATCAAACCAGTCAGTAGACTGATGACCAAAAAAAAAACTAAATATAGAACAACTATTGAATGGTGGACTATGGCCGCTAAGAAAAAGATAAGAGCAGCGCTGATATGTTACGCCAAAGAAAGGGCAATGTGCGTAAGAGACCTTTACAACCAACCAATGTATCAAGACGTCTTTATCAATATTAAAATCGTTAAAGCCAAAATGATAAATATAAAGAGGGTACATTTGGAGGGATTACAAATCAAATCACACATAGAACGACGGTGGAGGCAGAAAACACCTCCATCTACCACTTGATACAACACACAAAAAACAGAAGAAGAAATTTTATTTCCAGCCTCAGAACGGAAGATAACAGAGTCCTAACAGAAAAAAGGGATATTTTAAATGAAGCACATAGATTTTTTCAGCAATTATATTCTGGAAATGCTACTGACGAAAACTCAGTACAAGAGTTTTTACAGAACTCCGGAATAGAGGCAGTTGTTACAGAGGAGGAGAACAGATGTTTAACGTTAGAAATTACGAATGACGAGGTTTTTGATATACTCAAATCTTCACCTTCACGGAAGTCTCCCGACCCAGGCGTCTTGCCTGTGGAGTTTTATAGGACCTTTTGGCACCTAATAGGTTCCCAGTTCACGAAAGTAGTTAATGACGTCTTGAGGGGAGAGGAAATTCCTGCTGCTTTCAAGGAAAGTGTAACTGTACTACTTCCAAAGGGAAGGAGTACGGACGCGAAAAATATTACTAAAATGAGGCCGATCAGTCTAATGAACTCAGATTACAAGGTAGTTGCACGTGTAATTAAAGAACGAATGGGACCGATTTTAGAAAAAGTCATTGGATGCCACCAGACGTGTCTCCCTCGACGTACCATTTTTAAGACTGTATGTGAATATCGAGACATTATTTCTGTTTTCTCATCATCGTCAGCGAATGGAAGCATGGCCTTCATTGATTTTGCTAAAGCGTTTGACAGAGTCAACTATGGATATATGTTCCGAACCTTGAAACACACGGGTTTCAATGAAGGCAACTTAGCGGTTTTAATGAACATCGTCAGAGGCATACGAACCAAAATCTCGATGAATGGACAATATACTAATGAAGTATTGATATCTAGTGGAGTTCCTCAGGGAAGTCCCCTGTCCATGTTGTTTTATGTGGTTTCTCTGGAACCCCTTTTACGGCTTTTGAACACAACCTTAGAAGGCATAACAATAGCTGGGCTGAAGACGGTTACAAATGCATACGCTGACGATGTGGGAGTTCTAGTAAGGAGCGATTATGACTGTGGCCAGCTAACGGACAAGTTATTGCTTTATAGCAGGGTAACTGGTGCGAGGATAAATGAAACGAAAAGTTTCTTTATAAATTTACAGGGTCTGGACAATGCGCAGCTACCGTGGGCAAACAGGATGGGCCGTCACACTGCTTTGGGCATAACTTTTTACGGTTGCCCATTAAGAAAAACGGCTGCTAATTGGAAACAGGTGTTAGGAAAAATCAGAGGCAGCTTAATACTGCATAAAACAAGAGACTTAAATATCAAGCAAAGAACTAAACTAATAAACTGTGCAGTTCTTTCGAAGACTGCATATGTCTCTCAGATTTTACCAACACCTCCAGACATAGTGAAATCTATAATGAGCACAATCTATCAATACGTCTGGAAAGGCCATATTTTTAGAGTAGCAGTAGGAACGACTACATCGAGACCCAAAAACGAAGGCCTAGGGCCGACAGACCTTCGGAGGAAAAACACTGCCCTTTTCATTAAAAGAACGCTAAAACTTACAGAGACGCAGCCGAACGGCATAACTGCCGCTCTATTTGACCTTCTTAAACCCGGAAGCATACAGCCGTCAGTAGATGTTCACAACATAAATTACAACCTAAAGCATATTAAGGATTTTTATGTAGAATTAAGCTACTTGACATGCATTTTAACTGACAAAAATAAGAGGACAAGTAAATATATACTAGGGAAGTTACAATCATGCGAAAACCAAAATAAAATGGAGCTGAAGTATCCCAACAAAACCTAGAAAAAAATATGGATTAATATAAATAACAAAACACTGACTACGGAAGTGCAAGCGTCATGGTACAGAGTTGTCAACAACATAATTAGCACCAACGAAAAACTGTATTCAATAGGACTACATGCAACCAATGTGTGCCAAAAATATCACAATTTGGACTCCTTAAAGCACCGCTTCATCTGTAATGTATACAAGAATATTTGGAATGACATTGTATTGCAAGTCGTTTTTCTCAAACGGACCGATGGGAGAGAAATCACACTACACGATATACTCTTCCCGGAAGAAGTTTCCTTTCCACCACAAAAAAACAATGTCATCTTGTGGCTATTCGGAAATTTTGTCAATTATGTTGTCAACAACAAAGGCAATGACAATCTACAAGAATATTGAGAATATATGAAAGACGAATACTTCAAAATATACCGATACAAAGACCATAAAAAGAAGTTCGGAAATATGATGCAAATTTTGTTTCAGAAACAAGGCATCGGTTAATACCTAAATAATATGAAATCGACGGAACAAGATAGACTGCCAAAGTAGGGGATTGCTGTTGAGGGTGAAGTACGGTGGGGACCTCGTGTGCCCCGAGGCCAATACGGTAGCTGTGAAGGCCTCAACAGAACCCCGAGAAAGTAAGTTTTACCAAAAAGTAACAGGAGTCATGCCACAGCACAAGAATAGTAGGGAAAAACTATTCTAATGCATAAGACGTGCATCACTGAAGAAGTTTAATTTCCTCTCTTAGTTTTTACTTTTGCTTCTCTCTCATTTTTGTTTCAATTCTAATGGAAGAATATTTTGCGTTCCGTTAATGCAGTCAACAGTATTATAGAGAGAGTTATTTTCACGGTAATCCATTCGGATTTCAATTTTCTAACATTGTCTTCAAGATGCAATTCAGTTTCATAACCCATTAAAAAAAAGTGGCATTGAAGCTCGCCGAAGAAGGCGCATGAAGGAGAGCGAATGGAAGGGCTAGAAGGGGAGATGGGAGGCCCTTTAAAAAAAAAAAAAAAAGTTGGTAGAGCACTTTCCCGCAAAAGGCAAAGGTCCCGAGTTCGAGTCTCGGTCCGGCACACAGTTTTAATCTGTCAGGAAGTTGAAAAAAAAAGCTGTTTCAATAACTCGCTTAATATAATATTTAATGTTACTTTTTAAGTAATTGAAATTTTTACAGTCTAAGAAAGAACCAGTATTCTGATTCTATGCTTTTTGAAATTTTCACCTTGAGGAGAAAAGATAAAATGTGTAATAGTTAATGAAGTGTACGTTAGTGTTTACACTTTATGTAGTTACTAAAGGAAATATGATGCAATTTGGTGATACAGCAGGAGAAAATTGGGAGAACTGTTCTACTACTGCCTTTGGATTTCTTTCTTTCCGTTTCTCTCTTCTCATGTTTTTGTACGCATCATATAGGGTTCGCTCTGTATGCTGATTCAGCTGAATAATTACTGTTCATGGGTGATACGAGAGTGCCGTGTGAGTTATTTGAATTCTATCGTCTATTGAGATCCTTCTCAAGCAGATATTATTCATTGTGGTTTCAGAGTTTTATTTCAGGCTTCAGATATGAGAGGCTGGTGACGGACTGTTGTACGGCGAACGATCGAAGGTCAGTCGCGTCCTCTCGTTGCTTATTTCTTTAAATGAAACTAAGGCGTTCCTGAGAAATATTGAACCGATAATTCTTCAATAGCTTACGCAATATTTTCCGTAAGAATTGTAGTAAGTTGATCGGTTACTCGCCGTCAAACGAGGTGTCAACCAGTTCGTTCACTGGTCTGATACATAGGAATCAGAAGAGGAAGGCTTTGAGGTAAAAATTATTAGATGAAAGTTATTTACCTCTTTCGTGCTGCACTGTAAGGTGTACTAAATAATATTCTGACCTCATCTTTATTGAGATTATTTTTTGTGTTGCAAGGAGTAGTTTAGTAAAGTCAGTTATCTCCGAAAATGCTGGTTCGGTTTGTGAGAGACTTCATTCATCAACACTTCTTTTCAGAAAGTAAACAAATACTTCAAAAGAGACCAAAAATGAGATACCGCGCCCCAGAAGTTAAGAACATTACCAACTAAATAAGTACCGCCTTCCGTACTATCACGGAGCGAGGTGGCACAATGGTTAGCAGACTGGACTTGCATTCGAGCCGACTGTTCAAATCCGAGCTCAGTCATCAAGATTCAAATTTTCCGTGATTTCCTTAAATCGCTCCAGGTAAATACCTAGATGGTTCTTTTGAAAGGGAATATCCGAAAGAGCTGTTGACGATACACAGATGCACGAAATATTTTCGAAAATAATTCGCAGATTGAGTATTCCTTGACGTCAGCTGTATTAGGTACAGATCTATGATCTAATAGTGAGATCCGAATTTTTTTTAGAGATCTGGGCAGGCACACGACGATATCAACATTGGTCTCGACTCCTAGTTGTTTAATTCTCTCCGTTGCGGGAATCCAAGTAATTTTGCAAGCGTTAGGTGACGAATTTAGTGGACTACGATATCAGGATGTAGACAGAGTGACCTCGGGGGCGGTTAGGGGAGCGCCCCCAGATAGCCGAAGTGGCAGAGGCGACCACTTGCAATAAACAGGAAATCCGGGTTCGATTCCAGGTCCGACACGAATTTTCAGATGTCACTATTAGGTAGCAGATCTGCACCTAAAACAGCTGATGTCAAGAAATACTGTCAGTGAATTAATTCGGGGAATGAAGGAGGTTTTGGTCCTACAAAACAAGATCACACATTTAATTAAGTGGTTCAGTATCGAATAGAGGAGGAAAGTGCGTCAAGGCAAAACTTGACTATAAAAGGAAATCAGTTGATTGTGACACATGAGGATGCATCAAGGAATCATAAGTTTAATTATGGAGTGAAGTGCGCTGACGAGAAGGGGAGACGGTGTGGGGAGGAGGGAGGCAGCGAATATGACTCGGCTTCAGTACAGTGAGTGAGTTCGAGTAGATATAGCTTGCAGTAGGTACGCGGAGATGAGGAGACTTACACAGAATAGACTAGAAAGGGGAGATGCATCGTACTAGTCTTCGGGCTTACATTCATCCGATAATCACTGTTAAACAGCAGTCCTCTCAACACTTCTCCATGCACACCAGTCTTCATCTATTCGCTTTCATATTTCCTTCTTTTTTTTAATCCACCAAAGATCTTCCTTGGTCTACCAACCGCACCTTAGCCTTTCTAAGTATCCTGCCGACGTCCACTTATTTTCCGTTAAAGCCGTAATTAGGTCTTCCTCTCGAGTTTGTGCTCTGATCAAGTATTATGCTAGTTCATGAAATGGTGAGATGGACAATCAACAAAAGATCTACAGTAAAATGGCCTGGTCAGCTACCGAAAAGCTAAACAGAGATTACAAACCAAAATTAATCTGAAACCAAAGCACGATCTTTCAGTGCAAAAACTGCCCAACAACTAATCTCCCCTAGCCATGAAAAGATGGAGAATTTGGGAATTTCCGAGGCAGTCGGGAAAACACAAAACTGGATCACGGTACAAACTAGAGTACAAGGCGCTGATGTGCCAAACATTATGACCATCTGCTTAGTGCCGTGCTTGTCCACCACTGAAACGCAATGCAATAGCGACTTTCCAGTGCCTGGTAGGTTTCCGGAGCTGTGTGGTACCAGAGGCCACGCGACTGACGTACATTGTGGGTATAGAGCTGGCTCCCAGCAGCGCCGAGATGTCTTCCACAGGGTTCAGATCAGGCGAAATTTGTGACCAAGGCATAAAATTGAGTTCTTATCATGCTCCTCAAGCCACTGTAGCGTGATCCTTAGCTTGTGACAGGAAAAGTTATCTTGCTGCAATATGCTAATGCAGTCGGGGAGAACATCATGAATGGATGCAACTGGTCTGCAATAATACTCACGCAGGCTACAGCTGTCATGGTGCTCTCGATTACCACAGGTCCAATGGAAGCCAAGGCGAAATCCTCCATAGCACACACTGAGGTGACAGAAGTCATGGAATAGCGATACGCACACATTCAGATGACTGTACTATCGCAAACACAAGGTATAAAAGGGCAGCGCATTGGCGGAGCTGTCATTTGTCCTCAGGTGATTCACGTGAAAAGGATTCTGGTGCGATCATAACCGCAAGACGGAAATTAACACACTTTGAACACGGAATGGCAGTTGGAGCTAGACGCAAGGGTCATTCCATTTCGGAAATCGTTAGAGAATTCAATATTCCAAGGTCCACAATGTCCAGAGCGTACCAAGAATACCAAATTTCTGGCATTACCTCTAATCACGGACAATGCAGTGGCTGACGGCCTTCACTTAACGACTGAGAGGAGCGGCGTTTGCGTACAGTTTCAACGCTAACAAACAAGCAACACTGCGTGATATAACGCAGAAACCAATGTGGGACGTATGACGAACGTATCCGTTAGGACAGTGCGGCGAAATTTGGGATTAATGGTCTATGGCAGCAGACAATTTTCTGTGCTCGTGACCCTACCGGCTTGACCCTAGGTGACTGGTAAACCGTGGCCTGGTCAGATGAGTCCCGATTTCAGTTATTAAGTGACGATGGTAGGGTTCGAGTATGGCGCAGACTTCACGAAGGCATAGATCCAAGTTTTCAACAAAGGAGTGCGGAAGTTGGTGGTGGCTCCATAATGGTGTGGGCTGTGTATACATGGAATGGACTGAGTCCTCTATTCCAACGGAAACGATCATTGTCTGGGAGTGGTTAGATTCAGGTAATTTATTGACTTCATGCTTCCAAACAACGATGGAATTTTTATGGCTGATAAGCTCTGTGGGCCGCGCGGGGTAGCCGCGCTGTCTGAGGCGTCTTTTCACAGTCCGCTTGGCTACCCCCCGTCCGAGGCTCGAGTCCTCCCTAGGGCATGAGTGTGTGTGTCGTCTTTAGCGTAAGTTAGTTTAAGTTAGATTCATTAATGTGTAAGCTTAGGGACCGATGACCTCAGCAGTTTGGTCCCATAAGGCCTTACCAAAAATTTCCAAATTTCCAGTGCGCTGTTCCACTGGGTCACAGCTATCCGCAATTGATTGGAAGAAGAATCCGGACAATTCGAGCGAATGATTTGGCCATTCAGATCGCCCTACATGAATCACATTGACTATGTGTTGGGAAATGCACCGGCAATAATTTTGCAATTATAGACGCCTATACAGGCAGCTTGGCTTATTATTTATGCAGCGGACTTCCAATGACTTGTTGAGTCCATGCGACGTCAAGTTTGCTGCACTACGCCAGGCAAAAGGAGCTCTGACACAAGATTAAGAGGTGCCCCATGGCTTTCATCACCTCAGTGTATACTTCGCTTAGCACATCGCGTGCCCACAATGCCCCCAGGCGACATTTAATTACGCGGCTGGTAGTGGTCATAGCGCTTAGGGTCAATAGTTTATCTGTGACAAAAACAAAACAAATGTTGGTGGATAGTGCATATAGCTAGGAGGATGGATGGTACATGGACCAAGGAGGTTGTCGTCTGTATTCCTAGAAATAGGAAAAGACCCAGAACGTGGCCTAATGGAAAGTGGGAAGATGACATGAAAAGAAAACAGAGGAGAGTTGATCATTCTGTGTGAAGAACGGTATGTGTGGAGAAAGATAAATCTAGAGGAGGCTTTCATCCAGCAGCGAATATGTAGTGGGTGATGAGGATAATGGTAATGACGATGATTACGATGATGATGAGGACAAATCAATGTTCGATGTGCACTTCACCGGCATGTATGAGAGAGATAGTGAACGTAGATACATGATCTAAAGGATTGTAGCGTTTTGTATATGCAGTCTTGGCCTAAATACGATTATATGACGTGAGAATCTTGACGAATAGAAGTATCTATGAAGACAGCGCGTGCATTCATTAGCTACGGCAAGGTAAGCCAGCGAGATGTCCTCGTAAGACGCGAGTGCTACTGCTATCTCAAGGGCTTGTAGAGTAATCAGCAAGGAGCTTCATTTATCATTTGCAGACACGAAGGAGAGGATGAAGGCAAAGTCGGATGGTGCTGTTATTTGGGAAATCCCTTTAAGCAGCCGACTTTTGCAGTTGCAGGCGTCAGTGATATCTTATCTCCTCTGCAAGGTGTGCGTATAGAGTGGTCAGAAACACTCTGAAAAGTTTGTAAGGGTGTTGCAGGCAGATTTTGTTGAGAAATAATTGTTAAGAAAAAATTCCATACGTTGCGCCCTTTCAGAGCTAATTGGCATTGAAGTTAGCCAGTTAGGCCGTTGTGCGCGCAGATTCGAAGTTGTTCTCATAACGAACATGGCAGTGCACGAGACTGCTTTGCCTTTGGCTCGCGTTCCATCCTCACTCTCGTCCATTGTCCAATTTTTGTATAGCTCTCTTCTTCAGTTTTAGGAAATCAAACGAAGCACATATTTAGCGACACAGTCTCTGGCCAGTCGTTTGAATTAATCTATATCTACATCATACTCCGCATGTCCCCTAACGGTATGTGATGGAGAGTACTTCTGTATCACTAACTGCTCCCCGCCCCCCCCCCCCACCCCCCACCCCTCCATCACCTTTCTCTGTTCCGTTTGCGAATGGCGCGTGGCAAGAATGATTGTCGGTAAGCCTCTGTGTTAGCTCTAATTTCTCGAATTTTCTCGTCTTTGTCATTTCGTGAGATGTACTGTATGTCAGAGGAAGTAATGGTATGGTAAACCTCTCCGTTATGCACAACGCCTATTTTGAGACGTTTGCCACTGGAGGTTTTTGAGCATCTCTGACTGACAAATCAGGTGACGAAACACGCCGCTCTTCGTTGGATCTTCTCTATCTCCTCTATCAATTCTATCTGGTAAGGAACCCAGATAAATTAACAATAAGTATCGGTCCAATAAGCTTGGCATAGAAACATTTCCTTAAGATTGTTCCTATGAATGTCAGTTTAGCATTTGCTTTTCCCACTATTTATTTTATTACTCATTCCACTTAAAACTGCCACGGATAGTTGCTCCGAGACTGTTCCAGCAATCTCTCATCGGTAGTGTAGCTGGGCAGTAGTGGATTTCTTTCCTATGTATTTACAGTATGTTAATTTATTTACGTTTAGGGTCAATTGTCAGAGCCTGCACCATTCATCAATCTGATTTTGTTTGTTAAGAGCGACGTGTTAAGTTCTATCTACAAGGAAGTTGCAGTGTCAAATACCTTCCTGAAGTCAAGGATCACGGAATCAACGGAATCCATGTTGATTTTTATACAAGAGATCTTCCGTTATCCAAAAACGTCATCATTCTTGAGCATAAAATATGTTCTATATTTCTACAACAGATTGTCAACGATATTTACCCGTGCAACAGCTTCATTGGCTAACTTAAATACCAGTTAACACGAAATGGCTCAAGGTATCGAATTTTTTCTTAACAGTTATTTCTCAGGACAATTTGCCCTGCGACACCCTTAGAAATTTTTCAGAATGTTTCTGTGTATCCTCTATATGGAGTTGGTGATAAAGGACACCCTCGGCTGAATTACTGTGTGATTCTTTTAATTACTGTATGTAACTGATATTGTTATCCAGAACGCCGTAAGTGTAAGGTAAACAGTTTGTAAAGGAATTCGTTCACGTAAGTGCACACACTTTCTGTTTGATCTAGTTTTTTCCAGGAAAACAATTTTGCCCTACCTGTTTCGGCAGTATTTCTTGTACCTCCAGGTCCCCCCGTTTTCTGTCAGACGTGCTGTCTGTCACAGACGTAAGAATTTCGTCCGCCAGAAAAAGTTAATTTGAAGTAATTTATGTCAGTCAAATTGTACATTATTAGAGGAAAACTAAAACCTATGCTATCTGGGAGTATACATTCCATTTGTGGGTAGTCTGCCCATAATGTTTCTGAGTTTTTGTTGACTTATGTCATCCACATGCATTCCACTTCAGACACTGCAATTAACGATATATTTATTATTATAGTTTGATTAGTTTATTCTAGACTGTATATTCAGGTTCATATACTGAACTACATCAATCCTCTTCAAAAAACGGAATGTCCCAGAAATATTTCCGTCTCAGTTCCATTATTGTAGTATGGGACCTAGTGCCATGGATGGTACTATAGTTGTATGGAATTAACGCATTTTTTCTGAACTGGATGAGAGATACTTCCAGCCCATTGTACATTTCCACGTTAAACCGTATTACAATAATTCTTAAATAAAAGGAGAATTGAAGACAAGGCAATACTCGAAAGCTAAGCCTCAAACTATTTGCACTAGTATATGAAGATGGTACTTGTTCTTTCGGACATTGGTGATCGTGCAGCTCTCGAATACGGAAATTACAATGACGTCCAGACTAATAGCTGCTTACAGGCATTGATAAATGTCAACGAGGACAGCTGAAAATGTGTGACCCGACCGGGACTCGAACGCGGGATTTCCTTCTTACATGACAGACGGTCTATCCGACTGAGTCATTTCTTTTTTTTAATTGTTATCACAGTGACTTGGTACTATCATGAAAGTTCAGTAGAGCATACTCAGATAATCATGTAATATAAGCTGCAAATGGGAGAACAAACTAATTATGATAACAAAACAATAATAAAAGGAGAAAGGAAAAAAACCGTAACATAGCCAAAAAACCACCACCAAGCACTCGTGATATGAATAAACAAATTTTATAGGTTTTTTTATATTTGTTAAGTTTTTAATTTTTATTTATTTTGTATTATATAGAATCCAAAAGCAGAAAGACAACAAATCATATTCTAAATAGCAAACTAAAAAAAATTCAATATGATTTCAAGGATTGTATACATTCATACATATACAGGGTGATCCATTGATAGTGACCAGGCCAAATATCTCACGAAATAAGCATCAAACGAAAAAACTACAAAGAACGAAACTCGTCTAGCTTGAAGGGGAAACCAGATGGCGCTATGGTTGGCCCGCTAGATGGCGCTGCAATAGGTCAGACGGATATCAAATGCGTTTTTTTTAATAAGAACAGCCATTTTTTTATTACATATTCGTGTAGTACGTAAAGAAATATGAATGTTTTAGTTGGACCACTTTTTCCGCTTTGTGATAGATGGTGCTGTAATAGTAACAAACGTGTAAGTATGTCGTATCACGTAACAATCCGCCAGTGCGGACGGTATTTGCTTCGTGATACATTACCGGTGTTAAATGGACCGTTTACCAACTGCGGAAAAGGTCGATATCGTTTTGATCTATGGCTATTGTGATCAAAATGCCCAACGAGCATGTGCTATGTATGCTACTCGGTATCCTGGCCGACATCACCCAAGTGACCGGACCGTTCGCCAGATAGTTACGTTATTTAAGGAAACAGGAAGACCAGTTGGGATGGCCGAGCGGTTCTATGCGCTACAGCCTGGAACCGCTCGATCGCTACGGTCGCAGATTCGAATCCTGCCTCAGGCATGGATGTGTGTGATGTCCTTAGGTTAGTTAGGTTTAAGTAGTTCTAAGTTATATGGGACTGATGACCTCAGAAGTTAAGTCCCATAGTGCTCAGAGCCATTTGAACCATTTTTGAAACAGGAAGTGTTCAGCCACATGTGAAACGTCAACACAACTTGCAACAAATGATGATGCCCAAGTAAGTGTTTTCTCCGCTGTCGCTGCTAATCCGCACATCAGTAGCAGACAAATTGCGCAAGAATCGGGAATCTCAAAAACGTCGGTGTTGAGAATGCTACATCAACATCGATTGCACCCGTACCATATTTCTATGCACCAGGAATTGCATGGCGACGACTTTGAACGTCGTGTACAGATCTGCCACTGCGCACAAGTGAAATTACAGGATGATGACAGATGTTTTGCACGCGTTATATTTAGCGACGAACCTTCATTCACCAACAGTGGTCCCCCCAGGGGGTCCACAACTCTTTTGTGGATACGTGCGTAGTGAGCACGGGGCTCCGAGCTAATGCGGTCCTCCTTCATTTCCTAGCTGCATACCTTCCTTTCCACATTCTTCCCCACCACCCATCTTCGTCCTCCCCCCCTCAGCTGCGCCTGTTTCCTTCCCTTTCTCCCCCTCTGGGAGTAAGTTTAGTGCCTACGTCCGGAGACGGACGCTCGAAACTGTACCACAGTCTCTCTTCTTCGCTTTCTATGCTGGCAAATCTTTGTCCTTCCTTTGTCCATCTCTTTTTCTTACCTCTTTTCTTTCCCTTTTCTCCGCTGCGGCGTTTGAGACCTCTCTTCTTTCCTTTCCCTTTCTTTGTTCCTCCTTTTCTCTTTTTTTCCTCCCTGTGCGTGTCTCAAGGCCGACCCACGCATTCCCATGCATAGCCGGTGACTGGGAAACTCGTAATTCCCCGCCGCGGGTAGACAGGTAGGACACGTACGTACCCCCTGGTAACGGCCAGGCCCAGGCAGGGGTGACTACCTGAGCTAATACCTTCCGAAAGTGCCGATTGATCCCTCCGTCCGTTTCTCGGGAGGTGTGACCTGAGGTGTGAACAATCACCTAAGGCGGGAGTGCCCTCAGAGAGAGCCCCCCCAAGGAAGGAGCGCGCCGTCGGAGACGCCGGTAATCATGGAGGATACTTCCACAATGGTTTCCTCATCATCTACTATGTCTGTTCACAAGCGTAAGTTGAATGAGTCTCAGCCACGGACATTTCTTCCATCGTTGCCACAGTTCCTTGTTGTTTCTCGGTCGGACGAAGGTCGACTTCTCCACGATCACCCCTTTCATTATTCAGAATGGTGTCGACGCAATTGCAGGTCCTGTAAAGTCTTGTTCCCGATTACAAAATGGCACCTTGTTGCTAGAAACAGTCAGTGTCCTCCAGGCACAAAAATTGCTGCGTACTTCACTGCTACACACCAGGGCGTAACGGTTGTTCATTGAGTCATGAAAAGGGTTGACACGAACATCGTTCCAACCCGTACTGTCTTCTTAACATTTGACAGAGTTCAACTCCCATCGAACATAAAAGCGGGCTATGAGATAATTTCCGTTCGCCCTTACATCCCGAACCCTACGTGTTGCAATCGGTGTCAGCAGTTCAATCATACTAGCCAGTCCTGTTCCAATCTGGCCAAATGCCTGACGTGTGGCAAGGATGCCCATGAGGGTGCTTGTCCACATCCATCCTCTCGTTGCATCAAAAATGGCTCTGAGCACTATGGGACTCAACTTCTGAGGTCGTTAGTCCCCTAGAACTTAGAACTAGTTAAACCTAACTAACCTAAGGACATCACACACATCCATGCCCGAGGCAGGATTCGAACTTGCGACCGGAGCGGTCTCACGGTTCCAGACTGCAGCGCCTAGAACCGCACGGCCACTTCGGCCGGCTCTCGTTGCATCAACTGTATGGGTGACCACGCTGCTTCCTCTAGAGATTGCGCCATTTTTTAAAGACGAACGGCTCATTCAGGAAATCAGAGTGAAGGAAAAGGTGTCGACCTTTGCTGCTCGAAAGCTATTCACCAGTCGAAAGCCCACTGTGCCTCACTTCCATCACTGTCCTTGCCTCTCCTCGGCCAACAAGAGACACAGCCACGCCGACTTGTGATTTTTTAGCGCCACGGTTGTCAGATCGGCCAGCGCAAAGATCGCCTGTTCAACCTCCCCACTCTCACTTGCTCACTCTATGGCTCACCCTTCATCAGGTTCTGCTAAATCTCGAGCACCAAAATCAGACACCCGGACTTCCTAAAAATGAGCCTACTCGTGAAGATTTTTTACGTATCCCGACCTCACAACCATCGATTCCTCCTTCCTCTCAACATCCTGTTTCCAAGAAGGCTAATAATAAACCCGGTTCCTCTCCTTCTCCGCCACGGCGTGTCTCATATACAGCACCATCTGGCGGTAACTGCCCTCGGCCATCTTCTGTGTCGCCGAGGCGCACTGCTGGCGGCCGATCGACCGGCCGATCGCTGGTGGCAGGACCTGCTCCTGAACAACCTATGGATCAGGATCTTCTGCCTTCGGCTGAATGCCGTTCCACGATGTCAGTCGCAATCTCTGAGCAGTCGCTGAGTAGAGGGCAACCTTGCTCACATTTTTCCATTTTCTGTCCACCCTATGTCCATTATCCATTGGAATATCCGCGGCATTCGAGCCAATCGGGATGAATTGTCGATCCTCTTAAGATCCTACTCGCTGGTCATCTGTCTTCAGGAAACAAAGCTGCGTCCCCACAATCACTCGGTTTTCCCTCATTTTCAGTCAGTCCGATTTGATCTCTGTTGAAGGCACTCCAGCACATGGAGGACTCATGATACTTCTCCATGATACTCTCCATTATCACCCAATACCCTTACACACTTCCTTCCAAGCTGTCACTGTCCGTCTTTCCCTCTCTGGATACACCTTCTCTCTTTGTACTGTATACATTCCATTGTCCACACCAATGGCACGAGCTGATCTCCTTCATCTTCTTGGTCAGCTTCCGCCGCCCTGTTTGCTGGGTGGGGACTTCAATGCTCACCACCCACTTTGGGGATCTCCACATCCTTGTTCGCACGGCTCACTATTGGTAGACGTCTTCCACCAAGCGGATCTTGTTTGCCTCAACACTGGGGACCCTACATTTTTGTCTGCCTCCACAACAAATTTCTCTTATTTGGACCTTTCGGTCGGTACTGTTCCGCTAGCTCGGCCTTCGAATGGATCGCCCTTGCTGATACACACTCGAGTGGCCACTTTCCATGTGCCCTTCGATTGCAGCCACAACTGCCATACATGCGCCCGAGACGCTGGAAGTTTGCCCAAGCCGATTGGACACTTTTTTCGTCTCTAGCGACTTTCGATGACCGTCAATTTCCTAGCGTCGACGATGAGGTCACTAATATTACAGAAGCTATTCTTACAGCTGTGGAACGTTCAGTACCTCGCACCTCCGAATTGCCCCGGCGCCCCCAGTTCCTTGGTGGAACGAGGCATGCCGTGACGCAATAAATACATGAGCGGCGACGTGCTCTTCGCGTTTTCAGACACCATCCTACTTTGGCCAACTGTATCCGCTATAAGCAGTTCCGTGCTGCGATAGCAAGAAGGCAAGCTGGGACTTCTTTACTAGCTCATTTAACACCTTCACTCCCTCCTCGGAAGTTTGAAGTCGGATTCGACGGTTATCTGGCGCGCCTAGTTTCTCCCCGGTCTCTGGGCCCACTGTCGCGTATGATAAATTAGTGGACCACGTCGCAATTTCTAACTCATTGGGTCAACACTTTGCTGAGATTTCGAGCTCTTCAAATTACCCGCCAGCGTTTCTCCCGAAGAAACGTGCAGTGGAAGTGCAACCTCTTGCTTTCTCCTCTCAAAATCGCGAAAGCTATAATACTGTTTTCTCCATGCGGGAACTCCAACATGCACTCTCTTCTTCTCGCTCTTCCGCCCCAGGACCGGATGGTATCCATATCCAAATGTTACTGCATTTATCATACCATAGTCTACGTTACCTCCATCGCCTTTATAATCGACTTTGGACCGACAGTACTTTTCCCAGACGATGGCGGGAAGCTATCGTCGTTCCTGTTCCAGAACCTGGAAAGGACAAACATCTTCCCTCTAGCTATCGCCCCATTTCTCTCACGAGTAGTGTATGTAAGGTTTTGGAGCGTATGGTGAATTACCGTTTAGCCTGGTGGCTTGTGTCCCGCAGTGTTTTAACACCTGCCCAATGCGGTTTCCGAAAGCATCGTTCTGCAGTTGACCATCTTGTTGCTCTCTCCACTTATATCATGAACAATTTTCTCCGGAAATGCAAAACAGTAGCAGTATTTTTTGATCTGGAGAGAGCATACGATACCTGTTGGAGTACGGGCATCCTCCGCACACTGTTCTCTTGGGGCTTTCGAGGTCTGCTGGCCCTTTTTCTTCCTGAATTTATGGCAGAGCGCACATTTAAAGTGCGGGTGAACACTACTCTCTCCCTTACTTACTCCCAAGAAAACGCGGTACTCCAGGGCTCCGTGCTAAGTGTTGTAATGTTTGCCATTGCTATAAATCCTATTATGGATTGTCCCCTTCCTGATGTCTCGGGCTCCCTCTTTGTGGACGATTTTGCGATCTACTACAGCTCTCAACGGACCAGTCTTCTTGAACGACGTCTTCAAGGATGTCTCGATCGCCTCCACTCTTGGAGCATCGCAACCTGCTTCCGCTTTTCTCCTAGTAAGACGTTTGTGTTAATTTTTTGCTGTCGTACGGAGTTTCTTCCACCTTTCTTACATCTAGGACCTGCCAACCTTCCGTTCGCAGACGTCGCTAAATTCTTGGGTCTTATGTTTGACAGAAAATTGTGCTGGTCCTCCTACGTTTCCTATCTGTCGGCTCGCTTCCTGCAATCCCTCAACACCCTCCGTGTCCTGAATGGCACCTCCTGGGGAGCAGACAGAGTGGTTCTTCTCTGCCTCTTTTTTTTTGGTCATCAGCCTACTGACTGGTTTTATGCGTCCCGCCACGAATTCCTTTCCTGTGCTAACCTCTTCATCTCATAGTAGCACTTGCAACCTACGTCCTCAATTATTTGCTTCACGTATTCCAATCTCTGTCTTCCTCTACAGTTTTTGCCCTCTACAGCTCCCTCTAGTACCATGGAAGTCATTCCCCCATGTCTTAGCAGATGTCCTATCATCCTGTCCCGTCTCCTTATCAGTGTTTTCCACATATTCCTTTCCTCTCCGATTCTGCGTAGAACCTCCTCATTCCTTACCTTATCAGTCCACCTAATTTTCAACATTCGTCTGTAGCACATCATCTCAAATGCTTCGATTCTCTTCTGTTCCGGTTTTCCCACAGTCTATGTTTCACTACGATAAAATGCTGTACTCCAGACGTACATCCTCAGAAATTTCTTCCTCAAATTAAGGAGCCGGCCGAAGTGGCCGAGCGGTTCTAGGCGCTTCAGTCTGGAACCGCGCGACCGCTACGGTCGCAGGTTCGAATCCTGCCTCGGGCGTGGATGTGTGTGTCGTCTTTAGGTTAGTTAGGTTTAAGTAGTTCTACGTTCTAGGGGACTGATGACCTCAGATGTTAAGTCCCATAGTGTTCAGAGCCATTTTAATCAAATTAAGGCCGGTATTTGATATTAGTAGACTTCTGTTGGCCAGAAATGCCTTTTTTGCCATAGCGAGTCTGCTTTTGATGTCCTCCTTGCTCCGTCCATCATTGGTTATTTTACTGCCTAGGTAGCAGAATTCCTTAACTTCATTGACTTCGTGGCCATCAATCCTGATGTTAAGTTTCTCGCTGTTCTCATTTCTACTACTTCTCATTACCTTCGTCTTTCTCCGATTTACTCCCAAAACATACTGTGTACTCATTAGACTGTTCATTACGTTCAGCATATCATTTAATTCTTCTTCACTTTCGCTCAGGATAGCAATGTCTTCAGCGAATCGTATCATTGATATCCTATCACCTTGTATTTTAATTCCACTCCTGAACCTTTCTTTTATTTCCATCATTGCTTCCTCGATGTACAGATTGAAGAGTAGGGGCGAAAGGCTACAGCCTTGTCTTACACCCTTCTGAATACGAGCACTTCGTTCTTGATCGTCCACTCTTATTATTCCCTCTCGGTTGTTGTACATATTGTATATGACCCGTCTCTCCCTATAGCTTACCCCTACTTTTTTCAGAATGTCGAACAGCTTGCACCATTTTATATTGTCGAACGCTTTTTCCAGGTCGACAAATCCTAAGAAAGTGTCTTGATTTTTCTTTAGCCTTGCTTCCATTATTAGCCGTAACGTCAGAATTGCCTCTCTCGTCCCTTTACTTTTCCTAAAGCCAAACTGATCGTCACCTAGCGCATTCTCAATTTTCCATTCTTCTGTATATTATTCTTGTAAGCAGCTTCGATGCATGAGCTGTTATGCTGATTGTGCGATAATTCTCGCACTTGTCAGCTCTTGCCGTCTTCGGAATTGTGTGGATGATGCTTTTCCGAAAGTCAGATGGTATATCGCCAGACTCATATATTCTACACACCAACGTGAATAGTCGTTTTGTTGCCACTTCCCCCAATGATTTTAGAAATTCTGATTGAATGTTATCTATCCCTTCTGCCTTATTTGACCGTAAGTCCTCCAAAGCTCTTTTAAATTCCGATTCTAATACTGGATCCCTTATCTCTTCTAAATCGACTCCTGTTTTTTCTTCTGTCACATCAGACAAATCTTCACCCTTATAGAGGTTTTCAATGTATTCTTTCCACCTATCTGCTCTCTCCTCTGCATTTAACAGTGGAATTCCCGTTGCACTTTTAATGTTACCACCGTTGCTTTTAATGTCACCAAATGGTTGTTTTGACTTTCCTGTATGCTGAGTATGTCCTTCCGACAATCATATCTTTTTCGATGTCTTCACATTTTTCCTGCAGCCATTTCGTCTTAGCTTACCTGCACTTCCTATTTATTTCATTCCTCAGCGATTTGTCTTTCTGTATTCCTGATTTTCCCGGACATTGTTTGTACATCCTCCTTTCATCAATCAACTGAAGTATTTCTTCTGTTACCCATGGTTTCTTCGCAGCTACCTTCTTTGTACCTATGTTTTCCTTCCCAACTTCTGTGATGGCCCTTTTTAGAGATGTCCATTCCTCTTCAACTGTACTGCCTATTGCGCTGTTCCATATTGCTGTATCTATAGCGTTAGAGAACTTCAAACGTATCTCGTCATTCCTTAGTACTTCCATATCCCACCCTCTGCCCTACTTTCCTATTCATAACGAATCCTACACCTGTTATACCATTCTCTGCTGCTGTTGATATTACCCGATACTCATCTGGCCAGAAATTCTTGTCTTCCTTCCACTTCACTTCACTGACCCCTACTATATCTAGATAGAGCCTTTGCATTTCCCTTTTCAGATTTTGTAGTTTCCCTACCACGTTCAAGTTTCTGACATTCCACGCCCCGACTCGTAGAACGTTATCCTTTCGTTGATTATTCAATCTTTTTCTCATGGTAACCTCCCCCTTGGCAGTGCCCTCCCGGAGATCCGAATGGGGGACTATTGCGGAATCTCTTGCCAATGGAGAGATCATCATGACACTTCTTCAATTACAGGCCACATGTCCTGTGGATACACGTTACGTGTCTTTAATGCAGTGGTTTCCATTGCCTTCTGCATCCTCATGTCGTTGATCATTGCTGATTCTTCCGCCTTTATGGGCAATTTCCCACCCCTAGGACAAGAGAGTGCCCTGAACATCCATCCGCTCCTCCGCCCTCTTTGACAAGGCCGTTGGCAGAATGAGGGTGACTTCTTATGCCGGAAGTCTTCGGCCGCCAATGCTGATTATTTATCAAAATTTAGGCAGTGGCGGGGATCGAACCAGGGACCGAAGACGTTTTGATTATGAATCAAAGACGCTACCCCTAGGCCTCTATCGCACCTTAGTGCGCTCGAAATTGGACTATGGAAGCATAGTTTACTCCTCTGCTCGGCCGTCTATTCTTCGGCGTCTCGCCTCTATCCACCACCGTGGATTTCGTTTAGTGTCTGGAGCTTTTTACACCAGCCCTGTGGGAAAGCCTTTATGCTGAGACATGTGAAGCTCCGGTGTCCAATCGGCGAGCTGTCCTTTTGAGTCTGTTTTCCATGCCTGATAATCCGGCCCATGACATTTTCTTCGGCGGCTCCTTGGATTTAGGGAATGCAGGCCGCTCTTCCTCCCTACTACCACCGGGAGTCCGCTTCCGTCAACTGCTCCATTCTCTTTCCTTCCGCTTTCCTAAAACTTTCTTGACAACTTGGGGTACAGCACCGCCTTGGCTCCGTCCCCGGACCTGCCTGCTCCGTGACCTTTGTCAGTTTCCCAAGGATGGTACCCCTTCTCTCGTTTATCGTCGGGCATCTGCAGCTCTATGCGCACAAATGAAGGACGCCCCATTTATTTACACTGATGGCTCAAAAACATCGTTTGGTGTTGAGAGTGCGTATATTGTTGGCGACACCCCCAATCGATTTCGGTTTATACTGCGGAGCTTTACGCTGTTCTCCAGGCTGTATAATACATCCGTCGCCATCAGCGGTTACAGTATGTTATCTGTTCAGATTCTCTCAGCTCTCTCCTCAGTCTCCAAGCTCTCTATCCTGTCCACCCTCTCGTCCACCGGATTCAGGACTGCCTCCACTTGCTCCACTTGGGGGGCGTCTCTGTGGAGTTCCTCTGGATCCCAGGACATGTTGGCATCTGTGGAAATGAGGCGGCCGATATAGCGGCCAAGGCTGCAGTCTCTCTTCTTCAGCCAGCTATTCGCATGATTTTCTTCACCGATCTGCGGAGTGTTTTATGTCGTCGTGTTGCTCTTTTATGGCACGCACATTGGTCGACACTTCCCAGTAATAAATTGCGGGACGTGAAAGCTCTTCCTCCCGAACGCGTCGTCGGAGGAGGTAATTTTAACTAGACTCCGGATAGGGCACTGTCTTTTTAGCCATAGAGATCTTTTAAGTGACGATCCTCCCCCACTCTGTCCCCACTGCTCTCAACTGTGGACGGTGAGACACCCTTTACTTGAATGCCCCTATTTTACTCCGTTACGCGCCCGTCTACAGATGTCGCCTGATATATCTTCCATTTTAGCAGATGACACGCGCTCAGCCGATCGCGTTCTTGAGTTCATTAGTGCCAGTGAGATGACGTCAGTCATTTGAAACTCTTTTTGGGGACAAACAACCCCCCTTCTATAGTGGTTTTTTAAGCTTTCCTTCTGTTTTTAGTTTCCCCAATTTTTGAGTTTCGCTTCCATTGCTGCTGGTTTCCAGTTTCGCGTTCTTTTTACCTTTTCCTAAGTTACAGACCGGGCGCTAATGACCGTAGCACTTTTGCGCCCTAAAACCATAACAAAAAAAAAAAAAAACCAACAGCGGTAATGTAAACTGTCATAATATGCACTATTGGGCAACGGAAAAACCGTGATGGCTGCGACAAATGGAACATCAGCGACCTTGGCGAGTTAATGTATGGCGCGGCATTATTGGAGAAAGGACAATTGGCCCCCATTTTATCGATGGCAATATAAATGGTGCAATGAGTGTTGATTTCATACGTAATGTTCTACCGATGTTACTACTAGATGTTTCACTGCATGACAGAATGGCGATGTACTTCCAACATGATGGATGTCCGGCACGTAGTTCGCGTGCGGTTGAAGCGGTATTGAATAGCATATTTCATGACAGGTGGATTGGTCGTCGAAACACCATACCATGGCCCGCACGTTCACTGGATCTGACGGCCCCGGATTTCTTTCTATGGGGAAAGTTGAAGGATATTTGCTATCGTGATCCACCGACAAAGCCTGACAACATGCGTCAGCACATTGTCAATGCATGTGCGAACATTACGGAAGGCGAACTACTCGCTGTTGAGAGGAATGTCGTTACACGTATTGCCAAATGCATTGAGATTGACGGACATCATTTTGAGCATTTATTGCATTAATGTGGTATTTACAGGTAATCACCCTGTAACAGCATTAGTTCTCAGAAATGATAAGTTCACAAAGGTACATGTATGACACTGGAACAACCGAAATAAAATGTTCAAACGTACATACGTTATGTATTTTAATTTAAAAATCCTACCAGTTACCAACTGTTCGTCTAAAATTGTGAGCCATATGTTTGTGACTGTTACAGGGCCATCTATCACAAAGCGAAAAATGTGGTCCAACTAAAACATTCATATTTCTTTACGTACTACACGAATATTTTTTAAAAAATGGGGGTTCCTATTTAAAAAACGCAATTGATATCCGTTTTACCTATGGCAGCGCCATCTAGCAGGCCAATCATAGCGCCAGCTGGTCTCCCCTTTCAAGCTAGACCAGTTTCGTTCTTTGTAGTTTTTTCGTTTGACGCTTATTTCGTGAGGTATTTGGTACTGTCACGTACAATGGACCACCCTGTATATACTTCATCTATACTCATTTTACTATAGAACTGAAGCGATATTGAGTCAAAACACTAAACAAATTGAGCAGGGAAACTAGGAGAGCACAAACCGAAGCAAATCAGATGGGAAACATACATAACAAGGAAAACACCTATCATTAGAATACTGAAATTAACCAAATCCTTGCCGACAAAAAAACAAGATTCAACATGTTGGCGAAGAGGTCTCGATATCGATGCATTCGCAAGCATGTCCAATTGGCCATGATCATATAGGGGCCTAGTGCGTGACGTTCACGTGATCTTCCCCTTGGCCTTGTACAACATAGTGAACGAAGTGTCCCAGTAACTACGGTATGGGTTTTCGACCGTGGAAAGAAGGAAGAATTCGGTCGCAATATGATGTCCGTAGTATTCAAGGTCTCAGAAGATCGAGTAAATGCAAATGCAAATGTAAATGTAAATGTAAATGTCGTGTTACTAGAGCCTCCCGTGGGGTACACGGTTCGCCGGCCGGCCGCTGTGGCCGAGCGGTTCTATGCGATTCAGTCTTGAACCACGCAACCGCTACGGTCGCAGGTTCGAATCCGGCCTCGGGCATGGATGTGTGTGATGACCTTAGGTTAGTTAGGTTTGAGTAGTTCTAATTTCTAGGGGACTGATGACCTCAGATGTTAAGTCCCATAGTGCTCAGAGCCATTTGAACAATTTGAACCGTTCGCCGGGTGCAAGTCTTCCGATTTGACGCCACTTCGGTGACTTGCGCGTCGATAGGGATGAAGTGATGATGATTAGGACAACACAACACCCAGGCCCTGAGCGAGAAAATCTCCGACCTAGCCGGGAATCGAACCCGGGCTCTTAGGATTGACATTCTATCGCGCTGACCACTCAGTTACCGGGTGCTGACAGAAGATCGAGTAAGTAAGGCCAATTGCGTCCTAATCCGAGACGAATTTGCCATTTGACCTCCACAAGTGAAGAGATGTCGTATCGTATCTTTAGACGTACAGCGATTGCATAAATCCGTGTCGCTAAGCCAAATACGGAAAAGTCGCTCGTTCGTTGCAATCAAGTTATTTACTACCTTATACCAAGAGGACTCTACCCGCATCGGCACTGTCGGAAGACTCATATTGCACCAAACTGTCGCCCAGTTTGTTTGCGGCAGTCCTCTTTAAACAAGGTTCGGTAAAGGGACTGTTTTCCAACGACTCCGTAGGAACTGCATGGTGAGGACGGGTCTCCATAAAATGTCAGCCCCTAAATAGCTCACCGCAACACGGAAGTCACGAATGTGTTTTAAGTTATAATTTATCTGACCAACATCAATAGCGGGTTCAAGACTAGCAGGACGGACACAGAGAAATAAACGTATGTGTGAGTTTCTTGAGTTATCATTCAAACAGTACGTCGCAGAAGAAGCATGTGCATCTTCCTTCGTATGTCCGCTATGCCCAACCCCCAAAAGGAACGATTCTTTGTAACCACCTCATACCGTAAGCGAAGAATATGTCTTTTCCATTAGAAACGACCAGACTGTTGCCGTAGTTTATTCGCCATCATCGAGGGAAGCGGATAAACTTGTGCTACGTAATACGCTTTGCATAAAACACATGTATCCAGTATTCGGACTTTCTGGAGCAGAGTAAGAGAACGCCTTTCATGTTCTAGTATTGCTCCCTGAACTTTTTCTGGAACAGACTTCCAGTTGAGCGTCGCCATTTTGAGTGGACAACGATCAATGATGATAACGAGAGACGTATGCCAATCCACCACAGTAGCCCATGGAACAACTGCGTAATCAAATCCTCGTAAAAATCCTGTATTTACCTTAATTAAGTAGTGCACCTGAACTCCCACAATAATCATCGATTATAGCTTTCAGTCGAGGTATCTCCGCAGAACTGCAGTGTAGAACCATCACATCATCCGCGTATGCAAGAACGGCTGCAGTCCCTCCGGAAAGCGTCCAACCGTTCAGCTGGGATGCTAACATCCGAAGTAGGGGCTCCAGAGACAACACAAACAAAGTCATTGACAGAGGGCTTCCTTGAGGCACTCCCCGATGGATATTTAGTGGGGGCGTCAGTTGGCCATTAACTACCACTGAAGCTGAAATACCTGTAAACAGATTTGAGAGCACTCGCCGTGTGCCGACAGTAAAACCAACTGCCTCCAGAATCCGAAGCAAGAAGTCGTGATTAACGCTATCAAATGCCATATAAAAGTCCAGGAAGGCAAGGCCACAAGGGACGGACGTTACAACAGCAACCAAAACCGATTCACGACACTAGAATGGTAAGACCAGGTACGCAGCTTTGATGTTTGGCAACAATCATTCCCATTACAGGTGACATCCTACTATTAACTGCCCTCGCCACAGTATTATAATCGAAGTTTAACAAAGTAACTGGGCGAAAGCTATCAGGGGAAGCTGGTCCAGAGCACTTCAGGATTAAAACAATTTTTCTCACTTTGAACGAGGTCGGCACTACTCTACGCTCTAACACTTCATTTGAAACAGTTGCCAAAAGCGCACGTAAAATTCCTTGGAAAGACTCAGAGATTTTTGGAAGGCGATCCCATAATAAGTTTGTAAACTGAAATGCAGCTAAGATCACTTCATTACGTCCAGGTGTAATTGTCGTATCGAAGATACTGACTAGTGGGTTGTAAGGCATTGCGATGGACTCTTCGATGTGATAGATGTCTACATATTATTGGTGTAAGACACGCACTATATCAGCTTGCTCCGATACGATACGTACGTTATTTCTCGTGAGAGAATGAATTTCGACTTTTGGTGGGAATTTCTTTGTCAGAACGTTTTGCTGACATACCAGCAACCCCCCCCCCCCCCACCCCCTCCGGGAACTGACAGGAAATTAAATTTGGCAGTACCCTTTCTGGGACTCGAAACCTGGTACTCCTGGGCGGAAGACACAAGTGTACCCCCCTAACACAATAAAACCACCAGAGGCACTTGGAATGGACAGGAAATTAAACATGGCTGTGCCATTTCCAGGACTCGAACCTTGATTCTACTGGATGGAAAGCCCAAGTGTACCCCATAACATATGGAAACAGTCCATATGCGGGAGAGGAAGGGTAGGTTAGTGTGCTTTATTTATTTTGGTCGGGAAACTGACGCAAAGATTGGTCCTAATTAAGTAATTAATCACAAACTTCAGGCCTAATTACACAACTATGTGCATGGTGCTACACAAGGACGGCATAAAAGCGCAATACAGCTCAAAAACTGACGATACCACACAACTGGTGTTATCCTGCTGGGAAAAAATTCGCAGTACCACTCGAAACTAGCGACAGATACAATCAAACCCAACTCTACACCTACAATCTGGCAGGAGAAAGGCAGGGGTGTAAGGTACTATCTTTATTCTTTTTGGCAGTACAATGTTCAACAGACAAGATGCTGGTGTTGACCGGGAGGAGTTTAAAAAGTGCATTACCTGTAAGCATACAGTATCTATCGTTATTTGATGTCAGAGTTCGCTACAGACGCCTGCTCAAAAACCACCTACAGCCTACGTAACCGATTCCAAAACACTATACCACAACTGATGGAAAAAATTGCGTCACAGTTTTAATTACACGTCGAAATTGTTGTGAAACAACCCTCACTCATTATGAACGGGTCATAATGCAGCACATGCACTGGGGAATATCGTCATCATGAAGGACTGCAGAGGGGCCGGTAGTTGAAAATGCGTTCTCCTCGATAGGCGTCCACAAACTGCCGAAAATCGAGGCCCTCTTCAGTCCCCCTCTACTCCTCCCTCCCTCCATTCACCTATTTGGGGGGGGGGGGCGGGGGGGCGGCACAGGCTTCCTGAAACGGCCAGCTGCTATGCCGAGCACCCTTGCTGCCCGTCCTTTGCTGTCAAAGGAAGGCTCTGAGCACTATGGGACTTAACATCGGAGGTCATCAGTCCCCTAGAACTTAGAACTACTTAAACCTAACTAACCTAAGGACATCACACACATTCATGCTCGAGGCAGGTTGCGAACCTGAGACCGTAGCTGTAGCGCCGTTCCAAACTGAAGATTCTAGAACCTCTCGGTCACACCGGCCGGCTTTGCTGCCAAGCAGCACATATTTGATATCAATTTGTTAGGCTAATTAATTAAATTGATCATGGGAGTCACTTTGTATGGCAAGTATTTTTTTTTCAGCAGTCGGATTACACTTTCCAAGTAGGACAACTGGAGATCCATGGAGGGAACACGATGTTCTTTTCAAGGAACACTATTGAGAAATGACATCTGAAGCTGACCAAAGAGAGATTCGACAACCCACAACATACATTTCGTGTAAGGACCGCGCTATTAAAAACAGTGTTACCATCATCCTGCATAAAAAGCGGTCTTGCGTCTACAGGCACACACGATGTCTGATAGTGTTACACTTTTAGGCAGAAATGCTGTCCGAAATGCTGTCCGCAATTTGGAATCAAGTCTATTCATTCAATCACATATTTGCTTTGGATCATGTAGAGACGTCTTTTAATGATTACAGTCACTGGTGAATAATATTTTTGCCACTCTCGTACCTCAAAACGAGTCACCTTTTTTCCAACCTATCTGCTAAGGATCCCATATACCAAGAACTCCAGCGCTGTTTTTAGACACTCACTCTGCATCTTGTAACTGCTCCTAAGTCTCTGCCCCGCCCTCCCTACAGCCTTATCTACGTGATCGTCCCAATTTAAGCCTGACCTGTACGGAAATCAGAGAGCTCTATATTTTTGACCTCCTACATCCTGTGGGGAAATGGGCTGATCTGAGTAAATGCGACATGAGCGCATTTGACCACTCGGTTGAAATGGGAACATACTGCCATAGCTCCGCCAACCGTGCACAGTGTGTAAGGCCAGCACCAAACGAAGCTTCCCCCGCAACACGAGGTAATAGAAGAGATAGAGCAGTTATGGTGGTGTCTCTTGTTGGGAAAATTAGGAAGATTACACAACATACGTGGCACGGAGTAAGGACAAAGAGTTTGCTACTGCATTTTGACACATCTCAAAACTACATACAGGTACTACATTCCGAAGATCTGTGTCTCTCATGGTGCATTCATGTCAATCACCCAAACATATCTGGAGATCCTATTAAATATACAGGTATTGATTCATTGGAGCTGGTTGTTCGTGATCGGAGTCGCTTCCACAGACCGGTGTAAAGTTTCATGACCTGTACTGTAGGATGACCATATCCAACAGACCATCAATCACACGAGAGGGTTCCTGTACTGTTCCTTCATAAGCAGTTTAATACATCGTTTTTTCGGTTGTAACTCACCCAATAAGTGTACACAGCCATACACTTTGTGTTTTCTACCATGACTTTTAGATCCGTGTCAGCTGCTGCTAAACGACATTAACACGGTTCGATCCTCTGGCTCTCACAGAACACTGAACATCACATGGTTTAATCTCTACAGCTACCACAACACAGGCTGGTAAAAATAAAACACAAAGGCGATGTTTCTAATTGACAAAAACGTGGAAACTGGAAGAGTTTGCGGTATTGTAGAGTGCTTCCAAAAGCTACTCCAAAGTGATGACCCGTACACGTAATCTCATCTAATCATCGAGAGGGTAGTGGATGTCTCGGTGCTCCGTTTCGAAAAGGATTGTTCCTTCATTTTGCAGTCATATACATGATTACTAATATGGTGTTCACTATCGCCAGAAGATGCTGTTTACAACATGCATGAGGTAGTACAAATAAATAGTGGTACTATTATCTTACTGATGAAAAATAAAAATAAAAACATGTGGAGGGCGTCGCAGCATATGGAAATAGGACTTGTCTGTACCAATGAAAAAATGTGTGTGAAATCTTATGGGACTTAACTGCTAAGGTTATCAGTCCCTAAGCTTACACACTACTTAACCGAAATTGTCCTAAGGACAAACACACACACCCATGCCCGAGGGAGGACTCGAACCTCTGCCGGGACCAGCCGCACAGTCCACGACTTCAGCGCATGAGACCGCTCGGCTAATCCCGCGCGGCCTATACCAATGAGATACGCTTCCAAACAACTGTATTAAGGTGATGACCTCTACATTTAATCCCACGTTCCACAGTGACAAATAACAGACATCCAGTGTTCCGCCAAGGTTCCCTCCATCTCAACGGAGTGGTGTCAGTCAATCATTATGTGGTAATCAACAGTGTACCCAGTGGATGATCGGGGTGGGAAAGACGCCATTGATATGGAGCGATGTACTTTAATACACACTGCAGTTGATAGCGAGATAAATTTCAGCAATTTTACCCTTAAGTCGGAGAGAGAAATATCTACCACATTCTGCAACCTGTGTAGAAACAGCAAGCTGAGTTAATGCTATAGGAGCGTGTTTTGACCACTCGATGGAAGTGGGAACATTTTTCATAGCTCTGTCACCCATTTACAATGCGCAGGGTCAGCGCCAAATGAAGCCTGCTCCTGCAACACAATGTAGTACAAAACACAGTACAAACATTTACGGTGGTGTTTCTTATTGTGAAAATTAGGAAGACTAGACATCGAAGGAGATCCGCGTCCCTCAGGATCCATTCACGTCTCTCACCCAAACATTCTATCATCGTCATTCTGTGCCATCCACCAGAGAAAAGCTACGAACTATAAAAGCTCCATTACTTCCATCTGATAAATTTTTACTGCATCTCTGTCTTCCAATATATCGAAAACGAATACCATCTATGTGCCGGCATCTAGAATATGGAGCGACCCTATTAAATATTTATTCATTGGAGCAGGTGGCCAGCGATTGACATTCCTTGCACACACCGGTGTAAATTTTCATCGCCTGTACAGTACGACAACCTTCCCCCACATGTTATCAGTCGCAGGAGAGGGTCCCTGTTTCGTTGTTTGATACATTGCTTTTTCTTCTCTAACATACTTTGTACACTGCCTCGCATCAGTCCTATATAAAATGATCGTTAGTAACGGGGAATGCCTCTTACAAAAAAAAGGGACAAACGCATTGCAGTGGTGTTTGACATGTGAAATTACACGCCATTTCGCCACCAGCTCCATAAGCAGGACATCTGTCAAGCAGATGTATACACGGGGATTGTAATACCTCACAAACACCGGTAACTAACTTAGAATCATCATATTTATGAAATTGAAGACTCGATTTTATGCCCGAGATTCTGCAGGGGAATGGAGTACGTCGCATAAATCTTCATTCGTCTAGAGCAATGTGTCGAAACGGGATGGGGATCCTCTGATGACAGAGAGGTTTGCAGATAATGATCGCAAGTAGACAGTGCTCTACGTCACACACAGAACATGCAATTGTATGCGAGTCGAAAGCAGGTTATGTCACACAACAGATGCATCCCGACAGAGCAACGGGCCGAGAAAAACACATGATGTCATCTGGGGGTGGGGGTGGGCGTGGTCAGGAGCGGGGGTGGGGCTGTGTGGGCGAGGATCGGCGGGGGTGGGCAGGGCAGGGCTGATGAATTGATCAGTTTAATTAATTTGCATATCAATTTGATATCAAAATTGCGCTCGTAACCCCACTAGCCTACTACTGACGTCTTACAGGCGTAAGGAGTAGACTAATTCATTGTATTCGCGACAGAAATTAAAATTTGGAGATTGATCTGCAGGACGCAATACACAGTTAAAATCACTACCCAACAGAATACCCGGAGGACTCTTATGCAACAGATAAACAATATCCTCTTTATAAAAACGCGAAAGATCCGCTGTGCAACCAGTGCCAGAAGGAGCATATAAAAGAATCAAGATTAAAAAGTTGATAACATATTTCCCTGCCAGAATTCAACATTTCCACCTCAGCAATAGGAATGCCTTCGTGAAAGAATAAGGCGGTCCCTGTAGAATATTTCTGTGATATATAATAGATCACACGAAAACCAGGTAAGGAGATATGCCTAAATAGCACCTCCTGTAAGAGGACTATGTCAGCACATGAGTTGTAAATGAACTGACGCAACGAAGGCAATTGCAATTGTGATTCCACACGATTAACGTTTAAGGAAAGGAACGTGTAGGCTTGGGTCATTGATCACAGCTATACAGGGATGTACGGAACATCTGAATTAGGTAGACAGCTGAGAATCAAAGCTCACTGCGGAATCCATAGATGAAGCAGACATCGGGGAACCAGAACTCCCGCCATCACAGCCTTTTTTCTTAGATTTTTTGCGTGTCACCACACAATCGGTTGTATACGCTGCTTCTGTCTGCTACGTGGGATGGCGGCCTCTGCAGATGGAGGTGTGGGAGGGGTCGTAGGCACAGCTTCCTGCCCCTCAGAACTAGGGTCATGTAATGTAGTTTCAGTCACCAAAGGGGAAGCATTCTGTGGAACTGCCAATGCGACAGGTGATACTTGGTCGCTGATTTTATACTCCTCAGGAGTTGCTATAGTCGGAAAATGTAGGAAACCGTCGGCGGCTGAAGAAGGAGCAAGAGGACATTGCGTCATCTCAGACTGTAACTGAGGACACAAAGACGAAGGGGGGGACTCCGCTCCCTCTCCACACACAGGCAGCTCAGAAGGAGGCACTTTGCGAGCAGGAGGGATGCTGGAGATAACTTCCTCGCCACTCGCAGTTCCACGGACTGGAGGTATCGTAGCATCATGAGGTGCACGGGACATAATCGAAGCGGAGGACGTTAGCGCAGAAGGCACAACCAAATCCTCACCATGACCGTCCTGGGTGCGAAGCTGCTTGTTTGTCGCCGTTACAGGTTCTATCCTGGAGCCAATAGGATTCTGAACCTGTCGCAGAGGTAAGGGCGGAAATTAATTGACACGATCATCAGAACTGACTGTTAGTTCATTATAATCCGAAGCGGAAGGAGGTCAGATGGCGGGATTGGAAGGAACAAGATCAGCAACCATCAATTTGCGAACCAGCACTAATGACGGCTTTAATACAAAAACCCTCTGCGGACAATTAGACCGAACGTGTTCAATTTCATTACATAGGAAGCACGTTCCCTTGACCAGTACACATGATACGGACGAGGTAACCACACAATTGTAAATGTGATGGAATATTGCATATGACATGCATTTCCATGAAAGAAATTCCACTGTAAGACTGTAATCTGCGCTGTGTAGACCAGCGTTCACGAACGACTTTTTTACGTTACCATAAGGAGTCAATATGACCTTTAGGAAGTTGTCATCAACTTCCGGCGGGAGGTTGAACACTCGAACATTGGTATATTCGATTTCAGCGTGTGCGAGTGACACCATACTAACGGGATTATTGCGATGCTTGAACGGGACTTGAGAATCATGCCAGGACAGTAATCTTTCCACGTGAAGGGGATCCATAAATTTCACATAAAACACGTACTAGTCTGCATTAAAATAAGCGCTGTGGACCTGATCAGAGTTGACATGAATTGTATCGACAAGTCAATCGTGGATTTCTAGTGACCCAGGCTGCACGTGTCGCATTGTTTCATCGAAAGTAAAGCTCGCAGTACCTTCCCGTGGAATACATGTGGAAACCATGGAAGTCATAGCGGAGCGGCCGACGCCGCTGCAAGTAGACGAACACAGACAGACACTAAGGCGGAGCAGAGGAGCTACGATTCATTCCGCAGAGAGAACAACACTATCGAGGAAAACGCCACACAAGCGACGCTGCGGCAAGTGCAGTAAACAGGAACCTTTCCGCTCGAAGCGGAACTATAGCCTTCGAGGACACAGAAGATAGTGCGACTGCAGAGAATTATCTCTGGCACCCTCCCTGTGAGACCCAAACTTCCAACTTACTGTCCACACTCTGCATTTGTGCTACCCCTACCCACTATACTCATTACTCGTGGCAGTCAATCTACTGATTCCCGTAAAGAGTTTGAGAAATGTGAGTGCATCCGCACTGATGAAGGTCATTGACTGGTAAGCTTTATCTATATGACGATGGTATCTGTTCTTTCGGACATCTCCTCTGTGTCCTTGATGGCCCAGTCGGGTAGAGCGTCTACCATGTAAGTAGGAGATCCTGGGTTCGAGTCCCGGTTGGGACACACATTTTCAACTGTCCCCCTTGATATTTATCAACGCCTGTAAGCAGCTAATGGTTTGGATTTCATTGTAATTTCATTCTTCGAGAGCTGCAAGATAACCAATGGTATCTGTTCTTTCGGACATCAGGGGCTACATTATCTTACAGGTTGTGCTTTGTACTCGCATTCGGTGGCAGGCGACAACGTCCGCGCCCGACAGCTGCCGCCGCGGAGTGGCGCGGCCTTGCTTTGCAACGTCCTGGAGAACTGTGGCCCCTCTATTGGATGATGGAGGCACAATGACACTGACTGGCATATCTAGAGCTCCCGTGGCGTTAGGACCAGCCTGACTGCTTGCTCAGCCATGCCTCACTTCCTGCACTGTGTGACCAGTGACAAGACTATGTATCATGTATCGAGCAATGCTACTGAATATACTGTATTTTCTGTGTATCTCTTACGCATCTGTTTCATACGATAACGTAAAAAAATCTTAAGGGACTACCATTGGACGTAATCAAACATTGTTTGTTTTGCTTTTATTACTGTGCGGTTTCAAACGACTGTGTAGCATAATAACCCATGAAACTGAACGTAAATGAATTAAAGTTAAAGCACTCATAAAATTCCACAGTGTTAAGAACATTCTCACACTTCTTAGTGTATGCTGTAAATTATTGTTCGAGATACACACTCGTAAGTGAGAAGTCCGGCCAAGCCCCTACATTTTTACTGCTATGTGATTTGATGAGAGTTCCGAATTTTTCTCAGGTCTGTTCAATTGCGGCTTCACAGCCGAAACTTGCAGCAATAAAAGCAAAGTAAAAAAAACATTTCAAACCAGTCAGTGACAGATGGTATGGTAAAATGTTTTCATTTAGACCATTCGTGGCGGCTGTGAACCCTGTTAAAACTAAAATTCTTACAGTTTCTCTGTTCACCGTGAAAGCGTATTTATAACTATCGTTTGAAATCCATAAATACACAAAAATCTCCACAAATGAAGAAGAAGGATTATAATTTGAAATGGTCATAGGTGTGTAAGTTTTGTTTTGATGATATGGAATTTTTTGTTCACTGTAAGACAAAAATAACGACTCAACACTAAGGAATTTATCTGAATAAAACGGAAATCTGTAGATATGATCTACATGTTCAGTCAAACAAATTATTACAATCTTAGAACAAATCGATGATTTTTTCATGAGAAGAGCTTTACAAATTGAGCAATTCAGTGAAATGTTGGTACACCTCTCTCGCTTATAAAAGCAGTTACTCGGCTTGTTATCGACTGATAGAATTGTTGGTTGTCCTCTTGAGGGATACCGTGCCAAATTTCGTCCAATTGGCGAGTTAGATCTTAAAAAATCCCTAGTTGGTTGGGAGACAGCGCCCACAATGCTCCTTAAGTTCCCAATTGGGGAGAGATACGGCGCCCTTGCTGGCCAAGGTAGGGTTTGTTTAGCAGCAAGACAAGCAGTGGAAATTCTCAACGTGCGCAGACGATCGTTATCTTGCTGATACGTAAGCCCAGGATGACTTGCTATGAAGGGCAACGAAACGAGAGTAGAATATCTTTGATATAGCGCTGTGCATTCCACTGTGCTGGTCAGGAATGCAGAAATACAAGTCACTGAAGAATGAAATACATAGCAATTACAAGGAATCTAAGGCGAAACGGCTACATGAAACATGCGAAGAAATCGAAACTGATATGATTGACTCAGCATATAGAAAATTCAAAACAACCTTCGCTGAAATTAAAAGCTAGGGCGGTAATATTAAGAGTGCAATGGTAATTCCACTGTTAAATGCAGAGAAGAGAGCGGATGGATGGAAAGAGTACATTGAGGACTTCTATGAA
Organism: Schistocerca piceifrons; assembly: GCF_021461385.2. Classification (NCBI taxonomy): domain Eukaryota; kingdom Metazoa; phylum Arthropoda; class Insecta; order Orthoptera; family Acrididae; genus Schistocerca; species Schistocerca piceifrons. The sequence continues at coordinate 321,802,487 of NC_060143.1, read as the reverse complement.
GGGGAGGACATGTCTGATGATGCGATAGAAGAAACAGAAGTCGGTACGGAGTAGATAGTGGACCCAGTATTGGAGTTAGAATTTAAAAGAGCGCTGGAAGACTTAAAATTAAATAAGGCAAAGAGATAGATACACTCCATCTGAATTTCTAATATCACTGGGGAACGTGCGAGAATTATCGCCCAGTTAGCTTAAAAACTGACGTATACAAGTTGCTTTAAAAGCTCACGTACCCAAGTTGCTGACAACAATAGTGTACACAAGAATGGAAACGAAAATTGGGGCTCTGTTACAAGACGATCAGTTTGGCTTTAGCAAAGGTAAAGGCACCCGAGAGGCAATTCTGACGTTGCAGATGATGATGGAAGCAACGCTGAAGAAAAAACGTTCGACGATGTAAAATAGTGAAAGGTGTTCGATATTCTGAGAAAAGTTGGGGTAAGCTATAGGGAAAGACGTAATATACAACATGAACAAGAGCCAAGAGGGAACAAGAAGAGTGGAAGACCAAGAACTAAGTGCACGGATTTAAAACAGTGTAAGACAGGGACCTAGTCTTTTACCCCTGTTGTTCAAACTATACGTCGAAGCAGCAATGACGGAAATAAAAGAAGGATTCAAGATTGTAATTAAAATTCACGGTGAAAGGATATCATTGCTAAGATTCACTGATAACATTGCTATTACATTACATTTTAGATTACATTTATCGTCTTCCATGGATCCCTTGGCGAGGAGTCTCTGGGATGTGGAAAGAGGCAAAGGTTTTTTTTAATGCTCAAATACATGGATATTGTACAATACTAATGCAGACAGAGTTATGATCTGTAATCCTTGTTAAGATATTCATCGATGGAGTAGAAGGAGTTGGCCAACAGGAAGTTCTTTAATTCACTTACAAGGCCTTTGATATGCTCTAGTAAGTTATTGAATATATGAGTACCCATGTTTTTGACTCCTTTTTGTAGTAATATTAAACTTTTGTAGTCCTTATACAGATTGTTTTTGGTTCTGGTGTTATAATCATGTTTTTCACTATTTTGTGTAAAAAGAAAAACGTTGGAAATGACAAAGGACATCAATGAGTATATGTACTGAGAAGTAGTAGTTAGAATACCAAGTTTGTTAAAGAGGTCTCCACATGATGATCTAAGACTGACACCAGATATAATTGTAATGACTCGTTTCTGAATTTTGAAAATGTTCTATTTGTGAGAGGAGTTTACCCAAAAGGTGATTCCATAACTCATTAGTGAATGGAAGTAGGCCGCATAAACCAACGTCTTCATTTTTAAATCACCTATATCTGCTATCGTGCGTACTGCAAATGTAGCTGAACTAAGGCGTTTCATTTAGTATAGAGTGTGAGTTTTCCAATTTAGGTTGTAGTCAATTTTATTGTTTGAATACATTATACTTATAGGGTCAGGTATTTTTTGTGAGGTACTAAACTGTATGTACCTAAAATAGAGCCCTGGGGCACCCCTTGTCTGATGTTTCATATTTTGAATGACTGTTGTTATGTGGTAAGCCTGATACAGACAACACTGTTTTCTTTTAAAAAGATGAGATGAGAACCATGAGTCTACTACTCCTGTTACCCCATAATATTTTAACTTTTGTTTGAGGATATCATGCTTAACAGAATCAAAAGCTATCCTCAGGAAAACTGGAGAACAAATACAGGATCTGCTAACTGGAATGGACAATCTAATGAGTATACAGAATATGAATTGAGAGTAAATCAAAGAAAGGCGAAAGCAATGAGAAGTAGCAGAAATGAGAACAGTGAGAAACTTAACATCATAATTAGTGATCACGAAATTAAAACACCCTGCAACGAGTGTATAAAAAGCAGAGTATCACTAACAAAAAAGTCATTCCTGACCAGGAGAGGTCCTCCCAGCGTTAGACATGGGTCTTAATTTGAGAATGTACGTTTGAAGCACAACATTATATGGAGTGTGGGAAAATCAAAACAGCAAATAGAAGCATTTGACATGTGGTGTAACAGAAGAATGTTAAAAATTTGGTGGACTGATAAGGTTAAATAATGAGGAGGTTCTCCGTAGAATCGTCGCGCAAAGGAGTATATGAGAAACACATATTAAGACATCAGGGAATATCTTCCATGGTACTAGAGGGAGCTGTAGAGGGTAAAAGCTGAAGACGAAGACGGAGACTGGTATATATGCAGCAAATAATTGTGAACATAGGTTGCATGTGCTACACTGAGATAAAAAGAAGGAGAAAGAAAGAAAGTAAAAAAAAGCAAAGAGATAAAAATGACTGTTATTGATTTCTACTTTCTGCTCCAAGTCACATTTTTATTTTATGTTTAATCTAACATAATAAAACGCGTTTCTAACGTGTTCTGTTCATCTTCAGTCGTTTATACATACATACACACGTACAGTGAAATGTTACTTGGAAAGAAACAGTCTTAAACTAGATTCATCTAGAACTCCTTTTCATTGTTTGTTACTGTAGCGGCTGGTGTGGCATTTGGGCGGGGGGGGGGGGGGGGAGGAGAGGGGCAGTGTATGGCTAGAAATCGATATCCGTGATGTCTTCTGCAGGTTTTCTTCCTTGTGGTTGACTATGTATGATATCACAGCCTGTATAGGATGCTTGTAGACTTGAATCAGTTGTTATATGTTACGAAAATAGTGTGAAAGGCTTTTATATAACAGTTGATCACTTACGATTTCATCATCTTGCTGCTTCACTTGCATCACTGGTGTAATGGCGGAGCTGTTGATTGACATTACACTATTGCACATTGTATTTGTCACTGATTGCCAACGTAATTCATGGCACAAATTGCGTCGACATACATGTAAACAATATGCACGTAACACAAGATGGCGGACTGTATCTTGTGAGTCTGTATCGATTATCGAGGTTTTGTATCGAGATTCTTGGTACTGACAGATTTGTAGTCACTTATTTACATTGACATATCTTGAATCTATTGAGTTAGGACTGGCTTAAGACTGTTGAAGAATTTTGTGTTTTTGAATTCGGTTATTTCTTTAAGAATGTTATCTCCACGCTTTGTATTATGTACGAAAATGTCCATTTCTTCCATGATATCCATACTTTTACTTTTTCCTATTGTGGGTAAAATTTCAGGGTTGTCTTCGATTTTCAAAGGGTGGCCTGTGTCTTTAATGTGAGTTGCTACTGCTGATTTGTTGCATTAATCAAGCCTGTAGCAGTCTATTCTTTGAATCGGGTTCTGAAATTCCTGCCTATTTGACCGATATAATGTTTATTACATCGGCAGAAATTAGAAATCAATAATTATCCCACACAGTCACGGTTCACAAACATAGCCATTATGGTTGAAAATAATAATAAAAAACACTGTGCCCAGGGTGTCGAGGATGACAACTCGAGGATGACAACTAAAGGGGTTCTGCTATGAGAAGAAACGGTACCGCAGGACACCACTCCTGGTCGTTCGACAGTATGGCGGGCAACAGTCGGGTTAGTATCCTACCGCTGTTCAGGGCGTCTCCTGAGACGTCTTCGATGTCATCGGGCTCATCACTGAAAACAATTCTGCTGCAATCAATGAGATTCCAGGCCGAGCAAATGTTTTTGAAACCATAATTCAGTTCTGTAAATGGATTATATTGTATCGTGTGCATTGTTAAATGGCAGTCGTGACAATGACCAGTTGCTCAGGGTCTTAGTTGTAGCCGTATGGTGCGGAAGGGTTACTGTTACACCATATTTCATTTCAGAGAAGAGACTAATATCTCATGTGAGAAACAAACAAGAAACAATACTGTACGCTTATCATTAACACCAAAGAGCGTGTAACTTATTTATTCCAATCAGAAACTAAATATTCAAGTTTCTGTATGTGCTGTTAATATTAAAGTATTTAGCTTACGATCCTCTACTACGAAGGTGTGACGAAAAATAAGCCTCCGAATTTTTTTATATCAATACTTTTAATGCTTTTAAAATAATAGTTATTAACATTCTACATCTTTACTCTTCGTGTCTACATATTTGCAGCCCGTTACTGCTAGAGGTCTCCGAATTGTAGCGTGCAGCATGGTGATGTGTACCGTCACTACACAATGTGATCAAAAGTAGCCGGAAACCCCCCAAAATTTACGTTTTTCATATTAGCTGCATTGTGCTGCCACTTCCTGCCAGATACTCCATATCAGCGACCTCAGTAGTCATTAGACATCGTGAGAGAGCAGAATAAGGCGCTCCGCGGAACTCACGGACTTCGAAGGTGGTCAAGTGATTGGGTGTCACTTGTGTCATAAGTCTGCACGCGACATTCCCACACTCCTAAACATCCCTAGGTCCATTGTTTCCGATGTGATGGTGAAGTGGAAACGTGAAGTGACACGAACAACACAAAAGCGTACAGGCCGGCCTCGTCTGTTGACTGAGAGGGACCGCCGACAGTTGAAGAGAGTGTAATGTGTAATAGGCAGACATCTATCCAGACCGTCACACAGGAATTCCAAACTGCATCAGGATCCACTGCAAGTACTATGACAGTTACGTGGGAGGTGAAAAAACTTGGATTTCGTGGTTGAGCGGCTGCCCATCACGCCGGTAAATGCCAAACGTCACTTCGCCCGGTGTAAGGAGCTTAAACATTGGACGATTGAACAATGGGAAAACATTGCATGGAATGACGAATCACGGTACACAATGTGGCGATCCGATGGCAGGGTGTGGGTACGGCGAATGCCCAGTGAACGTCATCTGCCAGCGTCAGTAGTGCCAACAGTACAATTAGGAGGCGGTGGAGTTAAGGTGTGGTCATGTTTTTCGTGGAGGGGGCTTGCACCCCTTGTTGTTTTGCGTGGCACTATCACAGCACAGGCCTACATTGATGTTTTAAGCACCTTCTTGCTTCCCACTGTTGAAGAGCAATCAGAGGATGGCGACTGCATCTTTCAACACGATCGAGCACCTGTTCACAATCTACGGCCTTTGGCGGAGTGGTTACACAACAACGGCAGGAAGGGCATCCGGCCATCCCTAACACTAACACTGCCAAATCCGTTGTAACCACGCCGACCCTGCGATCGCTGCGGAACTATGGTGTAAGCGAAAGAAAAAAAGAAGAATGGACTGACCTGCACAGAGTCCTGACCTGAATCCTAAAGAACACCTCTGGGATGTTTTGGATCGCCGACTTCGTGCCAGGCCTCACCGACCGACATCGATATCTCTCCTCAGTGCAGAAGTCCGTGAAGAATGGTCTGCCATTCCCGGAGAAACCTTCCAGCACCTAATTGAACGTATGCTTGCGAGAGTGGAAGCTGTCATCAAGGATAAGGGTGGACCAGCAACATATTGAATTCCACCATTACCGATGGATGGCGACAAGAACTTGTAAATCGTTTTCAGCAAGGTGTCCGGATTTCTTTTGATCACATAGTGTATGTCGGTGCGTGAGAAAGGACGTGTTGTAACTGAGTTTAGAATTCAAAGATTTCTTCCACGTACGGAGCACTCTCTCCTTCAGCATGACAATGACGGACCACACATGAGAGCTACTACAGCTGTAAAAGTCTGACGCCTTGGTTTCACTGTCATCAATGAACCTCTATACATTCCCGACTTCATCTGTTTCCAAAACTTAAGGAGAACATAACTTTGATAGTCACGAAGCGTTGCCATCAAAGGCGATGTTGTAACTCCGTCAGCAAAGTCAAACATTCTACAGGGACGGAAACAAGACACTGATCTCTCATAGGGAGATACGTGTTCTTCACTAGACTGACTATGTTGAGAAATAAATATTTAGACATGAAGAATAAATACGCAGAATGTTAAAAACGTTTGTTTTATTTAAAATATTTTAAGAGTTTTCACATAAAAAATCGGAGACTTAGTTTGCAGCACTCCCTCTTATCTGTACATTTTTAACGCTGACGGTCGGGAATAGCTAAGCGTCTACAAAAATCACCCGATCTCATTTGCAGATTGCCTGTCTAACGACTTTTAGGGAGAACAAAAATTTTACTCTCGGTATTTCTTATAAACAAGGACGGGTTTTAAAAATGTTAAATGCTGTCCTAATCTATTCGTTAAGAGGTATACTCTTTCGTTACAGATTTAACACAATAAGTCAAGTAAATTAGAAACTATCAATATCTCAGCATTCAAATTACCCACATTATATTCATCCCGCATTTGTGCAAGAGAGCACTTTGTGACTTCCCACAATCTTTATGTAAAATTTGAAATCTCTTCTCGTCAACACCGCCGCCAACAAAATATTAAAAAGAAATAAGTTTATAGCGAACCACATTTTCACTGGTCATGCGGTAAAAGGTCAGCATCAGTGTTATAACATGTTACTTCTCTGCTACTAACTCTATTCACAATATATTTTGTAGTAAGTACCCACATATACCACTGAATGTACCTGCAAGTTTACATTACTGTATGACCCATCATTCAGGAGATATCATAAACATTGAGATATGTGAAAACTAACTTTTCTTACAATGGGGCTATTTTAATGGGTGTTCGATTCGTCACGGAATTGGTATAGGTCGGTTACTGGTACTATATATTTTACTTTAGCGAACAAACTAACATCTTGTATGAGAAAGTTGTATCATCATTAGAGAAATAAACAAGGAACGGTGCTCTACGCATATCAACAAGACTTTCTGACATTCCTTCTCCTGGCTCAACGGTCTTCTACTGTGAGGGCACTTAACGTGCCTTTGACCTCGTTAACGCACGTGTGAGGCACACTGACGCTTCACTACTGTTTGAATTCCTCGTGGAATTAAGCGACACAAGAAGATAGCGTTCCACCAGCTTACGAAACAGTCTCTGAAGTCAGCAGTCGCGTGTAACAACTAACTTGTTTCTTTTGTGCTCTATAAAAGGTGGCACGTGGTAAAGATCATTATACCGAACAGTTCCTTTCGAATACAAACGGAAGAAGGAAGCTTAGGATTTAACATCCCATGGACAACGATGTCATCAGGAACGATGCGTAAGTTCTACAGGGCAAGGGCGAAGTGGGAAACTGTCCCTGTCTTTTTCAAAAGGTATCATACTGATATTAATCGATACAAGGAAACCATGGATAAATCTGGGTAGTTTGAGTCCCGTCCTGCCGAACGCGTCATTAAGATGCCTATCGCTGCACCCTGACACTCGGTGTGAAGGAAAAGAAAGTCACATATCGACTTCCTGTCAAAGTCGAAATCAGAGATGCAGAGTATTCGTCGATTATACCTACCCAAACGTCAACAGAACTTCACTTATCTTCCTTTCGTCACAATGTATTACTAAGGAGCTCTGTAACGGATTTACTATAACAGTGAAGCAACCGACAACACGGAACACCTCATAGTGTTTCAGAACCCAGAGTAGTCATTGGAAAGATTGATGGAGGCAAGTCACGATGAAAAATTTATGCCAGGAATGTACATGGAACGATGTATAATAATAAAATTCGGCTTATCTTAGAGCTCCACGAAGAAAAAGTAAACGTTAAGATTGGAAAAATAAAGGACAAGGACACACCCTGCAAGATTTTAATGAGGAAGACTTAAGTATTTTATCATTTTATTTACGAGGGATCGTTTAAAGATACAGCCTATTCTATACTCTCAGAGTATTAAATTAACCTACTGCGGACTAGCATTGACAAGAATGGCATCCCTGACCAAGAGAAGTCTACTAGTATCAAATATAAGCCTTAATTTTAGGAAGATAGAAAGCTGCGTTACTCGACTGAACTCCTTGACGAAGGTAGGAAGATGAAGTAATGTTTGAAAAATCCCGCAGAAATATTTAATCAGACTTTTTTTCAGTATTTGGAAGTGATGCAAAGATTGGCCACTTGCTTGAAACGTACCGTAAGTAAAATTAAGAATTTCACGAAATGGAAAAGCGTAGTATCCAATGACTGCAGTATCAATGATTCTCAGTTATAACTAGTCATCTCATATTAATACCTATGATATGAAGTGGACTGATAACATAGACTCAGTTGTACAGAAGGTAGGTGGCAGCCTTCGCTTCGTTGTCAGGGTACTGGGAAAATACAATCTATTTCAACTAAATACGACTGCCCGCTCCCGAGCAAAAGCGTTCTTATCAGTCTCACGGACAGACAGACAAACAGACAGTCAGATAGACGAAAGGGTTCTGTTTTTCCGATTGAGGTACGGAACCCTAAAAATTAAGAGGCGCTCATTCCTCAGCTCAATACTTAAAGCTCCCGTAGTGAACACGAAGACAAAATTAGACTAATTACTCTACGCACAGAGATTCTGGTGGTAGAAAAAAATTTCCATCTGACGCATGAGGACGTTAAGCTTGGAGCTATTTTCGAGGAGTGGGCTATGTGCTGCCACCAGAAATAACCTTCTCCTTTCTCTCATCATCATCATCATCATACAACAAAAACATTATAAAAAAATGGTTCAAATGGGTCTGAGCACTATGGGACTTAACTTCTGAGGTGCCCTAGAGCTTAGAACTACTTAAACCTAACTAACTTAAGGACATCACACACACCCATGCCCGAGGCAGGATTCGAACCTGCGACCGTAACGGTCGCGCGGTTCCAGACTGTAGCGCCTACAACCGCTCGGCCACCACGGCCGGCAAAAACATTATACTACACTCCAACCTCCCCTCCCCCCCCCCCCGAATCCTCCCTACACACACACACACATACACATACATAATACATGCATGTAGTATAACAAATACTGTAACGGAGCACGTTGAAAAAAGTAAAATAAACGTAAATGTCGTGTAACAGATTTACTATAACAGTGAAGCAACCGACAACACGGAACACCTCATAGTGTTTCAGAACCCGGAGTAGTCATTGGAAAGATTGATGGAGGAAAGTCACTCAGCTACCGGGGGCGGACGTTGAAAATAAATAAAAAGAAAGTACTTCACACAGAAACATTTAACCAGTCATTATTTCCGCACTCCATACGCTATTTGAGCAAAACGATACTCTAACATGAGGCATTGCGCTAAGCACCCTCCGCCATGCAATTTACAGTGGTTTGCAGAATATATGTGTATATGTAGACGTAGAGATTAGAAACTGATGTCCTGGTGACGTTAGATTGATAAGTGACGATGTACTAGGTCGGATGGACTAGGACGGCTACTTCAGAAAAACTGTTCAAATTAAATTTCTTCAAATTAGGTACCCTAGTGGCGTTTGCTCTCTCCCCCAACACGTTATTTCCTGAATTGAGACAACTATGGAATTTTTATAACAAGAAGGAAGATGTTCCTCCTGAAAAAATAAATAAATAAAAATATTTAACCTGTTGTAGTTGCGTCGGGTTATTGGTTTTACTCGCGGAACAATCGGCACTGCATTTGTAACGAAGTCTCTAATCTTCTGCACCTGCTAAATTACGATAGTGCAAAGCTGAAGCGAAGTATTTTCGCTGAGTACCGTACCTGTGAGGCCGATGTTAAGCAAAGTTTCTGCGGTCGAAGCAGTGATGTACACCGGTCCGCCGTTGGCGAGTCGTTGGTTTCCAGAGGCGAACAGGCTTAAGCACGAGAGCGCATGCGCATTCTGACCCCTACGTTTCCTGTCCTGTACCACAGCGGCCCGCCAATCTGCAGCCCCCACCACGTATCCTGTTGCTAGCTACCGTCGCCGCCTTCTCACTCCGCGCGCTTAAGAACGACAAGCAACGTCTCTCTCTCTCTCTCTCTCTCTCTTTCTCTATCTTTGTGTGTGTGAGCATAAGCACAGTTTTATAGTCACTCATGCATACGAGTGACACCAGTAAAACCGACTTTGCGGCGTTACTCATTGTTCATCACCAAAGAGATGGTGCTACGATTACACTACTGGATTCGTATGGAGGAGCCATCTAAGCTGTCTATCCTGGTACAAATTTTACTTGTTTTCACCAAATGCTGAATGTCGGTACGTTTCCATCCACCCTTGCCCAACTGAACCAAACTGCCTGACAAAAGGGAAACGTCATGGAAGGGAGGAGAAAAGAAATGAAACTTCGGGCAGTATCGGCCCAGTCAGAACATGACAAGAAACAAAAGAGTGCATATATGAAGAAATGTCGAGGGGATAAGGAAGAAACAAGCAGTTCAATCGACAAGTTTAAAGGGGGTGTTTGAACTGAAAAAAAAAACAAAGAAATAAAAGAGAAACAGGTCACTTGTCTTCCCGTTCATCTCAGCAAACACCGCTACATGCTACTGGGAGTATTTTCCGAATATACTTACCTTAATTTTCTGTGACATTTCGGTCGCTCGAGACTAGAACGGTTTATTTGTATTAAATGTGATACGGAATTACTGCATCTGAAGTGTCGCTGCAAACCCTCATTTCACGTGGTGCATGCTAGTATATATTCCTCTTCTTTTACCTTCCAGAAAAATCAGTCCTTATCCCGAGTGCTTTCGAATCTTATCAGAACACGAAATGCCCTTTGGAAGAATTTTAACTGTAGTAGAATTGTGGTTCTTGTTGCAATAGGGCAGAGTTACTGAAACGGTAGAATTCCTTGGGGATCACTCGAGAGTTCCGCGAAATTTACATCTCTTTTTTTTGCAACACTGAAGAAAGTGCCTTAAAAAATTAACACTGCCACAAAACTCTCGCTTTCTCCAACTAATTTGAGTAGTCGTTACGAATGTGACACGGACAGCGAGTAAGGCTGTATTTATCACCTGGCCGCAATAGACCAGATGCAGAGGGAACTGCAGGTGCATGTGAAAAGTGGTTCCCAGTGTATGTGTCGACAAAAAATAAGTACCACAACAGACTTGATAGCAGAATCAATAGTGAGAATTCAACTTCCATTACTAAAACCTAATATTACGTTAATATGCGAAAATAACAAAGAGTACGACATCTCTTTGAGATTTAAATTACTGTAAGAAATTTTAAATTAATTTTTTTATTATATTTTTAACCAAATAAATATTTGAAATAATAGTTATTTTTGTTTAAAAATAATTCATTTCGAGAATATTGTGCTAAAAAAACTGTGGAAACAAACCAAAGATTTCACGATGACAGTGGACACCGAAAATGCTTCCACTTATCGAAGTCAAGAAACACTGCACTAGAGCAAAGCAAATCTTCTGCAACGTACGAGACTCTAAACCAATGAGTCCTGTCTGTCTAACTGAGATTCTTCTTTAGAGCGTATATTTAAATAATAAGACAAGTTTCCTACCACGCAAAAGGTGAACAGCCTTGCTGTCAATATCACAACAATATCTGCTGTCTTCTATGTTTTTCGAACTCTGTTCTCCGCTGTTATACAAGTTATGTAGGTTAAATATCGTATTTTGCGACTCTAATGAAGTCTAGTTAAGACCAAACTCGTCTAATATCGTTACTCGCTGTACTTTTAGCCCCGCTGGGTAGCCATGCCATTGTTCGCGCGGCTCCCCCGCCACCCCTGGATGTTCGAACCTCCCTTGGGGGTCATGGGTGTGTGTGTTGTGCTTAGCGTAAGTTAGTTTAAGTTAGTTCAAATAGTTTGTATGCTTAGGGACCCATGACCTCAGCAGTATAGTCCCATAGGAACTTACAACAGATTCCAAAAACTCACCGTATTTTCTGACGCCATTTTCACGTTCTTCTGCACAAATGTGGTTGTCTTTAACGTACAACACTTTCAATAACACCAAGTATATTCACGTTTTTATTTTGTGGAGACTCGCTGACTTCTCTCCATTTTGTGCTCTTTGTTTTTATGCGCAGAATGCGTTCGTATTTTGTTTCGTTCTGGAGGTAGCAAGAGCGTCTGGTATTGATCTGCGTTTGTGAATATTGTGAGTATATTTTCCAACTGGTGTGTGTCTCTACATTTTTATTTATTTTTGTTTCTTTTAGTTTTTGTTTTAAATAAATAAATTGTTTTATATTTTAATATGTGGTGTGTGTATGTGTGTGTGTGTGTGTGTGTGTGTGTGTGTGTGTGTGTATGCGTGTGAGGGTGTGTCGTGTGTAATGGGAGCTAATTTCCTAACTTCTATTTTTATAAATTATTGCTTCGCTAACAATAGTGTGTGACATTTAAGACGCCCAATCAAGTATTTCCAAGAAGGCCTTAATGTGAAGTACCAGAGTATCCACCACAAGCTTCTTCAGACGATTCACCTCATCAGCTTTAGAAAACACTGTAAATTTAATAACCCATTATCTAACTATTGTAATGTAACGATCAGAAACAATTCACAAACAGCCTAAAAAGAAAAGTCATTAGGTCAACAATGCTGGCTCACAAGTGAAATTAGAACATTATACACAAAAAAGCCAAAATGGAAAGTAAATTATACGAAGCATACTTACACTTAGCTGACACTACAAATAAGATCACACTCCTCTGCTATATACTAGACAAATTTGAAGAACATATCTGTAGTGCCACAGAACAGTTGCAGAAAATATGCAATAATAAATTAAAGACTCTTATGGACATACAGATATAGTCAAATACCCTAAACTGGCAGAGACACATTCATCAGCTCTACCCACACCTCATAAACATCACAGGTACCAAACTTAGAGATGAAGGAACACAACTACCAAAGAAAAGCTTAAAAAACAATGTAAACCCAAAAGTAAACCAACATTACATAGAAAATTTGATCATACTCTGAGATCACACTGTCTCAAAAACACAGGCGCCATTAAAAATGGCATAACAAGAGAATTAATAAGCAAAGGAATTAAAAACATCATAGGTTCAAGACACAAACACAATGAAACAATAGAGAGAACCACAGAAGCTAAAAATCTGAAAACTTTTAGAGAAAAACTACAGAGAGACAATATAATTATATTCAAGGTTTACAAAGGTGACACAGTGGTTCTTATGGATGAATAAGAATACAGTAACAAGACACAATAGTTCATATCACAGAATAAAATCACGAAACTTAAGTCAGCACCAACAAATAGGTTCCACACAAAAATGAAAAATGTACTTAAAACTATAGTACGCACACTTAACGACAAACAAAAATTTGTGTGAATATGTATGAAACTTAATTCTCCAAAACTCTGAACACAACCAAAGTTTCATAAAGTAAATGCTCCTATGAGACCAGTAGTAAATTACAGGAATGCACATGCTTACACTCTCTCCAATATACTCACACTGCCAAACGAACACAAAATGACAGAACAATGAAAAATGCACAAGTACTAATAAGCCACATAAACAGTTTATATGTTCCTGATACAGCTATGTTGATCACATCTGGTGTTGAAAACATGTACTCCTTAACCCCAGTCATAGAAAGAATCAAGATAATGTAAGAAGGTCTAAATACTTACAGTGAATTACCATAGGAACTCATGACAGAGATAAGCACGCTCCAACTCCTCATTACTGACCAAAACTTTTTTAAATTAAAGTATTCTACCTTCAAGGAGAAGGATTGCCAGTGCGATCTCCCATATCAGGAAGTTAGCAAATATCTTCATTAACAAAACAGAAGAAAGAGTATTCCAGAAAATAGTAGCAGAAAAGTACAATGTACTGTACTGGTGGAGACACATGGATGACATCCTCTTCTTGATCGACAACGCAAAAACTAAGTTAACTTCAGAGAAGGAATGATCAAGCAAAATAAACTTCCTAGACATATCCATCACAAAAAAATAATCTACAATCATTCTGCATTTACAGGAAAAACGCCACTGCAACATGCACAATACGACACCAGTCATCTAACCACCCACATAAAAAATTATATCAGCTCTCTGATATATGCTCCACAGACTAAACACAGTTCCACTGGAGACACACAATTATAATAAGGAACTTGACATTATAATCCAAATAGCAAAAAATAACAGACACCAAGTTACAAAATTGGTACACATTCACATACAGAAACAAACTGACACACATGATTGAGGACATCCTCAAGATACAAGGAATAAAAGTAGCACATAAAAGCAATAAATCAATGCAGCTATGTCTAAAGAATGAAGATGACACAGACATATATCAAAGAATTTGGCATTTACCAACTCTAGTATAACATTATTTATACTCTATACTTAGGGCAGACCAGCAGAACTTTTGAAATAAGGTATGGAAATATAGTACCAGTTATTTAACATTTGCAGACCACCTCCAACAAGAAAACCACCACCCTACCACAATAGGAACAGACATGAAGCTAGTTGGATACAATAATTAGAAACAGCTCCTAACCCTTACAAGAGAACTCCAAATCGTAAAGACAAAGTAAAGAAACATCAGCAATCAAACTAATAGAACATATAATAGATGAAGAACAGCCCCATTACACACAAGAGAATTGTGCCACATAGACTAGCCAATATCCTCACCCTTGTTCATACTCAATTGTACCATAGAAGTTATTACATTAGTACCACTTACAAACACGACACACAAACACGCATACACAGACACACACACACACACACACACACACACACATACACACACATACATACATTAAAATAATAAGATATAAAACATAAAATAGTAAATAAATAACAACACGCAAGTATACACACACACACACTCACACACACACGTGCAGCAATAGCAGGCCCACTCGCTTCCACCAAAATTAAACAAACGACTAACGCATTATGTCCATCAAAAGAAAGTGCACAAGATGGCGAGATGACCGTAGTTCCTCAGAACATAATATATTGTGCTATTGAAATTGCCGTGTGCTAAAACCTACCCAAATGTGTTAAAGAACGTGAAGAATGGCGTAGGAAACAAGAAATCGTGAGTAACGAAAATAATTAATATTGTTTATAGAAGTAAGTTAAAGGATGAGATCTGTTCATGATCTTAGCAAAGTTAAATTGAAAAAACTATGTCGTTACAGTGAGCACTGAAGATGCTTTAGAATAAAGTGAATCACGTTTGTTCTTAATTAGACATTATTGCAATCTCAAAAGGTGGTAGTTAACCTATATGACTCGTATCACAATAATCTCGTTAATTTCCCTCTGTGTCATACCGAGAATGAAATCATAAGGCTGCAGAAACTAGCTGCCAGGAGAGGAAGTCCAATGTTTAGTTATGTGTATTATACAATGAAGTTGAAAAGAATCCAGAAAAAGCCTCGAGAAAAATTGACAAAGCAGAGTGTTTCATTACTCAGGCACACGTTACGCAAAGCGGTGCCTGAAGTGCACCAGTCAAAGGAGATGACAGGTCGCCGAACGAGAATTAGCGGTCGGACATGCAACTCAATGCCCCATTGTTAGTATTTCTAGAGAAGGATTTCGTACCGTTGCGTACTCATCGTTGCTGGCCCTCATCTGTGTTTAATGTATGCCGTCTGTAGCGTGAGCACTGATACATGTAGCAGATTCTCGTTTTCCCACGAAAAAAAATGTTACAGAGACTACAGCGAGCAGAAGACAAGTCGATTGGCGTTTAAGAGAGTCAGACAGTGACCTTACGTTCCGACAAGCACACGGGAAAAGGACACTGATCGAGAGGTAATGTTTGTCTTAAGGTTCCTGTGCTCGATCAAACAATTTGTCAAACTTCACTAGCTTGTCATAGTATTTGGCTGTGTGTGGCTTTGCTTGACGTGTTTGTCAAACATAGAGTGGGTCTGACGTGTTTGCAGGAAATTTTGATTGCCGATTCGACAAGATGCTGTTCGAGTTGATGTTTCCCTGCGCATATTTAACAAGAAAGAGTTATCTCACTTTATCGGTGTTTTGGAAACTACGATCAAAACAACATATGTATAAAAACAAAAGAGTATTGGCAATTCGCAAACTGTAGAGATGTTGCGCCTTTCACAGCCACTTGTTACCCAGAATGACGGGAAGAAATCAATATTCTACATACAATATACAGGCGGGAGTTTTAAGACAAAGAAATATCGAAGCTCTTCTATTCTTTAACGAACGATGTATAATTTACCAATCTGGTATTTGAATGACCTTTCGTTAGGTTTTCATGGATATACCTATCTCTCAATTTGAACCATTTCCTGGAACAGCGACTTGTTTCCATTTTCTTCTTTATATATAGCATAAAATTCAATGCAAGGAATGCTTTGTCTGCAGTGTTTACTTTTCCCACGTGTTTAAAAATAGTCGCGACAGTATTGTAGCTGGTTAAAAAATGAGATTTAACTTGACAAAATTCGTTGGTACATTTTCGTGCTTGTTTAACAAACCTGTAGACAGGAAACAACGATTTTGACAAGTTTGATCGTTTACATTAGCCTTTAGTAATTACAATTAATCAGACAGTGGCGTCAAAACTATCTCCGGATGCTGGTCAACCACATCTGTAAGTACAGTTCTTTTGAAATCCTTCGTATATTAGTTTTATTTAGCAATGCTAGTGAAAACTGAAATATCATTTCCATATACGTAACCTCATTAGAACGTCAAAACACCCTCTCTCAAACACTTGCACAGAAACTGTGTACTATCTACTGCATTGTTTCTTCCTTATTCTTCAGTTCTGGTGTGTCTCATATGCCTGTACTGCATTTTAAAACGATTACATGCAGTTTTCCAGTATTTTAGTCACAACGGGGTCCACAATCGAAACAAAATTTCTGAACGACAATAATCTGCTACAAAAGCAGTAGTTACTTGGGTCAAAATATCCTGTTAATTTGTATTCTTCCCTATGGCACAGTGTCGGCGGTGTAACTATTTTTAAGTGTATGATACAACCCGTCAAACACACATATTTAGTTAGAATATGAAAAGACAAGCAGTCTTGACTGCAGTGCTTGTTTCTTCATACGACACATACTTTTTGTTCCAACTACGGAATGAATTGGAAAAAGTATTTGGTTAGTGTTCAGAACTTCCGCTCTTATACTTGTATTTGAATGTTATCTAATAGCTGTTCAGGAAGCGGTGTCGTGTTATTATTTCAAAATCATAGTTTCGACAACGTTTGACCAGAGTAAGCTGTGCCGCAAAAATCTGAAGGGGCAGAACCTAAGATTTAACTGTATTCCACATAAAACGTCCGTCGAAGAAGTTCTAAGACTGTTTTTGTTTCTGGCACATAAGAAAATAATTCCTACCACTTACAGTTTCATTCAATGTTAGCAAATTTCTCTTTTCCAGAAACACCTGACGGTATGTGACGGACGGCACTTCAGGTACCGCTAACTGGTCTCTCTCCACTGTTTCATTCGAGAATGGCGTATGGAAAAAGTGATCATCTATAAGCCTATGTATTGGCTCAAATTTTTAGAATTTTCTAGGAGTGGTCATTTCGTGAGATTTGTGTGGGAGAAAGTAATGTGTTGTTCGACTCTTTCCGGAAAGTGCTTACTCAAAATTTCAGCAGTCAAACTCTCCGTGATGCACAATGGCTCTCTTGTAACGTCTGCCACTGGAATTTGTTAGCACCTGCGTAACACTCTCGCTCCGAATAAACGAACCGGTGACGAAACGCGTCGCTCTTCTTTGGATCTTCTCTACCTCTTCTATCAGTGCTAGCTGGTAAGGATCCCAGTTGATGAAGAATGCTCAAGAATCGGCCGAACAAGCGCGCTGTAAGCCATGTCCTCCGTGGATGAGTTACATTTTCTTAATATTCCTCCTGTGAATCTGTCTGGCGCCTGCTTTTCCAACTATTTATTTATTGTGGTCATTCCACTTAACGGCGTTCCACTTAATGTCGCTCTGAATGGTAAAAGTCGCTCTGTATATTTTCTTCTAGATATTTTACGGTAGATACTGTTTCCACCAATTTTTGGTCAATAATGTGGTTGTCCAGTAGTGGATTTCTTTTCCTACTGTAGATACAAGTCTGGGACATATTTTATTAGTTTCACCAGATCAATAACAACAAAATAAATGGAAAACGTGCTTTACTTTAATCTCGTACAGTTTTACGATGGCTTCATATTAGCAAAGCTGCTAAATTTCAGGGAAAATCTTTTATTAGCTGTAACTCTGTAACTAAACATTTGTGGACCTGTGTTTATATGAACTTTCTTTCTTTTGTTTTACTTGTGGAATAACATATTAAAATATGAAACCTAAGTTTCTCCTGGAGTATACAATTTTCAAACAACCTACGGGAATTCAGCCAGGTAAAATTAACAGCGACCGCCGATATTTCGGCGGGAGCACACCCCGCCATTTTCAAGGCAAACTGTTTGCCGAAATACCGGCGGTTGCTGTTAATATTACCTGGCTGAATTCCCGTAAGTTGTTTGAATATTAAAATATTTGCATATCTTCGTGAATCACCCTGTATATTTGTCGGGTGCGGGTGGATCAGTATTAAGGCTGTCTTGATGCGGTCTGCTACTAATTCCTCTCCCGTGTCAACTCCTTCATCGAGGATAATACTTACACCCAATGTTCCTCATAGTTTGTTAAATATTTTCCAATTCCTTCCTCTTCCCTTGCACTGTATACCCTCTATGACTCCCTCTCGTATAGTGCAAGATATTTCCTGATCTCTTAAAGCATGCTTTATCATCCTTTCCCTTCTTCTTGTCAGTTTTCCTACATACGACTTTCCTCACCTACTCTGTGGGGAACCACCTCATTTCCGAACGCATCAGCACACTTACTTTTGAACATGCCTCTGCAGCACCACATCTGTAATGCTCCAATTTCCAGATTCCAGTTTTCCCATTGTTCATAATTCACTTCCCCAGTCGTACATTCTCGGAAATGTCTTCCTGAAGATATAGCCAGTAGTTGGTATCAGCATACTTCTCTCGGTCGGAAAGTATGTGTCCCTTGTTTCGTCTGCTGTCATATATTTTGCTTTCAAGGTAGCATATTTCTTTATTTCCTCTGTCTCATGGCGATCATGACGATCAGGATAATAGGTCTGTGACAGCAACTATGACTACGCGTTTTACAAAGAATGTTAAGAAAGGTACGAAAATGTTTTTGCTTAGCAAGAGTGACAGGATATAAATTGAAAAGTATCTGAATAGTCAGCATCAAATATTGATTGCTGAGAACGAAGATGTTGAGCACAAATGGAAAAAATTCAGAAGAATCGTTCAATATGCCTTACAAGGAACCCATTGAGTGCGAGATCGCAAGTTAAGTCTGTAGTAATGCTTATTTGAAAGTGTGGTGTTAACAATTATTACAGGAAAAATATTAGCAGCTAATGACTCACCATGAGAACTAGGAGGGCGTCAGAAAATGAATGTCCAGGTGGTGCAGAAATCAACGTTCTGTGGGATGTATGTATTACACTTCACAAAATGTACACTGTCGACGTACAAGAAATCTTCAAAACAAACCATTGACTTCACTTAAAAGTTCCAGGCTATTAGGCAGGAGAGATCTTCAGAGGTGAATTGGTTAATTGGTAGTTAGCCATTTTACCTCTGAAGATGACTCCCGCTGTCAGAGAGGAAACGTTAGGAGAAAGTTAAATAGATCAACCACGGCCTAATATTCTAGGAGTTTTAAGTGATGTTAGTACCAGCCGTGAAAGCTTACATTGTATGATCAAAACATTAACCTGCACCATGAACATCGAAAGAAAAATGACGCGCTTGGGTAATCACAAGGCTCGCATCTTCAAGATCGAAGGCGAACTCCTTGGAAGCAGGGGGTTCAGATAGGTACCCACACTTAATATAGAATCATATTTGTGTAACGGGGTGATAGAACTGATGGGATGTGATGAAATACAGCCGAATGCGACACAGTCTGTCGTGGAGCTTATCGTGAATCTCGCTATCCTTTATGGCGTAGTTGCAAACAGTGTCATAATGTATTCTATACGCACGGAAAGAACAAATATCCAGAGACTGGATTTGTCCAGTGGTTCCATATGCTATGAATTGTCACGTCACACACTCTTCAGGAGGATAATTCACTCTAAAAGAGCAGACCAGGAATCAATCAAAATCAAGTTATTTTCACGAGGTGTTGGCGAAAAGCTGTGCTCATACCATTGTTGTCTTGCACCCATTTTCACTCTCTTGCTTCCTGTAACGTAAATATTTGCTACTGCCCTTGCAAGGTCATACACACAGGGCAGAATCGTAGGACGCAAAACACCTCCAACGTCTCACAGCACAATAAATGACTTTCCAGCCAATTTACCATCCAGATTAACATAGGCGTAGTTGTAAATGACTGCATTAAGGCATTGGTGTCAGCTGATCTTGACACGACCCTCTAGGTACCTCTAATTTCCAAGATGTCTTTGATACGCATTGCTTCTTCAAATCTTGATTGGTCGGAGTTGAAAAAAAATTCCTTACTGAACGATGGGATAAGTGTTTCGGCGTAACGTCAAGCGGCGGCACGATGATTAAGAACGAAGAGCAGAGAGGGCTGTGAGACGATGTCCGCCAATAGTATGCTGACAGACCCCTCTCTAGGACGACACCAAGACAGGAGCAGAGAATATAAGCGCCGCGCAGCCTTGTCGCGGCCTTAGTTGAAGTCGAGCCGACCTACGAGCGCTACAGCAGTGACCTGCAAACTGTATTGGTTCACTTGTATTACGAATTGTATATAGGGCGTTACAAAAAGGTACTGCCAAACTTTCAGGAAACATTCCTCACACACAAATAAAGGAAAGATGTTATGTGGACATGTGTCCGGAAACGCTTAATTTCCATGTTAGAGCTCATTTTAGTTTCGTCAGTATGTACTGTACTTCCTCGATTCACCGCCAGTTGGCCCAATTCAAGGAAGGTAATGTTGACTTCGGTGCTTGTGTTGACATGCGACTCATTGCTCTACAGTACTAGCATCAAGCACATCAGCACGTAGCATCAACAGGTTAGTGTTCATCACGAACGTGGTTTTGCAGTCAGTTCAATGTTTACAAATGCGGAGTTGGCAGATGCCCATTTGATGTATGGATTAGCACGGGGCAATAGCCGTGGCGCGGTACGTTTGCATCGAGACAGATTTCCAGAACGAAGGTGTCCCGACAGGAAGACGTTCGAAGCAATTGATCGGCGTCTTAGGGAGCACGGAACATTCCAGCCTATGACTCGCGACTGGACAAGACCTAGAACGACGAAGACACCTGCAATGGACGAGGCAATTCCTCGTGCAGTTGACGATAACCCTAATGTCAACAACAGAGAAGTTGCTGCTGTACAAGGTAACGTTGACCACGTCACTGTATGGAGAGTGCTACGGGAGCACCAGTGGTTTCCATACCATGTACAGCGTGTGCAGGCACTATCAGCAGCTGATTGGCCCCCACGGGTACACTTCTGCGAATGGTTCATCCAACAATGTGTCAATCCTCATTTCAGTGTAAATGTTCTCTTTACGGACGAGGCTTCATTCCAACGTGATCAAATTGTAAATTTTCACAATCAACATGTGTGGGCTGACGAGAATCCGCACGCAATTTTGGAATCACGTCATCAACACAGATTTTCTGTGAACGTTTGGGCAGGCATTGTTGGTGATGTCTTGATTGGGCCCCATGTTCTTCCACCTACGCTCAATGGAGCACGTTATCATGATTTCATACGGGATACTCTACCTGTGCTGTTTGAACATGTGCCTTTACAAGTACGACACAACATGTGGTTCATGCACGATGGAGTTCCTACACATTACAGTCGACGTGTTCGTACGCTTCTCAACAACAGATTTGGTGACCGATGGATTGGTAGAGGCGGACCAATTCCATGGCTCCACGCTCTCTTTACCTCAAGCCTCCTGACTTTCATTTACGGGGGCATTTGAAAGCTCTTGTCTACGCAACCCCGGTACCAAATGTAGAGACTCTTCGTGCTCGTATTGTGGACGGCTGTGATACAATACGCCATTCTCCAGGGCTGCATCAGCGCATCAGGAATTCCATGCGACGGAGGGTGGATGCATGTATCCTCGCTAACGGAGGACATTTTGAACATTTCCTGTAACAAAGTGTTTGAAGTCACGCTGGTACGTTCTGTTGCTGTGTGTTTCCATTCCATGAATAATGCGATTTGAAGAGAAGTAATAAAATGAGCTCTAACATGGAAAGTAAGCGTTTCCGGACACATGTCCACATAAAATATTTTCTTTATTTGTGTGTTTCCTGAAAGTTTGGCCGTACCTTTTTGTAACACCCTGTATACTGAAGAGCTTGCTTATGTTTGTCGCCCCTTGCTTACGACACATCTCACAAAGTGAAGTATTGTAATCATTTCCATTTGTAATAAACTCCATTAACACGATTTGCTTGAATTGTTGTCTAGCAATTCGAGAAAGTAGCTTTCCTAGGCACACTGTATTAGACGTGTGGGCAGAACTCAACAATAAGTTTGTTCATCTCGTCTACGAATTTTCGAGCCGATTCCGCAGTTTGCTGTGGATCGTCAAGTTGACGCTTTATTTGAAATTTCTTTATCTTAGGTCTTCCTGTTCTGTAACGTTGTTTGAAGTTAAGCAACCATCCACTGCTTCCCTTGAAATCACTACATTCCATGCCGCGCGCAATTTGATGTGAATGACGTAGTAGGTCACTATACTGCACGTCCTGTAAATTGAATCGAGCATGCTTGAAACGCGCTGCCACCACTTTTTGTAACAAGTGCGCCTTGTCGTCCTTGAATATCCCTAGTTTTTCTTATGCACTTCATGATCATATTGCTGCGGACTTCCGATCATAATTTTTTTTAATGGACTGCAGATGATCTTTCATGTACGTAATTATGTTTAGTACCCGTTCCTTAGACAACGATTGTCCTTTACTAATTTCCATTGGAAACAGGATTTGTGGCTCCCTGTCCGTAAAATCAGAAAGCGGTGAGAACCCCTATTTATTCACACAGTGACCATTCTGGCACCGCAACGAAAGATAACAGAGAAAAGGTCAAAATATCTAATTCAGTCTTCCGAAATTGTTTCAGCACGGAAGATGGTAACACAGTCCATCCTTTAAATCATAGTATGAACGTCGAAATGGCAGGTATTGAGATTACTGACGCAAAATAGAAAAGTTATTGCAATCGCTTAGTAGAGGAACGGTATGAGAACTACATGAAATACATATAAGATTCTACAAAGATTATGCGAAAGAACTTGTTCCCCTTCTAACAGCAGTTTATTGGAGATCGCTGGATCAACGAGGGGTACATAGCAACTGCAAAAAAGCGAAGATCATTACCGTTTCCAAGAAGAGTCTTAGGAAAGATGCACATAATTACAGGCCCATATCGTTGTGGTCAATACGTTGTAAAATTATGTAATATGTTTTATGCTCAAGAACTGACTTTTGGGAGAACGAAAATCTTCTCTGTAAAAATCAGCATGCATTCCACGAACAGAGATATTGCGAAACTCAGCTCGATCTCGATCACGATCAGATCCACAGCGCCGTAATTCAGGTTGATGCCAAGTCCTTGATCTCAGGAATGTACTTGACATCGTCCCGCATTCCCGTTTGGTGAAAAAAAAATACGAGCTTACACAGTATCGGGCCATAATTGCGATTAGATTCAATACTTGATTGCAGACAGAATTCAACATGTCGCTCGTAACGGAACAAAATCGATAGACGTAAAGGTAATTTCCGGATTACCCTAAGGATATGTAATAGGACCGTTACTGTTTACAATGTATGTAAATGATGAAGTAGAAAGTGCATCCCGTGTGTGACAGGACATACAGTTGAAAGTACGGATTGGCAACAGTTTTGCTACGTATTTATTGGCTGCTTGATTAATTCACGCTCTTTGTTTGACGGGAAACACGTTTCTTTCAATTTTTATCAAACTTCCTGTGATGACGGTTGTAACAACCGAAACTAGTAAAGAACAAAGCCGAATATGTACAGCCGACGGCTATGAAAATGCTTTTCTTCAAACTGAGTGCTTCGTGGCGTACAGTATTCACCCTTTACCTCGGTCGAACCAGCTCACGGTACAGCACACCGACCAGAACGCATTCTGTCACGCGTTCAAAATCTTTGTCTTTGAATCAACCAGTCTCCGTACGTTATTTCCAACACATTTTGTTCTCCATACGCTTCCACTAGTACAACGATGACTTCCTGTAGCAAATTTTTGCAATAAAAGGAGAAGAGCGACACTTCCTGCAAATGCTGTTTGGAAGGTAGGAAACCTAAGATATTTAAGGCGCTGAAGAGGTAAATACTTTTCTCTGCGACCGCTGCGGTCGCAGGTTCGAATCCTGCCTCGGGCATGGATGTGTGTGATGTCCTTAAGTTAGTTAGGTTTAAGTAGTTCTAAGTTCTAGGGGACTGATGACCTCAGATGTTAAGTCGCATAGTGCTCAGAGTCATTTGAACCATTTTTTTTTTTTTTTTTACTTTTCTCTCCGCTCGAAGGGGCTTACTGTCAAAGCAGTTAAACAGGTCTTGTGGTATTGCTTTCCGCTATGCTGCACTAGTACAACTACTGTTCCCTCTTCGTCAACACAGAGAACTTCTTCAAGCCCCTGAAAACGTTAGCAAGCGAGGAGCTGGGAGTGGGAATGTTCCACGCAAAAAAAGTAACACTTCACACAGGGAAAGATAAAATAATTTAATTTAACAAGTTGTACAAACTGTTATGATTTTTTTCTGCACGTGAAATATGACAAGCACAAACGAATGCAATTATTTATAACAACCCGAAAAACGAGCAATAAACCTTTAGTATTTTAAATTTCATGAACATTAATTTGAGTTTTCAAACCACGACCTTGCGTAGAGCTTCATCTCATTCAGGCGTTTCTGCCCCAAAATAAATCCAGTAAAGCACAGTATAAATTCAGCTACTACGAGAACAGACAGTAAAACGTATAAGTTAGCAAAATTTGCAGAATGATAAATGAAGCATGAATAAACATTTGGTTAACACACCAGTTAACACTTGCAAACACATAACAGGCAATGCGTTTCCATAAAAACAGTGTAAATCAGAGGCAAAATATTTGTACTCCTATAAATAGGTAGCGATTATCTCCTTAAAGAGCCATAGTTTATGAACAAATAGCAAAATATGAAATTATGTATTATGCAGTTTTCAGCCAAGAGAGAGAATGTACCGGATGATCAAAAAGTCAGTATAAATTTGAAAACTTAATAAACCACAGAATAATGTAGATAGAGAGGTAAAAATTGACACACATGCTTGGAATGACATGGGGTTTTACTAGAACCAAAAAAATTTCTAGACGCTTGAAAGATCTCTTGCGCGCGTCGTTTGGTGATGATCGTGTGCTCAGTCGCCACTTTCGTCATGCTTGGCCTTCCAGGTTCCCAGACCTCAGTCCGTGCGATTATTGGCTTTGGGGTTACCTGAAGTCGCAAGTGTATCGTGATCGGCCGACATCTCTAGGCTAGGGATCCTGAAAGACAACATCCGACGCCAATGCTTCACCATAACTCCGGACATGCTTTACTGTGCTGTTCACACCATTATTCCTCGACTACAGCTGTTGTTGAGGAATGATGGTGGACATATTGAGCATTTCCTGTAAAGAACATCATCTTTGCTTTGTCTTACTTTGTTGCGCTGATTGTTGCTATTCTGATCAGATGAAGCGCCATCTGTCGGACATTTTGTGAACTTTTGTAATTTTTTGGTTCTAATAAAACCCCATGTCATTCCAAGCATGTGTGTCAATTTGTACCTCTCTCTATCTACATTATTCCGTGATTTATTCAGTTTTCAAATTTATACTGACTTTTTGATCACCCGGTATATATGTACAGGCTAGTTCTTTCATAGGATGTATAAATAAAATTCAAAACAATAGTGATCACATGGCTTAAACTGAAACAGCAAGTAGTAAAGTCGAACTTACATACGGGAGTTGAAAAAATAGCGGCAGCACTTGTGCGCTGTGTGTAGCTGATTGCGGAATGTCAGATGAAGTAGCAGAGTGAGCGGCGACAGCTTTGTTTGAGGCAGTTGCAATTTGTACTGTGTGAAAGTGCGGGAGGCCTGTTCAAGCACCCTAGCACTATGGTTCGGAAGCACGAACCAAAGTTCCTTGGATCAGGAGTGAAGTGGCACGTGGTCGCCCCGCACTGAGAAGAAAACGACATCACTTTCTGACACTGCGTCCCATCATAGTTCATGACAATCAACGATATCAGACGGCGATTCCCATTTAGTAACTCCCGCCTACGTGTGTGTGTGTGTGTGTGTGTGTGTGTGTGTGTGTGTGTGTGTGAGGGGGGGGATGGGAATGTCCTCCGCGTTCACTCGACGTGAGTCCGTGTGATTACCAACTGTACGCCAAAATGAAGGAATCTTTTCGTGGCACGGGCTACAACAAATGAAAAGACATCATTCACGCCGTAGTGTGGTACTTGCAAAGACATCGACAAAAGATGGACGTGCTGACGGTGTACGACGCCTTCCATCTGTGTGGGGGAAGGTGATCGAGATGTGGTGTGATTATACTGAGGGCATGAGATGCAGTGAACGGCAGAACGAGAGTCAATAAAGCCTGGTGTGAATCATAACAATGTTGCCACTACTTTCTGTTCAACCCGTCTACATGGTGAGTGCCATATAAATTACACATAAACAGCACAAATAATATTCATAAATTACTAGCATGGCTCAAATCCCATAACCTCCGTAAAATACCTGTTGCACGATGAGTTTTAGCAATGTAAGTTAGCCAGTTTGGAAATGAAATGGGGGTTAACACAAAAGCTACAAGAACAAAGTCCAACAAGCGCCGATGAACACGGCTCGTTGAACCCAGTTTGGCCATGAATTCTGTAAACACAAATATCAGACAAAGTTCTGAGGGCATCTTCACGCAATTCCAGGCACGTGTAAGTTGCTAGACAGGGAATCGCACATGCACACACAGTCATATTCAACTTCGGTAAATGCTCATAGTAGCTACGTGCTACTTGACTGACAGCACTTGTTCTTGAATGGGAATCCTGTAATTATTAGTGGCAAAAGACTGACACAGGGCTTTTGCGCACCGCTGTTAACCCTGTGGCACACAGCGTCCACTGCAGTGGACCGCTGTTAATGGTCGCTTATTTGGCGTTTTCACTCCTTCTTCAGGCTGCAAACGCGCTGCTGGAGTTGCGCACTGCATGCATTTGCAGCCTCATGATCTACTGAAAACGCTAGAGGTGTGACCATTAAAAGTTGTACACTGGTTCAAATGGTTCAAAGGCCACAGCGGCCGGCAGTTATACACTGCAGTGAACTTCATGGAGCACAGGGTTCATTTGGAACGGTGGAGAACGTGCTTGCCCCCTAGCGAGATGCAAAGGAGGCAGTTACTTAGGCACACAGGCAGAGAGATTATACCTCGATTTCGAGTTCATATTGAAGCACCGCACAGGCAACATCCTGCAATATCCGCTGGACTTTGAAGGCGATAGAATCCTCAAGCACTATAATTCAATTCTTTTATCTTGGCGGCTCGCGTATACCCGTCCAGACGCGGGAGATGGCTGCGTTGCCAGTTGCACTCGCCAAGTGAAGCAGCGCGATAGTATAGTATGTTCACAAACTTACGTTTAGGGGAGAGCGCGCAGTATATGAAGTAAAGCCACCACGGCCGCATTAACCCTTTCGCTGCTACAGACACGTGCTCCCCGCATTCCGCGCTGTGCGCGATTTTGTCATCACTGCACTGCTCGCCTGTGCAGACAAATGGTGTTCCAACTGGTTTGACACACTTATCATTCGATTTCACAACAACTATTTGGCTCAAAAATTTGATTTTTACACATCTTCTTGACTGATACCTTCCCTCCATAAGTGACTTAATTTTGTTTCGATGTTCAACGCAGTTATTGTGCAGCATTAAATGTAGTAAACCATTGCACGAAATTTTGATGAGTTTGCAGAGGTAAAAGTCCACAGTGTATACTTTCCGTATGGTCGATTTTAGTTGCCACTAGAAATTTCAAAAAATTACAGTCAAACGAATAAAATTCATGAAGTAAGACACTTTGGTATTGTTTTTAAACAAAGAAAATATTAAGCACCGAAAAAGATTTCAACTCGGAATCTTTTGCTTAGCAGCGAAACACCTTAACCGTTACACCTTAACCGTTACACCGACAAACACTGTTGGTATGACTGTGAGCTATTCACGTTTCGTCGAAGTACAATAGGAAATAAACAATTAACATTGTTCTTTATTACGAAAAAGCGATTAGTGAGAATGAATTTCCTTGCTTCGCCTGAATTAGGAGGCTTATTGCTTGTTTGATTTAATTAGTTAACAGAATATGAAATAGTTCGTATAAAGAATGCTTTTTCCAAACTTTCTTTTATAGAAAGTCTGCTATCATTGCTTTTGTTCAATTACTTTATTTATTACTGAGCGTTTCTAAAACTGAAGACACTAGTCCGTGCTCTGTACTGCAGTCGAACTCTGGCAACGTCGTTCTCTGTTCATTGGCTGACTGTGTTTTGTGACGTCAGGTGCGCAGAACGAACCTAAACTCGGCCGCCATCATAAATGACGCGCACTTCAGCACCGTTCGGTCCTGGATGAATAATGCTACCATCAGCTTACCCTCTCATAGCGTTCATGTCATTTTCTTAACCCCCGTTTTGCTGGTAGTACGATAGATATTACAGAGTAATCAACGGTGAGCTCACAATATAATATGTGTGTGCTGCTGCAGGAGGGTGGTTGTGAGATGGCGCGGTCATCTGAGGAGGGGCGCGACGTGCTGGGCCTGGTGGGTGGCCTGCTTGGGCTGTCCAGTGGAGACCGCACCTCTCTGAGGGCCCGCCTGGCTGACTGCGGCAGGCTCTTCGCCGCTGTGGTCAACATCTTCGCAAACATCTCCCTCGTCACCACCACCGGCGTAGAGCTCTGCACTGACAGGTCGGCGGAAACAGAGAGGGCCTCCATCACGGCCTTCCTCTTCTCCGTTTCCGTAATCAACTTGGTCAAGGTAAGTGTTGTCACTAAGCCAAGTTTGGAATTCTACCAAGTACGTATTACTTGCCCGCTCGTTGTCTGACACTATCTGATCAAAACCATATGTACACCAATAAGTTGACATCAGTATGAGGTGTGTCCGCCCTTCGTCGTTATGACGGCTTGGACTCTGCTGTGGACAATTTTCACATTCCAGTTATTTGGTAGAATGGTAGCTTATTCTTCCTCATCAGCCGAAACCAGAGAGGTTACTGATGTTGAGATCACGGGTCTGGAGCTAAGTAGACACTATAACTCATTGACTTACCATTGGATTGAGGTCCCCTGAGGGTGGGGATAACACATTGCTGATGAATGGCGTTGTACTGTGCTCAGTGACCAACTGTAGTTCTGCATTACCCCATATTACCAGTGCGGACAGGCCAGTCCATTTCAGGAATGTTACGCTGCACAAATCATTGCCCCGTATTGCTTTATAACAGGGATCATTGTCATCCTGACCGAAACGATCA
Organism: Schistocerca piceifrons; assembly: GCF_021461385.2. NCBI lineage: Eukaryota > Metazoa > Arthropoda > Insecta > Orthoptera > Acrididae > Schistocerca > Schistocerca piceifrons. The sequence goes on along the minus strand of NC_060143.1, from coordinate 321,773,144 downwards.
TCACCTCCGGACTGTTCCTCTACTTATCGCAGTACACAATGCTTTGCAATATCCATCTGAATTTAGCATTTTCTTACGTGCAATATGGAGACCACGCCCTAAGATGAAAAACACCTCCATATCTTAACAACACCTTCGCCGTACTTGTTGACACTAGGCGTAATGGCACGTAACGTTCTCCAGGCATTCGACAAACTCAAACCCTTCGATCGGGCTGCCACAGAATGTGGCCTGATACATCGCTACAAATAATTAGCAGTCATTCGCTGTACCATGGCGTCACTATTTACATCACATCAATCGTGGTTTAACACTAACTAAAGAAATGTACGGCTTACGTGGAGCTGCACAACCACTGTCCCCGTTTCTTTTTAATTCCCTACACAAAGTCATTGTGCTAGGTGGAGTGCTGGTAGCTCTTTGCAACTCAGGAGTCTGTATTGGGGATTTTCTCTGCCAAGGGACTGGGTGTTTGTGTTATCCTCATAATTTCATCATTATCATCATCATTCGCCACAGTGGCTAGTCTGCGTGGAATGGCGCCATGTCACAGACCTCGCGGCCCCTCCGTCGGAGGTTCGAGTCCTCCCTCGGGCATGGGTGTGTGTGTTGTTCTTAGTATAAGTTAAAGTAATGTGTAAGTCTAGGGACCGATGACCTCAGCAGTTTGGTCCCTTCATAATTCACACACATTTGAACATTTGGTTGGTTGGTTGTTTGGGGAAGGAGACCAGACAGCGTGGTCATCGGTCTCATCGGAATAGGGAAGGAAGTCGGCCGTGCCCTTTCAGAGGAACCATCCCGGCATTTGCCTGGAGTGATTTAGGGAAATCACGGAAAACCTAAATCAGGATGGCCGGACGCGGAATTGAACCGTTGTCCTCCCGAATGCGAGTCCAGTGTCTAACCACTGCGCCACCTCGCTCGGTTTTGAACATTTGAAGAGTGGCTAGCTTGGGCTGTGTAAAAATTGGACCGTGTACAAATTGGAACTTTGTACGGCCGCTGATGACCGCGCATTTGAGCGCCCCACAAACAAAACTTCATCATCAACACATGAGTCATTCGTTCCAATGATTTCATGCGATTTTTTACAGCTACAGCTACCCTCCTCAATGCTGGAGGTCCCTGTCCGTCAGTATGTGAAATTTCCTTTATTTTGGTTTAGTTGCGATGGTCCATTCGTGTTCCCTGTCCACAATCACATCACCAACAGTCAACTTATGCTGTTTTTTTACAAGGTTGAAGTGTCCGTGATTGTTTCCTTGCTCTCTTGACGTCTAAAGACTAGTCCACGTTAGGAGTCACCGAGCTGCACCTACTCTGTTGTTACTGCTCACAACACAACACTCCCCGCCTCCTTTTATACCGGCCTGTCGTGACACCCAGTATTCAGATACGCATTGCATCGGGGCGTCCGGATACTCTTGATCGGATAGTATATGTGACGTTCGCTGTTTCGACAACATCACTGCTGCCTATGAACAATTATCGTGGCTGTGTGCCGCCAAGCGTAGAGACTATCATACCCTGTGTTTCAGCTATCATCTTTTCAACCGTTGCACTTTCTCTTATTTAGTACACTACTATCTGAAAAGCACAGCAGAAATCCTTGTTATCAACAAAGTAAAACCCTCACCACAACATTACGTAACATCCATCTTATTAAATCCACTTTCCTTATCAGGTTCAAATGGTGCAAATGGCTCTGAGCACTATGGGACTTAACTGCGGAGGTCATCAGTCCCCTAGAACTTAGAACTACTTAAACCTAACTAACCTAAGAACATCACACACATCCATGCCCGAGGCAGGATTCGAACCGGCGACCGTAGCGGTCGCGCGGTTCCAAATAGCATCGCCTAGATCCGCTCGGCCACTTCGGCCGGCTTTTCCTTATCAGGAACCTCATTTTTGAAAGATATTCCTCAAAATAACAGAAAAATAAACTCTCTTTTCAAATTTCACAGTTAGTGAGAACAGCTGTCTGTAGACGACTCTTGTGAATCCCTGCCACACCGTCACCCACTTTTCCTTCCCTTCGCCTACAGAATCTCCACATAAACTCTGTTCTTTCTTAACAGCAGATACCACTGCCATTTCAGTCTTCTTCTCCTCCACTATCTCTCCTGTTTCCACAACGAAATTTTCTCTCTGCAGCGGACTGTTCGCTGATATGAAACTTCCTGGCAAATTGAAGTTGTGTGCCAGACTTAGACTCGAACTCCGGAAAACTGGAAATTTGTGGTAAGGTTTTATGGGACCAAACTGCTGAGGTCATCGGTCCCTAGACTTACACACTATTTAATCTAACTTAAACGAACTTACGCCAAGGACGACACACACACACACACACACACACACACACACAACCATGCCCGAGAGAGGACTCGAACCTTCGACCGGGGGGGGGGGGGCGGGAGGGGGGGGGGGGCGGACCGTTGTTCAAGACGCCGTAGACCGTGCGGCTACCCCGCGCGGCAAACTCAGGACCTCATCATCCTTTAGCGGAAAGTGGTCTACGGACTGAGCTGACCAAGCAGGAAATACGACCCGTCCTCACAGCTTTACAGCAGGCCACTTGCCCGCGAAACGCAAAGTTCTCGAATTTGAGTCTCGGTCCGGCAAACAGATTTTCATCTGACGGGAAGTTTCGTACCAGCTCACATTCCGCTGCAGAGAGCAAATTTCAATCTGGAAATATTCCAGGGGTAAGTCACGTCTCCGCAATATCCTTTCTTGCAGGAGTGCTAGTCTTGCAAGTTTCTCAGAGGGGTTTCTGTGAACTTTGGACGATGAGGTATTGGCGGAAGTAAAGCTTGGGTAGCTCAATTGATAAAGTACTTGCCCTTTAAAGGGCTCACAGTTGTGATCTGCCAGAAAGTTTCATTTCTTCCGTTTGTGATAGTAGTAAACAGGGCTTCGGACATGCCAAGCTAATCAATATTAATGTTATTCTTGCTTATTATTATTAATAATAATAATGCCTATTATTATTATTTTATTATTCACTTTTATTATTTGTGTTGGTCATTATGACAATTTCTCAGCTGTACGTGACTGAACGTGAAGTACGCGTAGAAATTAAAATTCTTTTCTAATATTTTTTGGTGTGTGTTTTTTCTAGTCCAATTTAAGGCTAACTAAATAAATAAGATCAGGGGAAATATCATAGCCTGTGTTGGTTAGTGAAAATGAAATTACATTCCACGTTGCTCCCTTTAGGTCAATGTACTTCCTAATTTCGTACTATGTAAACCTTATAAGGTGGCTAACAACTTTTGCTGTAATCATCACACCGTCAGACGTACGTCTTGTAATTTAGAAGCACAGGGGCAGGGGGTGGGAGGGAGAAACAGCTTTGTAACTTTTCATTTTTTGATGTTGCGCTCTAAACTGGATTGGTTTCCTTTTCTTAACGTCGGATGCGTCTCTCTTCTGATCTTGAACAATGGAAGTGGTCTGATAACAAGAGTCGCGAAATGTTTGAAATTGTGTGACTGTATTGCATTTAACTATAGAAAACGTAAAACTGTATGCTAAATAAGCTCTCATATGAAAGTCTGTATCGTATAGCGAAGTGAACAGTACTACAACGCGTGAGGACACATTACGTGACTTCCAGTTCCAACACAGAAAAGTAACACAATAAAAATCTATAGAAAATCACAAATCGTATTTTGAAAGAACAACTGTTCAAACTGCTTCTGTGAAAATTCTCTGAAAATTTGTGTGTGGGACATGAGCAAATAAAATTCCAAACATTGAATGATACACACGCAGATGGAACACTCCACTGTATGAGTAAGACTGTCTGACACATTAAATGTGATCTGTACTAAACTTTACCTGTTCATTTGGTGAATGTTCTCGTCCACAAACCATTGCTTCAAAAAGGCTGCTTTATGATAGGCTGTATTGTCTTACTGCTACAAGCAGTCATCGTCTGCAGGCTGTTTCTCTGCTGCATGCAGGACACAAAGCCGTAATACATGTTCATATCGTTCCGCGTTTAGCGTTTTCTGAAGCACAACAACGGGACGACAGCGTAACCACGAAAAAGACTGTCGTAGCGTGACACCAACTCCTCTAGATTTCGCTGTTCGCACTATACATGATGCCAGGAAACGTTATCCAGGAATTCGTCAAACCGAAGCCCCTCCTTCGGACTGCCACAGAGCTCAGTTTAAGTCATCACCACCAGTCACACATTTCCCGTCATCCACTGCCCAGTGGCAGCGTTCTTTACATCACCTCAAGTGGTGCTTCGCGTTGACTAACGGCTACTGTACCACATTCATTTTAGCTCGGCACGCACAGTCATAGTGCTAGCTGGATTGCTCGTAGTACTTTGGACCTGATGAGTGACTCCTTGCGCTGATTTCATGCGAGTTTTTACAACGGCCCTCCACAATGCTCGACGGTCTATACCTGGTCTTGGTTTACCTGTGGTTGTTCGTTCATGTTTTCGCTTCATAATCCCGTCACCGTCAGTCGACCTGGCCAGTGCCGTAACTGTTGAAATGTTCCTGAAGGAAATGTTACTCACGTGACATGCAGTAACTAGTCTACGTTTCTGATGTAAAGAAATATTATTATTATTAGGCATCAGATTGAGAAGGGGAAACAACAAATACTTGCGTGGGTCACTCTCCCGTTTAGAAAGTGCGGCGTACCATTGTGGAACAGTGAGGCTTTGTGAAAGAGATGTACGACTTGAGAAGTGATGTTTGCTAAGAAATTCCCGGACGCCACTCGCACTGAAAATGTATCTAAGGGCCAGTTTACAACAGACTTTGAAGAATATTACAAGGGGGGGGGGGGATAAAAGTAGTATGTTAACGTCGGTCTCGACTGTTCCGTCCACACAATGACACGTCGCACGTTGGACACGGTTGACCGTGTGAAAAACACTTGGCACATAGAAACTAAAGCAAAATCAAATTTAGAGTAATTCACACTACAATTACGAGCTTGGATTTAAAACACCTATAACATGTCAACACTTACGTCAATAACAATGACAGAGCCTGAGTGGTTTGAAAAGTTTAGAAATCACGTAGAAATGTTCATTCATTAACCACTCTGCGATTTTCACACATACTAGCCTCACATACAACAAAATAACAGTATATCTCTGTAGATTTAAGCAAATTACAAATCTTATACTGACGCCTATGTAGTGGTGCGTCCGTATTATACAGCAGGTAAAAAAAGAGTGATATCGTCCAGCAGTGGTCGATACGTTGCGCACTTGGTTTTTTTTCTTGATATTCAAATGTCTTCAGAGTTTCTCTTTAATATCGACGTTTTTCCATGCACTCTGAATTAATCTACAGTTTCTTAGGCGCGTCAGTGGCGCTGGATTCATTGCTCCTTGTAAATCTTCAAAATACATCATTACAACGCTTAGTTAAATATTATACACTCCTGGAAATGGAAAAAAGAACACATTGACACCGGTGTGTCAGACCCACCATACTTGATCCGGACACTGCGAGAGGGCTGTACAAGCAATGATCACACGCACGGCACAGCGGACACACCAGGAACCGCGGTGTTGGCCGTCGAATGGCGCTAGCTGCGCAGCATTTGTGCACCGCCGCCGTCAGTGTCAGCCAGTTTGCCGTGGCATACTGAGCTCCATCGCAGTCTTTAACACTGGTAGCACGCCGCGACAGCGTGGACGTGAATCGCATGTGCAGTTGACGAACTTTGAGCGAGGGCGTATAGTGGGCATGCGGGAGGCCGGGTGGACGTACTGCCGAATTGCTCAACACGTGGGGCGTGAGGTCTCCACAGTACATCGATGTTGTCGCCAGTGGTCGGCGGAAGGTGCACGTGCCCGTCGACCTGGGACCGGACCGCAGCGACGCACGGATGCACGCCAAGACCGTAGGATCCTACGCAGTGCCGTAGGGGACCGCACCGCCACTTCCCAGCAAATTAGGGACACTGTTGCTCCTGGGGTATCGGCGAGGACCATTCGCAACCGTCTCCATGAAGCTGGGCTACGGTCCCGCACACCGTTAGGCCGTCTTCCGCTCACGCCCCAACATCGTGCAGCCCGCCTCCAGTGGTGTCGCGACAGGCGTGAATGGAGGGACGAATGGAGACGTGTCGTCTTCAGCGATGAGAGTCGCTTCTGCCTTGGTGCCAATGATGGTCGTATGCGTGTTTGGCGCCGTGCAGGTGAGCGCCACAATCAGGACTGCATACGACCGAGGCACACAGGGCCAACACCCGGCATCATGGTGTGGGGAGCGATGTCCTACACTGGCCGTACACCACTGGTGATCGTCGAGGGGACACTGAATAGTGCACGGTACATCCAAACCGTCATCGAACCCATCGTTCTACCATTCCTAGACCGGCAAGGGAACTTGCTGTTCCAACAGGACAATGCACGTCCGCATGTATCCCGTGCCACCCAACGTGCTCTAGAAGGTGTAAGTCAACTACCCTGGCCAGCAAGATCTCCGGATCTGTCCCCCATTGAGCATGTTTGGGACTGGATGAAGCGTCGTCTCACGCGGTCTGCACGTCCAGCACGAACGCTGGTCCAACTGAGGCGCCAGGTGGAAATGGCATGGCAAGCCGTTCCACAGGACTACATCCAGCAACTCTACGATCGTCTCCATGGGAGAATAGCAGCCTGCATTGCTGCGAAAGGTGAATATACACTGTACTAGTGTCGACATTGTGCATGCTCTGTGGTTCTGTCAGTGTGATCATGTGATGTATCTGACCCCAGGAATGTGTCAATAAAGTTTCCCCTTCCTGGGACAATGAATTCACGGTGTTCTTATTTCAATTTCCAGGAGTGTACATTGGCTAATAAGTGGCTCTTGGCCTCTTTCATTACTCAAATCAGTGTTTTAGGTGCGAGATGTGGCAGTGTGAAAATACATCTCACGTTAGAAGTCAATGAGCTCTTGTGAGGGACTCATTCTGACGACGCAATACTCCCTGCCTGCTTTTATCCTCACAGCTCTGCCTCTCGTTTTCAGTTCCGCATTACCTAACGTATAGGGATTCTTTTGATCAGACAGTACAAGTTAGGTACGAGACTGACTTTAAGTAAGACGAATATTTTGTAGAGGTGAGTTAGTGCTTTCGACTTCATCAGTCGCTTTTCGCAGCTGTCCTCTTACGCTACAGGAAATCATCTGGAAGAAGCACCACTGAATGAAAGGTGCGCCATTGATAGTAACTGAATATACACTGGTGTGCTAAACGTAAGGACGAAAGTAACATTCACATGATGTGTCACTGCCAAGTAACATAGTTCGATGAAATTTAGATCATACAGTAAATAGAAAGAACCACTACTTTCTAGTACAGAAGGTAACTGGGAGAAATTCGCAATGGGATGAACTGAAATGACACTTTTATTCAAAGATTACATTGAAGTCACTGCAATTCACGATGGTCCCCTGGACATTACAAAAGGCGGGGCATGGTTCTCAATAAGATTTGTGATCACCATGGATGGCAGTACATGTTCTGCAACGTGCTCCTGCGCTGACCACACGGTTGGTAAGGAATTCTTGTGATAATGCGTTCCATTTCTCCACCAGTGCGGGTAGTCGCTGGTGCAGATGGATGTGTTGCAATACATCTCCCCACCATATCTCACTCTTGATCATTGGGATCTAAGTCGGAGAAAGGGTCAAGGCTGTTCATTCACTAAATATCCTCTCGTTCCAAGAGCTCCTCCCCCACTGCTGTTCGCTTTGTCGTCCATAAAAATAAAGTCACGGCCAAATGCACCACTCACCACTGAAAGGAGGTGAACCGTGCGTGGCTCGTGTTCGTGACATCTCTTATTTGACATCCTGTTTTTGCCGTACTGCCACTTCGTTATGTTAGTTTCAGTTACTAGTGTCACTGAGTGGCTGTTTTACCTGCCCGTGAGCGGCAGCAGCAGCGCTTATCGATATAAGCCCTGCTATTACTTCCCGGTCGTCGGGAGTCGACAAACCAATTGGAACGCTCCAGCGAGTTAGTTCGGACATGGCAGTGTTGGAGTTGGCATGCAGCGCAAGTTCAGTTGGGGCATGGTACAGTGGGATCCGGACCTCCATGACTTGCCCGACGGTTGCTGACATGCATGATTGGAGTGACGACGACTGTGGTTGGTCGTCGGTCGGTTGTCTTGCTGGACGACATGTATTTGGCTGGCGATCGCTTACGGGTTGGATGTGTGTGCCGACTCATGATTCGTCCCTGTTATTGTTCAGTCACTGCCATTAGCGTTGTCTGGTTCGTGAAACTGTGTATAGTTTGCGTGATTTTGATTGACAAGTTATTTTAAATGTTGTCAACGTACTGGCTCTGAACAGTCGGTCGGTTGGCGTGTAGCAGCGAGGAATTCATGGCGGGGTGTAGTTTGGCTGGGCCGCAGGCGGTCTCTATGCGGTGTCGGAGAGTGTGGCGCTGTTCTGATTGCTACGAGGTCCGTGGCTCACCGATCCTGGACACGAAAGTTGAGTTTTGATTTAACCTACCAGCAAGTCAAGATTGTTGTCGGCTGTTGGGATGTTTCCACGAGCAACGACGTGGTTTTTCAAGTTGGAAAATTGTAGCCACCCTCCGGTGGAGTTTCACTGTATTTGGTTATTTGAATTGAAGTGCACCAGCAGAACCTTCCGCCTTGTGGCCGTTAACGTTCCGGTTACCTGCCCTGGTCGTTGACGTAAATTTCGGGCAGTGTGGTTTCCTCATCGTGTTGTTGCTGTCCAGCACAGTGTGTAGTTTGACGGCTCTGTGTATGATTGGTTGTGGGCGCCAATATGTTCTACATTGCTCCGTTTAACTCCCTGTTGTGTCCTGGTCGGGTGAAGTGGAAGTTATCTTGTCGGTGGGTCCCCTGACTGTTGGTCGGTTGGATTGTCATCGGATCGTGAATGGTTGGCCCGACTGCCTGTCTCACCTAAGCGAGCTTTAGGGTCTGACTAGCAACCCGACCCTCGAACATCTGGGCGCCCTTGTGTGGACTGCCTTATTTTTTAAAATTTGTTCTTGTTGTTGGTATTTGTATGGCTTCTAGCCGGTTTTGTGTTTTAAATTGGTGTTGTTATACTCTTAAGGCCTTCAGCCTAGTTTAAGGTACTGTTTCACGTAAACCCTTTGGCATTTAAAAAAAATTTAATTTTTAAGTCTCCAGCCTTCAACCGATTTAAATTTAACTTGTTTACTTCAATCTATTGAATTTTTAGGTCTTCAGCCTTTAGCCGGTTTGAGTTTCAGTTGTTTGTTCTTAGGGCCTTCAGCCAAATTAAAGAACTGTCTCACGTAAGGACTTTGGTATTTAAAAAAATTAATGTCTTGGGGTTTTAAGTGTTCGGCCTTCAGCCGATTTCAATTTAACTTGTTTACTTCAGCCTAACTACCGAACTGTTTTGAGATAAGACTTGTCTTTCAAATTTCTGATTATGCTTGCGTTTTAAGTTATTGGACTTCAGCCGTTTGTAAATTAAAGTGGCCTTCAGCCATCAATTAAGTCCCAAAGATTAAAGCTGTGTGTTTAAAACAAAATTTTGGGCTCTTGTAATGTTTGATCAAAGGATAAAGTTATATGTTCGAGTGTAACTGACAGCCACTTATTTTGGCCTCTCTCCACAGTTTATTCTATCTGTCCCGTCCTGCCGGGCTCAGCAGGGTGTCTCAGGAGGTATATTGGGGAAGGAGGAAGGAGTACAGTATCTCAATAATGTTGGCTGGTGCAACATGATTTAAAATTTGGAGCTCAGTACGCCTGTGGAACGTTATGCCTTCCCACGCCATAACATCTGGGCCAACAAAACCATCATGTTCGACACTCTTCCTGGGTGCATTACTGATTACAAACTCTTATCATATATGGATACGTCCAAAATTGTCGAAAGTGATCATTTTGGGGGTCCAGGTGTTATGGTGTGGGGAGGCATAATGTTGGACTTGCGTACTGACCTCCAAATCTTTGAACAGGGTATGTTCAACAGACAACGTTATAATGATAGTCTGCTCCTTCACCGTAGGCATATTTTCAGTTTTTATGGATGACAATGCGCGACCACACTGAGCAGCACAGGTCCAGGAGCTCTCGGAACCAGAGAGTATCCGACAAATGGAGTGGCGTGCCTTGTCTTCCAACTCAAATTCCATCGAGGTCGTGTTGGATGCGTTCGAGAGATGTACTGCGTGCACCAGCGACCATGCAGCAGTTATCAACTGCGATGGTGTAGGAATGGATCACATTACCACAAGACCTCGTTAATAGAGTTGTCGGAAGCACGTTGCAGGGCATGTATTGCCATCGGTAGTGACAGAACGTCTTGTTACGAAACGTGCCCCATCTTTTGTAATTTCCAGAGGACCATCACAAATTATTTTCTTTGAATAAAAGTATCATTTCTGTTCGTCGCATTGCGTCTTTCTTTCATCTGCTTCCTGTATTACACTGTAGAAGTTCTTTGTAAGTATAGTCCAAGTTCCATTGAGTTAGCCGGCCGGGGTGACCGAGCGGTTCTAGGCGCTTCAGTTTGGAACCGCGCGACAGCCACAGTCGCAGGTTCGAATCCTGCCTCAGGCATGGATGTGTGTGATGTCCTTAGGTTAGTTAGGTTTAAGTAGTTCTGAGTTCTAAGGGACTGATGACCTCAGATGTTAAGTCCCATAGTGCTCAGAGCTATTTGAACCATCATTGAGATATGTTATTTGGCAGTGGCACGTCAAGCCAAACTTTCTTTCATCAAAAATGACTGTTGTTGTTGTTGTGGTCTTCAGTCCTGAGACTGGTTTGATGCAGCTCTCCATGCTACTCTATCCTGTGCAAGCTTTTTCATCTCCCAGTACCTACTGCAACCTACATCCTTCTGAATCTGCTTAGTGTATTCATCTCTTGGTCTCCCTCTACGATTTTTACCCTCCACGCTGCCCTCCAATACTAAATTGGTGATCCCTTGATGCCTCAGAACATGTCCTACCAACCGATCCCTTCTTCTGGTCAAGTTGTGCCACAAACTTCTCTTCTCCCCAATCCTATTCAATACTTCCTCATTAGTTATGTGATCTACCCATCTAATCTTCAGCATTCTTCTGTAGCACCACATTTCGAAAGCTTCTATTCTCTTCTTGTCCAAACTATTTATCGTCCATGTTTCACTTCCATACATGGCTACACTCCATACGAATACTTTCAGAAATGACTTCCTGACACTTAAATCTATACTGGATGTTAACAAATTTCTCTTCTTCAGAAACGCTTTCCTTGCCATTGCCAGCCTACATTTTATATCCTCTCTACTTCGACCATCATCAGTTATTTTGCTCCCCAAATAGCAAAACTCCTTTACTACTTTAAGTGCCTCATTTCCTAATCTAATTCCCTCAGCATCACCCGACTTAATTAGACTACATTCCATTATCCTTGTTTTGCTTTTGTTGATGTTCATCTTATATCCTCCTTTCAGGACACTGTCCATTCCATTCAACTGCTCTTCCAAGTCCTTTGCTGTCTCTGACAGAATTACAATGTCATCGGCGAACCTCAAAGTTTTTATTTCTTCTCCATGAATTTTAATACCTACTCCGAATTTTTCTTTTGTTTCCTTTACTGCTTGCTCAATATACAGATTGAACAACATCGGGGAGAGGCTACAACCCTGTCTTACTCCCTTCCCAACCACTGCTTCCCTTTCATGTCCCTCGACTCTTGTAACTGCCATCTGGTTTCTGTACAAATTGTAAATAGCCTTTCGCTCCCTGTATTTTACCCCTGCCACCTTTAGAATTTGAAAGAGAGTATTCCAGTCAACATTGTCAAAAGCTTTCTCTAAGTCTACAAATGCTAGAAACGTAGGTTTGCCTTTCCTTAATCTTTCTTCTAAGATAAGTCGTAAGGTCAGTATTGCCTCACGTGTTCCAGTGTTTCTACGGAATCCAAACTGATCTTCCCCGAGGTTGGCTTCTACTAGTTTTTCCATTCGTCTGTAAAGAATTCGTGTTAGTATTTTGCAGCTGTGACTTATTAAGCTGATAGTTCGGTAATTTTCACATCTGTCAACACCTGCTTTCTTTGGGATTGGAATTATTATATTCTTCTTGAAGTCTGAGGGTATTTCGCCTGTTTCATACATCTTGCTCACCAGATGGTAGAGTTTTGTCAGGACTGGCTCTCCCACGGCCGTCAGTAGTTCCAATGGAATATTGTCTACTCCGGGGGCCTTGTTTCGACTCAGGTCTTTCAGTGCTCTGTCAAACTCTTCACGCAGTATCATATCTCCCATTTCATCTTTATCTACATCCTCTTCCATTTCCATAATATTGTCCTCAAGTACATCGCCCTTGTATAGACCCTCTATATACTCCTTCCACCTTTCTGCTTTCCCTTCTTTGCTTAGAACTGGGTTTCCATCTGAGGCCTTGCAAATGACTAGCAAAATGATTTAGATAAGATATCTGTATGGTGCGAAAAGTGGCAATTGATCCTGAATAAGGAAAAGTGTGACGTTATTCACATGAGTACTAAAAGAAATCAGCTAAATTTCGATTACGCGATAAGCCACACAAATCTGAAGGCTGTAAATTCACCTAAATACTTAGGGATTACAATTACAAATAACCTAAACTGGAACGATCACATAGATAATATTGTGGATAGAGCAAACCAAAGACTGTGATTCATTGGCAGAACACTTAGAAGGTACAACAGGTCTACTAAAGAGACTGCTTACACCACGCTTGTCCGCCCTATTCTGGAGTATTGCTGTGCATTGTGGGATCCGTATCAGGTGGGACTGACGGATGACATCGAAAAAGTACAAAGAAGGGCAGCTCGTTTTTTATTATGGCGAAATAGGAGAGATAGTGTCACAGACATCATACGTGAATTGGAGTGGCAATCATTAAAGCAAAGGCGTATTTCGTTGCAACGGGATCTTCTCATGAAATTTCAACCGCCAGTTATCTCCTGCGATTGCGAAAACAATCCGTTGGCACCCACCTACATAGCGAGAAAAGATCATCACGATAAAATAAGAGAAATCAGTTTTTTTCTTTATTGTGATTTCATTCCTCTGCCCCACATGGGCAGGGGAGGGCTGTCAGCGGCACAATCCGCCGCTCTTCAGCTGAGTGACAAGACAACTAATACAAGAATAAAATGTTACATATATAAGGCGATAAAAAAGGAGAACATAAAACAGAGTGAGGGGAGATAATGGAGGTAAAAATACACAGACATGGAGACGTTCATAGGGGGACAATTAAAAAAGGTCGGCATAAACTTAAAGAACACAGTTGGCGATTCTTAAAACACAAAGAAGACACTGAAGGCACACACACAGGTTAAAAGTCGGCCACAGTATTAAATACATTACAGAACAACACACTTGAAACCCACTTGGAGCACACACGGGGAAGTATAAAACTGCCTGGTGGGATCTGTCGAGGGAGAGGCTAGAGAGGATGGAAAAGGAGGGGTGAGCAAGGGGCAGCAGGAGAGGCAGCGGGATGAAAAGAGTAGGGGCGTCAGCGGGTACACTAAGAGGCAGGAGACTGGTGGGGCAGTAGATGAAGAGGGAAGACAAAGCAGGAGGGAGTGCAGAGACATTGAAGGTGAGCACAAGAGAGGGAGGGGGAGTAGGATTGGAAAGCCGCTCAGGAGAAGGGACGGCGAGGAGAGGGAGCCCTGAGGAGGAGGCAGGAGGAAGATGGGGTTGGTAGGAAGGGTAGATGTCAGGGCGAAGCTAATCATTCAGGAGGGGTAGATGGAGGCAGAAGGTGTGGAGATGGAGAGAGGGTGGGACACAACGGTAAAGTCGCGGTAACAGGCTGGGGGTGGAGAGGAAGGGAAACACCAGGGAGTGAGGGGGATTAGTGCGGCGGACAATACGTAGTGTGTGGATGCGTTCAAGGAAAATGAGGGGCGGAAATCCGAGCTACCCTGGCATGAAATCAGGGTTTGCACAGAAAAATTTAAGTGCTCGTTTTTCCCTCGCGCCGTTTGAGAGTGGAACGGTAGAGAGACATCTTGAAGGTGGTTCATTGAACCCTCTGAGAGGCACTTTATTGTGAATAGCAGAGTAATCACGTAGATGTGGATCCCTTACTTTTACGCACCATTGTAGCCGTGGCTTGTACTTTTGTTGGTTGAATGTGTGTGCTACTCGACTGGGGCGAGCTCGTTTACAGGGAGACGGCTTGGCGTGTGCCGACAGGCGGTGTCGCTGCTGATGCAGTGGCGGCGCCTGCGTCGCCTCGTGGGCGTCCTGGAGGCCATCCGCAGCAGCTTCCGGGACCCAGAGGGCGCCCGCGCCCGCTACTCGCGCCACGCCGCCGTCCTCGGCCGCACCTGGGTGGTCAGCTCTCTCCTAATTTCCTCCGACATCCTCAGACACTCTACTCTGATTCCAGTCAGTTGAGTCTAAGAGCCAAACTGAAATTTCCCGGCAGATTAAAACTGTGTGCCGGACCGAGACTCGAACTCGGGACCTTTGCCTTTCGCGGGCAAGTGCTCTATCATCTGAGCTACCCATGCATGACTCACGCCCCGTCCTCACAGCTTCACTTATGTCAGTATCTCGTCTCCTACCTTCCAAACTTCACAGAAGCTCTCCTGCGAACCTTGCAGAAGTAGAACTCCTGGAAGAAAGGATATTGCGGAGACATGGCTTAGCCACAGCCTGGGGGATGTTCCCAGAATGAAATTTCTGCAGCGGAGTGTGCGCTGATATGAAGTGAAGCTGTGAGGACGGGGAGTGAGTCGTGCTTGGGTAGCTCACATGGTAGAGCACTTGCCCACCAAAGGCAAAGGTCACGAGTTCGAGTCTCGGTCCGGCACACAGTTTCAATCTGCCAGGAAGTTTCATATCAGCGCACATCCCCCAGGATGTGGCTAAGCCATGTCTCCGCAATATCCTTTCTTCCAGGAGTGCTAGTTCTGCAAGGTTCGCAGGAGAGCTTCAGTGAAGTTTGGAAGGTAGGAGAGGAGATACTGGCAGAAGTGAAGCTGTGAGGACGGGGCTTAAGTCGTGCTTGGGTAGCTCAGATGCACTTGCGCTCGAAAGGCAAAGGTCCTGAGTTCGAGTCACGGTCTGGCACTAGTTTTAATCTGCCAGGAAGTTTCATTTCAGCGCACACTCCCGTCCAGAGTGAAAATTTCATTCTGCAAACTGCTTGCAAGAAGTCACCAGAGCATTCCCGTCAGCTCGGCGATGGGAAATCGCTTTAAAGTCTCCTACGTCAAAAGGCCTTAAATTCGCCTACTGTTTAGACTACCACAGTGTCTGTTCATAATTTTAATTATGGCAAGAATTATATTAATTTTTTTTCAGATCAGTCAGATTTTCCTATCTGGGAAACAGTTCCAAACTTCTGTTATCCCGAAAACTTTTGAACTCACTGAAATTTTTTCCGGTGAATATGGTGGCTGAGGTGTGATTGTCGTGATGTTTTTGGCCAGAAACCTCTCACAAGCAATGATGCATGAGCAGGTGCATTGTCCTGATACAAAAACCAATAAATTGCTTTTCCACGATTCCGGACATTTTTTGCATATTGCTTGTCGCAAACGGCTCATAACGTTAAAGTAATATTCCTTATTGACCGTACGATTTCTAGGTAAAAATTCATGATGAGCTACGCCACGGTAATTTAAAAAACAGTGAGCAAAACTTTGACATTTGATCGAACTTGGCGTCCTTTTTTCGATCTTGTCTATCTGGGAAGCTTCCACTGGGACTATTGGGCTTTGGTTTCAACGTCTTAACCGTAAACCCATGTTTCGTCACCAGTTATGATCCTTTCGAGCAAATCAGGATCATCATTGACGTCATTCAAGAGCTCGTGAGAGATGGTCATGCGACGGTTCTTCTGATCAAAACAACAGTTTTGAAACAAACTTCGGTAACACGCATCTCATGGACAAAATGTCCGAAAAAATTGCATGACACGAGCCGCCCGATATGTTAACATCCTCAGCAACTTTTCTTACGGTAATTCGACGATTTTCCAAAACAATTTTCTTGAGAGCTTCGACGTTATCATCTGTTGTTGATGTGCTCGGGGCGCCCAGAGCAAGGTTCGTCATTGCCATTTTTTGAACAAACTCACCGTAAGCCACTGTCAACATTTCAAGTGTTTTATAGCACTTGATTCCATTTTTGACAGAAAATGTGATGCAAATTCTTTGCTCTATTTTTTATAACAATCTAAAATCGCTGAGCACACTAAAAAACGTCTAACCTTTCTATCTGCTAAAAACAAATGAAGTATGCTGTACACCTGAAACTGTGAACATATGTTTCGGACATGTGTCCCAATATAACAAAGAAAAGATCGGTAGTCAAATGTACGTTGCCTGTGCAATTTGAGAAGTCATCTTACTTTTTGAGCAGCCCTCGTATATAAATAAATAATGAAATTTATCATAAAAAAAGCTATTAAAAATTTGCAGTTAGAATCCTGTGCTGTATATCGATGTCAAATTTTTCTTGCTGAACATGACTATATAAGCAAGTGTATCTTCCGGAATTTTTTCATTAAAAGTCGCACACAGTTTCATTGTCGTTTTTTGTGTGCTTAAAACATTTATTCTTCAAGTCACATTTATAACAAAAAATAGGGTAATTTTCAAGAAAAATTGAATATACTCACATAATATCTCCATTTAATTGTGTGGCTTTTTAAAAATCACAGAAAACATCATAAGCCTTCAAATAGGTAAAAAAAGGCACTTTCTATGCTTTTAACGGCTCAGTTTCAAGTACTTTCTGAAAACAATTAAATTTTATGTCCTTTTAATAATAATTTTGCATCTCTAGTTCTAAATACTTTTACAAAATTCTAATAAACTTTTTCCTCTATAGATGGAAGCTGAAAATAAATTGTCTACTGCAAATAAAAAGAAATATTTTATAACAGAACTTTTTGGAAATAAAGTAAAACTAACCGACGAAAGATTTGGATTATAGTTACTAACATAAAACTTAGATAATAATAATCTTGATACAAATATTGGAGATATTAACTATACAAATGGAGAAGAAAAATTAGAACAATTTAAACCAATTACAGAACCGTGCGATATTATTATGGTAGTTAAAATTACATATTTAGTACACTGTACAAAAGATGCAGTCAAAAAGCAATTTTTAGTTAAGAAAGAAATATGTGAATCATTTAATAGTTTCTTGCGAAGAGTAGTTTCTAAATTTCGTTCTGCAAAACATGCTGTTAAAGCTAAGTTAACTCTTCTTTTAGATTCGAATACAACAACATGTAAAGGAGATAAACAAGCTATTAATGTAGATATGAATGTAATAAGAAGTAAACATACTAATCAAGTTATTATTCCACACAAAATAGAATTGGCAGATGCCAAGATTGATACAGTATTAAAAGAACTACCACAAATATTGCAAAAACTTAAAAATGAACACAACTATTATTGGATTTAGACATAACGCAAGATTCGTATACAAGGAGAATATAAAGAAGATTGTAATGTAATAATCAAGAATAATAATTCTGTAATAAAAAACTGTTTCGCTTGGATTAATTTCAATTCCAGATTAAAAGTATAAAATAACTTTATTTTCCAATTACCTAGTCCAGGAGTTCATAAACAACTTGGCAACCATATTGTACACTTTTAGACTGTCTTGATATACGATTAAAGCAAACTTTTGCTTCTACATTAGATAAAGAAAATTGAATAACAGAATGGAAGCAACAATCTCTAATCATGTTAATACAGATATCCAAAAGAACAAGAAAGTTGTCCATTAACAGATTTCCGCATGGGGTAACCCTGGTCGCAGGTTGTGTTCCAAAAATGAACAGCATAGAGACAGAAGTGATGACACTTTCTGCAAGACCTGACCATCATTTTGCAGGACAATGCTCTAGGGCGTACAGTGCAAACTGTTACTTATATGTTTGACTGATGGGGCTGCTAAGTGCTGTACCACCTACTGCACTCCCCTGACTTAAGCCCTCGTAAGGACAACTCGATTTCTAAACTGAATGAAACACTTCACGGCATTCGCTTCAGAACTGCTACAAATTCGTCAGGCAGTAGACTGCGCCGCTCGAACTTTCAACACAACTGGCAATGCTAAGAGTATCCTACGACTTCCACACCGCTGGAAACGGGTTAGACACAATGCTGGTGACTACTCTGAAGGTCAGTAAAACTTTGAAACACGTATCTATTTTGTACGGGCTGTAAATAAATAGTTGCCACTATTAAAGTTCCAAGCCTCGTATGATGATTTCTTGTAGTCCATTATATTATACAGCATGTCTTTTCGATATGTACTGTAAATCTAACGACGGAAAAACTGCTGAAAGGAATCTTTATATGATTTAGGTTTATTTCTTCCGTCTTATATTTGCTATGAAAGACTAGAGCCCACTACATAAATATTACTTTACATGAAAAGTGGTAAAGAAATTTTAGTCGCATCATCAAGATTTCATCGAGTTGATTCGTGTAAACGAAGTATTTCTGTCGCAAAACGTGCGAAAAGATTCAGTAGCGAACCAGGCGAAGTAACATTGGAAAAACAATATTTCTCTGAGCTTGGCTGGAAGCGCTACACGGCGATTATCTTCAAAAGAATATGGTATACTTTTCCTTGTGTGGATTCTCCACATATTTTCAGCATCAATCAGAAGGTCTCCCTCGTGCATGTTTTTTTTTCTTTTTTTTGTTTTACCATTGCACGCCGCCACGAACACTTTTCTTGTGCCAAACTCTTCGTATAAGAATAGTGCTATGTCCTCAATTATTTGTTTTGTATATTCAAATCTATGTCCTCCTTTACATTTCTTTACGCCCTACAGCTCTTTCAAGTACCATGGAAGTCATTCCGTGATATCTTAACAGACGTCTATCAGCCTGTGCCTTCTTCTTGTAAGCGTTTTCCACATATTCGCCTTTAGCAAAGAATCTTCTGATTTCTTACCTCATCATCCCAATTAATCCTCAATGTCGTTCTAAAGCATCACATTTGAAACGATTAGACTCTCTTCTTTTCATATTTTCTCATAGTCCACGATTCATTACCATACGATGATGAGTTCCAAACGCGCATCCACAAATATTTATTCCTCAAATTAAGGTCTATGTTTGACACCAGTAGACTCTTTTGGCTAGGAATGTTGGCTCTCTCTGCCTGTATTGTCCTACCGTTTATGCTTTCCTTGCTTCGTCCGTGACATGTTATTTTAATTCCACAGAATCAAAATTCCTCCAACTCATCCACGTAGTGGCCACGAATTTTGATGTTACGTAGATCTCTAATCTCATTTCTGTGATCCCTCATTATTTTCGCCGTTTTCGGTTTACTCTCAATCCATCTTCTGTAGTCAGACATGATAAGTTTCCGAGTCTGCTTATATTCGCCAATCTCATAAGTTCTACTCACCAACTTGAAAGGTTTTGGAAACTCTGGAGGGATTTTATGTATTCCTTTTTCTTTATTTGTCCGCAAGTCTTCCAAAGCTGCGATGAACGCCGACTTTAATACTGGCTCGCCTATTTCTGCTATATCGGCTCCCACTCCTTCTTGTGTCATGCCGTGAGACAAGTCCTCCTCTAGAGCTCTCAGTGTAGTACTCCCACCTGACTACACTCTGCTCTGCCTTTGACTGTGGAATATCTGTAGCACTCTTAATGTTGATGCCCTTGCTTTTAATTTCAAGGAAGCTTGTTTTGACTTTTCTTTCAATCCGTCCTTCCTGTGACCATTTTTTTTTTTCATCTATGTCTTCACATTTGTTGCGCACTCATTTCGTCTTGCCTTCCCAGTGACCAATATTCCTTTCATGTGCCTGTGTTTTTCTGTAATATTTCTTCACTTTCACTGAGGATATCAATCAACGATTCTTATTACTGATACCCTTTCATCCTGAATTTTAATCCCTCTCTCTATCTTTTGGTCATTGCTTCTTCTATGCATGGATTTAACAGTAGGGGCTAAAGGCCGAATGCCTGTTTTACGCCCTTTTTAATCCCAGCACTTCGTTCTTTTCTACCTAACTACTTGGTTTCCCCTGCGTAGAGATGTCCATTCTTCTTCGACTGTGCACTGCAGCAATCGTCGTGGCAGTAACTACAGCCTTAGAGAAATTAAAATGCATCTCAGGATTCCTCTGTACTACATCATCCGAATCCACAGCGATTCTTATCCTCCTACCTTCTTACGATTTTTGAGCAGCGTATTCGTTGAAACTTCCTGACAGATTAAAACTGTGTGCCGGACCGAGACTCGAACTCGGGACCTTTGCCTTTCGCGGGCAAGTGCTCTACCATCTGGGCTACCCAAGGAACACTCACGACCCGTCTTCATACCTTTAATTCTGCCAGTACCTCTTCTCCTACCTTCCAAACTGCACAGAAGCTCTCTTGCGAACCTTGCAGAACTAGCACTCCTGGAAGAAAGAATATTGCGGAGACATGACTTAGCCAGAGCCTGGGGGAAGTTTCATATCAGCGCACACTTCGCTGCAGAGTGAAAATTTAATTGTGGAAACATCCCCCAGGCTGTGGCTAAACCATGTCTCCGCAATATCCTTTCTTCTTCGTGCTTTGTCACGACAGTAACATCCTGCATTAGAGAGCGTGCAAGTCTCCGTTCTCCTCGTTCAGAGACAAGGGGCTGCTGACCTACATTCTGTCGCTTACTGCTGGTTTCAGCTTCCTTCAAACAATGTTAATTACATTTGCACACGCACAGCCTACCATCTTTGCCTTCCCGTCTCTACTCATTCCTAGGCACCAGGCCTTAACAACCTTTCCTTTGTCGAAGTCGCTTTACGTCAGTGGATTTCCCGATTTGTGCCTCATATTGTCGCTAGAATGACTCCCCGTGAGTCTACCCTCAGAGTAATACGAGTGCTTTGCTTATCGCGTTACGTGCCTACAACGCTACCAAGTTGAATTCAGTCTCGCGCTGAGCAGTGGTTGTAACATTTCGGCTCATCAGTGTTTTTACTTGTTTCTGGCTGTGGGTGGGTGACGACAGCGATGAACCTATCCCTCTGCTGCCTTTACACCCTGATCAGTGGGGCTCCGTGCAGGGCTACCAGTTGCCACTTACGATTTGTGTACACTACGGCCAGGACCAGTAGTGTAATTTAAGGGAACCACATCCTGCCTGTAATAACCATTTTAATTTAGGCAAGTATTTGACCTATTTCTGGAAAAAACTATTTGACGCAGTACCTTTATATTTTTACTGTATGTTTCATGTTGCTAATAGAGTCAACTGTACTAAAATCTACTTTATCCATTTCATAGTTTTTAAGAAATACTTTTTCAATTTATTAACAAATAATATTAAGTTTTTTCGGCAGAAAATATTTTTTTGTGAAGTTTCTAATGGGGGAATATTAATGAATGTACACTCCTGGAAATTGAAATAAGAACACCGTGAATTCATTGTCCCAGGAAGGGGAAACTTTATTGACACATTCCTGGGGTCAGATACATCACATGATCACACTGACAGAACCACAGGCACATAGACACAGGCAACAGAGCATGCACAATGTCGGCACTAGTACAGTGTATATCCACCTTTCGCAGCAATGCAGGCTGCTACTCTCCCATGGAGACGATCGTAGAGATGCTGGATGTAGTCCTGTGGAACGGCTTGCCATGCCATTTCCACCTGGCGCCTCAGTTGGACCAGCGTTCGTGCTGGTCGTGCAGACCGCGTGAGACGACGCTTCATCCAGTCCCAAACATGCTCAATGGGGGACAGATCCGGAGATCTTGCTGGCCAGGGTAGTTGACTTACACCTTCTAGAGCACGTTGGGTGGCACGGGATACATGCGGACGTGCATTGTCCTGTTGGAACAGCAAGTTCCCTTGCCGGTCTAGGAATGGTAGAACGATGGGTTCGATGACGGTTTGGATGTACCGTGCACTATTCAGTGTCCCCTCGACGATCACCAGTGGTGTACGGCCAGTGTAGGAGATCGCTCCCCACACCATGATGCCGGGTGTTGGCCCTGTGTGCCTCGGTCGTATGCAGTCCTGATTGTGGCGCTCACCTGCACGGCGCCAAACACGCATACGACCATCATTGGCACCAAGGCAGAAGCGACTCTCATCGCTGAAGACGACACGTCTCCATTCGTCCCTTCATTCACGCCTGTCGCGACACCACTGGAGGCGGGCTACACGATGTTGGGGCGTGAGCGGAAGACGGCCTAACGGTGTGCGAGACCGTAGCCCAGCTTCATGGAGACGGTTGCGAATGGTCCTCGCCGATACCCCAGGAGCAACAGTGTCCCTAATTTGCTGGGAAGTGGCGGTGCGGTCCCCTACGGCACTGCGTAGGATCCTACGGTCTTGGCGTGCATCCGTGCGTCGCTGCGGTCCGGAGCTCCGTATGCCACGGCAAACTGGCTGACACTGACGGCGGCGGTGCACAAATGCTGCGCAGCTAGCGCCATTCGACGGCCAACACCGGGGTTCCTGGTGTGTCCGCTGTGCCGTGCGTGTGATCATTGCTTGTACAGCCCTCTCGCAGTGTCCGGAGCAAGTATGGTGGGTCTGACACACCGGTGTCAATGTGTTCTTTTTTCCATTTCCGGGAGTGTAGTACCAGAGTTGGCTTTTTATATTATGCAGAGTCTCTGAAAATTTCATTCATTTATCTATGATAGTTTTTGATATAATGGGGCATATATACTGAAAATTTTAGTTTGCGGGAAATTGACTTTAAAGAAAAAACTTTTGAAATTTGTTACTTACAGTTAATTAAAACTGTCCTGCTGCGTATAATGGCCCTTCTTTGACCTTTAGCAGGCCTTCCAGCTTCTTTTTCACCTTCCTGGATGTTTGTCTTCCTTTCTTGGGCATATTAGATGCAGATCTGTCTGCATCGGCTATCCTCATTTTTTGGCAATGTTGCAGCCCAGTGATCATATTTTCACCAGGATTAATTCCCAGCTTTTTCAATACCCAACACTTTCAAATATTACCACAATTGAATGTAATAACAGCATCATGAACACCTAGCTTCATTGTATGCATGCCTAAAAATACAGTTTTAGGAAGATGGTTCCAAATTACGCTGTTGAAACATTCATTTGGGTTCTGTGTCTGCCCAAGCAGACATTTCCTTAGGTCAGGATGAGCCAAGTCTCTGAAAATAGGTTTAATTACTGTAATAACAGCAGCAGGAAGAGAATGCTGGAGCATAAGATTCTCCAGTTGCCTGAGCCCTATTGTATTTACACCACGAATGTTCTCCTGATGGACACAATCCCTGAATGGCTTATCATCAGTGGAGGACTTACGGAAGAATATGGCCTAAACATCTCTCTTCATTTCCTCAAGATTTTCTTTATTTCTCCTAATTGGCTGCCCATAGCATACCTTCTAGTTTTTTATTTCAGTTTTAGTTAACTGACCCTCTCCAGTCAACAATTTTCCATCTCCTAATTTTTTTCCTCTCATATCAACAGTTAGTTTTCTTAGCCTTGTTCCCAAACGTTTTTGAACGTGGCCTACACATTCCGTTTTGCTAATAATGGCATCTCCATACGGCTTAGAGTTGACAGTGGGCGTGGTGCATAAACACACTTGGTAGGAAAATGCTCTTTAGATGCTCGAAAAAAAAAAAAATCAGCAAAATCCTTTTCAGAGAACTTAATTAAAACCTTAGTTT
This sequence comes from Schistocerca piceifrons, assembly GCF_021461385.2. Taxonomy (NCBI): domain Eukaryota; kingdom Metazoa; phylum Arthropoda; class Insecta; order Orthoptera; family Acrididae; genus Schistocerca; species Schistocerca piceifrons. The sequence continues at coordinate 321,749,468 of NC_060143.1, read as the reverse complement.
ATCGAAATACGATGAAAACGGAAAATCAATTTTTTTCGACCTGAACCACGGTGTGGTCCCCTTAAAGTCACTCTGTGACCAAGTGAAAGCGGATATGAACGTGGCCTCCTGATGCCTAGGCCCACTTATCAGTCAGGCAATGGGCGGGATGGAGCAGGGTCGCCAACTATCACCTCTACTGTAGCTTCCCTTCGGAGCTTGGTATGTGATCTGAGGTTGTGGTGTGTGCAGGTGATGGCGACGATGAACGTGACCTTCTGGTGCCTGGACCCGCTGATCAGCCAAGCACTCGGCGGCGCGGAGCAGGGCCGCCAACTGCCGCTGCCGCTGTGGCTGCCTTTCGACCAGACCCAGCCGTCCAACTATGGGCTCCTCTTCCTGCTGGAGTCCGCGATGCTCATGAGCGGTGTCCAGCTATCCCTCTTCATCGACGCTCTCTTCGTAACTCTCATCATAAACGTCACTGCCGAGATACATGTCCTCAACAGCAACATTCAGAATCTGAAAACTGCAACTGTCCGTGTAGCTGGTCCACAGTCGATGACCGCTGAATCTGCGTTTATTGGGACGGCGCAAAATATGGCAATTGGAGACGAATCGACACTCATCGCAACTTCTACTAGACCCGATATTGGTTGTACCAATTTTTCGACATCTGACTTCACTTCAACATACCCCAATCACAAAAAAAGCGCTAATGATGAAATGTATCAACTGTTAGTAGAGAATATCCGGCACCATCAACTCATTATCGTGTAAGCATACACCAGGATACAGTTTACGCAGTAGCTGTTGTAGTCATTATTTGTTTTTTCTTAAAAAATTATTAGTTGTAAAATATCTCTTCGGAGGGATTCTTATCTCTCCACCGCTAGACAAAAGTGCTAAAAACACATTTTCCACGATGTTCAGAAATACTGTATCAGCGTAGGTGCTATTGGGCAGAATCACATTTTTTAATGTCAGAGAAATGATGTAAATTATAACAGCAACCCTTCGGTTTCATCTGGGTATCTATTTAAATAACGGATATGGCCTCCTTCACAATCCCAATAAGGACGAGAGTTAGCGATCCTGTCGACGTGAGCACTTTTTCTGCCCCATGATTACGCTCTTGTTCCTGCCTTGGATATACTGTGCTTTTCCTCCAACTGCATCAACAGATGAAAATCGTCGAGGGTCCTACAGGCACAAGGTGACTTAATCGGGATCGCTGCGACAGCGGGAGTGGAATAAACAAAAACCACTGGCCGGTGGAACAGCGTTTTGATCGAAGGCCTAATGAAACATGGCCTGAGATAAAATCGCCGTACCCCAAGTTGGGGGTCGAGAAGATCGCCAGGAACGAAATCTTGTAGAAACAGGGTCACCTGATTTAGTAGACAAAAGTAAACCACAATGTTTATTCTTAAAGCTCAGGCATAATGACAACTTTTATCGATACTGCGATTTCGGCGACTTTCACTTCTACAGCGTAACTGATGCGCGTTTATTATAGATACATGCTGTGTGTAATATCATGTTCTATATTTTACAGCAGCACTGAAAGACCTAAGTCGAAACACGGCCCCGGGAGTAGACAACATTCCATTAGAACTACTGACAGCCTTGACCATCTGGTGAGCAAGATGTATGAGACAGGCGAAATTCCCGCAGAGTTCAAGAAGAATATAATAATTCCAATCCGAAAGAACGCAGGTGTTGACAAATGTGAAAATTACCGAACTATCAGTTTAATAAGTCACAGCTGCAAACTACTAACGCGAATTCTTTACAGACGAATGGAGAAACAGGTAGAAGCCGACCTCGGGGAAGATCAATTTGGATTCCGTAGAAATGTTGGAACACGTGAGGCAATACTGACTCTACGACTTATCTTAGAAGGAACATTAAGGAAAGGCAAAACTACGTTTCTAGCATTTGTAGACTTAGAGAAAGCTTTTGACAATGTTGACTGGAATACTCTCTTTCAAATTCTGAAAGTGGAAGGGGTAAAATACAGGAGCGAAAGGCTATTTACAATTTGTACAGAAAGCAGATGGCAGCTATAAGAGTCGAGGGACATGAAAGGGAAGCAGTGGTTGGGAAGGGAGTGAGACAGGGTTGTAGTCTCTCCCCGATGTTATTCAATCCGTATATTGAGCAAGCAGTAAAGGAAACAAAAGAGAAATTCGGAGTAGGTATTAAAATCCATGGAGAAGAAATAAACTTTGAGGTTCGCCGATGACATTGTAATTCTGTCAGACACAGCGAAGGACTACGAAGAGCAGGTGAACGGAATGGACAGTGTCTTGAAAGGAGGGTATAAGTGTCAGGAAGTCACATCATGGAGTGTAGCCATGTATGGAAGTGAAACATGGACGATAAATAGTTTAGGCAAGAAGAGAATAGAAGCTTTCGAAATGTGGTGCTACAGAAGAATGCTTAAGATTAGATGGGTAGATCATACAACTAATGAGGAGGTATTGAATAGAACTGGGGAGGAGTTTGTGGCACAACTTGACTAGAAGAAGGGATCGGTTGGTAGGACATGTTCTGAGGCATCAAGGGATCACCAATTTAATACTGGAGGGCAGCGTGGAGGGTAAAAATCGTAGAGGGAGACCAAGGGATGAATACACTGAGCAGATTCAGAAGGATGTAGGCTGCAGTAGGTACTGGGTGATGAAGAAGCTTGCACAGGATAGAACAGCATGGAGAGCTGGATCAAACCAGTCTCAGGACTGAAGATCACAACAACAACAACATATTTTACAGCACTCAAAAACGCACTGCATTTGCTATTTAAGTAAAAATATGTAGACAAAATCCAAAATCTGTAGCTGGCCTGCAGACACTACTCAAGCTTACATTGTTGCCGCTGCTTCCACCCATGATTTCTAAAGATTCCAGTTTAAGAATATCTGAAAAGTTTTCACTGCATGGTGAACGAACAGTCCAGTTCTAGAATATTTGAAAGGTTTGCACTTTATCTTTTCCATGCCATTCCATGTTCATTGATGTCATCCCCATCAATCCATTGATCTCATTTCTGAGCATATAATTTATTTCAATGCAAGTAAAATGCATCTGAACGTGATAATTTCTTAGAAACAATTTACCAAGTGCAAATTATAACCAATAAATTCTTAGATAATGCAAATATACAAAGATACATAACAAAAAGTATAAAAATTAGTAGATACTGAAATATTTAAATCTTACTAACACGAATAATAGAAAGAAAAAAAGAAAGAAAGGAACGCTCTTGTGTTCTTGTTCATTTTCTGGCGCTCGATTCATTGTGAGTCAAATTTTCACTGCTAGTGTTTGACCAACAACAAGAGGAGTCGTGGTGAAGTGAAGTTCCTGTTCACCAGTCTTCCCAACAATATGCTGGATTAAATTCTAAACCTCTCCACAGCGTTTTATGAATTAAGGCCATGTGACACAGTGGAAATTGATCTTTCTTTCGGATGACTCTTGGATTGTCACCGGTAAGGAGTGAAAGGAGACGTCAGGGCAACAGTAGATTTATTTAATTAACTTCTTCGTTCCGGTCCCTGGCTATAGTACATCAGGAACAGCTTGGAGGTGTCCAGTTGCCTCTCATGCGAAACAATATACCTCCATCATTGTTGACTACGCAAAGAGAGGGGCAGAGCGTGGCGTGACTCGAATACCGCCTTTGGCGATGTCTGGCTCCGACTGTGATGACAGTGTAGCCGACAATCCCGCGGGGATGGCCGTGACCTCCCGCAAGCGAGTAGGTGGCCCCTGCTCCAGAGGACACTCTCTCCTGAAAAAAATGGCTCAAATGGCTCTGAGCACTATGAGACTTAACTTCTAAGGTCATCAGTCCCCTAGAACTTAGAACTACTTAAACCTAACTAACCTAAGGACATCACACACATCCATGCCCGAGGCAGGATTCGAACAGCGGACCCCATGCTCCATTCCAGGATGTCGCTCCAGGTGTCACAGATTCATGGTGTAGGCTGTGATACCGAGATGAGAACAGTTTAGCATATGAACGTCTGAGTACTTGTAAACTCCATACTATTCTTCCGTGGTGGCTAGTGAGTAAAGACTTCCGTCCTTCCACCAGCGTGTTGCAGCCTCAGCTGCTGCTATACCATGCTCAGCTTACACTGTTTCGCAACGTTTGTCAGCCCTTTTTCCTTCGCAACGCATAACACTCTTCCCTGCCTGTGGCTGGCTCTGTTGAAACTCACTTTTGTTCTGGGGTACTTTTGACCGAATACAGTTGATATGCTACATTGCACTCCTTTTTGTCAAGACCTGGCCCCTCGGATCAACCAAACTAGATTGTCCTGAAGAATTATTCTAACATCTGGTTTCCTTAATCCTGTCACTTAATCTTATACATTTCTACAGGGCCTCTTACCGTGTTCTTAATTCCGACACCATGGGGCTTATTTCATTACTAGGCTTCTTAAACAAGAAATTCTATTTGTATATTCCAAACTTACGAGCTAAAATGAATCAATTATTTTTTAGACTACACCCTTGCGTGTTTATCTTCCTTCTGCTGATTTTTTTCGTGGGGTATACAATCCACAGAAATCTGAACGACGGCTGGATCTGAATTCACTCTTGTTCTTCGTCTTCTACATACCAAAACAAGGACTATGCTCAGCAGAACAAGTGTCGCTGTGGTTCTCTTTATGACAATAGTCTATGTCGTCACTTTCTGGCATCGATTTCCCCGATCAGCAGTAAGGTTTCCAGGGAGGACCGTCCCTCCTCCTGCTCCAGAAACGTGATTTTAGACTGCGTTAATTCCGGTCCTAGAGTTTGGTTCAAGCTGGTTAGATCTGCGGTAGGTAGCACTTCCATGGGCTCCTCTGGCCAATAAAAACGAGACTGCAAAATATTCAATGAATTATTCCTGAAATCATGGCAGGCAGATGGAAAGAAGTCCCATTATCTCGCACGCTGTTCCATTTAATAAAAAAAACCACTCCAGTTTAACTCTGACCTCTTTGCTAACCCAAGCTTTCCCTGCTCGAAACAACTAGGCACTACTACCATCTTGTCAAAGGTAGAGTACAACCAACGTACCTCGGCCTGTTGAAAGTACAATTCTGGCTCGATGTCTTCTTTATTGCATTCTCTTACCACTTTTTGTTCCATTAGCAATTTCACTGCACACAAGAATCCTGCCCCTCTCTTATTAGCGTATTCGGACAGATTGGGATTTCCTCTCAGTAGCTGTTTTGGGACTTCGCTCCCTCCATTTCCACATCTCTCTCCTTGTCTTTTGCAATTAATAATAATCTCTGCGTTTTTACTCTTACAAATTTCTTCAGTATCCCCCATTTGACAAGTTACGTATGAGCTATGCAACACTCGTAACCGTCTTGTCTCGACTGCTTCTGGTACAGAAACGGAAATGTAAGAGTTTCACTCCATCAGTTCGCAACGATACTGTGGCTACCTTGAAATAAAAAGGTAACTTTTTGTGCTCGGGAATTGTTCCTTCTGTACTTTCCTTAGACCCTCTAAATACTGCTTTGGCGGCAAGTTCACCACTAGCTGACCTCTCACGCCTGATGCATAGCCTTCTGAGGTTCTGTTACTTCCCCTCATCCTTCCCAAACAGTATCTTCTAGGGACTGCAACCATTTTGTCATTGCTACTTCCCTATCTAACACTTCTACTTCGATTTGTTGTTCTCTGCAGCTCTGGCATACCGCATTATTTTTCCAGTCAGCTGTCATAAAAGTCATGTGCTATTCAAAACGCCTTTCTCTAAACTTGCAATCTGCGTAGTGTGCCAATCAGTCGCGAATTTGTTCACATTTTCTCACTGCTTAACCTCTTCTATGGTGTGTTCACCCTTCGAATGACTTCTTCATCAGTAGTGCCTCCAGCATCGATCCAAACCCTCTTTTTTTCTTATGTGGAATAACAGCCTGTCCCTGGGTAATGTCACTCTTTAATTTCTCTTACGCCGCATGTACTCTCTCACATAACCCGGCACTTCCTTTGAGTGTCATACTCAAGCACTTCCTTTGAGTATCCCATGCCTTTCCATTCCCTGACGGAATTTGTCGAATGTTTCTTCCAATCTTCTCACCTCGTCAGCATCTTTTATGCATTGAATACCAACTGTATCACCCAGCAATGGCGCGATCATTACGATTCCTGCTTAGCGAACAGCACCCTGACGAAGATGAGTAGACCTGCATGCAACTGCATCATCCCACCTTCTCTGCACCTCACCTACAGGCAAGAATACCTATTACTTTCCACGATCTTAATTGCATTGCTCCTTCCCAGCTGCTAATATTAACTGTACTAGACCTACACCTAACCTAAAAAATATTAAATGACTATCTCGTAGGCATTAATCGATACGGGTTCCTTGTTGCAGTTCATTTACAACCTTTTGTTTATCTTCCAATACCTTTCTGCTCAATCTCCCTTTCCGGTCCGCATCTCCTATCCAAGGAACAGCTTTTGGACTCCCTTGAAAAGGTTTCAGCGGCACTATATGCACAATTGTTATTCTCATCGGCAACTGAATCTTGACATTTACCGGCGATGTATTCTCTATCACATGGAATGGCTCCTGACACTTCACAAAAAGTATCTTTGTCGTTCCCTTGAGTGTATACGAAGTTGATAGCATCAGTCACTGACCAACCATATACCGTCGCATTCTTGCCTTATGGGTCCGCAGCTCGTGGTCGTGCGGTAGCGTTCTCGCTTCCCACGCCCAGATTCCCGGGTTCTATTCCCGGCGGGGTCAGGGATTTTCTCTGCCTCGTGATGACTGCGTGTTGTGTGCTGTCCTTAGGCTAGTTAGGTTTAAGTAGTTCTAAGTTCTAGGGGACTGATGACCATAGATGTTAAGTCCCATAGTGCTCAGAGCCATTGCCTTATGGCCCACTGTTTGTTGCTGCTTCCCCAGTGCTTGTGTATTTGCCATTCATACTCTATTCCAAATTTCCCTGATCACTCTGGCAAATTCTTTAACAGACTCTTCGGCCTCCCCTTTCTTCATTTTAAATATTTCGAATGGTAATGGCATTTACGACCACATACTACTTCATATGGCGACAATCCTGTGTTTGTATGCTATTTTGAGTTGTAAGCGGGGATGACATACTTGAAATAGACATACAATTTGGTGCAATGTGAGTCAACGTAGTATCCAAGCATCATCTCGATTGTCCTTTGCACTTTTTCAGTTCTTCCATTGGCTTGCGGATGGAGAGAACTCGTCCTTAACTTCTTCACACTCAACAACTTAGTCAATTCCTTGAGTAGGTCTGACATGACGTTCGTTCCCTGATGTGTTACTATTGTTTCAGGCGCTCCAAATTTCAATACCCAATTATTCGCAAGCGCTTGTGCTACTGTTGCTGCCTCCTGGTTTGGCATCATGACCATTTCTATGTACCTTGAAAAATTATGTGTGATTGTGAGTTTGTACCTATATCCTGCATGTGTTTTATTGAATGGATCTATAATATCAATCCCCAAAAATTCGAACGGTGATAATTCTTTAGGTAATCTCTGAAATGACACTCTTGTTCGACACGGATCCGCTCTTTGTGCGAACGGTCTGCAATTCTGTGCGTACAGACTTACATCCATCTGCCTATTCGTCCACCAATACCTTTCTGCTACTCTTCTGTTGGTAGATCTGTGAGCCCCATGAGCCACTAATGCGTGATCATGAGCTCCTTGTAGCACTCTATTCCTTAGCTTCGTTGGTACCACTACCTGCGATACCAAGTTGGTTTCCCCGCATAGCAACACATTCTGCATGCAAAACTGTGACTGCTTAAAATGCTCCTTACATTCGTCATCTGCTTTCTGTACAGTTTTCCGTTGCTTACACTCAGTAGTCCCAATATGTAATACTGCTACTTTTCGACTTAAGCCATTCGCATTTTTCTCACTTTTTCCCAGGTTTTTGCATGACTTCGAAATAAAATTCACTTAGTCTTGCTGCTTATCACATCAGCCTACTAGAAAGATTCTTAACCCCAACAACCATTTTAATGCTGCATGATCTGTTATTACTCTAAACCTTTTACTGTCTCGGTAATATTCGAGGTATGTTGTTTCCAAAAGAAAGCCTAACATCTCTTTCACTGTTGTAGAATAAGTTCTTTCTGCAGAATTTATTTGTCTTGATGAGTAAGCTACTGGATGTTGTATGCTTTCTACATCTTGTGACAACACATGCCCAAGTACATGTTTTCATGTATCACATGATAAAACAAATTCTCTATTAAAATCCGAAAATACCAATATCGTAATCAGTGTTAAAGCTTGCCGGCCGAAGTGGCCGTGCGGTTAAAGGCGCTGCAGTCTGGAACCGCAAGACCGCTACGGTCGCAGGTTCGAATCCTGCCTCGGGCATGGATGTTTGTGATGTCCTTAGGTTAGTTAGGTTTAACTAGTTCTAAGTTCTAGGGGACTAATGACCTCAGCAGTTGAGTCCCATAGTGCTCAGAGCCGTTTGAACCATTTTGTTAAAGCTTCTTTTAGCTCCTGAAAAGTGCGCTGGCATTCTTCTGACCCCAAAAATTTAGTAATCTTGTCTAACAATTGTGTCAATGGTCTGGCAATATCCACTAAACCTTTTACAAACCAGCGTGACTTGTAAGAACGAATGCAACTCCTTTACTGATTCTGGTACAGGAAATTCATGTACAGCTCTAATTAGTCTTGCGTCTGTCACTTCTTGAAATGTCTGGTTTCCGAAATAGCATACGTCACGTTAATCTTGAAAAACAGTATTCAGGAAGCTAAAAGCTATCACATACTTTTACGCACCGCCATCGTCCAACCCAAAATAAATTGGCGGTCGCCCTTTAACCATGAGAGTACATCAAATTAACGATAAAGGCATCCAGACTGGTGCACTATGCGAGGCTTGAACTACTTGGAGGATTAAAGAAAGTGCCAGCAAAACAGTGAAGATTATCACTAACAGACGGTAAGCTAGGACAAAAAGTTCCTCTTACGCTTCTATAAATAATTTATACCACAAATACTCAACTTCAGCCAAAAGTTTTGACAGGTTGTTACATATACTGTGCGCTATAACAAGCTCCATAACCACATGAACACACAGTTAGAAAATAGTATACAAGCTTTCCAGAAATCGCAAATACTCTATAATTATTAATAATAAGATAAACTTAGTTGCAACATCTAATAATGATCATTTAACAGGAACTTCAATATTTTTCCCTGGTGCAAATATAATTTTGTTACCTGTTTTACATAAGGTTTCACAGTAGTAATTTTCTGTTTATATGGCAGATTTAAATAGTTTATTTTGAGATAAATACATAAAAAGAAAGTGAAAATTTCAAAGGAGTTGTCAGACACGAAGGGCGCAAACCCAAATATTATGACAAATCTGTTTACACACTTTTTTCTCTAAGATCTGGGAGTTATGTACAACATTTATCCAGTGAGATAACGATTTCTTCATTTTATATTTACAGATGTGTGAGCGAGTTAGAAAAGGCAGTAAGCATGGGAGCATTTGCCCTTCTCTCCATAAACATTCTCAACCTGTGTTCGCACATCTTCTCTTTAGTAGTTGTAAGTATGATACTTGATTATAGTAGCCATTATAATCTTGCATTGCTTTATCATTTATGCATAACATTTTATCTGCCATCTTCAGTCCACAGTAACTTCAGAACTGCGTACCACCTCAGTTCTGTCTGAATGAATCTTCAGTGCGGCAGTTGGCTTTCTCCCTCATTCAACAACTACCATCACTTACAAGAAGTCGGACTCTTCTCTAAATGACAAACTAATGACATCTCTAGAATCCCTCTCTACGTACTATGAAAGAAACCATCTATAACAGAAGTCATTAAAAATACAAACACGTGTTTTTCATCTGAAGGAAAAGAGAAGCGAAAATAGTTTAAACCTCGTGCATCTTAAAAATGCGCAGGGGTTAGTTACGCTGGACCTAACCTTGTCTTTTAAGCACACCAAGTAGCTGCCAGAAATAATGTTGTACACAAATTGACAGGAACATCCTGGAGAGCTCACCAGGAACTAATTCCTGTACTGGCTTTTTATTACGCTACAGGTTACTATGCGTGCCGCGTACAGTGCAAATTCCACCACTAAAGCTGAGGATGTGGATAGGGCCTACTGCAGTGTCGGAACTACTAGTCCACCATTATAACACGAAGTGAAACAGGTGGCCGAAGTGCGGCCCTCTAGGCGCCATTGTATCGTAGACCAGAAACAAACAGTCCCGTAGAATGACTACAAGAACGGTTTGTCGTCGTGTGGAACTCCGACAGCTACCGCTTCGATTATGAGGCGTCCGTTTCACCAACAGGCGTCGTCGCCATTGACAGTAGGAGGCGCAGGTTCCGCGTACCGACTAGCATCCTCGATGTCACATGGCCTCAAGTAGTCCGCATTGTATCCTTCCGCTGTGACTGTATTTATGGCACAGCCCGGCCACAGGTCAGAGCACTGTTGCAGATGCATCGAAAAACACATGTCAAATTTAAAAGAGTGCAAAATCGTGAAGATTGGCGAAGTTCTACAGAAGCTCGAAATTTAGCGCGATCTTCAATGAGAGATGGGTTTAATAATTTCCACAACGAAACTTTGTCTCGAAATCTGGCAGCAAAACTAAACAGTTTTTGGTCGTATGTAAAGTACACTGGTGGCAAGATGCAATCAACGCCTTCACTGATGATGTTATTCATAACAGTGCCACTAAAGCAGAGTTACTAAACACAGTTTTCCGAAAATCCTTCACAAGAGAAGATGAAGAAAATATCCCAGAATTCGAACCAACAACTGCCAACCTGTGCCACTAAGTAAATATCCTCAGTGTAGCGAAGCAGCTTAACTCCTTTAATAAAGACAAGGCCTCCAGTCCAGACTGTGTACCAATTAGATTCGTTTCAGAGTAAGCTGATACAATAATTCCATACTTAGCAATCATATACAACCGTTCGCTCGCCGAAATATCGGTACCTAAATAGTGGAACGTTGTACAGGCCACTCCAATACCTAAGAAAGGAAATAGAAGAATTACAGAACCATATCACTAATGTCAATTTTTAGTGGGGTTTTGCAACATATAATGCCTTCAAAATTTACGAATTACCTCGAAGGAAATGATTTATTGACAAATGGCTAACACTGATTCAGAAACTCTTATGAAACTCAACTAGCTCTTCATTCACAAAGTAATCTGTGCTATCGGCAGGGGATGTCAAATTGATTCCATATTTTTAGACTTCTAGAAGGCTTTTGACAATGATCCTCACAACCGACTTCTAATCAAATTTCGTGTTATGAAGTGTCGCCTCACTTGTGCGACCAGATCCGTGATTTCCTGTCAAAAAGGTCACATTTCGTAGTAATTGACGGAAAGTCATCTGAGCAAAAAGGAAGTAATATCAGGCGTTCCCCAAGGAAGTGTTATAGGCCCCCTGATCTTAATACTGAACTTGGGAGACAATCTGAGCAGCCGTCTCACATTATTTATAGATGAACAAAACCAGTTGACTCCAAACAATGAAAAATGTGAAGTCGTCCACATAAGTAATAGAAGGAATCCTCTAAATTTCGGTTACACGATAAATCACACAATTCTAAAGACTGCAAATTCAACTGAATACTTGGGGATTACAATTACGACTAACTTAAATTAGAACGATTACATAAATAATATTGTGCGGAAGGCAAACCAAAGACTACGTTTTATTGACAGAGCGCTTAGAAGATGCAACAAGTCTATTAAACAGGTTGCGTACACAATGCTTGTACGTGCTTTGCTAGCGTGTTACTGTGCTGTATGGGATATAGGGCTGATGGAGAACATCAAAAAAGTCCAAAGACGATCAACTCGTTTTGTATTATCGCGAAAGACGGGAGTGAGTGCCACAGATGATACGCAGTTCGAGATCACAATCGTTAAAACAATGGCGTTTTTCGTTGCGGCAGGACCTTCTCGTGAAATTTCAATTAGCAACTTTCTTCTCCGAGTGCGAACACGTTTTGTTGTTGCTGATATACATAGAAAGAAATGATCATCATAATAAAATAAGAGAAATCAGACCTAGCACTGTAAGATTCAAGTATTCATGTTTCCCACGCGCCCTTCGAGAGTGGAACGGTAGTTGAAGTTGGTTTGATGAATCCTCTGCCAATTAAATAACTGTAGATTGCAGAGTAATCATGTAGACGTTGATATAGTTTCTGCATAATCGCCTCCGGAGGCGTCACGAGCTGCCAACAGCTCACAATCAGGGCGTTCTGCTGTCTTGGCTGCACGAAATTCAGCGCCAGGACGGGTCCTTCAGGACACAGAACTTACCGTTAGGTTCGCCATTATAGTGTTTCTCTACGAACTTCTAATATTCACACTTATCAACTATTATACAAATCTAAACACTTTGACACTATTCAGATAATCCAAGAAGTCTGGTTGTGTTCGGTATTTGCAGGTTTTTTTTAATGCGAATTGTCTTTTAATATTACTGCTACTAAACTGTTTATGGTTATTTGCATATCTGAGAGCCCTTAACAAGGCATTTCAGATATCAGTGACATGTTGTTGTTGTTTTGGTCTTCAGTCCTGAGACTGGTTTGATGCAGCTCTCCATGCTACTCTATCCTGTGCAAGCCTCTTCATCTCCCAGTACCTACTGCAACCTACATCCTTCTGAATCTGCTCAGTGTATTAATCTCTTGGTCTCCCTTTACGGTTTTTACCCTCCACGCTGCCCTCCAGTATTAAATTGGTGATCCCTTGATGCCTCAGAACATGTCCTACCAACCGATCCCTTCTTCTGGTCAAGTTGTGCCACAAACTCCTCTTCTCCCCAATTTATTCAATACCTCCTCATTAGTTATGTGATCTACCCATCTAATCATCAGCATTCTTCTGTAGCGCCTCATTTCGAAAGCTTCTATTCTCTTCTCGTCTAAACTATTTATCGTCCATGTCTCACTTCCATACATGGCTACACTCCATACAATTACTTTCAGAAACGACTTGCTGACACTTAAATCTATACTCGATGTTAACAAATTTCTCTTCTTCAGAAACGCTTTCCTTGCCATTGCTAGTCTACATTTTATATCCTCTCTACTTCGACCACCATCGGTTAGTTTGCTCCCCAAATAGCAAAACTCTTTTACTACTTTAAGTGTCTCATTTCTTAATCTAATTCCCGCAGCATCACTCGACTTATTTCGACTACATTCCATTATCCTCGTTTTGCTTTTGTTGATGTTCATCTTATACCCTCCTTTCAAGACACTGTCCTTTCCGTTCAACTGCTCATCCAAGTCCTTTGCTGTCTCTGGCAGAATTACAATGGCATCGGCGAACTTCAAAGTTTTTATTTCTTCTCCATGGATTTTAATACCTACTCCGAATGTCTCTTTTGTTTCCTTTATTGCTTGCTCAATATACATATTGAGTAACATCGGGGATAGACTACAACCCTGTCTCACTCCCTTCCCAACCACTGCTTCCCTTTCATACCCCACGATTCTTGTAACTGCCATCTGGTTTCTGTACAAATTGTAAATAGCCTTTCGCTCCCTGTATTTTACCCCTGCCACCTTCCGAATATGAAAGAGAGTATTCCAGTCAACATTGTCAAAAGCTTTCTCTAAGTCTACAAATGCTAGAAACGTAGGTTTGGCTTTCCTTATTCTTTCTTCTAAGATAAGTCGTAGGGTCAGTATTGCCTCGCGTGTTCCAACATTTCACGGAAACCAAACTGATCTTCCCCGAGGTCGGCTTCTACCAGTTTTTCCATTCGTCTGTAAAGAATTCGCGTTAGTATGTTGCATGCGTGACTTATTAAACTGATAGTTGGGTAATTTTTACATCTGTCACCACCTGCTTTCTTTGGGATTGGAATTATTATATTCTTCTTGAAGTCTGAGGGTATTTCGCCTGTCTCATACATCTTGCTCACCAGATGGTAGAGTTTTGTCAGGACTGGCTCTCCCAAGGCTGTCATTAGTTCTAATGGAATGTTGTCTACTCCCAGGGCCTTGTTTCGACTTAGGCCTTTCAGTGCTCTGTCAAACTCTTCACGCAGTATCATATCTCCCATTTCACCTTCATCTACCTCCTCTTCCATTTCCATAATATTGTCCTCAAGAACATCGCCCCTGTATAGACCCTCTATATACTTCTTCCACCTTTCTGCTTTCCCTTCTTTGCTTAGAACTCGGTTTCCATCTGAGCTCTTGATATTCATACAAGTGGTTCTCTTATCTCCAAAGGTCTCTTTAATTTTCCTGTAGGCTGTATCTATCTTACCCCTAGTGAGATAAGCCTCTACATCCTTACATTTGTCCTCTAGCCATCCCTGCTTAGCCATTTTGCACTTCCAGTCGATCTCATTTTTGAGACGTTTGTATTCCTTTTTGCCTGCTTCATTTACTGCATTTTTATATTTTCTCCTTTCATCAATTAAATTCAATATTTCTTCTGTTACCCAAGGATTTCTACTAGCCCTCGTCTTTTTACCTACTTGATCCTCTCCTGCCTTCACTACTTCATCCCTCAAAGCTACCCATTCTTCTTATACTGTATTTCTTTCCCCCATTCCTGTCAATTGTTCCCTTATGCTCTCCCTGAAACTCTGTATAACGTCTGGTTCTTTCAGTTTATCCAGGTCCCATCTCCTTAAATTCCCAACTTTTTGCAGTTTCTTCAGTTTTAATCTACAGGTCATAACCAATAGATTGTGGTCAGAGTCCACATCCGCCCCTGGAAATGTCTTACAATTTAAAACCTGGTTCCCAAATCTCTGTCTTACCATTATATAATCTATCTGATACCTTTTAGTATCTCCAGGGTTCTTCCATGTATACAACCTTCTTTCATGATTCTTAAACCAAGTGTTAGCTATGATTATGTTGTGCTCTGTGCAAAATTCTACCAGGCGGCTTCCTCTTTCATTTCTTAGCCCCAATCCATATTCACCTACTACATTTCCTTCTCTCCTTTTTCCTGCACTCGAATTCCTGTCACCCATGACTATAAAATTTTCGTCTCCCTTCACTATCTGAATAATTTCTTTTATCTCATCATACATTTCATCAATTTCTTCATCATTTGCAGAGCTAGTTGGTATATAAACTTGTACTACTGTAGTAGGCGTGGGCCTCGCGTATATCCTGGCCACAATAATGCGTTCACTATGTTGTTTGTAGTAGCTTACCCGCACTCCTATTTTTTTATTCATTATTAAACCTACTCCTGCGTTGCCCCTATTTGATTTTGTATTTATAACCCTGTATTCACCTTACCAAAAGTCTTGTTCCTCCTGCCACCGAACTTCACTAATTATCACTATATCTAACTTTAACCTATCCATTTCCCTTTTTAAATTTTCTAACCTACCTGCCCGATTAAGGGATCTGACATTCCACGCTCCAATCCGTAGAACGCCAGTTTTCTTTCTCCTGATAACGATGTCCTCTTGAGTAGTCCCCGCCCGGAGATGCGAATGGGGGACTATTTTATCTCCGGAATATTTTACCCAAGAGGACGCCATCATCATTTAATCATACGGTAAAGCTGCATGCCGTCGGGAAAAATTACGGCCGTAGTTTCCCCTTGCTTTGAGCTGTTCGCAGTACCGAATTAGCAAGGTCGTTTTGGTTGGTGTTACAGGACCAGATCAGTCAATCATCCAGACTGTTGCCCCTGCAACTACTGAAAAGGCTGCTGCCCCTCTTCAGGAACCACACGTTTGTCTGACCTCTCAACAGATACCCCTCCGTTGTGGTTGCACCTACAGTACGGCTATCTGTGTCGTTGAGGCACGCAAGCCTCCCCTCCAACGGCAAGGTCCGGCTATCTGTGTCATTGAGGCACGCAAGCCTCCCCTCCAACGGCAAGGTCCATGGTTCATGGGGGGGGGGGGGGGGGGCAGTGACATGAGTCGCACAATTTCTGATTATGTCTATTGTGCCTAAAGAAGTCATATTGTCTTGTTGGAATCGCACCTTCTGTCATTCGGCACGAAATACCATCTGTAAAAGAGAAGATTCTAAAGACTCATCCTCTGATTAACTACCAACAACTGTGTCTAAGGCTGAAGCCGAGAAAGAGTTTCCTTAACTGATACAAGCAATGCATTCACTATTGTGAGGAAGGACAACCATCAGCTGCAGAGTGGAACGACGACAGTGAAAATTTCTGACGGACCGAGACTCGAACCCGGATTTTTCACTTATCCCGAGTGGTCGTCTTACCATTTGGCTATCTGTGTATGACTCACGGCGATACCCTAAACTTCCATATGTCATCAACCGCCCGCATCTCGTGGTCGTGCGGTAGCGTTCTCGCTTCCCACGCCCGGGTTCCCGGGTTCGATTCCCGGCGGGGTCAGGGATTTTCTCTGCCTCGTGATGGCTGGGTGTTGTGTGATGTCCTTAGGTTAGTTAGGTTTAGGTAGTTCTAAGTTCTAGGGGACTTATGACCATAGATGTTGAGTCCCATAGTGCTCAGAGCCATTTGAACCATTTTATCATCAACCATGCGAATTAATTGCATGTATTTTATAACAGCTATAGCCGCTGCAGTGTCTTTTCCTTTAAATATGCATTCGTGTCCAAAGGAAATCTGCATCGTAATCAGAGCAACACAGGCACTGCAATATCGTATTTCCGTAACTGGGACACTCGTAGCACCACTATAGGAAGCGAGACGTCAAATGAGGCGTGTTAAAATGCAGTATTTGGAAATATGAATGCTGTTGCATGAAGGACTCCCTCACGGACAACCTGAATCTCGATCGACCTTGTTCTGGTGCCACAAGGAGCAAAACAGATCTACACTCCTGGAAATGGAAAAAAGAACACATTGACACCGGTGTGTCAGACCCACCATACTTGCTCCGGACACTGCGAGAGGGCTGTACAAGCAATGATCACACGCACGGCACAGCGGACACACCAGGAACCGCGGTGTTGGCCGTCGAATGGCGCTAGCTGCGCAGCATTTGTGCACCGCCGCCGTCAGTGTCAGCCAGTTTGCCGTGGCATACGGAGCTCCATCGCAGTCTTTAACACTGGTAGCATGCCGCGACAACGTGGACGTGAACCGTATGTGCAGTTGACGGACTTTGAGCGAGGGCGTATAGTGGGCATGCGGGAGGCCGGGTGGACGTACCGCCGAATTGCTCAACACGTGGGGCGTGAGGTCTCCACAGTACATCGATGTTGTCGCCAGTGGTCGGCGGAAGGTGCACGTGCCCGTCGACCTGGGACCGGACCGTAGCGACGCACGGATGCACGCCAAGACCGTAGGATCCTACGCAGTGCCGTAGGGGACCGCACCGCCACTTCCCAGCAAATTAGGGACACTGTTGCTCCTGGGGTATCGGCGAGGACCATTCGCAACCGTCTCCATGAAGCTGGGCTACGGTCCCGCACACCGTTAGGCCGTCTTCCGCTCACGCCCCAACATCGTGCAGCCCGCCTCCAGTGGTGTCGCGACAGGCGTGAATGGAGGGACGAATGGAGACGTGTCGTCTTCAGCGATGAGAGTCGCTTCTACCTTGGTGCCAATGATGGTCGTATGCGTGTTTGGCGCCGTGCAGGTGAGCGCCACAATCAGGACTGCATACGACCGAGGCACACAGGGCCAACACCCGGCAACATGGTGTGGGGAGCGATCTCCTACACTGGCCGTACACCACTGGTGATCGTCGAGGGGACACTGAATAGTGCACGGTACATCCAAACCGTCATCGAACCCATCGTTCTACCATTCCTAGACCGGCAAGGGAACTTGCTGTTCCAACAGGACAATGCACGTCCGCAAGTATCCCGTGCCACCCAACGTGCTGTAGAAGGTGTAAGTCAACTACCCTGGCCAGCAAGATCTCCGGATCTGTCCCCCATTGAGCATGTTTGGGACTGGATGAAGCGTCGTCTCACGCGGTCTGCACGTCCAGCACGAACGCTGGTCCAACTGAGGCGCCAGGTGGAAATGGCATGGCAAGCCGTTCCACAGGACTACATCCAGCATTTCTACGATCGTCTCCATGGGAGAATAGCAGCCTGCATTGCTGCGAAAGGTGGATTTACACTGTACTAGTGCCGACATTGTGCATGCTCTGTTGCCTGTGTCTATGTGCCTGTGGTTCTGTCAGTGTGATCATGTGATGTATCTGACCCCAGGAATGTGTCAATAAAGTTTCCCCTTCCTGGGACAATGAATTCACGGTGTTCTTATTTCAATTTCCAGGAGTGTAAATAGGGAGTCTCAGTGTGGAGTCAGTGGGTTGTGAATGCGAGGCTGAGCGGACGTCTTCCTACTTCTTGCAATGTCCTCTATGACCGGCCTCACACACCGAACTAAATAGTAGGTGAACTCAAATTAAACAGAAGTATTACCAAAGACGAGTTACAAGTTAGACACATTTTGAAATAGAAGCTGTTGAAAATTAACATAAATGTCCATTCTTAAGACAGGTAAACCTCTTAAGACTGTAACGAAACTCAGTTCATTGTGAAATATCAGTTCATTGTGAAATATGGTAGAAGTTCTCCTGCTTTTCAAGGTGCAAGAGGGCGCACAACAAATGAAGCATGGCTTAACTGTCCTCATGTTACCTAACTAGTTTTAAAAATGTACAGAATTTTAATCGTCATAAAATTCTGTTAGTGAAAAATTACCAATTCCTGCCAAGTAGCTTTAAGGTGTTATACAAGATTTTATTGTCTAGAATTAAAAACTTGCAAATGTTGCACTAAACACAACATGTCTAGCAAAAACAAAAACAGTATCAAATGCCGAAAACTGCTGTTGCCAGTCCTAGTGTGCACTCATTCATGTAATTCTAAAATTTTTAAATACATTAAAAATCCGACCAGCAAACATGTGTTCATAAGCATACGAGGGACACTCCAAAAGAAATGCACACTATTTTTGTAAAAATACAATTTTCATTCTGCATGTGTGAAAGTTTTACAGTGTGTAGATACATCCTTCCTGCTTGTTTTAAAACTTAGTTCAACCTGTTCCCGTGAGTGGCGCCGTCACAGCATGTCTTCAAGATGGCTGCTACACTTGACATTCATCAGAAGCAACGTGCTGTCATAGAATTCCTGTGCTGTGAAAACTAGACATTGGGAAACATCCACAAGAGGTTGAAAAAGGTGTATGGAGATGCTGCTGTCGATCACAGTACAGTTAGTCGGTGGGCAAGCAGGTTACGTGATGAAAGTGGGCACGGCAATATCGAGTGAGGATTGTCCTCGCAGTGGCAGGCCTCGTGCTGCACACACTCCAGACAATGTGCAGAGGGTTAACGAATTGGTGACTGCTGACAGACGCATCTCAATGAACGAATTGTCACGCACGTTGGGATAGGGGAAGGAAGTGTTTGCAGAATACTGAAAGTGTTGGCGTTAAAGAAGGTTTGTTCCAGGTGGGTTCCCAGGATGTTGACAGTGGCTCACAATGAAACAAGGAAAACGGTATGCAGCGAACTTTTGGAACAGTACGAGAATGGTGGAGATGAATTTCTTGAAAGAATTGTGACAGGTGATGAAACTTGGCTCCATCATTTTTCACCAGAGACGAAGAGGCAATCAATGGGGTGGCATCATGCAAATTCACCCAAGAAAAAAAATTCAAAACCACACCTTCTGCTGGAAAAGTTATGGCTATGGTGTTTTTCGATTCCGAAGGACTCTTGCTTGTGGACATCATGCCAAGTGGAACCACCATAAATTCTGATGCATATGTGGTGATACTGAACAAACTTCAAGCTCGACTGAGTCGTGTTCGACCACATCGGCAAAAGCAGGATGTTTTGCTGTTGCACGACAATGCACGGCTACATGTCAGTCAAAAACAATGGAAGCGATCACAAAACTCGGATGGACAGCACTGAAACACCTGCCTTACAGTCCTGACCTGGCTCCATGTGACTATCATCTCTTTGGGAAACTGAAAGACTCTCTTCACGGAACAAGGTTTGAAGATGATGACTGCCTTGTGCACGCTGCCAAACAGTGGCTCCAACAGGTTGGTCCAGAATTTTACCGTGCTGGTATACAGGCACTGGTTCCAAGATGGCGTAAGGCAATTGAGAGGGATGGAAATTATGTGGAGAAATGAAAATATTGTTCGTAAAGGATGTATCTACACACTGTAAATCTTTCAAACATGTAGAATAAAAGATGGATTAAATATATAGTGTGAATTTCTTTTGGAGTGACCCTCGTACTATCTTCTAAGTTCAACGCCCTCCCTTACAATATGTGCAAGAACCATGAGGTGAGAATGAGAACGCCAGACCAAGACAAACGACCGTGTGCTAACAAGCGTATTGCAAGGATGCAGTCTGTCTTTACTGTCAAACTGCTTATCGAAAATCAGGGTGAAAGTATGTCAGTGAATAGATATGTTGAGGTCTGTAAGAATCTTAACAGAAAGTGAAATAGAGTTACAAGGTCTATTGAACGGGATAAAAAAGCTAGTGCTCATAGAGAATTTATTGTGGGCAAGGGGAGGGGGTTGGTTGGGTGAGGGGACGAGCGGTGGGAGATGACTTGTAGCAGAAATCGAATTAGCGCCAAACTTAATATCGAAGTTGGAAAAGACATAGTAAGGGAAATTTGCTACCTTGGAAGCGTAATAAGGTACCACTTATTAATAAAAAAGCACAAAAAACGCAGACTAACAAAGGATAAGAGAGTATTCTTCGCCAAGAGAAATCTACTGATACCAAACACAGGCCTTAATTTGGAAAATAAATTATTGAGAATGTTCATCTGGGGAACGTGGACGAGGACGGAAGAGTTTGAGATGTGGCGTTATAGGAGCGTGATGAAAGTTAAGAGGACTGTTACGATAGCAAATCAGGAGGCGCTAAATGGACAAAGAAAGGAACACGTGGAATATGCTGGTCAGAATAAGGGAAGGGATCATAGAACATGCGGTGTCACATCACAGAATAACGTCCAGGGCTCTAGATGGAGCTGCAGAGGGCAAGAATGCTGATCTCCTTGCTCTGCACATGGTTCCCATTTCATCCATAGCATCACTTACCTTTACAGCTTCCTATAAGACCCCGTGCAAGTATTACTTGTGATATTCCACAAATGTCATTGTTATCCCACCTGTAATGCTCTTCGTAGTTGTCTCATTAACTACCAAACACGCCAAAATGACGAATTGATATTTTGCGTGGAATGAAAGTGATGCAGTTTCCTCACATGTCTCTAATCGTATACTGGGATAAATGGTGTTTCGTTAGAAGCTCTTCTCGTGTCTACAATCCACTGATTTCGCGACGAAATTATATGGAACAGGTGAAAGAAATAATGTCTTCAACAGTGTAAAACAAATGACTGATTTAGACATTAGGAGACACTAATTACAAAGATTCGATATCTCGCCCATTCCAGTGTTTTCTGGCTGCAATTAAAATCTTGAAAGATCTAAAACATTTGCGATCGTTATAATTATACCGAAGTAATACCATATTAATAAGGTCTACTATAGCAAAGTAGAACGAGTTTCAAACCAACTTGTACATCCATGGAAATTTACGAGGGTGAGTCAAATGAAAACCTTAAATATTCTTTTAAATATCATTAGCTGTGCAGAAGTGGTACAAAGTTGCATCGCTTTTCAACATAATCTCCCCCACGCTCAATGCAAGTCCTCCAGCGATAACGAAGTGCATAAATTCTAAATTTCTTTAGAAAAAAATTCTATTGGTAATCTGCGCAACCACTCATGCACCGCGTGGCGTACCTCTTCATCAGAACGGAACTTCTTTCTTCCCATTGCGTCTTTGAGTGGTCCAAACATATGGAAATCATTTGGGGCAAGGTCTGGTGAGTATGGTGGATGAGGAAGACACTCAAAAGGCAGGTCTGTGATTGTTGCAACTGTTGTACGGGCATTGTGGGGCCTTGCATTGTCATGTTGCAAAAGGACACCTGCTGACAGCAATCCACGTTGCTTTGATTTGATTGCAGACCGCAGATGAATTTTTAGGAGATCTGTGTATGATGCACTGGTGACAGTGCATGTGCAGTGCATGCCTCTAGGCATGTAACGCTCCAAAATGACGCCTTTTTCGTTCCGATGCCAGCATAACCTTCCCTGTTGATGGTTCTGTTCGAAACTTCTTTGGTTTTGGTGATAAGTAATGGTGCCATTCCATGTTCTCTCTCTTCGTTTCCGGTTGGCGGAAGTGAACCCAGGTTTCATCCCCAGTAACGATTCTTGCAAGGAAGCCATAACCTTCTCGCTCAGAGCGCCGAAGAAGTTCTCCACAAGCGTCAAAACGTCGTTCTCTCACTTCAGGAGTCAGCTTCCATGCCATGCATCTTGCAGACGCTTTGTGAAACTGGAGCACATCATACACAGTGTGGTGTGCTGACCCATGACTAATCTGCAAACATGCTGCAATGTCATTCAGTGTCATTCAGCGATTTTCCTTTATTATGGCTTCAACTGCTGCAATGTTCTGTGGAGTCACAACTCGTTGTGCCCGACCTGGACAAGGAGCATCTTGGTTCAAATGGCTCTGAGCACTATGGGACTTAACTTCTGAGGTCATCAGTCCCCTAGAACTTAGAACTACTGAAACCTAACTAACCTAAGGACATCACACGCATCCACGCCCAAGGCAGGATTCGAACCTGCGACCGTAGCGGTCGCGTGGTTCCAGACTGTAGCGCCTAGAACCGCTCGGCTACTCCGGCCGGCGAGGAGCATCTTCCACTGAAGTCACACCATTTGCGAACTTCCTAATCCATTCGTAGACTTGCTGCTGTGACAAACATGCATCACCGTACTGAGCCTTCATTCGTCGATGAATTTCAATAGGTTTCACACCTTCACTACGCAAAAACCGAATAACAGAACGTTGTTCTTCCCTGGTGCAAGTCACATGTGAGGCGGCCATCTTTATATTGATACTGCGACGGTATGTGTGCATCTGCATTGTGCTGCTACCTACAGGCCATTCTGCACGCTGTTTGTAGCACGCTTAACAACTTAGAGGATAACGGCGGGAAATTTCCGTCTGTTATTACAAATTTAAGGTTTTCATTTGCCTCACCCTCGTACTTTAGGATGTTGTAATGCTGTGGCAATACTTCAGATCTTATAATGTAAGACAAAATGACACATTAAGTCGTGTAAAATTCTTCTAGAGGTCAATTACTGATTAATGGAGGGAATGTTATTGTTTCAAAATTTTTAAATGTCATTTATTATTTTCGAGTTTTGTCACTGATAAAACTACTGCTATATTGCTTAGATATTTACTTTCTGTATATCTGAATTGTACTCTTCGAGTGAACGTGTACATTACAGATGCTGGAGAGAGACACCAGTGTGTCCGCTAGAACCAAAATGTTTCTCGCCGTTCCTATCTTCATGTGTCAGAGTGGCCTGTACTGCCTCACAGGACAGGCGATTATTGACGAGGTGAGTGCTTGTTAGTAAGTGGAACACACTAGTGTCGAAATTAAAATCATAAAAATGTCGTTTTATTTAATATTTGATCTACACGGAGGTTACAAAAGGGCTACCTCCTGGTATCGTGCCGGAGCTCCTTTTGCCTGGCGCTGTGTGACAACTCTACGTGGCGGGGTCTCAACAAGTCGTTGGAAGACCCTTGCACAATTATTGAACGATGCTGCCTGTATAGCCTGCCATAATGGCGGAAGTGTTGCTGGTGCCGGATTTTGTGCACGAACTGACCTCCCGATTATGTCCCATGAAGATTAGATGGAATTCATGTCGGGCTACCTCAGTGGCCAGATCATTCGTTCGATTTTTCAGAATGTTCTTCAAACAAATTGCAAACGACTGTCATTCATAAAGTCTCTGAATGGCTGCAAATGGTGTCCAGGTACCCGAAAACAACCATTTCCAGTCAACGATCTGTTCAGTTGGGCTAGAGGACCCAGTCCATTTCATGTAAGCACACCAGTATCAAGACGCAATCAGTACCTCCACTGCGCGATAACAACGGTGAAGTCACTGATGACAGTACCACCATAGCAGAATTATTAAACACGGTTTTCCGAAACTCCTTCACCAAAGAAGACGAAGTAAATATTCCTGAATTCCAATCAAGAAAAACTGCCAAGATGAGAAACATTGAAGCAGCTTAATTCACTTAATAAAGGCAAGGCCTCCGGTCCATATTGTATACCAGTCAGGTTCCCCTCAGAGTATGCTGATAAAATAGCTCCATATTTAGCAATTATATACAACCACTCGCTCACAGGAAGATCCGTACCTAAAGACCGGAAAATTGCTCAAGTCACACCAACACTCAAAAAGGGAAGTAGGAGTAATCCGCTGAATTACAGGCCTATATCACTAACATCGATTTGCAGTAGGGTTTTGGAACATATGCTGTATTCGAACATTATGAAGTACCTTGAAGAAAACGATTTATTGACATATAGTCAGCACGGATTCAGAAAATATCGTTCTTGTGAAACACAACTAGCTCTTTATCCTAATGAAGTAATGAGTTCTACAGACAGGGGATGTCAAATTGATTCCATATTTTTAGATTTCCAGAAGGCTTTCGACACCGTTCCTCTCAAGCGTCTTCCAACCAAACTGTGTACCTACGGAGTATCGCCTCAGTTGTGCGACTGGATTCGTGATTTCCTGTCAGAAAGTTCACAGTTTGTAGTTGTTGTTGTTGTGGTCTTCAGTCCTGAGACTGGTTTGATGCAGCTCTCCATGCTACTCTATCCTGTGCAATCTTCTTCATCTCCCAGTACCTACTGCAACCTACATCCTTCTGAATCTGTTTAGCGTATTCATCTCTTGGTCTCCCTCTACGATTTTTACCCTCCACGCTGCCCTCCAATACTAAATTGGTGATCCCTTGATGCCTCAGAACATGACCTACCAATCTATCCCTTCTTCTAGTTAAGTTGTGCCACAAACTTCTCTTCTCCCCAATCCTATTCAATACCTCTTCATTAGTTATATGATCTACCCATCTAATCTTCAGCATTATTCTGTAGCACCACATGTCGAAAGCTTCTGTTCTCTTCTTGTCCAAACTAGTTACCGTCCATGTTTCATTTCCATACATGGCTACGCTCCATACAAATACTTTCAGAAACGACTTCCTGACACTTAAATCAATACTCGATGTTAACAAATTTCTCTTCTTCAGAAACGCTTTCCTTACCATTGCCAGTCTACATTTGATATCCTCTCTACTTCGACCATGATCATTTAGTTTGCTCCCCAAATAGCAAAACTCCTTTACTACTTTAAGTGTCTCATTTCTTAATCTAATTCCCTCAGCATCACCCGACTTAATTCGACTACATTCCATTATCCTTATTTTGCTTTTGTTGATGTTCATCTTATACCCTCCTTTCATGACACTGTCCATTCCGTTCAACTGCTCTTCCAAGTCCTTTGCTGTCTCTGACAGAATTAGTATGTCATCGGCGAACCTTAAAGTTTTTATTACTTCTTCATGGATTTTAATACCTACTCCGAATTTTCCTTCATTATGGCTTCAACTGCTGCAATGTTATGTGGAGTCACAACTCGTTGTGCCTGACCTGGACAAGGAGCATCTTGGTTCAAATGGCTCTGAGCACTATGGGACTTAACTTCTGAGGTCATCAGTCCCCTAGAACTTAGAACTACTTAAACCTAACTAACCTAAGGACATCACACACATCCATGCCCGAGGCAGGATTCGAACCTGCGACCGTAGTGGTCACGCGGATCCAGACTGAAGCGCCTAGAGCCGTACGGCCACAACGGCCGGCCCCACCTACATAGGGAGAAATGATCATTACGATAAAATAAGAGAAATCAGGGCTCGCACAGAAAAATTTAAGTGCTCGGTTTTCACGCGTGCCGTTCGAGAGTGGAACGGTAGAGAGACAGCATGAAGGTGGTTCATTGAACCCTCTGCCAGGCACTTTATTGTGAATAGCAGAGTAATCATGTAGATGAAGACGTAGATGTAGATGTAGCTCACTCCATTATGGACAACTATCACCTTCCACAGTGCCTTGTTGACAACTTGGGTCCATGGCTTCGTTTTGTCTTCGTCCCACTACCACCCTACCATCAGCGCTTATCAGGACTCATCTGACCAGGACACGGCTTTCCAGTCGTCTAGGGTCCAACCGATACGGTCACGAGCCCAGGAGAGGCCTTGCAGGCGATGTCGTGCTGTTGGCAAAGGCACTTGCGTGGTCGTCTGCTGCCATAGTCGATTAACGCCAAATTTCGTCACACTGTCCTAACGGATGCGACGGCCGTACGTCCCACGTTGGTTTCTGCGGGTATTTCACACAGTGTTTCTTGTCTATTAGCACCGACAACTCTACGCAAACGCCGCTGCTCTCGGTCGTTATGTGAAGGTCGTCGGCCACTGCGTTGTCTGTGGTAAAAAGTGATGCCTGAAATGTGATATTCTCGACACACACTTGACACTGTTGACCTCGGAATATTGAATTCCCTAACTATTTTCGAAATGGAATGTTCCATACGTCTAGCTCCAACGGCCACGCCGCTTTCAAAGTCTGTGAACTCCTGTCATGCGGTCGTAATCAACCCCGAAACCTTTTCACATGAATCACATGAGTACAAAAGATAGTTCCGCCAATGCCCTGCTCTTTTATACCTTGTATATGCGATACTACAGCCGTCTGCATACATGGATATCGCTATTCATATCTTTCTGTAACCTCAGTGTACATATATTTGCTAACGAAATTCATCACAGAAAAACCATCACGAGAAGGATAGTGATCTCCACACCTACTACACTAGCGGGGAAACGGTATTATTAAAGCGTTAAGTGGCTCAAAAAGGAGTTCAATATGCAGCAATAAAAATTTTTAATCATTTGCGAATAAAATAAAGCGTTTGACAGGTAGCAAAGCAAGTTGACATAAAATCATTTATTGTGAATAGCCCCTACTATTCAATGGACGAAATTGCACTTAAAACTGGTATTCTCTAAAAGAACTATTTTTTATGTGTATTTGCTTGAGTCTGCGTCAAACATACTATGTTTATTAAATTTAACATGATTAGTATTCTGACTCGTTCCACGTCATTTCCTTGAAGTAATCGTTGAAATGATTGTATGTAACAAGTAAATAAGTAACTAACAATCTAAGTAAATAAAAACCATTGTAGTGCATTTGGAACAGGCGCCATCAAGAATTTTACATTAACACATACGTCCACAGTCTACGAGCCACCTTAAAATATCTAGTGGAGAGTACTACTGTAGCTACCGTTATGATGATTCCTTGAAATGCATGTCCATTTCCCAAATTTGACAGTGAAACACCAATGCTCTCCTTTAGTGTCTCTCTGGGGAGTTGGTGGAACATCTCCATGATACTCTCACGCTTATCAGACGAATGTGTCGTTCTTCTCTGAATTACTCCATCATACCTGAGAAGACGAACGAGAAACGTCCTTGTAATCTGCAATTTTGGTTATTCTAGAATTGAGAACAACTGTGTAAGGTGAAATGACAAGTTTAATGTCACAATTTTTCCCACAAAATTACACGCTATTACACAGTTTTCAACTCAACAACATTAAAACAGCACAACGGATAACGCATCTTGCCTACATCAAAAATTGAAATAATTTTATACACAACAATGTCAAATATTAACTCTCTCAAACAACATTAGTCCTAAACACAATATTATGAAAGTTTAATTGGAAGTTTCTTTCAAAAATGGTTCAAATGGCTCTGAGCACTATGGGACTTAACATCTATGGTCATCAGTCCCCTAGAACTTAGAACTAATTAAACCCAACTAACCTAAGGACATCACACACATCCATGCCCGAGGCAGGATTCGAACCTGCGTCCGTAGCAGTCGCGCGGCTCCGGACTGAGCGCCTAGAACCGCTAGACCACCGCGGCCGGCGAAGTTTCTTTACAAAATTGCTCCTACACATACATTATGATGTTGGTCAGTACTACGAAAATAGTCCGATTCAGGTTCAAAGTTCGGAACTATTTAGGATGACAATGAACTCTACGGTGAATGTTAGTTAAGTGACAAATTTCAGTGCAAAGTTAGCCAAGGTCGCTCGAGTTTACAGTGTACGCAAGCTGGTGGACCAACAAAGTTTACCCCTCTGCTGCGGTATTTACCTTAAACTGTGACGTGCTGCCAACTGCAAGGCCGCTCTCTCCCACTGAAATTCCTACAAAACTAATCTGGCCTTTGCTGAAATTTCCTACAGAAACTTCCCTATGTTTCTCGATATGCGAGAAAACATGTATTCAGCCCTAGTCTTCTTATGTGGCGATATACATGCGCATGATTGGAGCAGCGTGCATAATATAGTGCCATCTCAGTTCTCGCAAGAACAATTAACTAATCTGGCTAGTTTGTTTCTCCCCAGTTGGAGCTAAACGTTGCTACAGCTAATTTCCAGCTGAAGTGCAGCCACTGTGAACGCAGTGTCCACACAAATTTCTTCTCTGCGTCATACAGTGCGTTAAGTGCTCCGTTCTGCACTTGATGCCAGTTTAGAGGAGAGTCCTCGAAAATTTCTCTCTTGTCCTACTCATGGCAGAACTGCCTCCCCCACTTGGGTTCATTCGTTTTTCATGTCACTGCCCTTTTCGACCAACAGGAGCATTCCTTTTATTTTGTAGAAACTCTCTCTACCAATCGTAATGTCCCTTCTATCAAACTGCATAGAAACTTCAGTATTTTTCTCCTTCCTAGTGCGTTTCCGCCAATCACACGTTTCGTGCCCATTCTAGATGCCTAAAGTACATAGACCTTTCTGTGTGCGCATTCGCTGGACGAAATGCGTCACTGGCTCTTGTTTGTATCCTGTTGGAATTCCGAAATGCAGCTTTCTGAAGCTTTTTTTCTGTCCCTTGTGCAGATGTGCCGCTAAACGTGGTACTCTAGCCTGGATCACCTAGTCCAGGGTCGCTGACCTTCCTCCTGCCACCCCTTTAAGTGGTTTCCGTAGTATCCCTCACAGCCCACCTTCGCTACGCCATTGCATGGCTGGCTTTTCAAAACTAAAAGTGGCTCACGTTGCCTGTTCCACCTTCCGCTCAAAGACATGCACTATATAGGAATGGTGTATTAATTACCGTCAGTTGGCTGTCACCCCTTTTTGCACTCCATACTGATAGGCAAATGTTCTCATAACCGCCGAATTACGTTAGGTATCTTCACCTTCTCATTGTGACGTATAGCGGTCTCATGTTTGGTGCGAATCTGACCATTTTTTCTGCCACCTTACATCCTGTTACATTCTGCACATTCTTACGGAAACACCCTACGCAGTACCACAGTAAGAACACTGAACAGCAACAACCCTAACACAGTCTGTGGGCCATTCTGCCTCTGACAGAGGGTTACAACTAGACATTTATGTACCCACCGACACTTTGAACGTGTGAGATTGACTACTGTCAGTGTCCTACGGGTACTTAGCATTGTTAATCTGAAAGTGTAATATGTGAGTTGAAGTTGGAAGGTGAGACACCCGAACTGTAGGGTGGAAATAGAAGAACAGTCCAATGAAGTTTACCGGCTGGAGTGACCGTGCGGTTCTAGCCACAACAGTCTGGAGCCGAGCGACAGCTCCGGTCGCAGGTTCGAATCCTGCCTCGGGCATGGATGTGTGTGATGTCCTTACGTTAGTTAGGTTTAATTAGTTCTAAGTTCTAGGTGACTGATGACCTCAGAAGTTAAGTTGCATAGTGCTCAGAGCCATTTGAATCATTTGAATCCAATGAAGTTTTGTGAGTTCCTCTCGGTGTGTAGACTTGGGCAAGGCCTTGCGTTGTGAAGAAGGAAAAGTTCGTTTACAATTTTGTGGTGACAAACACGCTGAAGTCGTATCCTCAATTTCCTGAGGGTAGCACAATACACCTCAGATCTGGTCTTTGCACAGTGAGGGAGGACATCAATCAACATAACGCCTTCAGAGTGCCAGAAGATGGTCGCCATAGCTTTGTCGGCCGTGTGTGCGCCTTTGAACTTTTTCTTTGGAGGAGAGGCCGTGTTGCACCACTCCATGGATTGCCGGTTTGTTCCTGCTTCAAAGTGACGAACCCATGTTTCATCACCTGTGATGATGTTTGACGAAAAATTGTCACGATCAACCTCTTAACGTGCAAGCAGTTCCATACAGGTGGTCCTAAGTTGCTCTTTATGATCTTCTGTTAGACGGGGACAAACACAGTGGGCACACACCTTATGAGTACCCAACTGTCAGCACTACCAACAGAGATGTCCAGATGAGCAGCGAGTAGCACGATTATTATTCTTCGATCAACTGGAATGAGAGTGTACGCACGATCCAACATTGCAGGAGTCACAGCTGCGGGCAGCCGGCCGGCTCGCAGAAGATCGCTACCTGCATGGAACGATGACAGATGACTCATTGCCAGGTCTCCGTAAACATTCTGCCGGCGCATAGGAGTATCTGCGCAGCTTTGGTTTTACACAAAGCTGCGCGGGGTACCCGCAAGGTCTAAGGTGCCTTGCCACGGTTCACACGGCTCACCCCATCGGAGGTTCGAGCCCTCCCTCGGGCATGGGTGTGTGTGTTGTCCTTAACGTTAGTTTAAATTAGATTAAGTAGTATGTAAGCAGTTTGGTGCCTTATGAACTTACCACCACCACCACCTTTTCCTCCAAATAAAACTCAATAAGAGTTCTCTGCTTTTAATGCAATTCCGTTACAGACGACGTTTTCAAGGCTCCGTATAGCGCCGCAACTTATCAGAACTTTATGAAACTATAGGAGATGAAGTGGGAATATTTCACAATGTCCCACAAAAAATTCCGCGTGTTTTAACCGAAATCGAACGAGACAAATAAATGTGTGCTACTTCTTATAGAACAGCCCTCGTTTATTCCTGAAATCTGCGTTCTCGAAAACTGTACTGTGTGTTCTCGAAAACTGTACTGTAAATTCCTTCTTTCTTTTTCATGGCCTTTATCCCGCGTCTTCAGGGGTTCGGCATGTTAATTTTAGGATATGGTGATGTTAGTGACAGAGGGTGGCCAGATTGTCCTCTTTTCACCACCTCTTACCCTCGGCACGGAATTTGTGCACCCCCATCTGTCTGTGTTTATTGTTATCCCATGTGAAAGTGTGGGAACGTTTGTAACAGATGCGGGAAGTGGGTATCAGCCTATTATACACCTACTCTCATGCGGGAAGCCGCCATGAAACCACACGCAGGCTGATCGGCATGTTGGCCGTCGTCGTTAATGAAGCGGGCGGATTCGATAAGGGGACGGCGCGGCTCTACGAATCGGCAATAATGCTCGTAGCTAAGCGGATGGGGCAAACTGTAGATTCCTTCATTAGTTACGTTTAGTTTCGTGAGGAAGCAGCTGTGCCCAGCTACTGTATTATTTCAAGTGGTGGAAGATACAGCAAACAGTCGCCAATAATATTTATTTCATATCCAGATTTTGGTCACTATATAGTCATCTTCAGTGCAGTAAATGTAAGTTAAGACATTAAAATCACTTGCACTTACTAGCAATTGGACAGTTCATGTCAAAGGTTGGGAGTACGTGCTTATGTAAGTGGTTTTAATGTTTTAACTTACATTTACTGCGCTGAAGATGGCTACACAGTGAGTGAAATCTGAAAATGAAATAAATATTATTTACGAGAGACTGCCATACCCTTTTGTACTTGTTCTTTACCATAACATAATAATGTTTTACAATCACGACGCTGTAAAAAATTAATCAGCAGTTCTATATGCGGGCTGACTGGGTCGCAAAGGTAACGGTTAGCCAAAAAGCAACGAATGACTTTATTGCTAATATGACGCGTTTCGGAATGTAACCATCATCTGATATCTACAAAAGATCAAATGCAAATATTTTATGAAACGCAGTAATGGATAGCTACATAACTCCACTGGATTGAAATGACTTGGTACAAACTGCACTACACCTATCCGGGAGCGATTACTGCACGCTGCACATAAATCTCGCGTTTCAAGTTTTCTAGGAGACAAACATTCTGCAGACTACGGACCGAGAAGATATTTTTATCGTCAGGTGTCGTTGCAAACTATCTAGTGGCGCCAAGGCATATCAACTAATGTACATTTATTATACCATATGTCTGATGGCTAAGACCCAACATATTACAGTAGACAGAAAAGAAAAATTTTCTTTCTACAAATGGCAATGACAAAATTACAGTAACAGAAGATTACACAAAGTATTCGATTCGGAATATTATGTGGCACCAAACATCGTCAAAACTACAAAGACGACAATTGTGCAACATGACGAGGGACATAAAATCAAAATATAAAACAGCAGTACGAACACATGCCTCAAAGCTAAATACTGGTAGTAAACCAGGGGACGGGGAATACGATATTTTCGTTGACACTAGGACAGAACGTCTGTAAAAATGAATTTTGATCTGATGCTTCTTTTCATACCCCACAGTTTTTGTGGTTTTAGATTTTGACGATTTGTGGCCCCACATAGTATTCCCGTATTTAAAACTAATATCTCGCATAACCTTTATAATTTTGTCATTACCACATGTATAAAGAAAATGTTTTTTTTATGTCTATTACACTACCGGCCATTAAAATTGCTACGCCATGAAAATGACGTGCTACAGACGTGAAATTTAACCGACAGGAAGAAGATGCTGTGATATGCAAATGATTAGCTTTTCAGAGCATTCACACAAGGCTGGCGCCGGTGGCGACATCTACAACGTGCTGACATGAGGAAAGTGTCCAACCGATTTCTCATACACAAACAGCACTTGACCGGCGTTGCCTGGTGAAACGTTGTTGTGATGCCTCATGTAAGGAGGAGAAATGCGCACCATCACGTTTCCGATCAGGTCGGATTGTAGCCTATCGCGATTGCGGTTTATCGTATCGTTACATTACTGCTCGCGTTTGTCAAGATCCAATGACTGTTAGCAGAATATGTAATCTGTGGGTTCAGGAGAGTAATACGGAACGCCGTGCTGGATCTCAACGGCCTCGTATCACTTGCAGTCGAGATGACAGACATCTTATCTACGTGGCTGTAACGGATCGTGCAGCCACGTCTCGATCCCTAAGTCAACAGATGGGGACGTTTGCAAGACAACAACCATCTGCACGGACAGTTCGATGACGTTTGCAGGAGCATGGACTATGAGCTCGGAGACCATGGCTGCGGTTACCCTTAACGCTGCATCACAAACAGGAGCGTCTGCGATGTTGTACTCAACGACGAACCTGGGTGCACGAATGGCAAAACGTCATTTTTTCGGGTGAATACAAGTTCTGTTTACAGCATCATGATGATCGCATCCATGTTTGGCGACATCGCGGTGAACGCACGTTGGAAGCGTGTATTCGTCATCGCCATACTGGCGTATCACCCGGCGTGATGGTATGGGGTGTCATTGGTTACACGACTCGATCACCTCTTGTTGGCATTGACGGCACTTGGAACAGTGGACGTAACATTTCAGATGTGTTACAACCCGTGGCTCTACCCTTCATTTGATCCCTATGAAACCCTACATTTCAGCAGGATAATGCACGACCGCATGTTGCAGGTTCTGTACGGGCCCTTCTGGATACAGAAAATGTTCGACTGCTGCCCTGGCCAGCACATTCTCCAGATCTCTCACCAATTGAAAGCGTCTGATCAATGGTGGCCGAGCAACTGGCTCGTCT
Organism: Schistocerca piceifrons; assembly: GCF_021461385.2. Lineage (NCBI taxonomy): Eukaryota > Metazoa > Arthropoda > Insecta > Orthoptera > Acrididae > Schistocerca > Schistocerca piceifrons. The sequence goes on along the minus strand of NC_060143.1, from coordinate 321,715,731 downwards.
CAATACGTCAGTCACTACTCTTGATGAACTGTGGTATCGTGTTGAAGCTGCGTGGGCAGCTGTACCTGTACACGCCATCCAAGCTCTGTTTGACTCAATGTCGAGACGTATCAAGGCCGTTATTACGGCCAGAGTTGGTTGTTCTGGCTACTGATTTCTCAGGATCTATGCACCCAAATTGCTTGAAAATGTAATCATATGTCAGTTCTGGTATAATATATTTGTCCAATGAATAAGCGTTTATCATCTGCATTTCTTCTTGGTGCAGCAATTTTAATGACCAGTAGTGTATAATAAGCTTGTTCACAGCCATCAGAAACATGTTATAATAAATGTGCCTTTACCCCACTATACTTTTTGTAATGCCAACTACCGGCAAAAATATTTTCTTGGTCCGCTCTCTGCAGAATTGTCTAAAAATGTTTATATTCCCTACAACTTGAAACGCCATAGCTACGTGGAGCAACTGCTCCTGAGAAGTTGTAGTACAGTTTGTGGCAAATTATTTCAATCAAATGGTGTCATGAAGCTATCAATTACTGCGTTTTATAATATTAGGTCTATAACTTTGATTCCGAATTTTGCAATAGACGGCAGTAGCGGCAAGTGGGGTAGGGGTGGCTGGTCATAGGTGTAATACAATAAGCTTAGGCATCTGTAAATATAATTCCATAAAAATATTAGAAGATTTGTGACTGCATCATAAGGTTATTTTCGATTAAGTACGTCAACTTACGTACCCATTTCCCACAATACGCGGGAAGTTTAAATTTTCTGCTTTAGCTAAAGAAATCTGCGGGTGTGGGTCTTAAAATGCTGGATAAGACCAATGGTTAGCGAACTACTAGTGGAAGAACGTGCAGAAAATGTTTTCCACGCCTTAAGAACGGTGGTTTTGATGTCGAAAATCGGCATGGCGGTGGCAGACAGAACGCTTTCGTATCTACTGAAACAGACGAAGACAGTCACAGGACATCATTATCGAAAGCAATTGATGCGTTCGAACCCAGCACTGAAACACAAACGGTCACAATACAGCGATAGACACGTAAAGGTAATTTTGCAGCAGGTCAGTGCTCGACCCCATGTCGCAAAACACGTCAAAATATACATGGAAACTTTGAAATGAGAAGTCCTATCCCTCCCGCCGTATTCTCCATACGTTGCTCTCTCTGACTACCACCTTTTTCGACCAGTGGCAATCAGTCTGGCTGACCAGCACTTCCGATCATATGAACAAGTGCAAAATCGAATCGATTGATGCAATCGTAAAAAAGACTCCCATTTCTTCCTCCACCGGATTCGTATGCTATCCGAAAGATGGGAGAATGTAGTGGCCAACGATGGGCAATACTATGAATCATAATTTTTTTGAAGGTTTTGACAACACAGCCCCGAACTTCGAGAAAAAACGCCGGAAGAAAAGTTGTAGACCTAGTATATTCTTATATTTGATGTTTATTAGGTATTTGATGATGGATAAATTCTTAAACGCATCCTCCCTTGCCCGACGTTTCACTTTTACCTTTGCTAACCCAGTCGGCCTCGATTGAGAACTACTGATAGTTATTATTATGGTCGCGTACCTCTGCCTGACTTTGTCTCATTTATAGTACTATAAAAATTGTTTTGGTTCAGCAGCAACGTACTGACTCTGGTATAGATGTGTCTGCCTGCGATGTTACAGAGCGAACGGCTCGTCAACTCTGCCTTCAGCTGCGGTTGGCCCGACGCCGATGAACGCTTCAAGAGGTCTCTCCGAGTCTTCATGGTGCGCGCCGCGCAGCCCCTCCGCATCAGAGTGGGCAAGCTCATCTCCCTCTCCAGGGCCACCTTCCAAGAGGTGAGCACACGTCCAGGCACTAAAATCTATCACTAACAAACACTGAGGTGACGGAAGTCTTGGACTACCTCCTAACATCGTGTCAGATTCCTTTTGCCCAGCATGGCATGGACTCAACAAGCCTTTGGAGCTCCTCTGCAGAAGTGTTGAGCCTTGCTGCCTCTATAGCTTCCATAATGCCGAAAGTGTTGCTAGTGCAGGGTTTTGTGTTCGAAATGATCTCTTGATTGCGTCTCATAAATGTTCGGTGGGACTCATCTCGGGCGATCTGCGTCGCCAAATCATTCGATCGAATTGTCCAGAATGTTCTTCAAACCAATAGCAAACAACTGTGGCCCGTTGACATGGCGCGTTATCATCCATAAATACGAAATCGTTGTCTGTGAACATGAAATCCATGAATGGCTGCAAATGGCCTCCAGATAGCCGAAAATAACCAGTTCCAGTCAATAATGGGTTCAATTTTACCAGAGGATCCAGTCCATTCCATGTAAACACAGCCAATGTCATTACGGAGCAACCATCACCATACACAGTTCCTTTTGACGACTTGGGTCCATGGCGTCCTGGGCGACTGCGCTACGCTCGAACCACACCATCAACACTCACCTACTGACATCAGACTCATGCGATCAGGCCACGCCCCGCGGGATTAGCCGAACGGTCTAAGGCGCTGCTGCACTCATGGACTGTGAGGCTGGTCCCGGCGGAGGTTCGAGTCGTCCCTCGGGCATGGGTGTGTGTGTTTGTCCTTAGGATAATTTAGGTTAAGTGGTGTGTAAGCTTCTGGACTGATGACCTTAGCAGTTAAGTCCCATAAGATTCCACACACATTTGAACATTTTTGATCAGGCCACGGTTTTATAGTCATCTACTGTCCAACCTATATGGTCACGATCGCAGGAGAGGCGCTGCAGGCGATGTCGTGCTGTTAGCAAGAGCACACGCGTGATCGCCTGCTGGCTAGCCAATTAACGCCCAATTTCGCCACGCTGTCCTAATGGATACGTTCATCATACGTCCCATATTGATTTCTACGGTTATTTCATGCAATGTAGATTGTCTGTTAACACTGACATCTCTACGCAAACTTAAGTGAAGCCGTGGGCCAGTGCGTTGTCCATGGTGAGAGGTAATGCCCGAAATTTGGTATTTTCGGCACACTGTTGATACTAATGATCTCTGAATAACCAATTCCCTAACGGTTTCCGAAATGTGCTGTCCAATACGTTTATCTCTAACTTTCATGGGGTTTCAAAGTCTGTTAACTCCAGTCGTGCGACCACAATCAAACTGGAAACCTTTTCACATGAACCAGCTGAGTAAAAATTACATCTCCGCCAGTGTATTGCTCTTTTTACCTATTGCAAAAAAATGGTTCAAATGGCTCTGAGCACTATGCGACTTAACTTCTAAGATCATGAGTCGCCTAGAACGTAGAACTAATTAAACCTAACTAACCTAAGAACAGCACACACATCCATGCCCCAGGCAGGATTCGAACCTGCGACCGTAGCGGTCGCTCGGCTCCAGACTGTAGCGCCTAGAACCGCACGGCCACTCCGGTCGGCTTACCTATTGCACACGATGCTACTGTCATCTGTATATGATGATTTCGCTAAGTCTCCTTAATGTGTAGTACCAAAATATTGCCTGGAAAAAACAGTCGCGATATATTTAATCAATGAGTGAGGAAACAGCTATACTTTGAGATTCTCCATTTTGCCATGAACGTGACAGTACGTTTACTGCTTCTGCATTTTGCTTTCTTTTACTCTGATATGACCGGCACTATCCTATGTTGAACAATGTTTCTGGGAGACCGCAAACATCCACAAAGAATATCGGTAGTCCATTATAGTGCGAACACATGTATCGCTTTGTCAACGTCGTAGAGCTCGTCAGCCCATTACGTAACTAGTGTTGGTAGTTTTCCGTTGCTTTATTCGGACTTACTAAAAACTGAGAGATACTTATTTTCCACCAGGCTTCTCACTACGCTGAAGTGGTCCACCTCGACTTCATCTCCTGTGCAAATCTCTTCACTGCATAAACATAACGACCTAAAATATTTGGTCTATACATTTCACCGTGGTCTAGTGGTAACATCAGTAGTACACAAAACGTCCTGGGTCCCCAGTTTGAGTTAAACCACTGCATAAATCTATATACATCTCCTCCTAATCCACTGGACAGATTTCAAACAAACTTGGTACACATATGCCTTACTGTGAGGGGAAAATCGCTGTGGGAGCAAAAACTACCCACCTAACAAAGGATTGGGGTGAGGTTGAAAAATTAGCGTAGCCAGTGTCGCTTGAATTTCAGATTTTATCCCTGAAATGTTAATGAATGAGGGCACTTAGACTTGTAACGAACTTTACACATAATTTCAAATCTTCACAAATTTTTTTCTCACCGACAGCTTCTACAAAATGATAAAAGAAAAAATGTTTATCGCTTAATACTTTCCCGCTGTTCTTTCAGTAAAAGTATCGCATGAGGCATAACGTTGTAATTCATTACTTCTTTACTTATGACTGACACTATGCACATATACCACTGAATGTAAATGGAAAATTATGTCATTGTACGACACATACTTCAGGAGATATAAAGTAATAAATAATAAGATGTCTGAAAACTGCCGCATCATACATGACGTTTAAATGTGCATTTTGCATAACTTAAGATTTCTCTCACACAAAATGACTAAACACATCCGTGATCATCCGTGCAGCACTTCCTTGACCCTTGCCCATCTGTTCTGTTAATGTAACCTGTAAAGGGCCCTCCCATACAGAGGAGCAATACTGAAGAATTTCTCGAAGTCAAAGTTGCGCTGCTGCTACGGTCGCAGGTTTGAATCCTGCCTCGGCCATGGATGTGGGTTAAGTAGTTCTAAGTCTAGGGGACTGATGACCTCAGATGTTAAGTCCCATAGCGCTTAGAGCCATTTCAACATTTTGAAACGTCTGTTCTATTCTTTAGGTTTCATTTTCAGTAAACTTCTACATCTACATACATACTCCGCAATCCACCATACAGTGCGTGGCGGAGCGTACTTCGTACCACAACTAGCATCTTCTCTCCCTGTTCCACTCCCAAAGAGAACGATGGAAAAATGACTGCCTATATGCCTCTGTACGAGCCCTAATCTCTCTTATCTTATCTTTGTGGTAAGTCGGCGGCAGTAAAATTCTACTGCAGCAGCCTCAAATGCTGGTTCTCTAAATTTCCTCAGCAGCGATTCACGAAAAGAACGCCACCTTTTCTCCAGAGACACCAACCCGAGTTCCTGAAGCATTTCCGCAACACTCGCGTGATTATCACACCTACCAGTAACAATCCAGCAGCCCGCCTCTGAATTTCTTCTATGTCCTTCCTCAATCCGAACTGATAGGGATTCCAAACGCTCGAGCAGTAGTCAAGAATAGGTCGTATTAGTGTTTTATAAGCGGTCTTCCCAAAATTCTACCAATGAACCGAAGACGACTATCCGCCTTCCCCACAACTGCCATTACATGCTTGTCCCACTTCATATCGCTCTGCAATGTTACACCGAAATATTTAATCGACGTGACTGTGTCAAGTGTTACACTACTAATGGAGTATTGAAACGTTACGGGATTCCTTTTCCTATTCATCTGCATTAATTTACATTTATCTATATTTAGAGTTAGCTGCCATTCATTACACCAATCACAAATCCTGTCCTAGTCATCTTGTATCCTCCTACAGTCACTCAACGACGACACCTTCCGGTACACCACAGCATCATCAGCAAACAGCCGCACATTGCTATCCACCCTATCCAAAAGATTATTTATGTAGATAGAAAACAACAGCGGGCCTACCACACTTCCCTGGGACACTCCAGATGATACCCTCACCTCCGATGAACACTCACCATCGAGGACAATGTAATGGGTTCTATTACTTAAGAAGTCTTCGAGCTACTCACATACTTGGGAACCAATCCCATATGCTCGTACCTTAGTTAGGAGTCTGCAGTGGGGCACCGAGTCAAACGCCTTCCGGAAGTCAAGGAATATGGCATCCGTCTGATACCCTTCATCCATGGTTCGCAAGATATCATGTGAAAAAAGGGCGAGTTGCGTTTCGCAGGAGCGATGCTTTCTAAAGCCGTGTTGATGCAAAATTGGTAATTGTGAGTGATACACCAAACAGTGTAATGAGGGATGCCAATAGTGAAAATAAAACTTGGTCGAATCGTCAGACGTGAGCGTAAAGAGTAACAGTTTGTTTGACTTGTCGCAGATATCCATCCTTCACTTAAATTGTTATTGAATTTACAATGATGCATTCTTTTATCTATCTCCCTACAGCTCTTGAAGGGATCGTACCAGCTATTCAACGTGGTGTACCAGTTTCACACCAACTAGATCGCAATACCCTGGCGTCATATGCCATGGCTACGTCCGGCGCTGTGGCTTACGACAACGACCTCGTGAGGAATGGTCCCAGCTTTCTCACAAGGATCTCGGATCTGAATGTGTTGGATATAGACAACAAAACATTTGTCTTGAATACACTTCATACTTTCTATCATTAATAAATTTAAGTTCAAATTATGAAGCATACACATATTTAAGCAATTTTATAAGAGTCCACTCTCTCTAATTCATATATCAAATGCTTACATGTTGTTTAGTATTGTAAACTTAACACAGATTAGTGCTGCATAGTGTGCAATAACATACATATGATTATCACCAGGCTTGCCTACAAGAATTATTTGTATTCAATCCACATTACCTTTTTTCGTTCGAAATATGAACATCTTTGTGAATACAATCTAAAGCACGGCGGGGAAACGACACTCAAATTTTCAATAAGTAATCTTAGAAACATTTGTAATTATATTCATATTCACGTCCGCAAAAGATATAACTTTGATAACGGCGTTGGTGATGCGTCGGTGCTTCACTGACTGGCCTAGTATCCCTTGTCTCTGTGGACAAAGTCCGTTTTATGCTCAGTACAACTGTGGTGTTACGTGACTTTTAGGGGGTTGTCTATGTATTGGTTTTCACTGTACCAACTCCTTCATTCCCTTAGCGCCTCCATTTCATTTCCACTCTGTCCCGCAGCTTGTTATATTACAGCTGAACTATGGTCTTGTTGTAAATCAACTTGCAGTTATGGAATCTCACGAAAATAAGATAAATATTGAGTAACACGGTCGCCACTATACCTTACTACATAGGTAAGGGAGTGGTAATGTTCTCCACGAGGCACTGCAGAATTCATTGACTTTTAATTTAAATAAATTTATTACTGAATTCTGACAAAGATATTTTCGAAATAACAAAACATGCAAATAAATAGCAGGACACCGTCAACACATCTAATCGCAGATAGTCATTCATGTGTGCTGCAGTACCGCCATGAAATTTTTATTCGTCCATTCTCATGGAGCCCGTCCTTCCTCTACCAGTTCGCAGGCATGAGTAATGTCCTGCCTTAGCAGATTGGCGTCCGCGTCGCCCTCAGGTGCAAGATGTTTAATTGAGACAGTGTGCTTTCGGCTGATTCCCTCCACAAGTCAGGCAACCTTCCCTTTTCCCAAATACTGACTTCTTATGTAATATTCTTAAAATAAACATCTTACATTAATATCAGCCTTTTTATTTTTGAAACTTCTTGTTGCTTCATATCGCTCACTGTGTTAATAATTCGTAACTTAGGATTCGCAGTTTCGCATCACGGTCGCTCCCCACAATTTCTCCATTCAAATCGCCCTCCTATCGAGAACGGCGGGGAAGGGGTCGGGGCAATAGTACCGCCCGTCGTTATGTGACCGCTCCTCCCAGAAAATAAACACCTCATCGTTGCTGGAATTCGTCTGCCGAGCGCTGCCTCGTTCTCCAGCCGGGCAGATGCCCTCGCCCCCCCCTCCCCCCTCCCCACCCCCAATCTACGCCAGGTGCCATCATGGTGTGTTTGGCCTTCGAAAAAAATGTTCGATATTGCAGCTCTCTTGCCATATCGTTACAAAGTGGATGACAAATTCACACACCGTTGCGGCCTTCTACTACGCCTATCACATTTCTTGGCTGGCCTGGTGGACTATCCTAGCCTTCAAGCAGTACTACAATGTCGTGGACATGTTGTAAACTGTTTATAGTTGGGCTCAGCCGACGAAAACTAGCAACTGCAGCAAATGATTTGTCTTATTGTGCAGAGAGGAGCTAATTATTAAAATTTCTCTCGAATAAATTACATTTATACATTGTTTTTACCTGGAAAATTAACAGTAATTTATGTTTGGTTTATGTCAACACTCTACCAAAGTCTTTCAATTCTCGTTAGTTTCAATACAAAAACTGGTCGCAAATATATGTGAAGAGAAGCTCCTACAGCTGTTATAGTTAGAATTCGTCCTTCTGAATGAAAACTTATATTACAATGCAATACACATCGGCACTAACACACACACACAAACACACACACACAATTACGTTAAAATGGTGATAATTTGACGTATGTGCTATCAAATACATGTAAAGATGTTGTTTGATCTCTGTTCTATCTTGATATTGTCTTTTCTGAATATGTTTGTATGTACACTTTACAGTGCATGACTTCAACGTTCTCTTCTACACTACCAACTTCTTTTTTAATCGACTTTAGTAGGACTATTATCTCTGTAGTCCAACGTGATTCGTGTTGCTAGTCTTGTTCTACTCATCGAAATTACTGTCATACAATATAGTTTCTACTTTATTCTCGTGCACTTAATCGAACATCATATACATAAATTAAAAACTTTCGGTGTTAGCACTGCCTCATACTTTCTACGTAGACATCAAAAATACGAACACACATTCACACAAGCAAGCCAGAGAAAAGCCATTAATGTAGAACAATATTAATAATACTAATATACCATCACGTGCATTTTATATGAGTATATAAGAATAAACCATTAACGCAGAACAATGTTAATAATGTTCACATACTATCATGTGCAATTTATGTGAGTATACGTTGTTCACTAATTATGGTCTGTATTTAATTCCTTAACGCCACTTCAGAATTTCTATTATGTTTGTATACAGAAAAGGCAAATCTCGTCGCTTCAGTTTTTATTATCTTCCTACTGCCGAAACAGTTCGGTAATTAACATCTGACTGTGCTCATTTAAATCCGATTAATTGTTGGGTTCGACTTCCCATCTTAGACAAAACTTTACGCCAAGGCGTTTCAAGTTGAAACATGTGCACACTTTGTTGTTTGTGAATGAAACCATATTCAAGACCTTTCATGATACGAAGATGCTCTCGGCGTGGCCATTGGTGCTCCCTGTGTTCTTATATGGCTGTGAAAGTTCTTGAAAAGAGCCGAATTTTTGTCTATGAGGTGTTATGTGAACCATGGGCGAAAGAAGAACCACTGCTTCCATTATAGAAGACATTAGCATCACACGAAGTTTATCTTCCCCTATCAGTGGAAGATACTTCCAATTACTTCTGCACATTTTGAAAAGAAAAGGGGATAATTTAGAAAAGACCATATTGCAACGTTAAATCGATGGCAGAAGACCGCGAGGAAGAGCAGAAATTAGATGGTTGGATCAAGCGAGGGAGGTTAAAGGCCTACCTCTTTGTACTGTATTAAAAAGAGCTAGAGATCGTTGTGGATGGAGACATCTTGCCGAAAATTCAATTACTTGATAAATTAATCAAGAAATGAGTTCACAACACTTGGTAATGAGTAAACAGACTAATAATGATCTTTATTTGCTGAGTAGGAGTCCTGGGTCCCAGTCCAAATTATTTTTGAAATGTTAGTTATTATAAGAAATATGATTTTACATGCATTGAAGACTAACGATTATCGTGGTAATTGCGTTTTGTGGTATTAATTTGTATCTGGATTGATTACCACATAGAGCGGTTTTCTGTTGTAGTAACCATTTTGTATAGTCAAAACACTGCAACAAAAAGAGACTAGAAGTTCGGTTATGTGGGCTACATGCAAAACAGCCTGATCACAATTCAGGTCATTTGGATATTTTTGGACATGAGAGTATATTATATGTTCGAGCTGTTGTGTCACTTTCATGCTTTATCTATATTTGTTTTTCAGAAGCAATAGCAGTGCGTATGGTGTGTATGGTGCCCCACTGACACTGATGTAGCAGTTGATGTACTTTCAGTTTTAGCCCTTTTGGAATAGCCACTTTCCGAATGTACCAAAACGATACAACATCACACAATGAGGAACCTAATCTGATTCAAACAAAATGGATGTTATACCAAAGTGTTCTAAACAGTGAAGATCATATTAAAACTTCCGGGCTGATAGGCCGTGGTCGAAGTATAAAACTGTCTCCTGACGTTTCGTCTCCGACTGCGAGAGACATCCTCGGAGGTAAAGCGGCGAACTGCGAAGAGAGCTCGAGGAAGCGCTGATTATATAGGCAGTACAGAGGGCACCACTGTCGATCACGTGGCGTCGGCTATGAGATTGTCTCTGGTAATGCCAACATTCTCGATTGAAAGTAATCGATCGTCACGCTTGCGGTGCAACGCTGACATCCAAATGTTATCCAGTTTAACACCTTCGTCTTTCCTGTTAAAATTATTACGATGTTTATCAATATCGGTAGCCTCTCTATACAAGCGTGCATAATAATGCGAGGTTTTTGATATGACGCTCGTCTCACTGAATTTTATTTCATGATCACCTTCCTGCTAAACACGTTCCGTTACGGCCGATTTATCAGTGTGACCCAGGCGGCAATTCCTCTTATGGTCGACAAGACGGGTGTTCACATTTCTCTTTGTGGTACCGATGTAAACCTGTCCACAACTACAAGGAATTTTATATACCCCCGGTGTAGCCAAAGGGTGCCGTGCAGGCACATCATGTATACAACCGTATGCAGTCTGCAATGCTACGTGAGAGGATTCTTCTGACGCGGCGAGCACTGGCGGTAACCAGCAGTAAACTTTTTCATCTCCACTTGTTTCTTAGTAATACTATGCAGTGTGGTGATTGAAATAAGATAGACGGTCTAACATTCAAAACTATGGAAGTTAGTGCAGAAATATCAGCAAATAGGCAGAAGAAGAGGTTCAATAACTTACAGAACAACATTTCTGGAGGTTCAGTTGAGGACAATTCTCGAACTATTATTAACCTGTCGGATAAAGATTTGTCAAAAGTTGAAATTTCTATAGTAGCGAAAGGAGGCAATTTTGCTGTGATGCCCAAAACGGACCCACAGAGGATATTATAGCAAATATTGAGGCCGGTATCCGCCAGCTTCCACAGCAGTCCGCTGACGTAATTAGGATGGAAACGGCTAGGATTTTACGTACATGTAAGCCACATACAAGTAATTTGTTGCAGGTTCAAAGGAAGGCGCTGAGCGATATAAATGGAGATAAAAACATTATTGTTCTTAATGCAGATGAGGGTAATGCCACCGTCATACTGAACAGTGAGGACTATCATGGAAAAATCAATGATATTTTGGTTCCCTCCAATTACAAAAAGCTCCAGAACGATCCGACTACGAAGATTTTAAGAATGACAAATCGACTGGTGGAAGCGTCTTCATTTGGCTCTGACGATAAGAAGCTGCTTTGTAAAACAGAAGCGTACCCACCTAGACTTTATGGCTTACCCAAAGTTCATAAACCTGGGATTCCGTTGAGGCCAATTGTCAGCGCTATAGGCGGACCAACACACGAGTCAGCTAGACACCTTGCCTCAATGCAGCAGCCTTATGTTGGTAGGACGGACAGTCACATTAAAAATTCAGCTCATTTCATTGACAAGCTAAAGGAAACGACCGTGGGCCCGGATGATATCCTCGTCAGTTTTGACGTTGTGTCGTTATTTACCATGATTCCGGTAAACAAAGCTATCTTATGCATAGCGGATATTTTTCCTACCGATATTGTGGCATTATTCCGACACTGCCTCACCACAACCTACTTTCAATATAATAATAACTTTTATGAACAGATTGACGGGGTGGCTATGGGCAGTCCTCTCAGTCCTGCTGTGGCTAACTTATTTATGGAGACTTTTGAACAACGGGCGTTGCAGACTGCCAGTAAGAGACCAGCCATATGGTATCGCTACGTCGATGACACGTTCGTAGTATGGACACACGGAGCAGAGGAGTTGTATGCCTTCCTGAAACATTTAAACAGCATTAATCCGAAAATCCAATTCACTATGGAGACGGAAAGGAATGGGCAATTGAACTTCCTGGATGTGTCTGTGATTAAACGATGGAACGGAACGTTGGGCCATAATGTGCATAGAAAGCCCACACATACTGATCGTTATCTACACAAAGATTCAAACCACCACCCTAGACATAAAAGAGGTGTAACAAAAACTTTGGTAGACAGGGCGCACAAACTTTGTGAACCTGTTTATTTAAAAGATGAGATTGAACATTTATGATCAACTTTCGTGAAGAATGGCTATTCTAGCAAGGATATAGATCGAGCACTTCGCTTTAGGCAGAGAATCAGGAGTAACGACGAACAACAGTCGTCCAAGGGCAAAGTTTTTCTTCTGTTCATTAGTAAGGTCACAGATCGCATTGGGAAAGTCTTAGGCAAGAATGGGGTGGAAGTTATTTTCAGACCCATTAGGAAAATAAAAGAATTTTTAAGGTCGGCAAAAGATGCACGACATCCTTTGGCTACGCCGGGGGAGGAAGGTTTATCTGTTTAGCAAGAGTAATAGAAGGCAGATTTCATACCTAACAGATCAAAACGAAAATTTCTCTTCCGACACTGACAATGTTGAGTGTCTATGGAAAAAGTTCAAGGCAATCGTAAAATGCGTTTTAGACAGGTACGTGCCGAGTAAAACTGTGAGGGACGGGAAAAACCCACCGTGGTACAACAACAAAGTTAGGAAACTACTGCGAAAGCAAAGAGAGCTTCACTCTAAGTTTAAACGCAGCCAAAACCTCTCAGACAAACAGAAGCTAAACGATGTCAAAGTTAGCGTAAGGAGGGCTATGCGTGAAGCGTTCAGTGAATTCGAAAGTAAAATTCTATGTATCGACTTGACAGAAAATCCTAGGAAATTCTGGTCTTACGTTAAATCAGTAAGTGGCTCGAAACAGCATATCCAGACACTCCGGGATGATTACGGCATTGAAACAGAGGATGACACGCGTAAAGCTGAAATACTAAACACCTTTTTCCAAAGCTGTTTCACAGAGGAAGACCGCACTGCAGTTCCTTCTCTAAATCCTCGCACAAACGAAAAAATGGCTGACATCGAAATAAGTGTCCAAGGAATAGAAAAGCAACTGGAATCACTCAACAGAGGAAAGTCCACTGGATCTGACGGGATACCAATTCGATTCTACACAGAGTACGCGAAAGAACTTGCCCCCCTTCTAACAGCCGTGTACCGCTAAGTCTCTAGAGGAGCGGAAGGTTCCAAATGATTGGAAAAGAGCACAGGTAGTCCCAGTCTTCAAGAAGGGTCGTCGAGCAGATGCGCAAAACTATAGACCTATATCTCTGACGTCGATCTGTTGTAGAATTTTAGAACATGTTTTTTGCTCGAGTATCATGTCGTTTTTGGAAACCCAGAATCTACTATGTAGGAATCAACATGGATTCCGGAAACAGCGATCGTGTGAGACCCAACTCGCTTTATTTGTTCATGAGACCCAGAAAATATTAGATACAGGCTCCCAGGTAGATGCTATTTTTCTTGATTTCCGGAAGGCGTTCGATACAGTTCCGCACTGTCGCCTGATAAACAAAGTAAGAGCCTACGGAATATCGGACCAGCTGTGTGGCTGGACCGAAGAGTTTTTAGCAAACAGAACACAGCATGTTGTTATCAATGGAGAAACGTCTACAGACATTAAAGTAACTTCTGGCGTGCCACAGGGGAGTGTTATGGGACCATTGCTTTTCACAATATATATAAATGACCTAGTAGATAGTGTCGGAAGTCCCATGCGGCTTTTCGCGGATGATGCTGTAGTATACAGAGAAGTTGCAGCATTAGAAAATTGTAGCGAAATGCTGGAAGATCTGCAGCAGATAGGCACTTGGTGCAGGGAGTGGCAACTGACCCTTAACATAGACAAATGTAATGTATTGCGAATACATAGAAAGAAGGATCCTTTATTGTATGATTATACAATAGCGAAGCAAACACTGGTAGCAGTTACTTCTGTAAAATATCTGGCAGTATGCGTGCAGAACGATTTGAAGTGGAATGATCATATAAAATTAATTGTTGGTAAGGCGGGTACCAGGTTGAGATTCATTGGGAGAGTCCTTAGAAAATATAGTCCATCAACAAAGGAGGTGGCTTACAAAACACTCGTTCGACCTATACTTGAGTATTGCTCATCAGTGTTGGATCTGTACCAGATCGGGTTGACGGAGGAGATAGAGAAGATCCAAAGAAGAGCGGCGCGTTTCGTCACAGGGTTATTTGGTAACTGTGATAGCGTTACGGAGATGTTTAACAAACTCAAGTGGCAGACTCTGCAAGAGAGGCGCTCTGCATCGCGGTGTAGCTTGCTCGCCAGGTTTCGAGAGGGTGCGTTTCTGGATAAGGTATCGAATATATTGCTTGCCCCTACTTATACCTCCCGAGGAGATCACGAATGTAAAATTGGAGAGATTAGAGCGCGCACGGAGGCTTTCAGACAGTCGTTCTTCCCGCGAACCATACGCGACTGGAACAGGAAAGGGAGGTAATGACAGTGGCACGTAAAGTGCCCTCCGCCACACACCGTTGGGTGGCTTGCGGAGTATAAATGTAGATGTAGATGTAGATGTAGGTATATAAAATTCCTTGTAGTTTATGGACAGGTTTACATCGGTACCACAAAGAGAAGTGTGAACACCCGTCTTGTCGACCATAAGAGGAATTGCCACCTGGGTCACACTGATAAATGCGCGCTGTTCACGTCCAGCTGCCCAACACTACAATGGCAGACAACAATGCAAACTAGCCACAGACTGCACACAGCACATACAGAGCGCTACGTGGCGTTACCAATATAAAAAACTTAAACAGCCTACTTACATAGCCCCCATGCTCCCCACAAAAAATTTTACAAATTGTTTTGGGCAGTGGCCAATACAGATTTGAAAAAATTTTTCATAATTACAATAACAAAGAAATCAAATGCACACACTTATTGATACAATGTTGGTCAAAAGCTAAAATTTTCTCACAGTCCATAAAGACAGTCCTGATCGTTCATCACAGTAAAATAGCAGTGTTTTTCTCGAAGTCTGAGCAGTAGAAGAAAATGCACACGGAAGTAGTGGATTTCCATGCAGTCTTGAAGAAGTAGTGTTGTCCTTCCAACGGAAAGACAGTGCTGACTCTCGACATGCAGACAGGTAATGGGCCACAACAGAGCAAACCCACAGCAGAGTCATTCGACGTTTTGAAGAATATTGGTAGGTAGGTCATCACAGAGCAGACCCACTATAGTCTTGGTAGAGAGTATTGTATGGGTGGGCAACCAAAGGTGCAGACCCACTGCAGTCCTTGTAGAAATAATGGTACTGGTGACTCAGCAAAGGTGTAGACCCACTGTAGTCCTTGTAGAAATAATGGTATTGGTGGGTCATCAGAGATGCAGACCCACTGTAGTCCTCGTAGAGATGGCCAGCAGCCATCTGTTGTGACTGAGCAGGTGCACAATCACCATCAAAGAGTCTTGTGGACAATATACCAAGTCCATAAGCCACCACTTGTGCACTCACAAAATTTTTTTTTGAAATGTCCTTAGAACCAGCAATGCCGTTAACCAGTCCCTTGCTGAATTATCAACACACGTGCAAACACTAACAGTCCCTACTTCTCACATATTGTCCATATACTATGACCAATAGAAACATGTGCGGTGAAATGGAACTTACAAGTTAATAATATGATGAACTGGTGTCAATTACAATTTTATAACATAAGAATACAATTAAAAAGGTACAAAATACATCATTAAACAACATAACAATACAGATAACATTTGTAGTACAGGCTTTACAAAAGAATAGAAATAACATATACAACAGTGTTACAGGAATTATGACATGAGTACATACATAAAAGATCAGAATAACTTTCGAAACATCAACTTCACACATGAGCATTAAAACAGAACAGAATAAATAGTGTCTAAACATCTTTACGAAGAAAATAACAAAGTATTTGAAAAATTCTACAACATAAATCTTATTAGCTAAACACATAAAGACACGAAAAACATAAATTCACATAGTGTAATAACACAAAAATACAGGACAGGATTTGTTTTCAGTGTAACATTTGTTACTGCAGTCCAACCCAAAACTTCATTCCATAGATCTTTCGTCTTATTTCAACATTTGTTTCCACAAAAAAAAATCATATCCAAGCATGCTTTCTGAATTTATATGTTCACATATTTTTTACCTCATTATTTATTTTCCATTATCTTACCTCATCATTTATTTCCAAGAAAATCCTACCTAAACCTGTTGTCTCTGAACCCTACTTTTTTGTTCATATCCTGTTTCAAAATACTTTTTTTTGGCCAAACCATTTTCTTATAGCTTCTCAATGCATTTCTTCCAATTCATCATAGTTAGTTTCTTATATAGTCTACCCCCTCTTAAGCTAACTTAAATCTACTGAGCTCAGATATATATACCAAGGGATGAGGCAATGCAGCAGCACATAACAAATTAACACAAACAGCAAGGACAAAAAAAATACAAATTGGCAAAGTAAGCAACAATATTACAACTAATATAAGGCAATGAGCAGCAAACAAGAAAAATAAATCAGTAGTAAACTGGCTTAGCAGAGTAACACAAAGTCACATTCAGTAACACTATGCCTGGCAAACAGCAGCAGCAAATGAAATAACTTATATCTAAACATGACATAGCTCAAGCAGAAAAAAATGTTACACTAAAGACAATAGTGCAGACAAGGCAAACGTATACTCACATCGTAATGTCTATGTAATTAAAGTGGTGCA
The DNA here is from genome assembly GCF_021461385.2 of Schistocerca piceifrons. Taxonomy (NCBI): domain Eukaryota; kingdom Metazoa; phylum Arthropoda; class Insecta; order Orthoptera; family Acrididae; genus Schistocerca; species Schistocerca piceifrons. Next base: position 321,698,866 of record NC_060143.1, on the reverse strand, counting down.
CCACAAAAACTAATACTACAAAAAATTACCAAGTACTTGAAAAGAAAATTATATATGCAGTTACTGTTATTAGTCCCTTCTTATTGTTCTTTCCATTCCAAGAGCTCCTTTTTCGAAGAATGTGGATCATAAAATAATTATTTAATAGATCTGTTGACAGAAAGTGTTCACATTAGCAAATGCATTTAATTTTATTTTATGAAACCAATGCTGCAAGACAGCTGGAAACCAGATATCGAATGAAATAAGGAACTATGTACAAAGTAAAGCATAAGAACATCATTCAGTAGTCATGAGGCATTTCATAAGTTAGTAGAAATTCTCCCAACTCTCGTAGAAAGACGCTTGTCATAATCAGGTGTGCAGATGTAAGTATCTTTCCAAATAATGAGCGTGTCGTATTTGAGATGCTTTCTACAAACGAATGTCAATAGCAAGGATAACGGCCTCCCTTTTCTTTTCCACCTGTGCCTCTGAAAGGCACACACTAATGGCTTTTTCCCCAGGCGACTGGCACACCTGGGCGCCACCTGGGTCACTTAGCTTCCTTACCGAAATATTTACGACAGCAGTTTGCACTACAGTGACAGTCTCATATAAAAAAAATTTCAGAGGTCAAGAATTTGTGTTACGAATGTGTACAAACAAAATCCTATAAATATAACAGTGTCCAAAAACTTTTTGCTGGCATTGTAATACATTCACGCATTTACATACATTTCATAACTCTTAAAGTACGATTCTCGGTTTCCAACATCCTTTTTCACAAGTCAGAGTCCCTAACCACTACTCATTATTCATATATACGATTCTCGGTTTCCAACATCCTTTTTCACAAGTCAGAGTCCCTAACCACTACTCATTATTCATATATGTATTCATCAACACTTCTTCAATATTTCATCAAAATAAATACACAGCATAATCAAATTCCTCATTTATGGTAGCATCATCTTAATGATCATAAACATACCTCAACAGCATAATACACATTGTCGTCATAAAAATAACATCATAACACCTCAGTCAAATCTCAAAAATGTCGTAGCTTTCAGCTATAATGTCAAAACCTAAAAAAAATTCTGTGCTCCTTTCAACAGTGTCATCTACCTCAAACGTACTTTAAAAATCGTGATCCCATACCAAATATATCATTCAAAGCTCTCATAATATCACAATGGCTCCGAAAAAATATGAACAGTTCACAAAGTACAGACAAAATACAATTTCGTATGTGTGAAGTTACCCAACTGTGTAATTGCGTAAACATGTGTCACTGATGTAGTAAAAAAAATGTTTATCTCTCAGTTAAATGATCAGATAGCTGTGTAATTTGTGTGTTAGAGAAATGTGGTACCGATGTGTAAAGTTGTATAAGCAAATACCGTATTAGCTAGGGCTCCTTGTGCTTGCCAAACACATGGTACACAAAGTAAGCGTGTAACCCCCTGAGGATTAATGTAATTATACCCTCAGGTGTTACAGATTATAGCAATGGAATGAAATGTATCACAGAAAACTTTTTTTGTAATTCAAAAATCTTTAAAAATAAATGTTTTAAGTACAAAATTAATCACTCAAATGCGTATCCTGTAGCGCTAAATGTGCGTCTTGCTGTAAGATAATTCTGTGGAAGTGTCGTAGTTATCGTCCTCCGTAAGCAAAGTTCTGCTGAAGTCAATGTACTTACCTCATCATAGACGAAAATGAAATGCTTTGTGTATAGATATCGTAGTTATTATGTACCTCACCATGATCAAGAAAGTACTATAGTGTAAAGTATTGTTGTGCTACGAAAAAGGCTGTCTCATTGTAGCTATACCACAAAAGTTACTACTAAAACACGTTTTACTTTCCAGAATAATACAGAAAAACTGTGCAGATGTAAAAAGAAACACTGCAAAAGCAACATTGTAAATTGTCACTCATTAGTAGCGTCGTGATAAAATCGTGTAGCTGTCACATAAACTAACCACTGTGTCATCTGGTATCTCACTGAAAGTACTTTAAATCCAGAATTTATTTTCAAGTAAACCAAAATGTTGCATTAAAATCTCATTAGCAGTACCGGTATATGTTATAAGTATGTAAGCCTTATAGTCGTTATGTAATCGTGCAACTAACAAGCAAGAATGTACACACACAATAACACTGTGTCGTCTGTTCATTATAACAACGCAGTCGTAATTTCTGTTGAAATAAGTTCTCTTGGTTCTTGACTGAATATTTAACTTCAAACATTGTTGCATGTTAACAGATTCTAAGTCTGACAAAGCATACCAGTAATGTAAAGTGAAAAATTTTATAGCAAAGACTAAGTTAAAAAGCAGATTATATCTCAATAAACGATTTTACATGTGAAATGTGGTGTAAACCTTTACTCTTCCTAGTACGCAGTGTTTCAACTTTGACGCAATTATAATGTGGTATACGTCGGTTAAGAATACTGGAATTTTTCTCAATGTTAGCGTCTATGTTATTTTTCTCTGAGCCAGCCAGTGCACATGGCTGCCTGGGGTGCAAGTCATTGTCTGTTTCTTTGTTGGCGCGCGTCGTTATTGGGATTTGGAGGTCTAACTTCTACAAATTCACCTTGTCGAGAGGGCCCTGCCCTGTTTAAATCCCGCCAGTTCTGATGCAATTCAGGTCTGTCGTTACGATCATATCGTCTGTCATCATGTCGGTAGATTCCATAGTTTCTTTCTTGTCGGTCATGTGGTGGAGAATTTCTCCCGGAATCGTAACTGCGTGGTGGACCGTTGCGTCTGAAGTTATTCTGTCTCCCTTGATAATAATTATTTTGGTTCCCATATTGTCTGTTTCTATGGTTGTCTCTGTCACATTCATTACTACGAAAATGCGATCTTTCTCTGTAACTATTACTCTGCCAGTGGTTGTCATATGGGTGGTGTCTGTTTTGGTCACGATTTACATTGTAAGAATAGCCTTGTCGTGTCCAGTTATTATTTCTGTCATCGTGGAATTGTGACGGATGTGACCTGTAATTGTTGTGCTCCTGCTTTCGCGTTCCGCGATTGTCAGTGTTAATTTCCAGTTCTCATAAGAGCCCCTGAAAAGCTTCAATGTCTTCTTTGCAACGTCCTGCCAAAATAATACGTCGCAAATGTTCAGGTAATTTAATTAAGCAAATGCGGATGAGTTCTGAGGGGCTGTATGGGTTTGACAGGTACTGATTCTTGTGCAACGTGTCTTCAAAATATTTGACAAGACTGGAAAATTCAGATTGTTCAAAGTGTTTCATCATCATGATGCTATGTTTTACTCGGTCTTGTGTAGCTTGAGACCAATATGCTGAGAGGAACGCATGGTAAAATTCTCCTTCACTGTGACAATCGTGTATGACCGATTGCATTCTTTCAGCTGGTTCATTCTCTAAGTAGCCACACATAAATTCTAATCTGTGCTCTAACGACCAGTTGGGAGGAAAACAATGAGAGAATTGATGGAGCCATGCTTGTGGATGAATGTCATTGCCAGAATTCTTAAATGTTTGAATTTACGTGTAGTAATGAACAGCTTATAGTCAAAATCATCATGTCGGCGAGTCACATGTCGGTCATTGTTACATCGTTTCGGCGGTTCCATCTCAAAATTCGGTGTGCCTTGCCAATTTCTTTCATAATTTCCGAAGTGTCCTGTGTTATTATTTTGTGGTTGTTCCGTATTTCTAAGTCCCTCTTCCCTTGTTGGAGCGCGAGTGTCCTCTGAAATACACTCCTGGAAATGGAAAAAAGAACACATTGACACCGGTGTGTCAGACCCACCATACTTGCTCCGGACACTGCGAGAGGGCTGTACAAGCAATGATCACACGCACGGCACAGCGGACACACCAGGAACCGCGGTGTTGGCCGTCGAATGGCGCTAGCTGCGCAGCATTTGTGCACCGCCGCCGTCAGTGTCAGCCAGTTTGCCATGGCATACGGAGCTCCATCGCAGTCTTTAACACTGGTAGCATGCGTGGACGTGAACTGTATGTGCAGTTGATGGACTTTGAGTGAGGGCGTATAGTGGGCATGCGGGAGGCCGGGTGGACGTACCGCCGAATTGCTCAACACGTGGGGCGTGATGTCTCCACAGTACATCGATGTTGTCGCCAGTGGTCGGCTGAAGGTGCACGTGCCCGTCGACCTGGGACCGGACCGCAGCGACGCACGGATGCACGCCAAGACCGTAGGATCCTACGCAGTGCCGTAGGGGACCGCACCGCCACTTCCCAGCAAATTAGGGGCACTGTTGCTCCTGGGGTATCGGCGAGGACCATTCGCAACCGTCTCCATGAAGCTGGGCTACGGTCCCGCACACTGTTAGGCCGTCTTCTGCTCACGCCCCAACATCGTGCAGCCCGCCTCCAGTGGTGTCGCGACAGGCGTGAATGGAGGGACGAATGGAGACGTGTCGTCTTCAGCGATGAGAGTCGCTTCTGCCTTGGTGCCAATGATGGTCGTATGCGTGTTTGGCGCCGTGCAGGTGAGCGCCACAATCAGGACTCCATACGACCGAGGCACACAGGGCCAACACCCGGCATCATGGTGTGGGGAGCAATCTCCTACACTGGCCGTACACCACTGGTGATCGTCGAGGGGACACTGAATAGTGCACGGTACATCCAAACCGTCATCGAACCCATCGTTCTACCATTCCTAGACCGGCAAGGGAACTTGCTGTTCCAACAGGACAATGCACGTCCGCATGTATCCCGTGCCACCCAACGTGCTCTAGAAGGTGTAAGTCAACTACCCTGGCCAGCAAGATCTCCGGATCTGTCCCCCATTGAGCATGTTTGGGACTGGATGAAGCGTCGTCTCACGCGGTCTGCACGTCCAGCACGAACGCTGGTCCAACTGAGGCGCCAGGTGGAAATGGCATGGCAAGCCGTTCCACAGGACTACATCCAGCATCTCTACGATCGTCTCCATGGGAGAATAGCAGCCTGCATTGCTGCGAAAGGTGGATATACACTGTACTAGTGCCGACATTGTGCATGCTCTGTTGCCTGTGTCTATGTGCCTGTGGTTCTGTCAGTGTAATCATGTGAAGTATCTGACCCCAGGAATGTGTCAATAAAGTTTCCCCTTCCTGGGACAATGAATTCACGGTGTTCTTATTTCAATTTCCAGGAGTGTATGTAATTTTTGTATTACTTGTGCCAACTGATCTTGTACTTCCCGGATTTCTCTTTTGTGTTGCGTATTAATTTGATTCTGATTTTGTTTGAATTTCTTAATTTGTTCATACTCTTCTGTGTCAGTGATGGCTACAGGTCTTGTGTCATTCAGATCATCATCTACCTTTGTAGATTAGTTACTGAACTGATCTGAAAGTTTGGCTACTTTATCCGTTAGTGAAATTATTTCCTCTGTGTGTTTTTCTGAACCAAGTTTCAGAGTGTCCATTTGTGTTGAAATCGTGTCTACTGTGGCCTTTAAGTTTTCCTGAGTTTTTGCAAGTTGCAAAATCGTAGATGCAACTGAGTCAATTTTAGCTTGCAAGGTGTTGTGATTTTCATGAACAGTAGTTTGCAGTTCTATTATGGCTGCTTCGTGATTCTGTAATGCATTTTCATGACGCGAAAAAATAGGTTGGAAATGCTCACAAATTTGTGTTTTTACGTCATTACAGACTTTTTGACATTTCGATTCGATTTTATGTAACTCAGTAGTTAAATCTTCACGTGTTTGTTCAAGTGTGGTGTGAAGATTTTGTTCCATTGCGTCTAACTGTTGCTGTGTTTGTCTCTGGTGTTGTTCCATTGTGTCTAACTTCTGAAGATTTTGTTCCATTGTGTCTAACTTTTGAAGCTTTTGCTGTGTTTGTCTCTGGTGTTGTTTCATTGTGTCTAACTTTTGAAGCTTTTGCTGTGTTTGTCTCTGATTTTGTTCCATTTGTTACATTAGCTGTAATAACAATGCATTAGTGTCTGGAATTTGTTCCTCTACGCTTTTCGGCAGTGCATTTGCACCGGCAGCATTCACATTTTGACAAGCAGAAAATGTGTCTTGACTTATTTGAGAGAATGGTTAGGACGCAAAACCTGAATCTACAGTATTTGCAAAAATTGTGTCCTGTCGTTTCGGATTCCTGGGGCAAGAGGTTGCCGATCGATCGATCGATAATGCTTCCCTGTTCACTAATTGTTTCACTGCCTACGCCATTGTTTGCCGCCCGCTCCATTTCCCTATGCACAATTACCAAATTACTATGTTGAACATTAGTTAATTCATTACACGGTGGCGCTAACACACTGCTTTCGTCTTCACTGTCATTTCTCAGTTTACTTTGGAGCCTAGTATTACGTTTTTCACACGCCATTATTGTCACAATATTTCACTCGCCAACACAGAAAAACACAATTTGAAGAGCAAAAATAAGAGATCACATTAGCATAGCACTGAAAATAATATCCAGTTAATTGCAAGCGCAGCTGCTAAATACTTGCAGCAAATCTACATGCATGCCACAACTGTTTTACTGTACAACAATGAAAAACTACAACTATAAAGGAAATTCTCTCTATAATTACGCGCTAGCAATAAACAAAAGCTACACTAATTTCACAAACTACAAGAAAAAATCAGAAGATTCCAGTGAGGTATTCTTGGCTAAGGGTCAACATATGAAACGTCCCCTTTTGAAAATTTATATACGTGACTGGGCTTAAACTGACACAATATTTTTAGCGCAACGCAATCTGACTTTCAAAAATCCCTACAAAAGAATGACCCTGACTAACATTAACCTATACGTTTCATAAATCACTTACCTCACAAAAATCTTGGTTACTCGAACTACTGCAATACAGCGAGCGCCACTTCTGCCAGCTAAATAAAAGATTCAAACTACGGAAGGCACTAACTACTGATAGGCATAGTTAGCCAACGAAAGATTTTAATAGAGAACAAACAATGTATTTACCTTAACAGTCATCAAAAGTCATAATATATATAACAGTTCATGACATCTAGTCTTACAAATTTCAAAACTCCGCCATTTCTCTCCCCACATCCACCACCGCTGGCGGCTCACCTCCAACTGCGCAACGCTACGCGCTGTTCACATCCAGCTGCCCAACACTACAATGGCAGACAACAATGCAAACTAGCCACAGACTGCACACAGCACATACAGAGCGCTACGTGGCGTTACCAATATAAAAAACTTAAACAGCCTACTTACACGACGAACAACAGTCGTCCAAGGGCAAAGTTTTTCTTCCGTTCATTAGTACGGTCACAGATCGCATTGGGAAAATTTTAGGCAAGTATGGGGTGGAAATTATTTTCAGGCCCACTAGGAAAATAAAAGAATTTTTAAGGTCGGCAAAAGATGCACGACAACCTTTGGCTACACCGGGGGTATATACAATTCCTTGTAGTTTGTGGACAGGCTTACATCGGTACCACAAAGAGAAGTGTGAACACCCGTCTTGTCGACCATAAGAGGAATTGCCGCCTGGGTCACACTGATAAATCGGCCGTAGCGGAACGTGTTTACCAGGAAGGTGATCATGAAATAAAATTCAGCGAGACGAGCGTCATATCAAAAACCTCGCATTATTATGCACGCTTGTATAGAGAGGCTATCGAGATTGATAAACATCATAATAATTTTAACAGGAAAGACGAAGGTGTTAAACTGGATAAAATTTGGATGTCTGCGTTGCACCGCAAGCGTGACGATCGATTACTTTCAATCGAGAATGTTGGCATTACCAGAGACAATCTCGCAGCCGACGCCACGTGATCGACAGTGGTGCCCTCTGTACTGCCTATATAATCAGCGCTTCCTCGAGTTCTCTTCGCAGTTCGCCGCTTTACCTCCGAGGATGTCTCCCACAGTTGGAGACGAAACGTCAGGAGACAGTTTTATACTTCGACCACGGCCTATCAGCCCAGAAGTTTTAAGTGAAGACAATACCGGCCGTGAAAGTTTACATTGCATGATCAGTGAAGATCATAACTTGGTATTCTACCATTTATGCAGAAAATTCATCAAAGGACATTGTTTATCAGCATCAGAATTTCTGAAATTTTTGTCACGTGACTGATTGTGGATATGTGTACAGAAACAGCAAAACGCTTTGCATCTTCAAATTGTGTGAAGCAAAATTATTGCATAATCCAAATTTGTCCTGGATTTTTATTTAGCATTGGATTTCAGCAGTTATGCAACCAGTGCTGATTTCTGTCAGAATGTGATGTTCACAGAAGTGTGAACATAGGAAAATAGCATTTTCCACTCAATCACTGACTCACTGGGAGAAGAAGTATATAGCAATAGAGACAGAAGTATTATCTATCATCTGGGAATTTGAGAAGTTTCGATTTTATCTGTTGGGAAAGCATCCAGTTGCAATAACTAGCCAGCAAGTTTTTCATTATTATTATTATTTAAACCATCAGTATTCTGACTGGTCTGATATGGCCCTTCACTAATACCTGTCCTGCGCCAACCTCTTCATCTCAGAGAACAACACGCAAAGTCCTCAATTACTTCACTGATGTATTCTAATCTCTGTCTTCCCCCTACAGTTTTTATCATCTACGGCTCCTTCTAAACCACAGAGGCTATTTCCTTACCAGTTAACAGATGTCCCACCATCCTGTCCCTCCTTCTTGTGTTTCACATACATTCCTTTCCTCCTCATTCTTTACCTTCTCAGTTCAGCAAATTTTCAACATTCATCTGTTGCACCACAACTCTTATTCTTCTATTCTCTTCTATTTCTATGTTCCCACAGATCATGGCTCACTGCTCCACAAACATATATTCTCAGAAATTTCTTCCTCAGATTAATATTTTACATTTGGTACTAGTAAACTTATCTTGGCCAGGAACGCCCTTTTCACCAGTGCTAGTCTTCTTATGATGTCCTCTTTGCTCTGTCCGTCATGGGTTATTCATTAACTTAATGAACTTCGTCATCACCAATTATGATGTTAAGTATCTCGATGTCCTCATTTCTGATACGTCTTATTACGAGTACTGTTGTCTTTCTTCAATTTGCCCTCAGTCCATATCCTGTACTCGCTAAACTGTTCATTCCATTAAACAGATTCTGTAAGTCTTCTTGCCGGCCAGTGTGGCCACGCGGTTAAAGGCGCTTCAGTCTGGAACCGCGCGACCACTACGGTCGCAGGTTCGAATCCTGCCTCGGGCATGGATGTGTGTGATGTCCTTACTTTAGTTAGGTTAAAGTAGTTCTAAGTTCTAGGGGACTGATGACCTCAGATGTTAAGTCCCATAGTGCTCAGAGCCATTTGAACCATTTTTTGTAAGTCTTCTTCTCCTCCATTGAGTATGGCAATGTCATCAGCTAATCTTAACACTGGTAGCTACTCACCCTGAATTTTTATTCCACTTTTGAGCCTTCATTTATTTCGGTCACTGCTTCTTCGACCAATAAATTGAACAGCAAGAGCGAAAAACTACATCCCTATCTTTTACCCTGTTAAATCTGTGGTCTTCTGGCTTAGATTTAATCTTGGAAGAGGATCTTTTCTAAATTATCCCCTTCTCTTTTCAAAATGTGCCAAAGGATTGCGTTTCTCGGCCGCGCGTCATGGAGCGCGCCGATGCTCACGTCAGTGCGGAAACATAATAGTAGTGGACACCACAGATCCACTATCTCTTCCCTATCGACTTCTGTTTCTTCTTATACACAGACGCCCTCAATCCACTCTTTCTACCTATCCGCTCTCTCCTCTGCATTTAAAAGTGTAATTCCCATTACACTCTTAATGTTAGCCCTCTTGCATTTAATGTCACCAAAGAGTGTTCTGACTTTTCTATGTGGTGAGTCAGTTCTTACGACAATCATTTCTTTTACGATTTCTTGACATCCTTCATGCAGCCATTTCGCCTTAGCTCCCCTGCTCTTCCTATTTATTTCACTCTTGAGTGAGTTGTAGTTCGTATTTCTGAATTTCCCTTAACATTTTTGCATTTCCTTCTGCTACGCATGGTTTCTTGGCAGTTACCTTCCTTGAACCTATATTTTTCTTTTTCAATTTGTGTGTTTTACCTTTTTAGAGATGTCCTTTCCTCTTCAATTGCAGTATCTATAGCCTCAGAGAGGCGACTGGTTGGTACCGCTGGGCCTCCATGGCCTATTCGGGCGGAGTTTAGTTTTTATAGCCTCAGAGAGCTTCAAGCGTATCTCTTCAACCCTTAATATACCTGTATCCGATTTCTGCATATTGTTTCCTCCTGATCAGTCTCTTAAACTTCATCCTACTCTTCAGCGGTACTAGATTGTAATCTGAGGCTATGTCTGCTTCTGGTTGTGCCTTACAATCCAATATCTGATTTCAGAATCTCTTCCCGACAACGATGTAATCTCATTGAAATCTTCTCGTTTCTCCTGGCCTTTTCCATGCTTATCTCTTCCCCTAGCGATTCTTGGACAGAGTATTCGCTATTACTAGCTGAAATTTATTTTAAAAAATGTTCAAATGTGTGTGAAATCTTATGGGACTTAACTGCTAAGGTCATCAGTCCCTAAGCTTACACACTACTGAACCTAAATTATCCTAAGGACAAACACACCCACCCATGCCCGAGGGAGGACTCGAACCTCCGCCGGAACCAGCCGTACAATCCATGACTGCAGCGCCCTAAACCGCTCGGCTAATCCCGCGCGGCTGAAATTTATTACAGAACGCAATTAGTTATTCTCCTCTCTCATTCCTGCTACCAAGCCTGTATTCTCCCATAAATCTGTCTTCTACTCCTTTCTGTACATCTGTATTCGAGTCCCCTATGACTGTTAGGTTTTCATCTCCATTTATGTTCTGAATTACTCGTTCAATATCCTCACATAGTTTCTCTCTCTCTCATCATCTTCTGCTTGTGAGGTCGTCATGTATAGCTGAACTATTGTTGTCGGTGCTGGTTTGCTGTCGATTGTGATGAGAACAATCCTATCATCGAACAGTTCACAGTAGCTCACTTTGTGCCCTACCTCCCTATTCATAATGAATCCTGCTCCTGTTGTACCATTTCCTGCTGTTGTTGATACTATCCTGTACCGATCTGACCAAAAGTCCTCTTCTTCTTTCCATTTCACATCAGTGCCCCCCCCCCCCCCCAAAAAAACTAGATTAAGCCTTTGCCTTTCCCTTCTCAGATTTTCTTGCTTCCGTATCAAGTTCAAACTTCTGACATTCAACGCCCCAACCCGTAGAACGTTATACTTGCGTTGGTTATTCACCCTTTTTCTCATGATCACCTTCGTTTTAAGAGCTTCTGAAGATCCAGGTGGGGAACTGGTCTGGAATATTTTGCCAACGAAGAGGTCATCATGGCATTTCTTAAAAAAAAAAAAAAAGGTTCAAATGGCTCTGAGCACTATGGGACTTAACATCTGAGGTCATCAGTCCCCTAGACTTAGAACCACCTAAACCTAACCTAATGACATCACACACATCCATGCTCGAGGCAGGATTCGAACTTGCGACCGTAGCAGCAGCGCTTTTCAATTACAAGCCACGTGTCCTGTGGATGCACATCGTGTACTTTTATTGCAGTGGTTAGCATAGCCTTTTGTATCCTTATGCATCATTATTGTTGATTCTTCAGTCTTTTAGGGACAGCCTACACTCCAAGTCCAGAGAGTACTATGAACCTCTGTCCTCTCCGACGTCGTTGCAGAATGAGGGTTTCTTAGGCTGGAAGTCTTTAGCCGCTGTTGCTGATGATTTTTATTTAAATTTTAAGCAGTGGCAGCCTTCGAACTCAGGACTGAGGACATTTTGATTACTAATGAAAGACGCTGATGCACTCCACAAAAGTATTAGCTTTTCTAATGAGCTGCTATTTTGTGAACAATCTGAGTCGTGGCGCTCGTTACTGGGGCGCCAGTCTTTGGATGTCCATTATTGATCCTTCGATATTTCTTATCTTTGCTTGCCTTGTTGTTTTCTGAATTCGCGGGGCGACTGGCAGTTGACGTTTGCTCGGGCTACCTGCTGAGACGCCGCGAGGTACGAGGTGGGAGGCAACGACGTATATGTGGAGTTGGTTGTAAGCGGTCTGCCGGTTCAGCATGGAGGATATGTGTTGGCTGGCTGCCTGTCTGCTCTCCTGATTTTGCTCGCCGCGCCTTGCGACCACGTAGCTTGGGTTGCTGCCTGGTGTATCCGTACCGGACGTCCAGAAGAAGCCATCAGAAGTTAAGCAACCCTGTGTTTCTTTAAAGAAAAGGAGAAAATGTATAAGACCTTTTGTAACGAAGTTTGGTGGCCTCTTAAGTGTGGCATTCGCGTTTGCACTGCCTTTGGGGAGAGCTAATTCTTTTAAATTTAAATAGTTGGGGTTCCCTGTCCTTTATAATTATGGTGGGTTTTATTTGAATTTTCTCTTTGGGGTTCCTTCCTTGTGCTTGGTTAAATGTTCACTTGGGTAGCGGGAAGTGACTCCTGGTTAAAACTCGGAGAAGGTGTTTGATGTTACTGCCGCTTCCGGCATTTGTCTTTTCAATTAAGTGTTGTCATCCCTTCGAGCGACCTGGTGTCACTCCTCGTTAATTAATGCTGGTTTATGTGTACTTAATTTTGAATTGGCCATTTGAATTAATATTTTGGAGCGCAGTATAGCACTAAGACAACCTCATTGTATACCACCTTGTGCCCTGGTCTAGTACCTTAATTTTCAGTGGCACGAGTTAGCTCCACTACCGGTTTTACTGATGTGCTCCCTTCAAAATCTTATCTTGTATAAGTTTGCCCCATGTGTGTCTGGGAACACAGAGATGAGCTTTAGTGTGACTTCAGTTCTAGTCAGTTAATGGAATCTTCATTTTGGCTTGGCTCCCACTGAAGAGTTTGAGTGGACCATAGTGTGTTTGATTTGTTATTCATTTAATTACTGTAAGTTTGTTTATTTAATGGGGAGCAAGACATTTAAAGACTGTTGGTATTAACTCCCCTAGTTGCGGGGTGTTGCTAATTCGTTCCAAATGGCCTACTACTTATTCATTGGCAAGGCTGTTGATTTGTTGGTTACTGTGAGTACAAATTCACGCTATTTATTTGTTACCGAAATTGTTGAAGTATCTGTGTCGTGATTCAATCACTAGCTACGTGTTGGAGCTAAATTGATATAAACCTTACATTACCTCCTTAAAATTTGTTGCCAGCAGAAACCCTTAAGACAACTAAGTTTTGTCACTGCGTATGTTAACCTTTACTGGGAGCAATATTTCATGTAGTTAAATTTCGTCTTAAAATGTGTATTTCTCTGATGTAATAAACGAGTGTTAAAGAAAAAAGCAAAGGGGCATGGTCCTTCCCATTGTCAGGTTTGTAACACGTATCACAATCATTTTATGCTAAGATTACAAGACTCTGACTTCGAAATAAGATGTGTGCCTGGACAGACTGACGTCATATCTCATGCACTGCTGTGTCTTAAATACTGCCCATCGTGTGCAGAAAGATATGTGGATACATTTTATCAGATGTGTTGTTTGCACTGTTTTGAAAACAAAAAAGGGGGCGCCAAAAAACTAAAACGTCGAGTGAGCAGCATAAAAGACTAATGCACAGTATCTTCCTAAGTGAACCAGGCGAAATGCTTTTTGACCGTTTAAATACTTAGGGTAAATTTTACACAGACCATTTTGAAATTATTATCAAAAAATGTAAAATTTTATCCATTACATGAAGTGTCACATGCCAGTTTACACTCAGACTGTCATTAAGCCTATTTTATAGTGTAATACACACATCCCAATAGTCAGTATAGTCGATTCGTTAACACTGCATGGAACCTACAAACAATATTCACTACTGCCAATGATCGCAGTACTAATTAAGTCTTCGTATTTCCTTTTATTGCGGTGAGGGATACTTGTTAGTCTCTGCAGCCTTGGGACCTTTCTTTAGCGGGCTTATGACAGGGAAGTTAACTTACTAACTTACTTGTTCAGCACTGAAAGCAGCACCCATGCAGGTAAAAAAAAAAAAAAAAAAACAAAAAAAAAAAAACAGTCATAGCATCCTGTCCCCACACAGCAGGTGTACGGCAACGGAAATCAGTGTAAAGGCTTGGATATTTGTAGGAAAATTAACATTATCGGCTGGAATAGTTGTCCACAGTGTATATGCCATAGTAGGGGATCCAGTATACTGATAAATGCAGTCAAATGGTATCGCATTTGATCTTAGTAGTAGAGTATGTAATAAGACATCAACGAGTCAGATCGTCGACGGTGGCAGTTGACTCTGTGTGATGTCACCATGCGCGTATGTACCTTTATTGCAGATAGGAAACAGACACCATTAGTGACAGTGCGTGTGGGGTACGTAAACCATGGTTGTGACAGTGCCAAACGGAAAATAGTTATCAGGAGCTTAAAAAGCAAAAATTGGCGTGTGCAAGGAAATAGCACCGTCTAATCGTAAAATCACCAAGTGATTGATAATTTAGTTGGATTAGGAGTATGATATGGATGGAACGTAAAATATGAGCCAAGCAGAAAATTTTTTGAGGCATATAAACGGCTCCTTTTGCACAAAGCAAGAACCACAATCCGTTAGTCTTCTCAACTGGTTGCTGATTTACAGTTGTCAGTAACTACCAAATGTATACGACAAATTTTGTCAAATGGCTGCATAAACCTGCTCTAAAACGCAAATATAAATAGTCTAGATTGCAGTCTGCCAAAAAACATATGCCATGGACTTCAGAATGGTATAAAGGGAACATCACTGATGAGAATAAGTTTAATTTAGATGGGCGAGATGAATTTCAATATTATTGGCATGATATGAGGACAAAGCAGCAGGAAGAGTCATCAGAAATTTTGATGGTTGAAGGGTTATGAATTGATAGGCGTCTGTGCATTGCTGGGCTGAACACTACTATGAACTCTAATATGTAAACTAACATGCTAGAAACAGAGTTCACTAGAATATATCACCTCGGGAACGGAACTCTAATGTTTCAACTAGATAATGCATCTGTGAACGTTTCTGCTACAACGAAAAGCTGGTTCAAGATCAAGATATCGATGTCTTGCCACGGCCTGCACGTAGCCCATATATGAACCCCATGGAAAACCATTGGGAAATACTTACAAACCGTGTTTATCACAATGGCAGGCAATGGCAGACCGTATGTGAGATGAGAAGTGTGTTATGAGATGAGTGGACGACAATTTTACTGCAAGAACTACAAACCTTAACAAAATCAATGCCGGTAAGAATTTTTGACGTGATCGGGAAGAACGGTGGTTGGACAAAGTAACAACAACGCAATAACACAACAAGACAGTGAGTGGCTTTATACCAATTTTCATACAGGAAACGCAAAGGCCTTTCTTTGTTATTCGTGTTATAAAAGAAGCTATATAATTCTGTCATGATTGTTTGTGTCTAATATGTATCTACTACTTCCATAATATATTGAATACAGTATGCTATAGACATTGTACTGTTACTTACTTAGGAACCCTAGCTTTACATTGATTTTCACTACTGTAGGAGGTCAGTTTGTGTTCTGTGATATACTATCAGGAATACTTTTTGGTGAGATAAAGATCTGAAAGCCAGGAGAAGCACTCAGATCTAGAGACCGTGGGACCAGCTATTGCCGTGACAGTGCCACGAGGGATCGTTCATTTAGATCTGAGAAACACAGACATAATTGGCTCACAATAACTTGCAAAAGTTTAATCTTCAAGAATGGTTTATGAAACACATCTATAAAACTTTTGAATATCGCAGAATAACACTTAGGCATCTTTGCATCCTAGCTTGGAATCATCACTACCTAAATTTTCGACGATTGAACCATGAGTTCACAACGAGACCAGCGTGGGAAACACGAAAAGATGAGTGCCTAGTTTATCCATTATTTCAAGAAATGACTTTATTAACTGTGGTCTAATGACACCTTCCACATGATATAACTTTGTTGTTGCCCGAAAATGCAATATTTAGCAGCGTGGGAAACACTACAATCATAATTAATTTTTGACCTTTGTTGTGGTAGGGTTGTTAGAAGTGAGAGCAGAATATCAACAGCCGCCAACCAATATAAAATACAACGCAGACATGGCAGAACGGACGACTGTGATAATCCCCCTTAAGAAACCCATCACTGATATATATTGTCTATCCCAATATTCACCCCCCAAATAGATCCAATCTAACTGTAGCATAAAAACCTACAATATGGCATGTACAAAGGAAGAAAAGTGCTCAGGGCTACTGAGTCTTACAAAAACAGAAGAAATATTATTGTAACAGGTAAGAATAAGATATGTCATATCAAAAGTTTGCATATAGAAAAATTTCTCAAAATGACAAAAGTATAGATTGGATTTTACAACAAGCCTCCTCTTAATTTCATCAACATAATATGCAAAATATCAAAAGGTATCACACTAATCCTAAACATGTTATATACAAAGACAAAACTAAGAAAAATGAAAATTGTTAGTATCTGTGTGTTGCCTCCATAGGCAGACAGAATGGTTCACCAACAATACACAAAAGAATGATTTAATTCACAGTGCGGAAAGTCCTTCTCAATTTCACACATGCCAACTGTCAAGTGGGCAAATAAACAGGCATAGCCTGTCCATAATATTCCAATTTCAGTCTTTTCATAATGTGTCCAAGCACAAACTGCGGTGAGTTGGAGGCTCAGAAAATGTAATAACAGCAACAAAGTGTTTTCAGCATAAATGACATCAGCACCTGAAGAAAATAGTCACAAATTTAAGCATGTATACATAATAGGCTCTTCCCTAAACATTATGTTACCAAAATGAGTAATAGTTCATGACTCCCCTACTCACCACACATAACTTCCTTAACAAATCACACTACTAATACTTCAAGAGTATTTTTAAACAATAGTAAGCACAAAATACGAATGTCAAAATGTTCATCAAACGTCTAATAACTAACATGAGTAAACTGCAACTAAAATAGCACATGTCCTACCACACAAAGAAAATAAAATGCAGAAGCAACCATCAATATATTTTCTTATATGTAGGCCTATATTCAATGAATAGTACGTATATTACATGTCATCAAAATAGAAATTACATTTCTCCTTGCCATGTACATGGTTCATAAAACAAAATCATTTTGCACTTCCTTTCAACAATAAGTAAGCTTCAGTACCATATATAGTTTCCATATCACATGATAGGAAACAAATTTCATAAACAATATAAAATGTGACAAATTTTCCCTGTATTCTAGGTTATTGAGATTTGCAAATTTCATTCTAGGTATCAGACTTATAAGGTTTCAATTCAGTTACATTCCTCAAACCAAATAATTTCCTAGACTTTGGATAGATCAATCTGTAAGCATTTGGGTGAGGATTTTCTTTCACCTCAAACGGTCCTCTTTAAACGTCAAAAAATTTCTTTAAGTCTGAAGTCATAATTTTAGATTTTTCTTTCGTTTTAACCAAAACCAAATCACTAATATTAAAGTGTGAAAACCTGCCTCTTGCATTGTGTCTTTTCTTTCTGTAATCTGCTTGTTTTTTCATGGTGTCTTTTACAATTTGTTCTCTCTCCTGAGGTGACAAAATTTGACAAACTGGAAAATCTATGTGTTCAGTAATAAAGCTAGTAGGTCTTTTGTTAAACAAAATTTCGAATGGTGAAAAGTCAATGGATGTATGTTGCAAATTGTTCATTATGTCTTCGAAATCATTTACATATTCAATACAATTTACATGGTTCTTACTACAATATGTGCTGCACAACCTCCCTATCTCTATGTACCTCGCTGCTGGATTACTGGATGGGTGATAAACTGAAATAAAAATATTCTTTATGTTTGCATTATCAACAAAATCTTTCCATACTTTTGATGTAAATTGTGAGCCATTGTCTGACAAGATTGCTTGTGGAGTACCTACCTTATTGAAATAATCACTGGTTAATTTAGATGTAATCTGTTTACTTGTGGCTTTCCTTAATGGGTAAAATTTGATGAATTTTGAGAATATGTCAACAATCACAAATATATAACTGTAACCTCCGTTTGACTTATGGAGGGGTCCGTAAATGTCGCAAGCTGTCAGCTCTAAATTTTTGCTGGGCAAAATATTTCGTATCATCCCTCTGCGTGTTTGATTACTCACTTTTATCCTTTGGCATCGGTCACAGGCTGCTAGTTTTTTCTTCACTCTTCTGGCAATATCTGAATCTTTTGTATGCATTTGGCAGAACCACAATGTCCAAAGCACTCATGTATATACTTCACTAATGTGTCTATGTGCTGCTCAGGTCAACATAATTTCCAGTCATCCAAATCAGGTCTTAATCTTCCGAACAGAATTCCTTTGCGTACCTTATAATAATCATTGACCTTTTGCTTGACCACCAAATAACTTTTTACCTATTTCCAATTTTCATCGTGATTTTGGTGCCTCCTAATGTCATTACAAATTTTTAAAATTTCTCCTTCCTCTTTTATCCCCTTCAAATACATAATTTTGAAATTTTTGTCATCAATGCCTGTTTCACTATCAAAATGTAGCCCAATAGATGACCTAGAAAGTGCATCAACAATAACATTTTCCTTTCCCTTAATATATTTAATTTCATAATCAAATTGTTGTAAGAATAACGCCCATCTGGTGATTTTACTATGATAAAGCCTACACTCCTGTAAGTAACTTAGTGCTTTGTGGTCAGAGTAAACAATCACTTTGTGTCCAAGAAGATAATTTTTAAATTTGTTGAAAGCCAAATGTATAGCCAAAAGTTCTTTTTCAGTCACAGTGTAAGTCTTTTCATATTTTTGTAATACTCTACTAGCAAAAGCAATGGAATGCTGTTCAATATGATCTCTTACGACTTTTTCCTGAAATAAGTGTGCTCCTAATCCTGTATCACTGCTGTCAGTCATCAAACAGAAGGGTAAAGACATGTCAGGCCTATGTAGAATTCTGCTCTGTGAAAGTTGTTTCTTTATCTCATCAAATGCTTTTTGACAATCAGATGACCAATCCCAGACAGTATTTTTCTTTAATAGATCACATAAACAAGAAGCGTTCATAGCTTGAGTACTGACATACTGTCTGTAAAATCCAGCAAGACCCAAAAAAGATTTTAATTGTTTTTTATTTTTAGGAACAGGAAAATTCTCTATAGCTTCAATTTTTTCTCTGTCAGGTTCAATCCCCTTTTCCGAAATAATGTGTCCCAAAAAATTCAATTCACTTACCCCAAATTTACATTTTTCTATCTTTAAGGTCATTTCCCCTTCCCTTAATTTTGTACTCACCTGTGTTAGCAATTCAAAGTGTTCCTCCCATGTTTTTCCAGAAATCAAAATATCATCTACATATACAGTAAGTTTAGACAGTAGTTCATCCCCCAAAACAAGATCTAATGCTCTAATAAACTCAGCAACAGAAACAGTTAGTCCAAATGGTACAACACAGTAATATAACTTTTCCCCCATAAAAAAATGCAGTGTATTTTCTAGAATTTATTTCTAAAGAAATTTGTTGAAAGCCTGAAGTTAAGTCTAAGCTGCTCAAGAATTTCACACATTCAAATTTATGTAACAATTCATCTGTTTTCTGGATGACCATTTTCTCTTTTCAAAAATTTGTTAAGGTGCCTAGAATCAATTACAAGTATAACATCCCCACCACGTTTGGAAACCACCATCAAAGGATTATTATAACCACTGTTACTTCTTTCGATTACACCCTATGCTTCCATTTTTTGCATTTCACTCTCTACTTCTTTTCTTTTTGCAAAAGGAATACTATAAGGTTTGAGGAAAAAAGGTTCATGATTTTTAAGGTGTAAAGTGCATTGATAATTCCTGACTCTTCCAGGTTTTTCATTGAAAGCATCTTGAAATTCCCACAATAAATTTTCCAACTGTCTCTTTTGATCACTGTCCAAATTAATTGCTTCCTCTACTTTACTTTTAACTAGGTTTTCATAATTTTGACCAGAAAAATTTAGCTCAGGTTTGTCATCATAGTAGTACAAATTCTCTTCATAGTCTATGATTTTCTTGGCATGATTGCAACCTTCTCCACAGCGTATAATAAACAGTTCTGAACACACAGTAATATTGCTTTTGGGTTCACACACAATTAACTTCATTTCACTCCAGCTAAATGCAGCACTTACTTTTCACACCCAGTCCATGCCAAACAATACATTCTCTTCTAAACTTGGAATAACAAGACAACCCTGCTCAAATTTTACATCTCTATTTCAAATGATAAAAATACTTGACTTTTGATGACTTTACTGTGTTCGCCTGTAGCTCCTCTTATCTTTACTCCCATCACAGGGGCCTCAACAAAATCAACACTATCTTTAATTTTAATTCTGAATTTTTCTGAAATGGCTGAAATAAGACTCCCTGTATCAATGAGACATTTACCCTCCCAATCGTTTACTTTAGCTTTAATGTATGGACACCTTAATTCACATTCTTCTGCTTTTTCATTTAATGGTTCATGTAACAAGTAATTTTCAGTTTTTCTAAAATTACCCTCATTACTTTCCTGATCAACTTTTAATATCTTCACACACACACACTGACACTTTCATTAACATCATCTATGCATACAACAGGTTGTGCATACAACAGATACTCTTTACATTTTACACTTTGCCACCATTGAGGATATAACCTTCTACAAATTTTAGCTAAATAGATCCAAAACTCTTCCCTATCTGTTTTGTAATTGCAACTGTTCCATAACATTTTAAAAAAATTTTCACCTTTTCCTTCAGAACTTTTATGTGGGTTAAAACACTTCATACTATTAGCTGGCACAACATTACAGTCCTCTGCTACATTAGATTGGTTACACTGACTTAACTTTACCTGTTCTTCAGATGCATGAGCGTCCACTTCCTCATTACTAACCACACTTACCTCATCATAATGCTCACAATTATCAGCTTCATTATCACATAGCTTCACTACTTCACTTGAAATAATCTCGACGATTACCTGATACTCACCCACAGCATTAATTTCATCATTACTTACCTCCGTACAGCTCTCAACAACATCATTAGCTTCCATATTTTCATCATGCATCCTATCCACAGTTACATTAAGTTCCATCTCTCTTTGTCTTCACATAACTTTTCATTTTCATTAAATAACTTATTCAAATTAGAGCTGTAATATTTGTCAGAATTACATAGATTTTCATTCTCTACCCAATTATAAAATTCTGACACAATTGCATTATCCTCATCTCGCTTGTTCTCAGAAGTAGTTACCTTACTGCTTTCAGCATGATTATTTTCTCTTATTGTATCCAAAAATTTCTGATCAAAATTTAAAGTATTAATTTGGTGTTGAACATGAGTGTCTGTTATTTATGGTGTGCATTTGTTTTGTCTTTCAATGGTTTTATTATAATAGTAAGTTACATTTCTCCTTCTTCCTCTGCCTGTAAATTCCCAGTTGATATTATAGGTCCTATTGTGATTCAATTTTCTCGCCCCCAAAACTGCAAACCTTCATTCAGGCAGTCCAGAGTTTTCCTGCCTGTTTTCTCTGTTTTTTGATCTCCAATATTGTTCCCACCTGTTTCTGTTTCCAAAATTTCTATCCCTGTCTCTGTCATTACCTTTATGATTCCTATTGTTTCCCCTGTGTTGTTCATGTCTATTGTCTCTGTATTCTCTCCTCTCTCCATACCTGTTTGAATACCACCTCCCCTGTTGGTGTTTACCATTGTTAAAATTTTGCATATTGCCTCTTTCTAATGACCTATCCAATTGATCCACATATTTTAAAAAAAATTCCAAAGAATCATCAGACCTATGAACTAAATTCCATTGCAATTTTTCAGGTAGCCTTCTTTTCAGCGCATCCATTTGTGTCATTTCATCAAAAGATTTATCTAAATGTATTAATTTTCTCAATTGATCTTTACAAAATGCTTTCATGGTGCCCACTCTCCCTCGGAAAATAGGTCCATTTAAAAATTCAGATTTAATCCTCCCCTGTTCAGATTCTGACGAAAATTTAATTAAGAAGCTTTTCTCAAAGTTTGCAAAGGTTTCCCACTGAACGAAATTTCGGTTAGCCAAGGATAGGGCCTCCCCATCAAGAAATTTTTTGACAAATTTAATTCTTGAAATGTCAGAAATTCCTGGCACAAACTTGTCCTTGCAATGGTGCAAAAAATCAACTGGGTGCAAATTATCACAAGGAAAACTATTCACTAACAGGTTCGACCATACTGGTCCATGACTGTACAAATTTTTGTTAAAAAGATGTTCTTCAACTTGATTTATGTTAGTTTTTAATGTGTACACTTTATTCATAAGATTTGATTCCAAACTGTCAATCTTTTTCTCAACACTACTGATTGCATTAACATTGTTTGCTTTCAAGTCAGCTAATTTTGCATCTAGTGATTTATTTTCGTTTTGAAGTTCCTGAATTTCCCTGACTCGGTTATTAGTTTCAGCAACGAATTTATTTTCAAAATCAATTACTTTTTTCTCCACATTGTCTACCCTCGATTCTATACCTTTAAGTTACCTGCCAGTGTATTTTTGACCTCGGTTAACTCAGTTTTTATTACATTTAATTGCTTATTCAAATTCTCCCCTACCTTTCGTCAATTTCAGCCCTAATTTCAGATTTTAAATTATTTACGTTTTCATGTAATTCAGTTTTCAGGTCTTGTTTTATTTGCGATTTAAACGCAAGAAATTATTTATTTATATTTTCATTCTGCTTATTCAGGAGTTGGAGTATTAATTCTATCTTATCAGGTTTTTGATCCCTCCCCCCCCCCCCCCCCGCCACTATTTCTTCCCCTTCATTAATTTTGTCCATTATTAACTGTTAACAAAAAATGAACCAGTAAAAATGACAATACCAAATTACAAAATTCGTTAGAACTTTTTCTTGTAGCTGAAGTCTTCTCCATCGGAATCCAGTCGTAGTGTTTATTTTAAATCCTTTGTCATCCCATTGTTTTTTGCATCCATTTTTCGTCATGTGGTTGTGTCTCCTTAATATTTGATTGTCAGGTTTTTGGCGATATTTTTCATAACAGATTCACTATGTACTTTTCCTGAAACATAACTACAGTTAATTTTTGAATATTTGGTGCTGCCTATCCCGGGCGAGCCCCCACGTTCTAACAAGCCTACCACAACAAAGGTCAAAAATTAATTATGATTGTAGTGTTGCTCACGCTACTAAATATTGCATTTTCGGGCAACAAGAAAGTTATATTATGTGGCAGGTGTCATTAGAGCACAGTTAATAAAGTCATTTGTTGAAATAATGGATAAACTAGGCACTCATCTTTTCGTGTTTCCCATGCTGGTCTCATTGTGAACTCATGGCTCAATCGTCGAAAATCTAGGTAGTGATGATTCCAAGCTCGTATGCAAAGAGGCCTAGGTGTTATTCTGCGATAATCAAAAGTTTTATAGATGTGTTTCGTAAACCATTCTTGAAGATTAAACTTTTGCAAGTTAGGACAATGGTGATGCAAAAAACTAATGAGCACTCCGAATTTAAGTTACACATAGTTTTTATTACTTTTGTTGCAATATCATGTAACTCGTTCCAAAACATCACTTCACGATATAAAACATACTTGATAATATCTTCGTCACTGTTGAAGTTTACATTTTATAAACTGACTACAATTTGCGTCTTTTTAACATGACGACCAAAGCTTGACTCTCTAATAACCGCTTACGCGCCAAAAAATCAGAGTTACAAGTACGTCAAACATTATAGTGACAAAAGAAGGAATATCCATAAGAATAATATTATTGCAATATATACATATCGATGTATCGAAGTACTTCTACATTAATGAAATCAAATCTGAATGTTGTCACAGATATATATTAACTATTTTGCAGAAACACAGTAGAATATTGCTGGTATCGAGAGGTTGAGGTGCGGTGCCGCAATGGTTACGTAATTCAAGTACCATTACAAGTGGAAGGCATGTTGTGCCACGCATGTCTTCACGAAGAGCTATTGGTTGGTCAGGGCTTCAAACCTGTCATGTAGTGGGAGAGATTTTCTGCGTTTTTTACCGCACCCCAAGCCGACAGCCTTGCCGCAGTGGTAACACCGGTTCCCGTCACATCATCTAAGTTAAGAGCTGTCGGGCTGGGCTAGCACTTGGATGGGTGACCATCTGTTCTGACGAGTACTGTTGGCAATCGGGGTGGATTCAGCCCTTTTGCGGCAAAACACTCCATATCCGCATCCGGTGATGCCTGTGATCTGAGGATGACACGGCGGCCGGTCGGTACCGTTGGATCTTCCAAGGCCTGTTCAGACGGAGTTTACCTCACCACAGCATTACTGTTAACTATGACTAAATCCACGAGAGTAGGAATTCGTTAAGCGTGTTTATAAAATTATAATTGGTGAAAATTCGCAAGGTCTGCTGCAATTGGACAGAGTCATTCCTGCACCTGCAGAACCAGCTATGTTTCGGAGAGTAAAGTCGGAAAACTCTTATTGCAGGGACATCGAAGAAGAGACTTGTTGCAAGTCTTTACAGAATACTGTAGAGAGGGGTGTTTTCTCCGTAGAGCACAATACAATGGTCGAGTTGGACTCCGAATTTTAAGCCGCCACAGGGTTTAATTCTGCAGTCTTAACATTCTTAGCGAGCTAGTTGCACCCATCATTCACTTTGTTGAATCTAATGGTACTTGCTATGCTTGGGTTCTTTTCTCAATTCACTAACTACTTTCTCAGTTTTTGGCTGTACTCGCAATATAGCATCATAATATGCTTTCATATTTCCACCCACATCTGCCTAGGCTATAGTTCATTATTACAACCTTTTGTCTGTTTATTAAATGTTTGTATACTTGATTCAGTGGCAAATCATTCTATTTGACGTCTTACGATAATAATTGGAACTGTTATAGTGACTGCCAGTTTTCTTTAGTGGTTAGATGACCCCCTTCATTAATATATCTCTGTGAGATGTGGTACCCGTACTGTCATGCTTTACTGGGCCATCCCTAGTAGTTTTTCGTTCAATAAGGCGTTATCAGTTGGTCGACATTGTTTCTCTTAAATTTTCATGATCTTATGTGGAGCTTCCCTGTCATGTAGGCCACTGAAGATCAGAGTTATAGTTTCTGAGGGGTATGCTAAACAGCTCAACTGAAACCTTACAAAAGCCATTAACAGAAGTGTGCTCAAGATATTGGAAGATCATTATTTCATAACTGTCATTCAGCTTCAGTCCACTGTCAGTAATAATGGTCAACAGTTTAGATCAAAATTATGACAGAAAGTTAAGGTAGACAGCAACTTTAAACATTTCTCTATTTCTTACTGTATAGGGTGTTTCAAAATGAGTTTTGTAAATCTGGGGTCAATTTTCTTACACCAAAAGAAGAAAAAAGTTCAGTAACCAAGAGCTCTAAAACGCATAATTTAAGAGCTATGAGCATTTGTTCATCCTCGATACAGTGAGCCACATCTCTTCTACTACAACCCATTTTCTTTCCATGTATTGGGAGGAGGTAGTATTGGACAAAACGAGAAAAAAATATCCAGTAAACATGGGCTCTAAAATGTGTATCTTAACAGCTATGAGCACAGCAGAAGAGATGCGTTTCACTGTAGCGAAGATGAACAAATGCTTGTACCTCTTAACGTACTTCTTTTGGAACCCATGTTTACTAGACACTTTTTTCTTGTTTTTGCGGAAAGAACATATCGCCAAATTTTTAAAACGTCATTCTGAATCATTCTCTAAACCAGCTTCCAACCCACTGGAGCACATGATACGTGAATCACTTAATTCGTGAATATTGAGGGAAAGATGTGATGTGGAAAGTTATTGGTCTTTCAGACTGTTTTCAACAGTTCACCCTATGACAGTACAGGAAAGCAACCTCACACTGTTTAATTTGATGAAAAGCTGCCTAGTATTTTCGAGCAGTGTATAACCTTTCCACTAACAGACTAGATTTCAAGAGAAAAGTTGCATCGCCAAGTCCTAGAACACATTAACAACAAATTCTGATGCAAGAAAGAGGAGACACGAATGGGTTGTGAAGCCTGTTGTTTGTGATCTTGATGACTGGGTTCTAGTGGGAACACGTACTATGCCTCATAAGATAACAATGAAGCTAAGAAGTTTCGCCGTCATTTTACTGGCCATTTCATACAAGTAAAATTCTACATTTACTTTTCTAATACATAAACTTTGGGAAGTAGTACAGACTGTAGCATACTGAAAATATAAAACTATATCATAAAAGTAAATGACTTTTTCTGTCAGTGATACGTATCGTTTCCGCATGTTATTATCAGTCTGCGGATCTGTGAGTCACATCGTTTATATGATTTTGTTTGCTAGACTGTCCTACACAAATGTCTCAAGTTTTATGACTCTGCGTGGAAATTTATGTGCTACTTTCTATTGACAGTAAGAAGACTCAGTAGACGAAACAGCAAAAAGGTTTTCTGAATAAGTGTGTGATCGTACAGCGCAGATATGGAAAGAGGGGGATGGAAAGACAAAGGTGCACGCACGTTTCAACATGCCGCAAAACGTTTTTTAACGGTAACTGACGTTGTCTAGTTTTATGTTTCCCGGCATGGTCGAATAGCGTCGCAGAGAGCAGAAGAAGTGGTTATGAGATTCACTACATGTACTTTGATGAGATGTGACGAAGTAACGGATGTTGTTGGTCGACGGGCGATCACCCCTTCGCCCAGTATTGCAGCTGGGGAAATTATTGCCTGTTCGTATTCCTGCCCACCATCAGGAAGTTTGTTTAGAGTCCCACCTTCTCGCCGCTCATTTCATCGCATCACTGCACACCATGTCAAATATACAAAGTTTTAATAATTTTTTCTCAAACGCACAAAATTTTAATTTTCAGTTTGAGTAAAGTATTGTGGCACACTATCCATATTTGGTGGGAGTATAATGATGTTTAGGTTTTTCGTGAACTTTGCTAAGCGGTAACCGACATGCTGATTTTTCGTTTGTTCACATTATGCAGATATAGAACATTCTTTTCTTGAGACTTTATCAGAGTCCAGTAGGTATATTTTCCATGTTAGTGGCATGTCTTTTTACTGAACTGTAATAGGATAACCTTTAAGTATTTTCATGAATTTATGCAAGCAAGGGTAAGTGTAAATATTCTGCAGAAGTTTCTTTGCCTTCTGTTTTAATGTTTCTATTTGCCATGTTGCATTATGGCCAGATAATCCGTTACTGTTATATGCTGTAACGAATGAACATTGATTGCTTTTATTGTTTTCATTCTCATACTTTGATGCACTTTTAATTGAGTTTTTTTTTTCGTCAGGCCATTCTGACAGTAACAGTTGAGTATACACGTATTAAGCTGCATTAGGCCTTCATGGCATTGAATAGTCGGACACACACATATGAGAAATGTAGAACACTTATGCTCATTGTTTATTTATTATCATCATTGCTTTTTCATACTAAAACCATATTACATGTAATGTTCTATAGATTTTATGATGTTTTCAATAACATATTTCCAATATTTTGACATTTTTCTTAATATTTTGTGATTGTAACTAGGTTTATTTTGTAGTTATACACTTACAGAATATTTTTGCACCTTTGTGGGATATTTTTGAGTTATTTGTAACTTTCAGGGGTTTCTTTTTCTTTTGATTTTGGTTTATATTGGTAATGTAATGTTAATATCATGGCACTAAGTACATACAAAACGAAATTTTTTTCTAACCGATGATAAGGGGGATGTAGCTCAGGCGTCACAGTTTCGTGTAAATTTACAGTGTCAATTTGGCAGTACATCGCGCTATGTTTCTGGTTTCAAATGTGGGCCTGGTTTGACGCTACGATGGGCGGTGAATATTGTGCAATAGTACAATTGAGGGTGAATCGCTATGTGGATCGGTCTCTAGCAGACCGCACTTGTCTGAGTAGTATTATTTGTATTACGTATGGAGCTAAATGTATAAAAGTGCAACATTTTCATTAAATAATTTAATAGCTCTCTTGATGGATGTTTTGTGGAATCTTTCCGTTTTTGATTACTTATGTGTTGACCTGCGACAGTCACATACCTTTCCTGAACCTGGTAGTATGGGTTTTGTGAGATCACTCCCTATGCAGCCCGCATGTCAGGACGAGGACCATATAATACCCGGCGAGAGGATAAAAGCGGAGGAGCTGAGAAACTGGTTTCCACTATTATCGAATTATCTGTACAAAATTTTATTCTGGTAGGAATTTTCCCCTTGATGGGCGTGATATTGCTTTGTTGATGAGATTAAGATGTATAACACTTTTTCTCTGAAATCTATACTGCGAATTAAGAGTAGTAAATGGTAGTTAGGTGCCTCATATACCTGTAGGTTGACCTATACGTGGTCTCAGACGAAGCTCTGGTGACCGAACCATAATGGTATAATCGTTCTATTCGGCATAAAGGAAACGCTGAAACATAAGTTCAGGCTAGGGGCCGAATATTGGCAGCACCACTTGCTGTTATTCGGCTAACAACCGAGTCGTAGGAAGGAGCGTCATTACTGCTTTGAAGTCACCAGAATGAGAAATGATGGATAAATAAAAAACGTTGACGAACAGAAATCTACAAGAACGTGAGAGAAAAAATACTTTAAAAATTGGTACTAGGATTGCTCAGGGAATAGGTTATAAGGATTTAGAGATGATTTTCAAACAAACAAACCGTACAGAACTCTTAAAATTAACTTCGTTGTATTATCACTTTTTGTACACAGTGAAACGTTCTGACATTTAGTAAACCAAGTTAAACATTATGTATTTTTTTACGTAAATCATTTTAAGAGACAAAACAGATTTACGGAACATTTCATACTTGTAACGAAAATTTTTGTGTAACTGCAAGTCACAAAAATTTTCGTTTAAAGTGCTTTCGCTGAATCACTGGTTATCCTATCCACTCACATTTCTCGTCATTCCCTATGAATATGAGGAACTGATACTGTCAGTACCCTTCTGCAATCATGACAAAAAGTCTTCGTTTATGTGAAAGGTCCAAACCTACGCAACAGATTAAATGAAGAAAGTTTCACCAAAAAAAGTAAATTTCACTAACCATGAATATCGTGCCAGCACAAAGTACATGGTAATGGTTATTAAAAGTCCACTAAACTATTCCTTAAGTGAGTTAACGAACAATATGAGATATAAAACAATGGAGAAACATGACACTTAATACATAAAACTTCAGTTACATAGACAAAATACAGTTCAGTGAATGTTTGTTTATTAATTCGCACCTTGCTTAAAAAATACGTCGTAACCTACTTGTAACAACGGCACAGGAAATGTCATATTACGTTGTCTCCAACGTAGACGAACATTTTTATGTGTGTTACACATGATATATAACTATTTCTGAAATGAGATTTTGTGTGTGACATATTTTGAATGTTTTATACACTCTGAAAATAAATCAGCGGCTACAGCTTGGAAGAAACTACTCTACGAAATGGTCACATCTTATTTAAGACTCGCGACAGTAGCGTTCTTAAGCTATTCATGAGGATACTGTATCCCGAATACACATGTAAACTGTTTCTTCAGATAAAGTATCATTGCACGAAACCATGTAAAAAGAAGTTATGCAAGTACACTCTCGATCAATGTGATTAAGTTCCAAACTCAACTATCAAACTGCACTCAGGTAGTCAGGTCGTCTCAGGACGATTCATTCCTATGCTATTTTCTGTATTTTGTACCAAGCAATGTGAATACCTTTTCACTTAGTTGATTTAATACTCCAAAAGCTAGTGAAAAAATCAAGGACACAGCAAATCAACATTTTGCCCATCAGAAAAGAAAAAAAGGGCTTCCACTCATTTTACATCCGTTTCGTAAGAAGATTTGCGTTTATCGTTGGTTAATGGATATGGGATATCTCAAGTCCTTAAAGGTCGTATCTTAATCACAAGATTCCACCTTAGTGTCTTATTATTATTAAAGCTCGTCACCGAATTCATTATCATCCTAAAAATTGATAATGTATTAAGAAAACACTAGAAAGTGCTGCGTCAGTCCACATCTTTCAGTTTTCTTCTGTCCTCTTCTTCTTGTGAGATTACCCGCATCTCAACCGTCTGAAACATAAATCGTAACAATATATCATTAATTCATTGTACATAGACACCAGTAGATAGTGTGGTCGTGTATAGAGTTTAAATGCTACGTTAATCAAAGGCTTAAACATAACAATTCAGTACCGTGGATCACTTATGACTATACCATTTGTTAATTATTTTCCATTGATTCATGGTTTAGTAATTAATTTTTGTCTTTTTCCGATGAAACACTTACTAGTCTTGCTTGAGTAATATTGCAGTGCAGTTGTAATTGCAAAATATGTGGAGAAAAACAGTCACATTACGAATATCAGGATGCCGATAGCGAAGGGCACTGGTTTCGTTCTCTGCAAAAGAACTTGTGACTTATACACTGAAGAGACAAAGAAACTGGTACAACTGCATAATATCTTGTAGGGGCCCAGAGGGCATACGGAAGTGCCGCAACATGACGTGGCAGGGACTCAACTAATGTCTGAAGTAGTGCTGGGGCGAACTGACACCATGAATCCTGCAGGGCTGTCCATAAATCCGTCAGAATACGAGTGGGTGGAGTTCTCTTCCGAACAGCTCTTTACAAGGTATCCCAAATATGCTCAATAATGTTCATCTCTGTGGAGTTTGGTGGCCAGCGTAAGTGTTTAAAGTCAGAAGAGTGTTCCTGGCGACACTCTATAGCAATTATGGACGTGCGGGGTGTCGCATTGTCCTGCTGGAATTGCCTACTTCCGTCGGAATGTACAATGGACGTGAATGGCTGCAAGTGATCAGAGAGGATGCTTACGCACGTGTCACCTGTCAAAGACGTATCTAGACACATCAGGGATCCATATCACTCCAAAAGTACACGCTGTAAGGGATCAACCGCCCCTTACGAATTGAGAACAATATATCATTGCTTCACGCAGATCGCAGTCGGTACTATCGATAGTCCAGTGTACGGTGCGCCAGAGTAGTGTTGGGACTCCAGACAAGTAAGTTGTTAACTGTAAGCGAGCAAGGCGGATTTCGGTAGAACGGCCGACCGCATTTACAACTGTTTAACGGCTGTGTGAGTCCCCCAACTTCGTCGGCCTGACCTCCAGCAAAGACGGAAATGGCATTAATTGAGTGATTTGTTGATGTGTTTAAGTGTTCATTTGTGCACCGTGATTACGTGACAGCCATGCCGGACACCGACGATTTGGACTGCAGTGAGAATTGTGCATTCAGTGCTACATGAAGATTATCGGCGTGTGACAACATTAATAGGCGACCTGTGATGAGGTAACCGTTATTACTTTGTCAGTGTTGTTTAGACAATAGATATAGAACATTAACATCAAATTATGTGCCGATTATTGCTATCTGACATCCTAATTAGCTTTGCTGGATTTTATAGGAAACAACTCCCGTGCAAATATTAACCCATCAGCCTTTATCAGTTACACACGCTCAAACTATTCTAGGCTGTTAGGCTATAACCCACTAGTCAACAATGGTGAGTTTAATAGGTAGTGTTTCAACGCCCCGCACCATTACAGAGCCATGCCCAGCTGTCATGCAGGGTCCATGGATTCACGAGGTTGTCGCCATACCCGTACGCGTCCATCCGCTCGATACAATTTGAAACGAGACTCGTCCGACCAGGCAACATGTTTCCAGTCATCAACGGTCCAACGTCGGTGTTGTCTGGTCCAGGCAAGGCGTAAAGCTTTGTGTCATGCAGTCAGTAAGGTTACACGAGTGGGCCTTCGGCCTTGAAAGCCCAGGTCGATGATGTTTCGTTGAATGGTTCCCTAGGTGGCCTAGGATTGAAATCTGTAGCAATTTGCGGAAGGGTTGCACTTCTGGCCGGCAGGTGTGGCCGTGCGGTTCTAGGCGCTTCAGTCTGGAACCGTGTGACCGCTACGGTGACAGGTTCGATCCTGCCTCGGGCATGGATGTGTGTGATGTCCTTAGGTTAGTTAGGTTTAAGTAGTTCTAAGTTCTGATGACCACAGATGTTAAGTCCCATAGAGCTCAGAGCCATTTGACCCATTTTTTTGCACTTCTGTCACATTGAACTGTTCTCTTCAGTCATAGTTGGTCCCGTTCTTGCAGGATCTTTTTCGGGCCGCGGCGATGCCGGAGATTTGATGTTTTACCCTATTCCTGATATTCATGGTACACTCGTGAAATGCTCGTAAGGGAAAATCCCCACTTCATCGCTACCTCGGAGATGCTGTGTGGCATTGCTCGTGTGCCAACTATAACACCACGTTCAAACTCACTTAAATCTTGATAACCTGGCATTCTAGCAGCAGTAACTGATCTAATAACTGCACCAGACACCTGTTGCCTTATATAAGCATTTCCAACCGCAGCGCCGAGTTTTGCCTGTTTCCATATCTCTGTATTTGAGTACGCATGCCTATACCAGTTTCTTAGGCGCTTCAGTGCGAAGTGATACAATCGAAAGTAACGTAATTTTCTCCAACTTAACGTTTCAATTTTATTTTTTGTGTATTTAAATGTGTTCCGAATGCAGCAGTCAAGTTTCTTGGTTATACATTAGTTTTCTTTCTTCTAGAAACAATCACAGAACACGCTTTGAATTGAAACCAGTGTCCGTCATGCATTTCCACCATCAGAAACGTTTATGTACCATATGGTGAACATAATGTTATTTGAGTGTGCCTAGTAAAAATAAAGGTAACTGTTTTACACGTATCAGTCACTTTTCTCCATAGAAAGAGCATCCTTATTTTTTCCAGATACAGCCTTTGTTTTGAAACTGATGCAATGCCCACTTTGAAGTCGTTAAAACGGAAAAAAATTGATTTTCAGAAATGAGGTAGGTATAACAAATCGGCTTCATGAACTCCTGAAACAATTTATTTAAAGCACGCATGCATGTAGAAAGGAAGAAATTTACATCATTGTGCTTCACAACACAGGCACAGCAGTATCGTATTTACCCGCAGATACTAGGCAGCTAATTTCAATTAAAAGTGCTCCCCTATACGGGAATTACATAATGTGTGTACGAGTACAGGTTTGACGCAGAAACGACGACATACAGAAGGTTTGGTCTGGCCGCGAGCCGTGCGCGGGTAGCCAAAGCGGTTAAGGAGACCTCTTATTCGTAACTGCTAATACATTTCATGTATTGAACACAAGTTATGAAAGTAACACCAACAAACCTAAAAGACAAGTAATCGGATGTAACTGAATTAAGTTAGGTGATAAAGAAATAAGAGACGATATGTACCGTCGAGTGTAAATATTTGGATAGTAAAATAACTGATGATGATCGAAGTGGTGAGTACACAAAATGCAAACTAGGCAGTTTTGTTAACATAGAACATAAATTTAGATGTTAGGTCTTTTTGAAGGTATTTACCTGGATTGTAGTCTAGTACATAAGTGAAACATGGACAGTAAACAGTTCAAATTAGAAGAGAATAGAAGCTTTTAAAATGTGGTGCTTCAGAGAATACTGAAGAGTAGATGGGTGGATGTAGAGGCTTATCTCACTAGGGGTAAGATAGATACTGCCTACAGGAAAATTAAAGAGACCTTTGGAGAAAAGAGAACCACTTGTATGAATATCAAGAGCTCAGATGGAAACCAAGTTCTAAGCAAAGAAGGGAAAGCAGAAGGTTGGAAGTAGTATATAGGGGGTCTACACAAAGGCGATGTACTTGAGGACAATGTTACGGAAATGGAAGAGGATGTAGATGAAGACGAAATGGGAGATATGATACTGCGTGAAGAGTTTGACAGAGCACTGAAAGAGCTGAGTCGAAACAAGGCCCCGGGAGTAGACAACATTCCATTAGAACTACTTACGGCCTTGGGAGAGCCAGTCCTGACAAAACTCTACCATCTGGTGAGCAAGATGTATGAGACAGGCGAAATACCCTCAGATTTCAAGAAGAATATAATAATTCCAATCCCAAAGAAAGCAGGTGTTGACAGATGCGAAAATTACCGAACTATCAGTTTAATAAGTCACGTCTGCAAAATACTAACGAGAATTCTTTACAGACGAATGGAAAAACTAGTAGAAGCCGACCTAGGGGAAGATCAGTTTGGATTCCGTAGAAATATTGGAACACGTGAGGCAATACTGACCCTACGACTCACGTTAGAAGCTAGATTAAGGAAAGGGAAACCTACGTTTCTGGCATTTGTAGACTTAGAGAAAGCGTTTGACAATGTTGACTGTAATACTCTCTTTCAAATTCTGAAGGTGGCAGGTGTAAAATACAGGGAGCGATAGGCTATTTACAATTTGTACAGAAAGCAGATGGCAGTTATAAGAGTCGAGGGAGATGAAAGGGAAGCGGTGGTTGGGAAGAGAGTGAGACAGGGCTGTAGCCTCTCCCCGATGTTATTCAATCTCTATATTGAGCAAGCAGTGAGGGAAACAAAATAAAAATTCGGAGTAGATATTAAAATCCATGGAGAAGAAATAAAAACTTTGAGGTTCGCCGATGACATTGTAATTCTGTCAGAGACAGCAAAGAACTTGGAAGAGCAGTT
The DNA here is from genome assembly GCF_021461385.2 of Schistocerca piceifrons. Taxonomy (NCBI): domain Eukaryota; kingdom Metazoa; phylum Arthropoda; class Insecta; order Orthoptera; family Acrididae; genus Schistocerca; species Schistocerca piceifrons. The sequence goes on along the minus strand of NC_060143.1, from coordinate 321,664,235 downwards.
GAACGGAATGGACAGTGTCTTGAAAGGAGGGTATAAGATGAACATCAACAAAAGCAAAAGGAGGATAATGGAATGTAGTCGAATTAAGTCAGGTGATGCTGAGGGAATTAGATTGGGAAATGAGACACTTAAAGCAGTAAAGGAGTTTTGCTACTTGGGGAGCAAAATAACTGATGATAGTCGAAGTAGATAGGATATCAAATGTAGACTGGCTATGGAAAGGAAAGCGTTTGTGAAGAAGAGAAATTTGTTAACATCGAGTATAGATTTAAGAGTCAGGAAGTCATGTCTGAAAGTATTTGTATGGAGTGTAGCCATGTATGGAAGTGAAAGGTGGACGATAAATAGTTTAGACAAGAAGAGAATAGAAGCTTTCGAAATGTGGTGCTACAGAAGATTGCTGCAGATTAGATGGGTAGATCACATAACTAATGAGGAAGTAGGACATGTTCTGAGGCATCAAGGGATCACCAATTTAGTATCGGAGGGCAGCGTGGAGGGTAAAAATCGTAGAGGGAGACCAAGAGATGAATACACAAAGCAGATTCAGAAGGATGTAGGTTGCAGTAGGTACTGGGAGATGAAGAAGCCTGCACAGGATAGAGTAGCATGGAGAGCTGCATCAAACCAGTCTCAGGACTGAAGACCACAACAACAACAACAACAAGATGGGTGGATCGAATAAATAAAAGAAATTGGAGAAAAAAGAATCTGATCGGGTCCACTATCAATATTCAAAGATGTTGGGGCCGCATGTTTTGGTAATGCCTTTCCAAGCATTCCTCTAGGCGGCGGCGGGGTCCTGCGATGAAGCTTTAAAGCACTGTTCGCGGATCAGTTTATGGTCTTGTCACCTTTAGCGAATGTATGGACGAGTGAGTCTTGTGGGACAGCGGCGGAGCTGTTGGCATGTGTAGATGATCGTGCAGGCTTGGGGCAGGGTTACCTGGGATGGAAGTTTGGCAGCAGCATTTACAATATACGACAGAAAGGTCAGAATCGGATGTAATGAGGTCTGTCTTTTTCATTGCACTGCAGACCTAAATTTTAACCGACAGTGCAGCAATCATCAGTGTGTTAGATGTAGTAATGTAGAATGAACGTAATTATAACGACAGATATTGCAGTCTAACTCTGGAATGTGTGTCGTTACAATTACGTTGATTCTACATAGCTGCTTATAAGGCACTGATGTAACCTGACTGAGATAGCACTAGGTTATGCAATAGGGTTACGAGAAGGTGGATGTTCCATCTTCGATACTGCAGAAAAACCTAGCAGGAATGTATTCACTGTACAAGATTACTGGTAGCGATGGTCACGAGAATGTAGGGTCGCAAGAAGACAGGGCTGCAAGCGGCCACGTGGCACCAACGACAAGAGAGACCATTGAGTTTGGTGATGGCTCTGGCGCATCGTACTGCAGCTGCAGCAGCAATCTGAGCAGCGGTTGGTACCACAGTGCCACAACAAACTGTTGTAAATTGGTTACTTCAAGGACAGCTACCAGATAGGCCTCCTGTAACGTGTATTCCACTGAACACAATTGACAGGGCTATGCGAATTCGGTGGTGTCAAGCGATAGCTCGTTGGAGGTCAGGGTGGGTGCCTGTTGTGTTTTCTGCTAAGAGCCGGTTCAGCCTCGGTGCAAGGGATGGCCAAGTGTTGGTTAGAAGGCGGCCGATTGAGCGTCTGCAACCAATCTGTCTATGACCTGGACACACTGAACCCGTAGTTGGGGTTATGGTCTGGGACGCGATTTCGTATGTCAGCAGGAGAACTCTCGTGGTTATCCCACGCTCCCTAACTGCAAATCTGTTCGTCAGGCTGGTAATTCGACCTGTTGTGCTGTCATTCTTAAACAGCATTCCAGTGGGTAGTTTCCAACAGGATAACGTTTGCCCACATGCTGTTGTTGTAAGACAACGTGTTCTACAGTGTATCGACATGTTGCCTTGGCTTGCCGGTCACCAGATCTGTTTCCAATCGAGCACGTATGGGACGTCATCGGATGACAACTCCACCGTCATCCAGAAACAGCATTAACCGTCCCTGTAATGACGAACCAATTGCAACAGCCATGGAACTCCATCCCACTAACTGACATCCGGCACTTGTACAACACAGTGCATGCACGTTTGCATGCTTGCATTCAACATTCTCACGTTTACACTCATTATTAATGTAACAGCATTTAACTTTTGCAACGGCTTATCTCGTACTTATATTAACTTGTGATCTTACAATGTTAATCACTTAAATATATTACCCAGGCAAATAATTTTCTAAATTTCGTTATTCTACAGTTATGATTTTTTTCCGCCAGTGCCTATGATTTAGTGCATGCGCCATGAGGATTTTTGTAGACGATGCTGTTGAATACAAGAAGACTGTAACGCCAGAAAACTGTAGCTAAATGCAATATAACCAGCAGGCGGTCGATGAAAGGTGCCTCTGCCACTGAAGTTAGATATAAGGTATGGTTTCTTTCCGTCTGAGGGTGTTTCTGCATCATATATACAACGTAGCGTGACTCCGATGCAGGTATATAAGCACCGACATGTAGACAAAGAATTAGTATGGGATTCGTGTATTTTCGATGTGCGTGCGGTTTATGCAGAAATGTGAACTATTGCTAAATGCGCCCAAACGGAATTAATGTGCTGTTATACTTTTCTTGGCTGCCGAAAGACGAACACCTGTAGACAATTATCGGAGAATGAAGAATGAACGCTGGAGATATTACGGCTTGCAATTAATGTTAAACGTCCGGGAAAACTGCGACAAGGGGTGGTGCTGCTTCACGATAACGCACGTCCTCATATCGCAAATGCCGTATCGCAGAAGTTACGCCAGATGAAGTGGGAGGCTCTCGAGCACCCGCCCTATAGTTCTGAGCTCTCCCCATGCGATTATGACGCCTTCGGCCCCTTAAAAAAGGCCTTGAAGGGTCGATGATTCCTGTCGGAGGAGGATGTGCAGCAGACAGTTACAGATTTCTTCGAGCAGCAGGGCACGGTGTTTTATCAAACGGGTATCTCTAGCCTAATGCGTCGTTGGGATGATTGCCTCAACTCTCAAGATGATTTTGCCTGACTTACATACCGATTCTGGAGTGTACGGCATTTCAATGGTAAATATTTGATCGTCCATTACACAACGTTTAATGTAATATATTGCATATAAACAAACGAAGAGATTCATCATTCCTCTTCGATTACGCTACTGGCAGTAAACAACAGCAAACAGAAACAACTGTAGAATACCCAAAAGTAACGGTTTGGACCCATTTGATATGGAATGGTCACGTAAAGATAGTTTTAGGAAAAGCAGAAGGCAGCTTGAGAGTCACTGGAAAAATTTTAAGGAAATGTAATTCATCCGAGAAAGAAGTGGCATGCAAAATACTTGGTCGGCAGAATCTTGAGTAACGGAAAATGGGATGAACAGAAACAACAGAGTGAATGAAATTAAACTTCTAGAAACATTAAATGATATCGTGCTGGACGACAAATGGGAATATCATTCAAAGATATGTTTGTCTAGGTTGGTAGTCAACCAGTCTAAAGGGACAATTATAAATTTCAAAGTTGACGACACTGTCAGTTGATGTTCTGTTTCCTCTACGACCAACGCCGGATGTGGCAGTGAATTTGCTAAGTTCGAACTTTATCTGTAAGTACGAACCAAAATGGTATTGTTTTAATTTAAGGATCCGGAAAGCAAGTTCCGATTCATTAACCAAATATTCAATTTTAACCCTTCGATGGGCGCGGCTTTCATACTTCCATGAGTGAGCGCGTTGCGGCTTTTGCACCGCAACTAGTTTTACGTTTTTAACCTCCGCGCGGGATTAGCCGAGCGGTCTCAGGCGCTGCAGTCATGGACTGTGTGGCTGGTCTCGGCGGAGGTTCGAGTCCTCCCTCGGGTATGGGTGTGTGTGTTTGTCCTTAGGATAATTTGGGTTAAATAGTGTGTAAGCTTAGGGACTGATGACCTTAGCGGTTAAGTCCCATAAGATTTCACACACTTTTGAACAGTTTTTGAGTTCTACATTTTTAACCAAAGGAAAAATAATCATCCCATCAGTAATAAATAGATAAAATTCATCAATTTCTTTTTCCGTAATTCCAGCACTTGCTTTTGGACCTGGCAAAACTTTTAGGATGTTCTTGGCTTTGGTTTTAGGAGAAGAAGGCAGCGGTTTACTTATCCAAATAGTTTCTTTATCTTTTCCTACGTAAAATCGGTAATCCTCCGTTTGTTGTCTCCCCTCTTCAACCAGGTGGTCATCAGTTTCCTCTGTTGATTGTTCGGAGCCACTGCTGTGGTTTTCTTCTTCAATAACTTCCTCTTCCATCGCAGATTCACATGAATCTGACAATTCCTGTAATTCTTCTTCTGACAAGTCTCGCAGTACTTTCTCATAGTCTTCAGGACGTGCAATTAGACGGTGCCTGTCAAATGCCTTATTTTTCTCTATTTCCACGCTTTTGAGAGACCTAATGACACACATGTTTTTGTAAAAGTAATATATTGTAGCAAATCAATATCCAAGACTGTAAAAGGTAATGAAAATTGTATATGGGAACTTTGATTCGATTTGAATATTCATTATATACTAATATAAAAGAACGATTGCCTTGAGGTGAAAGAAAAACACAAGTACAGAAAATACTTACATCTCAAGGCGCGTAGCGGCAAACACACCGCAAACGCAACACTCACGTTTCAAACCACAATAGCGACCAAACTGCTGAAAGCATGAGTAGCGCAAATGTAGTAAGTGGTGACATCCGTTGAGAACAACAGATACGTATCCGTACGTGGACGCAACTGTAATGCTATCTGTGATACTAACACGAAACTAAATCTTGTTGCTATCTGCCGCAGGCGTGCCCACCGAAGGGTTAAGTATACTTTAATTTGACTTGTGTTTCGGATGAATGAAAACTTTGGGGGTGAAGAGAAACAGCAATTGTCAGTGTTTCTTCAGAACGAGATCAAGAATCTGACGGAAATGAAGAACCATCTGGCACTCTTCTCACCCAAAGAGATTATGCTGTGATTAAAGTACATGGAAAAAGTAATCACTTATTTAGATTGTATGCATGTAAGATTTGTTATTTAGAAGGTAAATGTTATGGTGGTGTTTTTTCAAAAAATCAAGGTCATGTAAACACGGTTACTTTAACAGGTCAAATGTCATTTTCTTGTCAAGAAGATTGTGCAGTGAGCCCGCGTTTAATTTCGCGTAATTTCCGCCGGTTTGGAATCCCTCTGGCCGCAAGAGCGCATGGAGCGCGACTGTCGCCGATAGAGGGCAAGTCGGAGCAGAAGGTAGCGAAGGGCTGCGGCGACCTGGAGAGAGAGGAGAGTGTGACAGGCGACGTGGAACGCAAGAGAGACGGCGTGTTGTTGTGGCCAAGCGTCTGCCGTGGACCGTTGGCAAGAGGGGTTCCTTTGCTCACTGTGGGTTTGGCGGGGCTGAGTGTTGATCGCAGCCGTGAAAACTGCTCGTTAAAGGCTACTTCGGTAAAACGCACAGTATTCGGCGTGTCATCTGCTATTGAAGTAGCAAGCAGTTTGTGTCCATTGTGGTACCGGGTTGGAGTCCGGTCTGACCTTTGCAAGTACTGGACGCGGTGGCGTCTGCGAGATGATACCCGTGGGTTTCCGATTACGACTAATCTTTGTTACATCCTTCTCTCGGCGCTCTATAAACAAGCGTTTGTCAATGGGTGCTAGATTTTACGAGAAATCACGGTGAGCGTTGATTAGTGTGCGCGTCACTTGGTCGTGTGGTGGCTATTTTGAGTCTGTATTGTTGCCCGGTGTTATGTACATACTCGTAAATGTGTTATTTATGAAGATTTTGTCTGATACTACTTGAGTTCAGTTCTGTCAATGTGTGTGGGCTTGTGGCTGTCACTACTCCAAACTGATTTTACAATCTAAGGGTATTGAATGCAGATGTAATTCTTCTGATTTACGAATTGTACTTTATACTCAGTGAAAATTGTTGAATCTAGCTACCTTATTAAAAAAACTAAAGAAGAATGTCTGCATTTGTAGTATGTTTAATGTTTTTCTAAATAATTAACGAATTGTCTTTGTGTTACAGATTAGGTGATTGATCTCTTGTTAACTGTGATCTGCGTGTGTACGATGATTGAAATTTTTAGTGAAGGTTTCTAGTACCTGGTAGCGACAACCGCTGTCCTATGTTAGTAGAGAAGGAGGAATTATTTCCTCTATCATCATAAATTTGAATCAGTCATTTTGGCTACTTCGAAGGCAAGGGTATTTTGATAGTTAGTTGCAATAGCCGATGTGTGACATATTCATCTGATCATATGTTTTGCTGTCTGTAATGTATTTTTTTTTTTTACTTTATTTAATATTCTTTACTAGAAGGAAGTGATTTTATACTGTTGCCGTTATGAGATGTTCGCTATCGCTTGTGTTACTGAAATTTAGTCTTTTCAGTCGATGTTATTCTTGGATTTTTTAAATTAGTTAATTAGTGTTTTTAGAAACGTTAATAAATTCATCAGCTCAGTACCATACCACTCAACACCAGCTCCCTACCGCATTACAAAGATGTTGTTCGAAAGGTCTTCTTCTGGTTTTATCTATGACTTTTAGATTCAAAGACATGATAGTTTTTAAAGACCATGTCACTGACTTAATGTTTTACCAAACAAACAAAATTCTTCAATTTAATGTTACTGTAACGTAATTAGAGATGCACTCTAAGGCAAAAATCTACGTACCACGAAGGAAGGGACGGAACCCCGTAGATGTGATATAAATGTACAGACAAACAAATGAAACAGAAAAATTGGATGATTTATTCAAGAAATGAGATTCACAAATTGATCAAGTTAGTTACGTGATGGTCCTCCTCTTGGCCCTTACGCAAGTTATTATTCTGCTTGGCCCTCATTGACAAAGTTGTTGGATGTTCTTCTGAGAAATATCGTGCCAAATTATGTCCAATTGTAGAGTTAGATCGTCAGAATCCCGAGATGGTTGGAGGGACCTGCCCATAATGCTCCAAATGTTCTCAGTTGGGGAGAGATTCAGCGACCTTGCTGGCCAAAGAAGGGTTCGGTAAGCACGAAGACAAGCAGTAGAAACTCTCGCTGTGTGCGGGCGGGCATTATCTTGCTTAAATGCAAGCCGAGGGTGACTCGTTGGGTTGGGTTGATGCGTTTGGGGGAAGAGACCAAAGAGTGAGGTCATCGGTCTCATCGGATTAGGGAAGGATGGGGAAGGAAGTCGGCCGTGCCCTTTCGAGGGAACCATCTCGGCATTTGCCTGAAGTGATTTAGGGAAATCATGGAAAACCTAAATCAGGATAGCCGGACGCGGGATTGAACCGTCGTCCTCCCGAATGCGAGTCTAGGGTGGCTCGTCATGAAACGCAAGAAAATGGGGCGTATAATACAGTCAACGTAGTGCTATGCTGTAAAGGTACCATTAATGACAACAGAAGGACCCTATTATGGAAAGAAATGGCACCCCTGACTCGTGGTTGTCGGCCGTATGGACGGCGACAGTCAGGTTGGTATCCCACCTCTGTCCTGGGGATCTCAAGGAACGTCTGGAATCTCATTGACTGGAGTGGAATTGTCTTCGAACTGAGTCCCGATGATCAGCGAAGACTTGTCCAGAGACATCCTGGACAGCGGTGGGTTACCAACCTGGGCGTCACCCGCCATATGACCCAACCAGGAGTGATCGTCTGGGTTGCCATTTCATTCCACAGCAGGACTCCTATGCTTGTCATCCGTGGCAACCATAGAGCACAGTGGTACGCCTACGATATTCTACACACCGTTTTCATGCCGTTCATGACAAGCCTTTCTGGGCTTACATTTCGGCAATATAATGCCCACCCGCATAGTGCTTGAGTTTCTAATGTTTGTCTTTCTGCTTGCCAGTCCCTACCTTGGGCAACAAGGTCGCTGGATATCTTCACAATTGAGAACATTTGAAATTCCATGGGCAACCATCTCCGGATTTGACGATCTAACGCGACATATGAACAGAAATTGGTAAGATATCCCCCAGGAGGACATCCAAAAACTCTGTCAATCAATGTGAAGCCAGATAACTTGCTTGCATAAGGGCCAGAGTTGGACCAACGCGTTATTGAGTTGGTCAGTTTGTGAAGCTCGTTCTCTTAAATAAATCGTCCAATTTTAATTAAATTGTAATCATTTGTACGTCTATACAATTACATCACATCTACAGATTTTCGCCCCATTAGGATAATTCCTTCGTAAAGCGTGTTTTTTTTCTTACAGTGAGCAACACCGTTTACTCGGAAAAAAGAATTAAAATGAAAAGAATTCATCCACTATTCTTAGTTTCGTAACGAGTAAAACGCTGATAATTTTGTTTCTTATTGTCCTAGAACCAAAATCGATTTTAACATATCACTTTTCATCCAAAGGACCAATAAATAGAAACAATAAACACATTAACACTTCTGTTGCTATTCACGCCCCCCTATAGCGTGAATAGAAGCACCAAGTTTTTATTTTTTTATTTTATAAAATCATGATAAAAGTCACAAAACTGAAATTAAGTTTAAAGTTAGTCACAAGATCCATATTCCGAGGCAATTTTGATTCTCATCTTTCTTTCTAAATTTATTAGCTTTTTCTTTTAAGCCTAGGACCACCAAGTGGTTTTAGGTTACATGGAGTACCAACCAAGGGAAAAATTTGCCGTGTTATAGTAGGCCATAAATCTTGTAACAAGTATTTATTTTAAGTGTCTGTGTTGGGGGAGTGAGGTGAGCTTATCAATATTCAGTGACATAGCTAAAACATAAATATCTGGAACTCGTAGTGTGTCCATAAACGTAGAAATCAATACACAATTTTTCTCTGGTGTAAGGCATATCAGCAGTAGTGCTCAAAACTTAGTCAAAGAAAGTTTCTATAAACTAGAAACATAAGTTCCATACTTGAATATATAGGCTATATTTGATATAATAACTGAATAATACATTTTTCTTCTTAACGAAAACTTCCAAAAACAGAAACAAAACACTTGTAAAAATATGTTGTTGTGGTCTTCAGTCCTGAGACTGGTTTGACGCAGCTCTCCATGCTGCCCTATTCTGTGCAAGTTTCTTCATCTCCCAGTACCTACTGCAACCTAAATCCTTCTGAATCTGCTTAGCGTATTCATCTCTTGGTCTCCCTCTACGATTTTTACCCTCCACGCTGCCCTCCAATGCTAAATTTGTGATCCCTTGATGCCTCAGAACATGTCCTACCAACCAGTCCCTTCTTCTCGTCAAGTTGTGCCACAAACTCCTCTTCTCCCCAATTCTGTTCAATACCCCTCATTAATTATGTGATATACCCATCTAATCTTCAGCATTCTTCTGTAGCACCACATTTCGAAAGTTTCTATTCTCTTCCTGGCCAAACTATTTATTGTCCATGTTTCACTTCCATTACACTCCAAACAAATACTTTCAGAAACGACTTCCTGACACTTAAATCTATACTCGATGTTATCAAATTTCTCTTCTTCAGAAACGCTATCCTTGCCATTACCAGTCTACGTTTTATATCTTCTCTACTTCGACCATCATCAGTTATTTTGCTCCCCATATAGCAAAACTCCTTTACTACTTTAAGTGTCTCATTTCCTAATCTAATTCCCTCAGCATCACCCGACTTAATTCGACTACATTCCATTATCCTCGTTTTGCTTTTGTTTATTTTCATCTTATATCCTCCTTTCAAGACACTGTCCATTCCGTTCAACTGCTCTTCCAAGTTCTTTGCTGTCTCTGACAGAATTACAATGTCATCTGCGGACCTCAAAGTTTTTATTTCTTCTCCATGGATTTTAATACCTACTCCGAATTTTTCTTTTGTTTCCTTACCTGCTTGCTCAATATACAGATTGAATAACGTCAGGGAGAGGCTACAACCCTGTCTCACTCCTTTCCCAACCACTGCTTCCCTTTCATGCCCCTCGACTCTAATAACTGCATCTGCTTTCTGTACAAATTGTAAATAGCCTTTCGCTCCCTGTATTTTACACCTGCCACCTTCAGAATTTGAAAGAGAGTATTACAGTCAACATTGTCAAAAGCTTTCTCTAAGTCTACAAATGCTAGAAACGTAGGTTTGCCTTTCCTTAATCTTTGTTCTAAGATAAGTCGTAAGATCAGTATTGCCTCACGTGTTCCAATATTTCTACGGAATCCAAACTGATCTTCCACGAGGTCGGCTTCTACTAGTTTTTGCATTCGTCTGTGAAGAATTCGCGTTAGTATTTTGCAGCTGTGACTTATTAAACTGATAGTTCGGTTATTTTCACATCTGTCAACACCTGCTTTCTTTGGGATTGGAATTATTATATTCTTTTTGAAGTATGAAGGTATTTCGCCTGTCTCATACATCTTGCTCACCAGATGGTAGAGTTTTGTCAGGACTGGCTCTTCCAAGGCTGTCAGTAGTTCTAATGGAATGTTGTCTACTCCCGGGGCCTTGTTTCGGCTCAGGTCTTTCAGTGCTCTGTCAAATTCTTCACGCAGTATCGTATCTCTCTTTCATCTTCATCTACATTCTCTTCGATTTCTATACTATTGTCCTCAAGTACATCGCCCTTGTATAGACCCTCTATACACTCCTTCCACCTTTCTGTTTTCCCTTCTTTGGTTAGGACTGGGTTTCCATCTGATCTCTTGATATTCATACAAGTGGTTCTCTTTTCTCCAAAGGTCTCTTTAATTTTCCTGTAGACAGTATCTATCTTACCCCTAGTGAGATAAACCTTTACATCCTTACATTTGTCCTCCAGCTATCCCTGCTTAGCAATTTTGCACTTCCTGTCGATCTCATTTCTGAGACGTTTATATTCCTTTTTGCCTGCTTCATTTACTGCGTTTTTATGTTTCCTCTTCTCATCAATTATATTCAATATTTCTTCTGTTACCCAAGGATTTCTACTAGCCCTCGTCTTTTTACCTACTTGATCCTCCGCTGCCTTCACTACTTAATCCCTCAGAGCTACCCATTCTTCTTCAACTGTACCTCTTTCCCCCACTGCTGTCAATTGTTCCCTTATGCTCTCCCTGAAACTCTGCACAACCTCTGGTTTAGTCAGTTTATCCAGGTCCCCTCTCCTTAAATTCCCACCTTTTTGCAATTTCTTCAGTTTTATTCTACAGTTCATAACCAATAGATTGTGGTCAGAGTCCACATCTGCCCCTGGAAATGTCTTACAATTTAAAACCTGGTTCCTAAATCTCTGTCTTACCATTATATAATCTATGTGATACCTACTAGTATCTCCAGGATTCTTCCATGTATACAGCCTTCTTTTATGATTCTTGAACCAAGTGTTAGCTATGATTAAGTTATGCTCTGTGCAAAATTCTAACAGACAGCTTCCCCTTCATTTCTTACCCCCAATCCATATTCACCTACTATGTTTCCTTCTCACCCTTTTCCTACAATCGAATTCCAGTCACCCATGACTATTAAATTTTCGTCTCTCTTCACTATCTGAATAATTTCTTTTATCTCATCATACATTTCATCAATTTCTTCATCATCTGCAGAGCTAGTTGGCATATAAACTTATACTACTGTAGTAGGCGTGGGCTTCGTGTCTATCGTGGCCACAGCAATGCGTTCAGTATGCTGTTTGTAGTAGCTTACCCGCTCTCCTATTTTTTTTCATTATTAAACCTACTCCTGCATTACCCCTATTTGATTTTGTATTTATAACCCTGTATTCACCTGACCCAATTTCTTGTTCCTCCTGCCACCGAACCTCACTGATTCCCACTACATCTAACTTTAACCTATCCATTTCCCTTTTTAAATTTTCTAACCTATCTGCTCGATTAAGGGATCTGACATTCCACGCTCCGATCCGTAGAATGCCAGTTTTCTTTCTCCTGATAACAACGTCCTCTTGAGTAGTCCCCGCCCGGAAAATAAAGGGTGCTGTATACCACAAACTTTCAAGAAACGCCCTTCAATTGAGACGATGTAAAAATATAGGGTACCGTATATCACAAACGTTCAAGAAACGCTCTTCAATTTGAGAAGATATTGTTATTTACAGATGACATTTTCCCCCTGCATTAAAAACGGTTAATTCTTAATGAGGGTTAGAGAGGTGGCGACAACCTCCACATGTGAAGGATTTTGCGAATATGAGTAAACAAATTGAGATAGTACACAAAAGTAATAAAGGAGTACCCATAAATTTACTTGAAGAAACAACGGTTTTATGAATGAATTGCTGGAGTTACTGCATGCCAGGGTTGTGGAATGAAATTTAGACACAGTTTGAATTATTGACACAAGTAGTACCAATCCAGTGCAAAATATGCCTTTGAATATAAAAGTTACATTTTTTAATTTTCAATTTTCAAAATTTTAGCGTTATAAACGTACAGTATAGTACTTTATAAGGTGAAAGACAAAAATGAAAAGGCCCATAAACATAGAAGAACATTTGTTATGATTAATTATAATATACCAAAAACTTATGGGCAATATTAGGCCTTGCTTGGTGGTTCTAGGGTACCCTTCATACGGTACTCATCATCAGTATGAGGCCTTCAACAGATTGGATTAATAGAAGCGACAGAGGAAATACAGTTAAGAGTGGCGCGTTTCTCAGGTGAAGGTTCAGTATGTTCGGGAGGTTTATGGAGATCCTTAAGGAACTACAGTGACAGACTTTACGAGAGAGGTATTACGGGTAACAGACTTTACTGTTGAAATTCTGTGAGCATACTGCACATTCAAAGACAAGTCATGTAACATAATTATTCTCATATACGTCCCGCGAAACGATTACCACCAGAAAATGAGAGAAATTCCAACTCATACAGAGGTTTATCGACAGTCGTTCTTCCCACGCACCATTATCGAATGAAAAAGGGAAGGGGAGAAAATGATAGTGGTACCAGAAGTACCCTCTGCCACATACTTTAAGGGCTTGTAGAGTATACATACTGAAGACGTAGACGTAGAGTGTTCAGACGGGAACATTACCTTGTAGCCCTTGTCGAGTGGCTCTTTGGGCAGCCAGCGCCGCACCAGCGGACTGAAGAGGTGTGGCCCAGGTCGCAGCTCGTCTTCTCCAGGCCGCACCACGAGGCTCACCAGCTGCGACACCACCATCGTGATGGTCCAGCCCATCGCCGTGTACCACAGGTGTGACAGCCGGTACACCGTCCACACATCGCTGTAACCAATCAACATTACAGCGTTCACACCGAAAGAACATATTCAAGAATGGAAAAGAAAACTGAGGGTCTGTTGCGTAACGATCAGTTTGGATTTAGAGAAGGTAAAGCCAGCCGGAAGGCAATATTGTGCTGCACTTGATAATGAAAGTAAGACTTACCTAAAGCCAACACTTGTTCGTAGGATTTGTCGACAAAGATAATGCGTTCAACAGTATGGAACAATGCAACATGTTCGAAAATCTCAGGAAAACAGATCTGAGTTGTGTGGAAAAGCGGGTAATATACAAGGTCAACTAACATTAATGTGGTCATTAATGTTTGACGTCAACGTGCAATGACCACTCACAGACGGCATGTGGCTGTACCAACAGTGGAGAGTATATAAGATGGTTCAAATGGCTCTGAGCACTATGGGACTTAACATCTGTGGTCATCAGTCCCCTAGAACTTAGAACTACTTAAACCTAACTAACCTAAGGACATCACACACATCCATGCCCGAGGCAGGATTCGAACCTGCGAACGTAGCAGTCGCGCGGTTCCGGACGGAGAGTATATAAGGCATGCCGGTTGGTGGTGGAACTCGGTGAAGCTGTCATAATGCTGAAACGGAGTTGACGTCCAAAGGGGCATGACCACTGGCTTTCGGCAAAGGGTGGAAGCATTGCCGAAATGGTACCATTCGAAACCGGCGCCGAGGCAGGTAGGTGTACCAGGGGCCACTCATGACAGGATGAACCACCGCTCCGGGGATGTATGCGAGTGACTAGACGTGCAACTATTGAGCAACTGATCCAAGTGGCTAACAACAGCGTCTCCTCAACGACCGTTCAGCGAACGTTGCTGCGTATGGTCCTCCGCAACAGGTGCCTGATTCATGCACCCGTGCTGACTGCTGGTTATCGGCGACAAAGGCTAGAATCGGACTGCAAATGAACGCACGCAGAGTGGCTGTTTCAGATGCATTATGCTCCGTCAGACAAATGGCCATTGGCGTGTACATCCTGAGACATCTGAAACCAAACGCCTTGCAACAATCGTCGGGAGGGTCCACGACAGAGGAGGGAGCGTTGTGGTCTGGTGAATGCTTTCGTTGCGTTCCCTACTTGATCTGGGAGGCAAAGTAGATCAATGTAAGTATGCATTTATCCTTGGGGACCATACTGCGGCTTTTGAGACCGTGTACAATATCTACAAAACTAAGACGAAAAAGTAAGAATGAAAGATAAAAAACGAAATGCTTGGATTAAAATGTGTGTAAGACAGGGATGCTGCCTTTCGCCCATACTGTTCAGTCTACACATCAAGATAACTACGACAGACATAAAAGAAAGATTGAGCACTGTGTTTAAAGTTCAGGATGGAAGGGTATCAATAATACTATTCACTGACACCATTCCTATCTTTAGTGGAAGCGAAAAAGAATTACAGCATCTGATGAATGGAATGAACAGCCTTATGAGTATAGAATGTGGCTTGAGGATGAACCGAAGAAAGACGATAGTATTGAAGGGTAGTAGAAATGAGATTATTGGTAGGCTTAACATCAAAACTGATAACCACTAAGTACATGAATTTGAGGAATTCTGGTAACTTGGAAGCAAAATTATACGTGACGGATGAAGCAAGCAGGACATAGAAAGCGGAGTAGCACTGGCAAAAAGGGCATTCCTGGTCGAGAGAAGTGTGCTAGTACCAAACATTGGGCTTAATCTGAGGAAGAAATTTCTGAGAATGTACGTTTTCAGCACAGTATGGTACAGTAGTGAATCATGGACTATCGGAAAATCGGAACAGAAGAGATGTGTTGCTGTAGAGGGATGTTGAAAATTACTTGGACTAAAACTTACATTATCAGAAAGTTCTTCCTCAAATTAAGGCCTATGTTTGACACGCGTAAACTTTTCTCGGCGAGGAACGTCCTATTTGCTAGTGATAATCTGCTTTTTATGTTCTCCTTGCTTCGTACATCATGGGTTATTTTGCTGCGTAGGTAACAGAATCCGTCTACATCGTCATCCCCAATTCTGATACTTCTCATTACTTTCACCTTTCTTCGATGTATTCCCCATCCATATTCTGCACTTAGTAGACTGTTCATTCCATTCAATGGATCCTGTAATTTTTCTTTACTTTCACTGAGAATGGCAATGTCATGAGCTAATCTTATCATCGGTATCCTTTTAACTTAAATTTTAATCACTCTCTTGAACCTTTCTTTTATTTAGGTCATTACTTCTTTGATGTATGAAATGAACAGTAGGGGCAAAAGACTACCCCACTGTCTTATATTCTTTTTAATCCGAGCACTTCGTTCTTGATCTTGCACCCTCATTGCTCCCTTTTAGTCCTTGTACATACTATACGTTACCCATCTTTCTCTATAAATTACCACTATTTTTCTCAGAATTTCGAACTGGTTGTACCGTTTTACATTGTCGAACGCTTTCTTCAGATTGGCAAGTCCCATTAATGTGTCTTGATTTTTCTTCAGTTTTGCTTCCATTATCAGTATCTAGGACTGAACTGGTGCCTTTGCCTTCCCTAAGCCAAACTGATAGTCATCTAAAGGGTCCTCAATTTTTTTTTGAATTCTTCTGTATATTATTCTTGTCAGCAACTTGGATGCATGAGCTGTTAAACTGAGTATGCGATAGTTGCACCTAATTTGGTCTCCCAAAAATGGCTAGGTAGGCCAGTTTAAGAGCATACTGTTAGAATTCTCCCGTCAAACAGATAGGTCGATAGTCCAGGATCATCGCTGATTCAGACCTCACCGCCTGCCACGAAACTGCGTAAGAAGTTTACTGCCATCGTGGTGAAACTTATATAGGGACTTCTGGTAACACGCCCTTGGTTCGCTACCACGACACTTACAGCGTTGTGAGCTAATAAAACCATCATCTCGCATTCTTATTGGCTGATTTTTAATCTTCCCTGTTTGTTTTCGTTTCATAGTTAACAGAAGTTGGTTTCATCACTGTGTACATCTCATTACGACTCCCCGTATGTATTTCACTTTCTGAATTGCGTTGTAAATATGTTACTCGTATTCTGATTGCGTTATTCTCATATACGTAATGTTGGGTGGGGGTAAATGATTCAAAATTCGTTTTTGTTTCATATAAAACAGAAGCTGGTTTCGTTGCTTGGTGTTCTGCGGACTTACGTGTATCTGTTATTGCTTAAAAATCTGAGTTTGAACTGTTCGACTTAAGTGCATTGCAAGTATGTTGCTCAAATTCTGCGTTATTTTTGTTGCATCCATTATCAGTACTTTCTCTCATTTAATGGAGAACTCCATGTTAGCAGGGTTTGACAGGTTTGTGTATATCTGCCGATACCAGGCAAGCGACTTTCATACAACGTCTGACCTGTACGGGAATATACGAGCACAGCTCGTAGACTTGTGGTTGACGACACATGGAAGTTTGGAGGTGGCCATAAGTCGTGTACGGGAAGTCAGAGTGTAAAACGACGGTTCGTGATAAGCGGAAAATCCGGGTTCGAGTCCCAGTCCTGCACATTTTCATTGTTATCATTCCATTCTACAGTTGATGGTTGTCCTCATTCGCAACTTCGAATTTATTTAATATATCACTTTGAAGACAGTTATAAGTTTTTTTTTCTTTTTTTGATTCATCAGTCTTGTGACTGGATTGACGCAGCCCGGCACGAATGCCTCTCATGTGCCAACCTCTTCACCTCAGAGTAGCACTTGCAACATTCATCCTCAATTATTTGCTGGCTGTGTTCCAATCTATATCTTCATCTACAGTTTCTACTCTCTACAGCTTCCTCTAGTACCATGGAAGTTATTCTGTGGTGTCGTAGCAAATGTTTACCATCCTGTTCTTTCTTCCTTGTCTTCCATATATTTCTTTCGTCGCCAATTCTGCAGGGATCTTCCTCACTTCTTACCATATTTGTCCACCTAATCTTCAACATTCTTCAGTAGCACCACATCTTAAGTGCTGCGATTCTCTCCCGGTTTTTCCACAGTCCGTACTTAACCAGAACGCGAGCAACACATGTACGTTGCAATTCAAGGAATACGGAACAGAATTTCTAGTTGATAACAGTCACACGGTCGAAATTGCAATATGTGGTTTTACAGTCAAATACACTTTACCACCAGAGTACCAGAATCACCTATATGCACTACTGCCGATTAAAGTTGCTACACCAAGAAGAAATGCACATGATAAACGGGTATTCATTGGACAAATATATTATACTAGAACTGACATGTGATGGCATTTTCACACAATTTGGGTGCATAGATCCTGAGATATCAGTACCCAGAACAACCACCTCTGGCCGTAATAACGGCCTTGATACGCCTGGGCATTGAGTCAAACAGAGCTTGGATGGCGTGTACAGGTACAGCTGCCCATGCAGCTTCAACACGATACCACAGTTCATCAAGAGTAGTGACTGGCGTATTGTGACGAGCCAGTTCCTCGGCCACCATCGACCAGACTTTTTCAATTGGTGAGAGATCTGGAGAATGTGCTAGCCAGGACAGCAGTCGAACATTTTCTGTATCCAGAAAGGTCCGTACAGGACACCTTCTGTATCCAGAAAGGTCCGTACAGGACCTGCAACATCCGGTCGTGCATTATCCTGCCGAAACGTAGGGTTTCGCAGGGATCGAATGAAGGGTAGAGCCACGGGTCGTAACAAATCTGAAATGTAACGTCCACTGTTCAAAGTGCCGTCAATGCGAACAAGAGGTGACCGAGACGTGTAACCAATGGTACCCCATACCATCACGCCGGGTGATACGCCACTATGGCGATGACGAATACACGCTTCCAATGTGCGTTCACCGCGATGTCTCCAAATACGGATGGGACCATCGTGTTGCTGTAAACAGAACCTGGATTCATCCGAAAAAATGACGTTTTGTCATTCGTGCACCCAGGTTCGTCGTTGAGTACACCATCGCAGGCGCTCCTGTCTGTGATGCAGCGTCAAGGGTAACCGCAGCCATGAGCTCCGAGCTGATAGTCCTGCTGCGTACGTCGTCGAACTGTTCGTGCAGATGGTGTTATCTTGCAAACGTCCCCATCTGTTGACTAAGGGATCGAGACGTGGCTGCACGATCCGTTATAGCCATGCGGATAAGATGCCTGTCATGTCGACTGCTAGTGATACGAAGCCCTTGGGATCCAGCAAGGAGTTCCGTATTACCCTCCTGAACCCACCGATTCCATATTCTGCTAACAGTCATTGGATCTCGATCAACGCGAGCAGCAATGTCGCGATACGATAAACCGCAATCGCGATAGGCTAGAATCCGACCTTTATCAAAATCTCAAACGTGATGGTACGCATTTCTCCTCCCTACACGAGGCATCACAACAACGTTTCACCAGGCAACGCCGGTCAACTGCTGTTTGTGTATGAGAAATCGGTTAGAAGCTTTCCTTATGTCAGCACGTTGTAGGTGTCGCCACCGGCGCCAGCCTTGTGTGAATGCTCTGAAAAGCTAATCATTTGCATATCACAGCATCTTCTTCCTGTCGGTTACTTTTATCGTCTGTAGCACGTCATCTTCGTGGTGTAGCAATTTTAATGGCCAGTAGTGTATAGATGAACAATATTATGAACTCGTACTCGTATTTCGAAAAGCAAATCTCTCTTATCTGGAGTTCACTGTCGCGCCACTTTCCATGTCGTAAGACGGGTCTTGCACTTCTGATATTTTGGTGTTGCGTCGTTATTACACTGCTTACGTCATAAGGCTGTATGATTATTAGTTGTGGTGTTTGCTGAAATCGCAAGTTCACCACGACTGTCTGATCTTTTTAGGGATGCTAAAAGACAACATCAGACGGCAATTTCTCACCATACGTACTGAAATTCTGTTCACGACATTGTCCCTGTGCAACAGGAGTTGTTGTTCAGTTACAGATGACATATTGACAACGTGCTATTAAGAACATAGTCTTTGCTAAAAACCAATAGTTACGCTAATTATTGCTTTTTTCTCCTATGAATCGCCATCAATAGTCATTTTGTACACTTTTTTGGTTTCACTAAGAAACCATGTTATGGCAAGCCTGTGTGTTAATTTTTAATTCTTTACTTCATTATTCCGTGAAGAATTGAACTTTCAAATGTTAATAGACTTTTGGGTCACCTTGTACACACTTAAGACGATTCGTGATGACGCTGAAAAGCAAGATTACAATCTCTCTCCACAACTTCATACAAATCCAGCAAAACAGACAAAAGTCAATTAACCTTAAATGGCTTTCATTCAGGGTACGTTGAAGGACAAACATAAATTTTAGAATGAGATTCTCTGAACACCTGAAGAACTGAAAAGTGGAAAAACATACCACATTTTCAAGCCACCTCACAAAACCGCCAGTCACCAGTAAGAATAATTTGTAGAGAGCTATCGTCCACATGTCACAACCCAAAGATATCTACTACAGTAACATTTAGCGTAAGACACGCCATCCGCCTGACTTCAACGAACTATTTGTTGACCATATATATTACGGCTAAAATTTTCGAATTTTTCCGAATTGTAGTCTCCAATAAAGCTGTGATTTCAGTCCATAATTCCGAGTTTTGCTCTGATTATGATGTTTTTCATCCTCAGGATTTCATTAATAGGTTTTTTCTTGAACTTATCTCATCAGTTTCTCATAGTTCATATTTCGTTTATGAGATCGTCGGCCAATTCTAGCCCAAAAAAAGAAAAAAAAAAAAACAAACTGATTTGAGTTTCACTGATTGTCGTCCGAAATTTATACGTTCGGACGTTGAGATCGGCTGTATTCTGACAGCGCATGGTCTGGAATACAGATTTGAAACTCTAGGCCGTTGTCGGTCTTCGTCGGAAGCCACAGAAGTCGATGTCACTGTGACCACAGTCTAAGTGACACTAGGAGCTGCCAGGGCGTAGCCGATAGTCGTTACCAGTGTATTAATTTAATGTCATCCAGAGATGAGATCTACGTAACTGTATGAAAAATTAACTGTCTCATGTTTTGTGGAAGTACATTGTAAGTATCGTTGCACCAATTTTAAAATTATAATTTTATTTTGTGAAGTATTTATGGATTGACAGAGAGAACGTCTTTTAAAGCATTTTCTTATTATATGAATGAATATGGAAAAGTGTCCAATGCAAAATGTTACTACTGTGTGTCGTTATCACGTATGACTAAGAACACTGAGGTTCCATGGCATGTGGGTGATGCAGAAAGACGGAGTCTTACCGTAAATTGGAGTGTAAAATGGATTTTTCCGGTTATAATGAGTGTTCAATAAATGGATAAATGGGTATTTGAAGTCACTGTTTTGGCTGGAAACAGATGGGCATAATTTGGTAAAAGAAGAATCCGACCAAACAAACCTATTAACGCAACCACAGTCCATGGAATTAGTGGTTAAAAATTACTTGCAATTTTGGAGATGCAACGATATGTGTGATATAGTAATTCATAAAAAGAAAGCAATACGAACTGTATACAGTGTTTCACAAACGATTCGTTTTCTCTTACTGCACTTCACATACACGACAGTTTTTTATTTTTCGTCCTAGTGTTGGTCAAATGCACAAGTAGTAAACATTCGTACTGAGGGTCGTACTTCTACGGTTTATCTTTCAGATACTAGCTGAAGTTATCATCAGCTTATCTGCATAAGTCAAATGGTTGTAATTTAAACATAATTAAAGGAAGGTCAGTTGTGGTGAGATAACGAAAGACAAGAAGTGGAATGCGTTTCTCTACAGTTACAAGTACTGTGATACTCACATCTAGTCACAGCGTGAAGAGTGTACGAGTGAAGAGCCGTGGCAAAAACGAGGATATTTAAGATAAAGATTGTTGCTGTTATTAAGACTCGTCCAGTAATTGTTCTGAGTAGTTGTGTGTTGCAAAATCTGTCACTACATAAAGGGCACGGGTAAAATCTCACGCGACTTCATGTTCAGCGACAGTGCTACTCATTGACAGTTACACTAAAAACTCCCGTTTTACAGATTCTTATAAAGTTGTGTTTCTACACTAAGTGTAAATAATGAGCAATTTAGTATGAGAATGAACAAATTGTGAAGAAGAAAGTCTTTTCTTGTTTCGTCCCTTATTTGCGTCGTATGCTGATACCTTTATGTACGTGTAGATAGTTTGGGATACTTGTGGATTATGTCGTCAGGTTTAATAACTGTGTTAGAAGTCTGCTAACCATCCGAATTATAAATGATACAACCCAGTGTAAAAGAGGGGTACTTAAACATTTGCTCATCATATAACAACACTTGAAGCTATCGTTGTAAAAGGTGCATGCTGTACTGGTTTTTCCAATGTTTGCTACTAACATACCGTTTCCTTTGAGTCTTAATTGATCTGTGTGCACCTTAGTAATGCTACCAAATCCTACAATTTCAACAGAAATTAGGCTACATATGATCCATTACTACCATTGGTATTTGTGTTCATAAAGTGGTTCTAAATTCATATAATTACAAATTTTTCATGTATTTTGAGCGAATTCCAAGTATAGATCCAGGGTCTCATAAAGAGTAATATTCAGGTGTCCATTTACTGACAGCTATTTATTTATTTCTTTAACTCTAACTAATATTGTTATCAGCCAAGAACATTTTTGTAAAAAGGGGTTGGAGGGTAGGTATGACACTTGGTGCCCTCGTGATGAGGCATTTTCCTGACAGTAGCATGGAGTTGATAGCTGAGTGGAAGTTAGTTGTATGAACATCTGTGTGATGTATCCTAATGTTTCAGTAGAAAATAAAAATATTTTTTGAGGCAATTACTGCTGTTAGAGATAAAGTAACTAAAATGTGGAGTGAAAAATTTATAAAATATGGAATGGAGAGAAGCTGTGATACATTGGAGGACGGGACAGAGACACAAACGAAACCAGTTCTGGAAAATGCACCAAACGAAGCCACACTAGAGATAGAAAGGAGCCTAACTGGAAAAATTCTGCATCGCACTGTTTGAACACAGATGTTAGTAGGTGTGTACTTACTGTTTGCGACAGATGTAGCATCATAGGAAACTTCAAACAGGTCTACATTTTCAATTTTTACGTCGATATACTCTGAGAACTCTGTGAAGTGCAAGGCAGAAGGTACATCTCCACCGTACTAATTATAAGAGCTTTTTCCCGTTCCACTCACGTATGGAGCACGGGAAAAATGATTCTTTAAATGCCTCTGTTCACGCGGTAATTGATCTAATCTTATCATTACTATCCTTACGGAAATGATATGTTGGGAGTATTTTCCTAAGGTCACATTTTAAAATCGGTTCTTGAAACTCAGTTAGTAGAGTTTCTCAAGATGGTTTCCATTTATCTTCAAGAGTCTACCAGTTCAGTTTCTTCAGTATCTCTGTGATACTCTCTCACGGATTAATCAAATCTGTGACCATTCATGCTGCCCTTCTCTGTATATGTTCGGTATTCCCTGTTAGTCCTGTTTGGTACAGGTCTCACAAACATGAGCAATATTCTACGAAGGGTCGCACGAATGATTTTTGAGCAATCTCCTTTATAGATTGATTACATTTCCCAAGTATAAACTGAACTCTGTTGCCTGCTTTGATCATGACTGAATCTATCTAATCGTTTTCACTTCACACCCAAGTATTTGTATGAGTTTACAGATTTACTGTGGCTCACTAACATTGTAAACATTCGTAAACATAGGATACTATGATTTTTCGTTTTGTGACATGCACAGTTTTACATTTTTCAACATTTAAAGAAAGTTGCCTGTCATCGCACCACTTTGAAATCTTATTAAGAACTCGCTTAACATTCGCTGAGCTTCGTTCATATTGTTCATCGTTGCAGATAAGTGTATCATCTACGAAAAGTCTGGGGTTACTTTTAATATTGTCCGCAAGATGATTAATAGACATCGTGAACAGCGAGGGACCCAGCATAGTTCCTTGGCGTACACCCGAAGTTATTTCGACATCTGATGATAATTCTCAGTCCAATGCTGCAGCCTCCCACCCACGAACTCAGCAATCCAGTCACATATTTCGTTTCATACTCCATATGATCGCAATTTTAATAATAAGCGTAGCTGTGGCACTAAATCAAATGCTTTTCAGAAATCGAGAAATACTGCACCTGCCCGAGTACCGTGATCATTTGACTTTCAGAATGTCAAGTGCGAGTTCACGTATGATCCATATTTTAGAAATCCTTGCCGGTTGTCATGGAGGTCGTTCTGTTCGAGATAGCCCACTGTGTTTTAACTCAGAATATGTTCTTTCACTATGTATCCCATAGATGACATGCAGGCAGTAAGTATACTTTAGTTTTACCTGTTGTGGTAGTCAACTGTGACAGCCACAGAGCCGTTGTTTGCGCGGTCAAACTCGTAGAGGCACCCGTCAGTGGAGAATGGCTTGGTGGCGAAGCGGATGTCCCCCCTGGCCTGGTAGGTCTGGGCGCCCAGAGACAACCACGCCATCAGGACCACGCTGGTCAGCCCGCCCACCAGCACACCCTGCGCATGCGCAAACAAACCATCAGGCACAAGTAAAGCATCCCAACACTGTAGAGGAGGCAGATGCTGAGACAATGTCTGGTGACAAGGAGAAGGTACGACATAAACCACCAGCCAACAGGATCATTCTTCTTCATCTGTTTGTA
Organism: Schistocerca piceifrons; assembly: GCF_021461385.2. Taxonomy (NCBI): domain Eukaryota; kingdom Metazoa; phylum Arthropoda; class Insecta; order Orthoptera; family Acrididae; genus Schistocerca; species Schistocerca piceifrons. Next base: position 321,640,321 of record NC_060143.1, on the reverse strand, counting down.
TCGTGCATTTTGGATGTGTGAAGCATTTAGCTACTTTGATGTTACTTTACCTATGATCAAGATACTTAACCACCGCAATGTTCATTAAGGGTTGCGTAAAGCAAGCACGATAACCATCCCATTAACTCTTTGTGTCTCAACAAAATGAAAAAAAAAAGAAATTAAAAATTTCACATAATTCGACTTCATCATCATAGTGAGCAACGAATACAAGAATAAATTGGCAGAAAGTAAACTATCAATTTTTAAGGAGGCGGTTGTACTTTGAAATATAAAAGTGACATTTTTCACAAAGCTAATGCTTGTTTTCATAGTAAGCAACGAATGTAAGATAAAATTGACAAAAAGTAAACAATCAGTTGTTTTAATAAGATGGTTTCACTATGGAAACACTGGGAAATGCTGTTTTCAACCATTCAACATTTCATATGGTATATTCGAAAAGAAATTCGCATTTTCCCTAGACAAAATTCCACATCTCAAAACTTCCATAAACTCATAACGCCTAAAACAAATTGTAGTCATGAATAACAAGCAAAACTGGGCCTAAAATTTGACAAAATTTTTTATCATAACAACATACTGACCCAGTGGTTTCATTTAGATAATACTGATAAAAGACGTAGTACAGACTCAAATTTATGTTATAAAAACTTAGAGATAGTTGCTTTTACTGTTAGTGATCTCATGAACAAAGCCATATATCAGAATCTCCTGCAGTCCCGTAACACAGTTGCTGTCACTCTTGCTTTGAACGCCATAAGTGACGCCGGCTGCTGTGGCCTAGCGGTTCTAGGCGCTTCAGTCCGGAACCACCCGACTGCTACGGTCGCAGGTTCGAATCCTGCCTCGGGCATGTATGTGTGTGATGTCTTTAGGTTGGTTAAGTTTAAGTAGTTCTAAGTTCTAGGGGACTGATGACCTCAGATGTTAAGTCCCATAGTGCTCAGAGCTATTGGCTATAAGTGACTGATATATTGCACTAAATTCGTAGAAGTACTTCAGTGTACCATTAGAAGCCTCTGTCTTGCAATTGCATTGGTAGTTCCATACGAAATGCACCAGCACTACAAAAGTATTACCAAAATGGTGGTCTCAGTCAGAAACCACTAGGGCTTAAACGGTTAAGAAGTTACAACGTTATTTTGTCAAGGATATAAGTTGTTATAGGCAGGGTCCGAAGCATAAGCCAAATATGGCGCTTACTCCAGTTTGTAAGTTAAGTTTGTAAGTTACCAGGATATACAACACCCGGAGGATGTGGTGTGGGACGTGGCACAGAACACAGTGCAAAGTATTTTCCATTCCTCTCTTTGCATCATCAGCCCTCTACTTGTTTTCAGATCAGAATAATGAACTCAACAGGCAGGCTTCGCTAATCGTCATTGATACACATGTAAGTAGTTACAAAACCATTTGTGACTCGTATTTTATAGTGAAATAACACAATATGTATACAAGAATCAAAAAGGAGAAATAGGAATGGGAGATCAAGGACGAAGTGCTTGGGTTAGGAAGGATGCGAGACAGGAATAAAGTCTTTCTCTCTTACTATTCAGTGTGTAGATCGAAGAAACAATACCGGAAATAAAAAAAAACAAAGATTCACGAGTGGTATTGCACTTCAGAATGTACTGATAGCAATGATAAGATTCGCTGATGGAATTATTATCCTCAGTGACAGTGAAGAAAAATTACAAGACCTCTTGAATAGAAAGAACAGTCAGATGAGCGTGGAACAAGTATTGAGAGTAAATAAAAAAATACGAAAGTAATGTGCAGTAGCAGGAATGAGATTAGTGATAAAATTAACATCAGCTGGGGGTCAGAAGTAGGGGAAGCGAAGGAATTCTTCTATCTTGGGAGGGATTTGACACATGAAAATGAAGCAGACGTGCAGACTAGCTCTGATAAAGAGTGAATTCTATAAAAAAAATCCACTAGTATCAAACATTGGCACTGATTTGAGGAAGAAGTTTCTGAGTTATTATGTTTGGAACACAGAACTGAACGAAAGTGTCATGGACAGTGTCGAAACCGTAAAACAAGGGAATCTAAGCGTTTGAGATGAGGTGCTGCAGAGGGCTGTCGTAAGTTACGTAGAAGAGGTTCTCCACAGTCTCGGCGAGGAGAGAAATATGTCGAAAACATTGACGTTAAAACGGGGCAGGAGGAGAGAGTGTGTATTAAGAGATCAGAAAAAACTTCTTTGATACTGGAGGAAGCTGTAAAGAGTAAAAGCTGTAGGGAAAGAGAGAAACTGGAATATATTCAGCGAATATCCCCGTCATTGGGTGTAAGTCCTACTTGGATGTGAAGAGACTGGTACAGAAGATTGAAGAGACCAAAAAAATCTCTTTAAAATATTTCATTATTTTTTTGACGCTGGATAAAGTAGCGTCATATGAAAATGGTTTACTGTTCGAAGCAGGCTATTAATGAAAGACAAATTACAACTTTTTCAGCAAGTTAAACAGTCACCGGTGTACACAATGGTTTCGACTATCAGAAAATCAGACGTGTTCACAAGTGTCCTCCATGATTAACTAAGGCCCGTTACCTGTTCAGTGTTGATATGTTTGGAAGGCAAATTCTTCCAACTTGCATTGTGAAAACGTGATGTTCTAAAATGAACAAGAGAATGGAATGGACATAATCGTTAGCACAGAACATGACTTGAGGATGAACAAAGCTAAGACGAAGGCGATGAAAAATAGTCGAAAGGAGAGTAACAACGTGATTGACATCAAATATGGTTAAAAAACGGCTCTGTGCACGATGGGACTTAACTTATGAGGTCATCAGCCCCCTAGAACTTAGAGCTACTTAAACCTATTTAACCCAAGGACATCACAAACATCCATGCCCGAGGCAGGATTCGAACTTGCTACCGTAGCGGTCGCGCGTTTCCAGACTGTAGCGCCTAGAACCGCTCGACCGCTCAAATCTGGGAACGACTCATATTGGCACAAGTGAAAAAAAGTATCTTACATTGTAAGTACAGTTACACAGGATGGCTGAAACGGGGAACTCATCAAAGTTTCACTGCCTGAAGAAAAGAGGGAAGCACCTGGAGAACAGGGGCAGACGTCAGTGTAACTTGCTGGTGGTTGCACACACCACTGGCGGCTATGTAAGTTATTAGAGTTGCGAATGTGTTTGACAGCTAGAATGGCTACCGGAATGCTTTAGTGTTAGTCGTGTTTAGTATTGTTACCGAGCCTGGCGTAAAGAGCGTGAAAAGCGCCAGCTGTCGAGTGATTACTGTGAGGGACGCAGAGATGCACTTGACAGAATTTGGAGCGGACAACACTGTGGGTATTCATTTGGCTGATCGGTCAAATCGTACAATATCCAAAACTGTGGGGAATTCGTGTGTGGCAGTGGCCAGATATTAGATTACATGGCAACCTCGGGGCAGGTGTACCTGTCGTCAATATTGCGATCGAATACGTCTGACCACAACAAGGAAGGATCGTCATATAGTGCATTAAGCACATCGTATCAGCATCACATCTGTGGCTACCATCGGAGAACAGGTAACGGTCTCCCTAAAATATTCTCTTTTCCGACACTATTAACTGGAGATTAGCAGCAGATTGACCAGGGTAATATCATCCCATACATAGCTGCGTTTGGCGTGGTGCCGTGACGGGAAAGCGTGGACTACTAAGGAATTCAGTGATGAACTGCGGTTTTGCACATTCTAAATGCCCTTTGTCGGCTAATATGGCGGAGACCTGGGGAGAGGTCTCACGATTCTAATGTTAGAGAGAGGCACAGCTGTGTTAATGCTGGCATTATGGTGTGTGGAGCCAATGGGTATGATTTCAGAATACAACTGATATTGAGGGAACTCTGGCGACGCATCGATGTTTCATAGACAACCTGCATCGTCATGTGTTACCTCTCATGTGAAGGTATCATGATGTGGTTTTTGAACAGCCCAATATTTGACTATACATAGTACATGACTCTATGAACTGTGTGCGTGATGTTCAGGTACTCCAGTGGCCAGCAAGAAACCCGAACTATCCTTCCCCAAACATGTGTGGAAGCCGGTCAGCCATCAACAGGAATACAGAATATCGAGGACTGGCTACAAAAATTGTGGGACAGCTTGCCGCAGGAGAGAAACCCTTCCCAACTATATCAGTACTTGCAGACAGGCCAGAATGGTGGAACGTCATAGTGATAAGGGGATTGACTCTGCCACGTTCTTTGTAAATCGCATTCGATTTTACGATCACTGAAACAACGTTATATGCCCTCTCAACCAGTGAAGTTCCATTTCATTTCCTCATCTTCTTCACTCTTTTCATCAGGCAGTATAGGAAGCAAGTTTAAATGGGGTAGTCTAAGCTAGTAAGAACTGAATCGCGACAGATGAAAAAACTTTCTTCAGTAAAAGGCTCCTACTGGTATAAAACATTTATATGGAAATGAGGATGGAGGTGTTTTATGTCTATATCTGGAGTACAGCCTGCACGGACCATCGCAAATCCGGAGGAGAAGAAACTGTAAGCATTAAAAATATGGTGCTGTTGAAGAATATGAAAAATTAAGGGAATCTACAAAATGAATAACGACAAAAACGAATAATTGAATCAAGATTAAGGAATACCCTTATCAGAAGAAAGAGCAGGTTCGTGAGACATCTGTAACAGCATCATTCTAGAAGAATTGGTAGAAGAGGAGAATAGGAGGAGCAGGTAAGGGCTATAGAAGATACCGGTTGTAGTAGCTACACAGTGATTAAAATTTTAGAACAATATAGGGAAAGGTGTAGGACAGCACCAAGTCAATAGGCTGAATAAGAACTTTTGAGACACATCATCCGATTATGCTGTAAACTGACCAAATCCTTAGACACCTCAAATGGCACCTCACATTTTTATTAATGCACAGACGATTAACATCCTTTACAAGTATCTAAATTTACCTTTAAAGTCAGTGCCACTTTCATGTAGTTATTTGATTATATGAGTAGCGTACAGAAAGGAAATTGTCCAGATTAATATTACACGTTTCTGACTAACACGCGAAGGGTTCATGATTTGTTGCTTTCTCGCTGTCCGCCTCCGCTTGCTGTTCACGTAATTAGGCAGCGAGACATAGGTGGACGCACTGGAGGGAAATGACGCTAGCTCATTGTAAGTCAGACGGTAGCAGTGAAGGGACTGACTATGCAGGACACGGGAGTGTGCACGAAAACACTGACAGAATTAACGCTTAAGCTAGAATATCAAGGGAGCAAGAAAAATGCAAATACTGAAAGTGAAATAATGAAACAATTGTATAGGACAAAGTGTCTGACCAATAACAAAAGTGGTGCAAATGGTACTAGGTTTATATATTAACAGTTGGTGTCGACAGACAAACAGGAAAAAAATATTGATTTACAAATCAGAAAGAATAACTGAGGACGTCTTCTTTTTCTAATCATTTTCCCACAAAACGGCACCAAGCAAGGAGCGACGCACTCAACCAGGTCTCGCCGAGATCTTTCAGGTAAAACTGCACACTTTATTGCCATGCTCCGGAAACTTTTCAGCTGTAGAAGGCTGATCATGTCACATTATTAATATAAAGACTGCGGAGGTCACTGCTGAGGTATAAATATTACGTGGTACGGACTCTTTTATTGTTGTTGTGTTATTGTTGTTATGGTCTTCAGTCCAGAGACTGGTTTGATGCAGCTCTCCATGCTACTCTATCCTGTGCAGGTTTCTTCATCTCCAAGTACCTATTACAACTGACATCCGTCTGAATCTGCTTAGTGTATTCATCTCTTGGTCTCCCTCTACGATTTTACCCTCCACGCTGCCCTCCAATACTAAATAGGTGACTCAGAACATGTCCTACCAACCGATCCCTTCTTCTAGTCAAGTTGCGGCACAAATTCCACTTCTCCCCAATTCTATTCAGTACCTTCTCATTAGTTACGTGATCTACCCTTCTAATCTTCAGCATTCTTCTGTAGCACCACATTTCTAAAGCTTCTATTCTCTTCTTGTCTAAACTATTTATCGTCCATGTTTCACTTCCACACACGACTACAGTCCATACTAATACTTCTGGAACAGACTTCCTGACACTTAAATTTATTCTCAATGTTAACAAACTTCTCTCCTGCAGAAACGCTTTCCTTGCCATTGCCATTCTACACTTTATATCCTCTCTACTTTGATCATCATCAGTTATTTTGCTCCCCAAATAGCAAAACTCATTTACTACTTTAAGTGTCTTATTTCCCAATTTAATTCCCTCAGCATTATCTGATTTAATTCGACTACTTTCCATTATCCTCGTTTTGCTTTTGTTTATGATCATCTTATATCCTCCTTTCAGGATACAGTCCACTCCGTTCAACTGCTGTTCCAGACCCTTTGATGTGTCTGACAGAATTATAATGTCATCGGCAAACCTCACATTTTTTTTTTGTTCTCCGTGGATTTTAATTCCTACTGCAAATTTTTCTTTTGCTGCCTTTACTGCTTGCTCAATATACAGATTGAATAACATCGGGGATAGGCTACAACCCTGTCTCACTCCCTTCCCAACCACTGCTTCACTTTCGTGCCCCTCGACTCATAACTGCCATCTGATTTCTGCACAAATGGTAAATAGCCTTCCGTTCCCTGTATTTGACTCATGACGCCTTCAGAATTTTAAAGAATATCCCAGTCAACATTGCCAAAAGATTTCTCTAAGTCTACAAATACCAGAAACGTAGGTTTGCCTTTCCTTAATCTATCTTCTAAAATAAGTCGTAAGGTCAGTTTTGCGTCACGTGTTCCAACATTTCTACGGAATCCGAACTGATATTCCCCAGGTCGGCTTCTACTAGTTTTTCATTCGTCTGTAAAGAATTTGTGTTAGTATTTTGCAACCGTGACTTATTAAACTGATATTTCGGTAACTTTCACACCTGTCAACATCTGCTTTCTTTGGAACTGGAATTATTATATTCTTCTCGAAGTCTGAGGGTATTTCGCCTGTCTCATACATCTTGCTCACCAGATGGTAGAGTTTTGTCATGGCTGGCTCTCCCAAGGCTATCAGTAGTTCTAATGGAATGTTGTCTACTCCCGGAGCCTTGTTTCGACTCAGGTCTTTCAATGCTCTGTCAAACTTCTCACGTAATATCATATCTCCCATTTCATCTTCATCTACTTCCTCTTCCATCTCCACAATATTGCCTTCAAGTACATCGCCCTTGTATAGTCTCTCTATATCCTCCTTCCACCTTTCTGCTTTCCCTTCTCTGCTTAGTGCTGGTTTTGCATCTGAGCTCTTGATGTTCATACAAGTGGTTCTCTTTTTTCCAAAGGTCTCTTTAATTTCCCTGTAGCCAGTATCTATCTTATGCCCGGTAATAATGCCTCTACATCCTTACATTTGTCTTCTAGCCATCCCTGTTTAGCCATTTTGCACTTCCTGCCTACCTAATTTTTGAGACGTTTGTACTCCTTTTTGCTTACTTCATTTACTACATTTCTATATTTTCTCCTTTCATCAATTAAATTCTATATCTCTTCTGTTACCCAAGGATTTCTACTAGCCCTCGTCTTTGTACTTACTCGATCATCTGCTGCCTTTCTTTCATTAACACCTCCTATTGCAGTCAGATTAGATAATACAAAATTAAAGGCATTGTGCAAATAAAAGGGAAAACTGAGATTTACAGAGTCACAAATTTTACCAGACGCTTCTTATACGACAGAACAAACATATAAAATGGTGCAGTTCATTAACTATACAATGACTTCCAGTTAACTATGCACAAGATTCAGGCAGTAATAGTATGCCAACTACTGAACACATCAAAAGTACAGGCACCTATGTCAACTGGGCATTCCTTAAGCAGGCCGCTTGTTCTCTGGTACCATTTAAAGAGTGTCATTTACCAATCTCAGGTGTAGTCAGAAAATGGCTTAGATGGTAGGATTCATACAGAATATGGAGGTCATCATACTATCCTACGCATTTTTCATAGACTACGGTACACTGACCGACGGTATGCAGATTTCAGACGATCTATAATGCTGCTGGCTGAAACTTCGAATTCTTCCTGCAATTCTGTTCAAGTGCTTAGGTCATTAACGAGAATAATAATATCTAATTTATGAACTTGGTAATTTATAGTGTCCTTTATATTAGTTTCTGTTTATGTTTGCTATTTCATAACACCGAGAGAAGGTAATAAAATTCAGTAATCAAAAAATGTGAATACGTTAGTACGCTAGAAACAAGAAAGATGAATCTAGGAAATAGGCACAATAGAAGTATGATACCATGAATCGAGTAAGATGGTACAGTGCGAAAGACATTACACACGTTTTTGGGAGGAAATACATTCAAATTGTCACGTGTCCATCCTCAGTTATGTTTTCTGTGTTTTCTCTAAATTATTTCAGTATACTGGCGAGCTTTTTTCTTCAAGGTCATGGCCTACTGTTCAACCACATCGAATAATCGCCCACTAATGGATTAGACTTCAGTTTGCCTCTGGCGACTTCAAACTAGTAAAACACAACTAATGAGATGAAAATAACATTTCATTGTAACTTAGAAATTCTCAAAAACCGTGTCTACACGACTTCTCGTGTATTAAGGAAGGACGATGTTGTTATCCATAGCCTTCTACTGAAAAACAAGGAAATTAAAACTTACCACCCTATCGACGTCGGGGGCTTGAGGGACAGAGTACAATATTGGAAAGGTCAAGCGTGAGAAAGGAAGACATTTGTGGTATTATTTAAGAAATTGTCATAGGGTTCACGTAGTATGACTCGGGAAACAGCTGGGTTAGCTGGGCGGTAATTTCAACTTAACCCATCCCAAATACGGAGTGAGTCAACAAACAACTGCGAGTCCTTTATCAAGCCTGTATTAATCTTATTGAGCTGTAATTTGCTCCACAGTTAAGGCAGGTGCGTACATCAGTGTGGTTTGTTCTGTGGCGGTGCTCCTCTCACTTACCCTTGAGTTGACACGTGGGAAGAACATTCCAACAGTAAACAGTCCCAGCGTAGGTCCATTGGTAATTGACCCCAAGGAAATCGACACCTGCAATAAAGACAATACAACAACTAAAGTTATATCACAAACTAAGAATAAATAAAGCTGTTACCTCAAAGTAATACATCGATTTGAAGGTGTGGTAGTAAAACTTAAAATTACAAAGAGGATGAATGTCTTTCTACTACACAGCTTGACTGTACTCGCTACACATTACTCGTGAATCTACTGCTCTTAACATTCGAAGATCGAAAGTGACCACTGGATCAATATCTGATTGATTCTAGCTAGAAGCTCTTTGGTCCTCTGATCTGAAATTTCGCATATTAAAAGTTGGTTTTGCTGTAAAGTACACTACAAGTCGACTACAACAAAACGTAGCTTGAAACTTCCTACTTATTTTCATACCAATTACATTACATACTTTTATCCTATCATCGGTCATCATCATATTTTTAATTTTTTCTTTTTGTTTCCTTCTTACAAATTATTTCTCGTCTTGACAACGCTTAGAACAGCCAGAACCAGAAACTGTTCGCTGTGACTTTTGTCAGGGACAGCTTCCTTAAGTTAAATCTTCAGGAGCTATGATAGGAAAGCACTGAACTTCCTGGTTTTAGATGCATTTTAAAAATAGGTTTTTGAAGTAACTGAAGTATCTCAGTTGAAACAGGTCAAAAATTCGTCTATTCACACACCTAAATACATATTATTTAAATCTATATGAACGAATTAGAACATCAGCACGGACAGGTGGATTATTTTTCACACACATTACCTACACAAAACCTTCTTACAGATTCACGTACAACAGATCAAATGCTATTATTTGATATGGACGACAATAAAATATTTTTAGTTTTTATTTAGGTTTCTTGTGGTATAAATTTACGTTTGTGTCGCTGTCATTCTCAGATTATTCCTATATCATCAATGCCTTATAAATATGATTGCCTTGCAAACAGAAACACCATTCTAGTACGAATCATTAAATCGCACAGAAAACTGGACTTCGGTCAAAATTAACGTTATACAAAACATAAATTTAACCAAAAGTCATTTTTTCATTATTACGTGTAGCTCGAATGTCATGAGCCATTGGTTAAAAGAAGATCTGCGTCGTCCGAAGGTGAGAGGTGTGTGTCAATTACAGATACAGACACTTCTTTAACTAGCACTGACTTCGTGTGACACTGGTTTTACCTTTGAATTGACACGTGGGAAGAACATTCCAATAGTAAACAGCCCCAACGTCGTTCCATAGGTAATTGAGCCCAAGGAAATATACAATATATTGGCAATACTTATGGCAGCCATATTAAAATTCCGAGAGGATGCCGCTATCATAGCCTATTATTTTCAGTGATAAATATACAAATATATTACGCCAAGCTTGAGAAGTCGCTGAACGTGCATTGATAAACTATCATTACTTTTAGACTTGCCATAAAATAAAATATTGGCAACTGATATATTCATACATCGCTGCTCTTAGTTCTTTAGCAGACGATACGCTCGAGTACAAAGGGACGAACATCTGCTGTCGATCCTCCTGAAGCAAGAAGGTCTCTGAGCGTGGATTACGCTTTGTTCTGTAAAATTGATCAGGGACCTGACGTCAGATTTCGCTAACCGCTTCTCAGCCAGACACTTCGTGAATCAAACCCACTCTCTCTGCCGCGACTAGAGAAGGAAGGGCCGCTCGTTGTGGCTGGGGGCCAGGAGGCCCGTTATATGTATCGGACTTCGTAGCAAAATTTTCAGTTGTATTACGTGAGTGGCCTTCAGTCTGTTTTTCGTGCAAATGGACTGCGAATATAAAGGCCGCGAATAATTTCCATTTTTCTTAGCAATTGCTTGATTTTTGAGCATGCTGCTTCTCAACGAGCATGTTGAGTGTGTTTGAATGTTATTCTGTGCTTGATGATGTCAACAGCTTTTATGATTATTCTTGCGTTAATCACAGAGAGAAATTAAGTTCGAAATTTCACCAAATTATTGATATTCGTTCTGTTATTAATTGACGGTAATGTGCCACGCATTTGTGCCAAAATTTAAGTAGCGGTTGATTTATAATTCAGTTCAGGTGTTGGCCCGCGCGAGAATTCCTACTTCTCTTCTTATCCACGTCATTTAGGTAGTTGCTTCATCTGAGATTTCTCCGTCACTTGCAATAATTTAAATAACTGTGAATTTCCGGTTTTGAAAAGAATGTGCTTAAATTACACGTGGTAACCTTACGTCTTACAACCACTCTTGGTTTGAGTAACGTACGACTTAGACTTTTAGCTTGGTTCGCTTTGTTGTCGTACACCAGATCTGTAAAGTCCATGGATTTACTAAAGAAGTGACTCTTAGTTCCTTATAATTTAGTACGCAGGTTAGTGAAATAATTTATAAATAAATAAATCCCGTGGGATTAATAGTGTTGTGGAAACAGGATAATTCTCGTTTGAACACAACAAATGTTTACTGAATAGCTGCCTCACTGTCCAGTGACTGTTAACACGCTCTCCCTCAGATCTGGTTCAGCACGTTTACTGCCCTTAATGTCTCAATTTCTGAGCACAAAAACATTGACCATGTATCTTAAGAATTTCGATGTATGTACGTTGGACCTTGTTTTGCTTTTACTTCTTTTTCCCATACACCACAATTTAAGAAAACCTGTTGTAGATCAACTTGGTCAATCTGAGTAATTATTTCCACATTTCCCGTCCAGAGTTACCATGTTCGCAGTCAAAACGGCATGCAACATATTGTGCAGAGCAGATGGTTAACAGAAATATAAACGCCCTTTGCTTTAGCTTCCCATCAAAGTTCGTCATAGACCAAGACAATGAACTGCAAAGCGGAGAAAACAAAGTTTACGTTGGGCAAACTTTCATTTCAGGGTACAAGCGACGTAGTTATGAGTAAGAGAAGTTTCGGAACATAACTTACTCATGAAGCATTTTAAGGCAGTTTAGGGCCAGTATAGCTTCAGAAATCATTTACCTTACAACAGTTCAAGGTTTCAGAGGATAAAAGATATTAACAGAATAAGTTTAAGGCTTATAATCTATTTTATTTATAGGCTACACGAAAAAGATGCGAGCTAAATCTGAAGAGACGCTGTGGGCAAGCAACTCTAGAAGAGACAATGAACTGAAAGGAGAAATAAGTGTATCCATGGAAGTCGAGTATTTGTTGGTGTGTGTGGCTACACATTCACGGAGGATCGAAATACTTGTAAAATATATATATATATATATATATACACTCCTGGAAATTGAAATAAGAACGCCGTGAATTCATTATCCCAGGAAGGGGAAACTTTATTGACACATTCCTGGGGTCAGATACATCACATGATCACACTGACAGAACCACAGGCACATAGACACAGGCAACAGAGCATGCACAATGTCGGCACTAGTACAGTGTATATCCACCTTTCGCAGCAATGCAGGCTGCTATTCTCCCATGGAGACGATCGTAGAGATGCTGGATGTAGTCCTGTGGAACGGCTTGCCATGCCATTTCCACCTGGCGCCTCAGTTGGACCAGCGTTCGTGCTGGACGTGCAGACCGCGTGAGACGACGCTTCATCCAGTCCCAAACATGCTCAATTGGGGACAGATCCGGAGATCTTGCTGGCCAGGGTAGTTGACTTACACCTTCTAGAGCACGTTGGGTGGCACGGGATACATGCGGACGTGCATTGTCCTGTTGGAACAGCAAGTTCCCTTGCCGGTCTAGGAATGGTAGAACGATGGGTTCGATGACGGTTTGGATGTACCGTGCACTATTCAGTGTCCCCTCGACGATCACCAGTGGTGTACGGCCAGTGTAGGAGATCGCTCCCCACACCATGATGCCGGGTGTTGGCCCTGTGTGCCTCGGTCGTATGCAGTCCTGATTGTGGCGCTCACCTGCACGGCGCCAAACACGCATACGACCATCATTGGCACCAAGGCAGAAGCGACTCTCATCGCTGAAGACGACACGTCTCCATTCGTCCCTCTATTCACGCCTGTCGCGACACCACTGGAGGCGGGCTGCACGACGTTGGGGCGTAAGCGGAAGACGGCCTAACGGTGTGCGGGACCGTAGCCCAGCTTCATGGAGACGGTTGCGAATGGTCCTCGCCGATGCCCCAGGGGCAACAGTGTCCCTAATTTGCTGGGAAGTGGCGGTGCGGTCCCCTACGGCACTGCGTAGGATCCTACGGTCTTGGCGTGCATCCGTGCGTCGCTGCGGTCCGGGCCCAGGTCGACGGGCACGTGCACCTTCCGCCGACCACTGGCGACAACATCGATGTACTGTGGAGACCTCACGCCCCACGTGTTGAGCAATTCGGCGATACGTCCACCCGGCCTCCCGCATGCCCACTATACGCCCTCGCTCAAAGTCCGTCAACTGCACATACGGTTCACGTCCACGCTGTCGCGGCATGCTACCAGTGTTAAAGACTGCGATGGAGCTCCGTATGCCACGGCTAACTGGCTGACACTGACGGCGACGGTGCACAAATGCTGCGCAGCTAGCGCCATTCGACGGCCAACACCGCGGTTCCTGGTGTGTCCGCTGTGCCGTGCGTGTGATCATTGCTTGTACAGCCCTCTCGCAGTGTCCGGAGCAAGTATGGTGGGTCTGACACACCGGTGTCAATGTGTTCTTTTTTCCATTTCCAGGAGTGTATATATATATATATATATATATATTTATATATATATATATATATATATATGACAGATCGCAAGACAATTCGTTTGGTGAGATGATGGCTGTGCTCTATTCTTCAGACTGCAATGTATTTTCTCATTTTTTCCCTTACATTAACTTTTTCGCTCTCGTTGGAACCAATCAAAATTGCATTTTGAATGTATCACATCAGGCAACATAAATCAGCTTATGGACTATTATGGACAGGATTCAAAGTAACTGCTTATTAGGTTCAAACGTTGCACTGGACGGAAGGGGGACGTACTGTTTTTGAACTCCAACCTATGTATAGCCGAGTGTCACACAGAGCGTGTTCTGATCAATGTTTGGAGAGTCTTCAGCTCACAGTGGACAGCAGCGATTTCACAAAATATCGGAAGTACAGATCCTTGGTTTGACTGTGGGAAACACTAACGAAATGCACATTCTCGACATCGTTGAAAACAAAGATCATCTTCGACCGCGGTATGCTGGCGATGGATGGCAGATGTGAGAGCACCGTGTTTTGTGGACGACAAAGGTGTGTCAATTCATCCAGTAAGCATGTTCTTAAAAACTATTGTCACAGATGACGTAACTGTCTCTGGATGGGATTGAAAGCGTGTAGTCTACTGCAGGCCTAACTCAGACCATCATTGTCGCACTTGGAAGAGTGGTGCTATTGCCACATACCTTACTGGAGAGCCACTGGTGGTAGTGTTAAAATTATAAGTGTATCAGTACAAACAAATCAAAGTTTGAATCAGGCTTGAAAGCGTGTTCAGATAGCGTAACGGTTCAGGTGATTGTTTGCAAGAAGCAGAGAACTGTGATCGGGTCCCTGTGTGGCGCAAATTTTCATTTGTCATTACGTACAAGCCCTCCATTTTGGCTTTGATGGACCATTCATTGCCGAGCTACTGTCGTGTCATTCTCTTCCACTGTCGTCATTCTGAAGTGGTGTGCAGAACATAGGTCAGTACAGCACTCACCAAACTGTTTTCAGCTTTCCAGAAGTTGGAACCACTGCTTCCCATTCAAATAGTTCTTGCAATGGGCACCAACTAGGCAGGATACAGTCACGAAGGAAGATCACATTTTTTATCTTTCTGAGCCATCCATCTTGTCTTATTGCTGGCGATTATCGTCTTCATAGGCGCCAGTTGAAAACTTTTCCAGAAGTTTTCCCCATTGATCGCTAAAACTTATGAAATTCCGTTGAGCTAAGGGTTTTCTTGATAACAAGATATTTGAAAAATTAACCGCTTCTAGGGGAACAGAAATATCTTGGAGAAAATAAAGGACAAACCGTTTGGCACCATAGACATCAGGTGTTGACTGTGCCCCGCACAACTTCTAAGTCCTTTGGGTGGCCGCGACCTCTTTCCCTACGGAAAGGAGCCCGCAGGAACTCTGAACTGCGAATTCCGTGACCAGACCGGCAGCGCTCTGGCCAGGCCACCAGGCGGACTGCATGTCAGCGGTGTGGATCGGTGAAGCACCGTACCTTTCCCTGCCTTCGCAAGGTCACGTGCCGAAAACAAGACCTTCCAAGAGACAGCTGTTTAGGCCAGCGTGCGAGCTTAGCAGGGCAGTTTCATCGCAGCGAGTAACCGACCAGAAGATCTCCGCTACGCCTCACTGGGGTCTCTGCCTCCACCACCGGGACAGCACGCCTCCTCCTCCATATGGGCTTTGTAAACAGCGGCGTGCTAGCTGAGACCTGATATAATATCTGCTCTTTGTTTTCTTCATCGCCAAGATAGTACCAGGACTTTCCTTTGTGCTTCTATCCTTGCCGGACTTCGAAACTTTTCTTAATTTTTTGACTGTCCTTTGGAGAGCTACTGTAAGTGTTTTAGTGTTTTGTTTCCGCTAAGTAAGGTACAGTGGAGACTTCGTTTTCGAACCCCAGAACTGAGGAACTTCCTTCATGCTCAACTTAACTTTACTCATATTTCGAGATCTGGCTCAACTTAAAAGAGTTTTGTGATTAATTCCGTGTGTTGAGGATTTCACGCATTCCCATGTCATTCTGGAACATTAAGTTTGATTGTGGAAGAATTTTATTTAATTTCAGGCTTAAAGCAAATTTACCTCCATAACAGGTTGACGACTTTGTTAACGTTGTGTTAGAAGAAGAAACTTTTGTTGCTATGGCTACCTCCCTCTTCAGTGGATATCTCTGTGGAACCAGATATGGCACAAACCATCATGTAATCTACTGTGGTAATCTACTGTGGGAATGAAGATATGACTTTTTTAGGTGTGATGAAAAGAACAGAATGAGTAACGCATGTACCAACTTCATGCTTGCCTTTGTTAATTTGGTTAGCACCGCTTTAAAGTGACGATATCATCAGAGACCTCAGATATCACCTCCCGTTTTCATAAATGAACAGACAGTTAAAAGGTTTTATATATTGATGAAATTTTAAATTCGCTACTGGACTCAGTACACCTTTTTATGTAACCGTTTGATTATGATAGTACCGTAAAGAAAAGAAATTGCCCAGAATAGTACTGCGCTCCTCTGATGATTATGTGAAAGGCGCATGTGTTGTTATCAACGCCTGTGGGCTGTGTGACGCAGGCTGAGACGGACCCTGCTGAAGGTATTCCATGGGTTGGCGCGTGGGTAGCGCTGAAGGGCTTGGTGACAAATGACATGGGAATGCGTGCAACCCGTATTTATGAAATAAACATTGGGGATGCAATATGGAGGGTACAAGAAAGATGCTGAATGGCATGTACTAGGGCGTGCTGAAAAATAATCCGATTTTTGTATGTGAAAACGCTTAAAGATTGCAAAATAAAACAAATTTTATTAACATTCTACATTTTTCTTCTTCATGTCTACATATTTATTTCTCAGCATAGTCAACTTGGCGACGAATATATTTCTCTTAACTAGAGACCTGTTGATACCGTCACTATCGAATATTTGGCATACTGGACGGAGCCACAATTTCACTTCTTTCCAGAATGAGATTTTCACTCTGCAGCGGAGTGTGCGCTGATATGAAACTTCCTGGCAGATTAAAACTGTGTGCCCGACCGAGACTCGAACTCGGGACCTTTGCCTTTCGCGGGCAAGTGCTCTACCAACTGAGCTACCGAAGCACGACTCACGGCCGCTACTCACAGTTTTAGTTCTGCCAGTATCTCGTCTCCTACCTTCCAAACTTTACAGAAGCTCTCCTGCGAACCTTGCAGAACTAGCACTCCTGCTGTGAGTACCGGGCATGAGTCGTGCTTCGGTATCTCAGTTGGTAGAGCACTTGCCCGCGAAAGGCAAAGGTCCCGTGTTCGAGTCTCGGTCGGGCACACAGTTTTAATCTGCCAGGAAGTTTCATATCAGCGCACACTCCGCTGCAGAGTGAAAATCTCATTCTGGAAACATCCCCCAGGCTGTGGCTAAGCCATGTCTCCGCTATATCCTTTCTTTCAGGAGTGCTAGTTCTGCAAGGTTCGCAGGAGAGCTTCTGTAAAGTTTGGAAGGTAGGAGACGAGATACTGGCAGAAGTACAGCTGCGAGTACCGGGCGTCAGTCGTGCTTCGGTATCTCAGTTGGTAGAGCACTTGCCCGGGAAAGGCAAAGGTCCCGAGTTCGAGTCTCGGTCGGGCACACAGTTTTAATCTGCCAGGAAGTTTCAATCTCACTTCTGCTTGCTCGGCTTCGTCACTATCGAAGTGAAGTCCTCGACGGTGTTCTTAAGTTTTGGAAACAGATGAAAATCGAATTTGGTCTAGTCAGGACTGTGTGCAGGGTGACTGATGACAATGAATCCAAGGAGTCGGACTGTTGCAGATGTCGCAGCGCTCGTGTGTGGTCAGGTATTGTCATGCTGACGGAGAGAGTGCTGCATGTGTTGAAGAACTCGTCGCGTTGGATACTCGAGTTCAGCATGTTGTTTTCAAACACTGAAATAGTTACATTACACATTGCCATTTTACGTACTACAATTCTGGGCCCTCCAACGGCAGATGACTGCAAATATGTAGACGTAAAGAATACAGACGTAGAATGTTATTAATGTTTGTTTTGCTTAAAAAGCTTTAAGAGTTTTTACATAAACAAGTTGGAGAGATTACGTTTCAGCATTCCCTCGTAAAATAATGGAACAAATTATATTCGATAAAGTAAGGGGTGTGATTATTCAGTCTGGTGCTATCAGCACTAGTTTTATTAATCAACGGTTTGTTCCTTCAAACAACGCTGAAACAGTAACCCAGAACTTCAGATGAGTAATTTCGTGTCTCTTCTGTCATTTAATCATCTTTCCACATATCATCGCTGAGAAAGGAGTGCAACCAGACCTGATGACCATCTTACAGGTGAGAGAGAGCATATCATCTGCATGCGACAGAGGACACTTCTTCACCTGTACAAGGCAGGACACTCTTTGAATAGAACACTACACATTGCAGCACTCAAGAATAAAATTTGCATGTCGCTTAGTCGTTCATGAATATCTCCTTTTGTGATCAGACTGCACCACATACAGAAGAACAACAGTGGTGCAAATAAAACATAGAATCGACGTTTAACGGACATCAACGTTTATAGTGAGGAAGGTTTCTAACGTGTTTCGAGTAGTCACGAGAATGCCTTTTAAGATGTCGCATTCTCCTAGTTTTAGTAATTTGTTTCTTTTTCTGTCATTAAGTGGCTGTGATAGCAATAGCCGTCGAATTTCTTGCTCCTTCCCTGATCTAGCACTTACTTATCGAGAACTATAATTAATTATGGAAAAGTTGTTTGTAGTACTCTGCAGTTCTTTCATTGGGTTCCAGTGCTCAAGCAGCAAATGTTCTAGCATAGTTTCTCCCCAGAATGTAACGTAACAGCATAAAACATGAGGTTTCCCAGGAGCCAAATATATGTATTAGGCTTGGTGGTGGGAAAAAGTGATCGGTCTAACGCCAGGATGTTGTTGATGATGATCCTAAGGGTAGAGGCATTTTTTCTGATCCAATTCCAAATGGTGATGATCTGATTGCATAAAAATGTGTTGGCTATGATTTCTACTGAATTGTGTTTATCGCAAATCGGAGTTGAGATTAGATTTATCCGTTGCCACATATCAAGGGACAGATATGTTTATATGTTTCTGTGACTAGACCTTATCAGGATGCCCCCATGTTAGTGGGCAAGAACCTGGAATGCTGGAATGAATGTTGCTTCAGATCTGGCTCAAATTGACTTCCGGGTACGTTAGAAGCAAGAGATGCCTTGGGATATCCCGAAAGAGAAAGTACAACGTATGCCAAAATGAAAACGGGGCTGCAGTTATAAGTAAAGACATTTTTCATAACTATTATAACTGCAGTTCCTGTGGAACAGTACAACTTCACATAATTGCCGCTGATATTGATATACCGATCCAAAACGTATAAAGAGAATGGATGGGTTAGTGATGGATCGAGTCTGCCACATTATCTTGCGCTTCCTTGTTACAGATGAATCTCTGACCTTTCAGAGATTGTCTTAAGGACCAAAGCTATGGGAGTAGGATAGTGAGATGTCGGGATGTAAGAAAGATGTTCTAGGACCTCCTACAGAAGCAGTTCGGGAGTCTTCCTGGGCAAATGTTGACTAGCGTTATCCTTGAGAAGCACTATACCATTATGGAGATTGCACCTGCGCTTGTCCTGTATATTTTAGTACTGCTCAGCATTTAATGTAGCACCCCATGGTAGCCAGTCGATGAGTAGAGGTCATTCCTTGTCGAAAGATACACTGAGCATAACGTTTCCCGCCTTCGGTGCAGAATGGATTTTTTCTGGAGGAGTTGAGCCGGGATGCTGCCACTCCATGCTCATCCGTTTGGAGGCAGGGTCGATTCGGTGACACAATGTTTATCAGATGCCGGAGTCTGAACGACGAAAATTGATCCTTGCGCCCCGTAGCTCAACAGATGGGTTAGGCAAATATCCATTCTCGCTGTCTTCTGATTCTATGAAAGATCGTTGGGTACCCACTGTGTTCAGACGTTGCCATAATGAAGCTTCTCGTGGGTTATGTGATGCGCAGTTCCTGTGCTTATCGACAGTTCAACAGCAATGTCACGTATTGTGATACGACGATTCGTCAATAACAGCTACTCCATAGCCGAAATCGTGGTACTAGTAGTGACAACGTGCGCCTGCCCAGGGCGTGGCATACCCTTGATGTTTACACTTTTCGTCACATAACCCTGATGCCAATGGAATGTAGTGCACGGTGCAAGACATTGTTTACCTTACATCTACTTCATCCTGCGATAAATTTGTGAAGAATACTCCCCTTCTGCGTGAAGAAATTGGATATCCGGTCTTCGTGCTGGTCGGGAGAAATCCATCGTGCTACGAACTGTGGAAACTACTCTCGAGAAATGAGGAAAATGCTGCGAAGCCGTTATCTTTGTCGTTTCTCAACAAATACATTAACCAACTGGAATAACATACAACACCGCTACAGCGGAGATCTCCTTTTCGGTTGGGCGTACCTTATAATATAGACGGACTGTCGGCTGTCTCAGGATGATTCGATCAATGCAACTCAGTTCCAGATAATAAAGTCTAATACAGATTCGTGATGAGGTTTACCACGAAGACGGATATTATCCTTACGTCTTCCATGATGACCATTGTATTGAATGAAACTATGGTTCCAAGACATTTTCAAGTCTGAAACATCTATGATGTATATACACAGAATGAAGCAACGAATGAAATTTTGTACCAAGTCCGGGATTCGAACCCACGTATCCTGCTCACAAGACAGGTGCACTAACCACTACGTCACCTGACACAGAGGTTTTGCACCACTGCAGAGGCTACTCTAGTTCACCTCCTCCTCAGTCCAAATTCCCATTCACGCGTCAGTCCAGTTGGTATTCGACCTAAACTCGAAAAGCACTGCAGAGGTTTGCCAGTTCTATTGGAATAGCACCTCAGCATGGAACGAAACGGGGGATCTTGCCGGAAATGTCGGCACAGAGGCTTTAATTAAATGAAACTATATCGTTCCAGAAATCTTGATAAGTCTCGAACATCTATGATGTATATACGCAGAATGAAGTGACAAATGGAAATTTGTGCCAAGGACATGATTTGAGCAAGGGTTCCCTGATCACCAGACAGATGCAGTAACCTTACATCACCCTGACACAGGGGCTTTGTACAATTCCACGGACACCCCTAACACGTCTCCTTCTTCAATACAAGTAAGCTGAGGCGTGATTGGGAATTTGGATTGAGGAGGAAGGTGTGCTAAGGTATTCCGCGCAGTTGTGCAAAGCCACTGTGGCATAGTGGTTAGCGCATCTGCCTAGTGAGCGGGAGACCTGGGTTCGAGTCCCGTCCTTGGTGCAAATTTCCATTCGTGGCTTCAGTCTGCAAATACGCAACATGGTATTAGTTCAGCTCACAGAGGCATATTGACAAGTAGTGAACGCCGTTTGTCTTCGTAGGTTTGGTTTAGGGAAAGAGCAGGCAGAGTACCTGCAGAACTGCCGAGCCGAGCCTCTCGACGACGAAGACGAGGGCGGTGCAGGTGGCGCCCGAGATGACGACGACGGCCTTCATCAGCAGGTCCGCCTTCCTGTCCGACAGCCGCCACTTCGGGAAGAACGTCTTGAAGAAGTCTTCAAACACCACGGCTGCCGTAGAGTTCAGTGCCGTCGACATGGAGCTGCGTGACACAATAAAATGTTCTATTTATCACTCATGAACTTGGTATGTAACTCACTGGAGTATCCTATGCAAACTCACTGCCAGAAGAGAAGAGTTTTGTATATAGATCGATTCATGGTGAACATCAACGGAATGTCAGGCGATGACGCCAGCCTCAAAAGGTGGTGTGTTTACACTAGACTGAATGTCAACCCAGCATCACTACGCTTAGCCCAGTAACGAACTCTTTAAAGTGAGGTTCGTAGTGATACAGATTTTTGTGCTGTACCAATGGAGGATTGGTTGTCTAGGAAGTACGTGGTAAAATATGACTCACGGTATATTGTATGTATATTTTAATGATTTTTCATAGTAATAATTGTTTAAAATGAAATTACAAAGTATATGTTTGGGTTTTACTTTGTTGAATGTACGTCGCAGCGATGAAGCGAATGCTGACATTTGTACTTCGGTTAAGCCTCATCACACAAGACTTCCTGCAAACGTGAAGTCATTCTGTCGTCACACGCAATATTGAAGTCGAAAAGAGCTATCGATTGACTGTCGTGTCCGTACGTTTCACAACACGTGAGGCGAACATGACGTTCAATAAAATAACATTGTCCTCAGTTAGAGACATCTAGAGGTTTTTATTTAATGCTTGGTATGTTAACTTCGAAGTTACGTTGTTTATAAATGTGTAAATTTCTGTATTCGTGTGGAATGTACTGTAGATAAGAGAAAGATTAAAGGATTTGCAAGAGTTAATTCCGAAACTTAACGGCAAATGTTGTAGTATTTTATCTAATACGTCTTCATCAATCCGCAATGTGAGACATGCAAAAAACATACGTGTATGTTCAACATTGTCCGTTAAGGAGTCTCAACAATATCAGATTATTTTTAGAAACTCTGAAAGCTAATTTCAGGAGTAGGCATATAATTAAAAAGGGTGAATGGGGATTCAAGCAAACCGTTGAAAGCGGCATGTCATTTAACTTATGTTATACGGATAAATGCTATTTCAAAGCACCATCCCATTGAGAACCTCTCAAAAACGTGTCGGCACTGGTACAGTTTGTTGTAATAAAATAACGAGAAACGTCGCATTGATGGTTAAGGATGTAATTTAATAGACGGGCATCCTTGTACAGCAAAGAAGTGACCTAAAAGAACCAACTCGTAAATTTTCTTTTAAACATTTTGCAAATGTGTCAGTCTTTTCTAAGCTTTTCGTTCATAGTGGTAGTCTTTTTTTACCAGATGACCAAAGTATTTTGAATATTTACTCGCATTTGTGTGTTTCATATATAACTCACGATTTCACACTCATAACGCTACACCACGATAAGATCACGGAGGACCACCGATAAGTCATTACGTGACCTTTAATTACAGCAATAATTATACTGAATCGCCGCGCCCGGGTTCTCGGGTTCGATTCCCGGTGGGGTCAGGGATTTTCTCTGCCTCGTGATGACTGGGTGTTGTGTGCTGTCCTTAGGTTAGTTAGGTTTAAGTAGTTCTAAGTTCTAGGGGACTGATGACCATAGCTGTTAAGTCCCATTGTGCTCAGAGCCATTTGAACCATTTTTATACTGAATCGTACCAAAAACGACGTGTTTTTCTAAATCTTTGCTACCATTCGTGGCGTCAAAATGACGTCAAGTGTGCACGAAGTCTTGTGAGCAATTGCCCGTTTGAGAAATGCCCGCATCGAGCGCTAACGTATATCGATTGCAGTTCCTGCGGTTGCCGATAGTGCATGTCAAAATGACTTCACGTTTGCAGAAAGTCTTGTGAAATGATTGTTATCCCTGTACTTCGCACAACAGTGAAAATTCACTTCACCAGATGCAGCTGACATGGTCAGTGAACGTCCACCGCAAGAAGGAATCCGAAGCTGTGCGAAACCTCCTGCGGCGACTATGTACACAAGGAAACAACATGAATAATACACGATTGATTGAATGTCAGCGTTGTAAGCAGTTCTTGATTTGGTTACGACTTAGCGAACTACTATGTTGCTACTTTACCTGAAGTTTTTTCATGTGCGGCATGGTATTGCGTTCTTTATTGGAGAGCAAACCAAGTTAAAGCAATTGGGAACATAACTAATAACGGCCGTGTTATACATACTTCCTAAATTATATATGCTGAAGTTTGTTTTCAAAATGTATCTTCATGAAAATAGAATCAATTGAGTATAAATATATTTAAAAAATAAATGGTGCAGTATGGACAGTAAGGTCCGCCCCTCGTGGTCTCGCGGTAGCGTTCTCGCTTCCCGAGCACAGTGTCCCGGGTTCGATTCCCGGCGGGGTCAGGAATTTTTCCTGCCTCGAGATGACTGGGTGTTGTTGTGTCATCTTCATCATCATCATTCATTCCCATTACGGTCGGAGGAAGGCAACGGCAAACTACCTCCATTAGGACCTTGCCTAGTAAGGCGGTGCGGGTCTCCCGAATCGTTCCCCTACGCTCTGTAAAGAAGCATGGGACTTCATTTCCATTTCCACGAACAGTAAGACGTGATATCTCTAGTTCTGAAATAATTCGCCGAGACATATTTCAAAATTACTAGCTGGTGACCGATGTTTCCTGAAGACGAAGTGAGATATTAAATAAAGTTATTTAAGTCCAGTGGACTGAAAATTAGAACAAAGAAGATTTAAGTAGAAACTACTTGATTTCATACTTGCATGGTACTTTCAGTGATTTCAGAGGAGCGCAGCAGTAGGTATTATAGTTGGATGTCTAAGCAACGGAGACAATCCACAACTGAATTACAACTTCAGACAGAAATTTTGACCAGAAGTATTAACATCTGTCTACCTACTCCAACTCAAGAGAGACGAATCTGCAAACTACGAGGGTAATCCCAAAAGTAAGGTCTCCTATTTTATTATTAGTACATAGACCTGTTTATTTCTACAAACGTTTACATCAGTTTACAGCTTGGACATTTAGCTATTTTTCGACAAAATCGCCATTTCTGTCGATGCATTTTTGTAGACGCTGTGGCAGTTTTTGTAAGCCCATGTCATAGCAACTCGCCGCCATGCTGTTCAGAAAGCTATGAACCTCTTCTTTCATCTCCTCGTGGGAGGTGAATCGCTTTCCGGCGAAATGTTCTCTTAACCTAGGGAACAGCTGATAGTCACTGGGTGCCAAGCCGGAACTATAGGGTGGGTGGGTGATTATGTTCCACTGACACTGTTGCAGGAGAGCAACAGTTTGTCGAGAGATGTGTGGGCGAGCGTTGTCATGGAGAATGTATACAATTAACGCTGACAGGTACTGTGAGACTCTGAAAAAACTCAAACGGGCAATTCAGAGACGGAGAAGAGTAATGTTGACCAAGGAAGTGCACATTCTGCAACAGTTTCAGTGGAACATAATCACCCCACACACCCTATAGTCCTGACTTGGCGCCCAGTGACTATCACCTCTTCTCTAGGTTAAAAGAACATTTGGCCGGAAAGCGATTCAGCTATGACGACGAGATGAAAGAAGAGGTTCATAACTTTCTGAACATGGCATACAAAAACTGCCACAGCGTCAACAAGAATGCGTCGACAGAAATGGTGATTATGTCGAAAGATAGCTAAATATTCAAGCCGTAAACTGATGTAGTGCGAAAGCGTAGCTCGATTCGACAGAATACATCCTGAATTCGAAAGACGGTCGTAAAAAGTTTGGCAGAGACTGTCATTGGTGAATAATAAGGATGTCGGTTATATGTAATGTGGCAAATGCTGTCTTACAGATCAGCCACCATAAATCTGAAGGTACAAAGGTTCAAAATTGGGACATGTACGAGTAGACGTCATCATCATTTTGGCTCATCCTACGACATTAGCACTAAACATTGAAACGCATGCCGATGAAATAAGAGAGAGTATAATTCCGAGCATTATGCAGGCCGTAGGCTTGATGGACTGATACTTATCGGAAAATGTGTTACATATCTTTTGCTGTGCATTTTTTTATCAATATTAGGCGCTGAAAAATGTGGTATTGATGGCAACTCACTTTTCTAATAAAACTGTGGGGAATTTATTAATAAATATATCGAGGAAACATTATTCAAATTACTGAGAGTAAATCCCCAGCATTTAGAAACATTTCTTTGTCAATGAGCCAGGCATTGCAGAAATACATGTTCGAAGACGATTATTTGATAAATGAGATTCTAGTGCTTTATTGCCCGAATTACGATGCCACAGATACTGTCCATTTCGTTTCACGACGAAGACCGGTGACGAGAATGCCATACAGGGAAACGTGAAACAAGAAACGGACAGTAGATGGACAGCTTGTTTAGGATGCTACAGTCTGTAAATAGGAAGTACAATAAAATCGTTGAAATACTTCCATAGAAATTTGTCTCTGAAAAATTTACTGATTACGAGAAGAACACTGCAAAATAAGTTGCATTTTTAGACGACTCACATATGCAATAAGCGTGTTGGAAGGAGAAACGCTTACAACGATTCAGTTTGTTTTGTTACGGGTGCACAAAGTGAAGAGTCATAGTAATATATGGGCAGAAATTGCAGTGATCTTTTAAATCACTGTAGACCCAGTTTTCTTGTTTAATACGCGCTCCGTATTCAGCAATGAAAATTGCTCTTAATTGCAAAACACCGGTTCTGTGTCGCCGGTATCTTGGTTGTAAAATACAACTGTCTTCTTTTGGCCTACTGGCTGAAGATACTAGGAGTGCTGAAAGTTCGTTGTCTGCTTCTCACAGGTGAAGAAGTCGAAATTCGGACGTTGCACAGAATTGTAGCAATTCTGGGGAGCAGCCCCGAATCCTCCCGCGGTCGGAAAAATGGTACCGAATACTCCCAAGCCCGCAAGGCTCTGAAAAACGATGGGACCGAATCCTCCCGCTTGAAGCAGGTAGCAGCTCTAAACGTTATGAATACTCCAAGCAGGCAAAGGAATGGATATGAAATTACAGTAGAAGATGTAAAAATTTTTCACGTGTATTGTATGTTTAAAAGTTTTATCTTTTATCTTATTGAGATAAAGTCCAGCAGACACAGCACCAGCGAGTGTCCTGCTCACGCACAAAGCGTGCATAAGTGAATCAATATTTTTTGTTTAAAACATGGGAGGGGTAGGAGAACGAGATAAGTAACATGGCAGAGATAATTATATTATTGTCTATATCACAACAAACAATGTGTCAGTTTGGGAGGATTCGGTTCTGTTACCTGATTACCCACCTAGTTTCGGGAGGATTCGGGGCTGCACCCAAATTCTGTGGTCGCCCTCCCGATTATTTCGGATGGTTCCGATGGGCCACTTGTGGCCTGAAGACGGAGTGCCTCCCAGTTATTGGAAATGTCTGTTTCTGACGGAGACGAGACGTTAAATATTGCGTGTCAAATAGGTGATGAAATATCGGCTCCTAATAAGCTAGAACAAAATTATAATCTGGAAATAATATCTGTTTATGTGATATCTGTAAACAGAACCTCAGCTGCGCTCAGTAGCCAAGAAAAAAATTAAGTCTTTCTCCGAAGTAACTAAACTTGGTTATGTCACACGCATGCTAGCGATGTTTTTGACTTTTACTTAACACGAACTCATAGCAGTGACGACGATCATCCGCTTGAGAGGTGAAATCGTATCTATAGCCTCTTTCCTAAGCTGACTAATTTAGCGAGAAGCCTCAAATGTGACTAGCGAAAGAAATTTCTGTACGGATGGAGGAAACAAAGTTGATCCGAGATGAGTCGATTCATTGTAAGTGTATGGATAGGGATTAATTTTGAGAATTTTGTTCCTGATAAATTTCTTGTGGTATCGATAGCTACGATGCCACGGCGTAGGTGCAAGTTTTTAGGTTGGCACTACAACACCTACACCGACGACAGCGCCCTCTAGCCGACGCTGTGGAGATCTACGAGCTCCGCTCCAGATTCTACTCATTTGATTCCAAGGAGACGACCAAGCAACATTGTTTCTATTTCATAGTGGGCGAACCACTACTTGTAGCTTTGTAACTGGATGAACGGCTTCGCACCTACCTGCTCATCTGTACGCAAAGTTTAGTAAATTATAACCTAATTGCAGTACCGAGTGTTCTACCTTTTCCTGCTCCTACTCACTTCCTACATTCAGCCTACCCTTCAGTTTACAGGAGCAGACCCATGCGCCGCCTTCCAGGCGGGATACAAAATTTCTAATTTCTTGGATGACCAAGTTCATATATGTTTGCTTAAATCAGATCGAACACCATTACAAAATTTGATAGTTACGTAGTTTTCCTGTAAATCTCCAGACTGTTTCCAAATTTTCGTTATTGCATAAAGCTAGCTATTTTTCTTATAGATTACAGTGACGTCACGATTAGAAACTCAGGAGTACGCGTCTACAGCGGAAACCAACTTATCTGAGTGTAGCCCATCAGCTGGTGGGACTGTGTCTCGAGCGACACCAGCCAGCAAACAGAGAGTGCTGCTACTGAAACTGTCGCAGCAGCAGCGTGGCCGGCGCGCCAGACCGGGCGAGCTATACACTCCCCACGATGGCTCGTTCGACCACAGCCTGCGCGCTTCGAGCATTCGTACTCGGGCAAGTCGTGCCCATGCGCTGTGGGCTCGAGCGAATATGAGCGACCAAAACACCCCATTTGCAGACCTGCTGTGGAAACATTCAACTACAGGAGTCTTCACAAAGATACGGCTCAAAGAGCTTGCACGACTTCTCGGTACTGCATGCGAAATGCATGCAAAGATTATTTCGTTGTCTAAAGAAAACAAATGTGCGAGTGAACTGAAAGTGCTATTTCAGGGGTAGGAACGAAGAATGATTTGGGCTTGACATACCGTCGACATCGAAGTCATTAGACACAAGTACACTCCTGGAAATTGAAATAAGAACACCGCGAATTCATTGTCCCAGGAAGGGGAAACTTTATTGACACATTCCTGGGGTCAGATACATCACATGATCACACTGACAGAACCACAGGCACATAGACACAGGCAACAGAGCATGCACAATGTCGGCACTAGTACAGTGTATATACACCTTTCGCATCAATGCAGGCTGCTATTCTCCCATGGAGACGATCGTAGAGATGCTGGATGTAGTCCTGTGGAACGGCTTGCCATGCCATTTCCACCTGGCGCCTCAGTTGGACCAGCGTTCGTGCTGGACGTGCAGACCGCGTGAGACGACGCTTCATCCAGTCCCAAACATGCTCAATGGGGGACAGATCCGGAGATCTTGCTGGCCAGGGTAGTTGACTTACACCTTCTAGAGCACGTTGGGTGGCACGGGATACATGCGGACGTGCATTGTCCTGTTGGAACAGCAAGTTCCCTTGCCGGTCTAGGAATGGTAGAACGATGGGTTCGATGACGGTTTGGATGTACCGTGCACTATTCAGTGTCCCCTCGACGATCACCAGTGGTGTACGGCCAGTGTAGGACATCGCTCCCCACACCATGATGCCGGGTGTTGGCCCTGTGTGCCTCGGTCGTATGCAGTCCTGATTGTGGCGCTCACCTGCACGGCGCCAAACACGCATACGACCATCATTGGCACCAAGGCAGAAGCGACTCTCATTGCTGAAGACGACACGTCTCCATTCGTCCCTCCATTCACGCCTGTCGCGACACCACTGGAGGCGGGCTGCACGATGTTGGGGCGTGAGCGGAAGACGGCCTAACGGTGTGCGGGACCGTAGCCCAGCTTCATGGAGACGGTTGCGAATGGTCCTCGCCGATACCCCAGGAGCAACAGTGTCCCTAATTTGCTGGGAAGTGGCGGTGCGGTCCCCTACGGCACTGCGTAGGATCCTACGGTCTTGGCGTGCATCCGTGCGTCGCTGCGGTCCGGTCCCAGGTCGACGGGCACGTGCACCTTCCGCCGACCACTGGCGACAACATCGATGTACTGTGGAGACCTCACGCCCCACGTGTTGAGCAATTCGGCGGTACGTCCACCCGGCCTCCCGCATGCCCACTATACGCCCTCGCTCAAAGTCCGTCAACTGCACATACGGTTCACGTCCACGCTGTCGCGGCATGCTACCAGTGTCAAAGACTGCGATGGAGCTCCGTATGCCACGGCAAACTGGCTGACACTGACGGCGGCGGTGCACAAATGCTGCGCAGCTAGCGCCATTCGACGGCCAACACCGCGGTTCCTGGCGTGTCCGCTGTGCCGTGCGTGTGATCATTGCTTGTACAGGCCTCTCGCAGTGTCCGGAGCAAGTATGGTGGGTCTGACACACCGGTGTCAATGTGTTCTTTTTTCCATTTCCAGGAGTGTATTTTTTCAATTCAAGGGGAAAGGTACACTGAACAGCTAAAACATTGCTCACCGCGACGTTGGATGCCACCTGCTGGCGTTGCAGGCACGGGACACTGTAAGGAAAGTATCTAAGAGGAGCAGAGACACGTAGCGAATCACTCTAGCGAAGATATGGGCTGCAAATGGTGAAATCCATTGGGATAAGAGACACTTACGTAGCGCAGATTATTGTTAGGCAGAGCCTGTGAACGAATATCTCGAAAGCAGCGGAGCTAATCGAGTGTTCAAGAGCTACTGTCGTGAGAATCTTTGAAAAGTGATAGAAGGACAGTAAAACTACCACTAAGTGCTGAGTGGTTAGACGTCTATCTCTCTTCACAGAACGTGGGGTTCGGAGGCTTGTCTGTTCCGTAATGCAGGATAGATGGTGATTTGTGGTATCTCGGCCGGAACAACACGATGCTGGTGCACGCATAAGTCTTCCGTAGCACACCGTTCATCATGCACTGTCGATGGTGGAGCTGCGTAGCAGACCACTCCTACGTATTGCATGTTGACGCAACGACATCGACAATTATGACTGCAGTCGGCACGAGACCATTGGGATTGGATCGTGGATTATTGGAAACGTGTAGAATCTTCGGATGAATCATATTTCCTGCTACACCAGGTCGATGGACGTCTCCACAAACTCCGCCATGGAGGCGAACGGCGGCTCCAAGCACGCACTGCTCCGCGGACTCAGGCTGATGGGACCAATATTATGGTATGGAAAACGTTCTCCTGCGCTTGCATGGGACCTGTGGTGGCATCAGTTCAGCACGGATCACCTGCATCTCTTCATGTTTGAGGTATTCCCTGACAACGCACATCTTTCAGCAGTTATAACTGTCCGTGTATCGAAGCCAGAATAGTGCTAAAGTGGTTTGAAGATCATGATAGTCAAATCACGTTGACCCCTTGGCCACCCAGTTCACCTGATATGAATCCTATGGAACCCTTCTGGGTCGCTATCGGGCGCTGTCACCACGTAATAAATCAGGGGCCCTTTTATTTAACGGAATTATACGACCTGTGTGCAGTCATCTGGTGCGGCATGCCCCTACGAACCGACAAAAAAAATGGTAGAATAGATGGTACGCAGCTCGGTGCTGCATTGCATTCCAAAGATAGACCAACAAGTTATTAACAGATGGTGTAATGTTTTCGCTCGTCAGTGCAATGGCTGTGCTCAGATGCATTGCAGCAACCAAAAGGTTTCCATTGAGGGCTGTCAATTTACGAAAAGCAGCTCAGATACATTGGAGCAACCAAAAGGCTGGTGCAAAAGCTTCAAGGCAGTCCTGAAATTCAAGACAGAAGACACGTCAAAATTTTTCAGACCCAGACCAGTAGCACTTGCCATGATTGTCACTTTTGTATTCAGTTTTTAATTTGTTATCTTCACATGTGATAGAATGTGATTGCACAGACTTACTGCTTTGTGATCTGTGTTCGTAAACATGTTTCAAAATTACAACTAGCGAGACCTCTAACAAAAATAAATAAAGAAATAAACAATTTGCGATTGAAGCCCACTGGCGTACCTGAGAGCGGCGCTGAAGATACCAGCCACGAAGAGCCCCGTCAGTCCAGGGAGACCTCTGAGCGAGTCCACCACCAGCAGAGGCAGCATCTGGTCCTTGGCCCGCGCCACCTGTGCCACACCAAATCAACAGTTTTTATGTAATCGCAGTAACTCACAACCGACTAACGTGTTTATGGATTCCTATGTGCTTCAGCCTATCCACATGCGTTCAAGAAAAAAAAAAAAATAGTTCAAATGGCTCTGAACACTATGGGACTTAACATCTGTGGTCATCAGTCCCCTAGAACTTAGAACTACTTAAACCTAACTACCCTAAGGACATCACACACATCCATGCCCGAGGCAGGATTCGAACCTGCGACCGTAGCGGTCATGCGGTTCCAGACTGAAGTGCCTAGAACCGCACGGCCACACCAGCCCGCTTCAACAAGCAATTAGCGTATAAAGCCTAAGTTGGATTCTGATGTTGTAACGCACTTTAGAAATTCACATTATCATAGATACGTAATGCGCCACTTAGACGGTGAGTGGTATTTTATGATGCACAATAATATTGAACGTGTAGGGATGAAGTTGAGAGGTTGAGCAATAGTATTGTGAACATCAAAAACGTTGGAAATATATTGCGCTACCTGGAAATATTGGGTCGTCTGTCGTCACTGTTAACACTATCCTTGACAGTCTCTCGCGTGTTGTAGAGACCAAGGAAAGTTGATTAGATTATGTTTGTTACTGTTGTGTGGAAAATGAGTTCAAAACAAGACGAAATAGCATTGTTATTACATCGAAATTATAAACATTGCCAGCTTTTTGGGATGTTAGGGCAGATGAGTACGAAAGTAGAAGTGTTAAGAATGACATCGTATGACATTTGCTCACAAAATATACGGAATAGCTATGAAGGAAGATTTAAAAACAAAAAAAAAAAAAATTAGTTACTGCGAACTTACGTACAGATATTATTCTCTGTGGATATATTACTTACTTAGTGCATTCCATAACAGTTTCCATAACGTTTCAAACACTTTATAGTCAATTAATGTAAGGTGAAATAGGTTATAAATTTCAAGTCGCCAAAAAAATTGCCAGTAGCAAGATATCGCAGCGTAATAGATACGAGCTGACTTGATGGAACTGCGTTTGTCACTGTAATATTTTTATTAATGATGGGAACATTGGCGTCTGCAGCTACTAATTCGTGAAGGGAGGTTCAAAAATGGTTCAAATAGCTCTGAGCACTATGGGACTTAACATCTGAGGTCATCAGTCCCCTAGAACGTAGAACTAGTTAAACCTAACTAACCTAAGGACATCACACACATCCATGCCCGAGGCAGGATTCGAACGTGCGATCACAGCAGTCGCGCGGTTCCGGACTGAAGCGCCTAGAACCGACTTGGCCACCCCGGCCGGCGCGAAGGGAGGAGTGTGGAGGGGGGGGGGCGAGTGCCTATGTAGGGGGACAGTCAATGTAGGGGAACCATTTCCAGTAATGTATCAAATGTTGGACCATAAACACAGAGAAAGTTATGACAACCTTTCTGTTTTCGTCCAGCCACAGTATTAACTTAACAAGTTTTTGTGAGTGATCTTTCATGCTCCTTGAACCATTTTTTCACCCACCTTTTCCCTGCTTGCAACAAATTAGAGCAATTGTATCAGCAGCGTCTTTATCACACAACATTCCGAACCTCAGTATTATTACGCAATGTTACCGAGCAGCAGAGGTAGAGTGTTAAAAAAACTTGCTGACAAGTCCTTGTATACATGGTGGTCCATTGATAGTGACCGGGCCAAATATCTCACGAAATGAGCATCAAACAAAAAAACTACATAGAACGAAACTCGTCTAGCTTGAAGGGGGAAACCAGATGGCGATATGGTTGGCCCGCTAGATGGCGCTGCCATAGATCAAACGGATATCAACTGCGTTTTTTTTTTAAAATAGGAACAACCATTTTTATTAAATATTCATGTAGTACGTAAAGAAATATGAATGTTTTAGTTGGCCCACTTTCTTCGCTTTCTGATGAATGGCGCTGTAATAGTCACAAACGTATAAGTATGTGATATCACGTAACATCCCGCCAGTGCGGACGGTATTTGCTTCGTGATACATTACCCGTGTTAAAATGGACCGTTTACCAATTGCGGAAAAGATCGATATCGTGTTGATGTATGGCTATTGTGATCAAAATGCCCAACGGGCGTGTGCTATGAACGCTGCTCGGTATCCTGGACGACATCATCCAAGTGTCCGACCGTTCGCCGGATTGTTACGTTATTTAAGGAGCCAGGAAGTTTTCAGCCATATGTGAAACGTCAGCCACGACCTCCAACAAATGATGATGCCCAGGTAAGTGTTTCAGCTGCTGTCGCGGCTGATCCGCACATCAGTAGCAGACAAATTGCGCGAGAACCGGGAATCTCAAAAACGTCGGTGTTGAGAATGCTACATCAACATCGATGGCACCCGTACCATATTTCTATGCACCAGGAATTGCATGGCGACGACTTTGAACGCCGTGTACAGTTCTGTTACTGGGCACAAGAGAAATTACGGGACGATGACAGATTTTTTGCACTCGTTCTATTTAGCGACGAAGCGTCATTCTCCAACAGCGGTAACGTAAACCTGCAAAATATTCTCTATTGGGCAACGAAAAATCCACGATGGCTGCGACAAGTGGAACATCAGCGACCTTGGCGGGTTAATGTATGGTGCAGCATTATGGGAAGAAGGATAATTGGCCCCCATTTTATCGATTGCAATCTAAATTGTGCAATGTATGCTGGTTTTCTACGTAATGTTGTACCGATGATACTACAAGATGTTTCACTGCATGACAGAATCACGATGTACTTCCAACGTGGTGGATGTCCAGCACATAGCTCGCGTGCGGTTGAAACTGGATTGAATAGCATATTTCATGACAGGTGGATTGGTCGTCGAAGCACCATACCATGGCCCGCACGTTCACCGGATCTGACGTCCCCGAATTTCTTTCTGTGGGGAAAGTTGAAGAAGTTGAAGGATATTTGCTATCATGATCCACCTACAACGCCTGACAACATGCGTCAGTTCATTGTCAATGCATGTGCGAACATTGCGGAAGGCGAACTACTCGCTGTTGAGAGGAATGTCGTTAAACGTGTTGCCAAATGCATTGAGGTTGACGGACATCATTTTGAGCATTTATTGCATTAATGTGTTATTTACAGGTAATCACGCTGTAACAGCATGCGTTCTCAGAAATGATAAGTTCACAAAGGTACATGTATCACATTGGAACAACCGAAATAAAATGTTCAAACGTGCTTACGTTCTGTATTTTAATTTAAAAAGCCTACCTGTTACCAACTGTTCGTCTAAAATTGTGAGCCATATGTTTGTGACTATTACAGCGCCATCTATCACAAAGCGAAAAAAGTGATCCAACTAAAACATTCATATTTCTTTACGTACTACATGAATATGTAATAAAAAATGGGGGTTCCTATTTAAAAAAACGCTGTTGATATCCGTTTGACCTATGGCAGCGCCATCTAGCGGGCCAACCATATCGCCATCTGGTTTCCCCCTTCAAGCTATACAAGTTTCGTCTTTGTAGTTTTTTCGTTTGAAGCTTATTTCGTGAGATATTTGGTCCGGTCAAGATCGATGGACCACCCGTTATAGGGAAGTGGAAGACATTGACAGAATACAAGGAATAAAGAGAAGAGTGAAAGTGGCTTAGAGTGTTTTGACTCGTCGTGATTTAGCAAACTCTTCTCTTGCAAGTTAATTTCAAAGTGATTTATGTGGAAAATATATATTTATTTTGCTAAAGTAGCTTTTACAAATTTTAATTTTGTCGCATGTCTTACTCATTTTAAATCCCAGACACTTTAAATCATACTTTTAATAATGTAAACAGATTAAACTTAAATTATCCTAATTTAAATGCTACATTACAGGAAAATATTACATTTCTTGCTTTCATTCTTGTGACATTCCTCTGAAGCAATACAAAATTATTCACTTCATGTTCCCTTCATCTTTTGCTACATATAAATGTGTATTTGCAGTGTTTTGTGTGTATTACTCCTTTCTCTTGTAAGTTTATCCACATAGTAAGCCGAATTATGTGCTGTTTTCTGCAATGTGCTAAAGAAATATGTTTGTCGTATAGTGTCCGCCATTAAGTCAGTTGGCTACGGCCAATCAAGAGAGGTGGATTTTCGTTGATGATGCATTTAATGGCCCCACACACGCAAACCAACCGACCGACCGACCATCGTACTGCAGGTGTGGGTATGTTATGGCCAAGAGACCGACCAGCTTTCCTTGTTGGGCGGTCGCTTGGTTAGAACCCGCGCAGGATACAGTGGCCGATGCTCAGCTTTCCTCCAAAATGATGGGCGAATTCATTTGTTTGTTCTGAAGGGTAGGTCGACAGTGTTTGTCACCATTCGGCCCGCCGGCTACGCGTTGCGATGACAGAACAGAGGCGCAAATGTTGCCATATTTCTCAAACGATTTTACACAAACTATTAAGCAAAAAATTTAATTTTACGTCATTTATAGATTCATACGTCAGCTTCATGATGATGCGCCCAACATTTCGTTAATGGACATAGTTATTGTGATAATTACGTGGAAGTAAGATACTGCACGGAATTCGAAAAAGTTTGCAGTGGAAAAAAGGAGTCGCTATGGTTTTGCGTTTGGTGCATACTGCATAATATGTTGCATCGTATGAAATTTAGCTAACAAGTTGAATCTTTTTTGGACTTGGGTGAAGGTCTATACCTGCCGCCGATCCCGAGAAAACTGATCTGATGGAGCACACTCGTTTGCGATCGTGCCTCGGCAGCGACATAGAGTGAAATATTCACAACAGTACTCAAATTTAATAAATGGTTTGAGATATCGAAATGAGATTTTGACAAATGATAACAAGCAAAGAGGAGAGTAATTTGCTACATGATTATTATGCATAACTTCTTTGCGTATTGTTTTATTCCACCTACTACACACTTTATACTTATATGACACCATTCATGACCGACAGCCGTCTAGAACGAAATTAGAATTATATATTTAAACTTTCAGCTGCTGACGGGCATTGATATATATCAAAGGGGACAGGTGAAAATGTGTGCCCCGACCAGGACTCGAACCCGGTATCTCCTGCTTACATGGCAGACGCTCTATCCATCTTTTTTCTTTTTTTTCCCTTCTTTTGTTCGATGTTGTTCCTTGCTCATGGTCTGGGCGGACGGCGCAAGACACCCGTTCAAGTTGATCGTTGATGCCTTTTACTCAGATTTTTTTTTCAGAGGGCGAGCAGCCCTCTGACCGATCCATCTGAGCTACCGAGGGCACAAAGGATAGTATGAGTGCAGGGGCTATCTCGCGCACGCCTCCCGCGAGGGAGACCCACATTATCGCATGTCCACTCACTACATTCGTACCAAGTCCCGTAAGAGTTCGGGTAGTATGTGTGTATCCGCACAGAAGAGGAAGGTCATGGTCGGTGTTGCCACAACTATGTACTTGTATGGATGAGATGGATAGAGCGTCTGCGATGTAAGCAGGAGATCCCGGGTTCGAGTCCCGGTCGGGGCACACATCTTCACCTGTCCCCGTTGATATATATCAACGCCCGTCAGCAGCTGAACGTATTAATATATAATTCTAACCACAGACTTGATTTCTGCCTAGTATTAACTGAGTGAAAGCTGCTAACTCTTGGGAATAAGCTAATATTGCTAACAACAAACGACATTAAAGAAAATATATACTGTGAGGGCAATGTCAGAATTCCCAGACTAGGGTCGACAAGAGGTTCTCGAACTTACACCACACAAAAATACCCTTTTTGAATCAGAAGAATTACCCCCAAAATAATACCATATGACATAAGCGTATGAAAATATGCTAAGTAGATTACTTTTCGTGTTGAACAGTCACTTATTTCAGATACTGTTCTAATGGTAAATAAAGCAGCATTTAGTTTCTGAACAAGATCCTGAACATGGGCTTTCCACAACAGCTTACTATCTACCCGAACGCCTAGGAACTTGAACTGTTCCGACTCGCTTATAATACGCCCATTCTGTCTGATCAAAATATCGGTTCTTGTTGAATTGTGAGTTAGAAACTGTAAAACCTGAGTCTTACTGTGATTTAGCATCAAATTATTTTCCACAAGCCACGAACTTATTTCATGAACTACATTATTTGATACTGTTTCAATATTACACACAAGATCCTTCACTACCAAGCTGGTGTCATCAGCAAACAGAAATATTTTTGAATCACCTGTAATACTAGAAGGCATACCATTTATATAAATAAGAAAACAGCAGTGACCCCAGCACCGACCCTTGGGGAACGCCCCACTTAACAGTGCCCCATTGGAGACTGAACATCACTACCACTCTCAATATTGCAGAGAATTACCTTCTGCTTTCAGTTCTTAAAGCGAACCAATTGTAAGCTACTCCCCTTACTCCATAATCAAAGAAAACACCTAGCGTTCGCAACCTTTTATTTAATCCGTCCAAAACCTCACAGAGAAAAGAGAATATAGCATTTTCAGTTGTTAAACCATTTCTAAAACCAACCTGTACATTTGACAGCAAATTATGTGAATTTAAATGCTCCAGTAACCTTATACATACAACCCTCTCGATAACTTTAGCAAACACCGATGACATAGAAATAGGTCTATAATTGTCAACATTATCCCTGTCTCCCTTTTTATAAAGTGGCTTCACTACCGAGTACTTCAATCGGTCAGGAAACCGACCACTCCTAAAGGAAAAGTTACAGATATGGCTAAGTACTGGGCTAACATACATAGAACAATACTTCAGTATTCTGCTAGATACCCCGTCATATCCATGAGAGTTCTCAACTTGATTTTTTTGCTGAAATGTTTGTATATCTGGTAGCAATTTTAGGTACAATGATGAATAACCTAACTATCTTTATTCATTGACAAAGAATAGAATCAAAATACCACTTGCATACGTAAACCACATTAACGCCACACAGCACTGGTAAACAAAAATCATGTATATTCCTTAAACAACTGTACTAAAATATTTGTGGTTGACCTGTAAGTCAGAAATGCAATAAGGTGAGAGCTGAAAACAGTTAGCAAACAATTTTATCAATATACACTCAAGCGCCAAGGAAACTGGTATAGGCATGCGTATTCAAATACAGAGGTATGTAAACAGGCAGAACACGGCGCTGCGGTCGGCAATCCCTATGTAAGACAAGTGTCTGGCGCAGTTGTTAAATCGGTTACTACTGCTACAATGGCAGTTTATCAAGAGTTACGTGAGTTTGAACTTGATGTTATAGTCGGTGCACGAGCAATGGGACACAACATCTGCCAGGTAGCGATGAAGTGGGGATTTTCCCGTTCGACCATTTCACGAGTGTACCGTAAATACCAGGAATCCGGTAAAACATCAAATCTCCGACATCGCTGCGGCAGGAAAAAGATCCTTCACAAACGGAAACAACGACGACTGAAGAGAATTGTCCAACGTGACAGAAGTGCAACCCTTCCGCAAATTGCTGCAGGTTTCAATTCTGAGCCATCTACAAATGTCAACGCGCGAACCATTCAACGAAACATCATCGATATCGGGTTCCGGAGCCGAAGGCCCCCTTGGTGTAGCCTTGATAACTGCATGACACAAAGTTTCTCGCCTCGTCTGGGCCCGTCAACAACGACATTGGACTGTTGATGACTGGAAACATGTTGCCTGGTTGGACGAGTGAAATTACACTCCTGGAAATTGAAATAAGAACACCGTGAATTCATTGTCCCAGGAAGGGGAAACTTTATTGACACATTCCTGGGGTCAGATACATCACATGATCACACTGACAGAACCACAGGCACATAGACACAGGCAACAGAGCATGCACAATGTCGGCACTAGCACAGTGTATATCCACCTTTCGCAGCAATGCAGGCTGCTATTCTCCCATGGAGACGATCGTAGAGATGCTGGATGTAGTCCTGTGGAACGGCTTGCCATGCCATTTCCACCTGGCGCCTCAGTTGGACCAGCGTTCGTGCTGGACGTGCAGACCGCGTGAGACGACGCTTCATCCAGTCCCAAACATGCTCAATGGGGGACAGATCCGGAGATCTTGCTGGCCAGGGTAGTTGACTTACACCTTCTAGAGCACGTTGGGTGGCACGGGATACATGCGGACGTGCATCGTCCTGTTGGAACAGCAAGTTCCCTTGCCGGTCTAGGAATGGTAGAACGATGGGTTCGATGACGGTTTGGATGTACCGTGCACTATTCAGTGTCCCCTCGACGATCACCAGTGGTGTACGGCCAGTGTAGGAGATCGCTCCCCACACCATGATGCCGGGTCTTGGCCCTGTGTGCCTCGGTCGTATGCAGTTCTGATTGCGGCGCTCACCTGCACGGCGCCAAACACGCATACGACCATCATTGGCACCAAGGCAGAAGCGACTCTCATCGCTGAAGGCGAGACGTCTCCATTCGTCCCTCCATTCACGCTTGTCGCGACACCACTGGAGGCGGGCTGCACGATGTTGGCGCGTGAGCGGAAGACGGCCTAACGGTGTGCGGGACCGTAGCCCAGCTTCATGGAGACGGTTGCGAATGGTCCTCGCCGATACCCCAGGAGCAACAGTGTCCCTAATTTGCTGGGAAATGGCGGTGCGGTCCCCTATGGCACTGCGTAGGATCCTACGGTCTTGGCGTGCATCCGTGCGTCGCTGCGGTCCGGTCCCAGGTCGACGGGCACGTGCACCTTCCGCCGACCACTGGCGACAACATCGATGTACTGTGGAGACCTCACGCCCCACGTGTTGAGCAATTCGGCGGTACGTCCACCCGGCCTCCCGCATGCCCACTATACGCCCTCGCTCAAAGTCCGTCAGCTGCACATACGGTTCACGTCCACGCTGTCGCGGCATGCTACCAGTGTTAAAGACTGCGATGGAGCTCCGTATGCCACGGCAAACTGGCTGACACTGACGGCGGCGGTGCACAAATGCTGCGCAGGTAGCGCCATTCGACGGTCAACACCGCGGTTCCTGGTGTGTCCGCTGTGCCGTGCGTGTGATAATTGCTTGTACAGCCCTCTCGCAGTGTCCGGAGCAAGTATGGTGGGTCTGACACATCGGTGTCAATGTGTTCTTTTTTCCATTTCCAGGAGTGTATATAGAGCAAATGGACGTGTACGGGTATGAAAACAACCTCATGAATCCATGGACCCTGCAGGTCAGCAGGGGACTGTTCAAGCTGGTGGAGACTCTCTAATGGTGTGGGGCGGATGCAATTGGTGTGATACGGGACCCCTGATACGTCTAAATACGACTCTGACAGGTGACACGTACGTAAGCAACCCTATTACCTGCACCCATTCGTGCCCATTGTGCATGCCGACTGACTTGGGCAATTCCAGCAGGACCATGCGTCACCCCACACATCCAGAATTGCTACAGAGTGCCTTCAGGAACATTCTTCTGAGTTTAAGTACTCCCGCTGGTCAACAAACTCCCCAGACATCAACATTATTGAGCATATTTGGGATGCTCTGGAACTTGCTGTTCAGAAGAGATCTCCAGCCTCTCGTACTCTTCCGCATTTACGGACAACCCTGCACGATTTATGGTGTCAGTTCCCTCCAACACTGCTTCAGACATTAGTCAAGTCCGTGCCTCCGTACCACGTAGTGTTTCTGCACTTCTGCTTGCTCGCGACGGCCATCACGATATTAGGCAGGTGTGCCAGTTTCTTTGGCTGTTCAGTGCATATGTTTATTTCACTGTTAAGTATCGTTTCAGTATAAAAATCTCAAGGGAAAGCTTGGGTGCACAAATGAGGTGTTATATCCTTATTCTGTTACTGTAAATTAAAAAGATACTTCAGTGAAAAATATGGGAAGGTGCAAGTAATAACGAAAGATATTAATAAATTTTTAAATATATATGAGTATACATAGTCTCACGTCTCGTTAACGTGTTTGCATTTCGCGGCGTGCGGTTACAGTTGTAGCTGTTTTTAAAGCTAAGTACTGACAAACTTGCTTGTGCACTGTTATACAGTTATTAAATTTAATAGTTGTCAATGGCGCTTCGTGCTGTTGGTGGCGAAATAACGAATTAATAAACTTTTGTAAAAGTTCGCTCGCTGTGTTTTTTAGAGTTTTCTGTGCGATGAAATTGTTTAGTAAATTTTGTGCTTTAGTTTTGGGCTGATGTTTCTTATTGTTTCTAGTGAAATATTTCAGTAACAATTTCATTCACTGTTTTAGCTTAGTTGAGTGTTCCAGTGGGCGCTTGAATTTTGGTTTTAGCTAATAAATTTTTTGAAGTTTTGTTGGTATTGGTATTGGTTGTCATTTAGTAGTATTACAAAATGTTGTTGCTTTCTAAGTAGAGAATTTCGAGACCGCTATTGTTAGTTATATAAATATTTTTACTGGTGTAACTGAACTTAGGTAATGTAGACGTTTAGTTTTCTTCCAGTAACTGTAAAATTTTACCATGAGTGAGAAATGTGGGCTGTGTCGTAAGTTTGTGAGTAGTAGGTTACGGTGTGGGATTTGTTCAAAGTATTTTCGTAGGGCGGAATAGAGTGGGGAAGCCAGTGGGCATTCTAGCGAGATCATCTCCTGGGAATGTAGAATCTGTAGTAGAAATAAGTTAACAGAGGAGCTGAAGCGTAGATCTGT
This sequence comes from Schistocerca piceifrons, assembly GCF_021461385.2. Taxonomy (NCBI): domain Eukaryota; kingdom Metazoa; phylum Arthropoda; class Insecta; order Orthoptera; family Acrididae; genus Schistocerca; species Schistocerca piceifrons. The sequence continues at coordinate 321,598,352 of NC_060143.1, read as the reverse complement.
GGCCTTCATGTCTAGTTACAATAAGAAAAGGAGGAACTAGATAGATTGAGGGGGGTGAAGGGTGCTGGAGAATGGGAACTGGCAGTTGGCAAGAAGGCAGCTAGGGGGAGGAGGTATTCAGACAGTTATACTTTACGTATATGCAGTAAATTTGACCGACTGTCAGAGTCGATTGGAGAGGAGCCTCTTGTACCTGTTGTTGTAGGAAACATGCACCAGCCCTCAGCAGTTAGGAGGCCTGAGTCAGTTGCAAAGCCTAACAGAAAGAAGAAGGTTCTGCTGCTAGGCAGTTCACATAGTAGCAGTGTGGGCCAGCAGGCGCAGGAAGTTTTGGGGTTTGAGTACTAGGTCACCAGTATTATGAGGCCTAGTGCAGGGTTGGCACAGGATCAGGTAGTGGAGCAGGGTATAGTCTTCATAGGGGCGGGGAATATGATGTAGGTGATGACCTGGTAAAGATATCTACTCAAACTGGTGGCACTAATGTGCATTTCACGCAAATGTTTCAGCATCATGATCGGCCTCATCTTAAAGAGGCTGTTAGACACATTAATATGGGGCTGGAGAGGGCATTGATGGCAAATGGCATGGGTCACATTGAAGTGGTGCCACTTGAGTCTATGAGTAGATCGGGTCTCACTTGGCATGGCCTGCACCTCAGTAGGTATGGGAAGAGGAGGCTGGCAAAGCTTATAAGCGACAGTGTAGTGGGTGGTCGTGGGATCAATCATGGAAAAGTTCCTGTAGTAGTTGGTGTTAGAGCTACACATTTTTTTTAGATTGAAGTCAGCTGATAGACATACCCGCTTAAAGGAAGTCCCTCTGACTAACGAATCACCTTCAGAGGATGTCATGTTTCGAAGTGGAGAAGGAATTAGCATATTTCATCGAAATATAAGAGGTATTAGAGATAAAGTTAGTGAACTGCTTGTAGACGTTGACTCTGAAATTATTGGTATATCGGAGCACCACTTAAATAATTTGACAATTTAGAGGCTTCCTTTACCAGGATACAGTTTAGTTGGCTGTTTTTTAAGGAGTTCCTTGCGGAGTGGGGAAGTTGCCATGTACGAATAAAGAGTATTCCATTTGAGTCCACAGACGTATCACGGCACTGTACTGAACAGATAGTTGAATGTTGTGAAGGGGCACATGAATTCAGTGAAACTAAACATGTAATTTTTGCTGTTTATAGTTCCCCTAACTCTGACTTCAGAGCATTTCTGCTCAAGCTAGAGAGGATTCTAGATTCACTTTATAGGAAGTACCAGAAACTAGTTATATGTGGTGACTTCAATATTACTTTTGTATATGATTGTGCAAGCAAAAGATGTTGGTAGATCTCTTAAGTTCATATGGTCTGATGCAGGCTGTATGTTTTCCAACTAGGGTTCAGTGGAAAAGTAGCACAGCCATAGACAATATTTTTTACTCATTCTTCATTAGTAGATGAGCATTCTGGTAGTAAAAGGGTGAATGGCCTTTCAAACCATGGTTCACAAATATTAACACTGAAAGGCTTTGTACTCAAACAAACGAAACAGATAATTACAAACCATGTAGGAAAGTTCACCCCATGGCAATAGACAGTTTTTTAAACCTAGTAAAGGAACAAGAATGGCAGGATGTTTATAGTGCTGATAACACAGATGACAAATACACTCCTGGAAATGGAAAAAAGAACACATTGACACCGGTGTGTCAGACCCACCATACTTGCTCCGGACACTGCGAGAGGGCTGTACAAGCAATGATCACACGCACGGCACAGCGGACACACCAGGAACCGCGGTGTTGGCCGTCGAATGGCGCTAGCTGCGCAGCATTTGTGCACCGCCGCCGTCAGTGTCAGCCAGTTTGCCGTGGCATACGGAGCTCCATCGCAGTCTTTAACACTGGTAGCATGCCGCGACAGCGTGGACGTGAACCGTATGTGCAGTTGACGGACTTTGAGCGAGGGCGTATAGTGGGCATGCGGGAGGCCGGGTGGACGTACCGCCGAATTGCTCAACACGTGGGGCGTGAGGTCTCCACAGTACATCGATGTTGTCGCCAGTGGTCGGCGGAAGGTGCACGTGCCCGTCGACCTGGGACCGGACCGCAGCGACGCACGGATGCACGCCAAGACCGTAGGATCCTACGCAGTGCCGTAGGGGACCCCACCACCACTTCCCAGCAAATTAGGGACACTGTTGCTCCTGGGGTATCGGCGAGGACCATTCGCAACCGTCTCCATGAAGCTGGGCAACGGTCCCGCACACCGTTAGGCCGTCTTCCGCTCACGCCCCAAAATCGTGCAGCCCGCCTCCAGTGGTGTCGCGACAGGCGTGAATCGAGGGACGAATGGAGACGTGTCGTCTTCAGCGATGAGAGTCGCTTCTGCCTTGGTGCCAATGATGGTCGTATGCGTGTTTGGCGCCGTGCAGGTGAGCGCACAATCAGGACTGCATACGACCGAGGCACACAGGGCCAAGACCCGGCATCATGGTGTGGGGAGCGATCTCCTACACTGGCCGTACACCACTGGTGATCGTCGAGGGGACACTGAATAGTTCACGGTACATCCAAACCGTCATCGAACCCATCGTTCTACCATTCCTAGACCGGCAAGGGAACTTGCTGTTCCAACAGGACAATGCACGTCCGCATGTATCCCGTGCCACCCAACGTGCTCTAGAAGGTGTAAGTCAACTACCCTGGCCAGCAAGATCTCCGGATCTGTCCCCCATTGAGCATGTTTGGGACTGGATGAAGCGTCGTCTCACGCGGTCTACACGTCCAGCACGAACGCTGGTCCAACTGAGGCGCCAGGTGGAAATGGCATGGCAAGCCGTTCCACAGGACTACATCCAGCATCTCTACGATCGTCTCCATGGGAGAATAGCAGCCTGCATTGCTGCGAAAGGTGGATATACACTGTACTAGTGCCGACATTGTGCATGCTCTGTTGCCTGTGTCTATGTGCCTGTGGTTCTGTCAGTGTGATCATGTGATGTATCTGACCCCAGGAATGTGTCAATAAAGTTTCCCCTTCCTGGGACAATGAATTCACGGTGTTCTTATTTCAATTTCCAGGAGTGTATAATGCCTTTCTTAAAACATTTCTCATGCCCTTTGAGAGTTGCTTTCCATTAGAACGCTCTAAACGGGGTACTACCAGAAAAAGGCAGCCTGGGTGGCTGAGTAGTGGGATATGGATCTCATGTAGAACAAAGCGGGAATAATATGAACATGTTAGCAGTAGTGACAATCAAGCTTGAGTAGCCCATTACAAACAGTATTGTAAGGTGCTTAATAATGTTATTTGGAAGGCAGAGAGTATGTGATATGCAAATAGAATAACTAATTCACAGGATAAAATTAAAACCCTACAGTCAGTTGTGAAGGAAGTGAGTGTCTGGTCAGCAGCACAAGGTCGACGATACAAAGTCAGTTCGTAGGAAAAATATTTCTGTTAGTGACAAATCAGATATATACACAGTATTTAACAATCATTTTCTAAATATTACTGGAGCATTAGATAGAAATTTAGTTTCGGTAGGGAATCATGTAATTCTCTTGGCAAATGCCTTTCCGATATTGATGTCTGAAATACTCCTCTGTGACACAGACAAGGGGGATATTGAGTCAATAATCAAATCACTGACTAAGGACTCTCATGGTTATGATAGGGTGCCTAGCAGAATATTAAAGTAGTGTGTTGCACATGTGAGCCCTGTACTTAGCCATATTTGTAATTTTTCCTTTAGGAATGATCGGTTTCCTGAAGGGTTAAAGTACTCAGTGGAAAAGCCATTTTATAAAAAGGGAGAAACAGATAATGTAGACAATTTTAGACCTATTTCTATGCCACCACTGTTTGCTATAGTTACTGGTTGGTTGGTTGGTTTGTGGGATTAAAGGGACAAGACTGCTACAGTCATCGGTCCCTGCTATAGTTACTGAAAATGCAGTGTATGTAAGGATAATTGATCATTTTATATCGCATAATTTGTTATCAAATGTTCAGTTCGGCCTTAGAAGTCGTTTAACAACTGAAAATGCTAAATTATCTTTTCTCTGTGAGGTACTGGATGGGTTAAACAAAAGGTTCCCAACCCTAGGCATATTTTTTGATTTAACTAAGGCATGTGATTGTGTTGATCACAAAATGTTGCTCCAGAGGTTGGACCTTTACATAATAAGGGGAGTAGCTCACAATTGGTTCACCTCTTACTTTAACAACAAACAGCATTATTCACAGTGTTGAGAATGGCTGTGATGTGAGGGTCTGACTGGGGTATGGTCAAATGGGGTGTGTCCCAGGGATCAGTGTTGGGGGCACTCCTGTTCCTTATTTGTATATATGATATGCCCTCTAGTATTACAGTTAACTCTAAAATATTTCTGTTTGCTGATGACAGTAGCTTGGTAGTAAAGCATGTTGTGTGCAGTTCTTGACACAAGTTCTTGCTTTCTAGAAAATAACCTAAGGTTCAGTTTGACAGTTTATACCACACAATTCAACAAAACCTGATGTTTTAATTTCATAGAATGGGCATGTGATTAGTGAAACTGAACAGTTCAAATTTCTATATGTTCAAATAGATAGAAAATTGTCGTGAAAAACCCATGTTCAGGATCATGTTAAATGCTGCCAATTTTACTATTCGAACGGTATCTGAAGTAAGTTATCGTTCGACACGAAAAGTTGTCTCCTTTGCTTATGTCGTATGGTATTATATTTTGGGGTAACTCTTCCCGTTCTAAAAGGATATTTTTGGCTCAGAAATGGGCGGTTCAGGGAATAAGTGGTGTATGTTCGCGAACCTCTTGTCGATCACTGTTCACTAGTCTGGTTATTTTAACATTGGCCTCTCAATATATATATATATATATATATATATATATATATATATATATATATATATATTCCTTACTGTCTTTTCTTGTTATCAATATCAGCTTATTCCCAAGAATAAGCAGCATTCACTCAGTTAATACTCGGCAGAAATCAAACCTGCATTTGGATCGGACTTCCTTAACTCTTGTGCAGAAAGGTGTGCAGGATACTGCTGCATCCATTATTAGAAAGCTAACCCAAGAATTCAAAAATCTTAGCAGTAATCCACGCGCTTTCAAATCGAAACTGAAGAGTTTCCTCATTGTTCAAACCTTCTATTCTGTAGAGAAGTTCCTTGAAAAATTAAGCTGATTCTTATGTTATATTGTTCATTGCGTTTACTTAAACTAATAGCGTGAGTTTTTTAGGTTCATAAATATTTTATTTTTCTGTGTTATTACTTTTATCTCGTAATTTCATATACTGACTCATTCCATGACCTTGGAGATTTGCTCCTGATTTTAATCATATGGAACCTGACGAGTAAATAAATAAATAAACAAAAAAAGTCTGCAGGAAGCATTTACATGAACAAATTCAAATGTAAAAAAGAATATTGTATTTCTAGATTTCTTCCACCTTACATATAATTTCGTTTTCCTTGAAATCTTCTTGGAGCCAAACGAGTTCCCTTAAAAGTGAGAGATATAATTTTTCCATAGCGCTTACTGTCAAGTTTATAGAACCACATTCTGTGTCTTTGTTACTATCGGACATCTAGCATACTTCCTAGTATAACATTGGAGAAGAGGATTCAAATAGCTTCATTCCTGAAACAATTGTGATTCAGTAGTAGGCATGCAGTTACTTTCGTCATGTTTAAATTCATGTGATGCCGGGGAAATGTGTCCTTTGTACCAGTTTTCAGCGTATTTGAAAGCTACATACTGTCCGATATGCAACTGTTCCCACAAAGTATTTTCATCAGTTTTCATAGCAAGAGTGTTCCCATTGGCATTTGTTGGAGGTCTCTTCATTTGAAAGGTGATCGTAGACGTGACTAGGAGTGCACGGTGTGATCGTATTCCTGGACCTGCACTTACTAAGAAACATTAATGTGATTTGACCTGGGAAGAAATAATATTGTGTACATTGCCCATGTGAACAGTGCAACCATGTTCCCGATGTAACGGAACTCCCCCCTCACAAATTTAGAAGTTCAGGTCGCAGTGAATAGATTCAAGTTATCAGTTTCTCTAACTTCATGGAGCATTTTCAGAGTAGCATCTTCTGTTGCTGTCACAGACCACATTGTATGTATAGCGAGAAACGTTAAGGAGAGTAGTGGTGCAATTACTGCACCAGAAGGCATAAGTGGTCAAAATATGTTACCTGAAAGCGTGAAACAAGACAGAGAGATATTTTACAAAAACAATAATTTTTCTAGGCTTTGTGCTAGGAAGAAAAGATTATGTTTCCGCAATGGTAAATAACAAGAAGATTCACTTACAGAAAAGACTTATTTGAGTTAATATGAAAGAGTCGAGCACAACGAAACCCACGGCGTTAGTATGTTCCTTGTTTCTTTGCAGGAGGTTAATCGTGTGAAGGTTTCTTGAAACACAGTTATAAATAGAATAAAGACAGTTCAAATCATGCGTTCCTAGTCATTGCTGCTAATACCTTTCTAATGAAAGAGTTCCAAGATATGCAAATGGGGGCACTGTTGCTGTGGAAGTTCATGAAAATGCTTTGTGAGAACAGCTCAAAGTCAGGCAGAATGTGGCTTTCAAATTCGGCGAAATCTGGTTCATAGGACACATTTCCCAGGTATCACATGAATTTAAAGTGTTGAGATTAACTACATGGCTACCGCTGAATAACAGTTTCTTTCAGGAATTACGCTGTTTCGGACCTCTTCTCTAATATTATGCGTATGTCCTCTAATAACAAAGACGCAGTGTGTGGTTCTACAAACTTGGTAATAAATGCTATGAAAAAATCATATCTCTTGCTCTTAAGTGAACTTATTTCGTTTTTGCATCAAGATGTCGAGGAAAACAAAGTTACATGCAAGGTGGAAGAGTTTAAAAGTACAATTTCCTTCTTTATATTTGAATTTATTTATGAAACCGTTCTTTGAAAAAAATTTTTTAGCTGTACATAGTGGTATAAATTTTAAAAGCTACTAATGTCTCTCATTATAATTTGCACATTTTCTTATCTTTTGTTGAAGTATCTTTTAATTTACAGTAACAGAATAAGGATATATCAACTCATCTGTGCACCCAAGCTGTCTCTTTTAATATTTACATTGAAAAGATAATTAACAGTGAAATACAACATATATATTGAGAAAAATGATTGCTAACGTTTCAGCTCTCACATGTTTACATTTATGACCTACAGACCAACCACAAATATTTTAGAAACTGTTTTTCAAAGAATATACATGGTTTTCATTTACCAGTGCCCTGTAGTGTTGAATGTGGATGGGATGCATAAGTGGCGTTTTCATTCTATTCTAACGAATAAAGATAGTTAGGATATTCATCTTTGCATCTCACATTGCTACCAGATGTATGAACATTTCAACCTGAGGCTCAACTGTCTACATATCTCGTCCTCCCTCCATCCCCCCCACCCCAGGACTCTGAAATTTGTAATTAAACAAATGCAGTTTTTTTGCTATGGAATCATCTTCATGTGGAGGTAAGAATACAATGCTAAATCCTTTTCATTGTTATTCATACTTAATACCAGGACTGAAGAGCTACATACACAAGATGAGATCTCTGTTGTTTCCCTGTGGGAAGTTCTGATTTTTTAAAAGATCACCAATTTAAAGAACAACATGGTAAAAGTGTCTTTCAGCATTTTTCACTAAAAATCTGAATGGTATATTCATCTTGTTATACATTATACCAGCTTAATGGCCTACATGCTAGAAGTTCAAAAAAAGTTATGTTTGTAGGTCAACGCATTACTGAGCTGCACGTCTCCGCAAATGGGGAGACTGGTGCCTGACTAATGACTGGGTACAACACCCTTGAGTTTTCAAAGCTGAATCTGTCAACAGGGCTTAAAGATAGGACAGTGCTATTTGGTAGTTCTACTATTTAAACATGTAGGTGTTCATGAACCAAATATGACCAAAATCTGAAATTGTCATCTTATGATCCACCAATGATTTTATACGGAATGATCCTGTATTATTTTTCGTCAAATATGGTTTAATGATGTTCAGCAGGTCCGAAATGCATGTTTCAGTTACGTGTTCCTGACATTGTCAGCCTTGGGGTGATCTGAAAATATGAAAACTGAAGAAAACATCATAAGCTGAGAATGCTAAAGAAAGCATTTTGCTGGGTGACCGGTTTCGACAGAGCTATATTGTCATCATTGGATCTTATGCTTTAAAATTTTGTACAACATATTGTCCGTCGGGGTTGCAAGAGGTCCACATCGGAAATGCCCTTCCCAGTACCATGAAGATCACTAAACATCGACATGTCACATATAAAATAAACTGGCCATCTAATAAGAAGCTCTTCTAGCGATCTTCACACAGTTATCGTTTCAGTCATTGTTAAATAACTCCAGCGTAGCTTTTTAAGTAGCAGAGCGTGTGTAAATTTCTTCTTTTGCATTAATCATTTCTTTGCCCACAGCTTTTCTCGTCTTGTTTTTGTCTTGTTAGCTCTAAAACAGCCAAGGTAACTCGCTGTTTTAGTGTTTGTGTAATTCCAAGTGGATTCTCGTAGAACATAACCTTACTGAACTTAACTATATACAAATCACAACGAGCATTGGGAACGGGACGGCGCTGGAATAGCTCAGTGCAATCGATCGGGACGTGGGTAGCCTGCCACGAAATTAATCGGTTGGTCGGTCGGCCGATAAATTGGTGCATGTACAGGCCGGTCCGGTAAGGCCGTATACACACCGACCCCGCTTGGACGTCAAATCGTGCTGCTCTGCGCAACAATGTACAGTGTCGGTACGTCAAAGGAAATCGTTCATTCGTGTGAAGCTCTGTTTGGACAGCATTTCTCGTTTTCCACTGTTATTCAAGAGGGCGGTGCACACCGCAAGTTTGCTGCACAGTTACGGACGCTCTTGTTCCTTCTCCGTAGTTCTGCTCCGCTCAGCGCTATTTTGCACTTCTCTGCTTCGTGCTTTCTTGTGCGACGCCATGCGGAACGTCGGCTGTGGAAGCGGCTTTAAACTGCGAGAAAATTTTAAATCTGACAGATGCGTGTTGGTGGGCTTTTGTTTAGATCCCATCAAAGTAAAGTAATCCAGAACTTTTGTGAGATCTTTATTACGTCTTTTTATGATTATCAATAATTGTTTCATTCTAAGTGAGTGCATTATTCAGTGAATTCTGGGAACAATAAAAGTTTTACCTTTTTTGTTATTCCAATGTTATACGAGGGGCGTTCATTGAGCAATACAACACTTTTTTTTTCGACCAGTTCCAGTCGAAAATTGGGGAATTTTTTGTGAGACATTCCGCTTCAGCCCCTGTAGTTTCATGAGCTTCCGATAGGTTGCGGCGCTATACGTAGGCTTCAAAATAGCGTCTGTAACGGAGGTGTGCTCCAAACAGAGCATTGCAGATATTCTTAGGCGCTTTCAGAATGTCTACTCAGACCCCATCGTACCAAGGTCGTGCAAACCTGTCCGATCTCCAGCGCGCCTGTCGCCCGCACGCAGTTGTGACTCCTGTAACGCTGGAACGTGCGGACGCTCTCAATCAAGGTGATCGTCGAATCACGATCACCACGCTGCACAACAGGACGTCTCTGTTAGAAGTGCTGCCTCATCCACACTCGGCCGGCATTTGGGATATTCAAAGGTGTTTGCCTGAAGGCATCTCGCTCCTTCTGACTTCCATTTGTTTGGCCCAATAAAGGAAGCACTCTGTGGAAGGAGTACGTGGACAATAGGGACGTTACTGATGCAGCAAGACGTTGGTTCCAACGTCGGCCAATGGAGTTGTGCCATGCAGACATACAGGCCTGCCAGTAAGGTGGCGAAGGTCGTCGCATTGAATAGGGGTTGTTTAAAATTAGGATTTTGTACCCAAAATAGTGGGGAACAATGAGGTGTACTGGAATATCAAATGAAACCAACATGCTTTCAGAAAAAAATGCGTTTCATTACTTACTGAAACCCCTTGTATATTAGAGATATTTCACTTGAAACATGTATGAGCCGTGCCGCAGCTCGGGTTGGTGCCGTTTGTATGTTTCCGCCCTCTGTTGGAGGCCAGTCCGTATCCTTTAGTTGGCATGGTTGCGGTTGTTTGTCTTCTTCTCCTCTTGACTGGCGCCACTCGTTTCGCAAGCGTTGCCTGTCCGCTGGTGGCAGCAGCGGCGGTTATCGATATGTAGTAACTGTTGCCCTATCTTTAGGGCGACGTCGTTGTTTTTCCGTGTTGTTTCAGTTCGGTTGGGGACTCAAGAGGAGACAGGTCTGCGCAGTGCGATAACACGCCGGGACCGCTGGCGACGCTCATGGATTGCTGAATGGAAGGGCTGAGGTCACGAGGGTGCACGACCGCATCGTAAACCAAGTCCTGCAGGCTTTAAGATGAGTGCATTTCAATTGAAGTAGAGAAAGCTCCACCACTGTGACATCTCGCGATTCTCCAGTGACTTGGGTTCGTGTTGCTGCTCGAGTGTCGCCGAGGCGAAGAGCAGCGAGTGGAGTGCTTGGGGAAAGCGGATCTGATTAGCTTTCCTCGCCTTTTTATTACTATTTACTGCGTTCAGTCTGTTACAATTTGTTAAGTACAGCCAGCGGTATTTTTCCCTGCCTGGTGGCTGCCAGCGGCCCCGTTTCCTGCCCTGGGGGTTAGTGTATGTAATGGCAATGTATGTTTCCTCGCCTTGCCGCTGCTTTCTTGATTCTAGGCCGTTTGTTATTCTTCTACTCTGGTGGTAGTGACTCCTTTCTCGTTCGAGCGCTCTAAGCGCAGTAATCTGGGGGCGTAGTGCAGTCCGCTGGTTCCGGCTTTGGCGTGTTGTTCCATTCTTGCATTTGATTTATTGGACGTCAGGTAGCTTTAGCAAGATTGTCATTAGTGATTCGTTAGACTGCCACTAGTCTGAGTTACCATTGTGTGAAGGAAATGCAACTCTTGGCTGCCTATCTCATCGCTGCGGAAGTGTTTGTTGCCGGGTCTTCTCAGAGGTCGATTCCTGGAGCACCATCTGTGACTGGTCCTTGTAATGACTACATTAAAGGTTATGTATGTCTGGTTAACAGTTACAGTCACCTTCTGGACTAAATCTAGCAGTGTAAGGGTTGTGTTACAAGGTTATCATCATCTTATTTCACCCATTTAGTGGTCAGTTGCTTGTTTCTTTTAATTAACCTTTGCGTGTATTTCTGTTTAACAGCAGGTTTCTAAAATTTTTGTATAATTGCCGTTACTGGCGTGAAAGGCCTTCAGCCGTGATTGTGGTCACTTGCTTTGAAAAAAATAATTCGATACTTCTATTTTAGCAGTAAGCCTTAAAAACTTATTTACTGCCATTCCTGACATCTGATACCTTCTGCTGTTTTTGTGGCCACTTACTTTTTAATGTTGCGATACCTGTAAGTTGTAATTGCAGTGCCGGCCAGGGTGGCCGAGCTGTACTAGGCGCTACAGTCTGGAACCGCGCAAGGGCTACGGTCGCAGGTTCGAATCCTACCTCGGGCATGAATGTGTGTGATGTCCTTAGGTTAGTTAGGTTTAAGTAGTTAATTTATTGCCATTCTTGGCGTGTAAAGCCTTCAGCCATGATCAAATTGGCTTTTTTTAAAAAATAATATCTGTATCTTTTTTAGTGATTTGCTAAACTGTAACGCACTGAAAACACTATTATTTACACAGTTGATTATTCCTTCATTAATAATGTGTGATAATTTCTTATTTATTGTTGAGTCTGGAATTACTGTTTTAAAAATAAATGTGTGTACTGTAAAAGGCAACTAATACAAACTGATTACGGCCCCGTCCACAATCGTAACCGAATCCTGCTTTCCATTGACTAACAGGTTTCAGTGTCAGGTTTAATTCACTTACCACATAGCTTGATAAATTCTGCTAAAACGTGAAACATGAGCTATTTTTGTCAGTAAAGTTTTCTCGTAGAAGTAATACTGGGAGGGTTGCTGTTGCTTTACAGGAGCTACTCAGTTACAGGACAGTGTCAGTTTACAAAACGTGTTTTTTACTATTTACACTTTCTGTCTCTAAATATGACCCTCTCATGAGCCCGAAGCAACTACTGGTATAGGTGACAAAGCAAGACACAGAATCTGGCAAATACCTTGGTGGTGAGTGGATCACAGTCGAAATATTTGGCGAAGATGAGTAGGCCGCTGTAGATGCTCATCAGGACGAGGGATATCGCCCCCACAGTGAAGATGCACACAGCTCTGCACAGAAATTACAAACAGTTGCTAGAGCACACACATGGTGTTTCACAAGACGTGAAGAGAGGAGGCTTACAAATCATACCCTTTTTCTTCTCCAATACTCTCACTGACCCTCTCCATATCTGTATCACTAAATGGATAAAAAGGTAACCAGGTCCCGTTACAGGTTGTCTGTCTAACGGCTTCCAGGATCAACGAAATGTTAATTTTGAGAATTTCATATAATTTTTGACCGACTTTAAAAATTAAAAAGGCTGTCACAACTTACTCATAAAGAGCTAACAGTACCAAGGCATTTTCCATAACGCGCATTACCAAGGTGGGCCCCATCCCAAAAATTGTAAAAAATGAAATTTGTTTTGTTGTATTATATCATAGGATGATCTTACGTGAAAGATTTACCACAATAATTCAAATATTAAAGTTATAAAGTGTGTGTGTATGTCTTGAGGCAGCTTAACTCACAGTGTGCAAAATACCCAGACTGTATTATATTATTGTTAAATGCATTTTCGCCATCAGCTGCTTATATTTCTACCTTACTGTCTGCCGGTTTCAATCGTGGACCATCTTCACAGGATATCTACCAAAAGCACACATTTCATGGGCTCTTCATTCACCTGCGCTTTAGGCTATTTTGTAACATTTGAAGTCAAACGTCCCGTTTCTGGAAATGCTCTGTCAAGTGACAAATACACTACTGGCCATTAAAATTGCTACACCACGAAGATGACGTGCTACAGACGATAAATGTAACCGACAGGAAGAATATACTGCAATATGCTAATGATTAGATTTTCAGAGCATTCACACAAGGTTGGCGCCGGTGGCGGCACTTACAACTTGCTGACGTGAGGAAAGTTTCCAACTGATTTCTCATGCACAAACAGCAATTGACCGGTGTTGCCTGGTGAAACGTTGTTCTGATGCCTCGTGAAAGGAGGAGAAATGCGTACCATCACGTTTCCGACTTTGATAAAGGTCGGATTGTAGCCTATCGCGATTGCGATTTATCGTATCGCGACATTGCTACTCGCTTTGGTCGAGATCCAATGACAGCAGAATATGGAATCGGTGGGTTCAGGAGGGTAATACGGAAAGCCGTGCTGGATCCCAACGGCCTCGTATCACTAGCAGTCGAGATGACAGGCATCTTACCCGCATGGCTGTAAAGGATCGTGCAGCCACGTTCTGATCCCTTAGTCAACAGATAGGGACGTTTGCAAGACAACAACCATCTGCACGACCAGTTCGACGACGTTTGCAGCAGCATGGACTGTCAGCTCGGAGACCATGGCTGCGGTTACCCATGACGCTGCATCACAGACAGGAGTGCCTGCGACGAACCTGGGTGCACGAATGGCAAAATGTCATTTTTTCGGATGAATCCAGGTTCTGTTTACAGAATCATGATGGTTGCATCCGTGTTTGGCGACATCGCGGTGAACTCACATTGGAAGCGTGTATTCGTCATCGCTATACTGGCGTATCACCCGGCGTGATGATATGGGGTGCCATTGGTTACACGTACCGGTCACCTCTTGTTCGCACTGACGGCACTTTGAACAGCGGACTTTACATTTCAGATGTGTTACGACCCGTGGCTCTACCCTTTATTCGATTCCTGCGAAACCCTACATTTTAGCAGGATAATGCACGACCGCAGGTTGCAGGTCCTGTACGGGCCTTTGTGGATACAGAAAATGTTCGACTGCTGCCCTGGCCAGCACATTCTCCAGATCTCTCACCAACTGAAAATGTCTGGTCTGGTCATCTAATAAGAAGCTCTTCTAGTGATCTTGACACAGTTATCGTTTCAGTCGTTGTTAAATAACTCCAGCGTAGCTTTTTAAGTAGCAGAGCGTGTGTAAATTTCTTCTTTTGCATTAATCATTTCTTTGCCCTCAGCTTTCTCTCGTCACAATAAGCCAGTTACTACCCATGATGAGCTGTGGTATCGTGCTGAAGCTGCATAGGCAGCTATACCTGTACACACTATCCATGCTCTGTTTGACTCAATGCCCAGGCTATCAAGGCCGTTATTAAGGCCAGAGGTGGTTGCTCTGGGTACTGATTTCTCAGGATCTATGCACCCAAATTGCGTGAAAATGTAATCACATGTCAGTTCTAGTATAATATATTTGTCCAATGAATACCTCTTTATTATCTGCATATTTCCTTGATGTTGCAATTTTAATGGCCAGAAGTGCACATATTGTATTGTGTGTTGTGTATATTGAAACCGGGGATCTAGAAGTGACGGAGAGGCTTCGTCCCACCGTAGCCCTCAGTGGTTCACAACCCCACAACAGGCCACAGCAGTCCACCCACCCCACCACCGCCCCATACCGAACCCAGTGTTATTGTGCGGTTCGGCCCGCAGATAATGGAATGACTGGGATCGATTAGTCAAATATTCTGTGAGACAGTCACACATACTCACATGTTGGCCTTGGTGAGCGTGGGCAGTGCGAGGTAGCGCTGCATCATGATCTGGTGGACGCCCGCTATGAAGAGCCAGTGTATGGCGCCTCCAAGCAGCAGGCTGGGTAGCGCCTGGCGCACCGTGGGGTCCAGGTCCAGTCTGTAAGTAAGGTAAACTGACTGCTCTCTGTCGCTGAGCTTGCAATAAGAAGAAAACAAATACAAATATAAAAGGATCGGCAAAGGTGGAACTTCACGTCTTCCTCGAGAAAACTGAATTTATTACAGGCTGTCAGTTATTGAACTATATGAAAAAAAAAAACGTAAATTAGTTACAAACTACGGCTTTCAGACACTTAATTCGACACAAAAAACGTTGAACAACCATCATTACTACAGGCAGGACGGGAGAGGAAGCTGATGGAGTACGTCGAATACGTAGGTGACTGAGCAGGATATAGGTTCCAAGTGCTGCTACAAGATGAAGGGGTTGGCGCTGAAGAGGAATTTGGGCGGGCCGCATCAAACCAGTCGGCACACTGATGACCCCCCCCCCCCCCAAAAAAAAAAGGTCACTACAGATATTCGGATTTAGGTTATGACATGTTCGATATGCCTGCCATCACTGGCGATGATGTGGCGCACATGAAGAGTGAAATTCTGAATGGCCCACTCAAGTCTCGGAATATCGATGCTGTCGATGACCTCCTGAATGGCTATTTTCTGCTGAGCAGTTTTTTTGGGGTTATTGCTGTACACCTTGTCTTTAATATAGCCCCACAAAAAGGAGTCGTATGTGTTCATATCCACAGAATATGGCGGCCAATCGAGGCCCATTCCAGTCGCCTCTGGGTACCCCACAGCCAGAATGCGTCCCCCAAAGTGCTCCTCCAGGACATCAATCACTTTCCTGGCCGGTCGTTGTGACCGAGCGGTTCTAGGCGCTTCAGTCTGGAACCGCGCTACTGCTACGGTCGCAGGTTCGAATCCTGCCTGTGGCATGGATGTGTGTTATGTCCTTAGGTTAGTTACGTTTAAGTGGTTCTAAGTCTAGGGGACTGATGACCTCAGATGTTAAGTCCCATAGTGCTTAGACCCATTTACACTTTCCTGCTTCGATGGGGTTGAGCTCCGTCTTGTATGAACCACATATTATCGAAATCAGTGTCACTTTGGATAATGGGGAAGAAATCACCTTCCAAAACCTTCACGTACCTTTTGGTAGTCGCGGTTCCATCAAGGAATATCGCACCGATTATTCTGTGACTGGACATTGCAAACCACAGTCACTCGTTGACGGTGAAGAGATTTCTCGATCGCAATATGCGGATCCTCAGTCCCCCAAATGCGCCTGTTCTGCTAATTGACGAACCCATCCAAATGAAAGTGGGCTTCGTCGCTAAACCAAACCATGCATGCGTGTACTAATATCCAACATGCCCCGCGGCCAATCGTGGAGTTTGAACTTCCTAGCGCAAACCGTTCAGAAGTTATAACGATTTTATTTCATATAACTCTATAATCGTCAGCCTGTACAAACATCACTACTACAGGTGGGACGGGAAATCATACGGATGGAGAAAGTTAAATATCTAGGTGACGGAGCAGAGCCAAACACCTCTCAAAAAGAAGCCCTTGCATCACAGACCAGAAAAGTAATACCAGTAGGCCTATATTAACAAATATCTATGGCGGTAATCCAAGTAAAGGTGCGAGTAATTGTGTCGTCCCCCTCTCTCAATTCGTTTAGTCGGTTCCGACTCTTCGTGACCCCATGAACCAAATCACGCCACTTTTTCCTGTCTTGCACTTTCTCCCGTAGACCTTCCAAGTTGGAACACATTGCTTCTGTGATGCCATCGATCCATCTCATCCTCTGACGTCCTCTTCTTCTAGTTCCTTCAATCTTCCGCAGCATTAATGTTTTTCCAGCGAGGCATGCCTTCGCATTGTGTGTCCAAAGTAGGTCAGCTTTTGTTTTAACATTAGACCTTCCAGGGAAAAATCTGGTTTTATTTGCTCCAATATTGATCTGTGGCTTCTCTTTGCAGTCCATGGAACTCTAAAAAGTTTCCTCCAACACCACAATTCGAAGGAATCAATTCTTCGCCGTTCAGCCTTTCTAATGGTCCGGGTCTCACATCCATACACCACAACTGGAAAGACCATAGCCCTCACAATACGGATCTTTGTTGCTACTGTTATATCTCTGGACCTTATAATCTTGTCAAGGTTTGACATCGCCTGTCTACCGAGCAACAGGCGTCTCCGGATTTCATGGCTGCAGTCGCCATCAGCAGAACCGAGATAACTGAATGTGGCCACTACCTCCATGGTTTCTCCTGCTATATCCCACGAATTGGTAGGTGTAGTTGCCATAATTTTCGTTTTCTTCACATTCAGCCTAAGACCGGCCTTTTCACTTTCGTCTTTCGCCTTCAGCAAGAGTGTTCTCAATTCTTCTTCACTTTCTGCCAACAGGATCGTATCATCCGCGTACCTGAGGTTGTTTACATTTATTCCACCTATTTTAATTCCTGTTTCCTCTTCATCTAGCCTCGCATTCCTCATAACATGTTCTGCATACAGACTGAATAAGTACGGTAACAGTATGCAGCCTTGCCGGACCCCTTTCTGAATCTTTATCCATTTCGTTGTTCCATACATAGTTCTCACCGTGGCTTCTTGGTCAAGGTATAAACTCCGTATCAGATGAATGAGGTACACCCATGTTTTTCAGTACGTTCCATAATTTGTTGTGATCGACGCAGTCAAAGGCTTTGGCGTAGTCAATAAAGCAGAGGTACACATCTCTCTGGAATTCTCTTGCTTTTTCCATAATCCACCGAATGTTAGCAATTTGATCTCTAGTTCCTCTTCCTTTCCTAAATCCAGCTTGTTCATCTGGTAGCTCTAGATCTAGATATTGGCGATGTCTATTTTGTAAGATTTTCAACATGACTTTGCTAGCATGTGAGATAAGTGCGATTGTTCGGTAATCTGTGCATTCTTTAGAACTTCTCTTCTTTGGAATGGGGATGAATACTGATCTTTTCCAGTCTTCTGGCCACTGCTGCGTGATCCATATTTTTTGACATATTGAGTGGAGCACTTTCACTGTATCCTTTCCACTGACTTTAAACAATTCTGCTGGTATTTCATCATGTCCATTAGTTTTGCTATCAGCCATATTTTCAAGGGCCCACTGGATTTCACTCTCCAAAATATCTGGCTCTGGTTCTAAATTAACATTAACATCAGCAGTAGGAGCCCTGTCATTATGCAGTTCTTTTGTTTAGGTCTTCTACATATTCTACCCAACTTTGTTTAACATCCTCTGTTTCACTCAGATCTTTCCCGTTTCTATCTTTTATCATTCCAATTTTTGCCTGGAATTTTCCTTTAATTTATCTAATTTTCTTATTATGGTCCTCCCCATTCCGTTACTATCTTCAGCTTCCTTGCACTGTTCATTAAAGAATATATTTTTATCTCTTCTAGCTAATTCCGAAAATGTTTATTTAATTCAAACATAGCTGATCTATCTCCCTTGATTTTTGCTTTCCTTCGTTCTTCTGCAACTTGCAGATTGTGTCGTAGGCAGTATTAAATATGGAAATTTGGGCCGGCCATGGAAGCGTGCTCGAATAGCCAAACTGGTTGATGTGACCACTCAAAATAATTGAGAAATCTGTGTTCGAGTCCCGGTCCGGCACAAATTTTCATATGTCACGAGTAGAGATATCCTTATATATGGAAATGGAAATGAAGTCCCATGCTTCTTGACAGAGCGTAGGGGAACGATGCGGGAGACCCGCACCGCCGTACTAGGCAAGGTCCTAATGGAGATGGTTTGCCGTTGCCTTCCTCCGACCGTAATGTGGATGAATGATGATGATGAAGACGACACAACAACACCCAGTCATCTCGGGGCAGGTGAAATTCCCTGATCCCGCCGGGAATCGAACCCGGGATCGCGTGCTTTGTAAGCGAGAAAGCTACCAAGAGACCACGAGTGGAGGACATCTTTTTATATAATTGCAGTTAATGTCAGAAATATCCTGCAATTTCGAATAAATTTCATAAATTTGCTACAGCTTCAAGATCGTCACCAATATCTGTTTCTTCAGACATAGTTAAAACCTTAGGGTGGGAATTCAAGAATAGTTGCAAATGATGGGGCCGTAAATAGACTACATATAGAAATTTGGTTCGGCCCTGGAAGCGAATTCGGATAGCCGAATTGGTTACGGCGATCGCTCAAAATGCGGGAAACCCGAGTTCGGGTTCCAGTTCCGCACAAAGTCTCATATTCCACTAACATATAAAAACTTCATTCTTAATGCAGCTAACGTCAGAAAGATCGTTCAGTTGAGGGTTGGGTTGGGTTGTTTGGAGGAAGAGACCAAACATCGAGGTCATCAGTCTCAGTGGATTAGGGAAGGACGGGGAAGGAAGTCGGCCGTGCCCTTTCAGAGAAACCATCCCGGCATTTGCCTGGAGCGATTTAGGTTACGGAAAACCTACAAAAGGATGTCCGGACGCGGGATTGAACAGTCGTACTCCCGAATGCGAGTCCAGTGTGCTAACCACTGCGCCACCTCGCTCGGTCGTTCAATTGAGAGTAAAGTTCATAAATCTTTTATAGTTGCAGAATCGTCACCAATGACAGTGTCAGGAGACATTGTTATAAATAAATGAAGGAATGTTGACCGGCCGCGAGGCATACCGAGATAGTCCGTGCAGTTGCGGTAACGCTGCGTCGTGGATGGTGCCGTGGGTGCCACACGTGCATAGTAAGCAGGAGATCCAGGCTTCGAATCCCGGTCCACCACACATTTTCGCTGGAGGCCGCTGCTACCGCTTAATGTCCCGCTGCAGCTGACAGCCAGTGATCCCCCTTCCATTTACATATACTGTTTCACACCTGAGGGATCTGCGTGGTGCCTGTGCTTTCGAAGGAACAGACACCACGCATTCATATAATTTTGTATTATAGTCGTTTACCACAATACTGTTTACCTAGTATGTACAGTATGCATCATAATATTGCACGTAATCTGGATGGCCAATACTACGTGTTCAGTAACTTTAATTTTCATTACATCTTAATTTTACTCTACTTCGATCCTTCTTATCAAGTATAGGTTAATCAGCTTCATATTAGCCTCACCCGCAACTGTCTTGCTTTCGTTGTAATAGCGCGGATATATGTGGCCATTCGCCATTTGGTAATTTTAAGTACCGCTGCCGGTTAGATCACCCAGCTGTTTCGCTTCCAGGCCAATGTGATGTACGCATGACTCTACCTTGTGGTCTGCTTGTTGCTATAACAGTTCAGAGGCATTTGTAATTATTCGTTGGTTTTGAAACCTCCCCTTAGAAATTTATGAATTACTGTGCTGGTAAACCTCTTACGTTATTTGATTTTCAAACAACTGAGCAGACCTGAACGTACTCAGACATTTCCATGTTTACCTATTCTGATCAACACTAAACTGACAGATAATATTTTTAGCGCAACACAATCTGACTTTCAAAAATCCCTACAAAACAATGGCCCTGACTAACAATAACCTATACATTTCACAAATCACTTACCTCACAAAAATCTTCGTTACTCGAACTACTGCAATACAGCGAGCGCCACTACTGCCAGCTAAATAAAAGATTCAAACTACTGAAGACACTAACTACTGATAGGTACAGATAGCAAATGAAAGATTTTGATAGAGAACAAACAATGTATTTACCTTAATAGTGTTCAAAAATCATCATATATACAGGGTGTTACAAAAAGGTACGGCCAAACTTTCAGGAAACATTCCTCACACACAAAGAAAGAAAATATGTTATGTGGACATGTGTCCAGAAACGCTTACTTTCCATGTTAGAGCTCATTTTATTACTTCTCTTCAAATCACATTAATCATGGAATGGAAACACACAGCAACAGAACGTACCAGCGTGACTTCAAACACATTGTTACAGAAAATGTTCAAAATGTCCTCCGTTAGCGAGGATACATGCATCCACCCTCCGTCGCATGGAATCCCTGATGCGCTGATGCAGCTCTGGAGAATGGCGTATTGTATCACAGCCGTCCACAATACGAGCACGAAGAGTCTCTACATTTGGTACCGGTGTTGCGTAGGCAAGAGCTTTCAAATGGCCCCATAAATGAAAGTCAAGAGGGTTGAGGTCAGGAGAGCGTGGAGCCATGGAATTGGTCCGCCTCTACCAATCCAACGGTCACCGAATCTGTTGTTGAGAAGCGTACGAACACTTCGACTGAAATGTGCAGGAGCTCCATCGTGCATGAACCACATGTTTTGTCGTACTTGTAAAGGCACATGTTCTAGCAGCACAGGTAGAGTATCCCGTATGAAATCATGATAACGTGCTCCATTGAGCGTAGGTGGAAGAACATGGGGCCCAATCAAAACATCACCAACAATGCCTGCACGAACGTTCACAGAAAATCTGTGTTGATGACGTGATTGCACAATTGCGTGCGGATTCTCGTCAGCCCACACATGTTGATTGTGAAAATTTACAATTTGATCACGTTGGAATGAAGCCTCATCCGTAAAGAGAACGTTTGCACTGAAATGAGGATTGACACATTGTTGGATGAACCATTCGCAGAAGTGTACCCGTGGAGGCCAATCAGTTGCCTGCACACGCTGTACATGGTACGGAAACAACTGGTTCTCCCGTAGCACTCTCCATACAGTGACGTGGTCAACGTTACCTTGTACAGCAGCAACTTCTCTGACGCTGACATTAGGGTTATCGTCAACTGCACGAAGAATTGCCTCGTTCATTGCAGGTGCCCTCGTCGTTCTAGGTCTTCCCCAGTCGCGAGTCATAGGCTGGAATGTTCCGTGCTGCCAATTGCTTCGAACGTCTTCCTGTCGGGACACCTTCGTTCTGGAAACCTGTCTCGATACAAACGTACCGCGCCACGGGTATTGCCCCGTGCTAATCCATACATCAAATGGGCATCTCCCAACTCCGCATTTGTAAACATTGCACTGACCGCAAAACCAAGTTCGTGATGAACACTAACCTGTTGATGCTACGTGCTGATGTGCTTGATGCTAGTACTGTAGAGCAATGAGTCGCATGTCAACACAAGCACCGAAGTCAACATTACCTTCCTTCAATTGGGCCAACTGGCGGTGAATCGAGGAAGTACAGTACATACTGACGAAACTAAAATCAGCTCTAACATGGAAATTAAGCGTTTCCGGACACATGTCCACATAACATCTTTTCTTTTTTTGTGTGTGAGGAATGTTGCCTGAAAGTTTGGCCGTACCTTTTTGTAACACCCTGTATATCAGTCCGTGATATCCAGTATTACAAATTTACTCTTTCTGATGGACACACGCCCAGATCGTCCGCTCTCAAAATTCTGCCATCTCTCTCCCCACATCCACCACTGCTGGCGGCTCACCTCCAACTCCGCAACGCTACACCCTGTTCACATCCAACTGCCCAACACTACAATAGCGAGTATTCCAACAATGCCAACCAGCCACAGACTGCACACAGCACAGCCAGTGATTTTCATACAGAGTGCTACGTGAAGTTACCAACAAAAGAACCTAAACAGCCTACTTACAGTTTCCTTTATTGGTTTGTCAGACCACGTTTCCGTTAAAGCTGTGGGTTAATTTTCGAAATTTTTTCATCTAGTTTCTGACTGTTCCTTTTTCTTACTATGATGGCCGAATTTTCGTCCAGACGATTTTATGTGTATGTGGCTGACATTGAGCTTTGGTAGCCGGTGCAGTGAACTTCGTTTGATAGTCTTACGTGAGTGTTGTTTGCGGTTTTAATTAAGCTATTGGCTCACTTGGAACAATGTCTTATAATGTATGATAGTTATTTAATTAGAGTTCGTTTTCCTATTAGATGATCTGATGATGATTAACCGCTACGGGAACGTTTTTTTTTTTAAATAAAAATAACTTTGCAAACCGTGACTGTTATATTTTCAACATAATGATACACACACTACAATACACCATAAAATTCTTAGAGTATGATCAGCATTTCTGGCAAGTGGAGGAGGTGGTTACACGTCCTAGCTGAAAATTTATGCCATACCGGGATACAAACTTGGGTCTCCTTCTCACTAGGCAGATGCTCTGTAAATCAAGGGTCTCCTTCTCACTAGGAAGATGCTCTGTAAATCAATGTCCACTAGCAGCTAAATGTCATTAATTACTTTGTGTCTTGATCCATACTGGCTTCAGGATCAAACAGTATCTGTTCTTTCAGGTAAGTCCGAAAGAACAGATACCACATAGAGAGATTTAAGTGTTCGTATATCCAAAGCGCTGTTAGAGAACGGAACGCTAGAGAAATATTCTAGAAGTGGTTCGAAGAACCCTCTGCCGTGCAGAAAATAGTGTAGTTATATAAACATTGTAACACATTATTACATATTTTTACTGTTTGTTTTTTGAATATAGTTCTCTGTGGCTACTTTCATACTACTTTATTCGTTTATGTTGTAGCATTCTTAAAAACACTGATGATGACGATATTTATCGCCGAAACTAGTTTGGG
The DNA here is from genome assembly GCF_021461385.2 of Schistocerca piceifrons. Lineage (NCBI taxonomy): Eukaryota > Metazoa > Arthropoda > Insecta > Orthoptera > Acrididae > Schistocerca > Schistocerca piceifrons. The sequence goes on along the minus strand of NC_060143.1, from coordinate 321,575,086 downwards.
GAATAAACAAGTAAACAAATAACGTAAAGTATTTTGCGTCAAGCCGGACTCACAATTCCCATATTGTTATTGCAATGGAATGAATACCCCTAGATGCATACAGGCGTTGATATATATCAACGGGGACAGGTGAAAATGTGTGCCCCGACCCGGACTCGAACCCGGGATCTCCTGCTTACATGGCAGACGCCGTATCCATTTTTTTTTTTTTCGTTGTGTTTGGTCGTTGCGGACGTCGCAAGACATCGTGTTCAAGTTCGGTGGTTGATCCTTCCACTCAGTTTTTTTTTTTATTACAGAAACCAACCGGCTCTCTGACCGAACACGCTGAACTACCGTGCGACTGCCCGTTATATTCATTACTCGCGGCTTTACTGCCGATTCCCGTAAGGGTTCAGGAACTGTTTGTGCATCTGCAAAATGGTTCAAATGGCTCTGAGCACTATGGGACTTAACATCTGAGGTCATGAGTCCCCTAGAACTTAGAACTGCTTAAACCTGACTAACCTCAGGTCATCACACACATCCATGCGCGAGGCAGGATTCGAACCTGCGACCGTAGCAGTCGCGCGGTTCCGGACTAAAGCGCTTAGAACCGCTCGGCCACCGCGGCCGGCTGTGCATCCCCACAGAAGATCTTCATATATATATATATATATATATAGTTAAGGCTCACCGGCCATTTAACCATCTTCTTCTGTGCGGATGCACAAACAGTGCCCGAACTCTTACGGGAATCGGCAGTAAAGCCGCGAGTAATGAGTATAATGGGCAGGGGCACTATGAATATAGTGCGGGACTTTAAGTTGCGAATGTGGGTCTACGGGAGGGGTTCCAAAGATAAGTCCCTGCAGTCGCACTGTTCTCTGTGTCCTCGATGGCTCAGATGGATAGAGCGTATGCCATGTAAGCAGGAGATCCCGGTTTCGAGTCTAGGTCGGGGCACACATTTTCAACTGTCCCCGTTGACTTCTATCAACGTCTGTATGCAGCTAGGGGTATTCATTTCATTGTAATTTCATTCTAACGCGCTGCATGGTCACCAATGTTATCTGATCTTTCGGACATGTGCGAAAGAATATATACCATCTTCATATATATATCCCATATAGTTGTTTCTCTATGCGAACACGGTCCAAAAGGAAGAGTTCCAACATAAAATCATTGTTAGACAGTTGTAGAACAACATGAAAATGTTGAGATTTAACTGGAGTGTTAGTGATTGTGTAGTGCCAGTGAGGCCAAGCATTTGAGGACGTGTCACTCACCCTGGAGGATCAAGGCGGCCCGACTCAAAATTGCGGCTCCAGACGACGGACAGCCCTCCGACGTCGATGGTGCCCTTGATGACGACCAGCAGCACTGCCCCGAACATCATCACTGTCTGCACCACGTCCGTCCACACCACTGCCCTGATGCCGCCCTACGACATTAAGAGGAGCACCACATTAAATTAATTCCTCCTAAACATCATTTTTACCCTATGATTGGACAAGAGAAAGAAAAACAAATAGGGACTTACGGATAGACACGAAACTAAGGTAAAACTAAGTTACGTTTCTCGTTCTGGCCCTAGAAGGGCCAATCGGGCACGATCGACCGCCGTGTCATCCTCTGCCAATAGCTTCACCCAGGGCGGTTTGAAGAGTCGTTGAAACTGCCACTAATCGGTCGAGCAGCTCCTCAGTTGGCCCCACAAGGCTGAGTACATCCTGCACCAGTCCTCTCACAAAGGAAATCTAACCCGGGTCTGCTGCATGGCAGTCAGCCGAGCTGATCATTCAGCTACGTAGTGCTCGAGAAATGTGAGGCTTGTTTTTTCAAGTTGGTAACATTTTTGATTACGGCCACTGTAGTAAGCGATCTGCGCATGCGAGCTAAGTACCAGCATCTATTGTCTGGTATCCTGAATCGACGAGCTCGAAAGCCCGTCAGAACGCATGGACGTAGACGACAGCTGCTAGGCGGCGCTCCTATAGTGCGATTAAAACTACTTTGTACTTGACAGTTTGCTGAGCGGCCGTGCAACGTTGCCAGCTGCCCTTGTAAAAAATGGAAGTCGTGTTTTTTATAATTTGGGAACTGTACATGGTAGTGATATGAGGACTGACACTTTTTTAACTCAGTGAAAATTTTGTGCTACTGAAATAGAGAAATATTTAACTGGTCAGGGATTTTCTCTGCCTCGTGATGACTGGGTGTTGTGTGCTGTCCTTAGGTTGGTTAGGTTTAAGTAGTTCTAAGTTCTAGGGGACTGATGACCATAGCTGTTAAGTCCCATAGTGCTCAGAGCCATTTGAACCATTTTTCACGCTACTCAGTATTAATCATTCCCTATCTCCTAGACAATGGGTCGTACAACAACAAAATTTTGATCTTGTCTTCAGTGGAAATGGAAATGAGCGTTTGGCGTCATTGGCCGGGAGGCCCCTCGCGGGGCAGGTCCGGCCGCCATATCGCAGGTCTTATTACATTCGGCGCCACATTGGGCGACCTGCACGCCGGATGGGGATGAAATGATGATGAACACAACACAACACCCAGTCCCTGAGCGGAGAAAATCTCCGACCCAGCCGGGAATCGAACCCGGGCCCAGAGGACGGCAATCCGTCACGCTGACCACTCAGCTACTGGGGCGGACTTGTCTTCAGTGGCATATTTCGATAATGTTTGCAAACTTTCTGAGCAATACAGCCAGTAATAGTGAAGTAATAAACTAAAATTTCACGCCTGACGTGGAACTTTTTCCAAATCAACATCAGAAATGTAGTAAGCAACAAACTTTTTCCCTTTACGTTTTCCGTGGGGCGTCAAAGCGAGAAAAAGTTTCGGAAAGGTTTGAATTTATTTTTAGAGCTTGTTGGAAGTGGGTGGGTGCTACAGTTTCGCCAAGACGAGAATAGAATTGTGCGTACCGTTGAAGTGCTGATATAACTTACACGGGGTGGGAGAAAGCAGCACATATACCGCCGTTAGTCTTGTGCATGAATTTCGCAACATATCACAAAACTCAAAATACCAATACAACGAGACCAACACCATCAAAAGGTTCAATTTTTTTTTTTTTTTTTTTTTTTTTTTTGCAACTTACCATCACTCGACGTATTCTGTGTCCAACAGCTGGAAAACGCCGCTTATATCTGTGTCGCTAGAACTTTCAGATGACTCCCCGACGGCAATAATTAATTTGAAAACACTATCTTCCAATAAGGATTCGTTCTTCCATGCCTCCTGAATGACAGCTTTTGTATGTACTACAACATTACTCCAGTTTTCCACAGTTACTTTAGAAACAGCTTCATGTAAAACTTTCCACTTCTGAAAGCCTGAATGTCTTGTTTTCACGTGCTATGTACCCCTTGATTTGGGCCCATATTAGCTCTGTAGCATTAAAGTGACAATGATAGGGACGTAATCTAATTACAGAATGTCCATGTTTGTTGGTAACTTCTACAACGTATGTCGGGTGTCGTGGCTTATGTTGTGACACAAGTTCCAATAGTTCCACTTTCTTCATTCCGTCATCGAATTGTATATTATTTCGCCGTAACCACTGTATAATTTCGTCTTAGCGTTGGGGCTTTACCCTTTACAACAGTGTGGTATGGCGCATTGTCAATAATGATGTACGACGGTTTCTCCAAATTCGGTAACACTGAATTTTCAAACCATCATACAAAGATGGCGTGGTTCATTTCCTCGTGAAAATTTGAGGTTTTCTTTGACCTGAAAACATGTATCTTCAGTATATGACCAGAATTCATCCATGTTTCATCTAGCCACACTAAATCATCGAATTCAACGTTCTTTACCTGCCGCAAAAATCGACATCGGCAAGCAGCAATATCTTACCGTTCCAAGAGAACTGTACGACCACTTAATTTTTCGTAATTAAATCCCAGGTTTAATAAAACCAGCCGAAGAGATGACTTACTACCAACGAAAAGACCAGCTTCTTTAAGCGTTACATGCAGTTTTTGTAACGTTGGATGCTCTCTACGGTGATAATATGCATACAAATGTCTGCTAATCGCATCCTGTCCGAAAGAATTAACATTCGTCACACGTTTCTCGACGCGTCGTTTTTTTTCCCCAGAGTTTCCACACTTGGCGGTTCGGAGTTAAGATTTGATGGCCCAGAATGTGTATTCAGTTTTTCATTTTGCTCTTTGCCTATGTTTATAGCGGTTGTTCTGCTTATTCTTAATGCTGCCGCAGGCCTCTCGACTACCTTATCAACGGAAAGAAGAGGCCCTCCCTTCTCCCTTTCCACTTCAAAATATTGTCTTACGTTGCAGACGTATTCGCACGATTGTCCTCTCAATGCTATTCCTTGCCCAACTTTCTTCAAAGATGATTTCGGCCTACGAACTCTAGGACGACCACGCTTTTTATTTTCGGACATTTTGTACACAGAGGTCACTACAGTAATTTATCACACACTCGTAGTGGAAACAAAGGAGAAGCAGACACTGAGATAATGCAGTTCACACAACACGACGCGCACAAGACCAGGTGTTAGCAGGTACTGTACCATGACGCATAAGCAGTGGCAACTATGCAGGGGAGGGGTGCTGAACGTCAGCGTGCGATTGGCCTGCACTGGCTCACGGTCACGCGCTCGGCTAGCTGTCAAGTACAAAGTAGTTTTAATCGCACTATAATATTTGTGAGCACGGATGTCGCTGCATCATCGTTGGACACGCCCCCCCCCCCCCCCACCCTCTCCAATACCCACGCGGCAGCATATCGGCGCCTGCGGCCGCCTGTAGAGCTAGCAGAGCAGGGGCCCGGTCCTCAGTCGTGATCCGACTGCGCTCTCGTATTGTCCATTGTACTCAGCGTTGCATGGTTCCCGATATTGCTAAGGCTCCCTATTTGTTCCACTCTCCAGACTTGCCATTTTGTCGTGTTGTCTTTGTTGTTCGCCAGTTGCTGTTGTTGCGTTTCGTGGCGTCGACCTTCTCAGACAGTCGGCCGGCGCCTCCTGGCAGTGTCCAATTCTGGTTACTATATATTGGGTACCTACAAACAGCATCTCGTATTGCACATCACCTCGCTCCGCTTGTCTGTAGTTGAGTGGTCAGCGCAGCTAACTGCCATCTGGGGGACAAGGCTTCAATACCCAGTGCTTCCAGGGATTTTTACTTCGTGAGAGGATTGGAACGGCGTGCAGTCAGCATCATGGGGCCAACTGGGAAGGTTCCAATGGCTCTAAGCATTATAGGACTTAACATCTGAGGTCATCAGTCCCCTAGACTTAGAACTACTTAAACCTAAGGACATCACACACATCCATGCCCAAGGCTGGATTCGAATCTGCGACCGTAGCAGCAGCGCGGTTCCAGACTGAAGCCCCTAAAACCGATCGGTCACAGCGGCCGGCAACTGGGAAGGTACTCGACCGATTAGTAGTGGTTCCAAGCTCAAGAAACGCGACAAGGAGAGCGGTATGCTGACCCCATTCCCCTCCATACCACATCCGATGATGCCACTGGAAAAGGATGACAGGTCTGGTTCAATGTGCTCATCAGGGCCTGAACGAAGATAATTTAGTACTACTTACTTTCCCCACTCCCTCTAACTAGTGGAAACCACAGAAGGTGATTCCATACTCTGTGATCTTGGGATTACCTTTCACAGTCCTACATATAGGCTTGAATCAAGCAGTCAGTTTGAACAGCGGTTAAATTTACAAGGTAATATCAAGGAAGTCACTGTAGTATTTATAAGAGCGAGAGACAGAGAAATACTGGCAGTACGGAGCAACAGTGGAGCATGATAGTTGCAAGGTGTAGGATCCTGTCATGTTATGCAGATGGCAGACGGCGGTTTTCTTCCCATCACGTGAATCACGAAGATCATTTACGGCTCCAAAACAGTAAACGTGTTTCCTCTTCCTACTCGTGTAAGTGCGTGAGATCTTAGAGTCAGACTTTCGCCAACATAGAGCCTAACACGAGGTCCCCTGTGATGGCTACTGCCTACGTGGACGCTGCGTGTTGACTACTTCATCGCACCAGTGCTTAATTCTAATCAATGTGAATGTTTGGCAGTCCTATCAAATTTGATGGTGCTGAAGGAACTGAAGCACTATCAGCAAAACGAGAAGATAACGAAATAAGAGTGGAAGCTACTAAGACGGTAGTTTCGTGAGAGGTGTAAGGAAACATCTGAGGTAAGTTCTATCCGATAGTTAGACTGATACTGAAATAGCACAGTACCAGGTAAAATGTAGTAATACCTCGCCTATCCCCTAAAGGAATGTGGAAAGTCTTTCGAGGAGAGGAACAAAGCCAGCTGACCACTCAAATTCTGAGGTTTCTGGCCGTAGCTATCACGTAATAACGGTGATCATGTTAGCGACCCCTACATCGGAAGGAAACAGCAGACGAGGAGATAGTACAGAATCAAACTGGCGGTGAGGTACTCCACACTGAAGGAGTTACAATGTCTCAGCGGACCGTTGCTCTCGCAGCTGTATAGGAGTAAAGTCGGTTGCCTGTAGAATGAGATTTTCACTCTTCAGCGTAGTATGACCTGAAATGAAGCCCCCGGCAGAAGAAAACTTGATGCCGGACCGAGACTCGAGTTCGGGACCTTTCCGTTCGCGGGCAAGTGCTCTACCCTTCCTCCTTTTATGTCGAATAGGGACTCAAGAGGTAGCTGTTGACCAAAATGATGTAATTCTAGTAGCCAACTGTGACACAACTGTTGCTACCGATGATAATCAGATGAAATAAAAGCTGCGACTGTGACGAATCTTTTGGACCATGCAGGTGAGGTGGATGTTCTAGGTAAGAGGGAAATTGTGGTAATGAATGATGACACCGAGTAGATACCGAATAAATTAATGAAATGTATCTCTTACATAATAATGATGACCAGTGGGAAAACCTTGTTTCCTCGCAGCAAGATCGTGCCGATTGCTGACTCGTGCAGTTTTACCTGGCAGGGCTACCAGATGAGCAAATGAAGGGCTTATTTCAATAGTGGTACAAGTCCATTTTTGTTCATACTGAGATACAGAGTCCTAAAGTTAAATGAGCGCTGAAAAATCTGCAGTTGAGATACCAGAAATATTCAAGCATATGGCTTCTCGCTAGAGATGAACCTTTCTTTCTGTTTGTTTGGCTCATTACTTTCAGAAGCAATATAGACAGAAAAGTGAAAGTAATGGACTTCTACCACTATTGAAATAAGCCCTTCAAATGTCTGCATTTATATGGTATGTAGTATCCGGCAGGGAATTGTTTATGAGGACAGGAGTCGAGGCTGATGATAGTCGTAAGAGAAAATTCTGGTGTGGAGAAATGATGGTGGTTCTTAATGTGCAAAGACATGAACATATTTGCGTGAAGTGGGAGCCGTATCCAATTGCAGATACATGAGACCGAAACAGAACTAATGTTTAGCACTCGAAAAGTTTGGAAAGCTTGTGTATATATCGTGTTCCAAAGATTTTGCATCAAACATCTAGGGCTGCAACATCACGTCTTGGGGAACAACATTTGTTAGAGATAAAATGTTTACTGACGCTTCGCGGCGACATTATTTGGTTTTGGTTATGGCGCTAGAGACGGCAGGGGGCAGGCACACTACGACGTGCATGTATGCTTATAATTCAGTTGATCGTTCAACATGAAATGGGGTAGATAGATTCAATTAAACTTCCTGATTCCTTTTGTAAAATATCTTATAGACACCCTTTCTTAAGGTATTCTTGTTGAAAACTATTATCAGTTTTCTGAGGTAGATAGAATGCAGCACACTTAGTAGATCGTAGGAGTTCAATGAAATCTCACCGTCCCAGGGCGGACGAATACAAATGGGCACCTGGCACATTTGATGCAAATACTTTGAAACACCATGTTTCGTATAATAATGAGTGCTTTCCTGTTGTTTGGTTGTGTTCTGGTATTGTATCTGATAGTCGATGTGTGTGTTACTTTTCTGTAATTATTTTCTACAGTTTATCGTTTTTGTTAGGTTAGCGATAATTGTGGGGTTTCTTCATCCTCTGGTATCCGATTTCGTAGAGCAGGCAGAAGGTGACTGTGTGGCAAGATAAATCTGATTTTGACTGAAGTTTGTTGTATATCCATTGAGATCAGTGTAATCGAATGCAGTCAGTCAGCATAATACGAGGGTCCTCAGCAGAATTATATTTTTTGCATAAGTATGAGAATTTTGTCAGCATGTATTCAATTTAGTTCACCAAATAAGATGTGCCATCTGGTTCCTTTGTATACCTTGAAAATGTCCGTAACGTCATTGTCGTAGTGTCTTTGATGTGTCCTCTTTTGAGTTTAGATGTGTTATCCTGTATGATATTCTGGTTCTGTGAAGCTTGTGTCTGCTGACTGAAGAACGCATTGTTTTGATTACTAATTTGTATAGGTGAGCGCCCAATATGTGTTGGAGGACTGTGATCTTCAGACTATATTTAATGGTTGTAGATTGGTCAATTTTTGCTTTGCTTGTACTTTTGAATGAATTTGTTGCTCTGGAAAATGTGAAGTTCTTGAAGTGATAATTACCTGAGTACACTCAAAGTGTGTTACGTATAGGCAGTTGAATTAAACAGGTTGGATAAGGATGTGGTTTGTTTGAGACGGTGACAGCAACTAACGTGTTTCTTTCGGTATGCAATATAAGTGTCCAGGCTTCTTGCTTTGTTTTGTAGGGCGATAGTGAAGTTGTCAAATATATATATGTTGAGTGTGTGTGTATGTGTGTGTGTGTGTGTGTGTGTGTGTGTGTGTGTGTGTGTGCGTGTGTGTGTGTGTGCGATTCTGCGTCGTGTATATTTATGTGACCAGCCTCAAGGGAACGCTTGGAGCCTCAATTCGTCGATGTCGAGAGAAATTTTGATGTGAAAGGGAGGCTTTTTGTGAGAATGCTTGCCCTCTAGTTGTGTGAGTGTTAAGGATTTTCCTTTTTTTAAGGGGAGAAGGCTCGATGGATATGTGTGACATGTCAACATCTCGATCCGAAAGGATACCCTCCGAATAATATAACGTCTGATGTAGTAAGGGATTCAACAAGAGCCTTGGAAGCTGGCTGAAAATGACTTATTAGTAGAAAAATCTAATTAAATGTAGAAGTAAGCTATGATTGACTTAAAACTGAACGTCCTTGGCGGGTTTCTGTTCAACTGCCGACATCGACACCGAGTTGAAGGTAGAGGAGGCAATAACCTTGGGAAAATTGAAAAGAATTTTATTAAGTACAACAACCAAGGATTGCAAAAGAGGATCATGGATTAAAAGACTTGTGAAAAGGAATACATCAGGAAGATAAATAGATAAATCTGTGTAGGAACAGCAATAAGGCACAGTGAGCATAACATTTATTTTTTAAGTCAAAATCGGCTTGCAGTTGGTCCATAAGACCTGTCGCTGTAATCGAGGGCACTTTAACAGCTGTGAAGTATGTGAACATTATTGCGAATCATCATTCCCTCATGGTTGATGTCTTCCCTGATGACAATGTCACCTTCCACAAGGGCAATAGTCCATACCACAAGGCCAGAATCGTGCTTCGGTGATTGTGCAACATGGTAGTGAACTCACCTTAATATCTAGGCCACCAAATTGGTCTGACAGGCACTTGTTGGAACACATCAAGAAAGCTATAAGTCGCTAGCTCGGAGCCAACAAACCACTGGCGATAGCACTTCATTTCAAACGCTTCTAGATTTTTTGCTTCATTCGGATTTCCGATAGTCCAAGTTTCACTTCCACACAATTCTGACTCAAACGTGAGCTCTTTAGAACTTCTTAAATTTTTCCACATCTAATACCAAAGACCTTTTCATTCAAGAATGCTTTCTTGGCCCGTGTAATTCTACTTCTGGTACTCTCCTTGTTTCAGCCATCTTATATGACCTCATTTCCTAGAGAAGAGAATTCTTTCACTTCTGTGTTGAGCCCAAGTCTCATCCCTACATAGATTTAATCCTCATGTACAGTTATGGTAAGATCGCTTATGCGGCCTTACGAATGAAAATCGTATCTACGTTGTACACAATATCTTACGTTGTATTAGTTACAAAATAAATTGTGTTAAGTCAAAAATGAAAGATGTCTTATGAAGATGCTTTTCTAAAATGCATTCAATTCAGTATCGACTGAAAGGACAATATAGCTCACCACACATGTGTAGAAGATGCACACAATGCACACCACAGGGGATATGATGTGCAAGTTCACGCCAGTAACTGGAAAGAAATAATGAAGACAAATTAACCAAATGGAAACATCACAAGCTATTATTTACTGATGACAAAATTCAACATATACAGTCAAAACTGAGGACAGGAAGCACTTTGCTAGTCACTTTAGAAGGAATAGTTGTGGATGATATGTAAAGTATGGTTTACATATCAGCAAGCGAACGCAGGAGAACATTCTCGTAAGACGCGGTCTAGTTGGAACCGGTTCACTGAGGAACACAGCATATGCGCAAATAATCTTATATATAAAAATGAGTGTTTGTTTGTTCGTCTTCTGTGTGTTCTGATGCCATTCATCCGATTATGATGAAATGTTGGTGAGTCCTTGCGCATAAGACCGCGAAGATTTCGAAGGGAGTAAGAACCCCGTACCATTCATAGGGACAAAGGCGAAAAGGGGCGTGACATATAAGCTTAACTCAGGAATGTCTACATCAATGTCAGTCAAATTATTTATATACATGACTTATTATTTGTATAATTATTTTTATAAAGATAATGAGTGGATAATATACCCCAACCGCAAGATGTGACACTTAAAAGTATTCCATAAATACCAATACTGGTATGAAACCATAGTTCTCAGTGTCGCTAGACTTCCTGCTGACAGTCAGGATGACATTTCAACCCACATTTGTAGGTAGGTGGGGGGCGGGGTGCAAAGATTAGTGACATATCAGCATATCTCTGCCACGACTGAAGCAATTTCTACCATCATTTGCACATATATCACATGCTAACTGCAAAAATTTATTGTGGCAATTACGCTGCCTAACAACCCCAAGGCTGAGGGTGTGAGATAACTCAGTAACTTCCACCAAACTTTGCACATACATGGATAAAAGTACAGTGGGATTAAAGTACCTCTAGTAATGCTAGAGCTGGGGTGAGGATAGAAGGAGTGGCGTGTAAGGAACCATTAATTTTACCACCATGTTTCGGGCCGAAAGATCATGCCACATGGCTCAACACCACAGATATATTTAACGTTCTCTCTAGAGTCGCATGGTGTAAAACAGCGGAGAATTAGACGGATGCCAGCGATAGTTATTCACGAAACGACCATCAATTACTGGCACAATTAAACATTGAGGTGACAAAAGTCATGATATAGCTATATACACATATACAGATGGTGGTAGTACCGCGTACACGAAGTATAAAAGGAGAGCGCGTTGGTGGAGCTGTCATTTGTACTCGGGTGATTCATGTGAAAATATTTCTGACGCGTTTGTGGTCGCACGACGGGAATTATCAGACTTTGAACGCGGAATGGTAGCTGGAGCTAGACGCATGAGTCTTTGCACTTCGGAAATTGTTGGAGAATTCAACATTTAGTGATCCACAGTATCAAAAGTTTGTCGAGCTATGGCAGCAGAGGACCGACGTGAGTGCCTTTGTGAACAATATGACATCGCCTGCAGCGGCACTTCTGGGCTCGCGACCGCATCGGTTGGACCACAGACGACTGGTAAACCGTGGCCTGGTCAGATGAGTCACGATTTCAGTTGATAAAAAAGAGCTGATGGTAGCATTTGAATGCGAAGCAAACCCCACGAAGCCATGGACCGTGTTGTGGAGGCTGGTGGTGGTTCCTTAATGGTGTGGACTGTGTGTCCAACTCAACCGATCGTTGACTAGAAATGGTCTACTTGAAAACCATGGGAAGCCGTTCATGGACTTCATGTTCCCAAACAACGACTAAATTCTTGTGGATGACAATGTCACCTGGCCTCAATCGTTCACGATTAGTTTGGAGAACATTCTGGACAGTCCGTGGCTATGATTTCTCCACCCACCGAACATTTATGGGACATAATCGAGATGTCAGTTGCTGCACACTATCCTGCACCGGCAATACTTTCCCATTTGTGGCCAGCTGTATAGGCAGCATGGCTCAGTATTTCTGCCGGGACTTTCAGCGACTTGTTGAGTTTATGTCACGTCTAGTCGCTGCACTACACTGGTCAAAAGGAAGTCCAACATGACATTAGGAGGCATCCTATGATGTTTGTCACTTCAGTGTAAGTTTCCCCAGAATTTATATCTAACTGCAGAGCGAAGTTCGTTTGGGATGAAACATATGTACAAATGTATGTGAGATATGCTAAATATGCGTAAAATATACTTTTGTTTTACATATATGTGACAAATGTGTAAGTGGACAACGCTGCAGGGGGAAAGCTAGGTAAATTAATCCTAAAAATCATTGTCTGTCATTTATTTTTTATGTGTAAATGGGTCTGCTTCATGTATGTGTACCTGTTTAGAAAGAAAAAGAGAAATTACAAAGCTAGTATATTATACACATAAGGGTATATCCTCCAATGTGACTACAGTGATGCCCTGATCGTTTCTACACTGTTTATTAAGCCGTCACTGACAAACTTTACGAGGAGAGGATTTTTTTTTATATACTTATTATTTCGAATTCTTATTTACAAGTTACGGAATAGCCAATTCGAGGTTCGTTGTTGTTCTGCTTCTAAGACTTTGTTGTGCTTTACAGCAGCTATTTTTTGAATCTATCATGGATTACGAATTCTTTCAGCTCACTAAGACGATTACATATCAAGGTGAGGGAAGGAACAACGCAAGAGTCGCACTATCGTGTCTACCACGATCGCTTTCCTAACATTAGGCATTCACAGTTTATCATCTTCACTGCATTTCATGATTTTGAGAAGCGGTGAATCCTCATCCTGGCCATATTGGGTGTGGAATATTTATTATACAGGGTGTTACAAAAAGGTACGGGCAAACTTTCAGGAAACATTCCTCACACACAAAGAAAGAAAATATGTTAGGTGGAAACGCTTACTTTCCATGTTAGAACTCATTTAATTACTTCTCTTCAAATCACATTAATCACGAAATGGAAACAGCAACAGAACGTACCAGCCATACCATCGTGACTTCAAACACTTTGTTACAGGAAATGTTCAAAATGTCCTCCGTTAGCGAGGATACATGCATCCACCCTCCGTCGCATGGAATCCCTGATGCGCTGATGCAGCCCTGGAGAATGGCGTATTGTGTCACAGGCGTCCACAATACGAGCACGAAGAGTCTCTACATTTGGTACCGGGGTTGCGTAGACAAGAGCTTTCAAATGTCCCCATAAATGAAAGACAAGAGGGTTGAGGTCAGGAGAGCGTGGAGGACATGGAATTGGTCCGCCTCTACCAATCCATCGGTCACCGAATCTGTTGTTGAGAAGCGTACGAACACTTCGACCGAAATGTGCAGGAGCTCCATCGTGCATGAACCACATGTTGTGTCGTACTTGTAAAGGCACATGTTCTAGCAGCACAGGTAGAGTATCCCGTATGAAATCATGGCGGTGAATCGAGGAAGTACAGTACATACTGACGAAAGTAAAATGAGCTCTAACATGGAAATTAAGCGTTTCTGGACACATGTCCACATAACATCTTTTCTTTATTTGTGTGTGAGGAATGTTTCCTGAAAGTTTGGCCGTACCTTTTTGTAAAAAAAAAAGGCTCTGAGCACTATGGGACTTAACATCTACGGTGATCAGTCCCCGAGAACTTAGAACTACTTAAACCTAACTAACCTAAGGACAGCACACAACACCCAGCCATCACGAGGCAGAGAAAATCCCTGACCCCGCCGGGAATCGAACCCGGGAACCCGGGCGTGGAAAGCGAGAACGCTACCGCTCGACCACGAGATGCAGGCCCTTTTTGTAACACCGTGTATATAACACACTACACTTACGAAACAGCCAGGAGCTCTAACAGTGTCACTTGTTCTGTCCTTGTAGCATGATTGGAATCAACAATTTGTCAGTTGCTCTGCAAGCACAGTTAACTGTCTTTGGGCGCTTGACTTGTCGGGAGGTGCAGGGTGAAGGAGGGTGGGGGGAGGGATTTAACGATGCTCGTGTTAACCGTTACATAAGTTCTTAAAGGTCAAGTTTATATTCGTTGTGTTGGCTATACGTATCAGTACCTCGAGGTTCTGTCTTGATACAGACATTAGTACGACTGTTAGTTTTGTAGACGCTTAAACCATTTAGCGACAATAGTAAGCGTTAACGAAAGGTGATAAGCTGCGAATGTACGGTACGGTAACGTGACTCTACGTAGCGACAAAGATTGTAAATAATCAACTACTTACTTTACAAGTTTTTTAAAGACTTTTTGTTCATCATTAATATGTTAAATACTTAAATGTTGTTGTGTGTGAAATAAATAAGTAAATGTAATTGTAAATATACCATTGTTAATGATGAGATAGTAACAAGCCGGCTGGAGTGGCCGAGCGGTTCTAGGCGCTACAGTCTGGAACCGCGCGACCGCTACGATCGCAGGTTCGAATCCTGCCTCGGGCATGGATGTGTGTGATGTCCTTAGTTAGGTTTAAGTAGTTCTAAGTTCTAGGGGGACTGATGACCTCAGATGTTAAGTCCCATAGTACTCAGAGCCATTTGAACCATTTGAGATAGTAACGGCTAGAGGGATAGCAGTTACGTCAGTGAGGAGAATTACCTATGGGCGAAGAATAGATTACAGTCCCACTTTGTGAGTCATAGAATGAGGTCGCTTCTGTGGCGTCTTGCAATGTAGCCGTTGGTGAGCAGATATTAAATTGCTATTGTTGAGTCATCGAGTATATCACAGCTGAACGTCATCGGTTTTGGAGTGTGTTGGCCCTATTTCTGCAAGTATTTAGCGTTCAGCTTATGTGATGATGAAACGTGTATCGCAAAGTGTTTTGTGACTGTTGGTTGGATAGTTACCCGAAGGGAACAGACGCTTACGTGAAATACGAGACTTTGGATGGAGTCAGAGTGAGGACTAGGCAACGATTGACTGAAACAGGAAAATGGAAGACAGTTGTTCTCAATGTTTCCCACTGAATGGTTTTCTCCAGCAATATGGGCTGCAATTGCAGATTTGTTCAAGTTTCCAAGTCTTAAAGCATCAATGTGTTCTTTGTATCTAATTTCAAAGCTTCTGCCAGTCTGCCCAATGTAGAATTTTGGGCATGTATCGCAGTTGAGTTCGTATATTCCTGATTTATGGTAGGGACTCTTGGTGGTATTTACATCATGGATTACTTTTTGATATAATTTATTATTTGTGGAAAAGCTGATTGTGATATTTTTTCTTTTTAAATAAGTCTGCTATTTGGTATGATAGTGGGCCTATGTATGGGAGAGTAGCGTATTTAGGTTTTGCTTCTGTGGTGCACTGATTTGGCTTGAAGTGACGGCTGTGAAGTGGATCTATGGTTTTTGTCTGCATTTTGTTGTGGGGTTGTTTTATTATGGGTTTATATCCATTATAATGAGCAACTGTTTTAATTATATTGAATCTGACAGAACACTGAAAGGCCTAAGTCAAAACAAGGCCACTAGAGTAGACGACATTCCGTCAGAATTATTGATATTCTTGGAAGAGCCTACTGTGACAGAAGTATTTCGCCTGGTGTGCAAGATGTATGAGTCAGGGGAAATACCCTCAGGCTTCAAGAAGGATGTAATAACGCCGTTTCAAAGTAGGCAGGTGCTGACATGTGTGAATATTACCGAAATAACAGTTTAACAAATTATGTTTACAAAATACTGACCCGAATTCTTTACAGAAGACTGGAGAAACTGGTAAGAAGCTGAACTTGGGGAAGATCAGTTTGGATTCTGGAGATGTGTTCGAAGACATGAAGCAATACTGTCCCTGCAACTTACCTTAGCTGATAGGTTAAGCAAAGGCAAACCCACGTTTATAGCATTTATAAACTTCAAGAAAACTTTTTACAACGTTAACTTGAATACAACCTTTGTAATTCTGAAGGAGGCAAGGGTAAAATACAAAGAGCAAAATCCTATTTACAAATTGTACAGAAACTATACAGTATTTATAAGAGTCGAGGGGCATGAAAGAGAAGCAGTGTTTGAGAAGGAAGTTATTAAATCTGTACATAGAGCAAGCAGTAAAGGAAATCAAGGAAAAAAATTTTAAGAAATTAAAATTTATGGAAAAAATAAAAATTTTGAAGGTTTTCAGTGACAATGTAATTCTCTCAGAGACAGCAAAGGACCTGGAAGAGTAGTTAAACGGAATGGACTGTGTCTTCAAAAGACTATGTAAGGTGAGGATCAACAAAAGCGAAACAAGGGTAATGGAATTAAGTCGAATTACAACAGCCGATGTTAAGGTCATTCGACTAGGAAAGATAACCTTTAAGTAGTAGATATGTTTTGCTATTTGGGCTGAAGTACAGAGGGTGTAAGATGTAGATTGGGAATGACAAGAAAAGCGTTTCTGAAGAAGAGAAATTAGTTAACATCGAATATAGATTTAAGCGTTAGGAAGTCTTTTTTGAAGGTATTTGTCTGGAGTGTAGGTCTGTCTGGAAGTGAGACAGTTCAGGCAAGAAGATAATAGAATCTTTTTGATTGTGGTGGCGCAGAAGAACGCTGAAGATTAGATGCGAAGGTCGTGCAACTAACGAGGAAGTATGGAACGGAACTTGACAGATAATAAATTTGTGACACAGTTTGACAAAAAGAATGGATCGATTGCAAGGACACATTCTGAGACGTCAATTGATCACCAGTTTAGTACTGTAGGGAAGTCATAGTAACTGTTCTCGAAAGAACAGAAACCATTGATGACCGTGCAGCTACTCTAGAATAAATGATACTTTATCTAAACCCTCATCTGCCGAAAGGTGTTGTTGATATACATCAATGGGGACAGCTGAAAATGTGTGTGCCGACTGGGACGCGAACCCGGGATCTCCTGCTTACAAGGCAGACGCTCTATCCAGCTGAGCAACCGACGGCACAGACTAATAGCGCGACTGCAGGGACTTATCCTTTGCACGCTTCCCGTGAGGCCCACATTCCCAACTGTCCACAATCTACATACGTACTGTTCCCAATAGATATTTGCCCATCCACTCATTACTCGCGCACACTAAGGTGACGACTCCCGTAAGAGTTCGGGCAACCTGTCCGCATTCGCACAGACGAAGGTCAATGACCAGGTAGCCTTTATGTATATATGAAGATAGTAACTGTTCTCGAAAGAACAGAAACCATTGATGGCCGTGCAACTTCTCCAATAGCTATTAGGTACATTACGTATGTAGATTGTGGGCTGTTGGGAATGTGGTCTCACGGGAAGGGTGCAAGGGATAAGTCCCTGCAGTCACGCTGTTCATATGTGTCCTCGGTGGCTCGGATGGATAGAGCGTCTGCTATGTAAGCAAGAGACCCCCGGGTTCGAGTCCCGGTCGGGGCACACATTTTCAGCTGTCCCAACTGAGGTCTATCAACGACACCTGTCGGCAGCTGAGGGTTTCGATTAAATATCATTTAGTGATAAAAGTGGTAAGTGTAAACCAAGAGATGAATACAGCATGCTGGGTCACAAGAATGTACGGTGCAGTAGTTATTCGGAGATGAAGAGACTTACACGAGATGGGGTAACATTGAAAGAGCTGCATCAAAACAATCTTCAGAGTGAAGACCATTTCAACAACGACACATTTTGACGTCAAAGAAGATAGAAAAATAAAAATTTTACATGTCTTGTAACGAACAGAAGACAGCTAAGCGTACCAGTCTATCATCACACATACACAGTTGTCTTGGCGGTGTAAATTTATCTCCATTAAACTACAAGGTTGTACACCACCGTTATTCAGGCCGTTCTTCGGTATCGATCCACCGTCCTGAGCCTTCTCTTCGTCAGAGTGAAAATTGTTGAACTACATGGAAAAACGTAAAATAGTTGCAAACTACAGCGTGCATACACTTTATTCAACATGTACGCTTCACTACAGATATTCAGATTTGGGTTATGACATCTTCAATGTGTGAGCATCACCATTATTATTTAATTAAATTGTAAGGCAAAAAGTTTTGCATGTGTAAAATCCTGTCCTATGTGTGAGTGGGAACGAAGACTTTAATCTGATCTCATCAAATTAAAAATATGAAAATACCGGAGTCTTGGATATTATTTTGCAGGCTGTCAAACAGTTTCAAGTTATCATTCTATCAGTAATGTTTCAGTTTTGTCATCTCGCTGCGAAGGATCATTTTCATGAAATGTATTTGGGTCTTCGAAAGCATGTGAACGATTCATGACGTTGTAGGTGATCAGAAACTCCATATTTTCCGCCAAATATATAATTTTCATGTCACTGTTACATTTACAAGTGACTTGCAAGTAGACCACTCTGAACGAATTTGCGAATCACATTTTTCCGCTCTGGCTGTAGTATTGACGAGTATTCAGACCTCTAATTTGTCACGTAATATTCATAACTAAATTTAGCCTATAAAACCGTTTACATAAAGAAGGTGTACGATTCTGAGTAAATTTCGTGCAAGCAGCCATGAACTTTGTCGAGAATCTGTAGACAAACGAACGTTAGTACACTAAATCCTTCAATCTTAACAAGGACAAAATTATTGGTATTTGTCAGAAAAACAGGGCTTAACGTGGCTCAAAATGTGCTACAAAATGCATCACTGACTGTATCACTTGCTACTCCTCGATTGTCTGTATTAGATAATAAATTATATTAGGCAGATATATCATGTGTTTAGGACATCTGTTGCAAATCTCATACATAATTAATTCTTTTTCAAAATGTGCAGTCTGAATATAGTTATGGATAATTGTAGGATACCTAGGACTTAATTACATTAATAAAATTATAATTTCCATCATAAAGTTTTGTCGAATTGAGCATGTTCATTATACTTTTCTCATTATAGAAAAAGAAGTGGAGCATAAATGAACAGGTAATTCTCACCTTGGTTTAAAGCTATGGCAGGCATGAAAATGACCAGGGGAATCCAGCATATCTGAAACACAGACAATCCAACACACAGACATTTTTAGATGAAACATTCAAGATACAAAGAAACATTTGGAACTTGGGCATTGCGCATTAGTGTTCCATTGAAGATACTAAGCCAAAGGTCTTGCAAGTTCCCCCATAATATACATATGCACCATGTACTCGAGTGAGATTGTGTTATCGGCACCTGAGTGAATCTGAAAAGGACCTTGTTGTAGTTCTCTATTTGGCTACCAGGTTGAATCATGCAGTATAAAGATTCGTGGAGCATTCAATGTGGCAGTATCCTTTGTTGAACTGAACTGGAATGTCAACGCCAGCATACCCATCTTCAAGTTTTTGGTAGACCACCCAACCAACAGAATGGAGAATCGCTGTAATGTACACCATCGCATCGTATCCCATTAACATTGTGCCTGATGTACAAGAACAAGTTATGAACAGCCTCAAAACTCTCTATCGTCCCATACCACTGATCGTAGTCTTGCAGCAGCCAGACTACCCCAAGCGTAGGCTGCCACAAACACTGCAACACAAATGGCTGAGTTGTTAGTGGTAGGGTGGTCAGCAAGCATGGAGTGCCAATGAATCGTGTCACACCCTCTCCAGCAATCAATCAGGGTTAAGCACTAAGCCAGACCACCATCGCTGGAGTCACTAGATATGACTTCAGGTCATGGATCGTACTGAGGGAATTCTGAAGCACAGGGGTGTGTCACAGACATCCTGCACCCTCATGTGTCGCCTCTCCTGTAACAGTATTCCACTCTTGTGGCCTCTCATGGGGCGAACTGGGCAAACTGTTGTAATTGATCCTTGATGTCCCTGATATTCACGGTGGGAAGACCATGTCTGAGCTGGTCCCACAAATGTCCTACTGGGGACAGGTTATGGATCTTGCTGGCCATGGAAGTTCCAAAACATCATGCAAACAGTTCATAGAGGCACATGACATGTGTGAGGAAGCGTTGTCCTGTGGAAAAATGGCATTACGATACTGTTGCATAGGAAGCGACACATGAGGAAGCTGGAATCTGTGACATACCTTTTTTACGGCACACTTCCAAACCAACTCAGTGTATTCATCCAGGCCAGGCCAGGTCATACTAATAAGCGAGCTCATACTACTAAGTTCTATGAAAATTTGACTCAAATGCAACACCCTCATGGACTGCATTCAGTGGCATCAAGGTCATGGCTTCACTGTGAATATCAAGGACATCAAGGATCAGATACAACAGTTGTGGCCCAGCTTGCCCCAGGAGAGGAATGTCAACGCCAGCATACCCATGCCAGCATACCCATGCCAACCAAACATGAAGTGAAAATGAAGAATTCAATATCCATAGGGTTATCAGATGTTCCATTTCTTATTCTTGTAATGTAGACACTCCTTTATATTAGGTGTTCTACATACGTTCTACATACGTCATTGTTTTTTTAGGAACTCATACATTCAATAACTTTTCTAAGAAAAGCTTAAAATTACATGGATATGCGAAGAATTTCTTGTTTCACTGTCCTTAAGAACGCACCTTCCCCCTTCTGCTCTTATAGATAAGACAACATACACAGTTAACGCGAAATTTTCTAGGAAAGAAAATCCTTAGCCCTTCCCTTTTCCTCACATTTCAAATGAAACACAGTCACACACTAGACTGTCATCATGATAAGGTACATAAGATCAATTTACAAAACTATTACTTACCACACCAATTATGAAGAAGAAAGAGCCCAGAATTCTCACGCTTTTGCCGAATCTCATTTCCAAGTACTGTGGAAAGAAAGAAGAACTCATTAAAGTATTGTGATGCTGACTTTCCCCTGGAATTCTACAGATTTGAACAAAACTATTATTTTGACGACTGTACCGTCCATTAAGTGGCCTGGTGCATATTTGAACGACAAAATCTCTAACAGACAAAAATAATGATTTTCTCATAATTTTCTGCAGTTTTAAGAATATCCAGACACTGTATGGCCTAAATTAATAAGTGGGTGCAGTTGAATAAAATCATGAACCAATCTTTTTTGTTTCATCATTTTGTAGAAGCTCTCAGCGAGAGAAAAAAATATTCGTTAAGTTTACTACAAGTTAGTAAGTGCTTTCAGTCTGAAATACTGGATGAATAAAGTCGTACTTGCGGAGGGTGCGCTTCTTTTTCAAATCCATCCCTACCCCTTATATATATATATATATATATATATAAACTGAAGTTCGAATCACAAAAATACCTCTCCCAAAGCAGTCGGTGGAACTTAAAAAATTCATGAGAAAACCGACTTCTATGTTTTCTACCAAGCATTATATGCTACAATCAAGTAGAATTCTTTTCGACAAGTAGCTTGGCTGTGTGGCAGGGCACTCACTCATTGCATGGGGAGTGTTGGTTCATTTCCAGGTGGACACAAATTTCTGAACAAAGTTGCATGTTGTATGAGCATTTACATGAAGCATAAAATGCAGAAAGATAAAAAAATTTGTTTGTAGTTTTTTTACCCACACGAGCTTTATTAACAAGTCGGTAATTAGGGATTTTTGTTTGCACTGTAAAATGTATTTTTGTGAGAAATACGTGTTTAGAAATAAGAAGACGCACACTACTAATAAAAATGACAATTAGATGTGTTAATTACCATACAGTTTATGTATTTAGAAACAATGACCAACACAAGACTCTGTACATTTCTCCTTTTGTACTACAGCCATCAGTTCTTGTATTTTCAAAAGCTCATGCATAAGCACGACCAATTCGAGGAGTGCATCCATCTCCTATCTCAAAAACTTAGTGTTCTTTTGTTTTTCATTTTGTCAAACATAAAAAATGGACTAGAATAGAGATGTAACCACACTTCTGCTTGTTGACAGAAGTTCGAGGATGTGACAATGACGTCACTCACCAGCGATTGTCTGTAAAACGTATGCATATAGGCGGCCGTGTGCAAATTTATGTCTCTATTAACAGCTCTGCATCTCCAGAGTGCCTTCCAGTACAATACACAGAGTTAACTGCGGTCAGCTGATGACGGCTTACTGACATGATTAACATTGGTGCACTTCAGATATATTTTAAACGTGCTTTCCTTTAGGCATTGTCACGGAACCCTGGTTATCTTGCTTTCTGACTGAGGTTGATGCACTCAGCCACCAGTGTCGCCAGACCACACGGGCTGACACCAGTCCGGTTGCCAGGAAGTGCTACAGCCTGATGCAATCTCAGTTACAACAGCTGTTCATTGCCTCTGATCCAGATCATTTGGCGTGATGCACATACGCAGCCACTGCTGTGAAGTTAGCTGTAGCAGCAGGATTTAAACCTTACTGATTTACTGATCCAGCTCATCATCATTGGATAACTGGGGCTGACGCCCATTCTAGGACAGTCAGCAACGTGCTGATAACGCCGCCATACCTACCAGCCTTTTTGGAAGTACAACACAAATCATCCCTGCCTCCTCTACGGTGTCAACAGAGGACTTGCATGCTCTGAGGTACTGGAGTGTGATGTAGCTACATCTACACTCCTCTACCGTTGCCGTGCCACTCATAATTCGATTGGGGTATAAGAGCTTCTAGCAATGCCGTAGCAGCAGCAGTGGGTCACATGATCAGCAGCCACAAGCTGTCATACTGGAGGCTGTATCCAGCTTGCTCACCAGTGTTATTTGCTGTTCCCAAGTCCCATGATTCTAAAGAAACAGCAGTAAGGAAGGTTTCTGTAATCTCACCGGAACCATCTGTTACTGCAGGTGTACCCTCTTTGGCAGAGAACAACCGACCACATCCAGCCACCTCTTGTCATAATTGGTGTCTGGACCATCTTTCCCTGTGACCTTACTATACAGTGGAGGACTGCAGAATTACTTGCGAGAGCAGGGAAGTGTGGTTTAGTATCATTTATTTGCCAGCGAAGAGTCTTCATGGCTTGTAAAGCCCAATAATGATGAAAAAATTTATGGAACGGAAGGATAACGTTGGAACATACAAGTGGCGTTGATATTTTCTAAAGAATGCCGGTAGTAAAACAGGGAAAGATGCCAACAAAATAAGAACACAATCGCAAACCAAGGGTACAGGCAAGAACGTCCTCAATCAGCTGCACAACTTAATTTTAAATAAATGAGAGTTTAATAGTTATAAAGGACTATTCGTTACAAAAATACTACGGCGAATCTTATAGTTTCAGGGCAAAGAAGTTGGGAGTAGAACTTACACTAATGAATCCACAAATTGTTTGACATCGAAACAATAATGAAATGTTAACAACACAGGAAGCATGCGAAATAGGCCACAAATTATAAAATTCTGTCACAAATTTTATATTATTCCTAGAAGTATTAAGAAAGGAGATTTTGCACAAATTAAGAAATAATCACCCATATGAATAATTTTAAATTGCCCTTTTACAAGCTTTAGACTCTTTAAATGGAAACAAATTTCTAAACAGTCTCTGTGGTAAACACGGCGCGCAGTACTTGATAGCTCATTCACAACAACCTTCTACTTGTTCAGTTACGAAAACCACACTGGCAGCCTACTGTACTACAACATAAGAGAGCGCAAAGAAGGAAAGAGAGCTACCTGCACACCCAGTCAATGGTGGTTGGACGCAGCTCGGAAAATATCCCCTTATTATCTAATGAGGCAGCACACAATGGCAGCCGGCTGGCGACGCTGACTGACGTAGCCCCATGCCTCCCTGCGGGAAAGAATGAACGAGACATTCCTTGCCCACTTTCGACGCGCCGGTTGGCAATGCGCTGTACTGACAGAATCGAGGCGCACGCCCTTCAGTCTTTTTCAAACGATTTTGTAGAAACTAATCGGCAAAAAAAAAAAAAAAAAATTAACATGACATTCCTGTTAGCTTCATATGTCATCTTCATGGTGAAGTGACCAAAATTTCGATAATGGTAATATCTAATGTGATATTCGCGTTTTAGTGTGACTTTGCGTAATATTATAGAAATTTGCAATGAAAATGGAGGTCGATACGATTTTGCGTTTGGTGCATATTATACCATATGTTGCAGCGAACGAAATATAGCTAAGATAAATTAGTTAAAAATAATCGTGATAGCAGGGTAATTTGCTACAAATATGACCAGTTTTAGCCTTTAGTAGTAGGCCATCTTCACATAATGCTGCATCTGATTGACACTGATGACACGTGGAACAGGTCGGGTCAGCATAGCGGGGTGGTGTATTACCTGAAGATGGCCTTCTACGTAATAGTGGCCGGAACCGGTCATATTTTTAATAAATGACTGTGTGATCGAGAATGCTTTTAACTAATTTTACTTAACTGACGGATTGCTGTTTCCCAATAATGTTACCTGAAATTATGAACAATGAATTTTTGTTTCGACTTGGGAGGAGGTCTCTATCCGCCTCCACTGCCAATAAAATGGAATTTTTGTAGTATGTTCACTGATGACCAAATGCATACGAGAATTAAATTTTTCATAGCATTCTTCACATATCCTAAACTGCTCGAGATATCGATATGAGATTTTGGCAAGTGATAGCATGCAAAACACATTACGTTCTTTCTTTAGTTCAGTAGACTGAAGATATGTATGTTATTACTCCCTGAAAATCTGAATACTCTACTCGAAGGGGTTTCTGAGATTTAGGGAAAAATGCAACAGAAAATGTAAATTTTCAGAAACGGCTTCTTAAGTTTCAAAAGACTGTAACTCACTTAATGTATGCTTAATTTTTTATTTTTAGTCACTCAGAAGCACCCTGTATCATACTGTATATCATCCTCTTGATCTTTTTCCAAGTTTTTACGTCTTGTCTTCTTTCTGGACTCCTTAGTGGCCAACTGTGCTGCATACTCTGCTTTATCAGTGCGAACCTTGTCCATCGGTTCAAGTTCTCTAATGCAGTTTACACCAGAATTAATTCTCATATGCTGTGTCACTTTCACCCTACCAATGTTGCCATCATTAAAAGCAATAACAGCATCACTGACCCCCCACTTTAGTGCCTTCATTCCAACAGAAACTTTTTTGGTAAGCGAGTTCATATAAGATTATTGAACGATTCATTGGGATTTTGAGTCTAACCACGCAGACACTTATTCAATAATTCAGGATTTGTCAGGTCTCTATAAATAAGTTTTATGAATCCATGACTGCTGCTGGGAAGGACTGTTTATGGCTGTATGACTGTTTGAGCACTGGGCATTGCGGTAATTGCACCATGTACCAGTTCCAGGAGGGCAAAGGTAGTGTACTGGTTTTTCATCAGTTGACAGTCTGTGCAAGAAGTTAGCCCATACTGCCTGCTTCATTTTCAACAAATCTTCAGTATTATTTCTAACGTTCATTCCATAATAATGCTGTAGTTCGTCAATCATTTTGTCTGTCAGTCTGTCTCATGTGGTTTTACCATCAGAAAGTTTCTTGTCTCTCAAACTTTGTTTCAAGTTCGTCAACCTCGTGCCCATCCTCTTCTGGACATGACCTTTATAAAACAGCAATCCAAAGCCTGCTATATAAAAAACTACCGATCTTATTAGATCTTGAAATAATACAAGTAAAAATTTTAACAATTTCAACTCGTGTAGATTATATTTAAAAAACTAAAATAAAATCCTTCCCATGTGAGTTTATGAGTGATATATTATTTTATTCGGAAAATTGCAAATTTTACAATGAGATACAAGCGAAAAATTTGAAAATGTTTTTATTCCGTTCTAACTTCCTTTAAGGCCTTGCTGTTCATTATTAAACATATATTGGGTTACAGGATTCCCCTGAAATTGCTACAGAATAAGCGATTTACTTTCATGTGAATTGTTAAACATTTTTCTTCAGAGAAGCGTCATCAGTGATGAGTTTTGAGTAACACATACATTTATGTCACCGCCACATTAAATTTTGCTTTTTTTGCAGAAACACAGTATAAATTGCGCAAACTCATCTTGTAATACCTATTACAGCAGAATCTAGAAATGGAGTGTGTTATTAAACAAGCAACAGGCGACCAGACAGGTAAATGTCTTACAGAAAACCTATTACATAAGAGATTTCACGTTTATTTTGAATGCAGTAGTTTTTTCGGTAGCTATCCACGAGTTTTTAAAAATTAAAGTGCTGGATTCAAAGAGTTAAATACAAACTGTAGCTTCGGCTATATCGATGCAGATAAGATTGTTCCATATGTGTGCTATCATTTGAAAAAATCTAGTTTCGCTATCTCGAACGGTTCAGCAGTTCATTCTCGTACGCTTGCTTTCGTAAGTCAATGTGCTACATAAATTCCATTTTCTCGAGACTGGAAACCTCGTCCCAATTATAAAGAAAAATTCATTATCTTAGCTAAATTTCATTTGCAGTGACATATGGTGTAAAATGCACCAAATGCAAAAAAAATAGCGACCCATATTTTCCATTGCAAACTTTTTCGAATTTCACGTGATGTATTACTATTACTTAAATGCGAACGCCACCAAAGGTATGACCATTCGAGAGACACTTCACCATGAAGCTCACATTTAAAGCTGTACGCAACATAAAAACCAAATCTTTTTGATTAATAGTTTCTGTACAATCATAAGAGAAAGACTACAGAGCTAATCGAGCGCGCATGACGTTCTGTATGTAGTGGCACTGTCGCACCTCGACTAGGAGACTATCCAGTGTTCTCTACGTTCACCCGCAGGCACGGATAGTTGCTCTGGACAGTGCAGTGAGTTGGCACGAAGACTATCAGCTCTCTTTCTGTTCTCACATTAAGAGAGCGGAGTTGCACAAATAATATACATGATTACACCAAACGGATTACAGATAAAAATGGGAAATTGTGCCAAAAATAATACGCCCGAAATAATATCCAGCATGTTACATGTGTATCGTTATGTATATTAAAAGTTAAATACCCGGAAAAAAAAATCGTACCAAAGAGGGAGTGGTCCTGTGGCCCTAAACAAAACTACAGGCTTCTGGAGAATAAGACGTTAAAACAGCTTATCTAAAATAAGATTAGCACCATATTAAAAAAGGCACATATATCAAAGGCACTGTTACTTTTATTTCACTTACCCAAAGCCCAGCCATAAACCGTAATGGGTCTTTAGCGAATCATTCATGTATAACTGAAGTCTTACAAGTTCAAGCTTACCAGACTCAGTTGGATCCAAGAACGTTGCTAAAACTCCTATAAGGTATTTGTTAAAAATAAATAATCTTCATCAATTGCCACACAGGATGCCGAGCACTCATCGGCATGCCTCTGGAACTCTTCATCAAGGGCCTGAGGCCCACTTAACTGTAGATGTCCTTTGATTGACCGTGCACCACAATGGGAATGATCGCAGCCAAATGCCACATTTCTGAAACAGCTAATTTTTTAAACTATTCGTGTGTTGCTGTGATTAAAGTATACGGCGCGTGGCAAAATGGCGCTTTCCAAAACCGGATTTGAGGCAACTGTGGAGCACCACAGGCCACACATCACAGGGATGAATGACGGCTTCGAAGATGTGTACAGGAGAATAGATAAGCTACTGTTGTGCGATTGACAACCCTGATAAACCAATGGCCTACTAACATTGTCTCCTCAACGACCTTTAAGTGAACGTTGCTGCACATGGGCCCGTGCAGTAGGCGCTTACTCAGGCACCCATGCTGACTGCTGTTCGTCAGAGATGGAGGGTGGAATTTGCACGCCAGTATCGCAAACAGATGTCCACTGAGTGGTGACATATGGCCTGTTGAGATCACGTTTTGTGTTCCACTGGTCACATGGCCGTTGGTGTGTACGGGGTGAAACTCCTGAAAGCAAAGACCCTGTTACAATCGCTGGAAAGGTCCAGGCAGGAGGAGGGAGTGTTATGGACTTTGGAGTCTTTTTATCATTGTGAAAGGCACAGTGGATCGACAAAAGTACATATCTATCGTTCGGGACCATGTCTACCCCTACATGCAGTTTTTTTTCCCTCAGCATGATGGAATCTACCAGCAGGACAATGCAACGTGTCACGCAGCTTGCATTGTACGTGTGTGGTTCTAAGAGCACCAGAATGAATTTACCGTTCTTCCCATACACCAAACTTCCCGTATTTAAAGCCAATAGAGAATTCGTTCGATCACCTTTGTAGGACTGTACTCCACCGAAACAGGTAGCGCAAACGGTCTCCGAACCGCAGTCGGCATGGCTCCAATTAACTGTCGGTTCCTTCCAGAGCCTCAATGACTTTCTTCCTGCAGGTGTCACAGCTGTCCGTGCTACAAAAGGTGGTTATTCAGACTACTGACAGCTGGTCACATTAATGTGACAGAACAGTGTGTGTCGTCAAATTCTAGCAGTCGAATTTTACCTACACTCATGCTCATAAATTAAGGATACTGCTGATACATGGTGAAACAATGCTCTCGTGGGCGGATTGCGGATTTAAATCACCTCGGGGTATGACCATGCGGTGCATTTAACCTGCGGTCGTCGCACGGTGGCGCTGGCAACAGTCCACATACGCAGAGGTTTTCAGACGTGCTAATGGTGACTGTGTGTTGAAAATGGCTCAAAGAACACATATTGTTGACATTATGAAGGCTAGAATACTAGGGCGATTGTAGGCTGGTCAAACACAGCAGGTCATAGCACGGGCCCTCTGTGTACCACAAAGTGTGATCTCAAGATTATGGCAACGATTCCAGCAGACAGGAAACGTGTCCAGGCGCTACAGTACGGGACGTCCACAGTGTAAAATACCACAAGAACACCGATATCTCACCATCAGTGCCAGCAGGCGGCTACAGAGTTCTGCAGGTAGCCTTGCTCGGGACCTTACCGCAGCCACTGGAACAGTTGTCACCAGACACACAGTCTACAGACGACTGGACAGACATGGTTTATTCTCCCGGAGAGCTGCAAGGTGCATTCCACTGACCCCTGGTCACAGGAGAGCCCGTAGAGCCTAGTGTCAAGAACACAGTACATGGTCACTGGAACTTTGGTCCTAGGCTATGTTCACGGACGAGTCCAGGTATAATCTGAACAGTGATTCTCGCCGGGTTTTCATCTGGCATGAACCAGGTACCAGATACCAACAATTTCTTTGAAAGGAACCTGTATGGAGGTCGTGGTTTGATGGTGTGGGGTGGGATTATGACTGGTGCACGTACACCCCTGCATGTCTTTGACAGAGGAACCGTAACACGTCAGGTGTACCGGGATGTCATTTTGCACCAGTATGTCCGCCTTTTCAGCGGTGCAGTGGGTCCCACCTTCCTCCTGATGGATTACAACGCACGGCCCCACCGACGTGCCATCGTGGAGGAGTACCTTGAAACAGAAGATATCAGGCGAATGGAGTGGCCTGTTCTCCAGAGCACGTCTGGGATGCTCTAGGTCGACGTATCTCTGCACGTCCTCAAATCCCTTGGACAATTCAGGAGCTCCGACAGGTACTGGTGCAAGAATGGAAGGCTATACCCCAGCAGCTGCTCGACCATTTAATCCAGAGTATGCCAACCCGTTGTGCTGCCTGTGTATGTGTGCATGGTGATCATATCCCACATTGATGTTGGAGTGCATGTGTAGGAAGCAGTGGCGTTTTGTAGCACATGTGTTTCGGGACGGTTTTCTCAACACCAATACCGTGGACTTAGAGATCTGTGTCGTGAGTGTTCCCTATGTGACAATGCTATTAGGTCCAGTTTTGTGTAGTGCCACGTTATGTGGCACCACATTCTGAAATTATCCTTAATTTATGACCATTGACCATGACACTCGATTCAGTCAATAAAACTATGTCGGACCTGTAAGAGAGATATTTACGAACATACCTCGTACGTGGAGGTGATCTGCAGATCGTAGAAGACGGGCAGGAAGGCGACCGCATTAATGATGGCGCTGACCAGCACACCGATGGCGACGTAGCCGTACTCGGCGCCGTACAGGTACGCCTCCGTGGCCATGCCCAGGAGCGTGATGCCGGATATGAAGCTGTGGGCGCAAACACAGCCCTCAGTCATCTTAACTGGGCTGAGCACAGTCACTCGTAATAGTACTTAGGCATTACAGGGTCTATTCGTGAAAAGCAAGAGTCTGTAATAAAATTCTGCTGGCTTCTCCGCTCTTTTCGTCAATTTCGATTGCTGTCTCTGAATTCACACCTAATCGATAAATCTACAAGATAAAAGTGGTTTCTAATTAACATAACAGACTGTTTCAGTCGCAGGCTCGAATGGTTCAAATGGCTCTGAGCACTATGGGACTTAACATGTGTGGTCATCAGTCCCCTAGAACTTAGAACTACTTAAACCTAACTAACCTAAGGACATCACACACACCCATGCCCGAGGCAGGATTCGAACCTGCGACCGTAGTAGTCGCGCGGTTCCGGACTGAGCGCCTGAACCGCTAGACCACCACGGCCGGCTCAGTCACAGGCGATATCTGTTAAATCACACAAATACATGGATGTCATAATCTGTAGAGATATGAAATGGAACGATCACATTGGCAGAGTCGTACATGAAACATTTTTACAAAACATTTTTACAGCAGACAGACGTTGGTTTATTGTTGTAGAATACTAGGGAAATACCATCAGTCTATAAAGAAATTATATAATCAAACACTCATATGACCCATCCTAGAATATTTCTCAAGTACGAGGGTCGTTCAATAAGTAATATCCGACATTTTTTTTCAAAACATATTTATTGTTAAGAGTTAGAATTTGGTGACAATAAACACTAAAATGTCTTGTCCATGTCCTATTTTTCTACGTAGTCTCCATCACGTTCTATGGCAGTACACCAGCGTTGTGTAAGAGCATGTATTCCCGGCCGATAAAAGCTCTTGTCCTGTAGGCGTAGCCATGTTTCCACTGCATGATTGACACTCTCGCCATCCTCAAAGTGTGTTCCCCGTAGAGAATCTTTAAGCGCCCCAAAGAGATGGAGGTCTGAGGGTGCCAGGTCTGGACCGTAGGGTGGATCAGGCAATGATGTCGAACGCAATTTGGCGATGTGTTCCCGGGTTCTCAGACTTGTGTGTGGGCGTACATGACCGTCTTGGAGCAAGATTTTTGCTGGATTCTTGTCCGATGGAACACGCCGGAAACGGTCTTGAGTTTATTCAGAGTCTTCACGTATACCTCAGAATTGATGGTTGACCGTCTTGGCATCACATCCACGCCATCACAATCCCACAAGACTGTCCCCATGACTTTTCTGACAGAGGGTGTTGTCTTGAATTTCTTCTTTTGTGGTGAATGAGGATGAAGCCACTCCATGGACAGCCTTTTTGTTTCCAGCGCAAAGTGGTGCACCCAGCATTCGTCCTCCGTAACTATCTCTGACAGAAAGGCTTCTCGCTCGGTCTCAAAACGCTCCAACAATTCAGATGAAACGGTGTTTCTTTGAATCTTGTGGTCCGCAGTGAGCATTCGTGGAACCCATCATGAGCACCTCTTCGAATATCCGAGAGTCTCGTTCATTGCAGGTGCTCTTCCAATGCTGACCGACAACTGTAGAGCCAATTGGCGAGTTGTAATACGCCGGTCGGCACGAATATTAACATCCTCACGTCACGAGCGTGGCTGATCATGGAGCTCTCAAAATGGTTCAAATGGCTCTAAGCGCTATGGGACTTAACATCTGAGGTCATCAGTCCCCTAGACTTAGAACTACCTAAACATAGCTGGCCGGAGTGGCGGAGCGGTTCTAGGCGATACAGTCTGGAACCGAGCGACCGCTACGGTGACAGGTTCGAATCATGCGTCGAGCATGGATGTGTGTCCTGTCTTTAGGTTAGTTAGGTTTAAGTAGTTCTAAGTTCTAGGGGACTGATGACCTCACAAGTTAAGTCCCATAGTGGTCAGAGCCATTTGAACCATTTTTTACTTAAACCTAACTAACCTAAGGACATCACACACATCCATGCCCGAGGCAGGTTTCGAACCTGCGACCGTAGCAGCACGCGGTTGCAGACTGAAGCGCCTATAACCGCTCGGCCACAGCAGCCAGCCATGGAGCCCTTTTTCTGTATTTCCTGAGACTGTAACTTTCTTTACCCATCGCCCAATTGTACTCCCATGAACTGCAGCATCGCCATACACTGCACACAAACGGTTATGGATGTTCACGACGGTTTCTTTTTCTGCACACAAAAATGCAATAACAGCACTCTGCTGGTAACCTAAGTGGTATGTAGAGGCCCTTTTGACATTGTACTAGGTCTCTGCCATCTGCCAGAACGGTTCGAAACTTCACCTGCGCAGAGAACAAATATCAAATGAGAATCACCAAGAAAGACGTTTCTTTAAAAAAAAAAAAATGCTTTAAAATTACAGTGTGTCTCATAGTCCGTGGGGTCTTATAGTCCGTGTGTAGTCAATGCGTATTATTGTTTCTAGGTTTCCCAGCAGACAGCCTGTTGCGAGAATTCATTGAGCACTCGAGTGATGTGGGTCCCAGTTACTCGTAAGTCTTACATACCCTTATTCCGTTCTTGGTTCTACTCGGTCACGAGGTCACAGCACATTGCTGCAAGTCCGTTGATGCGGCTGCCACATGATACTGGCCTAAGCAACAGACTGCAAATGTAATTAGCTGTATTAGTGAAGGAATAGCTTGCTTTTTTCTGACTTCATGGTTAAGCAGGTAAACTTCCTGTCGTTACTCGGCATTCTGATTGAAAACTGAAGTGAGTTCTTTGTGAACAGGATCGAGACACACGACTGGAACACGTTCACAAAGAACATTCGGCGGAATATCTAAATATACTGTCCCCATCATGCTAGACACTACAGGATGGCGCACGAAAAACTTGTTCCGAGTACCAGACTGCTCATTGTTGCCTGTCAGTTGTTATCTATTGTTTCGAAGCTGTTACGATTACATTTTGTATTGTCAGTACGAAGCCATTGCGGATTGATTAAGACGTGTGAAATAAATATCTCAGCGAGAAATCATTATTCTCTTCAAGAAAGAATCGCAATAGTGGAGGTGCCTACAGGTTTATTTAAGGAACCGTGGGACATTCTTGCAAAGAAGTTTCCTAGTGTTTCCATACCAGCAAAGAGCAGTATACAGGATTTTTTTGACAAAGTGGCGTACTACAGGGTCAGTTGAAAACCTAAATAGAATCGAGACCCATTCGTTCGTACAAGTCCTGTGATCGCCAATATTCGAGCACGGATGTCCGATAGTCCAAACAAACTGATACCTAAATTGTCGCAACAACTGAACGTTTCGCATAGGTCTTCACAAGATGTTTTACACCACATGGGGATGAAGTCCTACAAAATTCCATGTGTCCAATAACTGAATGAGAAAGATAAATAGCCGGCCGGTGTGGCCGTGCGGTTAGAGGCGCTTCAGTCTGGAACCGCGTGACCGCTACGGTCGCAGGTTCGAATCCTGCCTCGGGCATGGATGTGTGTGATGTCCTTAGGTTAGTTAGGTTTAAGTAGTTCTAAGTTCTAGGGGACTGATGACCACAGCAGTTAAGTCCCATAGTGCTCAGAGCCATAAGAAAGATAAAGCAATACTTGTGACTGACTGTACGTCGCTATTTCAAACAGCTCAGAATGGAATGTTGGATCCACTGCAGTATTACATGCCTGATGAAGCCTGGTCAACAAACAATCTTATTCGTTTACTGAGGAATATCTTCACACTGAAAAAATCAGAGTGTAGTGCACCGCGTCAGCAAGTCGGATTGTGGGTTCCATATTTTTTGAAACAACAGTAAGCACTGCTGTCTTTATGCGAATCGTTGAGGAATTTTACGCACCGTTGATACCCGATACGTATGTTGTCTTTGAACAGGATGAAGCGGTCTGTCACACTTCACTCGAGTAAATCTCATGAAATCTTGAAAGATTAACAGAAGAAAGGACCGTTAGCAAAGGACTGTGGCCACCGCGTTAGTCGGACCTAACCGTTCGTGAGTTTTGTGTGGGGCAGTCTAAAGAGAAAAGTGTACGCAAATAACTCAATAACGCTAGAAGATTTGAAGGGCAATATTCGTAATGAAATTTTGGAAGATGATGCGACAGAGTTGTGCAATGTGTATATTAATATGTTATGGCGCGCCAAAATTGTATTGAAGCAGAGGGAGGTCGTTTTCAGCACCTACTGCAACATAATGGAAAAGACAAGATAAATTCAGTAAATAAAGACCTTACGTGACATTATTTGTTATTTCTTTATATTTCTTTATTATCTGGTTTGTACATGTTTGTCTATTTGTTGTTGTATATGTTAGTGGCGGGCCAATTCGTGCGTAATTGTCTGTACTCGGGGTCGGTGTTCTGTACGCCACACTTTGGAAGCCCCCTCCCCCCCCCCCCCCCCCACCCATCACTCTTTGAGTAACAAGTCTATTCGATTATCTGATATAAATATATGAGTGTATTCTGTAAAGTGATTCACTTCTTGTATGCTCTCTTTGAATTTCGGTGGGTCTTGAATAACGAGGTTAAAGGAACGTCAGCATAGTTTGTAAATGATTTTCTAATGTAGCAAGTTATTAAGAAATACGGTGTCAATGTCACCAATTTTTTTCCAAATCTTCTCTTTTCTCATAGCCACCTGCTTACGCAACATTACGAGATGCAGGCCACACAATGATACCTAGCCTTCTTCAACAGCACCACCACCCACATTTAATATTTTTTGTGGTATTCAAAAAATTTAAAAACCTCTCTCATAACGGCCTGATTTAGCTTCACTGATCAGGATAGTAAAAACATGCGTATGTTAAGGGAATTTTCATTCACAAAGCAGGCTTATCACATTCACACAGTTCAATACTGTTCTATCCTGATTAAATTGAGCTTAACTTAAATTCCATAAGTCAGTGAAGCAATTTCGAAGTCTCGGTGCGACGAAAATTGTCAGTCGATCTCCTGAAAACATTTGAAATAATTATTAACTTTCGGTGGTCACGTGGGGAAGACCGGAGGTCTGCTGGTAAGACCGTGTTAGCCTATTTATTTGAAGTAACTGGATATCTTGAACATACAAAACGGCAGGTTCGTCCAGTGTAAATCAGACGTTCCCCACTGATCCCGTGCAACACAGCGTAGTAAGCAGACACTGTCAATAATAATCAGTTAAATAATACGCGAACACACTTACTTTAGTTTAGTTCATGTATTAAATTCCTTCTCATACAGAATCTCATCGAGATGGCGACTAGCTCAACAATACATACATAAACATCCTCCTTCTTTTCACGGCTAATCGGCAAGGCACTCCTTCATTCTTTCCTAAGAGAAAACATAGATAGCAGAGAAGCTATTCCATGGAGTAAATGGACGCTCCAAGGAATAATAGGGCTTGAAACTACTTTGCATTGATAATCATCGTATATTAAAGTTTAGGAATCGGTAAGATAAGAAGAGATATTTCGAGATGTGTACTGAGTTATATAATTTATAAAATTTCTGAAAATATCGCGGAGAGACCGCTGCAAGAGACATTACACACAGATATCTTACAGATTCCACTATGCTAGAAATATTTTTACATATTACGTGTTCCTTAGTCTTTTTGGTTAGTACTCCCATTTCAGACTGGTGATAAATGCGGCAGTACAAACACCACACGCTACAGACCAACTCTCAGTAAGTGTTGGGTCTTTTTGGTTAGTACTCCCATTTCAGACTGGTGATAAATGCGGCAGTACAAACACCACACGCTACAGACCAACTCTCAGTAAGTGTTGAGAGAAAATCTATTTTATTGTGGACACAGTTCTTGCACACTGTACGTCAGTTTTAGAGCTGTTTCATAAACATGTGCACTGCACGAAAGAGCGTCTAAAAATAAGGCGATTGTATTACTTTAAAATTTCATAATCTTTGCACATCCTAAGTTCCGCTTTTTCCCCGTGCAGTACTAACTTATCATTTCTTTCTAAGATTCATGAGTCGATTTTCAATTGAGTTTGCCAAGGCTAACTTTTGTTGACAAATAATTTAATCACATGCGTTTTCACTAGGGCTTTCCGAAAAAACGGCTGTATTCAGTTACATTTATAGGACGCGATCAAAAAGTTTTGAATTGAGGGTGTTACTGCAGCATATACGCAACGTAGCGCGACTCTGAAGAGTTTATACAAGGACTGACATTTAGGTAAAGGGTTAGTGAAGCATCCGTGTCTTTCCGAATGGCGTGTGATGTATACGGAAACGTGAACTACGGTGCCGTCATTACCGAATGCGTCCAAACAGGACCAATGTATTGTTATTCTTTTCTTGGCTGCCAAAGGGCAGGCGCCGTTAGACATTCAAATGGTTCAAATGGCACTGACCGCTATGGGACTTAACTTCGGAGGTCATCAGTCCCCTAGAACGTAGAACTACTTAAACCTAACTAACCTAAGGACATCATACAAATCCATGCCCGAGGCAGGATTCGAACTTGCGACCGTAGCGGTCGCCCGGTTCCAGATTGTAGCGTCTAGAACCGCTCGGCCACAGTTAGACATTCATTGGAGAATGAAGACTGTGTGCGGGGCAGCACGTCTGCCGAAAACCACCGTCCAGAAGAACTGCGACAAGGGGTGCTGCTGCTTCATGATAACGCAAATGCCGTAACGCAGAAGTCACAACAGTCCAAGTGGGTGACACTCGAGCACCCGCCCTATAGTTCTGATCCCTCTGCACGTGATTATCACGCCTTTTGTCTCGTCAAAGAAGCTCTTGAACGGTCGACGATTCCTGACGGACGTGGATGTGTAGCAGGTAGTTATGGACCTCTTCACGCAGCAGGACATGATGTTTTACCAAACGGATATCTTCAACCTCGTGCATTGGTGGAATGATCCAGGCGATTGGCATATCGATTCTGGACTTCATGGCCTTCGCCTCTTATAATTCATGCAGGGGTTGGACAAAAACATGGAAACACCGCGAGAAATGCATGCTTGGACGTAAATGCAGTGCTAGCCGAGCCTGCAGGTTCCTCTTTTCAATTTGATCATGAACAGCACCAGTGCAGTGTCCTCAATACGTGGTCAGAAATGTGTCCTGACGAGCTGTTGGTGGATTATGTCGGAGTTAAATGAATTTGAACGTGGGAAAATTGTTGGTGCTCCTTTGGTGGGTGCTTCCGTAACAAAGATAGTCGAAGCGTTTGGTGTTTCAAGGAGTACTGTATCGAAAATTTATACGTCACACAAAGAAAGGGGAATAACATCATCCTCTAAGTCACAACGCGGACGAAATAGTGTGTCGAGTGAATGTGACAGCGGGGCATTAAAGAAGATCGTGACGAAAAATAAGATACATAACTAAAGGTCGCACTCGTGAATGCTGTCAGCACTAAAAAAACACGATGGGAGCCCCATAAGCATGGAACTGCAGACCGAGCTGGAATTCGAAAATCACTCATCAGTGATGCAAATGCCCAAAACAGGAAAACGTAGAGCCGAAGCCATAGAACCTGGACTATGGAGAGAGGGGAGGAAGTCATTTGATCGGGTGAGTATTGTTGCACACTGTTTGCAACTTCTGTAAAAATGGCTCTAAGCACTATGGGACTTAACTGCTGAGGTCATCAGTCCCCTAGACGTAGAACTACTTAATCCTAACTAACCTAAGGACATCAAACACATCCATGTCCGAGGCAGGATTCGAACCAGCGACCGTAGTAGCAGCGCGGTTCTGGACTGAAGCGCCTAGAACCGCTTGGCCACAGCGGCCAGCTGCAACTTCTGTCCGAGTTTACGTTCGAAGAGTCAAACATGCCGAAGTATCGATGATGATTTGGTCAGCCACATTGTTTTATTTTTCTGGCATCATGGGGACTATCAAGGTAGTATTACTGCCGAGAATTACGTGACCATTTTGGCCAATCAAGTCCATTCCATGGTACAGTAGTTGTTCCTCGATACTGGTGCTGTGTTCCAAGACGACGAGGCCCCTGCTGAGACAGCTCGCATCGTCTAGGAGTGGTTTTGTGAACACGAGGATGAATTGTTTCATCTCCTCTGGCCACCAAAGTCACCATATCGCCGCCATATTGAATATTTGTGGTCTACTTGCAAAGAACGGTGCGTGATCGCTATCCACCTCAATCATCGTTACCTGAACTTGTCATCATTTTGCAGGAAGAATGGTGTAAGATTCTCTTGAAAACCGTACAGGACCTGTACTTAGCAAATCCGAGATGACTGAAGTTGTTTTGAATGCCAAAGGTTTCCTTGCACCGTGTAAGACGTGTGTATTTCTATTGTCTATTGTCAATCCACAATTTATGAAAGATGTTTATATTTTTTTAATAGGATTAAGTAGCAATAATTAATATTTGTCATGTTGGAAATAATTGTGGTAACAGGGAATGTCTGCACCAAAGTATTGTTGGCAAGAGAGACCGCACATTGATATAATTTTAAAATGGGCGGGAGAGACCGCGTATGGATACATTTTAAGAAAAGAGCGGGAAAGACCGCGCATTGATACATTTTGTAATGGCAGCAGGCATTGCCTACACCGGAAAGCATTGTTGGCAGGAGAGACCGCACTTTAGCTTTCGTAGGAAGTCAGTAGTAAGCGAGATGTGAAGCGAGTTGATAGCAGGTCTGAAGCGAGACGTTGAGAGGAGCAGTGTGCTTGCCAGCCACCAGTTATGATTTACAAGAGATTATAAAGGGATGTAGAGAGACATTAGCTAACTATTACAATAAGAGGAACTAATATTATTGAATTATTTTCTTTGCGAAACTCAAGACTACTGTAGGTATCCAGAATGAGATTTTCACTCTGCAGCGGAGTGTGCGCTGACATGAAATCTCCTGGCAGATTAAAACTGTGTGCCCGACCGAGACTCGAACTCGGGACCCTTGCCTTTCGCGGGCAAGTGCTCTACCATCTGAGCTACCGAAGCACGACTCACGCCCGGTCTCTCAGCTGTACTTCTGCCAGTATCTCGTCTCCTACTTTCCAAATTTTACAGAAGCTCTCCTCCGAACCTAGCAGGACTAGCACTCCTGAAAGAAAGGATATTGCGGAGACATGGCTTAGCCGCAGCCTGGGGGATGTTTCCAGAATGAGATTTTCACTCTGCAGGAGAGCTTCTGTAAAGTTTGGAAGGTAGGAGACGAGATACTGGTAGAAGTAAAGCTGTGAGACGGGGCGTGAGTCGTGCTTCGGTAGCTCAGATGGTAGAGCACTTGCCCGCGAAAGGCAAGGGTCCCGAGCTCGAGTCTCGGTCGGGCACACAGTTTTAATCTGCCAGGAAGTTACTGAAGGTATGTTTGCGCAATGCTAGTTGTAAGATTACTGTAAAAAGTAAGTCCCATTTGAACGTTTGTAAAATTATTTCATTACCAGCAGAAACCAGAAGAAACGTTTTCAGAATATAATAAATTTTTGCCAGAAATGTTGCATTACTGATTATAATTCATCCCAAAAACCATCAACGCAAAACTTTGCAAAATTTTATTGTTATCAAGAAAAAAAGTTTAACCATGAGTTACGTAACTTCAGTCAATTAATTAAAGAATAACGTCAGCTTTCCTATTAAAGAATAACCTCAGATTTGGTAATAAATACAGCCACTTATTATGAAAGCCCACCAGCAGCTAATAGAGTATATTAAAACAGAGTTAGTATATTCATGTCGCAGTTCGATGTATCAGTGAGATGGCGATCCAGTAACAGTAAAAAAGGTAAGGAACAGTTTTCGGTTACTGCAGGTAACGACTGAGGGCCACGACGACGACACATTCTATGTTCCGTCGAAATAATCAGAAAATAACTTTTAATAAGCAGCATTTAAATTTGTATGCGAGGATTGAGAAAGAGAATTAATTTCAAAGGGAAGATTTCATTTGTTATTATTAAGCAAGAGAGAGAAATCCTAAGGAAAGGTTTCATAGGTTATTGTAAAAGGGAAGGTTGTGCAACAAAAAAGAGATATAGAGGAGACGGGAAGGTTTCAACCGTAATGGGCCTAGTAATGTGTTGTCTTTTTGGTGCTTCCAAATGTTTATCCACTCCAAGCATTTCTTTTGGTTTAAGCAGTTAATGTAAATCGCTTCAGTTATTTCAAAGTTTCGAAATTATTTTGAATTACAAGTGAAGGTCATCTCTTTGGACACACCGTTCATTGGTTACCAAGCTTTCCCACATGTTTATCAAGTGTACAACAGTAGTACGGATAGTATTTCGAGTTCTACAGCGCTTAGTAGTTGACAGGAAATCATCTAGCGAATCGAAGGCTATGTCTGTAGTTCAACGGGGAAGTGCAATAGGCTCTCTGCTGTTCATAACCTATATAAACGATTTAGGTAACAATCTGAGAAGTCCTCTAAGATTTTTCTTACAAATGATGCCGTCTTTTACAGCTGAGGGAAGTCATCAAAGGATTAAATTACGAAATTATTTAGAAAAGACCTGCTAACTGTGAAAAATGAGAGTTGATCCTGAAGAATAAGAAGTGTGAGGTCCTTCACACGAGTACTAAAAAAGTTCTGTGAACTTTAAGTTACACGATTAATCACAAAAACTTAAAAAGTGCCGGTTCAGCTAAATATCTGGCGGTTACAAAAACGAGGCACTTGAACTCGAAATGAAATGATCGTATGGCTTTGTTGGCCGGGAGCTCCCATTCTGGTTCAGCCGCCAAGTGCAAGTCTTATATCAGTCGATGCCACTTTGGACGACTTGGGTGTCGATGGTGAGGATGAAATGATGATGAGGACAACACAACACACAGTCCACGAACGCAAAAAATCTCCGACCCGGCCGGGAAACTAATCCCGGCCTGCTGCATGGGAGGCAAGCACGTTACCGCTCAGCTAAGCAGGCGGACTTCCGTTTGAACTGCAACCATCGCCCAGAAAATGTGGGTTGGGCGAAACAAGTACTGCGTTTTATTGGCGAGACAGAAGATGTAAATTTAAAAAGGAAAACTTTCTCCTATGAATTCTAAAATATTTTGTCGACTTCCACCTACATAGGGAGGAATGACTATCATGATCAAGGAAATCGGACATACACGGAAAATTTCAGGAGTTCGTTTTCCCCAAGCACTATACGGACGTACACTACTGGCCATTAAAATTGCTACACCAAGAAGAAATGCAAATGATAAACAGGTATTCATTGAACAAATATATTATACTAGAACTGACATGTGATTGCATATTCACGCAATATGGGTGCATAGATCCTGAGAAAGCAGTACCCTGAACAACCACGTCTGGCCGCAATAACGGCCTTGATACGCCTGGGCATTGAGTCAAACAGAGCTTGGATGGCGTGTACAGGTACAGCTGTCCATGCAGCTTCAACATCATACCACAGTTCATCAAGAGCAGTGACTGGCGTATTGTGACGAGCCAGTTGCTCGTCCACCACTGTCCAGACGTTTTCAATTGGTGAGAGATCTGGAGAATGTGCTGGCCAGGACAGCAGTCGAACATTTTCTGTATCCAGAAAGGCCCGTACGGGACCTGCAACATGCGGTCGTGCATTATCCTGCTGAAATGTAGGGCTTCGAAGGGATCGAATGAAGGCTAGAGCCACGGGTCATAACACATCTGAAATGTAACGTTCACTGATCAAAGTGCCTTCAATGCGGACAAGAGGAGACCGAGACGTGTAACCAATGGCACCCCATACCATCACGCCGAGTGATACGCCAGTATGGCGATGACGAATACACACTTTCCAATGTGCGTTCACCGCGATGTCGCCAAACGCGACTGCGACCATCATGATGCTGTAAGCAGAACCTGGATTCATCCGAAAAAATGACGTTTTGCCATTCGTGCACTCAGGTTCGTCGTTGAGTACACCATCGCAGGCGCTCCTGCCTGTGATGCAGCGTCAAGGGTAACCACAGCCATGGTCTCCGAGCTGATAGACCATGCTGCTGCAAACGTCGTCGAACTGTTCGTGCAGATGGTTGTTGTCTTGCAAACGTCCCCATCTGTTGACTCAGGGATCGAGATGTGGCTGCACGATCCGTTGCAGCCATACGGATAAGATGCCTGTCATCTCGACTGCTAGTGATACGTGGCCATTGGGATCCAGCACGGCGCTCCGTATTGGATCTCGACCAACGCGAGCAGCAATGTCGCGATACGATAAACCGCAGTCGCGATAGGCTACAATTCGACCTTTATCAAAGTCGGAAACGTGATGGTACGCATTTCTCCTCCTTACACGAGGCATCACAACAACGTTTCACCAGTCAACGTTGGTCAACTGCTGTTTGTGTACGAGAAATCGGTTGGAAACTTTCCTTATGTTAGCACGTTGTAGGTGTCGCCACCGGCGCCAACCTTGTGTGAATGCTCTGAAAAGCTAATCATTTGCATATCACAGCATCTTCTTCCTGTCGGTTAAATTTCTCGTCTGTAACACGTCATCTTTGTGGTGTAGCAATTTTAATGGGCGGTAGTGTAGTTTGAAAGTTGTCCTATGCGGCCTCTTCCAAACAACTAAGTGCGAGCTGCAAAGTTATCATCTAGCTGTAAATGTCTGAGAAGCGTTCAATAAGTCATGCAACACTTTTTACCTGGAAGCACGTTTGTCTTACTGGAGTCCAGTACACGAGACTACAAAATCCAGTTTTTCAACATAATCTCCTCTCAATGAGACAGCCGTACACCATCTTACTGGAAGGGCCTGTATTTCTGCATGATACTACTCTACTGGCTGAGGTCGGAGCCAGTGTCTTGCTGCATCAACAACCTCCCCTACACCCACGTACTGCTTCCTGTAGAATGCATCCGTCATTGGGCTAAAAAGATGGAAGTCGGAAGGTGTGAGATCTGGGCTGTGGGGTGGATGAAGAAGCAGAACAGTCCAACGAAGTTTTGTGTGCTGCTCTCGGGTGGGCAGGCTTGTGTAAGCCTTGCGTTATCATGGAGAGGGGGAAGTTCGTTTACATTTTTGTGTCGACTAACACGCTGAAGCCATTTCTTAGATTTTCTGAGGGTAGCACAATCCATTGTTCATCACCTGTGACGATGTTTGACAAACAGTTATCGTGATCATCCTAGTAACGCGCAAGAAACCTTGCGCAGATGGTCCTTCGTTTCTCTTTACAGTCTTATGTTATGCTGCGGAGAATCCAGTGGGCACACACCTTTGAACTCCCCAGTTGGTGGACGAGTGTGTCAGCACTACCAACGAAGACTCCCAGCTGAACAACGAGGTATTTGACCTCAAATGGCAGTGTCCGAGCGTTCCAACACTGGGCGAGCCAGATCTGTGTGCGGCTGGCCGCCTTGCGGGAGATCGGACAGGTTTGCTTGACCCTGTTGCGATGATGACAGACGCCTCGCCCAACAACGCACTACGTTTCCAGAATGAAATTTG
Organism: Schistocerca piceifrons; assembly: GCF_021461385.2. Taxonomy (NCBI): domain Eukaryota; kingdom Metazoa; phylum Arthropoda; class Insecta; order Orthoptera; family Acrididae; genus Schistocerca; species Schistocerca piceifrons. Next base: position 321,531,691 of record NC_060143.1, on the reverse strand, counting down.
CATTCTGCAGTTGAGTGTGCGCTGAAATGTGTCAGGCACATCAGCGCACACCCGGCTGCAGAGTGAAAATATCATTCTGCAAACATCCCCCAGTTCTGGAAGGTCTGCAGGAGAGCTTCCGTAATGTTTGGAAGGTAGGAGACCAGGTAATGGTGGAACTAAAGCTGTGACGACCTGTCGTGAGTCGTGCTTGGGTAGCTCAGATGGCAGAGCACTTGCCTGCGAAAGGTTCCGAGTTAGAGTCTCGGTCCGGCACACAGTTTTAATTTGACAATAAGTTTCAACTCACAATGTTTAAGTTCACTGCCAGATCTCCGCAGATATTCTGCCAGTGTCTATGAATATCTGCGATGTTATAGTTATGCGACGAAAGAAACTCAGTGACAGCTCTTTGGTTGGAACGCACCTCTGTTGCAGACGACATTTTGAAGGCTACGTATAAGGCCGCCACCCTCCGGAACTTAATGAAATTACAGTGGCCGAAGTGGTAATATTTCACGATGTCGCACAACAACTTCCCCGCTTTCTGATCCGAAATAGACCGCGAAAAAAATTTGTTGCATTACTTATTGAACGCTCCTCGTATATATACACTACTGACCATTAAAATTGCTACACCACGAAGACGACGTGCTACAGACGTGAAATTTAACCGACAGGAAGAAGATGCTATGATATGCAAATGATTAGCTTTTCAGAGCATTCACACAAGGTTGGCGCCTGTGGCGACACCTACAACCTGCGGACATGAGGAAAGTTTCCAACCGATTTCTCATACACAAACAGCAGTTGACCGGCGTTGCCTGGTGAAATGTTGCTGTGATGCCTCGTGTAAGGAGGAGAAATGCGTACCATCACGTTTCCGACTTTGATAAAGGTCGGGTTGTAGCCTATCGCGATTGCGGTTTATCGTATCGCGACATTTCTGCTCGCGTTGCTCGACATCCAATGACTGTTAGCAGTTGACCGGCGTTGCCTGGTGAAACGTTGCTGTGATGCCTCGTGTAAGGAGGAGAAATGCGTACCATCACGTTTCCGACTTTAATAAAGGTCGAGTTGTAGCCTATCGCGATTGCGGTTTATCGTATCGCGACATTTCTGCTCGCGTTGCTCGACATCCAATGACTGTTAGCAGAATATGGAATGGGTGGGTTCCGGAGGGTATTACGGAACGCCGTGCTGGATCCTACCGGCCTCGTATCAATAGCAGTCGAGATAACAGACATCTTATCCGCATGGCTGTAACGTATCGTGCAGCCACGTCTCGATCCCTGAGTCAACAGATGGGACGTTTGCAAGACAACAACGATCTGCACGAACAGTTCGACGACGCATGCAGCAGAATGGACTATCAGCTCGGAGACGGTGACTGCGGCTACCCTTGACGCTGCATCACAGACAGGAGCGCCTGCAATGGTGTACTCAACGACGAACCTGGGTGCACGAATGGCACAATGTCAATTTTTCGGACGATTCCAGGTTCTGTTTACAGCATCAAGATGGTCGCATCCGTGTTTAGAGACATCGCGATGAACGCACATTGGAAGCGTGTATTCGTCATCGCCATACTGGCGTATCACCCGGCGTGATGGTATGGGGTCCAATGATTACACGTCTTGGTCACCTCTTGTTCGCATTGACAGCACTTTGAACAGTGGACGTTACATTTCAGATGTGTTACGACTCGTGGCTCTACCCTTCAAAGAATGATTCAAATGGCTCTGAGCACTATGGAACATAACTTCTGAGGTCATCAGTCCCCTAGAACTTAGAACTACTTAATCCTAACTAACCTAAGGACATCACACACACCCATGCCCAAGGCAGGATTCGAACCTGCGACCGTAGCGGTCGCGCGTTGCAGACTGTAGCGCCTAGAACAGCTCGGCCACTCCGGCTGGCCTCTACCCTTCATTCGATCCCTGCGAAACCCTAAATTTCAGCAGGATAATGCACGACCGCATGTTGCAGGTTCTGTACGGGCCTTTCTGGATACAGAAAATGTTCGACTGCTGCCCTGGCCAGCACATTCTCCAGATCTCTCACCAATTGAAAACGTCTGGTCAATGGTGGCCGAGCAACTGGCTCATCACAATACGCCAGTCACTACTCTTGGTGAACTGTGGTATCGTGTTGAAGCTGCATGGGCAGCTGTACCTGTACACACCATCCAAACTCCGCTTGACTCAATGTCCAGGCGTATCCAAGCCGTTATTACGTCCAGAGGTGGTTGTTCTGGGTACTGATTTCTCAGGATCTATGCACCCAAACTGAGTGAAAATATAATCACATGTCAGTTCTAGTATAATATATTTGTCCAATGAATATCCGTTTATCATCTGCATTTCGTCTTGGTGTAGCAATTTTAATGGCCAATAGTGTAGATGATGATGACTCGACCCTCCAGTGTAGGCAATGGTCACATAGAAACTGCAGAAAGGAGCAGCGTACTCACCTGGAAATTAGAGACATCGATATGGGAATGGTGCTCATGGAGCGGCCCCCCATGAGGTATTCCTCGACATTGGCAGCTGGCGCGCAGAAGCCGTAGTAGACGCCGATGGCGGCGCTCACTCCCAGCATGCCAGCGAACACGGCGTAGTCCACCGCGCCCATCAGGGGCGCAGCTCCCGTGGATGAGTCCATAGTGGGCTCCAGTCGTGGCGGTGACCCCTACGTGTCAGGCAGTGCTGTGACAAAAAAGAACAAAAGCACAAATATAGAACTCTGTTTCAAAATGTTTCTTTAAACAGGAAATTCTATGAGTAGTGGTTCAATTTTCTTCTGGCAGAACTGCAAAGATGAATGATATGTATTTCCTGGAGAAACGTAGAGAAATTAGAAGGGAAGGAAGAACGAAGTGAAACTTCACAGACTGAGAGGTTACCCCATGTTATTCCAGTAATTACATACTCGAATCAGATTTGCGAAGAAGTGAGCAGTATGAGCCCACTTATCAGTATGACGTGGCATCCCTTCTGCCCTGGATGCAGGTACTGATTACGTTAAGAGTTTACAAAGCCCATGTATCCTCTTCAGTGACAAACTCGCCTACAACTACTATAACTGGTCCTCGGTATTCTGAATACTGTAGCTGGGAGGGAGTTGATGTCAGACAGATATTGTATTGAAGGCAGATATGGGAATCTTGCTGGCCTCAGTACCACGCCGACAGATCACACAGACAAGTGCGAAGTGTGAATGAGCGTTGTTCTATTGAAAAATGGCTCTATGACTTTTTCGCATGAGAGGTAACATATGAGCATGTGGGGTGCCCGTGACGGTCTGTTGTCTCGTAGTACCCTCAATGACTACCAGCCACGACTTATCCAAATTCGTACCGGATGGTTCACCACACCATAGCACAAGACGTAACACTGCTACGCCTCTCCAAACAGGTAGACGTGTAGTATCTCAATTTTATTTTGTACTTACATCGTAATAAAAACTCATATCACTACGTAAGACTGAACTGATTTTATCACCTACGATGAAATAGGGTAAGGTTTACATTACTCTTTGCGTTTTCTTTTGTCTCCCTCTTTTCGAAAGGGGAGGCGATACCAGTCCATGTCCATCAGCACTAAGAAACAGACGATTTTTGTGATGAAGTCCGCCGTTACTTGATATATGCCATTATATGTGGTGTAACTAGCATTAACTAGCGTGGAGTAATTGTTGTGAATAATTTCACGAAGAAAAATATAAAGAGTACGATCTTGGAGAAATAATACTATGCTCGAACTTGAGTAAACAAAATTACTTTTGTGTCTTCTGTATTTTACTAATCACAAGGGATTTTCGTGTACCCACAGTCCTGCACAAAGAGGACCAAAGTATGAATGACCTATTTTACGACATTCTCAGACCCATGAAGTAAGCAACACAGTTAATTACTAAAACATTTGTATTACGGTAAGTTAAAAGTATTAGTGAGCTTTGAACTGATAAACAATTGTAAACTCACGACTGATGGATGTTATGAAACTGGACTGAACTAATGAAGTAATTTTGTTATTTGAATTTTATGTGTGTAAATATTTGTCAAAATTAACTAATTCGGTTTGCAAATTTTGTTACATGGACTATACTGATACGGCCCGGGACAAGAGGAACAAACATCTACTTCAACGAGCTAAAAATAAAAAAATAACCTTGTATGGCTACAAAGTGTAAGTTGAAATTTTTTTATGCGTATCTTGAACTTTGTAGTAGTAAATTCTCTACTGAGACATAGCTGTTCAGGTTTCATTACAATAAAACTGAGAAATAGGAATACCTGTGATGTGTAGAAGTAATTTGGATTTTTTATTAAATTTAGATAAGTTTGATAGTGTTTTGTTCTTTATATGTCCCAGTGTTCGACATAACACTATGAAATTGTTTCCATAATTTGGTCAGCCATTGTTGTACATTATTAGCCTATGAGCCCCAGCTTAATTGGAGTCACCCTAAATAAGTTTGTGATACAGAGTAAAGTGATTATTTTCAATTATTTTGACATGAGTCATATACCAATTTTAACATGGAATACACAGTCGTATTGCGTGAAGGGTGGATGATGACTCGTCAGTTACCGAATCTGAAGCTTCGTGTGATAGTACAACTGTGCAGATTACCTACGGAAAAATGAACCAACTCTAGGCATTTTCAACAACATTTCAACATAATAAACCAGCATGGGCAAAGAACAAACCTGTATGAACGAAAAAAAAACGAATAACAGAAAAAGTCAATAGAATAGATTCAATTGCAGAAAAAGTCAACACAATAGATTCAATTGTGGAACACATGAACACAACAGAGTCAGAACTACAAAAGACTTACCTACTCATAGCTGAGCAAATCTGCTTAAATAGTGAGGAAGCTACAATTAAAGAAACCGATAAATAACTGTCTTTCTGAGCGAACAACATTTCCGACGAGATAGAAAAGCACGTTGGAAGTAAGCTTAAAGAGCAAGATTCCTCACTACGAAAATAAATGTCCAATTAGTCTGCACAAAAAAGTAAAGATAGGAACCCATATATTTTCTGCGATCAAAGCAAACTTGTTAAATGTTAAAAGCAAAGTCATTACATCACTCCAAAATGATCTACGAGACATGGGCTGTGCATTTCCGAGGTCACATAAAGGTGATTAAAAAACTTTAATGTCAGCCACACCGATCAAATGAACAATCTTGGTCGAGAAATGAAATTAGTGAATCACAAAATAACAGAATTAAAAAATAACTTGAAATTATTGAAAGTCGGTGAGTCTATTTTCGATTAATCTAGTGTAGGTGGCCACATCAACAGAGATAACAAGGCAATATGTGTGCTCCTAATGAAACAAAAGCAACGTCAGGAGGGAGGGGGGCGGTGCATATTTCATGGAGGAAAATAAGTTCAGACAATGGAAATTTATGCATTTTCACTGGGATAATGAGAGATCCATCATATTGTCTTCGTAAAATCATTCTGAGGTGTCATTTCTAATAGCTAGAATCACACACAGAAAATTAAGTTAATGGCCGGATACATGCAGGTAAACTCTGCGATATGGGCTACGAGATACTCACCTTATGATGACTTCAACAAAGCATTTTTTCGAAGTACTGGTCAAAAGAACATTAAGAAGCATTGCGTTAAGATGTGTTTAATTCTGTGTTCTTACGCCGAGAAATAGTTAAATAATACAATGTACTAGCGTGAAGAGATTGCAACGGCTAATGTATTAAAAACATTAAAGGGAAAACTCCCGTTCAACATCCAGGAAAAACTTGTGACTGTTTCTGATGATAAAGTGCACGAATTTTTATCCACAATCGATAACATCGATCTGCTAGTGGAAAACAGGCATAGCAACACGAACAATGGTTTTTCAATAACAACTGGGGACACATGAACAAACAGAATGGGCTATGGTTGCATGAGAATTCACGAGAGTTACAGGCTCCACTGATGCCTGAAAACACTCATGGAAAGTGCCATAATAATGATGAACTGATCTCACGTAGATCAAGTAATGGTAATGCCTAATTCTGACCAGACAAATGGGTGTTTGAGAGGTGCAGATCTTAATGTCCACATGTGCTAAAATGATGGCGTGGACATTAGGGATGAATTACAAGCTATCCTTGAAAGCCATCCAAACTTATAACCTACAGAGAAACGTTGAGTTATCACCGTTGAAACTGAAAGAATTGATACAGTGGCACTTATTTATAAAAGGGCTAAAATAACATTTATCTCTACAACCCTGTTCAGAATAATTTCTGAAATCAAGAAGATGCCAATATTATCTGTTAGCACATGTGGAATCCTAGGTGTTGTAGGCACACGGAGGCAAGATGTTAAGCTGCAGACCTATCTTGAAGTAAAACCAGTAGTGTGTCGCACCTTCTCTATTGTCCTGGTGACTGATTGCATCCTAGATGCCGATTATCTTGCAGGGAAGTACGCAATGATCGACATTTCTTTGGGAACATTAGTTTTACGATTAGGTGACCGTACCTTAGAGGTAAGGCAAAGGCCAATTCCGTCCACAGGTCTTCTTGTTAACACCTTAAACACTTGCAGTTTCAGTGGTGCAATGACAGCCATTGAGAATGAAGTATCTGAATCGAGTCCTGCTAGTGAACATTAGTGAGTCAATCTGCATGGAGTCCTGACTAAATACAGCGTCATTTTTAGGAAAGGCCTGAAGTCTAAGGTGTACGTTGCCAACCAGTCTGCTGTTATACTGCATCCTACGGGCAAAGAGATCCGCTGTTACGAAATAAATAAACCAAATGTTACGTTGGGGAATTATTACACCACGCAACGAATCCATTATAACTTCTCGCAGTGAACATTTATGGGTCTCTTCCTGGACAGAAGGTTGGCTACCACTATGTGGTAGCACTGCATGACGTGTTTAGCAAATAATTCTGGCTGTATTTAAGAAATGCGACGAGAGAATCTCTTATTAGACTATACAAGCTGATTATTTTTTGACAGTTGACAACCCTGAGGCACTACTCTCAGACAGAATCGTTGCTTCCTGTGACCTTTACCAGATCATCCACGGACACATTAGTGTCGATCTGACCATAATAAATGGAAGAGAGACTCATCAAAGAACGCCTCATAATGCCATTCAGTGCCCAAGTCAGTTTCCCTCTACAACTTTCAAACTCTCTGTTATCTATGATGTGACTTCTCTTTTAAACGACGCATTACGATGAGATCCCTAGTAGGCTTTCAATAATCTGTTCCGGATGGTTCTTGGTAACACTCTGTTGTCAACTCCGTCTGGATTGTCATCCGGCTATTCACATGAGCCAGCCGAACAGTGGCACGAGCTTCTCGTGGTGTAGTCTTTCCGGAAGGTCTCGCGCCTGCTCTGCTCGCTACACTGAGAGTATCTCGTCAGCACTAACTGTGCAGCTTCACTGATGTATAATGCTCCCGTGTTTCTTTCTTTCTTTCACTGGTGCCATGTCCCGCACTGACGCAGGATCGGTATTGTTAGGAACGGATTTGGTAAGGTTAGGATGAAGGGGTGGCTGGATGCGCTTCCTGCCGCCACCCCGTACCCCCCGGGACAGAATTAGTGAACCCCAGCTGTCTGCGTCTAGTGTAATTCATGGAATAGTGCGAACGTGTTCAGATGTCGGCGACTCGTGTAACTGAGGCGGAACATGGTGACCAGCACTGTATTCACCTAACGGGATGTGGAAAACCGCCTAAAAACCACATCCAGGCTGGCCGGCACACCGGCACACCGGCACTCGTCGTTAATCCGCCGAGCGGATTCGATCCGGGGCCGGCGCGCCTACCCGAGTCCAGGAAGCAGTGCGTTAGCGCTCTCGGCTATCCTGGCGGGTCGTATAATACTCCCGTCTCCCTCATACCAATGATTCTCCTTTGCTCTAAGTGCTTAAGATGGCGATAGGCTGCATCTGCACATCTATTACTGCCGTGTCATCATCTGACGAAATCTCTCTTTCTCACCCGCTTTCATGTTCATGTATATTTCAACGTTACTTGCGCGTCCTTCTTTTGTCGTTTAAGTAGCTTTGCGATCTTCCCATTTCTGTTTTGTTTCTGTTACTTTTTTGATCATAATCAGAGTGACTGAACGAGAAGCTATGCTTAATTATGTCTTACAGAGGGCCGAGCGGAGGCGCTTCTACGTGAAGTCAGGATAGCTGTATAATATTATTAGAGTTCAGTCTTTTATTCTCAGTGTTTACAAGTCGTCGTTCTCCGCACAAACTTCATTTGTTGATTATTCAGCTGCGTGTTGGATTCCAGCTGTCATCTGTTGAGTCAGCTCAGTGGTAGCACGCCCAGGAGATGTCAGCGACATTGGCACCGCGGCTGACTGTCGGCGAGCAAGCGCTGCCGTTGCCCAGCGCGAAGTGGTCTCGGATGGGCTGCTGAGGTCTGCTCACTCCGAATTCTACGACACTTGATGACCCATTCGCGATGTACGTGGTGTTGGTAGTCGCGTCTTCGGTTGATCTCCTCCCTACCCCTGGAAGGGTGTCAGCACCAGAAGGTGCCTGTGTGTTGAACAGGGAAGTGGACCCGAAGCTGTCTTGTTGCTAGCTTTTGCATTGACACGTACAGGCAGCACTCTGCGATGTTGTGTTGTCGGAAAACAATCACTTTCTTCATCGGTAGATGGCAGGCTGCAAGCAGCATGAAGTTCATCAGGTGAAGGCCATTATCTAGAGTACATCTTCGGCTAGTTCGTAGACTGTGCTGGAGCATCTAAGACCTAGACTCACTACAGCATTGCAATCACGGAATCGAGTGTGTTATTACTGTGAATGCCATCGATCCCAATGATCAACTCACTACGAGAGCTGCAGAGGTGGAGTATTTAAAGGGAGCTAACGTGAGGCTATCATGCGAGGAATGGTTCAAATGGCTCGGAGCACTATGGAACATCTGAGGTCATCAGCCCCCTAGAACTTAGAACTACTTAAACCTTACTAATCTAAGGACATCGAGCGGTTCTAGGCGCCACAGTCTGGAGCCGCGCGACCGATACGGTCGCAGGCTCGAATCCTGCCTCGGGCATGGATGTGTGTGATGTCCACAGCAGTTAAGTCCCATAGTGCTCAGAGCCATTTTTTGACATCACAAACATCCATGCCCGAGGCAAGATTCGAACCTGCGACCGTAGCAGTCGCGAGGTTCAGGACTGAAGCGCCTAAAACCGCTTGGCCACCGCGGCCGGCTATCATGCGAGGACTTGGGAACCAAGTCCACTGGCGACCGACCACACGATAGCCGGCCGCGGTGGCCGTGCGGTTCTAGGCGCTACAGTCCGGAACCGCGGGACTGCTACGGTCGGTCGCAGGTTCGAATCCTGCCTCGGGCATGGATGTGTGTGATGTCCTTAGTTAGTTAGGTTTGAGTAGTTCTAAGTTCTAGGGGACTGATGACCTAAGATGTTAAGTCCCATAGTGCTCAGAGCCAATTGAACCATCTGAACCACACGATAGCCGGACCTGCTGCCCGGGTAGTGACTACGCACCAGCAGCAAAGAAGAAGACCTCACTAGTGACACCAAGAGGACAGTTCAGAAAAGAGAAGGAAGAAAACACATAGGCAGCTGAGGAACAGCAGTGTAGGCCGCTTTACTTACGATGAAACATGGCAAGAAGCCTTAAGAAGTCACGAGCTGGGCGCCATGGCGCGAGAATCGATTCGTAATAACCGCATGTCTCCTCTTATTCTGCTATATTCACTTAACAGGCTATTAACTGGTGTCAGTCTCTTGCAACATCTCACGAGCCAACGAATATGCTTGTCTCGCTTCTTTGGTTTTCTGCCGCAGTCTCCTTTCTACTGAATTCGTATCCTCCTCGGCATACGGTGTCGTAATGTGACCCACTTGCGACAGACTGGCTCGCTTCCTGCCTTGACCTCTTTCTCTGGCATGACTTGTGTTTGCTTGAGGCAATTTGAATGAGATTTACCACCCCTTTACTAATCTGTGCCGTAGCAGCCTGAGAGTACGAGAGCAAGCTGATGCCTGGATCTCTGTCAGGATAGTCTCCTTAGCTGCAACGCACGTGTTGATTTTAATAAGGACGAACAGCACTGTGTGGAGACCTGCTAAAAACTTGGCCAGACACGTTATCGGAGTTTTAAATCTCGCGAAAGACGAATTTTGGGACGATCATCAGCCTTTTGACTTCGTATTCTGTTGCAACCTGTTCACCCCAGGGTATCATTTGCACTCAGCGTCCTCAGGTATTGGCGGGATATTGTCATATCTATGTCTACCCTCACAGTTGTAACCTCTACTGGTCCCTCTAGCACCTTGTCACGTAGCCTGCTACTTTCCTCGTTGATTCTACGGGGAACATCCTCATTGCTTATCTTGTCAGACCATCTAATATTAGAAATACTGCTATACGATCATATCTCAGCTGCATGGATATTATTTTTCATTTTCCCCTTAGTCCATGGCACATTACTCCTTGCTTCTTTCGTCATGTCTTCATGTCTTCTTTTGCTTTTAAGGCAGCAAAAATCCTCCACTTTGCCTACTTCGTGGTCTCCTGCAAAACCGGAGAGCTTCTGTTAAGTTTGGAAGGTGGGAGATGAAGTACTGGCGGAAGTAAAGCTGTGAGGTGTGGTCGTGAGGCGTGCTTGGTTAGCTCAGTCGGCAGAGCTTTTGCCCGCGAAAGGATAAGGCCCCGAGTTACTGTCTCATTCCGACACAAAGCTTTTGAGCCGTGCTGCAGCTCGCGTTGGTGCTGTTGTAGGTTTCGTCCCTCTGTTGGTGGCGAGACTGTATCGTTTAGTTGACATGGTTTCCGTTGTTTGCATTCTTCTTGTGTTGACTGGCGCCACTTGGTTCCGCAAGCGTTGCCTGTCCGCTAGTGGCAGCAGCGGCGTTATCGATATGTAGTAACTGTGGCCCTATCTTTGGGGTGAACAGTAAAATGTGACACAGGAAAATGTATTGCAACCGATGAGCATATATTAATGATTAGTCACTGCAATCCACCACAGTTCTTTCCTATCTAAGAATATCTGCCCGGAGCGATTTAAGGTAGGACAACTGCATAAAGGTAGATATGGGAAAGTTAATGTTAAACTCAGATTTGTAGTAAGAAACCTAAGGAATTGTTAGTCTTTAATTAATTCTGACAACTCTTTAAGCATATGTCTGTAAGACGGAAATGAAGAAATCTCACACACAATTCTATTAAGTTTACTTTTCCTCAAGATTATTTTATGCCAAAGTTAGGTTTTGTCCTAATAGGATTGCCTTGGTAGGATACCAAAAAAATGAAAATATATTACGAGGTTGAGTCGAATGAAAATCTTAAATTTGTAATAACAAATCGAAATTTCGCGCCCTTATCCTGTAAGTTGGTAAGAGTGCTACAAACAGCGCGCAGAATGGCCTGTAGGTGGCAGCACAGTGCAGATGCACACATACCGTCGCAGTATCAGTATAAAGACGGCCGCCCCACTTGCGACTTGCACCAGGGAAGAATAGTGTTTTGTTATTCCGTTTTTGCGTAGTGAAGGTGTGAAACCTATTGAAATTCATCGACGAATGAAGGTTCAGTACGGTGATGCATGTTTGTCACAGCAGCAAGTCTACGAATGGAGTAGGAAGGTCGCAAATGGTGTGGCTTCAGTGGAAGATGCTCCTCGTCCAGGTCAGGCACAACGAGTTGTGACTCCACAGAACATTGCAGCAGTTGAAGCCATAGTGAAGGAAAACCGCCTAGTGACAGTGAATGACATTGCAGCTCATGTTTACAGATTAGTCATGGGTCAGCACACCACATTGTGCATGATCTGCTCCAGTTTCACAAAGTGTCTGCAAGATGGGTGCCACGACAGCTGACTCCTGAAATGAGAGAACGACGTGTTGATGTTTGTGGAGAACTTCTTCGGCGCTTTGAACGAGAATGCCATAAGGCTTCCTTGCAAGAATCGTTACTGGGGACGAAACGTGGGTTCACTTCCACCAACCGGAAATGAAGAGAGCGAGCAAGTAATGGCGCCATTCCTCAGCACCAAAACCAAAGACGTTTCGGACAGAGCCATCAGCAGGGAAGGTTATGCTGACTCTCTTTTGGGACAAAAAAAGAACGTCATGTTGGAGCATTACATGCCTAGAGGGACCACTGTCACCAGTGCATCTTACACAGATCTACAAAAAATCATCTGCGGCCTGCAATCAAATCAAAGCGACGTGGATTGCCGTCAGCGTGCGTCCTTGTGCAACATGACAGTGCAAGGCCCCACACTGCCCGTACAACAGTTGCAACAATTACAGACTTGCATTTTGAGTGTCTTCCTCATCCACCATACTCACCAGACCTCGCCTCAAGTGATCTCCATGTTTGGACCACTCAAAAACGCAATGGGAGGAAAGAAGTTCCGTTCTGATGAAGAGGTGCGCTGCGCGGTGCGCGAGTGGATGCGCGGACTATCAAAAGAATTTTTTTCTGAAAGAATTTACGCACTTTGTAAGCGATGGGGGACTTACATTGAGCGTGGGGGAGATTATGTTGAAAAGCAATACAGCTTTGTACCACTCCTGCACAATAAATAATATTTTAAAAAATATTTAAGGTTTTCATTTGATTCACTCTCGTACTAATGTCTGTGACTCGTAAGTTAAGAATTATTTTGAACTTAGTTACTAGTTTTATAATTTTATATTTCCAATTTGATTTCATCGATGTACACGGTTTATTTTTAGTTACTGGCACACTACATCAATGCAGGAGGGGTATTTCTTATAGTTCAAAAAAAGATTAACAGTTTATTAAGCTTGATGTTTGGCTATTTATGTAAAACCATTAAATAATTTTTTGCAAAAAAAGTGTGCTATTTTCTATGTTGCTGCTTTCATTCTCGGGTTGACAAACAAACTGCTACTTTCGATAATTCTTACCCTTGTTGGAATAAATTTGTAGGTAATTAACGTTAATGAAATTCAAGTAACGTATTTCATTATAAAAAGAAACGTTGCGTCTTGTGACTGCTTCTAAATCAAACACAAGTATGGAACTGCAGTTGTTGTTGTTGTGGTCTTCAGTCCTGAGACTGGTTTGATGTTGCTCTCCACGCTACTCTATACTGTGCAAGCTTCTTCATCTCCCAGTACCTACTGCAACCTACATCCTTCTGAATCTGCTTAGTGTATTCATCTCTTGGTCTCCCTCTACGATTTTTACCCTCCACGCTGCCCTCCAATGCTAAATTGGTGATCCCTTGATGCCTCAGAACATGTCCTAGCAACCGATCCCTTCTTCTAGTCAGTTGTGCCACAAACTTCTCTTCTCCCCAGTCCTATTCAATACCTCCTCATTACTTATGTGATCTACCCATCTAATCTTCAACATTCTTCTGTAGCAGCACATTTCGAAAGCTTCTATTCTCTTCTTGTCCAAACTATTTATCGTCCACGTTTCACTTCCGTACATGTCTACACTCCATACAAATACTTTCAGAAATGACTTCCTGACACTTAAATCTATACTCGATTTTAACAAATTTCTCTTCTTCAGAAACGCTTTCCTTGCCATTGCCAGTCCGCATTTTATATCCTCTCTACTTCGACCATCATCAGTTAATTTGCTCCCCAAATAGCAAAACTCCTTTACTACTTTAAGTCATTTCCTAATCTAATTCCTTCAGCATCACCCGACGTAATTCGACTACATTCCATTATCCTCGTTTTGCTTTTGTTGATGGGAACTACAGTATAAGATGTGAAATAATATTTGTGCAGCACCATCAAAATGCTCAAATATGTGTGAATTCCTAAGGGACCAAACTGCTAAGGTCATCGGTCGCTAGACTTACACGCTACTTAAATTAACTCTGGCTAAGAACAACACACACAGCCATGCCTGAGGGAGGACTCGAGCCTCCAGCGGGAGGTGCCGCGCAATCCGCAACATGGCGCCTCGAACCGCGCGTACACACCGCGCGCAGCCCCATCAAACTCAGTCTCTCGTAGCTATCTTTCATAGACATACGTCTCTGTACGGGAAGTAGGATATTGTATACATAAATCAGGGGCAGTATGAGCATGTAGTTTCCGTTCAAATGGCTCTGAGCACTATGGGACTTAACTTGTGAGGTCATCAGTCCCCTAGAACTTAGAACTACTCAAATCTCGCTAACCTAAGGACATCACACACATCTATGCCAGAGGCAGGATTCGAACCTGCGACCGTAGCGGTCTCGTGGTTCTAGACTGAAGCGCCTAGAACCGCTCGACCAATTTCGGCCGGCGTAGTTTCCGTGGCGGACAGTCCGATATCAGGAAAAATCACTGAATTGACGCGGCTTAGCAGCCGAGTACTTTACACTGAGGTAGCAAAAGTCATAGGATAGCGACACGCACGTATACAGATGGATTGTACCGCGGACACAAGGTATAAAAGGAAAGTGCATTGGCGGAAATGTCATTTGTACTCTGATGATTCATGTGAAATGGTTTCAGATGTGATTACGGCAGGACGACTGGAAGTAACAGATTTTGAACGCGGAATGGTAGTTGGGGCTACACGCATGGGACATTCCATTTCGGAAATCGTTAGAGAAATCAATATTCCCAGAGTCACAGTGTAGAGTGTGACGATAATATACAATTTCAGGCATTATTTTTCACCACGGATTACCCAGTGGCCGACGGCCTTCGCTTTAAGACCGAGGGCAGCTGGGTTTGCGTTAAATTGACAGTGCTAACAGAGAATCAACATAACCGCAGTAGTCAATGTGGGACGAAGAGTGCGGCAAAATTTGGCGTTATTGGACTATGACAGCAGACGACCGACGCGTGTGCCTTTGCTAATCGCGCGACATCGCCTGCAGCCCCTCTCCTGGGCCGACCTTGGTGGCCGAGAGGTTCTAGGCGCTTCAGTCTGGAACCGCGCGACCGCTACGGTCGCAGGTTAGAATCCTGCCTCGGGCGTGGATGTGTATGATGTCCTCACGTTAGTTAGGTTTAAATAGTTCTAAGTACTAGGGGACTGATGATCTCAGGTGTTAAGTCCCATAGTGCTCAGAGCCATTTGAACCATTTGAACCCTCTCCTGGGCTCGTGACAGTATCGATTAGACTGTTAGAGCCTACACACTGGAAAACCTACACCACAAAATCCTACATCGGCAGCACTTCCTTAATTATGGACTGTTATTGAGGCACAATGCCTGAATATTTCTGCAAGGCACTTCCAACAATTTGTTGAGTCCATGTTACGCCTTGTTGCTGCACTACGTCGGGCAAACGCAGCTCTCCCATGACTTTTCTCACCTCAGAGTGAATCATGCTTAGTGCCACCTTGGCCCAGAGGAGCCTAACATTCACGATATCCGTCAGTTCGATTCAAAATGCATCACATCTTAAGCGGAACTGTTCGTGTCTGAGGCAGATTCCGCACGCCCGTTCTTGTGCAGCTACTGGTGCGACCTTGTGGCAATTCAGTAGGCTAACGTGGCGTCTATTGGATAATGGAGACCTAATGAGGCACCACGATGTCGAGGCAGGAGCGCCACTTAAGGACACGTACGTGCTATCGGCACGCCATCCGCCATTCAACGAGTTCTCCAAATGGCAGTAGCTAGTGGCCAGAACTTTATTTCTAACTAGCATACCCGGCGAACTTCGTTCCACCTCTGAAAATCCTTATATGTTATAGCTGACCCAGCAAACGTTGTTCTGCCATATAAATTATCTCTAGTCTATAAGAATAATGTATACGAGTAACACAATGTATATATGTAACGCAAGAGCCGGCCGCGGTGGTCTCGCGGTTCTAGGCGCTCAGTCCGGAACCGTGCGACTGCTACGGTCGCAGGTTCGAATCCTGCCTCGGGCATGGATGTGTGTGATGTCTTTAGGCTAGTTAGGTTTAAGTAGTTCTAACTTCTGGGGGACTGATGACCTAAGATGTTAAGTCCCATAGTCCTCAGAACCATTTTTTTTTTTTGTAACACAAGAGCCGTTGTTGGCGGGAGCTCATGACACAAACAATAATAATGGCTGAAAACTGTGTAGGGTGTGAGAAAAGGATTAGGGGGAAGTCTGGCAGTATCGGCCACTATTAGTTCTAGCGTTTCTACGGTAGATCGCGCGGATTTAACAACTGCAGCCGATACACGGCTCGTCAATGAGCATACAAACATAGCGGCTATTTCGTGTTCGCCAGCACTATGAATAAGGCCAAATTCACACACATCGATTTGTATCGTACGTAAAATATTGTACGATTAAATTCTTTTAGAGGAACAAAGGAGAGCATAGGAACTTCTTTGGTCCACTAAAGGAATTTGATCGTACGATATATTTCCGCACGATAAAAATCGTTGCGTGTTCACTAGGCCTAAATGTCGGTTTGGCGAATTTCGCATGCTACCTACTTAAACTTCTCGGTCTAGTTAGTCGATTCAAAGAGGGATATTCGAGTCGTTGCTTCTGGCACGTTTTCTTCAATTACTTATATATCGAATAGACAACTGACGGGGATAACTGATCAAGTGATAATTGATCAGTTATCGATTGGGATTGAAACTTATTAAATTACTAAAAACGATATTAAAAAATAGGGGTTGGTGGTAGAAGGGTGAAAATTTAGAATTTCGTGTATTTTGTAATGCCACATCATAAATAAAAATAAAAATAAAAAGTTCTGTCCAAAACAAAAAAGAAAAAAATTTTTGGGATGGACCACCCTTATTACTTAGGGATAGGAAAAATAGATTACTACCGATTCTCAGACGTGCCGAATATACATGTAAAATTTCATCAGAATCTATCGAGCCGTTGATCAAGTGATGATTGATTAGTTATCGACCGCGGTTGAAAATTATTAGGTTGCTAAAATAGCTATTAAAAATAGGGGTTAGTAGTAGAAGGGTGAAAATTTAGGGTTGTGTGTATTTTGTAATGCCACATCATAAAAAGTAAAAATAAGAAGTTCTGTCCAAAAAATAAGAAAAAAATATTTGGGGTGGACCACCCTTATCACTTAGGGGTACGAAAAATAGATTACGACCGATTATCAGACGTACCGAATATAGATGTAAAATTTCATCAGAATCGATCGACCCGTTGATCAAGTGATAATTGATCAGTTATCGACCAGGGTTGAAAATTATTAAATTACTAAAATCGCTATTAAAAATATGGGATGGTGGTAGAAGGGTGAAAATTTTGGGTTACTTGTATTTTTTAATGCCACATCATAAAAAAGTTCTGTCCAAAAAATAAGAAAAAATTTTGAGGTGGACCACCCTTATCACTTAGGGGTATGAAAAATAGATTGCGATCGATTATCAGACGTACCGAATATAGATGTAAAATTTAATCAGAATCGATCGAGCCGTTGATCAAGTGATAATTGATCAGTTATCGACCAGGGTTGAAAATTATTAAATTACTAAAATCGCTATTAAAAATATGGGATGGTGGTAGAAGGGTGAAAATTTAGGGTTGCGTGTATTTTTTAATGCCACATCATAAAAAAAGTTCTGTCAAAAAATAAGAAAAAATTTTGCGGTGGACCACCCTTATCACTTAGGGGTATGAAAAATGGATTACAACCGATTCTCAGTCGTACCGAATATACATGTAAAACTTCATCACAATCGATCGAGCCGTTTCGGAGGAGTATGGCAACTAACACTGTAACACGAGAATTTTGTATATAAGGGTGTATGCGCTCACACCCTTGCTGCCCCCCCCCCTTCCCTTTCCGTGTCCCACAACCTGTCTTTTGAGACAAAAAGAAAGCCACATGTAACTGAAACTTAAGATTCCGGTACAATATGTACGTTTTAACTGAAATGCACCGATATAACTATAATTAGGCACATTTATTATACAGCATGTTTCAAAAAGAACTACCTGATCTTAAAACTCGGTAATTATTGATACAAACATACTACAAACATGGAATGAAATGCATAATACCCAAAAATCTTAAACTTTTAGCAGTGTTGTTACAAATGCTCTGTGTGTCCACTAACTGCTGCAGGAACAACATCTGCACGACAGCTAAATTTGTTACAAACTTTAGACAAGGTATCTGCTTTTACAGAAGCTATAGCGGCTGCTATCCTGTTCTTCATTTCTTCTATGGTTCGAGGTAAAGGGGAAATGAAAACACTTTCCTTCACATATACCCACAAGAAACAATCGCATGGGAACGTGTCTGGCTATCTTAGAGACCAAGAACGCAAGGCAGAACCTAGGAGTCCCGTGGGCCCTATGCAGTGTTGAGGCAGGGTGTCATTGAGAAACTGACATATGTTCTGCCAGCGTGGTGGAGCTCCATCCTTCTGTAAAATGAAGTCATAGGAGTGGTCATGAAGTTATGGAAAAAGCCAATTCTGCAGCATTTGAAGATAGCTCATTCCAATCACTATGTTTTCCTGAAAAAAGAAGAGACTGTACACTTTTTCACGACAAATGGAACAAAATACGTTCACTTTAAGTGAGTCTCTTTCGTGCTCAATAACGTCATGAGGATTGTGGAGTCCCCATAT
This sequence comes from Schistocerca piceifrons, assembly GCF_021461385.2. Taxonomy (NCBI): domain Eukaryota; kingdom Metazoa; phylum Arthropoda; class Insecta; order Orthoptera; family Acrididae; genus Schistocerca; species Schistocerca piceifrons. Next base: position 321,513,171 of record NC_060143.1, on the reverse strand, counting down.
TTGCACGCTACCGCTAACATGAAATGTTGTTTCATCCCTGAAAATTACCAGTGATAAAAATGTAGAAAGATGTTCGTGCTGCTGGTAGTGGTCTTGTAGAAAATTTGTAATAGCATTGCTAAAACATTATGTTTTTGAGTATATTGCAATATATTCCATGTTTATAGTATGTTTTTATCAATAAACATGGAGTTTTGAAAACAGGTCATGCTTTTGGAAACGCCTTCCTCAGCGAGGTACCTTGTATTCTACCTCCATCAAGAGGTAGATTTATTTAAATTACCAAATACGATGTTTCTAGGCCATCGCTGGCACTGCCGGCCACTGTGGCCGAGCGGTTCTAGGCGCTTCAATCCGGAACCGCGTTTCTGTTATGGTCGTAGGTTCGAATCCTGCCTCGGGCATGGATGTGTGTGATGTCCTTAGGTTAGTTAGGTTGAAGTAGTTCTAAGTCTAGGGGACTGATGACCTCAGATGTTGTCCTGTAGTTCTTAGAGCCATTTGAACCACTGGCACTTTCTAGCAGCGGATTTTTTTTTCAGAAAAGTTTCCGTAATTAGTGATTACAGTGGTTGATAAAAATCTCTGTTGAAGTATGTATGATGCCAGCGATGCCTGTAATGACAACTTCTGTATAAGGGACACGTCGCTGACAACTACTGAATAGAAGGAAGTAGAAGACCGTACACTCCATCTAAAACGTTTATTAACTAAGCTGTATCAACATAACAGAAGCGATATTACATGACTTAAATACAAAGAGAAAATATTCAGGACAACGATGTACAGTGCCGCTGATATTCCACGTCCTCCGCACTGTGGTCGACTTCCAGTGGGGCGACCAGATGGACTGGGCTGGTAACATGCCTTCCAGTTGGGGTAACGAGGATGACAGAGATAGTGCGGCTGTACCTGCTCGTACTTCTTTTCCTCTCGCCCTCTTCCACATGTGAGGGAAGAACGTCCCCTTTTAGAAGTACAATATCTCCAATCCAGACCTTCAGTGCTTTGCCAGTGTTCTTGACTTGACAGAAAGTCCGAAAGATCAATAAGCATTCTTTGCTCCAGCACCTCCAAAAGTCTTCGGATATCTTCTGCTGAAGCCTAAATTGCCTTACCAACTCTGTTGCTTTTGGTGGCTCAGCGACCGTGAGTAAGGTGGTCAGCCTTCCTCCAACGAGTGTGCTGGGGTGAGCACTTTGTCGTCAGTTTGTGTGACAGGTCTTGAATTAAGGGCGGCGTCTGTGTGCTCGAGTATTGTTTGTAGACATTCCTCATCCATGCTGCTGCGCCCTAGCGCTTTGTGGAGGCATCGTTTTGTCGAGTCAATCATCCGTTTGCGACAGCTTCCCCAGCAAGACGCTCGTGGTGGTATAAATTTCCATGTGATAATCTGTTGTGCGACGAACTGGCGTGTCTTGTCAGTAGAGATAGCGCACCATACTTCTGTTACCAACCCGTCACCTGCAATGAAAGTTTTGGAGTTATCACTGTAAATAATGTGTGGAACGCGACGCCCTTTGAAGGGCTAGCAGGAATCGGTCGGTTTTTGAGTTGGCGATTAGTTCCAAGTGGACAGCTTTAGTTACAGCAAAGGTAATTAAATTAATTGTAACACTAATTTGTAGCGAAGCCTGATGTTTTCCCGCTATGTGTTCCCCAGTCTGTCTCTAATGACCAAGTGATGAGGCAACTCAAGTAAAATGGATGCGGATTCCTCTGCAGGAGTCAATTCCACGTGGTCGTTTTCAATAGATTCCAAAATTAAATGGTCGTAAACGCATCTTTGGTGATCATTCTGCATAGTTTTATCTGTAAGGCATCTAAACGCCTCTCGGCTCTGTGAAAGTTGTTGGGTAGAACGATAGCGGATTCTCGAAGGAGGCGAGCTACTCGTCGCTGGTTTGCAAGCATGTACGTTGCAAGAAATTCTTTCAACACCGCTGACCCTTTCCCATCCATTGATCGTTCGTGATCGGTGCTGGTTCCGATCTATTCGATGTGCCAAGAGCCACGTATAGCGTCATTATTCGGCTTCTCAACAGCTAGATTAATGAGCGTATTTCAAATGGTTCAAATGACTCTGAGCGCTATGGGACTTAACAGCTGAGGTCATCAGTCCCCTAGAACTTAGAACTACTTAAACCTAACTAACCTAAGGACATTACACACATCCATGCCCGAGGCAAGATTCGAACATGCTACCGTAGCGGTCGCGCGGTTCCATATTGAAGCGCCTAGAACCTCTCGGCCACACCGACCAGCCAATGAACGTAGTGGTTGAGTGTTTAGCTAAAACGCATCCACTGACAATACATCCGAGATTAGAGGGAAAGGATGGCAGAGACAGAGAAATTCGAATCAGCGGTGCGCTGTCGACTGTTTTCCAGTAGTGATCCGCTACATTAGATGGTTTACAGGAATATCATCTTCTCTGCAGAGGGGTGCGTCCACTGTGTGTTTGGTATTTTGATATATCTACACATTCTCGCGCACCGTCGCATTTTTCGTGAAGCTATGCAATTTCTAGAAAGGATTGAGCCTAGAATGAAAGTTTTTGTATGCGCTACTTCGCTTGAAACGCACAAATCGACGAGGCGTGGGCGCCATAGAAGATTCGAATGCATATTCTGCCAAAGGCCAAGTATCGGTAACTTGCAGGTTTAGATTATCGAACGCATTTTGGCAAATGAATGCGGATTAACTGCCTGCATCCCAAATACAGCGTCTGAGTCGGTTCTGCCGGTCGTTGTGGCCGAGCGATTATAGGCCCTTAAGTCCGGAACCGAGCTGCTGCTACGGTCGCAGGTTCGAATCCTGCCTCGGGCATGGGTGTGTGTGATGTCCTTAGGTTAGTTAGGTTTAAGTAGTTCTAAGTCTAGGGGACTGATGACAAGTCGAATAGTGCTTAGAGCCATTGTTTTGGGTCGGCTCTCGCCTGTGGGCAACAATACACGTGTCGTCTGAAGGTGCGTGTAACTTGAGCGTCCCGTGACGGCATTGACCGCTGACCTATTAACGACGACGCTGAGAAAATGAGATGGTTTGTGGTATTCAGAACAACTATGTACAGTGTCACTGATCTTCCACAGGGTAGACGAATGGAAAGGAGACAGTCTGTTGAGCATGACGCGGATGTTGGTAATATATATGTATATATATATTAGGCAAAACAATATGACCACCTCCTTAACGGCTTGTTTGTTCCAATACATCACTGATTCTACGATTCTGCGTGGCAGTGACCCGACAGGTTGTTGGTATGTTTGTGGAGATATGTGGCATTAGACTTCTTCGGAGAGGTCACGTAATTCGCGTAAATAACGGGCCACTGTTTTGCCTTCCACAGGATTTACATCAGGCGCATTTGGTCGCCGAGACATCAACGTGAGTTCACTGTAATGCTCCTCAAACCACTACAGCTTGGTTCTGGCTCCGAGACACGGGCAATTATATTGCTGAAAGATGGCATTGCCGTCGGGCAAGACATCAATCATGAAGGCATGCAGGTAGTTCGCAGCTATCAGTGTGTCTTCTATTACTGCCTCAGATCCCATGCAGTCGCAGAGAATGTCTCCCATAGCATAACAGTGCTCACACCAGCCTTTGTCCGTGGCGCACTGAACTTATCGAGCACATAGTGGTGGTCTGCTGCGGTGCTCCACGTTCAAAAACGTACGATGAACGGTATGCTCCGAAACCGCTGTGCGTGCACCAGCATCTGTTGAAAAAGTGTTGCCGGTGCAGGATTTTGTGCACGAACTGACCTTTTGATTATGTCTCATAAATTTTTGATGGGATTCATGTCGGGCGATCTGGGTGCCAAATGATTCGCTCGAATTGTCGAGAATGTTCATCCAACCAATCGCGAACAATTGCGGCCCGGTGTCACGACATCGTTGTTTGGGATCATGAAGTCCATGAATGACTTCAAATGGTCTCCAACTAGCCGAACATAACAATTTTCAGTCAATGAACAGTTCAGTTGGACCATAGGTCCAAATCCACTCCATGTAAAAACAGCCCCACCATTATGCAACGACTACCACCTTGCACAGTGCCTTGTTGACAACTTGCAACACTCGAATCCTATCCTAGCTGTTACCGGGTGAAATCGTTAGTCATCTCACCAGGCCACGGTTTTCCCGTCTTCTAGGGTCCAGTCGATATAGTCTAGAGCCCAGGAGAGGCGCTGTAGGCGATGCCGTTCTGTTAGCAAAGGTATTCAAGTCGATCGTTTGCTGCCATAGCCAATTAACGCCGAATTTCTTACGACTCTTGTTGATTGCTGCGGTTATTTCACGCAGTGTTGGTTGTCTGTTGAGTCAGTCCATGTCAAATCAACACACCTATTTTACCTCACCCTCTTAGATTTTGCTGAAAGTTGGTATACTTATAGTGGACACTGAGACTAAGAAAAATACCAAATTTCAATTTTTTATCTCAAACCATTCCTGAAATATGGCTATGTAAACTTTTCAAAAGCCAGCCAAAACTGTGTGAACGGACTTTTCTTTAAATTGTCCTAGGAGCTGCCCTAATTGAGCTAGAGAACTGGGAAAGGTGTCAATTTGCAGCATTTTGCATGCTCTTTCCAGTGATATACAACAAAACATAGCTTCTAATTAATAACCTTTTTCAAAATACTGATTAATATTTTGATTTAATTTTTTTACAAAAAGTCCATAATTGAAAATTTTCAAAATATTTCCATAAATGCTTCATACTATTGTAAATCACATGGCAAAATATAAATGTGGGATGATAATGGGTTCATTGTTTAAAAAAATCATTCCGGACTCTTGTTTTTCACTAACGGCCCTAGTTTGACCAAATTGACCTTTAACAAACAGGAATTTCTTTAAAATATACTGAAAGGTAAGTAAAAAAAGTGTTAGAAAACCAAAACTAATCAGCATATTTTATAATTAAGTTGATTGCTTATTTTAATTTCATACAACTTCACTAACAGTATATTAACCGATATAACAAAAACAAGAAATTGAGCCTTTAACTACAAACTGAAATAAAGTATGAATAAGTACAAGTATTTACATAATAGTTCTGGTCCATGATGTTTGAAATGGAAGTATTAAACAAATTAAATACGTAATGCTTGTTTTTGAGTAACAGGTATATGTACATAGCTAAATTTAACACGATAGGTACTAACAATATTTTGAAACAACTTTCTATAAAAAATACATTAACACTAACCTGAGACAAAAATTAAGTTTTGAGTTGAAAGCAGTTTCCCAATAAATTGTGTTGGAACTTCACATATTACATTTTAATAAAGCTGACTGGGTTTGGTTTACATCACTGTCATTAAGAATGTATGTTCTCCCTGTCGGAGTAAATGGATTCACTTTTGTGAGAACATCCACAACTGACACCCACAGGACATCTGCATGTGCAGGATAAGAGAATTACTTAGCTGGTCCACATGGATGAAGAAAAGTTATTTTCACTTCATCAAGTTCTTCGTTTTTTTCTAAAATGTATCCAAGCCACCAGTTTCTGCCTCATACAGTGGTGACATAGCCTGATACATCTTGTAACTTCAGTTTGTCTGGTGATGTAGTTACTTCCCTCTCCCAACTCTGCATATCACCTGAGAAGTATTTTACTATTAATTTTGATGTAGTGTTGGGAATGAAAGCGTGAAATTGCTGTGTTCCTTTGATTGTCAATGCCTCTTCAAGTCGGCTTTTCAAGAATATTTCTGAAGCAGCGTAGTCTTCTTGAGAGGAATATGGAAAATCAACATTTGTGATTTTTTCCACTGCCCACTCAAATAGATCTCATGCAGTTTGGATCTGATTTTGGTATGGCCTTTGCAAACTTGCACGAGATGCCAGTCTCTTTACTGAACCCCCTACTCCATCACAAGGCCCTTTCCCATGTACTGTGGCTGAAAAGTGCCACTTTGCTTTTATGTTGAAGACTTCTTCGTGAAGGCAAAGGTTCAGGAAGTTTTTCTTATTTTTATACTGAGCGGCAGAACCGTCAGAATAATAGTATTTCTTTAATGGAATCTTTTGAAATGTATTTGTTAGATATAAAATTAGCTTCTTTTGAAAGGTGTAAACCGCAGTTGTATTGTGCTCCAGGCAATCAGAAACAATGACAAAGCTCATATGCTCAATTTTCTCTTCCTGTTTGTAATATATAACAAAAAGATGAATGGTAATCTGTTGTCTTGTCCAGTGGAAACTCTGAGCTTCATCCTGCAGAACTATACTATAATTTTCTGAAAAATCACAGATGACAACAAATTCAGATTCCATAAGATTTTCTCTTGTGGAGTTAAGGAATGTTCGTTGTTGCTTGGCAATGAAGTCATGCCTAATCAAAGTTGACATCTTACTACAAAATAAATCTATGAATTATTCAGAAGTTTTCTGAACAATTTCCAGATTACATCGGTCAACTGACATCCACTGTCGGAACTGAACTTCTTCAATTAAGTTTTCATGAAAAGAGTCTTTTAAAATTTTACGTGTGACAGTTTCTCCTGGTCAGTATTCACAGTTTCCCATGTTGCAATCAACTGATGATGGGTTGCAAAGCATTTTTGCAATGCACTGCTTATAATTGTTTAAGGTGCTGTTTGTTACTGTATTTAGTTTGGCATTCTCTATCATTAATGTTATGTTTCGGTGAGTTGTGCACACACAGACAGTGTGTGTGCGCCACTCTGGTCAGCTAATACACTATGTTTTGGTCTCAACTCAGCAAATTTAGAGAATCCTATTTTTGTGTCAGGAAACTTGTCTTTAAAATGTTTGTAAGCTTCTTTAAGATTACACAAAATAAGTCTTTTTGATATTTTTGTTTAATTTCCACTTGTTTCTGTAACTGTCACACAATCTTTAATACCTGGCATTGCCCTGCTAACTTCATCATTTTCATAAAATGAATGTACAGTTTTGACAGTTTCTGTTGGTAAACACTTCCCTGGTTTTGGGTTTGGACCTTCCATGAATCCTCTCTCTTTCAAAATTTTTTTGGACTGCTGAACAATGTAATTAGGAGCATTAAATTCCCTCATTATTTCCCTGACACTCTACTTTTCAGGTAAACTTGTAAGAATCATTGTTTTTTTTGCTCTACTTATAGAATGTTTAAAGTTTCTTTTAAGATTTTCAAGAACAGGTTCATCATTATCAGTATCTGACGAAGAAGTTTCAGGAGCAACAAGAAGTTTACATGTCATTGATGAGATTTTCTTCACTTTTGATTTGGTGTAATGCCTAGATGTTAGTTTTCTCTTGTGAATTGGGGACTCACCTAGTTCTTGAAGTGTTGTGTTAAATGTTTTAACAGGTACTGAAGTTGGACTGGAGTCATTGTCTTGGTCTCGGATGATTATCTCTGATCCAGAAGATTCTTCTTCAACACTTTCATAACTGATGGGCTCTGGTGTTTTTCTCAATTTGGTTACATCTTTCCTACATTTATCGCAAATCTTGGCACCACTTGGTATTTGAGGGAATTATTTGGGCATCCATGTTGTGACATTTCTCAATTTTTTCTGTCTCTAATAAAATGATTTGACTTCTTCAATGGATTACAATACTGCACTCTTACACCACTGCACTTTTTACTTGGTTCCATATTTATACAAAAACCACTTATAAACTGTCCTTCAATGTGTAGATTTACTTGAAAATGAACTATTAAATATAATAGATACAGACTGGTCAACACAGAGGTAACAACTGATTTGCACTAAAATCGCAGTGCACAATAATGTTGTAGGCACACAAAGCCTTAGAAGGTAACAATGCAGACTACATCATCTCAACAATGGCTCCAGTCTCTGAATTATTGTACAGCCATCAAGGCCTATGTATACGGTCCTCTACTGACGTACTCCCTTAAAGGTCAGTTTGGTCAAAATAGGGCCATTAGTGAAAAAACAAGAGTCCGGAATTTTTTTTTAACAATGAACCCATCATCATCCCATATTTATATTTTGCCATGTGATTTACAACAGTATGAAGTAGTTATGGAAATATTTTGAAAATTTTCAATTATGTACTTTTTGTAAAAAAATTAAATCAAAATATTAATTACCATTTTGAAAAAGGTTATTAATTAGAAGCTATGTTTTTTGTCTATCACTGGAAAGAGCATGAAAAATGCTGCAAAATGACTCCTTTCTCAGTTCTCTAGCTCAATTAGGGCAGCTCCTAGGGCAATTTAAAAAAAGTCCGTTCACACATTTTTGGCCAGTTTTTGAAAAGTTTACATGACCATATTTCAGGAATGGTTTGAGGTAAAAAATTGAAATTTGGTATTTTTCTTAGTTTCAACACCCACTATAAGTATGCCAACTTTCAGCAAAATCTAAGAGGGTGAGGTAAAATTTTTATTTAAAGTGTGTTGATTTGACATGGAATGACTCTGTTTGCAATGACAACTGTACGCAAACAACGCTTCTATCATTCGTTAAGTGAATGCCTGATATTTCGTATTCTCGGCAAACTCTTGACACTTTGGAGCTCGGAATTCTGAATTCACTAAAGGTTTCCCAAATGCTCCAACTACCATCCCGCGTTGAAAGTCGTGACGCCACAACCACGTCGGAAACTTTTCACGTTAGTCACCTGAGGACAAATGACATCTCCGACAATGCTCTGCTCTTTTGTGCCTTTTGCGATACCAACGCCATCTGTATATGTGCAGATGGGTATCTCATTACTGCTATCACCTCAGTGTAATACAATTTACTTGCACAATCCACAATTTACTGAGGAAAGATAAAGTAATGGAGATGTGCAAATTAATATGAATGAACTTTAAAGAAGTGATAGGGGAAAGAAAAACGCATTTTTATAGAGGCACAGCAGTATTCAGTGAGAATTAGATTATCAAGTAGCCTGGCGAGATAACGGAAATCCGAACAAGTTCTACCACAGAGCGACTAGCAATATAGGTATCTCTCATGAGCAATAGACCGAGTCGTGCTGAGTAAGATATATTTTCTTTGTGGAAAAATGACTATATACTAGTCAATTACATATCTCGATTTTTCTCTGCCTTTTTTTAAAATTGTAGCCTACAACAAAATTTATTAAATGCCGTCCAACCACATACTTACTGTCTATACAGGAAATCATCTATGAACTGGAAGAAGCTCTTCCTCAGAAAGGATTTCAATGTATTTCTAAAACTGTCATTGCCTGCCAGCCTGTCAGCATCTTTAATTCACAAGAGAGATAATCAGATACTATTATGGCTGAATACTTTGTTCTTTTCTGTACAAGAGTAAAGATAATTTATGGATGATGGACTGTTCTTAGTATTATACACTGACGGAAAAAAGTCGCATCACCAAGAAGGAGTTATGCGACGTAAACAAAAATTGGTAGGCGTGTTTATACATCTGACAATGATGTCTATTCAGATTTCACGCCAGTCGCATAACAGTGGCAGTTGTGGCATCGTATGAGGATGCACAGCAGCTTTGCTTTAAATACACGCTGCAACAGCGTGAGTGTTAGTTACCCTTAGAGATTGGACGTGGTGAGTATTAGTAAAGAATGCCTTTAAGGCGACAAAGAAGCCATTATCAGCACCTCATCGAGTCTGAACGAGGTCGTGTAATAAAGCTACAAGAGGCTGGATGCTCCTTCTACATAATGTAGAAAGACTTGGCAGGAACGTAGCCACAGTCCATGATTGCTGGCTGCTATTGTCACGAGAATGTTCGGTCGCAAGAAGAACGGGCTTCGGACGGCCACCTGGCACTGCCTAGAGGAAAGACAACCGTGTTCAGCGTAAGGCTCTGGCGCATCACACTGTATCTGAAGCAGCAGTCTGAGCAGCCACAGTGGCACAACGGACTGTTAGAAATCGGTTACTTCAAGGACGGCTCCGAGCCAGCCCCTTGTAGCGTGCGTCCCACTGAGACCAAACCTCCGCCATTTGCGACTTCAATGGTGTCAAACGAGAGCTCATTGGAGGGCAGGGTGTTTTCTGATGGAATCTGGCTCTGCCTCGGTGACAGTGGTGGCCGTGGTGTTGGTTATAAGGACAGTTGAGGACCTGCAAGCAGTCTGTCTGCGTGCCTAGACACACCGGACCTACATCTGGAGTTACGGTGTGCGGTGCGATTTCGTATGACAGCAAGAGCACTCTCGTCACTATCCCAAGCACCCTGACAACAAATTTGTACATCAGTCTGTTGCCATTCATGAGCAGCATCCCAGGGATGTTTTCCAACTGGATAACACTCGCCCACATACCACTGTTGTAACAAATATATGTTTCGATTGTGATGACATGACAGGAATCGGCTCTGATGCAAGGCACTGGAGTGCTAGTGAACTGAGGGGCTGATGAAATAGAAGTAGTGCCACGTAACGTGTCTGGTTTGCAACCCATCTAACTGGGCGTGTGGAACACTGACATGGTCAAATATAAGGACGTTGCAGAGGTAATGCACACAAGCATTCACGATTAATTCTAACCGTCTACAGTTTTTGCTACCTGTGGCGTATTAGTTTGCATCACAGAAGTGAAGGTTCGGCAGGAACATATGGTTTCAGACGTTCATGTTTCACATCCTGTGCAAATGTGATCCGAAAGTTTTAGAGTGCAAAGAGGGAAAGGGAAAATTTTGAAATATGTACCTACAGTATGTCCAACACAGCACAATATTTTTAATCATTTCAACTGCTCATTCAATTGTACCCAAGTTCTTTGACGTTTATTGCTGCGGTAATGGGAACCGATCGAAAAGAATGGGAGGCAGTTGTTGCCAGAATTAAGAAAGAATTAATTTATGATATGATAGTAAACCTAAGTTTAAAATTTCTCGCATAAAGTTTAAGCATTAAGTTTTACCCTCTTCTGACAACTGAACATGGATTGCCATAGATCAAGACGATGGGAGTATTGATATCTTCATAACATTAGTACATATCTCTGACATTTTACTGCTTATCACCAAGAAACGCCATTTTTCGTGGAAACGATACGCTTTCCAGCCATTCACCACCTCTTTAGACAGGAGCACCAAAAAGTTCGGTGTTAAGCTCTCTATAGGCCTTCAGAAAAAACTTTATAACATTTATGTTAGCAAATATCTCTTTTTTCATAAATGTTTTCCTTGCTGTTGGCAGTTTGCAGCCGGTCGGTGTGGCCGAGCGGTTCCAGGCGCTACAGTCTGGAACCGCGCGACCGCTACGGTCGCAGCTTCGAATCCTGCTTCGGGCATGGATGTGTGTGATGTCCTTAGGTTAGTTATGTTTAAGTGGTTCTAAGTTCTAGGGGACTGATGACCTCAGCAGTTAAGTCCCTTAGTGCTCAAAGCGATTTGAACCATTTTTTGGCAGTTTGCATTTTATATACTCTCTACTTCTTGATGCATAAATGACAATGCTGATCTGCTGCTTTTAGTGGTCTCATTTCCTAGTCTAATTCCCTCACTACCACCTGATTTAATTCGAATACATTCCATTACGTTGCCTTAATTTTGTTCGTGTTACTTTTCTAACCTCTTTTCAAGACATGGTCTATTCCGCTCTCTGATAGGATAAAATGTTGCCGGAAAAGTTCAAAGTTTTAGTTTCTTCTTTCTACAGTTTAATTACCTTTTCAAGTTTCTCGCTGATGTCTTTCGTAGCCTGCGCAGTGTAGAGACTGAATAACATCGGGGATACGCTACAACCCAATCTCACTTCCTCCTCAAGTACTGCTTCCATTTCATTGGGTGAAGCCGTGTTACTTGCCTCCAGGAAGGCATTTGACACTCCCGCACTGTCCTTTAGGGAAAGAAATACGAGCATACCCAGTATCGGACCAGATTTGCGACTGGATTAAAGACTTCCTTGCAGTTACAACTCAACACGTCGCTCTTAACAGAAAAAAATTCAACAGAACTACAGTCTGGTTTCTGTACAAGTTGTAGATAACCTTTCACTCACTGTATTTTATCCCTGCCACCTTCAAAATTTCTTACAACTTCCAGTCAACATTGCAAAAGATTTATCTAAATTACAAATTCAGAATTAATCAGTCACATATTTCGAAAGATCAAATTCGCCTCACTCCCTAGCTCAAAATTTAACCATGGGCCCACTAAAGTTCCTAATAAAAGACGTAAAACGATTCTTACGTGATAATATAGAGATTGACACAAAGGAAAACACTACCACAAACAGTTTCATAGTATCCACTCTCCAAAGCCCCATATAGCAGCGCAATTTGAAAGTGAACGGACACAATCCAATGGCACTTCTAAACTTCAAATGATAGGCGAGGGTTGCTCAAAGTTTTAATGACCACACCAAAAAAAAAAAAAAACCTCGTATTTTTTTGTCTGTTTACAGCTACATGTTTGTAGTCACAGCCCACACTGAAGACCCTCGACACGGCATCGTAACACATCACTTGAGGAGCCAAAGCAAAACTACGTAGTCCGTTGATGAAGTGCGGTAATTCATTTTCAGCATTTGAAGGGAAGCAACATTGCAACACTTGTTGCTGAGTTAGAGGAAGTGTAGGACTGCAACGCACCAACATACAATGAGTTGAAAAAAGTCATAAGATAGCGATATGTACACATACATATGGCGGTAGTATCACGTCCATAAGGTATAAATTGACCGTACGTTGGCGGAGCTGTCATTTGTACTCAGGTGGGTCATCTGAAAATGTGTCCGTCGTGATTATAGCGACACGACGGGAATTAAAAGACTTTCAACTCAGAATTGTAGTTGGAACTACACGCATAGGATATTCTAGTTCGGAAATCGTAAAGGAATTCAATATTCCGAGATCCACAGCGTCAAGAGTGTGCCGAGAGTATCAAATTTCAGGCATTGCCCCTCATCATGGACAACGCAGAGGCCACGGCCTTCACTTAACGACCAAGAGCGGCGCCGTTTGCGTAGAATTGTCAGCACTGAGAGACAACCAACACTGAGTGAAATAACCGCAGTAATTAAACTGGGAGTACGATGAAAGTTTCAGTTATGAAATTTGGCGCTAGTGGGCTATGGCAGCAGACGACCGATACGGGTGCCTTTTCTAACAGCACGACACCGCCTGCAGCGCCTCTCCTGGGCTCGTGACCACATCAGTTGGGCCCTAGATTTCTGTAAAACCGTAGTCTCGTCACATGAGTCTCGATTTCATGTGGTAAGAGCTAACGGCAGGGTTGGAGTGTGTTGTAGACTACACACAGCCGTGGAACCAAGTTTTCAACAAGGCACTGTTCAAGCTGTTGGTGGCTTCATAATTGTGTGAGCTGTGTTTGTGTGGAATGGGGTGGGTCCTCTAGTGCAACTGAACCAATCATTGCTTGGCCGGTCAAAAGAGGTTCGACACGATATTAGGAGGTGTCCCATGGTTTTTGTCATCTCACTGTATGAAACAGTGGTTAGATTATGAGTAGCTTCCCGTGTGCTCAAACAGGTCTAAATGACTAAGGACGAAGCGGCAGACCATGTCCCGGTGAAGAGCCGGAACCACTAGAGAAGTAGAGTCACTGCTCCTCCCAGACTGGCGTATTACACTAGAGACGTAATGAAAATCAGCCATGTATCAGTTGTCAACAGACTGCACGACATTTTGAACACGGCAAAGATCACCCACCGCCCGCTAAGTTCCTCGGCTGTTTATATGCATTCAAAATTTAAATTTTAGAATGTGTAAGTAGGCTGTTTAGGTTTTTATGTTGGTAACGCCACGTAGCGTTCTGTACGAAAATCACTGACTGCGCCGTGTGCAGTCTGTGGCTGATTTGCATTGTTGGAATATTTGCTATTGTAGTGTTGGGCAGTTGGATGTGAACAGCGCGTAGCATTGCGCAGTTAGAGGTGAGCCGCCAGCAGTGGTGGACGTGGGGAGAGAGATGGCGGAGTTTTGAGAGCGGATGATCAGGACGTGCGTCTGCCAGAAAAACGAAATTTGTAAGACTGGATGTCAAATTTTCGGCATTACCCCTCATCATGGACAACACGGAGGCCACGCGTCTTCACTTAACGACCAAGAGCAGTGACTTTTGAACACTATTAAGGTAAATACATTGTTTGTTCTCTATCAAAATCTTTCATTTGCTAACTATGCCTATCAGTAGTTAGTCCCTTCAGTCGTTAGAATCTTTTATTTAGCTGCCAGTATTGGCGCTCGCTGTATTGCTGTAGTTCGAGTAACGAAGATTTTTGTGAGGTAAGTGATTCATGAAAGGTATAGGTTATTGTTAGCCACGGCCATTCTTTTGTAGGGATTATTGAAAGACAGTTTGCGTTGCTCTAAAAATATTGTGTGTCAGTTTAGTGATGATCAGAATAAGTAAAGAGAGAAATGTGTGAGTACGTTCAGTTTTGCTCAGCTGTTTGAGACTCAAATAACGTAAGAGGTTTACCAGCACAGTAATTCATAAATTTTTCTAAGGGGACGTTTCGAATGTTGCAGTAAGTTCCTGTGGGACCAAAATGCTGAGGTCATCGGTCCCTAGGCTTACACACTACTTTAACATAACTTCAACTAACTTACGCTAATGACAACATAGCCCGCTTGCCCGAGGGAGGACTCGAACCTCCGCGCGAACCGTGGCAAGGCGCCTCAGTTACATGCATTCAAAAACACCATCGAACCGAAGGGGTAAAGGAAATGTTGTGGCTGTGTAAGACCGAGCCAGATGACTTCTTCAGCCACTGCCTCACAATGAACGATTGTTGGGTGTAGCACTGTGACCCACAGAGAAATGGGCAAGGAGCAAGCAGTGGAAAAATGTGGATGTACCAACCTTGGAATAGGCAATTCGATGTTAGTGGGACTTCTGTGAAGTGGTTCTAACAGAATATGCTCGTATCCAAATTGTCTCAGGAGCATACCACCAAATTCCTCTGAAAAGGTTACTGGATGCTGTCAAGGCGAAGCTGCATGGGGTGCTGTCCAAGCGGGTCTTTTTGCTCCGATACAACGCCCAAGCTCATTCTGCAAACGACACAATCAAGCATGCTGCTTATTTTGGCTATCAAAATTTGCGTCTCCCTTATAAAGCTCGAGTTACGCACTTATTCCCCACTAAATATTAATTGCAAACGTAAGATATAGGACTGATGACCTCAGATGTTAAGTGCCATATTGCTTAGAGCCTTAAGATGTGGAAATAATAATTTCAAATACAGAATTTTGATGAGGTTTCGGTCCACAACATTAGTGACGTTTATTCATGAAGTCATTACACTTTAGGCTGTTAAAATATTATTTATTACCGTTGAAACTCCATGGCCATAGTCACTGTCAACCATTGTGAGATACTGGGACACAATCAACAACATAAAGTTATGACGTGCACAAGCAGAGTTCCCAGCAGTGCAAAACCAAGTTAATGTATAATTGTATCTATTCTTGACTGGCATATACTTGTGTAGAGATACTGCAGTTTTGTTTGATTATTTTCAAAGACTCACATGCAGTTATTATTTTGAGGGGCATCTATATTATTATTTGCAGAATATACTGAGAGTTTATAGTTTAGTGATTAATCGTTTACTTTACTTAGTGAATATGTATGACTCTGTGGTTACTAATATTCAATCAATTGCCGAATGTGAAGTTTTTTAATTGCTGCGTGGAGCTGGGACAATTACTTATTCTTTGTCTGTCATTTAGTAGGTGAAGTGATTAACTGCTGGAGCTTACTGCACCGAGGAACACATGACTTTTCCCGAATAGTGCTTCAGTATAATGACCGATTTTAGAATCATGTGAAGGAAAGCACTCTACAGATCACCATAAGCAGTTTCTGGCAGTTTTCTGCTGTTTTTGTTGCTGTGAGAAATGAGATTATGTTTTGTGCGGATTTTGTAAACATTACGAGCTCTACATGTTTAACTGCTGTATAATATATTAAAACTATTTGGAGTATGTTGTTAATTCTTCAGTTACAGAGTTTCATGGTGAGTAAAACTGTGTATATTGTTAAAACTAGTTACATAATGGGTAGATGTTAAAGCTCGTCAGGCGTGCACCATCTTATACCTTGAAAGAGAGATCCTACAGTGCAACACGTGATATTTGCAAATGAACTTAGTTTCTACATTATCTTAACAACTTTACCTGTCGTGAAAATGGAAATTTGCGTTAATTGCCAATAGCTTTTACTTCAGAATCATTTAACTTGTAACTGGATTTTGATAGTACTTCTTATTAATTTGATTTAGCTTGCAGATTATTGGTGTACAGTAGAGTAATAGTGTAGCACAGACACCGTTAAATACAGTACTGATAAGATTTTCTCGATCGCACCACTTTCCTAATGACATAATAATTTAACAGTTTTTCACATCTGGAAAAACCATACTTTCCTGGAGTAACTTACAGTTTTGGAAAAGACTGCAGCACAAATAATGCTAGCGCTATCGTTTCGTATTGGATAAGAAAACACACTCCTGGAAATGGAAAAAAGAACACATTGACACTGGTGTGTCAGACCCACCATACTTGCTCCGGACACTGCGAGAGGGCTGTACAAGCAATGATCACACGCACGGCACAGCGGACACTCCAGGAACCGCGGTGTTGGCCGTCGAATGGCGCTAGCTGCGCAGCATTTGTGCACCGCCGCCGTCAGTGTCAGCCAGTTTGCCGTGGCATACGGAGCTCCATCGCAGTCTTTAACACTGGTAGCATGCCGCGACAGTGTGGACGTGAACCGTATGTGCAGTTGACGGACTTTGAGCGAGGGCGTATAGTGGGCATGCGGGAGGCCGGGTGGACGTACCGCCGAATTGCTCAACACGTGGGGCGTGAGGTCTCCACAGTACATCGATGTTGTCGCCAGTGGTCGGCGGAAGGTGCACGTGCCCGTCGACCTGGGACCGGACCGCAGCGACGCACGGATGCACGGCAAGACCGTAGGATCCTACGCAGTGCCGTAGGGGACCGCACCGCCACTTCCCAGCAAATTAGGGACACTGTTGCTCCTGGGGTATCGGCGAGGACCATTCGCAACCGTCTCCATGAAGCTGGGCTACGGTCCCGCACACCGTTAGGCCGTCTTCCACTCACGCCCCAACATCGTGCAGCCCGCCTCCAGTGGTGTCGCGACAGGCGTGAATGGAGGGATGAATGGAGACGTGTCGTCTTCAGCGATGAGAGTCGCTTCTGCCTTGGTGCCAATGATGGTCGTATGCGTGTTTGGCGCCGTGCAGGTGAGCGCCACAATCAGGACTGCGTACGACCGAGGCACACAGGGCCAACACCCGGCATCATGGTGTGGGGAGCGATCTCCTACACCGGCCGTACACCACTGGTGATCGTCGAGGGGACACTGAATAGTGCACGGTACATCCAAACCGTCATCGAACCCATCGTTCTACCATTCCTAGACCGGCAAGGGAAGTTGCTGTTCCAACAGGACAATGCACGTCCGCATGTATCCCGTGCCACCCAACGTGCTCTAGAAGGTGTAAGTCAACAACCCTGGCCAGCAAGATCTCCGGATCTGTCCCCCATTGAGCATGTTTGGGACTGGATGAAGCGTCGTCTCACGCGGTCTGCACGTCCAGCACGAACGCTGGTCCAACTGAGGCGCCAGGTGGAAATGGCATGGCAAGCCACAAGCCATTCCACAGGACTACATCCAGCATCTCTACGATCGTCTCCATGGGAGAATAGCAGCCTGCATTGCTGCGAAAGGTGGATATACACTGTACTAGTGCCGACATTGTGCACGCTCTGTTGCCTGTGTCTATGTGCCTGTGGTTCTGTCAGTGTGATCATGTGATGTATCTGACCCCAGGAATGTGTCAATAAAGTTTCCCCTTCCTGGGACAATGAATTCATGGTGTTCTTATTTCAATTTCCAGGAGTGTACTTGGTAATTTCTTGATGATGTTACAAACTTTCAGGGATGGTGGAGAAGTGAAAATGTATCAATTTGATGTAAGGGACCCTGGTCCAGACCCTACAGAATCGGAAGTTATTAGCGAAAATCGTCCTGATGTCTCTGACAGTGGAATTCATGTACTGATACTGATGTTGTTAAGATTGTAGGGTAGGAAACTTGTTGAAATGGCAGTGTGGACGAAAACAAGAAAAAGTCTAGTAAACATAGGCCTAAATTCCATACATTAAGAGCTATGAGCACTTTTTCCTCTTCGATACTGTAAAACACATGTTCTCGACTGCAGACTCTTAGGTTTTCACGTATTTGGAGGAGGTAGCTTGGACCAAAAGAAGGAAAGATGTCCAGTAAACATGGAGTCGAAAATGCAAACACCAAGAGCTATTAGAACTTATACAGTAGAAGAGCTGTTACACAGCAGCGAAGATGAACAGGCGCTCATAGTTCTTAATGTATTCATTTTTGAAACCACGTTTACTGGACATTTATTTCTTCTTTTAGGCTTCTCCAAATACATGAAAACCAAATATCTTGCAGTAGATGAGATGTGTTTTACAGTATCGAAGATGAACAAGTGCGCATGTTTAGTAAGTTAGGCGGTTGAGAGTCGATGTTAATTAGACATTCTTGTTGTTTTTGTCCATATTATATCCCTACACTCGTAGTAATAATAGTACCAATACATGTATTTCCATTGTCAGAGGTATCAGAACGGTTTTCGGTTATAAGTTTCGTCTCGGTCGCTTCCGGTCCAGGGTCCCTTACCTTAAATTGATACATTTCCCTTCTCCATCATTCTTGAAACGTTGTAACATCATCACGAAATAAAAGTGTACTTCTGTTACAGAGCTAGCTAGAGCTGAAATTATAAAAAAGTGATCCAAAGACTCACCCCACTTCTTTGGCGATTATCGTCGCTCGAAGCGGCGAAACGTCATTGAAGGCAGTCAGATACGAATTCTATGACCGCTTTATACGATTTTTTGTACTGGAAAATTACTTTTTTCGGGGGATTTTTATTTTAGGCTCGTCACAGCGGTGATACGCTCGGGAAAGACAACCCAAATTACGAGGGTTATTCGGAAAGTAAAGTCAGAATCGCCGTAACTAATCGAATGTTACACAAACATAGAAACGTGCAAGTGCACAGACACCCGGTATGCCAAAGACGCCGTTTACGTTGGTTTTGTCGCAGGGTGCGGTTTACAGTGTCCAAAATATTTGAAACATTCGATCAGCCCGACGACTGTGAAATACGATAAATGGTTAGGTTTTTGACACCAAGGAACACTCAAACAGCGCAAATTCATCGCCAGATAAATGAGGTGTATGGCGTGCTATGAGTGACAGCGAAGTGATTACGTAAATGGGTGGACATGAAAATGTCCGTGATGAACCGCGATCAGGCCGGCAATCAGTGATCTTAGAAGATTTGATCAAAGCCGTGTACGAAATGATTCGTGAAGACCGGCGGCACACCATTTCGGCTTTAGCATAGAAATTTCGGATTGTGAGTAGAACAACTCGGCACAAAATTGTCTCTAAAAATTTGTAAATTCGCAAACTATGCACACATTGTGTTGCCAAGCTACTTACTGAGAAACACGAAATGGAAGCAGTGGCTTGCGTTCTTGATTTTTTGGATAGATGCCGTAAGGAACGTGATCGGTTTTTAGAGAACACTGTAACAGGGGACGAGATGTGGGTTTCTGACCCCAGAGTTGAAACGTCAGTCGATGGAATGACGTCAGACGACATCAGCAGTCAAAATGAAGACCAAGCAGACAACGTCAACACGCAAGGTAATGGAAACCGTGTTTTGGGACATTCATGGGGTCTTGTTAGTCGAGTTTACGCAGCAAGAGACTGAAATAAACGCAGCCGCTTACTGCGCTACGCTGACTGAACTTCGTCCTGTAATATGGAAAAAGCGATGTGGCCTCCTGATGTGTGGAGTTTTGTTGCTGCATGAAAATGCCAGAAACCTTTCTGCCTTAAACCCAGAATCTGATCACATCTTTTGGATGGAAACATATTGTCCACCCACCGTAGATTCCTGACTTGGCACCGAGCAGTTTTTCTAAAATAGTTTCTCGGCCGCGAGCACATCGCAACAGAAGCAATTATAAACTGATTACCGTCACAGGCACCAGACGTCTATGCGTAGGGATACAAAAGCCATAACAATGGCTATAACCCTGAATTAGTTGACAAACTCCTACACAAGAAACAAAGAAGGAAAATCTTGCCCTACATTTACGCCACCTCTGCAATAAAAACCACACCAAAAATCAACTGGTGTACTATTCCATATCTAGGTAAGCTATCAGACAAACTAGCCAAAACACTGATATCCCAAAACTATTAAACATCATTTTATGTAAGAGGCACTACAGCTAATCTCCTACTCAGCAGAAAGGACAAAACAGATGAACTAAGCAACAGTGGGGTCTACAAAATAACCTGCACTGACTGCAATAAACTGTACATTGGTCAAACGGGCCGGTCCATATCAACAAGGCTGACTGAACATGAACGCAGGTGAAGATTAAATAAATCAGACTTCACCATTGCTGAACATGTGCTCAAAGAAGGAAACAAGTATCTAACACACACAGAAGTGCTACATATACCCAACAAAGGCAGAAAACTCAGCCTACTAGAAGCACTTGAAATTAACAAACACTTAGCCCTAAATCCCCAGCTGGTTCTAAATGACCAATTGCAACTGAGCACATCACAACTCTTAAAATTTACACTGTACAGTAAACCTGCTACTAACCACAAAGCGTCCCAATAGTAAACAAATTCACACCCCAATATAATGTAATATCCCTTATGTCTTTACATTCCTAACTGTGACTCAACTGTAACAATGTAATATTTGATATATACTAATGCACAATTTTTCTAATAACAAAATGTAACTCCCAAAGAAAACATCGCTGTTGTACAACCAACAATTAGTGTCCAGTGCAAACTGTTCACAACAAATGCAAAAAATTGTAATTTTGTAATAATGTGTATTCTAAATAATTCTAATTGTTATCATGCATGGTACTGACAAACCATAAAATGTGATTTATTATGTTGAGGAACAGTTTTACAGAAAAAAAGTCAAAAGACCCGTTTGACAATTCCAAAGACAATACCACAACTAAAGATCGTATGTAAGTGAGTTGTATCTTAGTGCAGAATGTTTGGTTCGTAAGAACACAAGCTCCTTGTGAACAATAGCCAGTAGTTATCTGAAGATGGCCTAATAGCCGAAAACTAATTCATACAAATAAAAATCAGTAGAACAAAAAAACCGCCTAAGTGTTATTCAATCCTCAATATGGAATTGTTCTAACAAGAAGCGACGGAAGAATCCATAAATAAGCTTGTAGAGCGTTGTGACAAATGTTTAAACAGGTTTGGAAAGTCTGTAAAAACGGAGGAACATATGAGAAATTAAATATTAAAAAAAGGCGTTTGAATAAGATTGTGATGGTGGTATGTTTTATAAATAATTGGATCTTACTTTCCGAATAACCGTTGTATATGAACTTCAGCGGTCGAGATTCAATCTTTAATTTATTTTTTAGAGTGCGGAACGCGAGCACCCTCCCCCCCCCCCTCCCCTGTTCCTCTCCTGCTCTCCCCCCCCCCCCCCCCCCCGATCCGTCTTCTGCTAACATGACACAAATGGACTGGCATTTCTATAATGAGGACGATTTGATTTTCTTAGTGGAAGGTCTGCAGCAAGGCATCCATCGTTGGGAAATATCCGACGCACTGTAGAGAATAGGTAACAGCATCACCAAATATCATCGTCCTGACGCATTTTTTGGACATGATAATTACAACTTTGTGCTAGCGCTCGTCGAGTGATTGCATAATTGCACGATTATTATAGTGATTTTTACGATGCTCCGTACTTCAGTCGGTAAAAACGGAACCCTTATGGGATCACTTTGTTGTCCATCTGTCTCTCTATCCGACTTTTTTCAGGAATGGTTAGATTTATCATGCTGAAATTTATGTGACGTGTTAAGATCTATGGTCCCTTGGTGGTGTAAGAAACTGAAGCTTCCAAGCAGTCAAATGACACGGCTATTTGTTACATATTTTAATACTAGCAAAGTCACTCGTCAAATCCTAAGGGGTACTTCCCGTAGGCCTAGAATAATGAAATTTGCCAAGAAGAAAAGTTTCACAGTAAAAGAGAAAATTTCCAATTTTAAATTATAATTATATGACATGAAAAAAAATCATTTTTTATCTGACTGTATGTCTGTAAAGACCCCTTTTTCTCAAGAACGCTTAGACGTATCAAGTTGACATTTATGTTACATACAGGAATCTATGGTTCATTGGTTCTGTGATAAATTCAGTGTGAGTTATCTAACATTACCACTGGAAACACCTCCAAAACCACAACAAACACTGAATAACCAATACCACAGACCGAAAGTGAGGAGAGGGAAATGCGCGGTAGCATGATTTTTGTCACTTACTAATGGTTTTTTAGATGGAAACCTGTTATTATTTTCAGTACAATTGAAAATAGAAACAAATACTTAATCAGTGTCGTTTGTTACATTGTAAAATGTTAAGTACATACGGAGTACTTTGTAACGTAAAGTTGACGCTTGAAACCTCAGACGTTCAGTCACGTGTTGTAACAAGCATGATGTGCAGGGGTATGTTTACGAGGACTACAATGTTCACGAGTTTGGCTTTCTCAGTGTCTGCATGTAGCGCTTGCTGAATTAGTCCTTGTACTCAGAATAACTGTAATACACTGTGTTGCCGGATGTCTGTGATATTATACCGTACACAAGTAGGAACAGACGTATGCTCAGTAGGAATGTGAGAAGGTCGCAATTATAACAGTGTGTACAGTGTTGTAAGAACTGTGAAAATGTTTTATTCTAACTCTGAAAAGGCAGAGATGAAACTCATCTATGGCGAGTGTAGCCAAAATGCAGCTGCAGCCTGAAGGTTGTATGCAGAAAGGTACCCGGACAGAGATCATCCAACGCGTCGCACATTTGAAAACATCTACAAACAATAGGTATGGTCGTAACATGCAAACGGGTCCGTAACAAACCCATCGCAGGACAGGTAGGTGCAGTTGATTTGTTAGCTGCTGTTGCCGTGAACTCACACATGAGTTCGCGTGACATCGCTAGAGGAAGTGCAATGAGTCAAAGTAGTGTAATGCGCATACTTCGTCACAAATTTCACCCGTATCATGTGTCGCTGCATCAGCCATTACATAGAGATGAGTTTAATAATCGAGTGAATATCTCTCAATGGGGATTAACAGAGAATGCGTTGCAGTTCTACCTCTTTACCGATGAAGCAGGTTTCACAAACCACGAACCACAGTGCAGTGAATTTACGAAACATGCATTACTGGTCGATGGACAAGATCGCTGGCTTCGACAGGTAGAGCGACAGCGACCGTGGAATGTAAATGTATGGTGCGGAGTAATTGTCTACCATTTGATTGGTCCTCACTTCATTGAAGGCACCCAAACAGCTATAAAATACATCGAGTTTCCACAAAATGATCTGCCAACATTGCTAGAAAATGTCCGGCTGGAAACGTGTAGACGTGTGTGGCATCAACATGGTGGTGCTCATGCACAGTCTGCAACGAACACTAGGCTGACCATTGATAGAATGGTCGACGGGCCTGTAATAGGACGTGAACGCATAAACTGGCCAGCCCGTTCTTCTTATCTTACACCTTTTGACTTCTTTCTGTGGGGTATGTTAAAGGAGAACGTGTACCGTGATGTGCCTCCAACCACAGAGGATATGAAACATCGTATTGAGGCAGCATTAGACCAGATGTACTGCGTCGTGTAAGACATTCATCACGCGGTAGATTGCAAATGTGTGCAGCAAATGATGGACACCACTTTGAACATTTATTGGCCTGAAATGTTCGGACACACTCTTTTACATTCTGTAATTGAAAAGAAAAAACAAATTTGTAAGTTTAACTACTTTCTCATGTTAATGCATATTTTCTTCCAACGAATCAGTGCCATACAGTGTTCTTCAGAGAAAAACACTGATAAAAATGTTAACATGTGGACGTAACATGGCTCATCTGTACCTACGTTATAAGTTACTCAAGCCTCAACTTTACGTTACACAATACTCTAGATGTATTAACATTTTACGATGTAAGAAACGGGATTGATTAAGTATTTTTTTCTATTTTCAGTTGTGCTAAAAGTAATAACTGGTTTCCACTTAAAAAATGTAAGTATGCGTTGAAAATCATACTTCTGTGTATTTCTCAATGGTTTGTATTAACCAGTTACACCAGTCCCTCTCCTCACTTTCTGACTGCGGAATTGGTTATTGAGTGTTTGTTGTGGTTTGGGAGGTGTTTCCAGTGGTAATGTTAGGTGACTTACCCTGTATAATCTTCTAAGTCGAAGCTATCAAAAAGTGCGGCCTTTTATCTCATAGATTTTGATACTTGCAAACTTGCACATTAAGACCTGTAGGGAAATTCTCGTTGACCTAGTCTCAAGAAATTTGGCAGGAAGGAAGGTTTAGAAGTAAAAATAAATGAAAATATTCGACAACTGTGAATGTTTAATTACATCACACACCAGAAAAGTTTTCTTTTGTCATTTGCTATCCGATTTCAGACTTGAAATTAGCACATTCTCGGAAGTCGTGGAGTCGCTGGGACTGATATCTTACCAGTATCAATGGCGATAATGGACAAAAATCGTCGAGATTCTCGATTCCTGGAATGGATGCACTGTTTTTACAGGGTGGTTCATTGATAGCGACCGGGCCAAATATCTCACGAAATAAGCATGAAACGAAAAAACTACAAAGAACGAAACTTGTCTAGCTTGAAGGGGGAAACCAGATGTCGCTATGGTTGGCCATCAACCCCCATTTTTATTACATATTCGTGTAGCACGTAAAGAAATATGAATGTTTTAGTTGGACCACTTTTTTCGCGTTGTGATAGATGTCGCTGTAATAGTCGCAAACGTATGAGTACGTGGTATCACGGAACATTCCGCCAGTGCGGACGGTATTTGCTTCGTGATACATTACCCGTGTTAAAATGGACCATTTACCAATTGCGGAAAAGGTCGATATCGTGTTGATGTATGGCTATTGTGATGAAAATGCCCAACGGGCGTGTGCTATGTATGCTGCTCGGTATCCTGGACGACATCACCCATGTGTCCGGACCGTTCGCCGGATAGTTGCGTTATTTAAGGAGCCAGGAATTTTTCAGCCATATGTGAAACGTTAACCACGACCTCCAACAAATGATGATGCCCAGGTAAGTGTTTCAGCTGCTGTCGCGGCTGATCCGCACATCAGTAGCAGACAAATTGCGCGAGAATCGGGAATCTCAAAAACGTCGGTGTTGAGAATGCTCCATCAACATCGATTGCACTCGTACCATATTTCTATGCACCAGGAATTGCACGGCGACGACTTTGAATGTAGTGTACAGTTCTGCCACTGGGCACAAGAGAAATTACGGGACGATGACAAAATTTTTGCACGCGTTCTATTTAGCGACGAAGCGTCATTCACCAACAGCGGTAACGTAAACCGGCATAATATGCACTATTGGGCAACGGAAAATCGACGATGGCTGCGACAAGTGCAACATCAGCGACCTTGGCGGGTTAATGTATGGTGCGGCATTTTGGGTTCAAATGTTCAAATGGCTCTGAGCACTATGGGACTTAACAGCTATGGTCATCAGTCCCCTAGAACTTAGAACTACTTAAACCTAACTAACCTAAGGACACCACACAACACCCAGTCATCACGAGGCAGAGAAAATCCCTGTCCCCGCCGGGAATCGAACCCGGGAAGTCATTATGGGAGGAAGGATAATTGGCCCCCATTTTATCGATGGCAATCTAAATGTTGCAATGTATGCTGATTTCGTACGTAATGTTCTACCGATGTTACTACAAGATGTTTCGCTGCCATGACAGAATGGCGATGTACTTCCAACATGATGGATGTCCGGCACATAGCTCGCGTGCAGTTGAAGCGGTATTGAATAGCATATTTCATGACAGGTGGATTGGTCGTCGAAGCCCGCAAGTTCACCGGATCTGACGTCCCCGGATTTCTTTCTGTGGGGAAAGTTGAAGGACATTTGCTATCGTGATCCACCGACAGCGCCTGACAACATACGTCAGCGCATTGTCAATGCATGTGCGATCATTGCGGAAGGCCAACTACTCGCTGTTGAGAGGAATGTCGTTACACGTATTACCAAATGCATTTGACGGACATCATTTTGAGCATTTATTGCATTAATGTGGTATTTACAGGTAATAACGCTGTAAAAGCATGCGTTCTAAGAAATGATAAGTTCACAAAGGTGCATGTATCACATTGGAAGAACCGAAATAAAATGTTCAAACGTACCTACGTTCTGTATTTTAATTTAAAAAACTTACCTATTACCAACTGTTCGTCTAAAATTGTGAGCCATATGTTTGTAACAATTACAGCGCCATCTGTCACAAAGCGAAAAAAGCGGTACAAGTGAAACATTCGTATTTCTTTACGTACTACACGAATAAGTAATAAAAAATGGGGGTTCCTATTTGAAAAAACGCAGTTGATCTCCGTTTGACCTATGGCAGCGCCATCTAGCGGGCCAAACATAGCGCCATCTGGTTTCCCCCTTCAAGCTAGACGAGTTTCGTTCTTTGTAGTTTTTTTGTTTGACGCTTATTTCGTGAGATATTTGGCCCGGCCACGATCAATGGACCACCCTGTATACAGAATTAAGTTTTTACATCCCCGGAGCGCGAGTCCGACTAGCGCCTGACCAACTTTTAGTGACGGGAAGTCCGTACGGCGTTGCTGTCCATACCTGGGCGGGCACTGCGGTGTCGAAGTGCGGCTGGCTGCCCTGGTTCGTCCGTCAGCTGCCCACGGCTACATCCGCATGGCTCCGGGCCGCCGTCCAGACCTCAACTGCTGCTGCGCGCCTCCCCTGTCGGCTGCTCCCTCTCTTAATCAGTGTCCCCACCACAAGGAGCCGCAACTCACGGTGCTACGAGAATTTGTACGCTTGCATCTGATAGATAAGACACATTCCAGTGCGCGTCACAAGTTGTTGAAGGTATGCTTTTTCTCTTTACGTCACAGTGCGTACAAAAATCGTGATAGACTATGTTTAAACAGAGCCTGCCATTGTCTTTTACTTACTTACCTAACGCTCCATCCGCTACCAAATTAACTGGCCATCATACTTCCTTCACTAGTTTATTGTTTTACGTTCCTCCGAGCGTGTTTTGTTCGGTTAGTTCACAGTCGTTATGCCATGTCTTTTGCACGGAAGGAACCGCTTCTGTTTTGTACGCAGACCCAAGCAATCAAAACGTTAGATAACACGAGCGAGTGTCCACAGTGGATCCTGTGATACAGTGCAGTATTATAAGTTATCTGTTGAAAATTGTTTGTGTTCAAAAGAGCATTGTACATTGGGACCTACCTGATGAGGCAGTGCAGTTGCTAGGACACTGACTGCGTATTCGGGAGAATGAAGTTTGCTTTTTAAAGCATTTCAGAAAAATGTCAGGATGGTTCCTTTGGCAAGGCCACAGCCAACCACCTATCCTATCCTCCCAAAACCATCGTTATAAAATTGAATAACAAATAAACAAAAAATTGTGCTTCGTGCCAGATGCCTCACCTGTAGAAAGGCATCTGCGGATTGTTATTTAATTTACATTACCGGCTGAAAATTTTCGATGACTCATAATATAAACTATATCATTTGTTTCAGTGTTCAAATACATCGAACAAACTATATAGACCAGCACACGTAGCAAAAGGTAGGATCACCTCTGCTGCAACCATTTGACATGCCCATCAATAATCTCACAGCAACCATTTGACATGCCCATCAATAATCTCACAGCAATCACTGTCTGCTTCACGTTGTAAAGGAATTATATAAAAAAATTTTTTTTATGAATATATAGACATTAGTTCAACTACCAGAGATTAATGCGTAAAGCATTTGCTGCACAAAAGAAGCTTTACGCTCTTCGTTTATTAGTTTTAGAATAAGTTACCTTTCGCTGTTATCCTGTCCTTGTGTTAGGACTTGTGCCATTTCTTACTGATAAAATTGGGTTAAATAATGAAAGTGATTTTGAAGCAGAGCGATTTCGTCTTTTGTGATACCATGGGTCCCAGATCATGAAATTCTGGAAAATTTTTACTATTATTTTAATTTTTTGCAGAGAATTTAGATGGAGACGACTATGTTCAGGGCGGCGCTGCTCAACAGTAGAGGTACGTGAATGTGTTCATCTTTTTCCTTTCGTGCCCGCTACCATCAATTTCATTACATTTGCCGCGACTTTCAGAACCTGCAGTCTTTCTTTTCAGTTAATTTAGAAGTCCACGCATTTACGTTCTAAGATGAATAAAGGCATTTAACTGTAATTCTTTTTATCCAGGCCACGGGGGATGATTGCACTCAAAATATACGTGCCTCTATCCCCTTCGTGTGTTTGCATACAATTCAGTGTGTACAAGCGTAACTATATTTAAGACTCATTTTCTACACAGTATTGACGCTTATTTTATTTTTGACCACTCATTCGCGAATGTACGTGCCCTCTTAATTGATGTAGTCGGTCGGCCGTATTCTTTAATAACATTATTTGTAATATTCAGTTGCTTAGTTTCCACAATTGATCTTTGCCTATGTCGCAACAGCGCTTCACGCGAACTACACTATTGGCAATTAAAATTGCTACACTAAGAAGAAATGCAGATGATAAACGGGTATTCATTGGACAAATATATTATACTGGAACTGACATCTGATAACATTTTCACGCAATTTGGGTGCATAGATCCTGAGAAATCAATACCCAGAACAACCACCTCTGGCCATAATAACGGCCTTGATACGCCTGGGCATTGAGTCAAACAGAGCTTGGATGGCGTGTACAGCCACAGCTGCCCATACAGCTTCAACACGATACCACAGTTCATCAAGAGTAGTGACTGGCGAATAGTGACGAGCCAGTTACTCGGCCACGATTGACCAGACGACTTCAATTGGTGAGCGATCTGGAGAATGTACTGGCTACGGCAGCAGTCGAACGTTTTCTGTATCCAGAGAGGCCCGCACAGGACCCGCAACATACGGTCGTGCATTATCCTGCTGAAATGTAGGGTTTCACAGGGATCGAATGAAGGGTAGAGCCACGGGCCGTAAGGCATCTGAAATGTAACGTCCACTGTTAAAAGTGCCGTCAATGCGAACAAGAGGTGACCGAGACGTGTAACCAATGGCACCCCAAACCATCACGCCAGGTGATACGCCAGTATGGCGATGACGAATACACGCTTCCAATGTGCGTTCACCGTGATATCGCCAAACACGGAAGAGACCATCATGATGCTGTAAACAGAACTTGGATTCATCCGAAAAAATGACATTTTGCCATTCGTGCACCGAGGTTCGTCGTTGAGTACACCATCGCAGGCGGTCCTGTGATGCAGCGTCAAGGATAACCGCAGCCATGGTCTCCGAGCTGATAGTCCATGCTGCTGCAAACGTCGTCGAACTGTTCGTGCAGATGGTTGTCGTCTTGCAAACGTCCCCATCTGTTGACTCAGGGATCGAGACGTGGCTGCACGATCCGTTACAGCCATGCGGATAAGATGCCTGTCATCTCAACTGCTAGTGATATGAGGCCGTTGGGATCCAGCACGGCGTTCCGTATTACCATCCTGAACCCACCGATTCCATATTCTGCTATCAGTCATTGGATCTCGACCAACGCGAGCAGCAATGTCGCGATACGATAAACCGCAATCGCTCATATACGTCAAATCTCTTTTCAGTTTCCATTCGTATTTTCTCAGCCCTCCACCAGAGTTTCAAGGCACATGTCACACTGTTGCCCACAGTTGTCCCTAAATTTTGTAAAGTACGAAATTTGCTATTTGGTCTTCAAGACGAGTTATGTCTCCAAGATAAAGGGCTCTTGACACTTGTCTTCAACAGCTGATGAGTGATGTCCACGTAGTGGTCAAAGAACCTACAGGTCTAATCAGAATTTGTGGTGATTTCAAAGCAACGGTTAATGCTCAGTTAGTGACAGACACTTATCCTATTCTTAAAGTGAAGAAAATTATGTAGAAGCTAGCGGGGGTAACGTATTCAAGGCAGTAGGATTTTCATGTTGCTTTCCTTAGTCATTAATACTAATTTGGACCTTAATGGTGTAACAGAGTTCCATTTCGAATCATAAGTGCCCTAACGATCTTCCAGCAGCAGCTTGAACATTTATCTTGGATGTTCTCAGAACGGCGCACTACCTTGAGCACACTCTGACGGCCAGCAAAGACACCACAGACCTCACCAAAAATCTAGATATACCATTCTCCATCTTTGGATGCGCCAACTTAAAATGGAATAAATGAGAATTCTTTGTGTATCAAGCGGAATACCTTGCACACACCCTCAGTGCCTCTACTATTCACCTCTTTCCACAATATGTTGCAGCCAATCAGAAACGCCCAGGACCTAAAGATAGTCCTCACCTGAACTCCATCCTTGGGCTACTCAGCTACTATCGTTGGTTCATACCACATGCTGCAGCTCTGGATGAACCACATGTCTGACTGGCCATGACATCAAAAAGCGTCTCACGTTGCCACCGATGCATTGCGCTAAAGTTCAGGTGCGGTGTTGTCTCACTTGGTTGATGGCGTGGAATGTACCACTGTCTTCATCCCAAAGATTCTAAATGCAGCTCAAAGAAATTGCAGCCAAATAGAAACGGAAGCTCTTGCCATTATCTTCACCATCAAGAAATTTCAAGAGTATGTATATGGCTGAAATTTCACACCACTAAGAGACCACAAGCCTCTGCTGCCAATGTTAAGAGTCCTCTGCGTCCGTCCCAACCAAAATGGCGTGTTGGCTTCAGTGCTGTCATTGTTGCTTTCCAGCTGTGGTTATGATGTAAAATACAGGTTCACAACACACCATGCTAATGATGACTTGTTGTCACGGCTGCCCCTAGGTCAGGACCCAGGTTTCAGCGCAGACTCTGAAGTATGTTTCCGCATGCACTCAGATGTAGAAGAATCTATCGCCAAGCTCCACTTGGCGTTCATCTTGTCTGGCATCAAATTGCTGGATATCCAGTGCTGTTGGATATGCTGTGCTATATCCATCAGCGCTTGCCCTCCAATAAATAGGCCTTGAGTCAATCAGATTTCCAGGCTTTCTAGTCCCAACGGCAGTAGCATTGCACTCTACAGAGGTTCATCCTAGTACAAGGAGACAATGAGCGGACAAGAGTTCTCATTCTCCAATGCACTCCAGTTCTGAGTCCTCGAACTGCTTCACTAGGCCAACTGGAGCATGGTACGTACAAAGAAGCTGTCATGCCTAATGGTGAGTTATGGACTCAGACATAACAAATATGTCCACATCCAGCTCTGCCCCAGCTAGGCATTACTTTCCCTGGCCAACGGCTTCGTCTCCATGGTCACTTAGAATTTGCCAGTTGCTTTTTAGAGGCCATATGGCTTGTGGCAGTTCACACTTGAACTGATGTAAAATACAGGTTCACAACACACCATGCTAATAATGACTTGTTGTCCTCTCCTTTGCCATCAAGATGACTTCCGCATCTTCTGCCTGTGCTATATAGCTCTTCGCCACTGACAATAGATCCAATTTATGCCCACAAACCTCCGTTTGACGCACCAACGGCATGTCATTCTCACTCACAGCACATTTTCATTCCGCTTGTTAGTCGAGAGATTTGACTGAACTTTAGAAACACACATGGTGAAACCCTACCACATTATTCAGTCGACGATGCTCTCACCGTTTTTCTATCTCCCTAGCAAGCCACTCTGCAAGCTGGCTCCTCGCTTTGCAGAAAAACTGCGAAGGGTCCACACCGTTCACAGTTCTCCATTATACAAATTCAAGTAGGCTCACCACACCCTCAGCAGGCTCGCTAATATCGCGCTTCCTTCCAAGACCCTGCTGGGCCCTCACCTTCTCCCGGGATCGTCCATGGTGGCTCCCTGCTACAGTCACACACCTCCTTGACCAACCCATGCTTGAAGATGAATTACAGGATGGCACCCAGTGCAGGAACCATGTAAATCAAGTTCGGCTACGGTGGGATCCGACGCCTCCTTCAGGATATCTTACACTACTCTGTGTTCCATAAATGCTACCATCATGGACCCTCCTGGAGGTGCCACCTATCCAGTGCCTCCTCTGGACGACGCACATCAGCACGATTTCAGGCGTGACATCATGATAAACTCATGAATGTAAACCCATACCCAGCTTCGACCCCACCCCCACCTCCTCCCTCCCCTCCACAGGACGGTGGCCTCCGACATCGCTGAAGATGCTGACGTCTGCCTCGATATCTCCTCCCTTGCCCAAGGGAGAGGGGGAGACATCAGGCACCGACTGCACCATGCACAACGTCCAAGTATGTAGGCTTACAATGAGGTTCTCTCCTACGAAACGAACACTGGGGAAAGACTGAGTTCATGCACGGCAATGATAGAGGTCGGTTGTGTAATGCACCTCTTCCTGCTTCTGCGGTGTCTCGAGCCAAAAATAAGCCCGCATGTATCCTACAGCGAGGCTGCGACTAACCGACAAGAATATTTCAGCAACGCCTTGCTATGGACTCTGCTACTATCTTTCGGGACAGCATTGCGCCTCCTCCATCTTGACTCTGTGATCAGCGACGTGCTAGCTGGGACTTTGTACGATTTGCACTGGTTTTACTTCTGACAAGATACTGCCCCAAGACTTTGGCTCTGAGCACTATGGGACTAAACATCTGTGGTCATCAGTCCCCTAGAACTTAGAACTACTTAAACCTAACTAACCTAAGGACATCACACACATCCATGCCCGAGGCAGGATTCGAACCTGCGACCGGAGCTGTCACGCGGTTCCAGACTGAAGCGCCTAGACCGCACGGCCACACCGGCCGGCCCCAAGACTTTACTTTGTCCATCTGTTCTCGTGGTCTAAGAAAGTTCCTATACGATTTGACCGTAGGAACTTCTCTTGTGAAATACGACTATAAGATATTTTGGAAGTGTTTGCTTCCACGGTTTAACGCTTTGAAGGGCGGGCTTCACTATGGCCTACGACATTAATTTTTCAGTTCACTACTCAAGAGCTCTGTTGTCAATTACCCAACTAATTGTTGATTAAAGTTTGATTAGAGACATGTAAATCACAATGAAGTATTTCTGCCACGTATCTAAGACACAAGCTGATATTTCATACATGTACTTGGATGTGTTGTGCATTTCTCTCTCTAACTCTTCTTTGTTTTGCTATTCTTTGTAAGTAACTCTTTAGACCTTCCACAAATCTGCAAGTAGTATTACTTTTTAGTCAAATAGAACTTTCTATACTTCGCAGACGGATTTCTGTGTGGTCAGTGGCACTAACCACACCTTTCTTCTCAATCCAGTACATTCTCTCCTCCACCCAGTATGTCTCGCCGAAAAAGAATATCAGAGGAAGAATGTTACCGCATATTATTTGACGTAATTCCTTCTACTGACCACTGTGTTGACAATGATGAAAGACATGACAATGATCCGCCTTTCACTTCAAATTTTGCAACTTCTAGGTTTGTTTACAGTCGTTTGAGCAGTAGTGATCTGAGGGTAACAATGAAAGTGATGTGAGACAAGTGGAAGCAACGCGGTGCTTTTCGCTGTTACATTGACAGTCACGACAAACTGGAGCCAAGAAACAAGTGCTGATCAAGTATCCTTATTTATTGGGAAAGGTGGTGTTGCTGCAGGAATAAAGAACAAACTAAACCTAAAGCTAATTGGCTTATTTTGCGAGTTTTTTGATGAAACGCTTATGAACCACATAGTGTTTAAATCCAATTTCTATGTAACACAGGCAGCCAGACCTTTCGTCCCCACCAACGAATATGAAATAAAAACTTCTATCGGAGTAAATCATTACATGGGAATCACTTAAAAATCTAGTTACAGAGATTACTGCAGTACGGAGCCAGATCTTGATGAAAGTTGAACATCGATACTAATGCCAGTAAAAGGAGTTAGTTAGTTACTGAGTAAGTTGCACCTCAGTGACAAATCTGTGGCTGCTGACAGAAACAGTGAGAATTATGAAAAACTACACCAACTACATTCGTTGCTAGATCAGTTGAACAGGAAATTTCAGGTTTGCTACACACTACATCTGAATCTCGATACTGATGAAGCACTCGTTAAGTTCTAATGCCGAACATCTCTCAAGCAGCACATGAGAGACAAACTCATAAAGAGAGGGTACTAACTATAGATGTTACGTGATGAATCGTCATGCAACTTTGAATTTGCTATTTATACAGAAAAAGTTTTACAGCCTCCAGTAAGAAGATTAGGGCCCAGGTTGGTTATAAATACAACCACTGACCTTCATGGAAAGAAACATTATTTTATGGTGCATTATATTACATTATATGATCTGTTCAAGAACCTATTGTTCGATGGTCTTCATGCTTGTGAAACAATAAATCCCGAAAGGGAAAATGTCAATACTTACAAAGGAAAAATAAGTTGAGAGACTATAACTCTATTACAGAATTAGCAATGATGAAGTACTTATCAACAGATGGAAAGATAACAGGCCAGTTAACATCATTTCTCGTCATGCCATCAGATGCGTCCACGATAAGTCGCATGATGAAAGACGGAACAATAACAAATCCCACTTGCCCTGTTGTGCTGAAAGATTAAAATTCCAGTATCAACTATGTGGATAATTTTGATCGACTGAAGTCAGCCTATGCTACAGACAGAAAAAGCAAGAAATAATGGATAAAATCGTTCCTTCACTTTATGGACTATCGTGTAATTAATGCATTCAGTATGCACAAGGAGATTGAGATGAAGCACTTCTCCAATAGAAGATTGAAGCTTGGAGTTAAAAAAAAGGAAAAGAACCCGGTACGAACTGTGTAGATGTGTGCAGTGCCTGAGAGCAGGCAACAACAGTTCCAAGAGATACCGCGACAATTAAAATAAAGTTATACCGAAGTTGAACTACCACCTATCGAACTTGTATACCATAATGGGGTGGTGGTTAACTGCAGTGACCACATTTAATGCCAATAATTTGTTGTTGGCGAGGAGAGTTTTTACAAAGATACTGTAGGAAAACGTACCACAATAATAAAACCATAGTGTCAAAAGTGAATCAAGTCTGAAATATGCACGTTATTGTCGTGCCCCTCTAGTGTAAATTTTTATGGCGTTTACTGTAGGAAAACGTACCACAATACCACTATAGCGTCAAAAGTGGATCAAATCTGAAATATGTACGTTATTATCGTGCCCCTCTAGTGTAAATTTTTATGGCGTTTACCTGCCCCCCAAAGAGTTACGTTAGAATGTGGACTTTATTTTCATACCAAGGAATTGAGGAACTTGTTTTATGTTGAACTTTAATGAAACTTCAGGAGTGTTGTGTTCTCGTCAACAGATTATATTCATTTCTGGGAACTTAATTATTTTTTGGATCAGGAACTTAAATTTTGTTTGCCATTGGATAACGATTGTTTATTATTCATTTGCGGAAGGAGTTCGTTTAATTTCTGACTTGAAGGCATTTTACTTCCATAATACATTGAATATTTTGTTAAAGTTGTACTCAAGAAATAAACGGAGATGCCATTTACCAGTGTTAAACAGCGTTATCAGCCTTTCACATCGATTAAAACGGGCTTCTTTGTGGGTCTCCATTTGGGCAGCTGGTCGAATCGTACAATACATATGTTTGTGGGGCATTAGGTTGTGACACTGACCTGATGTCGAACTGCATGGGAACGTGATGCCAGGTATACTCAACAGATTAGCAGCGGCCAGACTAGAGACGTACCCGTCCCATGCATAGACTACCGTTAACACCACAACTGAGACGATTGGCTTTGGAGCTGTCACGTCCAGAAAGCATGGACTCCGGATAAATGGCGTCGGACTGTTTTAGAATGAACCGTGGTTTTGAACTCTCAGTGGGCATAGCGGCCAATGGGGAGAGGTTCCGTTCTTCCAATGTTTTGGAGGAGCACAGTGGATGTTCTCTTATCGACGTTGTGTCGCACCTTGCAGTAATTGCGGGAGATCTGGGAGCACAATGGTTCGTCATCGACATCCTGCGTCCTCATGTGTTAACTCCCAAGCGACAGTAACGTGGTGCTATTTTGCAATATATCAATAAAACTAAAATAAACTCCGTCCGAACAGGCCATGAAGGTCCAACGGTACCGACCGGCCGCCGTGTAATCCTCAGCCCACAGGCGTCACTGGATGCGGATATGGAGGGGCATGTGGTCAGCACACCGCTCTCCCGGCCGTATGTAAGTTTACGAGACTGGAGCCGCTACTTCTCAATCAAATAGCTCCTCAGTTCGCCTCACAAGGGCTGAGCACACCCCGCTTGCCAACAGCGCTCTGCAGACCGGATGGTCACCCATCCACGTGCTAGCCCAGCCCAACAGCGCTTAATTTCGGTGGTATGACGGGAATCGGTGTTACCACTGCGGCAAGGCCGTTGGCTCTCAATACTCGTACGTAAATGGTGGGAGTCTCTATGAACAGTCTGCTGGATAATGAGGTGCTTCCATGGCCAACAGGATCCCCACATATGTCTCCGACAGAACATGTGCAGTAAGAGGTTCGATGTCAGCTCCGTCGGAGTACCAGTATCCGGGATATCTAGGATGAGGTACAACTGTTATGGACCAGGTTGCCTGGGGAGAGGTCACAACAGAATCAGTGCATGCCACAGGCGGTGCAACGTTTATTAACAAGTGGGCTCATACTACCAAGTTCTTTATAAATCTGGCTCGTGTTCGTAATCAATGATATAACATCACATACCCTGACAACCTGACACGAAGTTTCACCTCGTTACCTCTTCCGCTTACGGGTGTTTTTTACTGACAATGGCCGGCCGGAGTGGCCGAGTGGTTCTAGGCGCTACAGTCTCGAACCGCGCGACCGCTACGGTCGCAGGTTCGAATCCTGCCTCGGGCATGGATGTGTATGATGTCCTTAGGTTAGTTAGGTTTAAGTAGTTCTAAGTTCTAGGGGACTGGTGATCTCAGCAGTTAAGACCCATAGTGCTCAGAGCCATTTGAACCATTTACTGACAATGTATCTGGAGTGTAATGTGACGAAAACACAGGAACCTGATAAAAACTGAACGTGTGGGAGACAAGGAAATGGTTACGGTGGCCAAGAATGTCCACATCAGATGGAAATATATGCTGCATCGAAAGGCTGACTGAAGTCGACCGCCGCATATACATGGTAACCAATGCACACGGATCAGCATCTCAGTTGATTGCGTAGTGGATGCCGTGCGCAATGCAGCGGACCATCGGGAGACGTGTACTCGTTGTTCATCGCGGCAATTCTCAGACGAGAATAAAGCCAAGCGAATGTGCTCGTCTCCCTGTCACCTACTGCGTAATCAGTCGGAGAATCTTCCCTTCCTGGGTAGTATTAACACAGGGAAGGAAACCATGTTGGCGCAAGATATGACGCCTGAGACGAAGAAATCCTCACTGTCATGGAGATCATATAAACTAAGGCACAGGCGTGTTTTCGTCATTAATTTCCGTAAATATTATCTAATTTTGTAGTGGTAAAAATATGGTGTATTCGCTTCGAAACTTCATCTGTCACTAGAGCAAAATATCTTTTTTTTAATCTCAATTGGTAAAAACGGAACCCTTAGGAGATCATTTTGTTGTCTGTCCGACTGCTAAAAACCCTTTTTCTCAGGAACAAGTAGACAAATGAAATTGTAATTTGTGTCGTAATACTAACACCTAAGGCCACTTGGCGGGGTAAAAAACTGAAGATTCTAAGTCAGTGTGGTCAAAAGGTACGACCATGTATGACACATATTTTGATACTCGCAAATTCACTCATCAAAACCTATAGGGTACTTTTCATTGGCCTAGAATCATGAAATTTGGCAAGAAGCGAGGTTTCACAGTACAATTAAAGGAAAAAATTCGACACCTGTTAATTTGTAATTATAGAATACGAAAAAGTATTTCTTTTTGTCATTTGTTATCCGACTTCAAACTTAAATTAAAACATTGTCGAAACTTTTACAATTCCCAGGACCGACATCTTACTAATATCAGTGTCGCTACCGGGCAAAAAACCGTAGATATTCTTGATTCCCGGGATGTATAAACTGCCTACCTACGGAACCCTCTTTTTTGTATTTTATCTGCATTTAGTAACACGAATTTAAACAATCTTTGCAATTATATCTAAATTATCATTACACTGGACCACTGTCAGTGGCGAAATGTTATGAAACGTTTCGTTCAAAAGTGGTTCAAATGGCTCTGAGCACTATGGGACTTAACATCTGAGGTCATCAGCCCCCTAGAACTTAGAACTGCTTAAACCTAACTAACCTAAGGACAGCACACACATCCATGCCCGAGGCAGGATTCGAATCTGCGACCTCAGCAGCAGCGCGGTTCCGGACTGAAGCGCCTAGAACTGCTCCGCCACCGCGGTCGGCAAATGTTGCGTGTTTCTTATGTTTTTCAGAGAGTAAGCTGTAACGGTAGCGACGCTTATGGGCCTTTCCTTATTACATCACAGTGCATACGCTTCGCCCTCCAGTAGCTGCAACGGTACTGAGCGGATGTGTGTGTGTGTGTGTGTGTGTGTATGTGTGTGTGTGTGTGTGTGTGTGCGTGCGACCGCGCGCCTATCTCATGCAAGAAAAGAAACTAATCCACCGTGAGGCCAAATCATATTTGAGACCAAGTCATATTTTACGAGCTACAATGGGAGCGAAGTATGTTGGCAGATGATTTAAGCCCCAAACAACATCAAGATCCTGTCCTAACATCGTCAGCAATCAACCACAATTAACCAGATTGTTCTCGTAATAACAAGAGCTGATGAAGCATCGTCGCAGAGGGAGGCACCATCCTCTCAGCAGCATCGATAACATGTATGACTGTTACATCACATTAGCTTAGAACTTTTACCAGGCATACACAACGAACTTCAGTGAACTGCTAAGTAATAATGCTAGTTGGGCAAAAATCCAGCTCATCAATCTCAGTCATTGTAACACATCTTCACTGTATAACAAAACCGAGTGTCGTTAAACTGTCAAAGAAAGAATACATCCCAATTAATTATGTCAGTTATGTTTTATTTAAAAGTGATGTAAATTGTCCTGTAACGACGTCTAAGTTACGTTAGTCAGTTTGTACAATTTAGCAAGCAGAGACAGCGCTAAATAATGCTGTGAGTCTGCAGTCGATCTGCATCAGTTCCGGCCTGCTAAGCAGCGCCGGCCGCTGTGGCCGAGCGGTTCTAGGCGCTTCAGTCCGGAACCGCGCTGCTGCTGCGGTCGCAGGTTCGAATCCTGCCTCAGGCATGGATGTGAGTGATGTCCTTAGGTTAGGTTTAACTAGTTGTAAGTCTAGGTGAGAGATGACCTCAGATGTTAAGTCCGATAGTACTTAGAGCCATTTGAACCATTTGTTTTTGCTGAGCACCAGATTGCTCCACAAAACTCAACTGTGCAACGTATCCGACTAACATAATTAATGCAAAAGGGTGGCCCTAGAACTAAATTCCAAGTGCTGGTATTTCTATAATTTACTGTTAACCAACTTCTTGGAAGGTATTTACTAATTACATACTAAAAGCTTGGTTCAAGTAAACCCGAATATTTACTAAACTTCTAAGTGTGCACGAATTCAGAAAGGACATTACAAGATTTCTAATAGAGAACACGGCAACAACATCATAAATGAGACATGCAGTTAAACTGTAATCTATGCACACTGAAGCGACGACGAAAATTTGCACCAAAGTCGTGATTCGAACCTGCATTTCGTGTCCACAGTTCACATGCGCTAACCTCTGCACCCCACTGGCACTGTAGCCTTGCACACTTGCATGGAATGCCCTAGTACAACTCCCTCCTCAACCCAAATTCCCAATCTCCCCTCAGACCTCTTGGTATTCCTTCTAAACTCGAACGACATTGTAGAGACTCTCCAACTGTATTGGAATAGCACCCCAGTATCGAATTAAAGGAGGTTCTGCCCGAAACCTAGGCATAGGTGCTTTTAATCAAATGAAAAAATATGCTTCAAGAGACCTTTTCATGTCTCAAACGCCAGGTATTCATTGGACAAATATATTATACTAGAACTGACATGTGATTACATTTTCACGCATTTTGGGTGCATTCATCATGAGAAATCAGTAGCCAGAACAACCACCTCTGGCCGTAACAACAACCTTGATACGCCTGGGCATTGAGTCAAACAGAGCTTGGATGGCGTGTACAGGTACAGCTGCCCATGCAGCTTCAACACGATACCATAGTTCATCAAGAGTAGTGACTGGCGAATTGTGACGATCCAGTTACTCGGCCACGATTGACCAGACGTTTTCAATTGGTGAGAGATCTGGAGAATGTACTGGCCAGGGCAGCAGTCGAACATTTTCTGTGTCCAGAAAGGCCTGCACAGGACCTGCAAAATGCCGTATTAAATTATCCTGCTGAAATGTAGGGTTTCGCAGGGATCGAATGAAGGGTAGAGCCACGGGTCGTAACACACCTGAAATGTAACGTCCACTGTTCAAAGTGCCGTCAATGCGAACAAGAGGTGACCGAGACGTGTAACCAACCAATGGCACTCCATACCATCGCGCCGGATGATACGCCAGTATGGAGATGACGAATACATGCTTCCAATGTGCGTTCATCGCGATGTCGCCAAACACGGATGCGACCATCATGATGCTGTAAACAGAACCTGGATTCATCCGAAAAAATGACGTTTTGCCATTCGTGCACCCAAGTTCGTCATTGAGTGCACCGTCATAGCCGCTCCTGTCTGTGATGCAGCGTCAAGGGTAACCGCAGCCATGGTCTCCAAGCTGATAGTCCATGCTGCTGCAAACGTCGCCGAACTGTTAGTGCAGATGGTTGTTGTCTTGAAACGTCCCCATCTGTTGACTCAGGGGTCGAGACGTGGCTGCACGATCCGTTACAGCCATGCGGATAAGATGCCTGTCTTCTCGACTGCTAGTGATACGAGGCCGTTGGGATCCAGTACGGCATTCCGTTTTACCCTCCTGAACCCACCGATTCCACATTCTGCTAACAGTCATTGGATCTCGACCAATGCGAGCAGCAATGTCGCGATACGATAAACCACAATCGCGATAGGCTACAATCCGACCTTTAT
Organism: Schistocerca piceifrons; assembly: GCF_021461385.2. Taxonomy (NCBI): domain Eukaryota; kingdom Metazoa; phylum Arthropoda; class Insecta; order Orthoptera; family Acrididae; genus Schistocerca; species Schistocerca piceifrons. The sequence goes on along the minus strand of NC_060143.1, from coordinate 321,471,954 downwards.
CAAAGTCGGAAACGTGATGGTACGCATTTCTCTTCCTTACACGTGGCATCACAACATCGTTTCACCAGGCAACGCCGGTAAACTGCTGTTTGTGTATGAGAAATCGGTTGGAAACTTTCCTCATGTCAGCACGTTGTAGGTGTCGCCACCGGCGCCAAACCTTGTGTGAATGCTCGGAAAAGCTAATCATTTGCATATCACAGCACCTTATTCCCGTCGGTTAAATTTCGCGTATGTAGCACTTTATGTTCGTGTTGTAGCAATGTTAATGGCCAGTAGTGTATATATGCAGACAAAACAATGAATGAAAATTTGTACGAATGCATGTGTGTCAGGCGGGATTCCTCATTTCTTCCAATGCGGATGTGGTATTCTATTACATTTTGAGCGCCTCTGTAATGCTACTGGAGTTTAGTGGGAATACAAAGTGGGCTGAGGCGTGAAGTTGATTTGGACTGCGGAGGGAGATGTGGTAGGCTAATCCATGCAGTTGGGCCATGGTTGCGTAGTGGTTAGTGCATCTGTCTACTGAGCAGGGCACTGGGGTTCGAATCCTACCCTTGGTACAAAGTTCTATTCGTCACTCCAGTATACAAATAAACATCATAGATGTTTGAGACTTGGAAAGGTCCCTAGATCCAATACGATTTTCGTTTGATTAAATTATAATAAGCAATAGTACAGTCACCAAAGATAATTTGACAGAGAAACTTGGCTCTTACAAATCAACTTCTTGACCTTTTAATATTGTACAACACAGATACGAAGTGAAGCTAGTGATTGTACGGTCGGGCAGGTAAGAGGACGCGAAATTACATGCAACTTGCCTGTCCGCCGAGTCATGAAGAGCCAGCGTGAATTTACTGACACGTTAGCAAATATTTATTTCCGTTTCGCCCTAACCAGCCAATGCTGCTAGATATTCTCATCATTATGTGTGTGTGGACGTGCAAACTGAGTGTTGCAGATGGATGTCCTGTCCCAGTCTGCTCTTCGAGCGAAGTCCGTCTCTCTACTTCTGTGTCTGCCATCCTCGAGTCATCTGCTACCAGAGCTGAAGTGCACCACCAGAGAGAAAAGCTACTACTCGAATGAAACCTACCGCGGAACTGCCCCGAGAGTGAATGCCACTACAAAGAATACCAGGATGCCACGTGAGTGAATGCCAGAGAGCTACTTGCGTGAGAATCCGAATGCTACTAGAATCATCAGGGAACACCTCTCCCGTTTTGGCTTTGCCCAGAGTTTTCATCGCAAAAATATCTCCCACCAATGAGCACGAACTTCATCGCGTGGCGCTAGCCAATCACGTAATTTTTATGTGTTTAAATTCTGCCACAGTGGACTGCCTTAAAATCGTCCTCTAATGGTTCGTTCTCCCACTCGCGCCATTCCGACAACCACAGGGAAGCAGGCCTATGTTAGAGTCTAGTGTCTTTAACTACCAGTCTCTGATCTACTCTCAAAAAAGTTTGGAAACCGGTCAGTACTCTCCATTTCTTAAATGTCTTTTTTAGAACACTCGAGTTGTAGCTTTCACGAAAATAGGATGGGAAAGTTTTCTCTCACTCCACGTGTCTTCACCTAACTTGCCGACGAATATAGAGCGCCCTGTGCAGAAAGCAAACTGTCGGAAGGGGCATATTGCAAAACGTCCATTATGCGAGAGGCACGACACCACAGACTGTTTTAGCGTATTCGCCGGGATCACGTGCAGTTCTTCACTTAGCGAATATCTCGGTAGTGCAAATGTAACCTGATAAAGTCTTCATTACGTCTTGGCCAAGTTGTGGAAACATCCTATCGTTTTGTGAGTTGGTTTTGATCTTGTTTACGGCTGAAATTCATCTATATCTACATCTACGTCTAAATCTACAAGATCAATCTGTAATTCACAATTAAGTGCTTGACACAGGGCTTCTAAAGACACTCCTCTACTTTATAAATCACCATTGCTGCGAAACGAGTGGGCGTCTAGAAAATTTTATTACTAACAAAGATACAAAAGTGGACCGAAGGATTTAAAGGTTCACTGTCGCTGATATAGTACCTAGAATGCTGTGATACGAGTAATGAAATGTATAACAATACGTTCATTAATGTTCTCAATATATTCCTCTCTTCGTTTTATTTTAATTATTTGCTTAAACTGATCTGTTTAGCTTTAAATGCAAACATTTTGGGTTAGGCTTTACCGTGACTGTTACTGACACTAAATGAAACAACAAGTTTACTGTTACCAGTCGCTGATTATTTATCTCCACGGCGCGTTTCAAAGGTTGAAACCTCCATCATCAGGTGATGATGGAGGTTTAAACCTTTGAAACGCGTCATGTAGATTAATAAACAGTGACTGGTGGAATCTACCTGATGATGGAGGTTAAAACCTTTGAAACCCGTCGTAGAGACAAATAAACAAACTGGTAACAGTAAACTTGTTGTTTCATTTAATGATCTATTTAGTGCCATCAAGCCCTTTCTCACATCGGGTCAGGGTTTCAGATATACAGTATCTTTTTCACATAATAGTTACCTAAGAAGTGGCCATGTTAATATGATCAATGGTATTAAAATGACTTGAGTGTCCAGAGATAATGTGAATAAATAATAGTATGAACTAATGTAGTTAATACCGGCAGTGCTTGTGCTGCTTCAGCTGCTGCCACTATAATAATAATAATAAAGACAATAATAACAACAATGATAGCTGAATATATGAAAATAATTTTAGGTGTACAAGGTAGATGTTTTCTGATACACCGAGTTCTGGGGAAATGTGCGAGGTAAGAATAATGGTGTATGAGGAAGATCTGGTTGGAAAGAAGGATATACAGGAGTAACGAGTATGTAAAGGAACAATGGTAGGCATTATTGTTGTTTCATTATATATGTCATTAACTGTCTTCAGATTCTAGAGATGTTATTCACTTCTCTGATGTGATGTTGGAGGTTATTCCTGAGTCGGGTTCCTGCTACTGAGAAAGAAAAAGCGGTTGAACGTTGGAGAGGGACTGAAAGGATTTTGGTCTGAAGGGAGAGGGATTTTTTGCCATGTTGTTCAGACAACATCGTTAAGGTCGAGGAGAGATAAACGATTAAACTTGTAACTGCTGCACCTGAAAATGTGCAAGTCGCACGTCATTGCGATAAGCGTACATGTGGTCGATGTTACAAACTTTCCAAACATGTCACGCAGATACGCAAAGAAGATAGACCACAGTCGAGTGTTTGCATTTAGCAGCAGAAAGCCCTGCGTGCGACTGATTTATCACCATATTGTTACGCAGCGTTAAGTAACACGAGCCTTTCCTCGGTTGCAATTTATCATGATGACCTAGTGGATGACATAAAGTGAGCTTTTATGATTATTTGCGTTCTGAAGCTTCATTTTACCAGTGCTGACCAGGTTGTATTAAGTTCGTGAGATAACTGTTTTATTTTCTTAATTTAACAAGAAAAGTGAAGTGAAGGGAGGAGAATTTTTTTTTTTATATGTTTGTTACTAGAAACCCATATGACGAAGGAAACGATTTCCAAACTTAAAATCCCTCATTTTACTTTGGTTCAATACAGGCGACATGACGAACTTGGCGTGCCATCCTTGTCCAACAAAAATTTGTAGAAAATGTGAATATAGGCCTAGAATAATCAGAAAATACTGTAGTAGTCAGACTGGAAGAACTTATCTTTTGTAATATGTAAAAACTCCCATCATAATTTTGGCCCATAGGTATATGACCCGAAGTCGAACACCCGACTGTGTTCACCTGTGAATTAAGTGTGCACTATAGTAATTGTGACAAGGTACAGTGCGTTAATATGGACTGTGTTGAGAGAGACTATTACAACAGTTAAGTATTTTCTACACATGTATGGCTCATACATGACGGAACCGTCTGTTGATACACTGATGTACACTGTTTTTCTCCTTTAAGATGACTGTGACAGCTGAAATCGGCAGATAATAAACATAAAATTGCACAGCTGGTGGCACAAACATGCTTTTCTCCAAAAGTAAAGCTATGTGGTTTAAAACAAGAAGTTAGCAACAGGATAAATAAATCTGACCAGACAAAGAACATCGTGTGAGCGAATAATTTAACACTAATATGTTTGAAGTTTCCGCAAGTTATAAGGAACAAGTAGACGGTTTTAGACTGGCTACTACGGCATATCGGTAGTTGCCAAACATATAATAGGTTACTAGTCATCCCGTGAAAAGCACTGGAGTTAAAATATTTATAATGATCTAATGTGGGTCTGTTTCTGTGGAAACAGGATTGATAAACCCAATTAGTCCCTCAGCTATGGGGATGAGCCTATTTAATACATAGATCGAAAGGACTTCATAAGTGACATTGAAAGGTGGCTGCACTGAGTCACAGCGCTAGAGATTGCGCCAAAGAGTATTATTCAGCCGCCTCCACTGACAGTGCTTGCTGAGAAGTCGTAGTGGACAGTGCTTATCGAGAAGTCGTGGTGGAGAGTGCTTATTGAGAAGTGGGCATTAGAAGTTCCGATGTAGCCGTGACTAGTAGTGAGCATGTTGTATGCAGTTGTTCTGATGGGCGAGACAGCCGATGCTGTTCGATTGCGGATGTTGTAATGATCAGAGTGTATGTTTCGTCAATATATATGAAGGTAATAAATTTTTTTATTTTTATTTCAAATGTCTTAAACAATAATGCCTCTTGGTCACAGGTTCAGTCAACAAAGCATCTGGCTTGTGTTCATGTATTAGAGTGTAATTCTCGTTTCTATGTGCAAGTATAGTATTTCAGTTTTATTTAAGTAATTCAGTGTAAATGGTATTTAAAATATCTTGTCTTTTTGAGGAAGAACCGTGCCAGATGTGTACGTTGAATCACACTTCCACACACAGAACAGTTACACTTGTGCTTTGTTGTTCGTAGTTTTTGTTTCGTAGCTTTATAGTTGCTGGGGACTTAATTAATTAATTGTGTTAACGGAAGATTTCTTTCATTCTTTGTTGTTATTTTATGCAGTCAGATTGCGTACTAATACTGGTCAGGGCCAACCGGTTACGAGACTGCGTAACCGGGCAGACAACGAAAAAAAATTAAAATTATTTTGCATAATATTTATTTAATTAAGCCCCCATGCACGTGGCGACCGCTGCTTCGGATCGTCCCTTGGAATTCTTTTGATAGCAAAAATAGCAGACAGCAGTATTGTTGTAGTAATTTGTAGTTTAGTAATTGTAGTCTATATTGCATGTGTAGATTTGGTATCTGAACATTTGCAGTTGTCTTGTCATTCTTTTAATGGTATTTTCGCAGAATTTAATTTTTGATGTCTTGTATACGGGTCTGACAATTTTGTGCAATTGTGAAGGTTTTAATTGTTCGTTAGACGTGTTTGTTGGGAAACATTTCGTGTGAATGGTATTGTTGGAGATAAGGTGTCATTGTGTGTAATTTTCGTATAGTGACGAGTATTGTATGTTTTGTAAATAATTACGCGATCGATGAAAAAGGCAAAAATGATCGGTAGTGAGAATGACGAAATTGTTAACATGGCGAACTCGCCAACACAGGAGAACAGTATGATGAATAATGAAGTAGAAAACAATTTAATAAGTCGGGAAAATAGTCCGGAACCAGATCAAAATTTTTCTCAATCAGAAAATTCACAGAATACGAGATTAACGATAGAAGATTCTGAAATAGTATCGAACACAGATAGCTTTACAGCTATGACGAAAGAAGTTGGTTTTGCGGGAAATGTTAGGGGTGAAAAGAGTTTAGAACCAGTTAATATGGAGCAGCTGATGAGTGCAATATTAAATTTGGGATCACAAATAGGAACAATTACAACTGGTATGGGACAATGGAAACACGGTTAGACTCACTGGGATCACAGTTAAGATCTGAATTAAAAACAGTAGCAACACGGTTAGAAACTGATATGGAAACAATGGAAACACGATTAGACTCCCGAATAGGGACATGTTTCAAAAACATGAAAGATGAATTAAAGAAAGAAATTAGAGAAGAAGTACAACCGATTTTGAATGCTCACAATAATAGATTAATTTCTATAGAAATCAGACAAAAGGAACAGGATAGAGAACAGGAAGAAAGAGATCGCGTGATAGTACAAAAATTTTCAGAGTTAAATTTACAACGTGCACATGATAAGGAAGAAATATCTGAGAGAATCGAGGAATCCGTACCAAATGACAGAATAAATAACCTAACAAAACAATATGAACAGTTAACTACTAAATGTGTCAATACTGAAACCCGAGTCGCAACACTTAACGGAAGACGTAAATAAACAGAAAGAAAAAATAGGTGACTTATCGGAAAGAGTGGAGGAGATTTCAGATAAATTAACAAATCTTAGTTTACATGGGGACAGAGATTCAGATGATACAGCTCCATTGCCATTTGCAGAAACAGAAGAGTACCAGAGCATTAATAAACATGTTGAAAATCAGGGAAAATTTAATGAACGCGTTAAAAGAGAATTTGAGGCATTACGAAAGCAAGTCAAACAAATTGAAGGCGAAATCGTAGGAAAAGACAGCAGAAGAAATTTAGAATCACAGATAGCAGAGGGGTTTGAAGAAAATAATGCATTTCATTTACGAGAAGCAACAAGACAGCGCCAGGCGCGCGAACTTGATAATAATCGACATTGGGACTGGGACAGACGCGGTAGGTCTTTGTCGCCATGAGGAGAAAACTTTGACTATAAACACTTCTTAACTGGTCGCAAATTAAAGATCTTTCGCAATTCTAATAATGACATACATCCACGTTCATGGTTAGATCAATTTATGTACGCACTTCCACCAAATTGGCTACTAAGTCACAAACTGGAATTTATGTGCGGCTATTTATGTCCTCAGGGGATTCGCTACACTAAGTGAATATGTGCCGTAGCGTGCACAGGGCCCCGAGCTGCAGTAGTGCTGTTTCCCTTTTAGTTTTCTGCACTGCTGCCTACTCTTTTACTGTTCTTTGTATCTATCAAAACAACTCTTCGACTATCAATCTATCTAGAGAGTTGGTAAAGAATAAACGGGTATGACTGTTTTACCCAAAAGTGATTTCGGAAATTACCGTTTGGACTTACTATATCTTCTGAAGCATTCATTCATAGTTTAAAGGAAATTTTACCTGTTTATCTTCGTAACAATATTACTTCATATGTTGACGATATTCTTATTGCTAAACGTTCTTGGAGTGAGCATAACAAAATTTTGGATTCATTATTACGTATTTTTGCAAGAGTTGGCATTACAGTGAACTCGGAAAAATCTGAATTTGGTCGTTCTCAGGTGAAATTTCTTGGTCACATTATTTCTACAGAAGGTATTCTTCCTGATCCAGAGAAACTAGGCGCTGTTCCTACCACAAAACGTGATGTTCGTAGTTTCCTTGGTGTCTGTAATTTTCTTAGACGCTTTGTTAGATTGGATAATTTGGCCACACCTCGTTTATGTGAACTATCTGGAAAGCATTCTAATTGGTATTGAGAGGAGGAAGCTCAATCAGAATTTGAACAACTTCGTGATGCTTTAGTTGCTGCTCCACTTCTTTCACACCTGGATTTATCTAAAGATTTTTGTTTGCCGACGGACTCATCATACAAAGGCCTAGGTGCACATTTATTTCAAGAGATAGAAGAAAACGGCGTTGTAGTACAGAAAACTATTGCATTTGGAAGTCCTGTTCTCTCTAAATCAGAAAAGAATTATTCGATTACGGTACTAGATGCTTTGGCTGTTGTTTGGGCTTTCACAAAATTTCGGACATTTTTGTATGGCAGACATACTAAGGTTTACACCGATCACCAAGCTCTGGAATTTCTTATGTCAACAAAATTAACACATGGAAAATTGTCCCGATGGGCGTTGTATCTACAGGAATTCGATTTTAGTATTGTTTACATACAGGGTTCTTCAAATATTATTGCTGATGCTTTATCACGTGCACCTATGGGTTTGAAACAAAGTGCTGAAGACGATGGCAAAGAAAACAATTATTGTTTGATGTATATTCAAGGAGCTGCGTTTGAGAATTTTATTTCGTCTTTGCTCCAGGACATCGCTAAGGAGCAAGATATGGATCCAATCTGGAAGGGCATTAAGGAGAAGTGGAGGAGAAAGGAAAGCGTAGCGATTAGACAGTATTATTTAGTTCACAATGATATTCTTTTTAAACGAAAATCGGTCGACAACTCTGCTTGGTTAGTTTGCATTCCTAATGAGTGGGTTAATAAATTGATTTGGTATACACATTTCAGTTATGCACACTTTGGTCCCAGAAAATGCTTTCATAAATTACGAGAAAATTGCTACTTCAGTAATATGGAAAAACGTATTCGATCTGTTCTTGCCAAATGCAAATTATGTCAAAAGGCTAAGCCACCAACTATTTCTCACAGAGCACCATTGTTTCCTATCATTCCAGCGAAATTAAAGGAGATGGCTGCAGTCGATTTGTTCGGTAAAGTGGTTCGTTCTACTAATGGTTTTGCGTACATTTTGGTAGCAGTGGAATTGACATCAAAATATGTGTGTTTTACACCTTTACACAAAGCAACAGCTCGTTCAGTATCTTATGCTTTCATCAAACATTTTCTTAAAGAAGTGGGTCATGTTGATATGGTTATATCAGATAATGGATCACAGTTTCGCTCTAAAATTTGGCTTCGTAATCTACGGCGTCGTAAGATTAAACCGACTTTCTTTTCACTTTTTCACCCTCAATCTAACGCTTCAGAGAGATGGATGAAGGAAATCAATAAATTGTGTCGACTTTATTGTCATCAGAATCACAGAACGTGGGATCAGTATCTTCATATTTTTCAAAATATTCTGAATGAACTCCCTAATGATTCAACTTCTTTACCGCCTATATTGATATTAAAAAACAAAGCACCGACAAATCGCATTTCTGAAATCGTTCGTTTTCCGCCTACACGGAAACTGCGGCATTCTGAAGTTGTCAACCTGGCTCCACAAAATATTGCATCTGCGGCTGCTAGAAGAGAGAAATCAGCTAAACGTCCTGGTCGTTTAAAAACCTTGTCAGTTGGTCAAAAGGTGTTAATTAAGTCTCACCGTTTGTCTCACAAAGGAAAAGGCTTGTGTCGCAAATTTTTTCTGCTTTATAACGGTCCATATAGGGTTCGCAAAATCATTCATGATAACACTGTCTACATCTACATCTACATCTACATTGATACTCCGCAAGCCACCCAACGGTGTGTGGCGGAGGGCACTTTACGTGCCACTGTCGTTACCTCCCTTTCCTGTTCCAGTCGCGTATGGTTCGCGGGAAAAACGACTGTCTGAAAGCCTCCGTGCGCGCTCTAATCTCTCTAATTTTACATTCGTGATCTCCTCGGGAGGTATAAGTAGGGGGAAGCAATATATTCGATACCTCATCCAGAAACGCACCCTTTCGAAACCTGGCAAGCAAGCTACACCGCGATGCAGAGCGCCTCTCTTGCAGAGTCTGCCACTTGAGTTTATTAAACATCTCCGTAACGCTATCACGGTTACCAAATAACCCTATGACGAAACGCGCCGCTCTTCTTTGGATCTTCTCTATCTCCTCCGTCAGACCGATCTGGTACGGATCCCACACTGATGAGCAATACTCAAGTATAGGTCGAACGAGTGTTTTGTAAGCCACCTCCTTTGTTGATGGACTACATTTTCTAAGCACTCTCCCAATGAATCTCAACCTGGTACCCGCCTTACCAACAATTAATTTTATATGATCATTCCACTTCAAATCGTTCCGCACGCATACTCCCAGATATTTTACAGAAGTAACTGCTACCAGTGTTTGTTCGGCTATCATATAATCATACAATAAAGGATCCTTCTTTCTATGTATTCGCAATACATTACATTTGTCTATGTTAAGGGTCAGTTGCCACTCCCTGCACCAAGTGCCTATCCGCTGCAGATCTTCCTGCATTTCGCTACAATTTTCTAATGCTGCAACTTCTCTGTATACTACAGCATCATCCGCGAAAAGCCGCATGGAACTTCCGACACTATCTACTAAGTCATTTACATATATTGTGAAAAGCAATGGTCCCATAACACTCCCCTGTGGCACGCCAGAGGTTACTTTAACGTCTGTAGACGTCTCTCCATTGATAACAACATGCTGTGCTCTGTTTGCTAAAAACTCTTCAATCCAGCCACACAGCTGGTCTGATATTCCGTAGGCTCTTACTTTGTTTATCAGGCGACAGTGCGGAACTGTATCGAACGCCTTCCGGAAGTCAAGAAAAATAGCATCTACCTGGGAGCCTGTATCTAATATTTTCTGGGTCTCATGAACAAATAAGGCGAGTTGGGTCTCACACGATCGCTGTTTCCGGAATCCATGTTGATTCCTACATAGTAGATTCTGGGTTTCCAGAAATGACATGATACGCGAGCAAAAAACATGTTCTAAAATTCTATAAGAGATCGACGTAAGAGAAGTAGAAACTCTTAAATCTCGGCGCTCTAAGGGTATACATCATATATCGAACGTTAAAATTTTTGTGGAATGACATACTTTCGAGAGACTATCAGGTACACGTAGACACACGGAGAGTACAAGGATACCGCGCCGTGTTCCGGCGGCGGCACATATTCAAAGCAACAGTCAAGTCTGCGCGCCGCACAAGGCAGTCGTTGACCGCAAACAATTACTTCCTACGTCACGCGTACCTACAGCTGATCGAGCGCTCAGTGCGAATGCACTGACAGCCGTAAACAAATACACAGTCTAATTTCTCCGAATAAAATCAGTATAAAGCTATAGTGACTTGACAAATTATGTTATTAACGTTCAGTATTTTTCAGGATACGGTTGTATAAAATATTTAAGAACTTCAGGTAAATTCTGTGTGTGTCCGACGTTAAGAGGACTTGCTATCGAGAAAATTTTCAGGAAGAATGTAATTTCGAAGAAGAAAGTAATAAACTAAAAAGGTAACTATTCATTGAGTTTATTTTTCAGGTAACATATTTCCACTTGGTACGTACTTTAGACGTAATTTGCTGCTCGCGATTACGTGATTTATACTTTGTGTTAACTGATTTTCACAATGATTGATTAATGAACAGGGTTGTTATATGTGTATATTATGCATTGCTTGGCTGCTATGGTTTTTCACTGATGTCACATTTTTTTTATTATGTGTCTGCTGTGCTTATTTATTTAAATTATAATTGTCAACTGATTAATTGTACTCGTATGGTTATATATGTAAGTTATACTTTGCGATTTATCTGCTTGCGCCTTCATGTTTACTTATTAAGATTACATGTGAACATTTATTTGCTTATGCTGATTTGATGCTGATGACCTGTTTATTATTTTAGATAACATATTTGCTGCCTTGCTTATGGATTGCATATTTACACATATCTGTTTTGTTGTCACAACTACTCTTTAATTTGGTCTATAGAAATGCTGATATGCGGTGTACGAACATGGAGTTTAGGTCACACTATGGTATTAATTATAGATTGTTCACTTGGCAGAGCCTCGTTGTAGGAATTGTGCTGTATCCACTTGTTGACATTCTGTTCTCCACTGGTATATTTACTCGCTATTGCATGTTTTGCTTACGCTCAGTGCCTTAAATTTTTAGGATAAGAAAATGAACTGCTATAATTCGACGAACGACGTTGGTACAAGAAACTTCATTGAAGTCACATGAGCTGGAGGTTTTATGGAAGCTATATAAATTTATGCTAATAGGAAGGAAGCTAACGACATGAGATACCAACACTAGGTTTAGACCATTGACATTTATTACACTGTATTCTTCGTGAGCAATTGAAATAGCAAGTGACACTTGACATAAGAAATACTCCACATGTTTGCTTCTGTTTTGCCATGATTCTTGAAGTGGTGTACACACAGTGAAATATTACTATCATTCACACTCCGAACTCGTACTTACTTACTGAAAGTTATTCAAACTGAAGGCTGTTAGAGGTCATGTATGCATTTCTTTTATTTTGTGATGGACAAGGTAATCAAAATGTATTTTATAATTCATAATGAGTAGAAGATTTGGCTCAGGTAGAGTACACAGAGGTTGTGTGCGGAGATTGTGCCTTCGGATTGCATGGGATGATAAATTGAAGTTTGCACTAGGATTTTATCTGTACTTGTTTGAGGAGACTGACTAGAGGAAAGAGTTGTTATGGAAGTGAAATGATATTGGCGATAAGGTTTATATGTGTCGACGTATTGAAGAGGTATTATTGAGGTATTGAGATTGTGTGAAGTTGATGATTATTGGAGTATTGGTGGACAAGAGGTAAGGTAAATGATATTGATGATAAGGTTTATATGTATCGATGTAAGAGGTATTATTGAAGTATTAAGATTATGTGATGATAATGATTATTAGAGTTTTGGTGGATAAGAGGTAAAGTAAGTGAGGAGCATATTTTTTGGTTGGTTTATATGGAACAAGGAGGATGAAGATGGCAGACTAGAACACTCAGGTAGAAGGAAGATTGTCTACACACACACTTTGTTAAATCATTAAGCAGTATATACTTTTTTTTGGAGAGAGGAAGTATTTGCATATCTTGGCATATTGACAGTTGTTCATCAACTGTACATTTGATTTGGCTTGGCAAACATTGGTCTTGACATGATGACTATGACGATGACTAATTATTATTGACTGTTATACATTGCTGCCACTACTACTTGATACACATGTCGAACATCAAATCTTTGACAGAATTGCATTTACACAGTTAACACTATTCAATTACACAGTAGTACTTAATGTGGATGAAAGGTGAGTGAGTGTGTTTTGTGTGTTTTCCTTTCCTAATCCCAAATAATTGGTAACGACCTATCTCCTAAATATTATTTTACTTGTTTGTTGTGGCTTCCACTGACACCCATAAATATTATAGGTTTACTGTTATTTGTGTATTGTAATAGTTAATATGACAATTATCTGATAGCATTTGTGTGTTTATTACAATTTGTATGTTTAGTGTAAAAGCATTAATAATGATTTTGTAAAAGCAATTGTGTGTGCATTCAATCTGTTGTTCATGCCTGCACCTGTTCAACATTAATGGGTGCCACTTAGAAATGTTTAATTTCTGCTGATGAACTGTCTAATTAGTGATAGTGAATATTATGGACTGTTACCTGCACTTGTTCAACATGATGGGTGCCACTTGGAAATGTTTAATTTCTGCTAATGAACTCAGATGAACTGTCTGATTAGTGATAGTGAATATTATGGACTGTTACCTGGACTTGTTCCACATTACTGGGTGCCACTGATAGAACTGCTTCTACTGAAATGATGTCACTCGTTGGTTTCTGCACCTGCTCAACATTGCTGGGTGCCACTGTTGGAACTGCTCAACCAATGATGAGATGTCACTTGTTGCTGTCTGCACCTGTCAACATTACTGGGTGTCACTAATGGAACTGCTTCTACTGAAATGATGTCACTTGTTGGTGTCTGCACCTGTTCAACATTGCTGGGTGCCACTGGTGGAACTGCTTCTACTGAAATGATGTCACTTGTTGGTGTCTGCACCTGTTCAACATTACTAGGTGCCACTGATGGACTGCTTCTACTGAATTGATGTCACTTGACGGTGTCTGCACCTGTTCAACATTGCTAGGTGCCACTGATGGACTGCTTCTACTGAAATGATGTCACTTGTTGCTGTCTGCATCTGTTTAACATTGCTGGGTGCCACTGATGGAACTGCGTCTTCAGAACAACTGCACACAACTTGCTCACAACTAGTCACGTCTACATCGGAACTCCTACTGCCCACTTCTCAATAAGCACTCTCCACGATGACTTCTCGACAAGCACTCTCCACTACCACATCTCAACAAGCACCGCCAGTGGAGGCGGCTGAATAATACTCTTTGGCGCAATCTCTGGCGCTGTGACTCAGTGTAGCCACGTTTCATATTCATAAACAGTAAACACATAAAAAATCAGTTTATACAAATATTCACATAAAATTCTTTCAATAGTTCAACAAACAAGTAGGACTCCTCAGAGTAGTTGACAGTTCCAACAGTAGCACCCAGCAATGATCATCAGGTGCAAATAGCAGTCTCGTAACATTTCATCAGCAGTATTTAAACAGCTCCAACAGTGGCACCCAGCAATGGCGAGCAGGCGCAGACGCCAACAAGTGACATCATTTCAGTAGAAGCAGTTCCATTAGTGGCACCCAGTAACGTTGAACAGGTGCAGACACCAACAAGTGACATCATTTCAATAGAAGCAGTCCATCAGTGGCACCCAGTAATGTTGAACAGGTGCAGACACCAACAAGTGACATCATTTCAGTAGAAGCAGTTCCATTAGTGGCACCAAGCAATGTTAAGCAGGTGCAGACACCAACAAGTGACATTATTTCAGTAGAAGCAGTCCATTAGTGGCACACAGTAATGATGAACAGGTGCAGATACCAACAAGTGACATCATTTCAGTAGAAGCAATCCATCAGTGGCACCCAGTAATGTTGAACAGGTGTAGACACCAACAAGTGACATTATTTCAGTAGAAGCAGTCTATCAGTGGCACCCAGTAATGTTGAGAAGGTGCAGACACTAAGTGACATCATTTCAGTAGAAGCTGTCCATCAGTGGCACCCAGTAATGTTGAGCAGGTGCAGACACCAACAAGTGACATTATTTCAGTAGAAGCAATTCCATCAGTGGCATCCAGCAATGTTAAACAGGTGCAGGTAAACAGCCCATAATATTCACTATCACTAATCAGACAGTTATTCAGAGTTTATCAGCAGAAATTAAACATTTCCATGTGGCACCCATCATGTTGAACAAGTGCAGGTAACAGTCCATAATATTCACTATCACTAATCAGACAGTTCATCAGAGTTTATCAGCAAAAATTAAACATTTCCAAGTGGCACCCATCATGTTGAACAAGTGCAGGTAACAGTCCACAATATTCACTACCACTAATCAGACAGTTCATCAGAGTTTATTAGCACAAATTAAACATCTCCTACTGGCACCCATCATGTTGAACAAGTGCATGTAACAGTCCATAATATTCACCATCACTAATTAGACCAAGCGAGGTGGCGCAGTGGTTAGACACTGGACTCGCATTCAGGAGGACGACGGTTCAATCCCGCGTCCGGCTATCCTGATTTAGGTTTTCCGTGATTTCCCTAAATCACTCCAGGCAAATGCCGGGATGGTTCCTCTGAAAGGGCACGGCCGACTTCCTTCCCCATCCTTCCCTAATCCGATGAGACCGATGACCACGCTGTCTGGTCTCCTTCCCCAAAACAACCAACCAACCACTAATTAGACAGTTCATCAGAGTTCATCAGCAGAAATTAAACATTTCCAAGTGGCACCCATCAATTTTGAACAAGTGCAGGTAACAGTCCATAATATTCACTATCACTAATTAGACAGTTCATCAGAGTTTATCAGCAGAAATTAAACATTTCCAGTGGCACCCAGCAATGTTGAATAGGTGCAAGCACGAACAACAGTTTGAAGGCACACACAATTGCTTTTACAAAATTATTATCAATGCTCTTACACTAAACATACAAATTATAATAAACACACCAATGATTACCTTCGTATATATTGACTAAAAATACACTCTGATCATTACAACATCTCCATTCGAACAACATCTGCTGTCTAGCCCATCAAAACAACTGCACACGACATGGCCTCAACTAGTACAGCTATCGACATCCTCTCAGCAAAGCACTAACCACCACAACTTCTGAACAAGCACTGCCAGTGGAGGCGGCGGAATAAAACTCTTTGGCACGATCTCTGGCGCAGTGACTCAGTGTAGCTACCTTTAATATGCCCTTCCTCCACGGGCTAGAATTTGATGGTATTTATGCCAGCATTGGTGGAGAAAAAACCACCAAATTCGTCAAAAAAAAACAGACAATAATAAAAGATAATATTAATAAGTAAATATCACATAACTAGATAAATTTTCGCTTTGCACTGACCCTTCAATAACCTAATATATAAAATACAGTAAGGAATACAAATGCTTGCATACTTGTGATTTTACGTAATAGTTTACACAAGTATCATTCAATCAATGGTACCACCAATGACGAATAGGTGTAGGTAAGAGTCTCATAACATTTCATAAACAGTAAATACACAAAAAAATCAGTTTATACAAATATTCACATAAAATCCCTTCAATAGTTCAATAAACAAGTAGCACTCCTCAGAGTAGTTCACAGTTCAAACAGTAGCACCCGGCAATGGTCAACAGGTGCAAATAGCAGTCTCATAACATTTCATCAGCAGTATTTAAACAGCTCCAACAGTGGCACCCAGCAAAGTTGAACAGGTGCAGACACCGACAAGTGACATTATGTCAGTAGAAGCAGTTCCATCAGTGGCACCCAGCAATGTTGAGCAGGTGCAGACACCAACAAGTGACATTATTTCAGTAGAAGCAGTTCCATCAGTGGCACCCAGCAATGTTGAACAGGTGCAGACACCAACAAGTGATATTATGTCAGTAGAAGCAGTTCCATCAATGGCACCCAGCAATGTTGACAGGTGCAGACAGCAGTCCATAATATTCACTATCACTAATTAGACAGTTCATCAGAGTTCATAAGCAGAAATTAAACATCACCTAGTGGCACCCATCATGTTGAACAAGTGCAGGTAACAGTCCATAATATTCACTATCACTAATTAGACAGTTCATCAGAGTTCATTAGCGTAAATTAAACATTGTAAGTGGCACCCATCAATGTTAAACAGGTGCAAGCACGAACAACAGATTGAATGCACACACAATTGCTTTTACAAAATTATCATCAGTGCTCTTACACTAAACATAAAAATAACAATAAACACACAAATGATATCAGATAATTGTCATATTAAATATTACAAATACACAAATATCAGTAAACCAATAATATTTATGGGTGTCAGTGCAAGCCACAACAAACAAGTAAAATAATAGTTAGGAGATAGATCGGTACCACTTGTTTGGGATTAGGAAAGGAAAACACACAAAACACACTCACTCACCTTTCATCCACATTAAGTACTACTGTGTAATTGAATAGTGTTAACTGTGTAAATGCAATTCTGTCAAAATTTGATGTTCAACTTGTGTATCAAGTAGTAGTGGCAGCAATGTATAACAGTCAATAATAGTTAGTCAACGTCGTAGTCATCATGTCAAGACCAATGTTTGCCAAGCCAAATCAAATGTATGGTTGCTGAACAACTGTCAGTGTGCCAAGATATGCAAATACTTCTTCTCTCCAAATATATATATATATATATATATATATATATATATATATATATATATATATATATATACACTCCTGGAAATGGAAAAAAGAACACATTGACACCGGTGTGTCAGACCCACCATACTTGCTCCGGACACTGCGAGAGGGCTGTACAAGCAATGATCACACGCACGGCACAGCGGACACACCAGGAACCGCGGTGTTGGCCGTCGAATGGCGCTAGCTGCGCAGCATTTGTGCACCGCCGCCGTCGGTGTCAGCCAGTTTGCCGTGGCATACGGAGCTCCATCGCAGTCTTTAACACTGGTAGCACGCCGCGACAGCGTGGACCTGAACCGTATGTGCAGTTGACGGACTTTGAGCGAGGGCGTATAGTGGGCATGCGGGAGGCCGGGTGGACGTACCGCCGAATTGCTCAACACGTGGGGCGTGAGGTCTCCACAGTACATCGATGTTGTCGCCAGTGGTCGGCGGAAGGAGCACGTGCCCGTCGACCTGGGACCGGACCGCAGCGACGCACGGATGCACGCCAAGACCGTAGGATCCTACGCAGTGCCGTAGGGGACCGCACCGCCACCTCCCAGCAAATTAGGGACACTGTTGCTCCTGGGGTATCGGCGAGGACCATTCGCAACCGTCTCCATGAAGCTGGGCTACGGTCCCGCACACCGTTAGGCCGTCTTCTGCTCACGCCCCAACATCGTGCAGTCCGCCTCCAGTGGTGTCGCGACAGGCGTGAATGGAGGGACGAATGGAGACGTGTCGTCTTCAGCGATAAGAGTCGCTTCTGCCTTGGTGCCAATGATGGTCGTATGCGTGTTTGGCGCCGTGCAGGTGAGCGCCACAATCAGGATTGCATACGACCGAGGCACACAGGGCCAACACCCGGCATAATGGTGTGGGGAGCGATCTCCTACACTGGCCGTACACCACTGGTGATCGTCGAGGGGACACTGAATAGTGCACGGTACATCCAAACCGTCATCGAACCCATCGTTCTACCATTCCTAGACCGGCAAGGGAACTTGCTGTTCCAACAGGACAATGCACGTCCGCATGTATCCCGTGCCACCCAACGTGCTCTAGAAGGTGTAAGTCAACTACCCTGGCCAGCAAGATCTCCGGATCTGTCCCCCATTGAGCATGTTTGGGACTGGATGAAGCGGCGTCTCACGCGGTCTGCACGTCCAGCACGAACGCTGGTCCAACTGGGGCGTCAGGTGGAAATGGCATGGCAAGCCGTTCCACAGGACTACATCCAGCATCTCTACGATCGTCTCCATGGGAGAATAGCAGCTTGCATTGCTGCGAAAGGTGGATATACACTGTACTAGTGCCGACATTGTGCATGCTCTGTTGCCTGTGTCTATGTGCCTCTGGTTCTGTCAGTGTGATCATGTGATGTATCTGACCCCAGGAATGTGTCAATAAAGTTTCCCCTTCCTGGGACAATGAATTCACGGTGTTCTTATTTCAATTTCCAGGAGTGTATATATATATATATATATATATATATATATATATATATATATATATATATATATACTGCTTAGTGATTTAACAAAGTGTGTGTGTAGACAATCTTTTTTCCTGTGTGTAGACAACCTTTTTTCCGCTTGAGTGTTCTAGTCTGCTATCTTCATCCTCCTTGTTGCATATAAACCAACAAAAAAAAAAAATGCTCCTCCTTCACTTCACCTCTTATCCACCAAAACTCCAATAATCATCAGCATCACATAATCTTAATACTTCAATAATACCTCTTATGTCGATACATATAAACCTTATCATCAACATCATTTACCTTACCTCTTGTCCACCAAAACTCCAATAATCATCAACTTCACACAATCTCAATACCTCAATAATACCTCTTCAATATGTCGATACATATAAACCTTATTACCAATATCATTTCCCTTCCATAACAACTCTTTCCTCTAGTCAGTCTCCTCGAACAAGTACAGATAAAATCCTAGTGCAAACTTCAATTCATCATCCCATGCAATCCGAAGACACAATGTCCATACACGACCTCTGTGTAGTCCACCTGAGCCAAATCTTCTACTCATTATGAATTATAAAATACATTTTGGTTACCTTGTCCATCATAAAATAAAGGAAATGCATACATGACCTCTAACAGCTTTCAGTTTGAATAACTTTCAGTAAGTAGGTACGAGTTCGGAGTGTGAATGATAGTAATATTTCACAGTGTGTACACCACTTCAAGAATCATGGCAAAAGAGAAGCAAACATGTGGAGTATTTCTTGTGTCAAGTGTCACTTACTATTTCAATTGCTCACGAAGAATGCAGTGTAATAACTGTCAATGGTCTAAACCTAGTGTTGGTATGTCATGTCGTTAGCTTCCTTCCTATTAGCATAAATTTATATAGCTTCCATAAAACCTCCAGCTCATGTGACTTCAATGAAGTTTCTTGTACCAACGTCGTTCGTCGAATTATAGCAGTTCATTTTCTTATCTTAAAAATATAAGGCACTGAGCGTAAGCAAAACATGCAATAGCGAGTAAATATACCAGTGGAGAACAGAATGTCAACAAGTGGATGCAGCACAATTCCTACAACGAGGCTCTGCCAAGTGAACAATCTATAATTAATACCATAGTGTGACTTAAACTCCATGTTTGTACACCGCTTATCAGCATTTCTATATACCAAGTTAAAGAGTAGTTATGACAACAAACAGAAATGTACAAATATGCAATCCATACGCAATGCAGCAAATATGTTATCTAAAATAATAAACAGGTCATTAGCATCATATCAGCATAAGCAAATAAATGTTCATATGTAATCTTAATAAGTAAACATGAAGGCGCAAGCAGATAAATCACTAATTATAACCTACATACATAGCCACATCAGCACAATTAATCAGGTGACAATTATAATTTAAATAAATAAGCACAGCAGGCACATAATAGAAAAATATGACATCAGTGAAAAAGCATAGCAGCCAAGCGATGCATAATATACACAAATAACAACCCTGTTCATTAATCAATCATTGTCAATATCAATTAACACGAAGTATGAATCACGTAATCGCAAGCAGCAAATTACGTCTAAAGTACGTACCGAAGAGGAAATATGCTACCTGAAAAATAAACTCAATGAATAGTTACCTTTTTAGTTTATTACTTTCTTCTTCGAAATTACATTCTTCCTAAAAATTTTCTCGATAGCAAGTCCTCTTAACGTCGGACACACACAGAATTTACCTGAAGTTCTTAAATATTTTATACAACCGTATCCTGAAAAATACTGAACGTTAATAACATAATTTATCAAGTCACTATAGCTTTATACTGATTTTATTCGGAGAAATTAGACTGTGTATTTGTTTACGGCTGTCAGTGCATTCGCACTGAGCGCTCGATCAGCTGTAGGTACGCGTGACGTAGGAAGTAATTGTTTGCGGTCAACGACTGCCTTGTGCGGCGCGCAGACTTGACTGTTGCTTTGAGTATGTGCCGCTGCCAGAACACTGCGCTGTATCCTTGTACTCTCCGTGTGTTTACGTATAACTTTTACTTTCACAAAAGTATGTCATTCCACAAAAATTTTAACGTTCGATATATGATGTATTCCCTTAGAGCGCCGAGATTTAAGAGTTTCTACTTCGACAGTGTTATCATGAATGATTTTGCGAACTCTATATGGACCGTTATGAAGCAGAAAAAAATTTGCGACACAAGCCGTTTCCTTTGTGAGACAAACGGTGAGACTTAATTAACACCTTTTGACCAACTGACAAGGTTTTTAAACGACCAGGACGTTTAGCTGATTTCTCTCTTCTAGCAGCCGCAGATGCAATATTTTCTAGAGCCAGGTTGACAACTTCAGAATGCCGCAGTTTCCGTGTAGGCGGAAAACGAACGATTTCAGAAATGCGATTTGTCGGTGCTTTGTTTTTTAATATCAATATAGGCGGTAAAGAAGTTGAATCATTAGGGAGTTCATTCAGAATGTTTTGAAAAATATGAAGATACTGATCCCACATTCTGTGATTCTGATGACAATAAAGTCGACACAATTTATTGATTTCCTTCATCCATCTCTCTGAAGCGTTAGATTGGGGGTGAAAAAGTGAAATGAAAATTGGTTTAATCTCACGACGCCGTAGAGTACGAAGCCAAATTTTAGAGCGAAACTGTGATCCATTATCTGATATAACCTTATCAACATGACCCACTTCTTTAAGAAAATGTTTGATGAAAGCATTAGATACTGAACGAGCTGTTGCTTTGCATAAAGGTGTAAAACACACATATTTTGATGTCAATTCCACTGCTACCAAAATGTACGCAAAACCATTAGTAGAACGAACCACTTTACCGAACAAATCGACTGCAGCCATCTGCTTTAATTTCGCTGGAATGATAGGAAACAATGGTGCTCTGTGAGAAATAGTTGGCGGCTTAGCCTTTTGACATAATTTGCATTTGGCAAGAACAGATCGAATACGTTTTTCCATATTACTGAAGTAGCAATTTTCTCGTAATTTATGAAAGCATTTTCTGGGACCAAAGTGTGCATAACTGAAATGTGTATACCAAATTAATTTATTAACCCACTCATTAGGAATGCAAACTAACCAAGCAGAGTTGTCGACCGATTTTCGTTTAAAAAGAATATCATTGCGAACTAAATAATACTGTCTAATCGCTACACTTTCCTTTCTCCTCCACTTCTCCTTAATGTCCTTCCAGATTGGATCCTTGTTTTGCTCCGAAGATGAAATAAAATTTTCAAACGCAACACCTTGAATATGCATCAAACAATAATTGTTTTCTTTGCAGTCCTCCTCAGCACTTTGTTTCAAACCCACAGGTGCACGTGATAAAGCATCAGCAATAATATTTGAAGAACCCTGTATGTAAACAATACTAAAATCAAATTCCTGTAGATACAGCGCCCATCGTGACAATCTGCCATCAGTTAATTTTGTTGACATAAGAAATTCCAGAGCTCTATGATCGGTGTAAACCTTAGTATGTCTGCCATACAAAAATGTCCGAAATTTTGTGAGAGCCCAAACAAGAGCCAAGGCTTCAAGTTCCGTAATCGAATAATTCCTTTCTGATTTAGAGAGAACAGGACTTCCAAATGCAATAGTTTTCTGTACTACAACGCCGTTTTCTTCTATCTCTTGAAATAAACGCGCACCTAGGCCTTTGTATGATGAGTCCGTCGGCAAACAAAAATCTTTAGATAAATCCGGATGTGAAAGAAGTGGAGCAGCAACTAAAGCATCACGAAGTTGTTCAAATTCTGATTGAGCTTCCTCATCCCAACACCAATTAGATTTCTTTCCAGATAGTTGACATAAACGAGGTGTGGTCAAATCGTCCAATTTAACAAAGCGTCTAAGAAAATTACAGACACCAAGGAAACTACGAACATCACGTTTTGTAGTAGGAACAGCATAATTACGAATAGCGTCTAGTGTTTTTGGATCAGGAAGAATACCTTCTGTAGAAATAATATGACCAAGAAATTTCACCTGAGAACGACCAAATTCAGATTTTTCCAAGTTCACTGTAATGCCAACTCTTGCAAAAATACGTAATAATGAATCCAAAATTTTGTTATGCTCACTCCAAGAACGTTTAGCTATGAAGTAATATTGTCACGAAGATGAACAGGTAAAATTTCGTTTAAACTACGAATGAGTGCTGCTGAAGATACAGTAAGTCCAAACGGTAATTTCCGAAATCACTTTTGGGTAAAATAGTCATATCCGGTTATTCTTTACCGATTCTCTAGATAAATTGATAGTCGAAGAGTTATTTCGATAGATACAAAGAATAGTAGAAGAGTAGGCAGCGGTGCAGAAAACTAAAAGGGAAATAGCACCACTACAGTTCTGGGCCCTGTGCACGCTACGGCACATATTCACTTGGTATAGCGAATCCCCTGAGGACTTTAATAGCCGCACATAAATTCCAGTTTGTGACTTATTGGCCAATTTGGTGGAAGTGCGTGCATAAATTGTTCTAACCATGAACATGGATGTATGTCATTCTTAGAATTGCGAAAGATCTTAAATTTCCGAACAATAAAAAAGTGTTTATAGTCAAACTTTTCTCCTCGTGGCGACAAGGACCTACCGCCTCTGTCCCAGTCCCAATGTCGATTATTGTCAAGTTCGCGCGCCTGGCGCTCTCTTGTTCCATCTCGTAAATGAAACAAATTATTTTCTTCAAACCCCTCTGCTATCTGTGATTCTAAATTTCTTCTACTGTATTTTCCTACGATTTCGCCTCCAATTTGTTTGACTTGCTTTTGTAAGGCCTCAAATTCCCTTTTAACGCGTTCATTAAATTTTCCCTGATTTTCAACATGTTTATTTATGTTCTGGTACTCTTCTTTTTCTGCAAATGGTAATGGAGCTGTATCATCCGAATCTCTGTCCCCATTTAAACTAAGACTTGTCAATTTATCTGAAATCTCCTCATCTCTTTCCGATAAGTCACCTAATTGTTCTTTCTGTTTAATTACGTCTTCCGTTAAGTGTCGCGACTCGGGTTTCTGTATTGACACATTTAGTAGTTAACTGTTCATATTGTTGTGTTAGGTTATTTATTCTGTCATTTGGTACGGATTCCTCGATTCTATCAAATATTTCTTCCTTATCGTGTGCACGTTGTAAATTTAACTCTGAAAATTTTTGTACTATCACGCGATCTCTTTCTTCCTGTTCTCTATCCTGTTCCTCTTGTCTAATCTCTACTGCAATTAATCTATTGTTGTGAGAATTCAAAATCGGTTGTACTTCTCCTCTAATTTCTTTCTTTTTTTCATCTTTCATGTTTTTGAAACATGCCCCTATTCGTGAGTCTAACCGTGTTTCCATTGTTCCCATCTCTGTTTTAATTGTTCCTATTCGTGATCCCACTGTTTTTAATTCAGATCCCAACTGTGATCCCAGTGAGTCTAACCGTTTTTCCATTGTTCCCATATCAGTTTCTAACCGTGTTGCCAATGTTCCCATATCTGTTTTAATTGTTCCTATTTGTGATCCCAAATTTAATATTGCACCCATCAACTGCTCCATATTAACTGGTTCAAAATTATTTTCGCTCCTAACATTTCCCGTAAAACTAACTTCCTTCGGCATAGCCATAAAGCTATCTGTGTTCGATACTATTCCAGAGTCTTCTGTCGTTAATCTCGTATTCTCAAAATTTTTTGATTGTGAAAGATTTTGAATTGGTTCCGGCCTATTTTCCCAACTTATTAAATTGTTTTCAACTTCATTATTCATCATACTGTTCTCCTGTGTTGGCGAGTCCGCCATTTCAACAATTTCGTCATTCTGACTATCCATCATTTTTGACGTTTTCATCGATCGCGTAATCATTTACAAAACATACAAAACTCGTCACTATATGAGAATTACACACAATATAGCACTTTATCACCAACAATACCATTCACACGAAATGTTTCCCGACAAACACGTCTAACGAACAATTAAAACCTTCACAATTGCACAAAATTGTCAGACCTGTATACAAGACATCAAAAATTAAATTCTTCAAAAATACCATTAGAAGAATGACAAGACAACTACAAATGTTCAATTAGCAAATCTACACATGCAATATTCTATTTGTACAAATTACTAAACTACAAATTACTACAACAATACTACTGTCTGCCATTTTTACTATCAAAAGAATTCCAAGGGACGATCCGAAGCAGCGGTCGCCACGTGCATGGGGGCTTAATTATTTAGAATGCAAATATTTTTAATTCTAGTAGCTGTCTGTCCGAGCTTTATAGTTGCTGGGGACTTAATTAATTAATTGTGTTAACGGAAGTTTTCTTTCATTCTTTGTTGTTATTTTATGCAGTCAGATTGCGTACTAATACTGGTCAGGGCCAACCGGTTACGAGACGGCGTAACCGGGCAGACAGCGAAAAAAAATTAAAATTATTTGCATAATATTTATTTAATTAATCCCCCATGCAAAATTTAGTAAAGCAATTGTTTTATAGTTCTCGCACAAAAGGGGATCATTCTGCTTAAATGTGGTACGTACACTGATCAGCCGAAACATTGTGACCACTGCCCACTGCGACGTGGATGCCGCCTGGTGGTGTTGCGGGGCAGCGGGGTAGCGACGAGGTAGCAAAAGTACACTACTGGACATTACAATTGCTACACCAAGAAGAAATGCACATGATAAACGGGCATTCATTCGACAAATATATTATACTATAACTGTCATGTGATTACATTTTCACGCAATTAGGGTGCATACATCATGAGAAATCAGTAGCCAGAACAACCACCTCTGCCCGTAATAACGGCCTTGATACGCCTGGGAATTGAGTCAAACAGAGCTTGGATGGCGTGTACAGGCACAGCTGCCCATGCAGCTTCAACACGATACCACAGTTCATCAAGAGTAGTGACTGGCGAATTGTGACGAGCCAGTTACTCGGCCACGATTGAGCAGACGTTTTCAATTGGTGAGAGATCTGGAGAATGTACTGGCCAGGGCAGCAGTCGAACATTTTCTGTGTCCAGAAAGGCCCGTACAGGACCTGCATAATGCGGTATTAAATTATCCTGCTGAAATGTAGGGTTTCGCAGGGATCGAATGAAGTGTAGAGCCACGGGTCGTAACACATCTGAAATGTAACGTCCACTGTTCAAAGTGCCGTCAATGCGAATAAGAGGTGACCGAGACGTGTAACCAATGGCACCTCATACCATCACGCCGGGTGATACGCCAGTATGGCGATGACGAATACACGCTTCCAATGTGCGTTCACCGCGATGACGCCAAACACGGATGCGACCATCATGATGCTG
Source organism: Schistocerca piceifrons (assembly GCF_021461385.2). Taxonomy (NCBI): domain Eukaryota; kingdom Metazoa; phylum Arthropoda; class Insecta; order Orthoptera; family Acrididae; genus Schistocerca; species Schistocerca piceifrons. The sequence continues at coordinate 321,445,778 of NC_060143.1, read as the reverse complement.
TAAACAGAACCTGGATTCATACGAAAAAATGATGTGTTGCCATTCGTGCACCAAGGTTCGTCGTTGAGTACACCATCGCAGGCGCTCCTGTCTGCGATGCAGCGTCAAGAGTAACCGCAGCCATGGTCTCCGAGCCGATACTCCATGCTGATGCTAACGTCGCCGAACTGTTTGTGCAGATGGTTGTTGTCTTGCAAACGTCCCCATCTGTTGACTCAGGGATCGAGACGTGGCTGCACGATTCGTTACAGCCATGCGGTAAGATGCCTGTCATCTCGATTGCTAGTGATACGAGGCAGCTGGGATCCAGCACGGCGTTCCGTGTTACCCTCCTGAACCCACCGACTCTATATTCTGCTAACAGTCATTGGACCTCGATCAATGCGAGCAGCCATGTCGCGATACGATAAATCGCAATCGCGATAGGCTACAATCAGACCTTTATCAAACTCGGAAACGTGATGGTACGCATTTCTCCTCCTTATAGGAGGCATCACAACAACGTTTCACCAGGCAACGCCGGTCAACTGCTGTTTGTGTATGAGAAATCGGTTGGAAATTTTCCTCATGTCAGCACGCTGTAGGTGTCGCCACTGGCGCCAACCTTGTGTGAATGCTCTGAAAAGCTAATCATTTGCATATCACAGCATCTTCTTCTTGTCGGTTAAATTTCGCGTCTGTAGCACGTCATCTTCGTGGCGTAGCAATTTTAATGGCCAGTAGTGTTTATAAGCGGAGCAGACGCGGAGGTGGGAATCACCCTAGCGATAATATAGGCTACAAATGGGGAAATTCATTGAGATAAGCGACTTTAAGGAAGGGAGATTATTATTACGGAGAGCCTGTGAACTAGTATCTCGAACACGGCGAAGTTGGTCAAATGTTCACTTCTACTGCCATGAGAATCTACGGAAAGAGGTATAAGGACAGTGAAACTACCACTAGGTACTAAATGGTTCTATTTCGACGACTCTTCACAGAACGTGGGGTTCGGAGGCTTGTTTGGTCCGTGAAGTTGGATAGATGGTGGACTGTGGTATCTCTGCCGAAAGAGCACAATGCTAGTGCACGCACAAGAGTTTCGGAGCAAGCCGTTCATCGTACGTTGTTTAACATAGAGCTCCGCAGCAGATCCCCCCTATGTGTTCACATGTTGAGCGAACGACATCGTCAGTTACGATTTCAGTGGGCATGGGACCATCAGGATTCGACCGTCGATCAATAGAAACGTGTCGGCTATTCGGATGAACCACATTTTTGCAGCAATAGTTCGATGGTCGTCTCCACGAACGCCGTCATCGAGTTAACGGCGGCTTGAAACGTTCAGTGCACCACGGATGCAGATTGGTGGGAGCAGTATTATACTATGGGAGACATTCTATTGAGCTTGCATCGGACCTGTTGTAGTAACCGAAGATACGCTGAGAGCTGCGAACTTCACGCATTTCTTCATGCTTGATGTCTACCCCAACGGTGATGTCATCTTCCAGTAGTATGATTGTCCGTGTCTCGGAGTATCAACCGTGCCACAGTGATTTGAAGAGCGTTACAGTGAACTCATGTTGATGTCTCGGTGACCAAATTCGCCTGACGTAAATCTTAAGGATCCCATCTGGGTCACTATCGGGCGCCATCACCGCGTACTCAAATCGGCGGCCCATTATGCCTATTATTTACATGAATTACATGACCTGTGGGTAGACATTTAATGCCACATACCTCCACAAACGTATCAACAACCCGTCACATCCTTGGTACGCAGAATCAGTGATGTACTTCGTTCCAAAGATGGACAGAGAAGCTATTATGCAGGTGGTCATAAGGTTTGGCTCATCAGTGTATAATTGCAGTTTTCCATTCTGCAGGTATTGATTACGTCTTGCAGTTTGTTCCTATTGAAGACTGTAGTTCTAATTCCAGTTGTAGTTCTCCACTTTTTAATAGCACAGTGTATATGTAGTCTCCACCGAAAGCCTTCTTATTCTTTAATTTCCTTATTACTTGCTGTATTTTGTTTGCTGACGGCGTGGTGACTTGTACTACAGCTGCATCAGGTTCTACAAATTTAAAGAAAGACTGTGGATCATTACAGGTGAATAGTACCCTATTACAAACAAAACTGCGTTTCCTTTACCTTGACAGGTAAATCATTAACTTATAGAATAGACTATTAGGAGTTCTTAATCAGGAGTTAATTATATAACCTCATCTGTGTGCTTCGATAGTCTATTTTAATCAGTTTCTACGTGTTAACTTCATATATGTAATAGACACAGTACTCGCCTTTTTGTTTGCGTCGGAAAGTAAACCGATTTTACGACATATTACCAGTTCCGAATCAGGAGCGAATTGTTTAGTTTCAGCTGAGTGCTACGGTAGTTCGGTTTTTGAGTATTAATGTAATTCCTGAGACACAGTTCTTGCATTTTCTTCAGGGTCTACAGCAGAGTTCCACAGCACGTGTCGATAGTCCGCTTGTCTTAGTAGAGTAGTTTTCCACGGTCTTTAGTGTGGATGAGGAGTGTGATTGTTGTGTGCGGATGCGAGACGAAATGCGAGTTGCTGACACTTCCCTCTCAGCTCCAGGCTGTGACGGTTTCGGTTACACACTTTGAAGCTGCTGCGGACGGGCATCACTGTTGTGGGTCGGCCGTGGAGATCCAATGGACGTCCAGCACATCTGAGTCCTCAGATCGGTCCGCACAGGTGGCCAGACGAGTTATTATTCGTAATGAGATTGACCCTCACCGGTGCTCGAGTGAGAGGTCGCCTTGAGGGGGGGGGGGGGTGGCAGGCTGCGAAAGACTTCCCAGGGGGCCGCACGTATGGCCTCATCAGTCATCAGTTAGTCCGACAAACAGGTGCTGTCTGTGGTTGACAGTGTCCTTCAGCGAGATGCAGTCGTTTCCCCTGTTTCAGAGGAAGCCTCTCAGCCTGCAAGATCCGGGCAGTCACAGAGAGTGGGATTATTGGTAGTTGGGAGCTCCAATGTTAGGCGCGTTATGGGGCCCCTTACAACATGGCTGCCCAGGAGTGAAAGTCAGTTTGCACTCCATGTGCGTAATGGGTGGACTCATTCGAGGGGTGGAACGGGTCCTTCCACATGTCATTAAGAGCACAGAGTGCAGCAAGTTGCAGATGGTAACTCAGCTCGGTACCAATGATGAGTGTCGCTTTCGATTGGAAGAGAAGACAAAAAGGGCTTCAGTCTTAGAAGGGGCAGGTCGAAGACAGGAAGAACGAAGACCTAGTAACCATCGGTATAACAGTTATAAATTTTCGTATCTGTGTTGGGAAAGTACCAGAGCTCCAAGCGCTAATACACTACTGGCCATTGAAATTGCTACACCACGAAGATGACTTGCTGCAGACGCAAAATTTAACCGACAGGAAGAATATGCTGTGATAAGCAAATGAGTAGCTTTTCAGAACATTCACACAAGGTTGGCGCCGGTGGCGACACCTACAACGTGCTGACATGAGGGAAGTTTCCAACCGATTTCTCATGCACAAAAAGCAGTTGACCGGCGTTGCCTGGTGAAACGTTGTTGCGAAGCCTCGTGTAACGAGGAAAAATGCGTACCATCACGTATCCGACATTGATAAAGGTCGGATTGTAGCCTATCGCGATTTCGGTTTATCGTATCGCAACCTTGTTGCTCGCGTTGGTCGAGATCCAATGACTGTTAGCAGAATATGGAATCGGTGGGCTCAGGATGGTAATACGGAACGCCGAGCTGGATGCCAACGGCCTCGTATTACTAGCAGTCGAGATGACAGGCATCTTATCCGCTTGGTTGTAACGGATCGTACAGCCACGTCTCGATCCCTGTGTCAACAGATGGGGACGTTTGCAAGACAACAACCATCTGCACGAACTGTTCGACGACGTTTGCAGCAGCATGGACTATCAGCTCGGAGACCATGGCTGCGGTTACCCTTGACGCTGCGTCACAGACAGAAGCGCCTGCGATGGTGTACTCAACGACGAACCTGAGTGCACGAATGGCAAAACGTCATTTTTTCGGTGAATCCAGGTTCTGTTTACAGCATCATAATGGTCGCATCCGTGTTTGGCAACATCGCGGTGAACGCACATTGGAAGCTTGTTTCGTCATCGCCATACTGGCGATCACCCGGCGTGATGGTATGGGGTGCCATTGGTCACACGTCTCGGTCACCTCTTGTTCGCATTGACGGCACTTTGTACAGTGGACGTTACATTTCAGATGTGTTACGACCCGTGGTTCTACCCTTCATTCGACCCCTGCCAAACCCTGCATTTCAGCAGGATAATGCACGACCCCATGTTGCAGGTCCTGTACGGGCCTTTCTGGACACAGAAAATGTTCGACTGTTGCCCTGGCCAGCACATTCTCCAGATCTCTCACCAATTGAAAACGTCTGGTCAACGGTGGCCGAGCAACTGGCTCGTCACAATACGCCAGTCACTACTCTTGATGAACTGTGGCATCGTGTTGAAGCTGCATGGGCAGCTGTACCTGTACACGCCATCCTAGCTCTGTTTGACTCAATTCCCAGGCTATCAAGTCCGTGATGACGGGCAGGTGGTTGTTCTGGGTACTTATTTCTCAGCATCTATGCACCCAAACAATTTGATCAAATGTAATCACATGTCGGTTCTAGTATAATACATTTGTCCAATGAATACCCGTTTATCATCTGCATTTCTTCTTGGTATAGCAATTTTAATGGCCAGTAGTGTATTAAGCACTGATGCTCAAATCGTTGTAGGCACTGAAAACTGGCTAAAGCTGGAGATAAGTTCAGCCGACATTTTTGCGAAGAACGTAACGTTGTTCAGAAACGATTAGCTAAATACAGTTGGCGGTGGAGTGTTTGTTGCTGCTAGCAGTAGTTTAACTCGTAGCGAAACGGAAGTAGATAGTTGCTGTGAAGTAGTATGGAGAAGTTATTCTTGGCAACAGGAATAATATAATTATCGGATCCTTTTACCGACGTCCCATCTCAGATGATACAATTGCTGAAAGGTTCAAAGAAAACTTGAGTCTATTTTCAAACACGTAACCAAATCATACTGTTATAGTTGGTGGTGACTTCAATTTACCCTCGACAAGTTAGCGAAAATACTTGTTTAAATCCGGAGGTACGGATAACACATCATCCAAATAGTGCTTAACACATTCTCTGAAAATTATTTCGAGTAATTACTTCATGAGCCCACTCGAACTGTAAAAGGTTAGGGATTAGCGAACACAGAGTTGTAGTAGGGAAGCTGAATATCGTAACTCCAAAATCCTCCAAAAATGGACGAAAAATATATCTATTCAAAATAGCAGATAAAATTTCGTTTGATGCCTCCCTCAGAGACAATCTCCACTCGTTTGAAATAAAGGATGTAGCTGTAGACCGGATGAGGCATTAATTTGACAGCAATTGAGAGATTTATACCCAATAATTTTATAAACATCGGAGCTGATCCCTTTTGGTACTAAAACCACGTCAGAACACAGTTGCAGAAACAACAAAAAAGAATGCCAAATTTAATCGAGCGCAAAATTCACGAGATTTGCGATCTTTTACATAAGCTCGAAATTTAACGCGGACTGAAATGCGAGATGCTCATAGTAGTGTCCACAAAGAAATTTTGTCTCGAAACGTCAGAAAAACCAAAGAGATTAAGGTCGTATGTGAAGTATGCTAGCGGCACGACACAGTCAATGCCTTCTCTGCATGTTAGCAAGGGAAGTATTATCGCTGACAGTGCTGTGAACCACAGTTACTAAACATACCCTTTCGATACACTTTATCAAAGAAGACGACGAAAAATTACAGAATTCCAATGAAGCATAGCTGTCAACACGAGTAACGTAGAATAGATATCCTTGAATCAGTGAAGCAACTTAAATCACTTAGTAAAAGCGAGTTTTCCGTTCTAGACTGTATACAAATTAGGCTGCTTTCAGAGTATGCCGATACAATAGCTCCATACTTAAAAATCATATAAAACAGCTGGCTCGACGAAAGATTCGTAACCAAAGACTGGAAAGTTGCTCAGGTCACAAGTCAAGAGAGACAATAGGAGTAATCCAATAAGTTACAGCCTCAGATCATTAATGTCGGTATGCAGCAGGATATTGGAACGAGTATTGTTTGAACATTATGAATCACGTCGAAGAGAATGATCTACTGACACATGGTCAACACGGAATTAGAAAATAGTTCTTTACTCACTCGAAGTGATGAGGGCTATTGACAAAGATTTCAAATTTATTTGTATTCCTAGAATTTCTGAAGGCGTTCGACACTTTACCACACAAGCGACATGTAATCAAATTGCGTGCTTTGGGAATATCGTCACAGTGTGTAGGTACATGATGAAAGACCCCCAGGATACCGTAAAATTAATGTTTATTTAAAAAAAATTGAAACACTGATCGATCTTAAGCATTGGCAAAGACGTTAAATGTGAATACGCGGTGGGGCGCAGACAAATGAAAGGACTTTCATTCAATTATTTTTACACTATTTTGTTTTAGACAGTCTCGGTCGGGCTCTCTCGTATGTAGAAGTTTTGTTACGCTGTACTGCTTGGAGTATGACGGGATACGAGTCTTTTGTACCATATGTGTTTCCAAAGAAGAGAAGACATAATAACAGTGTTAAGCATATTTATTAAAGTGAAATAGAACCAAGTCAAGAAACTCCTTTCATACACTCCTGGAAATGGAAAAAAGAACACATTGACACCGGTGTGTCAGACCCACCATACTTGCTCCGGACACTGCGAGAAGGCTGTACAAGCAATGATCACACGCACGGCACAGCGGACACACCAGGAACCGCGGTGTTGGCCGTCGAATGGCGCTAGCTGCGCAGCATTTGTGCACCGCCGCCGTCAGTGTTAGCCAGTTTGCCGTGGCATACGGAGCTCCATCGCAGTCTTTAACACTGGTAGCATGCCGCGACAGCGTGGACGTGAACCGTATGTGCAGTTGACGGACTCTGAGCGAGGGCGTATAGTGGGCATGCGGGAGGCCGGGTGGACGTACCGCCGAATTGCTCAACACGTGGGGCGTGAGGTCTCCACAGTACATCGATGTTGTCGCCAGTGGTCGGCGGAAGGTGCACGTGCCCGTCGACCTGGGACCGGACCGCAGCGACGCACGGATGCACGCCAAGACCGTAGGATCCTACGCAGTGCCGTAGGGGACCGCACCGCCACTTCCCAGCAAATTAGGGACACTGTTGCTCCTGGGGTATCGGCGAGGACCATTCGCAACCGTCTCCATGAAGCTGGGCTACGGTCCCGCACACCGTTAGGCCGTCTTCCGCTCACGCCCCAACATCGTGCAGCCCGCCTCCAGTGGTGTCGCGACAGGCGTGAATGGAGGGACGAATGGAGACGTGTCGTCTTCAGCGATGAGAGTCGCTTCTGCCTTGGTGCCAATGATGGTCGTATGCGTGTTTGGCGCCGTGCAGGTGAGCGCCACAATCAGGACTGCATACGACCGAGGCACACAGGGCCAACACCCGGCATCATGGTGTGGGGAGCGATCTCCTACACTGGCCGTACACCACTGGTGATCGTCGAGGGGACACTGAATAGTGCACGGTACATCCAAACCGTCATCGAACCCATCGTTCTACCATTCCTAGACCGGCAAGGGAACTTGCTGTTCCAACAGGACAATGCACGTCCGCATGTATCCCGTGCCACCCAACGTGCTCTAGAAGGTGTAAGTCAACTACCCTGGCCAGCAAGATCCCCGGATCTGTCCCCCATTGAGCATGTTTGGGACTGGATGAAGCGTCGTCTCACGCTGTCTGCACGTCCAGCACGAACGCTGGTCCAACTGAGGCGCCAGGTGGAAATGGCATGGCAAGCCGTTCCACAGGACTACATCCAGCATCTCTACGATTGTCTCCATGGGAGAATAGCAGCCTGCATTGCTGCGAAAGGTGGATATACACTGTACTAGTGCCGACATTGTGCATGCTCTGTTGCCTGTGTCTATGTGCCTGTGGTTCTGTCAGTGTGATCATGTGATGTATCTGACCCCAGGAATGTGTCAATAAAGTTTCCCCTTCCTGGGACAATGAATTCACGGTGTTCTTATTTCAATTTCCAGGAGTGTATTTTGCATCATCTTGGGAGTCACTGGTGTTCCCTGGAGTCGGCTGTCTGAGTCTACAATTGAAATGGAGGAAAAGAAGTCCATGGTCATATTTTCGTAAAATTAACAGAAGAAGATTCTTTCAGAAGACGAGAAATATAATTAATATGCATATAGTGATGGACACAGAAAAAGAAAAGACGCAAGGTAAAGTGAATGAACAATAGCATAGTTTTGTACACGCAGAACATTTCATAACAATGCAATTGTACTAACATTTTCTCTTCATTGCAAGCGAAAGGACAATTACCAATCAATTTCTTCCATGCCTTTCCTTTTAATTTTTTAATTATTTTTTTGTTATATTACAGCAGTTATGCCACTGGATCGTCATTTGCTGTCAGAGAGGTCACAGTTCATAGTAATTGACAGAAAGTCATTAAGTGAAACAAAAGTGATTTCTGGCGTTCCCCAAGGTAGTGTTACAAAAAAATGGCTCTGAGCACTATGGGGCTTATCTTCCAAGGTCATCAGTCCCCTAGAACTTAGAATTACTTAAACCTAAGTAACCTAAGGACATCACATACATCCATGCCCGAGGCAGGATTCGAACCTGCTACCGTAGCGGTCGCGTGGTTCCAAACTGTAGCGCCTAGAATCGCTCGGCCACCCCGGCCGGCGGTAGTGTTACAGGCCCTCTGCTGTTTCTTAGCTATATATTTAGGAGTCTGTCGGTTATCGTCTAGTAAAGTCATCGTAAGACAAAAACCAACTGAAAAACGATCTAGATAAAACATCTCTATAGTGCGAAAACTAGAAATTGACCCTAAATAATGAAAAGTGTGAGATCTTCCACATGAGTGCTAAAAGGAATCCGGTTAATTTCGGTTGCACGATACGTCAATCACAGCTGAAGGCCATATATTACACTAAACACCTACGATTAGAATTACGAACAACTTAAATTGGAAAGATAATAGAAAATGTAGTGGGGGGAAGGCGACCCAAAGACTGCAATTATTGGCAGAACACTTAGCAGGTGCAAGAGACCTTTTGGAGTACTGCTGCGCGGTCTGGGAACCTTGCCAGACAGGATTAACGGAATACATGAAATAAGAGCAGCACGTTTTGTATCATCGGGAAATAGAGGAGAATGTGTCACGAACATGATACAGTATTCGGGGTGGACCTCATTAAACAAATGCATTCCTCGTTGCGGCGGGGTCACCTCACGAAATTTCAATCATCGACTTTCTCTTCCGAATGCGAAAACATTTTGTTGACGCCGATCTAAATACGGAGAAACGATCATCATAACAAAATAAGGGAAATCGTAGCTCGCACGGAAAGGTATAGGTGTTCGTTTCTTCCGCGCGCTGTTCGAGTGTGGAATAGTAGAGAATTAGTGTGAATGTGATTCGACGAACTCTCTGGCAGGCAATTATGTGTGATCTTCAGAGCATCTATGTAGATATAGATGTAGACGTAAATGTAAATGTAGGTGTAGAATGCCTTTAAGGCGACAAAGACGCCTTTATTAACACCTCACTAAGTTTGAACGAGGTCGTGTAGCAGGCCTATGAGAAGCTGAATGTTCCACCTGCGATACTGCAGAAAGACTAGGCACCAATGCAGTCACTATACATGACTGCTGACAGCGGTGGTCCCAAGAATTTATGGTCGAAAGAAGACCGTACTTCGGACGGCCACGTGGCACTACCGAGAGGGAAGACCATCGCGTTCGGCGTCTGACTCTGGAGCATCGTACTGCATCTGCAGGAGCAATCTGAGCGGTAGTTGGCACCACAGTGACAGAATCAGCTGTTACAAATTATTACTTCAAGGACAGCTCCGAGCCTGATACCCTGTAGTGTTCACTCCACTGACCCCAAACCACCGCCGTTTGCGACTTCGATGGTGTCGAGCGAGAGCTGAATGGAGGGTAGGGTGGAAGTATGTTGTATTTTCTATTCAACACACGGCCATTTCTGGTACCGAGGCGCACCATCTGCCTCGGCGCCAGCGAGGGCCGCGTGTTGAATAGAAGGAGGCTTGTTGAGGCTGAAAACAACCTGTCTGTGTGCTCGAAACATCGGACCTACTGCCGGAGCTATTGTTTGGGTTGTGATTTCGTATGACAGCAAGAGCACTCTCATGGCTATCCCACGCACTCTGACTGCAAATTTATACGTCAATCGTGATTTGATGTGTTGTGCTGCCATTCATGAACAGCATTCCAGGAAAGCTCGCTCACATACCGCTGTTGTAATCAAACATACTCTACAGAATGTTGAGATTAGTCTTGGCCTGCTCGATCACCTAATCTGTCTCTATACTTATATGGATATGGTGTCTGTTCATTCGGACATGTCCGGAAGAACAGACATCATATCCATATAAGTATATAGTTCCAGCAATACCAGCCATGACCTTCTTGACTTGGTAAGGTTGTCTTCCACGAGTAATGAGTGTGTTGGGTAGGGCACCACGTATGTAGTGTGTGGACATATATGGTGAGAATGTGGGTCTCGCGGGAGGGGTGCGCGACATAGTCCCTGCAGTCGCACTATCCTCTGTGCCCTCGATGGCTCAGATGGATAGAGCGTCTGCCATCTAAGCAGGAGGTCCCGGGTTCGAGTCTAGGGCACACATTTTCACCTGTCCCCGTTGATATATATCAACGCCCGTCAGCAGCTGACGGTATTAATATATAATTCTAATTTAATCTGTCTCTAGTTGATCATATTTGTGACATCGTTGGACGACAACTCATGCGCCATCCACAAACAGCGTTAGCCGTCCTTGTGCTGACTGACCAAGTGCAACAGGCGTGGAACCACAAACTGACATACAGCATCTGTACAACACAATGCATGGACGTTTGCAGGTTTGCATTCAACATTCTGGCAGCTACACCTGTTATTAACGTACCAGCATTTCATATTTTCAATGGCTTTCCTCGTGCTTGCACTGACTTGTGATCTTGCAAAGTTAATCGCATAAATATGTTATCTAGACAAATATATTCCTGTTATTTTATTACTCTACATTAATCATTTTTTTGGTGTTGAGATTTTTCTGTCGGTGAATGAGGCACAATAACAGTTGAAATTATAAATCTTATACGTTTTATGTGAAATCTATACCAATCACAGATTGAGTTAAAAAAAGTAAAATTCTTGTGAGAAAAATATATATATTAGTAACTACAAAACGTTTCTCGTATACTGTGATTATATGTTTTCTGGTTTTAGGAGCTCGCCACAGTAAAAGTTAATCGTGTTATGTGTAATTTTACCGACTTGAACCTAAAACGTACTAATGAGATGAAAGCTCGATGCTACGAAGATTCAATCTGGTTTCATTTAAACAAAACTAAGCAGTGGGAAAATATTAAATTGTTTCAGTTAAACTGTTGCAGCATTTAAGTACACTCCTGGAAATTGAAATAAGAACACCGTGAATTCATTGTCCCAGGAAGGGGAAACTTTATTGACACATTCCTGGGGTCAGATACATCACATGATCACACTGACAGAACCACAGGCACATAGACACAGGCAACAGAGCATGCACAATGTCGGCACTAGTACAGTGTATATCCACCTTTCGCAGCAATGCAGGCTGCTATTCTCCCATGGAGACGATCGTAGAGATGCTGGATGTAGTCCTGTGGAACGGCTTGCCATGCCATTTCCACCTGGCGCCTCAGTTGGACCAGCGTTCGTGCTGGACGTGCAGACAGCGTGAGACGACGCTTCATCCAGTCCCAAACATGCTCAATGGGGGACAGATCCGGGGATCTTGCTGGCCAGGGTAGTTGACTTACACCTTCTAGAGCACGTTGGGTGGCACGGGATACATGCGGACGTGCATTGTCCTGTTGGAACAGCAAGTTCCCTTGCCGGTCTAGGAATGGTAGAACGATGGGTTCGATGACGGTTTGGATGTACCGTGCACTATTCAGTGTCCCCTCGACGATCACCAGTGGTGTACGGCCAGTGTAGGAGATCGCTCCCCACACCATGATGCCGGGTGTTGGCCCTGTGTGCCTCGGTCGTATGCAGTCCTGATTGTGGCGCTCACCTGCACGGCGCCAAACACGCATACGACCATCATTGGCACCAAGGCAGAAGCGACTCTCATCGCTGAAGACGACACGTCTCCATTCGTCCCTCCATTCACGCCTGTCGCGACACCACTGGAGGCGGGCTGCACGATGTTGGGGCGTGAGCGGAAGACGGCCTAACGGTGTGCGGGACCGTAGCCCAGCTTCATGGAGACGGTTGCGAATGGTCCTCGCCGATACCCCAGGAGCAACAGTGTCCCTAATTTGCTGGGAAGTGGCGGTGCGGTCCCCTACGGCACTGCGTAGGATCCTACGGTCTTGGCGTGCATCCGTGCGTCGCTGCGGTCCGGTCCCAGGTCGACGGGCACGTGCACCTTCCGCCGACCACTGGCGACAACATCGATGTACTGTGGAGACCTCACGCCCCACGTGTTGAGCAATTCGGCGGTACGTCCACCCGGCCTCCCGCATGCCCACTATACGCCCTCGCTCAAAGTCCGTTAACTGCACATACGGTTCACGTCCACGCTGTCGCGGCATGCTACCAGTGTTAAAGACTGCGATGGAGCTCCGTATGCCACGGCAAACTGGCTGACACTGACGGCGGCGGTGCACAAATGCTGCGCAGCTAGCGCCATTCGACGGCCAACACCGCGGTTCCTGGTGTGTCCGCTGTGCCGTGCGTGTGATCATTGCTTGTGCAGCCCTCTCGCAGTGTCCGGAGCAAGTATGGTGGGTCTGACACACCGGTGTCAATGTGTTCTTTTTTCCATTTCCAGGAGTGTATTTGGGACTGAGAAAAATAACAGTATTGTAAATCTCTGTTATATCAACTGAGTTTTTTTTCAATTGTGTAGGAAGAGCAAACTTTATGTAGGACGTAATCACCACCAAGTGTTGCAAAAAAATGGTTCAAATGGCTCTAAGCACTATGGGACTTAACATCTGAGGTCATCAGTCCCCTGGATTTAGAACTACTTAAACCTAACTAAGGACATCACACACATTCATGCCCGAGGCAGGATTCGAACCCTCGATCGTAGCAACCCCGCGGTTCCGGACTGAAGCGCCTAGAACCGTTTTTTTTTATCTCATTTTGTTCGTTTTTCATTCGTTTCATCTGCTCGGTGCGCACGTCGCAAGACACCTGTTTCAGTTCGTCGTTGATCCATTAACTCAGTTTTTTATACTACAGATGGCAGCTAACCCTCTGACCGAACACGCTGAGTCACCGTGCCAGCAAACACTCGGCCACAGCGGCCGGTCCAAGTATTGCACTTTTAGGTACGAGGTATATCTTCACCATACATACACTGTACAGGCTTTAATAGCGTGAGATAATTTAATTTCAGAACAAACCTATGTCCGAGTGGAAACAAAAATAAGAGTACTTCTACGACTGAATGAAAGTGAAAACGTATATAGCACAACTACTGGTCTTTCTTTTAAATTTTTCTTACTGTAGTTAATGTCTGCAAAAGAATATTTACAATTTTATCTGTACTTTCACTCTTCAAATAATGAGTGATCTCGTCTTCACCACATGTAATTTTTTAATAGACAGTCGTTTCACAGTGCAGAGTCTCTAAATCCGAGAGGCCGCAAAATATAATTTTCCCTAATACCGTCCATCTTACTGTTGAATTTTACAGTCTCTCCTCAATCAAAATAAAGCTGCTAATTGTGCAGAACACTCAGCCTCAGCGAATTTACTGTATACTACTGTTTTGTGAAGCTTTTTACTTTCGATGTCTTGCTTATTCTATTCTTCTGCATCGATTTACTGTAAAATTTTACGGTCTTCAAAATTCTTTCTTGCTATCTTCTTTCTTGCTGTCGTCTTGCTTGCAGTCTCGATATATTGTATCGCCTGTTTCTTCGCTGATAACACTAACACCTGCGTCTCTCCTTGAAACTTAGTATTTTACTGCAACAATATGGCTGTGATAGCTTTATGCAAACTTCTGTACTCTGCATTCTGTGAATAATCAGACTGCTTCGCACGAGAGCTTCTGTAAAGTTTGGAAGGTAGGAGACGAGGTACTGGCAGAAGTAAAGCTGTGAGGACGGGGCGTGAGTCGTGCTTGGGTAGCTGAGGTGGCAGTCTGCCTTTGGCAGCGTTGTAGCTCGGACTTGTTTATGTCCCAGCTGCGAACGTTCGCGAAAGAAGCTTTGTTTACACCGTCGATATTCGCGTGTGTTAACACCGTCCTTACTCGCGTGTGTTACTGTTTGAATCGAACGCAATGGCACACAATTTCCGAAAAACCACGACACAGTTCACGTTCTGTAACGAGTATGCAAGACCGAAGGTTTTCGAAATCGAACGTTTCTTACGGAACGAAGTGCATCTTAATTACACAGAGATTATTGGAATTAACTTATCAATCGTGAGCAGCACTTTTCACGTAAAGATGATTGACGACGCAGCATGCGATAGAATCATTGAAGCCGCCAAATGAGGATTCCAGTTACGACACTCCGATGGTCATATTGGCTAACTTTAATAGCGCATTCAAGCCTGGGCGTGCGTACGATTCGAATCTTCGAGCTGCCTTTCGAGGTACCCAAATAATTGGTCACTGAATCACGTCATACGGCCGAACGTTGGGCAAGTTTTAGCACGTATCCAGTGCTCAGTGGTGCCAGTCAGGTGCGAATTGCCTGTACGAAACATGTGCCATCGTACATAACCATCGGCTACTTCAACAATCCGGCTACACCAACGTCACTGCCGCTGACTTACGTGACGGCGCTTCGCGGGGAGGTGACGCCGAGGTCGGAGCGCACTATCGAACCAACGGCGCCGTTGATTGACATGCCTTCGGGCACCACTGAAGAACGCATGCTCCGACCAACCTCCAATTCCACACACTGCAGGTGGTGGAGAAAGAGGATGACAGCATCACGCAAGGCATGGAAGCTGCAGTGGAACGGCCCCAGGGCGTTATGGCGGCGGCGAGAACGCAGGAGATGCAAGATTCGCCGACACCAGAGGCCGAGGTTAGGGCCCGAAAACAGCGCTCGGCACAGCGCCGCAAGAAGCGCCGACTAAACTCTGCGGAGACGCTCCCTTCTCTTCTTGGGAGCCCTGATGAGTCTAACACTATGGACCTGTCTGACGTGGAACCACAAGCTTCGGATGTCCCTGACCATATGAATTCGGACGGTGAAAAGATATCATGTAGTTCAGACGACGCATCCGCTGATGCTCTGGGGCCCGACACCCATTCTGCGGCGGAGTCTAAAGCTGCGAAAGATCCACAGATGCCACACATCAGTGCCGCACAGGGCAGTTTGGAGCACCCCAATAACATCAACTGGGATGCGCAGGACGAAGAAATCACCGATGCAGGCGCTTCCATTGGTGGGAACTCGCATCCGTCCGCATCTCAAGAAACCTAATGCCGCAGGGCGATGTCCGTCGGGCGACTCTCGTGGACGTGAAAAGGGACAGTTGATACGGTGAAATTTCGTCTTTTTAACATCGTGCAGAGATGACAGTTACTCGAACCTAGGCATACAGAATAGGGACAGTTAACGTAAATACCATTAAATCGCCCATGAAATAGCAATTGTTTGACAGGATATACGCGTTATTATATCTCTTAAAAAATGTGTAACTAATATATTTTTAGAGGAAGCACTCTCCTAGTAAATTTGTTTGTCCTTTGATTTATCGTGATCTGTTACTGATTTTTAGTGAAGTTAGTTTTTACGTTTAGCTTTCAAAAAGATACAAAAGAGATATAATAAGCAAAATAATGAATTTCGTAGGTTGCCAACTACGTATTATATCTGGTTTTATCGAGCGCCAGGCTCCCTACAAATTACTGTAAATGCAATAGCGTAGTATTACTCAGCTCCAGTTCACTGATCAGAAATTATTACTATCACAGAAAATAGACAAGTTTTAATAAAGTTATTTCACTGGATTCCTTCAATTAATCTCACTGAATATTTTTACATAATTTCTTCCGCTCCGGCTATCAAACATTGTGCTGTGAAAAAATATTTTTAAATTTACCGCGTAATGGCGGCTAATTGTTAGCAGTCAGAGATCACTGTTACGCGCTCCGCGGCAGCTGGAAACATGCTAAATAATTTTCATTAAATATTCTTTTCATAAGATAAATGTGGCGTAGGTTCTTGAAATAACACACGGAGATCGCTTTATACTAATATATTGTTACTAGGACACAGTTTACACCATTAAATATTTGGAATTACGTTACGACAGAAACAAGTGCTAGCGCAGCACAATAGCTTGCGTACCTTATTCCAGATAACACCAGAACGAACAGAACAAAACAGACTAGACAGAAGAATGAGCATTGCATTGTGTTTTATACTCTTACAAAGATAATAATACTTCTTTTAATTACTTACACATTACAATCACATACAATAAAAATAGTGTCTTTTCTGCATCTATCGATCTATATTGTATATTTTTACAGTTAGTGTTATTACCTTTCGCAGATAAATCGATGTTTGCAGTTCATTTTGAAATCACATACAGTCATTTTTATTTATGTTTCACCTCGATAATGGTGAATATTGCAAAAGGGACACTACAACGTCGGATGTGGATATATTGATGGTGCAGGAAATTTACATTCCTGAGTTCCAGGAAGTACATGGTCACCCCAGTGTGTTAACTGTAAGACAGCAGAGTTGTGAGGGGAGTGCGGGGAGAGGAGGAAGCAAGCATTGGCTGGCGAGGGGAGAGGAGCCGTTGGGGGGGAGACAAGGCACGCCCACCAGTTTCAGTGCTGGCACTACAAATTGCGCGTCATGCTTACACGAAAGCAGACGAAAGGCTTGGAAGTAAAACTTGCTTTAAATGTTGTTCGTAAACGAAGCTGAAATCGTCATGTACATTAAAATCCTTCTACTATACGCTCACAAACCATTCATCCGATTGCAATGAAACTTTGGTGAGTTGTTCTCCGAACTCCCGAAAAGAGTAATGGACAATGTTTCGACAGTTAGGTCACTGTAGGATCCGTAGGGCAATTGATTAGGTAAAGGCTTGTCATACACCGGACGCGGGTTCGATTCCCACTACTCGCAATTTTGTTTTTTTTCAGTGCACAATGTCTGGACGTTCTAACAACACGTCCCTCTTGTTTTCCACTTTACGCCATATGAATCCCATAGACAAAAGTACTTTTCTCAGCGAGACAATACTCCACTTCCAGCCTATTTTGTCGTGCAAAACTGGAAGCAGTGTTCGCAGGCTCGGCGCAATCTTCCGCACTGAATAAAATTCCGCTATCGTGTCGCGAATGACACCCTGGTTGAAATCATCGATTTCTCCACTTCTTTTCTTAAGTTAAAAGAGAGAGAAAGATTTATAAGAAAATGCCTTCTGCACTGCAAGTATTTTTTTGAATTTGGAAATGTACTGTAATATGAACGTGTTTCGAAATAATACAGTAACGAGTGGTGTTTCTGTTGTGTCGGTAGCTGGGCCGACACCGTGAAGTTGAGATGGCTGAAAAGGCAAGCTAGACTAACGCAGACGGGCGTGAAGTACTGGAACAGGATACGTAATTAATGTTAGGAAGAAAAGTACGGAGCAGGATTAATACTTATCTTTAATATCATTGTGGTACATCGATCTTGACGATACACAGGAGACTTTAAGTTCAATCACTGTATGGCTAATGGCGCCTTGCTAGTTCGTAGCCATTAACTTAGCTGATGGCTATTCTGTCTCTCGGCTAATGAGAGAGAAAGGCTTCGTACATCTGGTCGGTAGCTAGGTTCTCGTACAACTGATCGGTAGCTAGGTTCTCGTACAACTGGGGCGAGTGCTCTCTCGTATCACGAGACCTGCCTTGGTGGTGGCGCTAGGTCTGCGATTACACAGTGGCGACACGCGGGTCCGACATGTACTAAATGGACCGCGGCCGATTTAAGCTACCACCTAGCAAGTGTGGTGTCTGGCGGTGACACCACAGTTTCCATACAAAGCAATACGGTAGCAAGGAAAAATGAAATATAAGGTAATTCGGGCGAAATAGGGGGCTCCTACAAAGTGATCGCGAACAAAATATCTGAAATGGAAACTCACCTTTTCTTGCCAGGCGTTTGTGGTGATACGCCAGGATGATTCTTGGAAAACTGTTTGAGTCTTCCAATGCTACGCATGCTTTGTCCTGAGTATGTAGCAGCTCTCATTGAAGATTTGTAAATGGGGTGAAGCAATTTTTTCTGCTCCCTTTCCCTTTCGCAGCATTCAGTCACACGCAATATAATTTTGCGAGCACCGCTGCGTAATACTGGTTTCCTTCTAACCGTAGGCCTACCGGTAGGGGTTGCTGGCGACTCCCGAGATGGACCAGCAGCTGCCTCTTCACTCATTTTGATAATGTTTAGCATAACTGCACAATAAAAACACGCAGAACAGTACAGCGCAAAACAATAACGAAGCAGACGACAATGGCTACCTTGTACAACACAGTCAGCTACGTAATGTTGGCAGCAGTCCCGACGTTTACCGACTTCTACCGATTCAGGACTAGGGAGAGGTCTGCCACCTAAAAGTTTACACACTGTAAATCTCTTACACCTCGCCTCACTCGCACAACGACAGTGGAACGGCGATATTGTTCCGGGACGGGATTCCGGTTCGCGACCTGGTTTATCTCCCTTCGGCACGAGGACTGGCGATAACTGATAATGGAATTTGTATTCTCAATGTTTTTGCCCCTTCAGGCACAGACAGCAGACAGGCGCGTGCGAGATATTATTCGGAAGAGATTGTGCCCTTATTTACCAGCAGATTCAATCATTTCATTTTAAGTGGTGGTGACTTCAATTGTGTTTTAGCCCAAAAAGACCAGACTCCACATTACAATACCTGTCGTGAACTGCAAGTGCTATGCCGGGACGTGGAGTTATGCGACACCCGGGACAGGATTCATAGGAACCATGAGGGATATACTTTTTTCACCAGTCACTCGGCGAGCAGACTTGATCGAATACATGTTTTGGTTGGCCTACGGGATAAGATGGTCGACGCGGAACGATGGCTGCGGCATTTACTGATCACCCCCTCGGCAAAGTGTGTGGAGAAGCCGCGGGACATGGAAGCCCAATTCGTCACTTTTGGTGGACCCCGAATGACGTCAGAGAGAGCCGAGGAGGTATGGCCCACTTGTCAACGCCGTCTACCATCATATGCCTCCGTGCTTCAATGGTGGCTCGAGTGTACTAAGCCAGCAATAAGAAGAGCTCTAATACAGTATTGTCGGGATAAGACGAGATCACAAAAAGACAATTTTGATTATTATTACACCATGCTTTGTGAACTGTCATTCCAGGTGCCGTCTGCAGAACATCATGCAGAAGTTCATCGTGTCAAGGCACAAATACTCTCGATCACGCGACGACGACTGGGTGGCATCCCAATACGGGCAAGATGTCTCGACACCATCACTGGGGAACGTACCTCGATGCACCATGTGTCGCGGGAACATAAACGTTACCGCCGGGCATTGGTAACAGTGCTCCATGGTTTAGATGGCCGTCAACTGACAACACAACAGGACATTGCAAATGAATGTTTAGAGCATTTCCGCCACCTCTATGCCGGTACACCGACGGACCGTCGAGTGGGGGATCACATATTGCAACATCTTCAAACGACACTGACAGAGGCGGATAAGGCAGCACTTATGGAGCCACTCACAGAAGACGATATAAAGGTGGAACTCAAAAAAAGGAGCGGCCCATAAATCACCAGAGCCAGATGGGATTACGTTAGAGTTTTATCGAGACATGATGATGCCACAGTGGGTACCGATGTACAATGAGGCGATGCGTTCTGACATGCGCCTACCGTCGGATTTTGTGACGGGCTTTCTTTTCCCCATCCCGAAGATGGCGGGGAGTCGCAGTGTTAATCAATATCGGCCTCTCACTATACTAAACACCGACTATAAAATCTTTGCACGACTACTAGCGTCTTGTCTCAGACTGGCGATATCCAGGACAATATCCCTGGATCAGGCTTGCCTAGGGGTGCGAAGCAACATCTCCTCGGCGTTAAGTGAATACCGTGACGTTATCGCCCTTGCGGAAACGTGTAGAATGCGAGCAGCGATGGTATCTTTGGACTTCGATCGTGCGTTCGACAGGATAAACCATGACTTCTTAGCGTCAGTCATGAGCAGAATGGCGGTTCCACCTGTTTTCATCTCCATCGTTATGAGTCTTATTCGAGGGGCTACATCGAATGTGATTGTAAACGGTTGGGAAGCGGGCTCGTTTCCCATTAACAGTTCAGTTCGACAAGGGTGCCCACTCTCCATGATGCTGTTTGCGATAGCACTCGAGCCGTTGATTTGTGTTATGAGGGGTTCACTTACTGGGATATAGCTTAATGATAACTCTTTCGTTTGTCGCGCATATGCGGGTGACCTGATCCTTCTTGTCAGATCAGGACATGAAGTGCGTCAGGCTGTCGAACATCTAGACTCTTACGGGACAGTGGCAGGCAGTGTCGTGAACATGACGAACTTCGAAATTATGCACATTGGATGAGGTCTAGAAGACGTACCGGGACCGTTTCAGACGGTGGAATCGCTGAGATGTCTGCGGATCACAGTTACCCGTTCACTACGGCGGTCAGATGCGGCGAGTTCTCGGCTGCTTCTGCAGAACGTTCGTTTGACGATACGCAACAACTCACCGAGAGCCTTTGAAATGATCCAATGTGTGGCGTACACCAACGTTCACCTAGCGTCAAGACTGCCCCATTTAGCGCAGATCCTACCATTACCGAAGGGTATTGCAGACCGTCTCATGGCTGCCTTTGGTTATTATCTTAGTACTGGGATTTTATTTAAGGTCAAATATGACACGTTAACCCTACAGTTCCGAAACGGTGGCCTCAACCGCACAAACGTGCGAAACAAAGCTTTGGTGCTTTACATGCGAGCGATGATACGAAATTGGCATCAACGAAAGCATACCATAATATCAGCTCTGATAGAAGTGCTTGTTCCGCCTTCGTACGAACCCCCCGATAGCGGTGGGCAACATTTCGCCTTCTCTTGCAGACATTGCCTCATTTCTTGTTGATTATAGTTATGTTTGTCTGAAAGTACCTTCTACGAGAATACCCACGACTCGGGAGATCTATCGGTGCTTTATGGATCACGATGGCCACAACATAATGTAATTCAAATACCCGACGAGAACTTGGAAGCACATTTGGTGTGCAGTGCATACTCCATTACTGTCAACAGCAGCGAGGTCGATGTGGTATATTTTTATAGACCGTAAACTTGTGACCAAAAGTCGATTACATACAATCAATATGGTCGATACTCCTCTTTGCGCAAACTGTGGACTGTTAGCAACGGAAGAACATGGTTTAGTGTGTGGCGCAGCGAGGGACGTCTGGATGCTGACGCGTCGAATACTGGCCTTCCTTCGGCGCACTAACTACACAGAAATCACATCGTATGTACTTTTTCTACGGAACAAGACTTTATTCCCAAATGAAAGACGTATGCGGTCAACTGGATCGCTGGACATGCGACGAAATATTTGTTTTCGTACGATATTAAGTCCATGATGGATTATTGGATGTATTTACAAGAACAACACCAGCTCATACAGAGTAATACGAATACAGGACTTACTTTTCGAATTTTTTAGGAAGTGTTTTTCACAATCCGACCGACAGCTGGGGTGTTCCCGAAATGGGAAGACTCCTGCACCAGAAGGACTAGAGACAGTACTGCACGGTTCAAACACATTGACATATTGCACACTGAGAAGACAACTGGCCCCCACCTCTTGGCGCCAGTTATGGCTGGATTATGTTAACGTGATATAAAAAAAATAAGATAAATAAAAAAATAAAAAAGACGATGGTAAACACCGAAACCGCCTCAGATAATGGTCCTTCGAATGGTCGACGAAGAAGAAATACATGCCGCCCACAATGGCAGATATGATGAAAATTACATGGTTTGATGCCAGATTCATGATGCGACACCGCGTGCTGCGGGGATTGTGATGCAGATGATAACTTCGTTTTCACTGCCGCCCGTGACTAGGATTGTCATTTACTTTATTCATGTGAAAAGAAAAAAGGTTAATCTTCCAGGAAGTTTCAATCGGTACTTCTTACTTTCCTCGTTACAGTCATTCTTTCTACATAAAATCTCCTGACTTTCACCACCAGGAAACTCTTCCTTATCCTGGAATTATTATCTTTTTACTAATCAAACGACGCATGCTGTCTGTTAGTAATTGCATTAGAGAGTCCCATCATAGAGTAACCTCGTTTTTTGGCGCTTCCTCCTCAACAAAATTTTACGCAGATGAAACTTTTCTTGCTATACCTAAGCGTTTTCTATACATATAAACTACATATAGTCCAAATTACTCAAAACTTTGCAAGTAAATTACATCAGATTTTATTTACACTTTAATGCAAACTAAATACAGAATTAGTTCTGTACAAATTATATACCAAGATCATTACATATGTAGTCAATCACTGAAAATGCGGTGCGTTTCGTGGCAGAGTAGACCTCCATTACAGTATTACCACGTAATTATGACAGAAGAAATCATTGGGCTTTTGTAGTAAACACAAGAGATACAAAACATGCAGGAAAAACTACATTTGCAGTTGACTGGAAGATATTTCTGTAGATATTGCGATGCTTTTTGAATGTCTTCTACACAGAAAGAATCTAGTAGATGATAACTTTAAGGAATGTCTCTCACTAAAATTGTTTGCTTCACTTTATTCATATTGACTCTCAGAGTTTTGGATGACTGTTTTAATTTATTCCTGTTAACATCGTACACTCCACCAAGTACTGCAAAGTACTGTTTTTCCTTTAACACATTACATTTCTTTGAAATTAAATACATACGACCACCAGGAATTGTTTGTAATATTTATTTGTAACGTTCCGACAATTTATTTGCCGTGGTTGTCCGAAAATATGATGTTTGTCTCTTTTTTTATGTTGCAGAAGAGGCCAGTTTGATTCGGTGCCAATATTACCACTACCTGTTGGCGCGGATGTTGGCACACTTATTTTCCTTTTTGCAGTTGGTTGCTGAAGCACTGTTCACTGTAAGAACAAATCGCCTAATAGTCCCATTACATACCGTACCTGAAGTTTTTTGACTAAAGTAAGACAGTTTACTTTTCATATTTGTTGTTTTTTTTAATTTTGTTATTGTGGTTAAGCATTATGAGCTTTCAGAAAGCTCGTAAGTTATCCAAGAAGATTCTATGAATGATTTTTCATGGATATATTATTACCATATTACCTAGTCGCTTCAAACACTTGATCGTTAGTAACGGACAGCTGCTTACGATTTTGTCTTATCTAGCGTAATGTGTTTCTTTTTTACACTTGACGTGGAAGATAAATCTTACAACTACTAAATGTGTAGTCTGTGTTCTTCTTAAAGTAGTACTTTGTTCCCTGAACAAGCTTTACATCAGAAGAGGCTTCAGTTTATGCCATCCGTGTACTCTGAGTAGCACAAGGGAGATGTGTTGTTAGCCTAGCAAAGTACCAGTAGTTCAAAGAACATATACTACAGTTTTTCTCCCCATTTCATCTTGTATTTTTGATTCAATGACAGATATATTTCTGTGAACTTTGGATTGTGCTATCGTCCATTCGTATTTTCCGCGGCAGCTGGGCGAACGCCAAAACGGAGTTAGCCACTACTTCCCCCTATTTGGGTCTCTTGGGTTGGCAGTGGTCGGATGCCATTTGTGCCAAGCAACTTGTACTCCTAGAGTTTCTGATCGCATTCAGTATATGGTGTATCTGTTGCGTCAAGATTGCAGAAGAGATGTATCCAAATGGCCTAAGTCTAATTTAAAATTATGAACAAAATCGGATTAGTACAGCTGCCATACTCAGTGAATACCAAAAAAATTATCAGAGCCAGGCATAACATAGATAAATCATTTTGTATTGGCCTGTGGTCCAATCCTGCATCTCCGCGACACCTGCGGCTGTATACAGAGGTTTAAAATCACTATTTGGGAATAATCTCGGAAAGAGGAGGTACGTCAGTCAAAACGACTTTAAAGAGCCAAAACTTTCAAAGTTTAGATGGAATAAACGTAGCAATTTCACATTAATCGATATGTATTATCCACACTGAATCATGCAGCTATCCATACCTGAAAATAATGCGAGATAAACACCTCCTCCTCCTCCCCCCCCCCCCCCCCCCCCCCATGAACCATGGACCTTGCCGTCGGTGGGGGGCTCGCGTGCCTCAACGATACAGGTAGCCGTACCGTAGGTGCAACCACATCGGAGGGGTATCTGTTGAGAGGTCAGACAAACGCGTGGTTCCTGAAGAGGGGCAGCAGCCTTTTCAGTAGTTACAGGGGCAACAGTCTGGATGATTGACTGATCTGGCCTTGTAACACTTAACAAAACGGCCTTGCTGTGCTGGTACTGCGAACGGCTGAAAGCAATGGGAAACTAAGGCCGTAATTTTTCCCGAGGGCATGCAGCTTTACTGTATGGATAAATGATGATGGCGTCCTCTTGGGTAAAATATTCCGGAGGTAAAATAGTCCCCCATTCGGATCTCCGAGCGGGGACTACTCTAGAGGACGTCGTTATCAGGAGAAAGAAAACTGGCGTTCTACGGATCGGAGCGTGCAATGTCAGATCCCTTAACCGGGCAGAGAGGTTAGAAAATTTAAAAAGGGAAATGGATAGGTTAAAGTTAGATATAGTGGGATTTAGTGAAGTTCGGTGGCAGGAGGAACAAGACATTTGGTCAGGCGAATACAGGGTTATAAATACAAAATCAATTAGGGGTAATGCAGGAGTCGGTTTAATAATGAATAAAAAATAGGGGTGCGGGTAACCTACTACAAACAGCATAGTGAAAATGAGACACTTAAAGTAGTAAATGAGTTTTGCTATTTGGGGAGCAAAATAACTGATGATGGTCGAAATAGAGAGTATATAAAATGTAGACTGGCAATGGCAAGGAAAGCGTTTCTGAAGAAGAGAAATTTGTTAACATCGAGTATAGATTTAAGTGTCAGGAAGTCATTTCTAAAAGTATTTGTATGGAGTGTAGCCATGTATGGAATTGAAACATGGACGATAAATAGTTTCACAAGAAGAGAATAGAAGCTTTCTAAATGTGGTGCTACAGAAGAATGCTCTAGATTAGATGGGTAGATCACATAACTAATGAGGAGGTATTGAATAGGATTTGGGAGAAGAGAAGTTTGTGGCACAATTTGACTAGAAGAAGGGATCGGTTGGTAGGACATGTTCTGAGGTATCAAGGGATCACCAATTTAGTATTGGAGGGCAGCATGGAGGGTAAAAATCGTAGAGGGAGACCGAGAGCTGAATACACCAAGCAGATTCAGAAGGATGTAGGTTGCAGTAGGTACTGGGAGTTGAAGAAGCTTGCACAGGATAGAGTATTATGGAGAGCTGCATCAAACCAGTCTCAGGACTGAAGACCACAAGAACAACAAATACCTTCGCGGTTTTAATTCGTTGTAATTTTCGTTCCTCAACCTAGCCACCCCGTGCGCCAAGAGAGGTTAGGCTTGAGAAATTCTAATACTGCGTGACGAGCCCGCCTGGTTAGCCGTGCCGTCTAACGCACTGCTTTCCCGTCAGGAAGGCGTGCCGGTCCCCGGCACGAATTCGCCTTGCGGATTAGAGTCGAGGTACGGTGTGCCGGCCAGTCTGTGGATGGTTTTCAAGGCGGATTTCCAACTCCCCCGGAGAATGCGGGCTGGTTCCCCTTATTCCGCCTCGGTTACGCTATGTCAGCGATTGCTTCGCGTACGCGTACACCAAAATTACTCTACCACGCAAACATTGAGGTTACGCTCGTCTGGTGTGAGACGTTCACACGGGGGGTGGGGGGTGGGGGTCCACTGGAGGCCCAACAGCACAATACCCATGGGTTAGGTGTGGAGCGGCGGCGGGGGGAGAGTGGACTGCAGTAGCCTGTTGTGTTGTTGTGTACTACTGAGGCTACGGCGGGGACGAAGCCTCTGCGTCATTTCTAGGTTCCCAGTTCAATACAATACAATACAGTACTGCATAACAATATTCCCAAACAAATAACGATACTCAATGAGACTCTGGGAACATCACAAGAAATATGTTTCAAACCTATCCTCATATACAAGCTCGCTGATTTATATGGGTAGAGAGTGCACAGTTTACAAATATGTACGCATGTACTAGATAGAAAGAAGCTTCATGGGAAGAGAAAGATTACGGGAGTCTTTCTCAAATTTCCATCGATACTTTATCCAACGCACTAATAAAAGTCTAATGGTCATTAAGTCACACAAATTGTTCACAAGTATGAACAAATCTTCAAGCTATAATTTTATCCAAATTCATTCCAGGTATTGGGCTTCATGTCACTTCATACCTAATGCAGTATAAGAACTATAAAGTTAAGTTGAGCACCACAGTATTATATGTATTTTGCAATTTTGAAGTGAATGAGGTGCACTATGTGATCAAAAGTAGCCGGACACCCCCAGAAACATACGTTTTTCATATTAGGTGCATTGTGCTGCCACCTACTGCCGGGTACCCCATACCAGCAAACTCAGTAGTCATTAGACATTAGAGCAGAATGGGGCGCTCTGCGGAACTCATGGACATCGAACGTGGTCAGGTGATTGGGTGTCACTTGTGTCGTACGTCTGTACGCAAGACTTCCACACTCCTAAACATCCCTAAGTCCACTGTTTCCTACGTGATAGTGAAGTGGAAACGTCAAGGGACAAAAAAATGGCTCTGAGCACTATGGGACGTAACATCTGAGGTCATCAGTCCCCTAGAACTTAGAACTACTTAAACCTAACTAACCTAAGGACATCACACACATCCATGCCCGAGGCAGGATTCGAACCTGTGATCGTAGCGGTTTCGCGGTTCCAGACTGGCGCGCCTAGAACCGCTCGGCCACACCGGCCGGCCGTCAAGAGACATGTACAGCACAAAAGCTTACAGGCCGACCTCCTCTGTTGACTGACAGAGACCGCCGACAGTTGAAGAGGGTCGTAACGTGTAATAGGCAGACATCTATTCAGACTATCACACAGAAATTCCAAACTGCACAAGGATTCACTGCAAGTACTATGACAGTTAGGCGGTATGTGAGAAAACTTGGATTTCATGGTCAAGCGGCTGCTCATAAGCCACACATCACGCCGGTAATTGCCAAACGACACCTCACTTGGTGTAAGGAGCGTAAACATTGGACGATTGAACAGTGCAAAAACGTTGTGTGGAGTAACGAAACACGGTACACAATTTGGCGATCCGATGGCAGGGTGTGGGTATGGCGAATGCCTGGTGAACGTCATCTGCCAGCGTGTGTAGTGCTAACAGTAAAATTCGGAGGCGGTGGTGTTATGGTGTGGTCGAGTTCTTCATGGAATTGCGTGGCACTAACACAGCACAGGCCTACATTGATGTTTTAAGCACCTTCTTGTTTCCCACTGTTGAAGAGCAATTCTGGGATGGCGATTGCATCTTTCAACACGATCGAGCACCTGTTCATAGTGCACGGTCTGTGGCGGAGTGGTTACATGACAGTAACATCCCTGTAATGGACTGGCCTGCACAGAGTCCTGACCTGAATCCTATGGAACACCTTTAGGATGTTTCGGAACGCCGACTTCGTGCTAAGCCTCACCACCCGACATCGATGCCTCTCCTCAATGCAGCACTCCATGAAGAAAGGGCTATCATTCGCCTAGAAATCTTCTAGCACTTGATTGATTGTAGGCCTACGAGAGTGGAAGTTGTCATCAAGCCTAAGGGGGGGGGGGGCCAACACCATATTGTTGAATTCCAGCACTACCGATGGAAGGCGCCACGAACTTGTAAGTCATTTTCAGCCATGTGTCCGAATACTTTTGATCACATAGTTCATGAATTGCACATAACCTCAACTATGTGCCACAGACAGGATCTCTGGTAACCATCTCTAAGCCATTGTAATGAAGTTTCCATGTTCCTTAGCCTATCTTGCTCGTAAATACACTCCTGGAAATGGAAAAAAGAACACATTGCCACCGGTGTGTCAGACCCACCATACTTGCTCCAGACACTGCGAGAGGGCTGTACAAGCAATGATCACACGCACGGCACAGCGGACACACCAGGAACCGCGGTGTTGGCCGTCGAATGGCGCTAGCTGCGCAGCATTTGTGCACCGCCGCCGTCAATGTCAGCCAGTTTGCCGTGGCATACGGAGCTCCATCGCAGTCTTTAACACTGGTAGCATGCCGCGACAGCGTGGACGTGAACCGTATGTGCAGTTGGCGGACTTTGAGCGAGGGCGTATAGTGGGCATGCGGGAGGCCGGGTGGACGTACCGCCGAATTGCTCAACACGTGGGGCGTGAGGCCTCCACAGTACATCGATGTTGTCGCTAGTGGTCGGCGGAAGGTGCACGTGCCCGTCGACCTGGGACCGGACCGCAGCGACGCACGGATGCACGCCAAGACCGTAGGATCCTACGCAGTGCCGTAGGGGACCGCACCGCCACTTCCCAGCAAATTAGGGACACTGTTGCTCCTGGGGTATCGGCGAGGACCATTCGCAACCGTCTCCATGAAGCTGGGCTACGGTCCCGCACACCGTTAGGCCGTCTTCCGCTCACGCCCCAACATCGTGCAGCCCGCCTCCAGTGGTGTCGCGACAGGCGTGAATGGAGGGACGAATGGAGACGTGTCGTCTTCAGCGATGAGAGTCGCTTCTGCCTTGGTGCCAATGATGGTCGTATGCGTGTTTGGCGCCGTGCAGGTGAGCGCCACAATCAGGACTGCATACGACCGAGGCACACAGGGCCAACACCCGGCATCATGGTGTGGGGAGCGATCTCCTACACTGGCCGTACACCACTGGTGATCGTCGAGGGGACACTGAATAGTGCGCGGTACATCCAAACCGTCATCGAACCCATCGTTCTACCATTCCTAGACCGGCAAAGGGAACTTGCTGTTCCAACAGGACAATGCACGTCCGCATGTATCCCGTGCCACCCAACGTGCTCTAGAAGGTGTAAGTCAACTACCCTGGCCAGCAAGATCTCCGCATCTGTCCCCCATTGAGCATGTTTGGGACTGAATGAAGCGTCGTCTCACGCGGTCTGCACGTCCAGCACGAACGCTGGTCCAACTGAGGCGCCAGGTGGAAATGGCATGGCAAGCCGTTCCACAGGACTACATCCAGCATCTCTACGATCGTCTCCATGGGAGAATAGCAGCCTGCATTGCTGTACTAGTGCCGACATTGTGCATGCTCTGTTGCCTGTGTCTATGTGCCTGTGGTTGTGTCAGTGTGATCATGTGATGTATCTGACCCCAGGAATGTGTCAATAAAGTTTCCCCTTCCTGGGACAATGAATTCACGGTGTTCTTATTTCAATTTCCAGGAGTGTAGTTGCGGATGTCGGGAAGGCAACTGTATATGGTGATTAATTATAATAGTGTACCCTGTGGCTAAAATATACATATACTGGTGTCCATAATTAAAGCAATAAAAGGAAATTTTGCAAGTTTGCGATTATTTAGTCACTGTAGCGTTGCTCTTGGAGGGGGGGGGGGCAAAAAAAAAGAATTGTTATTTTATTTTTTATTTTTTTTTTTTGAAAAAATGTCGAAAAAGCGAATATTTTGGTGGGCCACTTGGCAACAGAATCAGGGATTGATTACACTATTATAATAACATACGTTGAGCATTAAATACCTGAATAAGAGAAACATTATCGTTGCTGTGCTTTTTTTATATTCGCGATGTAGTCATACCCGAAATAACGCCAAGGGACCAGAAGATTTATGGACTTTAAAAGAAATGCATCACTACACAATTGAAAAAAAATTGGCTCAGAAATAACAGGAAAACGATAATGTTCCTTCTGCCACATGCTGCGTTCGCCCTATCAGCGTGATCGTAATTTCTGGTGATGAATTAATGCTACGTACCTTTTCATATTAAATTACAAATAGATGACCATTGAGGTTAAATACTTTATACACAACAGTCAAAATGTCCTCTTGATGCTGTCTGTTCGTAATCAGTTACAAGAAACTACATGTTTTCTGATTGAAAAAATATAACAATTAGCATATTCACTCAATATTTTCACATAAAATATAAAATACAGTTGCGGAACGCAGCAAGTCCGCGTCCGCCTTTCATAAAATACAAACAGTAAAAGGTGAGGCGCCAAAAGCCTCATTTGTCTTGAATCAACAGAATTCTTTTTTATACCATTAATCAATACATGTGCATAGAGATTTACAGGCACCGCGCAAGAACGGCAAAGATAAAGAATAATAGACTCTGTCGCTGCTATGCGATGGTTCATTTCTTTTACTTTAGAGTTGTTCGATAATTTTAGGCCATCAGGCGTTTAATATTGAGCGTATATTAATGTTTGTGAGGAGAAAATTACTAATATTACATCACAAAACATTATAAACAGGTCAAAGTAAAGCAGAAACAATGTAAAACATACAGAACGCAAACAACTGCGAGATGCATAACGGTAGACAAAAATGTTCTTCGTTTTTTTTCCAACTTAACGGATGTGCACACACATTCCCACCAGTGGTTATTTTATTCAGTATGAGGTGTAACCACCTCTGGCAGCATTACATGTCTGACAATGACGGGGCATGCTTTGAATGATGTCAGTCTCATGTTGAGGCAGTAACACCAATTCTTCCTGCAGAACTGCTCGCACTGCTGGCTAGTGGTTGGTGAATGCTGACGTAATGCAAGCCATCTAACTAGTGCATTCCAGACAACTCTTAAGGAATTCAAATCGGGAGAGCGAGCAGGCCACGCCATGCGCGCAATATCTTCCGTTTCCAAGAAAACATCAAACATCCATGCTATACGGGGCCGGGCATTATCATCCATCACTACGACGTCTGGGCCCAAAAAACCTCTCAGCAACTGCAGATGAGGTCTCAAACTCGTCGCGATAAATGACAGCTGTTAAACTTTGCCTATTCACCTGTACTATTTCATGAATAGGGGTTCGTGCGGCAAACATAATAGCTGCCCACTTAGTTAGGGATCCTCGTCGACCTTTCCACGTTCTCTCCAGATGCGAATCCGTCGAGAATCACTCTCCAGACTAAATCGGGACTCATCTGAGGAAACGACATTGGTCTACTGTTAGACTGTCCAGGTGGCAAGTTGATGACTCCACTCTAGACGTTCCCTTCTGTGAAGACGGGTCAGAGATAGACATACAGCATGTCTCCGACAGTAAAGGCCACTCTGCCGAAGCCTTCTGGGCACTGTTTGCCTCGATACAACACGTCAGTGAATGCTGCGAGCTCACACGCCAGTTGCTTTGCAGTACTAAGACGGTAGTGTCGTCCGCTTACAGCCATACTACGGTCCTTTCCTCTGACGTCACACGTGGTCTGGCCTGGCCTGGTCTTTGGGATCAGTGTATAGACTGTCGCCACATCCGAGAAACAATAGAACGATTGACATTAAGCCATCGAGGCAAATCAGTTTGTTACTGTTCCGCTTCCTTTCTTTCTACGGCTCTCCACCGCACAGAGAGTCTGGTAGACATCTTCTCTGTGCCATACTGCACTGTCTGTGACTGTGTACATAGCGATTGCGGATGTGGGGCTACCCGGCAAACATTACTCCGTTTCATGCGTGCCCTGACGAAGTCGGTGGCATGGTTGTCCATTGACAGGAATGTCATCTTCCGTGCAAAAAAAAGATCGTACAGACATCTGGTTGACAGTTTGTATGATTATATCGTGAATCAGACACAGGACAGTGAAGCAGCGGTTTGTTGCTTTAATTTTCGACACCAGTGTCCAGTGTGAATATATCTATATTTTCCATTACATGATCGATTTTATGACAGCGCCTCAAGTACACATCGAATCGATGTTGGGTATTATTTTTCTGAATCGCGGCTGGCTGTCAACAGAATGACAAGTGCACAAGACACACATCCACAACACCACGCAAAATGTCCCACCAGTGAGGTGTCGTTGTGTGTATCGCTGGAGACGCAGGGATTGCATGTTTGCAATTCGGTTGACGGCCAGCTGTGATGTGAAAAGGTAAGGCCTAACATCGATTAGATGTGTACTTTAGGTGTACGTGGGACTAGCAGTTACTAAATCGATCATGTAACAAGGATAAGAGCTACTATCCTTGTAGCCAGAGGCTATCTTATTTAGAATTGCTACCTTAGATTACTTTTGGAACTGTGTAGCGTCAGTTGTTGATTGCTTGTAAAGACAGGAATAGGAATATCTTAGCAAGTACATTCGTCAAATGTAATTTTTCAGTAACATTCAAAAAACGTGACAACAGTTGATGAAAAACGAAGATTTATTTTTTGTTTGAACAATTGTGAACTGAAGATAATTAAAAAAAAAGAACGAAGAAAACTTGACAAATACAACTGGAACATAAGTCAAACTGAACGAAACATAAGACAAAACTATAACTCAAATATCAAAGAGACACTCTCTTCATAAAGAGGAAGTAGAGGTAAAAGCACGGCTCCTGAGGCCCTCGGCTGCCCTCTCCTCTTCATGGACGCAGTCCTCAACGGCAGCGTCCACCTAGGCAACCATAATTGCTGTAGTTGCGACAAAAACATTCGTCGCCTAGATCTTACATAATAAAATAATAGTAGCTGACTACATCCACACACTGTGATGAATAAAGAATTAATAGTGACTACCATCGTCATTATTTTGTGTGTGGTGTAACAACGAGAAAAAATAAAAAGAACTTGAACCACATTCACAATACCTGACAGCTAATAAATCAGACTCTTGTACAGGACTGTTAGCAAAACATAAACATGAAAGCTAAAGCATTTAGTAAGTCGTTTCTGGGACACTGAACGCAGCGATACACCGCCTTCAGAGGAAACTAACTACCACAGAGCACTGGACAGAATGTAACGTGGTACATCTACCTGAGTATAAGAATAGCTCAGTCATGTTTACCAGAAGAAGTCCATACGAGCACTGGACAGAATGTAACGTGGTACATCTACCTGAGTATAAGAATAGCTCAGTCATGTTTACCAGAAGAAGACCATACGAGCTCTGGACAGAATGTAACGTGGTACATCTACCTGAGTATAAGAATAGCTCAGTCATGTTTACCAGAAGAAGACCATACGAGCACTGGACAGAATGTAACGTGGTACATCTACCTGAGTATAAGAATAGCTCAGTCATGTTTACCAGAAGAAGACCATACGAGCACTGGACAGAATGTAACGTGGTACATCTACCTGAGTATAAGAATAGCTCAGTCATGTTTACCAGAAGAAGACCATACTTGTGGCACAGACTGCGAATCAGTAACACAGAGAAACAGTTGGCGATCCAGGTCAGATACCTAAGTGTCTTATTAGACAGTAAATTTATATTCATGTCACGCGTACAAGCGAAAAGAGAGAAGTTGATCAGACTTATTCATGTCCTATACCCATTGCTACGATCATACTAATTCATGCAACGTAAGCACGAAAATAATACTTTATAAAGCTCTCATGATTAAGGCCATGACATACAGAAGTTCGTCCTGTGCCATAGTATGACAGACAAATATAAAAACACTTCAAGTCATACAATGAGACCCATTTTGAAAGAACGCCGAACGACTAGAAGCAGAGACCAGCATAATGAACTTAACATAATCATGATAGGCGAGTTGATTGAACAACATAGCTGCAAACCGCTTGAGAAATTTGAAAATCCTTAGACCAGCCTAAAGTCATATACGAGAACAGTCAATTCCAAAAGATGGCATCGCGTAAGTGTTCCACGAGCAGTGATAGAAGGTTTTAAGTTATGGCAATGAACTATAACCAATACAGATCACAGCAATAGGTCTAGATCCCAGTGTCCGTTAACGCACGACAAGTGATAAAATGTTCGTGAGACGTAACAAAAATATGTCCATCCTTTAAAGAATGCAGCACTTCGTAGTAACATTAAATTAAAAAAAAAAAAATTGGTTTGAAAAGAAGAGGCTGCTGTTACGGTATATGGTACAATGTGATACCGCAGAAGATCTTCCTATTGGTAATGAGGCTGTAACCAGAAAGCGATGAAATAATTTCTGGTGTGTTGTAAATTAGGTTGGTTCGTTGGTTTGTGGGACTGAAGGGACCAGACTACTAGGGCCATCGGTCCCGTTTTCCATGGACCTGAAACCCCCACAAGGAATAAAGGCAAACAATGGAGATGAATAGAGACGACGCAGGACAAGAAAGGAATTAAAATCACACCGATTGTGACACTGGTTGGCCGAACATAGAAACAAAAAAAGGAAAATCCCACCAACAAGAAACGCACTAAAAACCCCAGTCTAAAATCGTAGGCCAAAGGCCAGACTCAACACAAAAAAAAGGACAAACACTTAGATCAAGCGATAAAAACCCCCTGCACGAATAAAACTCAAAACTAAGCCTGCCATCGCAAGGTCATCCGATAAAAGTGCAGGAAGCGTATCAGGCAGCGCAAGCGTCTGCCTGAGCGGAGTTAAAAGCGGGCAGTCAAGCAAGATGTGGACCACACTCAAAGCTGACCCGCAGAGCATAAAGGTGGGTCCTCGCGGCGCAATAAACAGCTGTGCGTTATTCAGGTGTGGCCAATGCGCAGCCGGCAGAGGACAACAGAGTCCTTGCGAGAGACCCGCAAGGAGGAGCGCCACGCACCGGTAGCCTCCTTGATGGAACGAAGTTTGTTGGGTGAAGGAAGGGCGCGTCATTCTTCACCACAGGTGCGAAGTACCTTATGCCACAAACCTGAACTAAGGTCACTCTCCGAAAAGCCAATTTCCAAGGCTGGTGCACTGACAGCCTGTTTGGTCAGCGTGTCAACACGTTCATTTTCCGGGATGCCTAAATGACGTGGGGTCCACACAAAGACCACAGAGCGGCCGCAATGGGAAAGAGTAGGGAGGTAATCCTGGATAGCCATCACCAGACGAGATCGAGGGAAACACTGATCGATAGCTCGTAAACCGCTCAGGGAGTCGATACAGATAACGAAGGACTTACCTGAGCAGGAGCGGATATACTCTAGGGCGCGAGACATGGCGACTAGCTCGGCATTGAAAACACTGCAGCCAGCTGGCAATGAGTGTTGTTCATAATGACCCCCTAGATTAAAAGCATAACCGACACGACCAGCAACCATCGAAACATGATTAAAGACATTGTCAGAGCCTTGAAACGCGGCAAGGATTGAAAGAAAGCAGCGGCGGTGGGCCTCAGGAGGGACTGGGTCCTTTGGGCCCTGTGCCAAATCGAGCCGAAGGCACGGGCGGGGCACGCACCACGGGGGTATACGCAGAGGGGCCTAGAAAAGAGGTGGAAGATGGAAAACCTCAAGTCCAGAGAGAAGAGCTGTGACGCGAAACGCGAACCGCGATCGTACGACCTGACCAGGGTCGCTATTCCAGATGATGGACGACCAACTGAGGGAACAGAAGATGAAAATTGGGATGCCTGGGCAAGCTACAAACGTGTGTAGCATAAGCTGCCAATAATCGTTGGCGCCGGAACCGCAATGACGGGACACCTGCCTCCACAAGTATGCTGCTGACAGGGCTTGTCCGGAAAGCTCCAGTGGCGAGTCAGATCCCGCTGTGAAGAATGGGGTCCAGCAACCGCAATGAGGAAGGGGATGCAAAACCGTAAGCCAGGCTCCCATAATCTAGATGGGACTGAATTAACGCTTGGTACAGCTGTAGAAAGGTAGACCTATCGGCACACCAGCTGGTGTGACTCAAGCAACGAAGAGCGTTAAGATGCCGCCAGCATGTTTGTTTATGCTGCCGAATATGAGGCAACTAAGTCAACCAGGTATCGAAAACCAGTCCCAAAAACCGATGCATCTCCATCACAGCAAGAGGTTCGCCGTCAAGATAAAGCCATGGCTCAGGGTGAACAGTGCGTCGCCGGCAGAAATGCATAACGCAGGTCTTGGCAGTCGAAAACTGGAAGCCATGCGCTACAGCCCAAGACTGCACCTTTCGGATAGCGCCCTGCAGTTGCCGTTCAGCAGCTGCAATGCCAGTGGAGCTATAGTATTAGGCAGAAGTCGTCAGCATACAAGGAAGATGAGACAGACGTTCCCACCGCCGCAGCGAGCCCATTAACTGCAATGAAAAAGAGGCAGACACTTAAGACAGATCCTTACAGTATCCAATTCTCCTGAACTCGGGAGGAACTATGGGAGGCCGCAACTTGCACACAGAAGGAACGAAGCGACCCCAAAGACCCCAACCATGAAACGTAGAGAGGATGTGATGTCGCCATGTTGTGCCGTATGCCTTCCGCTTGTCAAAAGACGGCGACCAGATTTTGCACACATTGTCCAGTCCAGTCAGGATGCCCAACATCATTTAAAACCAGTGCGGAAATATGTGTTATTATGCTGGGTATCAGAATGTGAGGGAATCTGGTGTAATGAAATTATGTACGTGGCAACCAAAAAAGCCCACACACATCTACGTCACTGTATGCAGCTGCCACACTCCTCAGCCACAGAGCCCCATGTCACTTGGAGGGGGACTAGCTAGGTGGGCTGGTGAGTCCTGATTAGGTACTGCCCTCTGAAACATGTATTCCTGCTCATGTGAATTAGTGTGATCAGGGAGTAGAGCTTTTGTATGGGTTCTTTCAACAGCTGAAAGCTAGAAGAAATTTCTCAGGAGGTGGTGTAATTATAACTAAGAAAATAGGAACGTGGGAGAACAACTTATTGAACGTAATGTAGTCAGATAAACACGAATCCCACACCCGTATAACCGTCAGTATGAATATCTAGAATTTAGATTGCGAGACAGTATGAAGCAAAGGAGGAACGACTGAAACCGGTGTAAACGGTATAGATGTGTTCAATAAAGGATATCAACTTTAATATTATCGAAGGGAAAGAGGAATTAGATGAGGATAACAAGGGCACATTATACTGTGTATTTCACAGTGCAATGAAAGACATACGTCGAAAAAGGACACCTGGAGCAGACAATACTTCTTTAGAGTTATTGGGATCATTGTGAGAAGCATGAAAACGACTGTTCAGCTGATAAGTAAGACGTACAAGGCCCGATACATACTCTCAGACTTAAAGAAACATATAATCATCCCTCTTCCAAAGTGGGAAAATGTCAAAGAAGTGTGAATGGTTGGAAAATAACTAACACGAATTAGTGATAAGGCTGGCAGAAGATCAGCTTAGGTTCAGGAGAAATGTAGAGGCGCACGAACCATTACTGACACTACAACTTAGGAGACAGACAGGAGCAAAGCAAACGTACATTCATAGCATTTGAATTTCTGTAGATATCAGGGATAACATACGAGACGGGAATCGGAGGTTTTTAGCCTATTCCACATGTTATTCAGTGTGTGCATTCAGAAAGCAATACGGAAAAGAAAGAGAAACTTGGAATGGAGATTTTAGTTGAGGGAGAAAAAAATAAAACTTTAAGTTTATTTGATGACAGTGCAGTTCTGTCAGAGACGGCACTTTATTTGGACTGTCAGTTGAACGAAATGGGCAATGTCTTGAAAAGACACTGTTAGGTGAATATTAATAAAAGTAAAAGTAAGGTAATAAAATGCAGTAAAATTAAATCAAGAGTTACGGAGAGAAATGGATAAGGAAATGACACTGAAAGTAAGAAGTGAGTTTTGCTGTTTGAGCAGAAAAGTATGGGTGGTGAAGAACAGAAGAAATAAAACTGAGAAAGCCAAAAGCAAAAATTTGCTAACAAAGAAAATAAATTTTATTGCCAGGTGGTCTTAGTTGAAGCTATTTGTCTGTAGCCTAGCCTTGTACAGTAATGAAATGCGGACGATTAAGAGTTCTGGACGGTAGAGAATGGATGATTTTGAATTCTGGTTCTCGAGGAGAGTGCGTGG
Organism: Schistocerca piceifrons; assembly: GCF_021461385.2. NCBI lineage: Eukaryota > Metazoa > Arthropoda > Insecta > Orthoptera > Acrididae > Schistocerca > Schistocerca piceifrons. Next base: position 321,407,618 of record NC_060143.1, on the reverse strand, counting down.
CTTGCATAGGGGAACTCAATCGAACTGGGGAGTGAATAACAATTTTATAATAAAAAGCGAATAAAAGGTGGGATCTGTTAAAGTATGCATCATGAATCGTCAAGGCATCATCAGATAAGTAAAAGAGGAATGAGTGAGTGTTAAAGTGGAGCGCGGATTATAAAATCGTGCAGGTAGATGAAGGTATGATCACAATAAGTGGACTCAAATGAATGTCGCTTCTTGTGGTTACGAAGAAACAATAAAGCTCTCATAAGACTACTGTGGGAAGCTGCATGACACCATTCTTTAGACAAGAGGCGACAAGAACAACAGTAGTACCACGGATTGACTCTCTAACAGTTCCTTGGTCCTTACTTAAGGCCATGCTGATGCTATACATAGCCAGAAAGTGGGTAAGGCTTAACAGACATACCCTTGTAAGAAAAAAAATCTGTCACGCTCTATTCTGGTACCATCGGCGAATGAAATTAAGTACTATAGGAGCCTTTCTTAAAACTCCACATACAATAGCTTCATTAAGCTTTTCACTTTCATTATCTCAATGCACTTTCATCATCTCATTCTTCTTTAAATTCATATTGTCATTCCTTTTAGGTATATTACATGATAACGCGTTTACCCTAATTTAGCGTGTTACGTTACCCGTTTTTTGGTAACATTTAGAGGATTGTCACTCTGTTGCAGCTGCCAAATACCAAATATGAGAGGAAAGAAACTGAAGCTGCATGGGAGATTATATCAGAAGGACTCAGTATCATGGTCGGTCATAAACATATCAATGAATTTTCCATCTGACGCCCGACTCACACGTAACTTTGGATGAAACCAAAGTCCTCGTTACCACGAGTACTGCATTCATGTAAGTCTGTCAGTTCCTACCATCTGTGTTAAATTGGACGTTACATTCTCCTGAGCATCAGTCTTAGGAGTGTTGTAATTGTTGCTGGCTGCTTTATGCGTGACATTCTGCTTCATAACTTTCATTGGTAGTATTAATAGCTACATTTACTTCTAGCTCTTGGTTCAATATCCCATTACACCAGCATATTCCACTCAGTCGTTCAGTTCCGCTAATAGTTTTCCTTACGTCGCTTATATTTGTGAGTGAATCGCAATCTTTTCGTTTGATAGTGAAACCGTCTTCGCATTAATATTTCTGTTTAGTGCGCAGTTCAGCAGACGAGCCTATGCTACTGGGGTCTATAATAACATTACTCTCTTCTTGCCAGCAAATGGCTAAGGACACAATCTCATTGAAGCGAGAGGTACTTAAGTGACTTGCAATAGCGAAGGTCTAATGGAGTCGGCTTCGACGATGTCTTACATCTCTGTAGGAGAGAAGCCAGACATATATGGTATTACACAGAAGTCTAAGCACAGTACCCGAAATCAATATGCGCTCATTTAAATTTACATCGGCCATCCGGATTCAGATTTTACGTTTCCATAAATTGCATAACACATTTATCGCAATAGTTGCAAATGAGCTAACCGGTTTGAGTAATGTCATTTTCCAAATAAAACTCACACCGCGTAGATAACGTCTTCTTCGCAAGCTAAATGATAATTGGTCACCTTATCCCATTGCCTCTAACCTGTCATGTAAATGGATGGATATGATTCCAGCCAGCAGTAGTATACTGCCAGTTGTGACTCACAAGGACTATCATCTACAGGCTGTTACAAATAGGTACGGCCAAACTTTCAGGAAACATTCCTCACACACAAATAAAGAAAAGATGTTATGTGAACATGTGTCCGGAAACGCTTAATTTCCATGTTAGAGCTCATTTTAGTTTCGTCAGTATGTACTGTACTTCCTCGATTCACCGCCAGTTAGCCCAATTGAAGGAAGGTAATGTTGACTTCGGTGCTTGTGTTGACATGCGACTCATTGCTCTACAGTACTATCATCAAGCACATCAGTACGTAGCATCAATATGTTAGTGTTCATCACTAACGTGGTTTTGCAGTCAGTGCAATGTTTACAAATGCGGAGTTGGCAGATGCCCATTTGATGTATGGATTAGCACGGGGCAATAGCCGTGACGCGGTACGTTTGTATCGAGACAGATTTCCAGAGCGAAGGTGTCCCGACAGGAAGACGTTCGAAGCAATTGATCGGCGTCTTAGGGAGCACGGAATTGATCGGCGTCTTAGGGAGCACGGAACATTCCGGCCTATGACTCGCGACTAGGGAAGACCTAGAACGATGAGGACACCTGCAATGAACGAGGCAATTCTTCGTGCAGTTAACGATAACCCTAACGTCAGCGTCAGAGAAGTTGCTGCTGTACAAGGTAACGTTGACCACGTCACTGTATGGAGAGTGCTACGGGAGAACCAGTTGTTTCCGTACCATGTACAGCGTGTGCAGGCACTATCCGCAGCTGATTGGCCTCCACGGGTACACTTCTGCGAATGGTTCATCCAACAATGTGTCAACCCTCATTTTAGTGCAAATGTTCTCTTTACGGATGAGGCTTCATTCCAACGTGATCAAATTGTAAATTTTCACAATCAACATGTGTGGGCTGACGAGAATCCGCACGCAATTGTGCAATCACGTCATCAACACAGATTTTCTGTGAACGTTTGGGCAGGCATTGTTGGTGATGTTTTCATTGGGCCCCATGTTCTTCCACCTACGCTCAATGGAGCACGTTATCATGATTTCATACGTGATACTCTACCTGTGCTGCTAGAACATGTGCCTTTACAAGCACGACACAACATGTGGTTCATGCACGATGGAGCTCCTGCACATTTCAGTCGAAGTGTTCGTACGCTTCTCAACAACAGATTCGGACTCCACGCTCTCCTGACCTCAACCCTCTTGACTTTCATTTATGGTGGCATTTGAAAGCTCTTGTCTACGCAACCCCGGTACCAAATGTAGAGTCTCTTCGTGCTCGTATTGTGGACGGCTGTGATACAATACGCCATTCTCCAGGGCTGCATCAGCGCATCAGGGATTCCATGCGACGGAGGGTGGATGCATGTATCTTCGCTAACGGAGGACATTTTGATCATTTCCTGTAACAAAGTGTTTGAAGTCACGCTGGTACGTTCTGTTGCTGTGTGTTTCCATTCCATGATTAATGTGATTTGAAGAGAAGTAATAAAATGAGCTCTAACATGGAAAGTAAGCGTTTCCGGACACATGTCCACATAACATATTTTCTTTATTTGTGTGTGAGGAATGTTTCCTGAAAGTTTTGCCGTACCTTTTTGTAACACCCTGTATAGTGTAATGTTACATAAGGTGTCAATCGTGATAAAAGTAGGAAATGCTCCGAAAGTAATTTAACAGCGAAGTTACGATTCCGGGAAATGCGTAGTTTCAAGTTGGGTTGGTAAAGTAACACCAAGTTTTAATGCGTGACGTCACGCTGACTCGAAATGTTTTTGATATATCGAAACGTATTCTATATACCCCGATAGTAATATTTGTGGTTTTTAATTTGATTATTTATTTGAAAAGCTATTGAAATAATTGTGTATAATATGTGTAAGAATCATATGACTATTATATCGTATTCAGAGTGATATAATAGTGATTTGAAATAGACTTTACAATGAAGGAATATATTATTTCTTTGATAAAGACGGAGATGTTAGCACTCTATCAAGTTACTCCGGTGCGCCAAAAGTGAATTTCGTGTTTTGTTTCTAATTGATTGCGTAGAGGGCAATTCTAATTAATTATTGCGTCCTTTGAGTGGTAAAAGGAAGAGAGAGAGGGAAACAAAAAGGAATACGCTAGCTGTCCAAATAAAGGTCACATCTTGCGGACTATCAGCGAGGCGCGATATGTTTTACAAGGGGTCGCGCTACAGCATCAATGTAGACTTCGTTTAAAACGAAGAATTATTACCGATAGTAATTAGATCGGAAGTTGTTTTGAGAAAGCATATGATTCTGAACTGACTTTTAATTAACTATTACGAAAGATAATCAGTTCGCGTGAGAAAAGACAAATTTCGGGAATTAGATTTGTTTGTATGGTTGCATAGCAACGTATCAACAGTTTTGGGTTACGTGTAGCTGGAACGGAGTTATAAGTTGAAAATCCCATACACATACAGGTAAACACTATAAAAATTGGCATTAATTATGATTGAGTTCCGAATGAATGTGATCTTTTTTTTTGCCTTATCGGGAGCTCAGTAAAAAAGTTACATGAAAAGACAATTCATGTGTTGCGTCTCATTTCAGTAGAAGACCAACTGTAGAAACTACAGTTTCACATCGATTTTATCACTTTTTTCCAAAAGAGTGACATTTTTTTTTGTTTCCTGCCGTACTCGAAAGAGTGCTATAAATTGGAAGTGAAATGATAATTATATGGACACCCTAGCTGCAAACAAGCGTTGATATACTCCTTTGAGGACATGTTTAAAATGTGTGCCCCGACCTCTATTCGAACCCGGGATCTCCTGCTTAAATGGCAGACGTTCTATCCATATGAGCCACCGAGGGCACAGAGGATAGTGCGCCTGCAGGGACTTATCCCTTGCACGTTCCCCGTGAGACCCACATTCCCAACATTCGTAGTGCGCCTAATAGACGTTTGCCATGTAAGCAGGAGATCCCGTGTTCGAGTCCAGGTCGGGGCACACATTTTCAAAATGTCCCGTATGGAGTATATCAACGCCTGTTTGCAGCTAGGGTGTCCACCTAATTATCATTTCATTCTAGCGAAGCTGCATGATCATCAACGGTAACTATTCTTTCGGGAACAGATACTACCTTCATATATAAATTGGAAGTTCTTAATGTTTTGTTTTATATCATGATTTCGAAAAGATAAAAGGATTTTTCCCTTCCCCACTTCCTCGAAATATGACCCTGAGAATTTGCCGAGCGCGTAAAGAAGAAAGAAGAGAGAACCAAACAAACCACAACCACTACCGACGGCGACGACGAAGAAGACAAGAGGAGGAGAGGATACAATAGTCAATCCTTATTTTAGGCCTCAATGTCATCAAGACAGTAGCCCACATTTTACACTCACGGAAGAAGTCCGGAATGTGAGAGGTTCGAGAAAATTATCGACCGGCAGAGTGACCGGTCCTGCAATACGGACAATCTGAGATGTAACTGCCTTTGCTCTAAACTGAGTGGCTGTTTCTTCCTGCTAGCCCTTCATTCAACTAATAATACTAACTTACCTAGCTGGATCCTGTATCAGCGAATCAACGAATTCCATCTCTGGATTCCTGGGAATAGAATCGCGTTGGAACTTCAGTTCACAGGAGTCGTCGAGAAACGGGGTAATTTCTTCCGGAACATTTGCCACGTTTAGGCTCCCAGTGACCTGTGAATGGTTTGACCTTAGCATTACCGACTCAGCTATAAAGGCATCTTTCTAACACATAGATAGCCTTAGACATAGACTTAACTTTCTTAAACATATTATATGTGAAGTAAGCGTCCCTAGGTATAGATTGTAATAAAGGTGAAGAACGGTGTTACAGTGAGATATCACATAAGCAAGAAAACTGAGAGGTACAGAAATGTATAGGCATAGAAAGTTTTTAGGGGGCTCAAACATCAGAATAATGTGTAGGTTGAAGTCACTACTGGGAAGACAACAAGGAATAATTATTCGGGCACTAGAAACTAAAAATTGTTAAGATATGCTCGAGTTACAATGTAAACGGTTATTGCTCATGCAGTGCTTGGTGCACACGATGATACAAAATAATTGGACCACGCGCATGAATGAAACCAGTTAATAGAATGATGATAAAAAATGTGACGCATTGTCAGTGGTCTATCTGATATGTAATGATTGTCATGGTTTTTCGTTTACTACAATATAGGACAAATAGATGTACAGCAAATACATACTATAGTACGCAGTCAAATGTCAACAAGGGAGCTTGCTATTGAAAAAATTGATTCACGTTTTTATTACTACTCTGAATCATGCGATAAAGTTACATGAGACGTACAATATTCGTTATATAGTTTGGAGTTAGTTATGAGACATTTGTCATTTACCCTGGTAATTAATTATTCTTTACAATATAAGTATTTAGTCACATATAAAACGTTCATGCGCCTTTCACGCTGTCGTATCATAGTACTGAACTTGTATTATTGCTCTGAAGTTATTAATGTTTTTTTTTTCTTAACTCACTCCAACAACTTTACATCCTCTTCTTCCTACATACGTTGTTGTTCTTATTAATTGATTTTCTGTTATACGGCTGATCTCTTATGCTTCATCTCTAAGAAACGGAACTACTTCCTAATGCATTACTAGTATTCACCTTGCGATAACTTACATCTCATAAATATTTTTTTTGTAATAAATGTCTTCTAATTAATTTCATATCACGATTTTTGTAGTAATCCAGTTCTAGTACTTGTTCATCTTGCAATATTCCTATGTTGTCAGCTGGAACTATTTTGCATACATTTATATGCGTCATTGTCAAGTCATTCCAGCTGATAAGTGTGAGGAGCGTTTTTAGATATACCGGAACTATCCCATAACGCCTCATTCTATGAAGTTTTAGAATTACTTATAGGAGTTCATATGACCAATGTAACACGATCAATCAGAGAGTAGTTAATCTAAAATGTATTATCCGACGTCTACCTAACAGCCTAATTGTCGAAAGGCAGCATAATATGCAGAAGGTTCTGTAGTGATTTATGTCTTATTTCTTTTATAAATTGCTATCCAATAAAGATACCGTAACATACTTTCGGTATTAATAATGATCGATGCCGGTGTGGGCATACAGATGGGATGGCATCTGATTCAGTTCTCCTGGTAACTGTCAGAAACTGTACCGAGATGTCTGCGCCATCCTTCATTCGCTCTTTCCTTCTGGCTTGTGCCATTAAATACACGTGGCCTTTGCCAACTGCTCTTATGCTCTTACAGTCTTTTATACTCTTGCAGTCTACTCGTCCACGTAGTCTGCATTAAGAACCTAATTACAAAATCACGTGAGTCTCAACATGAAAACATCTTTGACAGTATCATAATAGGGCAAAACAGACTCCACGAAAGTGTAACTGAAGCATTTAGTGTATGTGGTATGTTCGAAGGTAGATGAAATCGTTCCCGTGGAATGCCTTTGAGTATTTCATAGAAAGTTTTATAACTTCATTTGGAACCTTTTTGACGTCACATTTATCCTGCTGAATTTTTACGAGGCACGAGTTCAGTATGCTTGTAACGGGTACGATGGTTTATCGTATCCGTTACAAGCATACTGAACTCATGTAACAGTCGTTACGCTTCTGTCGTGTATGTTCGGTGGCACGTTCACCGTATAGTCAGACAATCGTTGTTGTGTTGTATTTGTTTCCGTCTGCTATATCTCTCCTCAACTGCTGCAAAACATGTTACTTTATGGTATTAATAATCATTTATTTCCAGCTCTTGCTTTCACATCCCCTGACATCTCTATAACCGATTTAAGGGATCTGCTCACATGACAGATGTACCTAACGTCATTTACACAATTATAGAAGTGCATCGCAGTTTTTCCCTCTAATACTGATACGTCTTCGCAATAATATCTCTGTTTAGTGTGTGTTGTTGAGATGAGTTCGTGCATCTGCGGTCTATATTTACAATACAGTTAGACATGTAGTCGACATCGCCTATTCTTGCCAGAAAATGCCTAAAGGAGCGATTCACAGGTCATCTTAAGCTCACATGCAAGCAACAAAACAATTATCTTTGATGCAGTCGTATGCTTCAGTAAAGTCTTAGATCCTTCTGAAAGAGGCAAGCTAAACAAAGATTTAATTTCGAAAGATGCTGCAACGTGGAGATGTGGTGAGTTGGTTAAGACAAAGGACCTCAAATCAGTACATACTCTGTTAATTTCACTTTTGCCACCCGGATGTAAGTCTTCCACTGTTATCTTAACACTGTTATCTTCGTAGTTACGTTAAAAATGAGGCAACCGGTTTCAGTCTCCCCCGGCCCGCAATTCTAAATCGGATTAGAGTATAACGCCTTCGTCGCAGACCTAAAGTCAGTTGTTAATTTTACACGTTCGCCCTGAACTTACGACCCCGATGGGCAGATGAGGGTCTGACCAGAAATAAAGCTCCTTCAGTTGTGACTCGACAAGACCATCGTCTGTGATCGGTGCATCGCAAGTGCTATTAGACTGCCGCATGTCGCGCTAGTGGCAGTACGAACTCATGGCAATTTTACAACTGAAGCTTATTGTCTCTCAGTAGTACTATTGCGTTTGTTCTTAAGTTTACCTTACAGTCTTGTAACCAATGGACGTAGTATTACTGGATTGTAATAAAGTGAATCTTTTGTATAGTTCTTCAGTTAGACCTGACAGTCAGCTGAATTTTAGGGTCTTGAAGGCATGTCTGGAGAGCGAGAGACCCGAAAATACATAAATAAATAAATCTCGTAGAGTGGGTTCAATGCATGTTATCAGAGGTGTAACTGGCTTTTCTCCGCTGTCTCCCTGTGAGGCAGTTTCTACTTGCTAGCTACTCATGTTAGTAATGATACTGACTTACCTCAGTACGGCCCTCCTGCGACGCATCGAGCAATTCTATCTCTGGTTTCTTCGGGAATATTTCAGGTTGAACACTCAGTTGGCAAGTGTGGTCCTCAGAAAGTGGAATCTCTTCAGCCACATCTTCCTCACCGAAGTCCCAATTGAAGTCAATCTGTGAGAGGTTTGAGTTTATTAAGCAATCAAGTCTTAATTGTAGGCTGTAATGAACAGGAAGTACAGTCCTTTTAATGTATGTTGAAATTGTGCAGATATGGGCAGGTTTGAATAAAAGAAGCAGATCATTGCCCTTGCAGTGGGTAGGGCACATGATGATATAAAACGATTACGCCATGCAGAAGAATGAAACCATTAAGCAGTATGATGATCTGAAAACATAATGCATTATGTGTAGTCAGTATTGTATATAATGTTATATTATTACTTCATACTCGTTTCGTGCTCTCCTACTATATTATAAGAGGTTGTACAATTCCTCTAAACTTACTAATACCGTATTTTTGATTAATTTAAGCCAGTTATATTAGAGTCACTTCGTCATACACATATTGTTATTCATCTTCCTTTATGTCTAGTCTTTCCTTTCCACAGTAATATGCTTGCGTACAACCTTAGATTTACCTTAGGGTCTTGCAACTAATAGAGGGTAGTATTATTGGTCTGTAACAGAATGAATCCCTTTCACTGTCCTTCATGTAAATAAGAGTGTCAATTGCGGTCTCTCTTATCTTGAAAACATCTATGGAGCTTGAGCGTTTCTCGATAATATTGTTTGTATAATGGCTGATTCTGCAATGTGAGCCATGTAAGATACAAACTAGGCGTTCTTCCCTCTCGCCCTGTCTGGTTGTTCCTTCCTGCTTACTTTTCCAGGTATTAATGATATGGACTTACGTCAAGGATATCCTCCTGTTTCTTCTCTCGTCTCTTCCGTCGATTGCGAGGTGGTCCATTCAGCTTGCACTCGTGGGCAGCAGAAGGTGGAATTTCTTCGGCCACATTTTTAACCTCGAAACGCCCGACAACGCGTACCTGTGTATGTTTTATTTTTACCTTCACTGATTCAGGCAAGAAGTCATGTATCTGTCAGATATAATAGTTTACATATCTGACCTATAACAATTAAACAGGTAACTGTGAAAATATGCTAAGTTTAAAATAGATGAAGTAGATTACTGTCGATATAGTGTGACGTACGACATGACTAAACCACAAGAAGAAACTTATGATCTAAAAACGCGATGAATTGTCTATAGTCCGTTTGGTATGTATCGTCTGTGGAACTTTTTTTTATTACTTACCACAGTACAGAAACAAAATATGAAGTGCAAGTAATAAGAAATTACGCAGGGAAGTTCAAGGAAGAGTATTTACAAACAAAAATGTAAAAAATCACGTTTAAAGTTCTTTGATGCCGCCCAGTCAACTTCTAATTCCGATTCTGGAATACTGCAGAGGGACTCTACGACAGCATGGTCAGTCTTTTGCTTAAGAATCGTCACACTAAGAATCTTCGTTCCAGTTATTTATTTCCTTATCAGCTATTCTTCAAGTTTCTAAACCTTCTCCTGCATGGGGTCTTGGTAAGAGCCACTCACACTGGAACTGTAATCTACGTCACATCGCTCTGGCATCCTGTACATTTTTCCACAGCGGATTCGTACTACTTCCTCAAATTACTGCATACCAATTAAAAGTCATATTTCGTCTTCTTTTTTAAGCTGATGGCATGCGCTTTTACCGGTTTATAGGTGCTTAGTTTTTTGCATAGGTATTCAAACTAACACTACGCCCGTATCTTGTGTACTGGACACTGAGCTAGCACTTCGAGAGCGAGAAATTGGAGGACTGATTCTAATTTAACCTTGGTTTTATATTTGGCGAAGGACGAACGCCGTAGAGAAGTATTGCGCGTCAGACGAGTGATATATTCCGAACCCCCCGACAATTTTACAGGGGAAGCTTACTACCCTAGTACTATCACTGCGTTTCACCTCGCATTTAGCTTAGGTTCTTGTGACAAGTGCACGGTACTATTACTGAATTGTAATAAAATGCATTTCTTAATTAGTCCTTCGTGTACGAGTAAAAATGAAAGGGTTATCCGGCAGAGGTAATGATCTGTAAAGCATACATTTTGAAATTTATTTGGTCGTTCATCGCTCTCAGTCTTTCCTACCCTTTTTTCGTGCTTACTTTACGTGGTACTACCGATAACGTCTTACCTCGGCACAGCCGTCCTTCGGCGTAAAGTCCACAGTGTTCCCTCCATACTTGATGAGACTGGCGGATCCAGGAGTCCATTGGCAGGGAAATATCTCGAAGACAGACGGAACATCTCTCACCCTCCTCTTTCTCAAGCGACCATACACCTGAAGATGTGGGGTGGTTTATTTTTACCATTACGATTCACGTGGGATGGGATAAATGTAACATGCGAATATTCTAGACACTTGACATACCATCCTGGAACAGATTTTATATAACATAAGCAGTCCATAACTGTAGCGTTTAAAGAGTGTGAAGTATGGTGCTACAGATGGCATTTATAAATTAAGACATCAAAAAAGGTAGAGATCTGAGAGCTACAAGAATGACAAGGTGGGAGAAGATTTTTATGGAAAATGTGGCTACTGCTAAGGCGTCTTATTATAGGTAACATGGCACTTGAAAGCAAAAATTGTATGTATACAGACAGTTAAGAACATGTGAAGCAAATGTGCACAAATATATACGGCCAGAGGCCGTATCACGAGAAGAAGAAAGTGCGGAAAGAAGTTCCCATTCAGTAAAAGGTTCGTTGTGAGATTCTGACTGACAAGGGGTAAAACGTAAGGCGGAAGCTTCGGCCCACTGTTTCTGGTGAAGGAAACCAGCTGGATAGCAGGCTGATGATGCTGTTGCAAAATGTGTCGCAAGATGTTCCGCGAGAATCAACGGGTCCGTGTAAAGACAATCCAGGAGGTGAATGCCCGGAACGGTAGACTGCTGATGGCAACCTTGGAGAGAGCGAAGTGTAGCCCATACCCATGACAGAGGGACAGTAGAACCGAGGGAAGAAGCAAAGCGTTCCCAACACATCCGTTTGCTCTGTTTGATTAAGTAGCGGGCATTAGCGTGAAGGCGTTTAAAGATAAGAAGACAGGCAACGGATGGGTGCCTCTTAAGGTGTTGCAACGCTCGACGGCGATCACGGATGGCAAAAGCAATGGCCGTACTCCACCACGGGACTTGCCGGCGGTGAAATGGTCCAGAACAGCGCGTTATAGCAAGGCTAGCAGCACAAACAATCGCGTCAGACACGTCACGTAGGACGTCATCAATACAGCCAGACAAAGAGAGAGAAAAAACGACCTGTGCAGTATATAGAGGCCAATCGGCGCTTTGGAAAGACCAATGAGGTATCTTGTCCATCAGCGAGCGGGAAGGGAGCGAGAAAATCAACGGGAAATGGTCACTATCGCAAAAGTCGTCGTCTGGTGACCAGTGTAATGAAGGGAGGAGAGAGGGAGAAGAAAGAGGAAGATCAATGGCAGAAAAGGTACCATGACCGGCACTGAAATGAGTAGGGGAGCCATCATTAAGAAGGCACAAGTCGTGGTCTGCAAGAAAGTGGTCTATGAGAAGATCCCGACTAGATGGAAATGCACAGCCCCACAAGGGATGATGAGCATTAAAAACCCCGAGAAGGAGGAAGGGAGGAGGAAGTTGCTGAAGAAGGGCAGTTAGGGCAGCAGGTGTAAGAGTCTTGTCATGAGGGAGATAAAGATTGCAAATTATGACCCAAGAGTCCAGGTGGACCCTAACAGGAACTGCTTCCATTGTAGTTTGAAGAGGAATCCATGTACTAGCAACGTCCGTACAGACCAACGTACAAATTCCACTAGAGGCCCGCAGGGGCCAACCTGATTCCGACTGAAATCACGGAACACATGGCAGGTCGGTGAGCGATCATCAGTAATATGATATTCCTGCAAAACCACACAATCTGCAGAGTAAAACGAAATACGGGATGTCGACTCCGGAATGTGAGGGTAATATCCATTACAATTCCATTCGATAGCTACAGAACGATGATTCAAATTGGGGGATAACAGGCTAAAGCAGTCATGCCGCCGGGTCACCATCCGTCACCAACAAGGAGGGGGCGACATCCATGAAAAGCAGGTCAGAGACAGGTTGCGAAGATGGGGACAGAACCTCTGGCTACACCAGTGGCTCCTCGTCCCTGGACTTACGTTTCTTCTTCTTTTCTGTTTGAGATCGAGGAGGGCTATGCTGCAAAAAGGAGCCAGCTGCAGCAAGATCTGGAACAGAAAGAGAGCGGGCGACCTGGGGGCCCGACTGTGGTTCTTGTGGTCGCCGTGTGACAGCAGACCTTTGGCCTGGAAGGTGCTGGAGTCCCTGGAGGGGCGCCCTTGACCAGCAGACACCGAAGAAGTGGGACACTTCTCCATAGGGGAGGGGGAGCGGCGCCCAGAGGGGGGGGACCACAGGGGAGGGGGAGGAGAGGGGTGCAGGACTGGGGTAAGAAAGGGGGAGGAAGGGGTGAAGATGTATCTAAAGCATAGCTTGATGTCATTGACACAGGATGCAGACGCGTGTACTTCTTATGAGCCTCAGTGTAGATCAGACGATCAAGGGACTTATACTCCTCTATCTCCTTTTCCTTCTTATAAACTGTGCAATCTGGTGAACGTGGAGAATGATTGTCATGACAATTAACACACACAGGAGGGGGAACACAGGACCTCCCCTCATGGAGGGGTTGTCCACAGTCACCACAGAGAAGGGTCTGCGAACAATGGGAAGACGTGTCCAAAATGCAGGCACTTCAAACATCTCATAGGCAGTTTTGATCAACAACAAACCCGACCGCATCTTGCTCATAGAGTCCACTTTGCCAAACTTGTCCTCAATGTCTTCCACAAAAAACAAAGGTTTGGTATTGGTAAAAGTATCCACATCAGTCCTAATGCAAACCAGATAGCGGGGGAAAGGTTTCGCCCCTAGCTGACGAGCCTGACCCTCCTCCCAGGAGGATAGCCATGGAAGGGAAGGCCAGAGAGGCAGAGGAAGCAGCGCGAAAAGAATCCTTTTCATTCAAAGAGACGGCCGTAGAAGAATGGTAGGAGTTGTAGATCGGTAAGCGTTTCATTTGCATAGCATCCGCCCTGATACCACCCACTCCGATCAGGGACTCTCTCCAGGGCGCCACCCAACCACAGCAAGGGCCGTCTGGTACAGTGGCTATTGCTGGGAGTCCCGATGCTCCACGACGACAAGCAGCCACTCCTAGGCTTACATGAAGAGGTCACAGCTCAGGTATCAGAAGTGTGATCCCTGTGTTTTCAGGGGGCTCAACCGAAAGGTTACATAGCGACCCCACTACACGGGCTGGCTACCGTGCTGGGAACGAAAAGGTGCAAGGAACTAAGAGGGCACACGTTGGAGACACTAGGTAAGGTGCTCTTCCCAAATGGCTCACACTACTGAATAGAAATTTAGTAATGGAAGTCAAACCTCAGAGGGGGACTAGAGAACTCCAAAAGCATGAGGTAATTACGCAACAAAACCAAACTGCAAAGCCAACATAACCAGGAGGATAGCGGGGCCAACATAAACAAGGACACCAAGAGAGGTAGAGGAGAGGGCGAAGGGGAAGGAGCAAGGGCAGGAAAGGAGGGGAAGGGAAAGGAAATGCAGCCCGGGAAAGAAGGAAGGCTGCAATAGGTCGGGGCCCCCTGCTCGCCACACACGTACTCACGAAAGGACCGTGTGCCCCCTGGGAGAAAATGACATATGTATGATATCTGTACAGTGTTTGGTTCTTGTGCAATAAATAACTGTAAGTTTTCCTAGACTTTATGTACAATCTGTATGTAGCCACATATGATACACTGAGACTCATTACACGCCGTTCTATGTAGGTATCTGAAAGTGAGTAGTTGCTCCAAATTTATTGATTCCAGCTTTCGTTTATCAGTTCAGACCCTTAATATTATCTCTCTATGTACATTGTCATTTTTATAATTGTTCTGTGATGCGTCGTTTCTTTAGACTTGGTGCCTCCCTAAGCATGCGCACTTTTCTGCTAGTTACAGAACTGCTTTCTTATCCCTAACACTTTATTAATATTTTTAGTGACTGTTCTGTTATATGCCGTTTCCTTAGTCTTGGTGCCTCCATAAGCATGCATACTTTCCTCTCAGTTACAGAATTGCTTTCTCACGAGTAACTCGTTATCAGGCTGTGAGTAAAATCTTTGTTCCAAAGTTGATTCTTCTTGTTTCGTTATAAAAATGGAAATGATCGTATGGCATTGTTGGCCGGGAGGCCATTCGGGGGAGCTCGGCCGCCGTATTGCAAGTCCATTTTAGTTGACGCCACTTCGGCGGCTTGCGGGTCAATGATGATGAAAATGATGATGGACACACAACACCTAGTCCCCTGCCGGGAATCAAACCCGGGCCCCTTGCGTGCTAGGCAGTAGCGCCATCGCTACGCTACGGAGGCGAACGTTTGGATATAGTTCCAGCTATTGAGCCTCAGTGAAAAAATTCTGTATTTGTCCATCGAACTATGTACCCGCTATATCAGATGAAACAACTTCCACGTATTGGTAAGCGCCGGTTCATTCAGCTAAATCATCCCTATTCATAAGCCGAAGGAGCGTTCTTATCTATATGCCACAAACAGTTAGCCAATAGAAACTTTTAATTTCCATAGCATTTCGTATAATCTATGTTCTCCCCCCCCCCCCCCCCTCCACCCGTCCTCCCCATCGGTAAACTCTAAGGCTAGGCAGTAATTCAATTTCACTCACCCACTTCTCCCGAAGGCCCCATTTGCTGATGAGTTGACGATGCCATCATACAAAATCCACAAAGTAGGTGTGGGGATACATGTTGATTGAAACAGTCAATGTCTTATTTGCGATAAAACACTCGTGTCGTGTCTACCACCCTAAGGTAAGATACGGCAATTCTGAAAACTGACCGCTTCGTCAAAATTGTTAAATGACACACTTGCACTGTTTACGATGCTGATGTCGAAACGGCATACAAGAAATGGTTGTCTGAGACGTAGTTAAGCCGTTCATCGTGGGTAAACGCCTATAAACCTTGCACAGCGCTGATTCGCTGTCTTCAGACTTCGTGCTTTGAAATTCGTGCCTCACTGTTTGATGCGTGTCGTTAGGAATGAGCGCCATTTGCACAAGGTTTCCTGTTTATTTTCATCCTTGAGTCATCATCGCCCCATCGTTCCCCTTGACTAATGTCGAAAAAAGGAACTCTACTGTAAGCAACGTCATCAGATTTCCGGGTCGCCTCACAGATCTGTCTCAGCCTGACAAGAGAATTCACCTAATGCTACCTACAGTCTCCCATTAAACAATTCTGTGTCGAAGGCAGCTTCCTACAGTAGTGAGCAGAGAAAGAAAATTCCATACGTCTCGTTACAGTTTGCTATCCGATACTGATTTCTCCATATGATGGCCATTTTTCTTAATTGAGTAACGTCGGTATTCCTGATGCCAGAACAGGGATTGGATCTCGTTTGGACCACACTTTAACTCGACCAGAACATGTACAAAGAAGCAAGCGCTACATTTCATTCACTCGAATGATTTCCGACTGCAGCTCTCTCGATTTACCCCATACAGTTCGTGTCTGCTACCATTAGCTCTTATTACTTCCTCCTCATCTCCTCGGGTATTAGCCAAAACTGGTGTTGGTGAACCCGTCTTTGCCTTGGTCTTCCTACAAGTCTTCTTCCTTCGCGTTCATAATTTCTAGCATTTCAGGGGAGTCTTCCACTCTCCTTTCTTTCTAGGTATTTGTTCCACTTTCTTCTATAATCTAAAATTTTATCACCAAGACCAAAAAATTTTAGGCACTTCCCTCTCTAATAACTTGAGGGGCAGATGCCTCGGCCGCAGTGGCCGAGCGGTTCTAGGCGCTTCAGTCTGGAACCGCGCGACCACTATGGTCGCAGGTTCGAATCCTGCCTCGGGCATGGATGTGTGTGATGTATTTCAGTTAGTTAGGTTTAATTAGTTCTAAGTCTAGGGGACTGATGACCTCAGATGTTAAGCCCCATAGTGCTTAGAACCATTTGAACCATTTGAACTTCAATTCTTGAGCATAAATACGGATTCCTTGCTCTTTGGTAATCGCCCAAGTCTCGAAACCGTAGAGCAGTGTGGACACTACTACATTTTACTACAATTTCATTTCAAAGCCTTTTCTAGATTTTTTAAAATGTTTCTCACGATTTTTCCACATATTCGCCTGAATTTAATAAGCTTAATTTCTGTATGTTTGCTATACCTGTATGCCTCCTCACGTCCCAGGTAGTTGAAGTAGTTTACTTGTTCTAAAAATCTTCCGATCAATCACTACTTTGGTTCTAATGGGATTTTTTCGCATTAAGGCCACTGCCGCACTTTTCCTGTTGAGATCGCCATGTCAAATATCGGAATCACGTGTTTCAGTAAGTAAGTTCCTTTCGGTAGGTCATTTTCCTTATATCCTAGGATCACTCCATCGTCGGCTCGCAGTAAGTTACACTCCTGGAAATTGAAATAAGAACACCGTGAATTCATTGTCCCAGGAAGGGGAAACTTTATTGACACATTCCTGGGGTTAGATACATCACATGATCACACTGACAGAACCACAGGCACATAGACACAGGCAACAGAGCATGCACAATGTCGGCACTAGTACAGTGTATATCCACCTTTCGCAGCAATGCAGGCTGCTATTCTCCCATGGAGACGATCGTAGAGATGCTGGATGTAGTCCTGTAGAACGGCTTGCCATGCCATTTCCACCTGGCGCCTCAGTTGGACCAGCGTTCGTGCTGGACGTGCAGACCGCGTGAGACGACGCTTCATCCAGTCCTAAACATGCTCAATGGGGGACAGATCCGGAGATCTTGCTGGCCAGGGTAGTTGACTTACACCTTCTAGAGCACGTTGGTTGGCACGGGATACATGCGGACGTGCATTGTCCTGTTGGGACAGCAAGTTCCCTTGCCGGTCTAGGAATGGTAGAACGATGGGTTCGATGACGGTTTGGATGTACCGTGCACTATTCAGTGTCCCCTCGACGATCACCAGTGGTGTACGGCCAGTGTAGGAGATCGCTCCCCACACCATGATGCCGGGTGTTGGCCCTGTGTGCCTCGGTCGTATGCAGTCCTGATTGTGGCGCTCACCTGCACGGCGCCAAACACGCATACGACCATCATTGGCACCAAGGCAGAAGCGACTCTCATCGCTGAAGACGACACGTCTCCATTCGTCCCTCCATTCACGCCTGTCGCGACACCACTGGAGGCGGGCTGCACGATGTTGGGGCGTGAGCGGAAGACGGCCTAACGGTGTGCGGGACCGTAGCCCAGCTTCATGGAGACGGTTGCGAATGGTCCTCGCCGATACCCGAGGAGCAACAGTGTCCCTAATTTGCTGGGAAGTGGCGGTGCGGTCCCCTACGGCACTGCGTAGGATCCTACGGTCTTGGCGTGCATCCGTGCGTCGCTGCGGTCCGGTCCCAGGTCGACGGGCACGTGCACCTTCCGCCGACCACTGGCGACAACATCGATGTACTGTGGAGACCTCACGCCCCACGTGTTGAGCAATTCGGCGGTACGTCCACCCGGCCTCCCGCATGCCCACTATACGCCCTCGCTCAAAGTCCGTCAACTGCACATACGGTTCACGTCCACGCTGTCGCGGCATGCTACCAGTGTTAAAGACTGCGATGGAGCTCCGTATGCCACGGCAAACTGGCTGACACTGACGGCGGCGGTGCACAAATGCTGCGCAGCTAGCGCCATTCGACGGCCAACACCGCGGTTCCTGGTGTGTCCGCTGTGCCGTGCGTGTGATCATTGCTTGTACAGCCCTCTCGCAGTGTCCGGAGCAAGTATGGTGGGTCTGACACACCGGTGTCAATGTGTTCTTTTTTCCATTTCCAGGAGTGTATTTAAAAGAGTCATATTCTCTAAATACAAACCTTTTTGAAACACTGATCTCCAGATGTGCATTAATTCATGTGCGCAATTGTTAAATAAATCTGGGGAGATACAGAAAACTCATTGTTCTCCGTTGTTGGTATCAAATATACAAGTCATAAAGAACACCATCAAACAAAAATGCAGAGAGGCTAAGGATTCGTGAATAAGTATTACGTACGAATTAGGAACAGGTGTAAAAAAATGGAATAACTGAAAAAGCATATAGAAATGTTAAGAAACTACATTCAAACCAGGGAAGAGAATATCTCTGATAAGAGATAGACAAAGAAAACGTTACAGAGTGGGATGTGGATGGGCAGCAGGTGGAGGGAATATCTCGACGAACTCAACGAAGGGAAAGAGTTCACCAAGGTTGAAGAACACACCGAAGAAAGACAAGAAGTGCTGTCGAGCTGACGAAGAAGGTCCACGAATGATGGAACCAGATTTACTACGTACTGATCGACCTCAGACCAAATACAGCTTCTGGACCAGATGAGTTGCCAGATAATATCTGGCACAGTTATGGGAACAAAAAGCAGTTCAGACAAGAATAGAGCACTATCTTTTGAAATTTTGGTGTTGCAGAAGAATTCTGAAGATTAGGTAAGTAGATCGCATAACTAATGGTGAGGTTGTGAACCAATTTGAAGAGAAAAATTTACGGTACGACTTGATTATTGGAAGGAATCGGTTGATAGGACACATTCCAAGAAATCAACGAATACTCAGTATTATAATGTAGGGATGCGCGAAGGAGTAAAAATGATAGAGGGAGACCAAGTGATGAATACAGTAAGACGGTTCAAATGGAAGTAAGTTGCAGCAGCGATTAGATGATGAAGAGGCTGGCGCAGGATAGAGTAGCGCGGAGAGCTGCATGAAATCAGTCGTCGGACAGAGGCCCACAACAACAACAACTGCCACGTCAATGGGGAGCTAATTTCAAACGCTGAAAAAAGATTCGTCTACATGATTTAAAACAAATGGACTAAAATACGAAGTAGAACTAGGTCTTAAATTAAACAAAATTTAGGCCAAATACAGGGACAAGAGAAGCCATCATAGTAGTCAGGAGCCATCCTGCAGAGAAGGTTTAAATGATGTAGGAATTTTCGTGTAATCATTATTTGCCGAGAAAAGGCACTTCACAGTGTTAGCTGGAACAAATTCTGCAAGATCTTTTAAGATACACACTTGGACATGTAAGTCAAATGATCATTATCAAACATATACAAAAAACAAAGACAGATAGTAATGGAAATTGATGTATATCCCAAATTCAAGATGTGGTAAGAAGAGGTGACCATTATTTCTGTAATTATTTAACCATTTCATCACAAAACTCTGTGCAATGTCAAGGGAAGAACATCTTGAGTTAAAGTAGAGGGAACTCCTGCCCTGCAGAGGATTTACAGATGATATTTCATCAAAGGCAAGTAGTGAAAACCATGTGGAAAATACACTTTTTAACTTTTCAACAATTATAAGAGAGGTTGAAGATGAATAAATAGTCAAAAAGCGAAAATATTGAAAAGACAAGCCAGAAGAGAGGACGCCTCACATCGTAAATTAAATAAAGAAAACAAATATATTGCATGAATGTTATTTAGTGATCTTAATAGCTGAAGGCATCCCACGAACGGTTTTCGATAAAAAGTACATTCGCTGAACAAAGCAAGTTCTAGAAAAAAACTTGTTTACTATCGAAGAGAAAAGAAAATTAAGTCAAGGCGTTCCTCTGTAGCCGATTAGGATAGAAGAGGAACAAAAGGAATAGAAACTCTTTGTTAAGGCGGTCACTAGTGTGTGCTCCTATACAGCTGTTCAGGCTTTCTATTCTGGAAGACATACAGAAGGCATTTATAACTGATGTGACGGGGAAATGTCTGTAGAAGGCTGATGAACTGCTAGACAGGTAGACAAATGAGTCAAGATGTTCTGAAAGAATCAATGACCAGAGAAAGCTCATAGCAACTACCCAAAACAGAAAACCAAATGTTGTAGGTCATTTTATGAGACAAAACAAGTTTTCAACATGTTGGAAGGAACGAGCTGGAAAGAAATTCGAGTGGAGGTAAAAAAAAAAAAAAAAAATCAAGTAGACGAAAATTCAAAGGTTATAATAAAGCGCCAAAGTTATCAATAAATGAAAGGGACAACACAAAATAGGGAAGAATGATAAGAGTGGCGTGGTATAGTCTTTAGAAGATGACTGTAAGGAGCTTGGAAGATATTCTGCTAATTGTTCATTTCCCTTTACTGCCTCAGTTTCACCTCACCAAAGAAAGTATTTGCTTCATCCACCGCCCAACAGTTGAATAGCTAGAAATCACTATCAATTCTCAGCCTATGCCCCCAGGGTATAACGGATGTCATCGTCGCCAGTAATCGTGAGGAGACGCTTTTACGCAAAGATCTGATAAATGAGCCCACATATCAATCCTTAAGGACACCATCCCTTTAAGATTATAATTTCCTTACGGTTTTCTACATTGATTCTGCTGCTATCGTCCCACTGTGATACCGTATGGTATTGGCGAATGAGGTGAAACCGAAGGCTCTTTAGGAACATACACATTGCAAGCCAGAAAACGCCTGCTACGTCAAACATTATGTAAGTAAAATATGTTGTTGTTGTTGTTGTGGTCTTCAGTCCTCATATTCGTTTGATGCAGCTCTCCATGGTACTCTATCCTCTTCATCTCCGAGTAACTACCGCAACGTACTTCCTTCTGAATCTGCTTACTGTATTCATCTGTTGGTCTCCCCCACGCTTCCCTCCAGTAGTAATTTGGTGATCCCTAAATGTCTCAAAAAGTGTCCTGCCAACCAATCCCTTCTTCTACACAGTTTGTGCCACAAACTTCTTTTCTTCCCAGTTCTATTCAGTACCACCTCATTAGTTACGTGATCTACCTATCTAATCTTCAACAATCCTCTGTAGCACCACATTTCGAAAGCTTCTGTTCTCTTCATGTCTAAATTGTTTGTTGTCCACGTTTCATTTCTGTACATGGCTACGCTTCATACAAATACTTTCGGAATAGACTTCCTGACACTTAAATCTATACTCGATGTTGACAAATACGTCTTCTTCAGAAACGGTTTTCTTGCCGTTGGCAGTCTACATTTTATATCCTCTCTGCTTCGACCATCATCAGTTAATTTGCTTCCCAAATAGTAAACCTCATCTGCTACTTTAAGTGTCTAATTTCTAATTGATTCCCTCAGCATCACTTGATTTAATTCGAGTACATTCCATTATCCTCGTTTTGCTTTTGTTGAAGTTCATGTTATATCCTCCTTTCAGGACACTGTCCATTCTGTTCAACTGCTCTTCCAAATCCTTTGCTGTCTCTGATAGAATTACAATGTCATCGATAATCCTCAAAGTTTTTACTTCTTCTCCCTCGATTTTAATTCCTACTCCAATGTTTTCTTTTGTTTCCTTTACTGCTTGCTCAATATACAGATTGAATAACGTTGGGGATAGACTGCAACCCTTTCTCACTCCCTTGTCAACCGCTGCTTCCCTTTCATACCCCTCGACCCTTATAACTGCCATCTTTTTTCTGCACAAACTTTAAAAAGCTTCTCAATCCCTGTATTTTACCCCTATCGCCTTTAGAATTTGAGAGAAAGCTTTCCCAAAGTCTACAAATGCTAGAAACGTAGGTTGGCCTTTCCTCAACCTATTTTCTATGAGAAGTCGTATAGTCAGTATTGCCTTGCGTATTCCTATATTTCTCCGGAATCCAAACTGATCCTCCCCGAGGTCGACTTCTACCAGTTTTTCCTTTCTTCTGTAAAGAATTCGTGTTTGTATTTTGCCACCGAGACTTATTAAACTGATAGTTCGGAAATTTTCCCGTCTGTCAGCTCCTGTTTTCTTTGCAATTGTAATTATTATATTCTTCTTGAAGTCTGAGGATGTCTCGTCTGTGTCATACATCGGATGTCTCGTCTGTGTCATACATCTTGCTCACCAGATGCAACAGTTTTGTCACGATTTGCTTTACCAAGGCTATCAGTAGTTGTAATGGAATGTTGTCTACTCCTATAGTCTTCTTTAGACATAGGTGTTTCAGTGCTCTGTCAAATTCTTCACGCAGTATCAGATTTCCCGTCACATCTTCATTTACATCCTCTTCCATATACATAAAATCACCCTCAAGTGCATCCCCCTTGTATAGATCAATTGTATACTCCTAAGTTTTTGCTTTCTCTTCTTTGTTTAGGACTGATTTTCCATCTGAGCTCTTGATATTCATACAGGTCGTTCTCTTTTCTCCAAAGATCTCTCTAATTTTCCTGTAGCTGACGTCTATCTATTTCCTAGGGATGTATGCTTCTACATCCATACATTTGTCCCTTAGCCATTCCTCCTTAGCCATTTAGCACTTCGCGTCAGTCTCATTTTTTAGACGTTCGTGTTCCCTCTCGCCTGCTTCAGTTGCTGCAGTTTATATTTTCTCCTTTCATTAATTAAATTCAATATTTCTTGTGTTACCCTAGGATTTCTACTAGCCCTCCTCTTTTTATCCAGTTCATCCTCTTCTGCCTTCACTATTTTCATCTCTCAAACCTACCCATGCCTCTTCTGCTGTATTACTTTCCCCTGTTTTTGTCAGTCGTTCACCAATGCTGCCCTGAAACACACTCAACTCTCGAACAACACATATCTGTGTTTAAATGTTCAGTAAACACAGATCCTCATTAGTGACGTCACGAACTGAATGCTCTGTCCCATAGCTCTGGTTAAGGTCATGGTCTCAGAAATGGTAAAACAAGTGACACTCTTCACAGATCCACGCTGGGAAGTTTACTGATGATGTAAATAAGCGTAGACGTATTACAGTCTACTGCGCTCCTATTTTATGACTGCTTAGTTTGCAATGGTGTGACTCGTCTGGGTTGCGCGTACTAATGGAAACGGACGTATCCGTTACAAGATATAAGATTTTCCTAAATAACTGAGCCGTTCGTCAATTGCTACTCCTACATATTGTCAAAAGGAGCGGCGTTTAATCCTAGTAGACTGATATGTTTACGGTTTGACCCAAATACCTTTAACAATATGGGCTAAATGTAATTTTCGGTTGGCTTCTGACGTACCTTCTTATACTATTTCTCAAAGACAGCATACTGCTGTCCACGTCGTTGTAAGCGATTGTAGCATTCTGTATAGAAACTGCCTCCTAGTACAGCGAACTTCTTTCCTCATACCGTTAATGTCTGCATTCATGTCTGAAGGAAACTGTAATGTAATATACAGACACTGTGTAAATACAGACATTATGTAAATGATTGTTATATTTGCCTCGAAGGGATAACATGTCGATTGCAGAAATTTTTGTCTCCCTTTGCGTGAATCACAAAATACGAACATAGAAAATATGCACTTTACTTGATATATGGAAGTTTTGGTCGGTCAGATTGCGTACACGTATAGCCGAGATTATTATGGTGGCCACTCGCGATAAGTGATAAATCTGGAATCGAGCCCTGATCGGTCACAGATTTTCATGTGTCTCTACTAAAATATACAGCTGACGACAAACCGTATTCCGAAACTGTGAATTATTTCGTAATGTTAATATTCTGTTTTCATCATTTCAGTTTACTAGCTTACTTCCAACCATTAGTGTTGTTACTGTTTGTTATCAATTTTTATGAGTTCTTATGTAAGCGGGTATAGTTATGACGCTGATTTGAAGACCACAAGGAAATGAAAGAACCTAATGGGGCTTATGGGGCTGACGGATACGGAGGCATCTGCTTGCAAGCTGGGAACGTGTCTCGATCCACATTTATTTCACTGTCGCTATACATGCGATTACAAAACGGTGCGGTCAGTGTGCGCTAAACGCAGAGATATCGTTTGATGATGGCTTGTTTACAAAAATGAGTAGTTAAGACAGTTTTGCCAAGTCCAGAAGCTTATACAGTGGGATTCAGTATGTTGTTATGGCAGTGACCGTATGAAGTTGGATGTGACTGGTAGTTATCCTCATTGTGGCGTTTGCCGTACACCTCGGATTTTCTCAATGCTCACCTTGTCCATGTCCACTTCTCCTTCATCGTAGACATCCCTCGAACGTCTTTTCTTTGATTCGTCCCTTCTATCACGTGTCTTCTTCCTACAGGGAAGACACATGCAGCAAAATATGCTACATAGCACCTGCGAAGACAAAAGAACATTACAACACATGTGATTCAGGGTTTACACATTAAGACGGGAAAATGATGTCGGCTCAACCTTTTACTGCGGAGCAGTCAGAGACTTTGGAATTTTTTGTGGTCTGTGTCTAACAAGGACTTGACCCATTTCTCAGTTTGTTGGACAAATACACTAAAACTATAAAACATGTCGTAGTACATGACTTATTTTCCGAACGTAAAGTAAATAAATTATGAACTGCGCGTAATGCTGCATGTTGGGTGAGACTACGGATAAGTACAATGTCGAACAGTGGAGGTACCCAAAATCTGTCGGTTAATGTCACATGGAGATTGGTGGAGGCTCACAGACCGCACCCCTGCTTTCTTTATCCCAGGTGAACAGGGTGTCATTCTTGTACTGTCATAAGGAAGGAACACCAGTTGTGTTCAGGCCGTCCACGACGAATGACAGCTGCAATAAATACACACATAACATCTGCATTATCATTTTAACAAATGAGGTACAGTTCAATATCGATGCGACGAGAGATCTAAGAAATGGGACTGCAAGCATTACTACCTACCACGGTTTTCGAGGTCCTCTGGTGGAGCGTTCGGTCAGCTATAGACAAAAAGAGAGCCTGCCAAGAGAAGTTATATCCAAATATATCTGCAGATTGTGTTTCCGAAACGACGTTCGCATTAGACAGACGTATCAGCTGTAGAAGGGTCTTTGTTACCAGGTCGAGTAGACCAGAGTGGAAAGGCGGTGTCACTGTCCTATTATGGAAAGAAGTAACTTTTCGGAGGCACAGATCAGTTCCCCTGTTGTAAGATTGTAGATATCGGAAGCACGAATAATATTACGTTGTGTTTACCCTGTTATCAGTGCATTACTCTCCGCAAAGCTACATAAGCGAACTGGAGTGCAATAGACTCTTGGTACAACTTGAACAACCTCTGGTGTTCTATGGGGATCTCAACCCTCACACGTCGCTAGTTGGGGAAATTCGTACCAGAGAAAAAGCTCCTATCGGTGCACAAAAAGTCAAATATGATCCTGTTTTAAATGACTCTAATTGAATTTTGGGGTACCAGGTGCCTCATTCTACTTTCCTGAGCATCTTTAAAATTTTCCCAAAGAATTTTGCATGCGAGCGTATTTACGCTATTTTTAACATGCAACTCATCTAACATTTCCACACGCTCTACTAAATGCAACTCGCTCATATACACTAGTCCATCGGCGTAAGCACTCATATACTTCTGCTCCACTTACCCATTCTCACTCATTGATACAGCCCAACTCAATGTCAATATCTCTTTGTGTCTCTCTACCACTGTCTCCCGTCTCGCAGCCATAGTCTCCTTCGTTCTGCCTTGCTACCACTGTTTTCCCTCACTATCGTTGTCTCCTTCATGCTCTCTCTTACTACCACCGTCTCATTCATGCCTTTCGACTGCTACTGCCGCTTCTCACTGTCGCTACCTCTCTCCTATTCGTTGTCATAGTCATAGAAACTGTCTCTCTTTATCACAGGCCATCACCCACTTCAACTTTACTCCTGCCCCACTCCTTCATTCTTTTCCTAGCACTGTCAACTATGTTCCAGTGCCTCTGTTTCACTCTCTTTCTCTCACACTACAATTGTCTCCT
The DNA here is from genome assembly GCF_021461385.2 of Schistocerca piceifrons. Lineage (NCBI taxonomy): Eukaryota > Metazoa > Arthropoda > Insecta > Orthoptera > Acrididae > Schistocerca > Schistocerca piceifrons. The sequence goes on along the minus strand of NC_060143.1, from coordinate 321,381,245 downwards.
TCGCTCTTTCTATACCACAACCACATTTCACTATCTTGCAGTATTTATTACTTATCTATTTCTTTCCCACTGTATCATTCTCTCTATGCATAAAAGAGGCGCGCGCGAATATGTTCTCAGTCGAAAAATTTTGGGAAAATTTTTGAAGGTGCTGAGGAAGGTAGAATGATGCAGCTGGAGCTCCACTTTTGAGTCCGAGTCTCTTAGACAGTAGCATGTTCGCCATTTTTGTCCATCAACAATGTTCCGCTATTTCCGCCTGCCACAGCTGGGCACGTCATTCGTATGAAGAGAATTTTAATGTCAGTTATTTTAATGTCAGTAATATTTTGGTAGATTACTTATATGACACTGAAACAACGCACATCTGATTTTACACCTCAGACAGAATGTAATGTGCACAAAAATTTCCGTGTGCTTCAGTACTACAACATGGGGTTCCCAGAATTCCTCTGATTCTAATGAAGACACGTTACAGCATGTTCATCCGTGCTATGCCATTTTACAAACTACGTTTTCGGCTCACACCGAATTATGCACCTTAGTTACAGATTAACAACTCTATGATGAAGTGGAATACGTAGTCCTCACAAGTGACTGCGCAGCGTCAACTAGCGCCCAAGCAGTGTAAGATCTCCTTATCTTGAGAGGACAACATGCACTGCTGGAAGATGAATAGAGATATTAAGATGTCCGATTTGCCGAGTACAATAAGAAAACTTAGAAATCGTAACTAGATCTCTGACCAGATGTTAGATGTGTTTGACAACTAAATTTTTCTTACCACTACGGTCCCGCTATATTAGTCTGGCCATATCCTGTGATCTATGTTTCAGCAGAAAGAGCAAGAGAAAATGTTGAAATCTTCGATGAACTTGTAAGAGGTTCACCGCACTGCTGGAGCAAATGTAATTTCGGTGTATTGCTCACGCGCTGCCTGCGACAGAAAATATCTTTGCTAAAATAGAGTGGCAGGTCAGAGCAGTCTCGGCAGTAGTTGCAGTCGATGGCTGCTACAGTGCAGTTGTAGTCTGTCGCTGGTACAGCGCAGTTCATAGCCACGTATTGTAAGGTAAATTTTATTATTTTTGTTGGCATACGTGTAGTTATTCACTTGTCTGGGATGTTAATATGAATTTGTTTCAATCTTTTTGCGATTCGTCAGCACGAGTTGGCCCAGATTTGTAATATTCAATTTTTCATATAATGGATTGCAGATCTTTATCAATAATGTAAAAGATTTTCAGAATATAATATTTACCAGTTTACAAAAAAAGGAAGGAATAATTTTTCCTGAAGTCATTACCAGTCCCGATCCAGTCATTTACACTACTGGCCATTAAAATTGCTACACCAAGAAGATGACGTGCTATAGACGCGAAATTTAACCGCCAGGAAGAAGATGCTGTGATATGCAAATGATTAGCTTTTCAGAGCATTCACACAAGGTTGGCGCCGGTGGCGACACCTACAACGTGCTGACATGAGGAAAGTTTCCAATCGATTTATCATACACAAACTGCTACGGTCTCAGGTTCGAATCCTGTCTCAGGCATGGATATGTGTGATGTCCTTAGGTTAGTTAGGTTTAAGTAGTTCTAAGTTCTAGGGGACTGATCACCACAGATGTTAAGTCCCATAGTACTCAGAGCCATTTGTACCAATCATACACAAACAGCAGTTGACCGGCGTTGCCCGGTGAGACGTCGTTGTGATGCCTCGTGTAAGGAGGAGAAATGCGTACCATCACGTTTCCGACTTTGATAAAGATCGGATTGTTGCCTATCGCGATTGCGGTTTATTGTATCGGAACATTGCTGCTCCCGTTGGTCTAGATCCAATGACTGTTAGCAGAATATGGAATGGGTGTGTTCAGGAGGGTAATACGGAACGCCGTGCTGGATCCGAACGGCCTCGTGTGACATGCATCTTATCTGCATGTCTGTAACGGATCGTGCAGCCACGTCTCGATCCCTGAGTCAACAGATGGGGACGTTTGCAAGACAACAACCATCTGCACGAACAGTTCGACGACGTTTGCAGCAGCATGGACTATCAGCTCGGAGACCATGGCTGTGGTTACCCCCGACGCTGCATCACAGACAGGAGCGCCTGTGATGGTGTACTCAACAACGAACCTGGGTGCACGAACGGCCAAACGCCATTTTTTCGGATGAATCCAGGTTCTGTTTACAGCATCATGATGGTCGCATCCGTGTTTGGCGACATCGCGGTGAACGCACACTGGAAGCGTGTATTCATCATCGCCATACTGGCGTATCGCCGGCCGCGGTGGTCTAGCGGTTCTAGGCGCTCAGTCTGGAACCGCACGACTGTTACGGTCGCAGGTTCGAATCCTGCCTCGGGCATGGATGTGTGTGATGTCCTTAGGTTAGTTAGGTTTAAGTAGTTCTAAGTTCTAGGGGACTGATGTCCACAGATGTTAAGTCCTATAGTGCTCAGAGCCATTTGAGCCATTTGAACTGGCGTATCAACCGGCTACCCTGGCCAGCACATTCTCCAGATCTCTCACGAATTGACGTCTGGTCAATGGTGGCCGAGCAACTGGCTCGTCACAATACGCCAGTCACTACTCTTGATGAACTGTGGTAGCGTGTTGAAGCTGCATGGGCAGCTGTAACTGTACACGCCATCCAAGCTCCAGTTGTCCAGTATTAGTAGACAGGCCAGCATTGCACTAAGCTGTTCCATTCTCCAGCAGATATATAGACAGCGTTATCCGGCGACATCATCATGAGGTAAGAATTTTTCAGTTTTTTCAGATTGATTTCAGAGGGCCATGGCGTAGCGCTGCTTACGTCAAACTTTATCAGTTTTCGTGAGTTAAGATATTAAAAAAAATTATCATTTTTATTTTTATACGGAAAGGTTACAAACTGTCCTTGGAGTGGATCATATTCACTATCCTACGCTGTGTAACACGCCAAATCGTGCACTGACACATCTCTACGATCTTTCAACGGTATCTGGATGAGACATTTCTTCCTCATTGAACAATTCAATAGAGATTCCAGCCCCGTGTCCTAAAGCAATGACCGGAAGTACAACGTCGGCTTGAGCTACAAGAACCATCGAAATTTCTTTTAAAACCCGTTGGGGGTGATGGTTGCGATCGGAGTATTTGCTTTCAGAAAACTAGTATGGGTTTCCATACGGTAAAGAAACACTAACAATGTTTATATTACACACCCTGAAATTTTTCTAGCGTTCCACAATAAGCAACATTTTGCAGCAGCATTTATCGACACTAATAGTGCGTACGACAGTGTCTAAATTCCGCTTCTACTACAAAATTTAAGTGATATGTGTATTCCAAAGAAGTTTGTTTGGTATTCAGACCTTCCTAAAATACAATACTATGTGTGTAGGATTTCACAACAAATTGCTCGTACAACCTCATGAGGACTGCCTTAGTTTTCTATACCCAGCCTTCATCTGTTTCAAACCACACACGAGATATCGAATACAGACAACATCATTCCACCAGATGTTGAAACTCTCCGCTTTTCAGATGATTTATACCATTTTTCTATACACCAGGATCTTGAATCTCTGTGGCTAACAGTAAACAGAGCCGTTTAAGCATTGACACGCTGGTTTAACACTAATGACCTAACAGTGTCAACTGAGAATTGTTCGGTAGTTCTCTTCAACCGTAGAGGGTTACGACTGCCTAATTAGTCATTTTATTAGGAAGTCTCTCATTCGCGTATGTGACTGAAGTGAGATTGTTACGTGTGATATTTGGAAGGCGCTTAAAATGGGCTATCACATAACTGTTGTAACCAGGAAACAGCATTAGCACAATGAGATCTGTAGCTGGAAATTTGTGCGGTGCAGACTCGGCATTCTCTTGAACATGTACTAGGACTCCTCCACTCAGCCATCGATTATGGATACTACTTCTATCACAACATTGCCAAAGGTACACTTCGGTAACTTGACCTAGTACAGTTCTGTTGCCTGCGGCTATGCTTTGGAGCAGTGCGATCGATTGTGACAAATAACTTACTAGTGCAAGCTGTTGAATCTCGGCTGTATAAACAACATTTTCGCCACACACCGTGTTACATGTGCGAATCTTACATGTACAAGTAGGATAACTTTGGGCCTCTGTATCTCGGAAAATGATTGAGATATGAAAACACCTTTCAAAATTGTCGGAGATCATATCTTGGGACTATATCGTAAAGAATTCAGTCATCTGCTGTGCATATCCATCTTGGAATCCGCAGCTCGGGTTTGATATAAAAAAATTGTGGAAAAAACATTTTTGGGGAGTTTTCTGACAAACAACCCATGAATTAAAGGTGTCTCCATAAGCACCTTAATGCTCACCGTAAACCAAATCAAACGCAAAATAGACCAAACAATTTACTCCATTTGTCTCTGTAAGACGAAGTGTGTAATATTCGTATTTTGACCTCGTATTTAGCATTGCGACACTAAGACGATGGTAGTGCTGAGTAAACAATATAGAAGAACATAGCACTTAACGAACAAATCTTTTCGTTAACTTCTTTGTACTTATATAATGACGACATGCTGAAGCTGTAATTGTGCCCTTATTATACGAATATTCAAGAATTTAATTTTTCCATTGAAGATGGTCACACAGTGACTAAAATCGATTTGTTGTAATAGATGACTTAGAACCTCATACGACCGCTGCTGCTGATTTTGTTGTTTACATATTCTTAACTCTCAACTATGGCTGTCCTATCCCGCTGTCTCTTACCCACAAACGCAGCTCTGTTGAGGCCCTCACAGTATGCTCGTCACCATATACCAATGTTTCTGCTTAACACTGCATTACGCTTTAGGATCAGATCATTTCCCTACTGTTCTCACAAAAAACCGACAGCAAGAGACGTGAAATTCTTTCCTTACAGTCACTGGAACACCAACAAAGGAAACAGACAACCTTTCAGAAAATAGTGGAAAATACAGTAGCCGTGGTGATACAATCGGGTCGGGTCTAGCGCACTATCTCACCAGACGTTCTTCAGGGTATTGAATGTGACCGACCTCTCTATTCCAAAATCGATATGACTCTTCATTACAGCTTGACAACTGTGTGACAAGGTAGAATACGGAATGTTCACAAGTGATTGCGCAACGTCGACTAGCGCTTAAGCAATACGAGGTCTCCTTACCTTGGATAGACAATCTGTACTGCTGGAAGACAGATCCTAGAACTAACGAGTTGTAAAAAAAGTAAAAACTACTTAACAAGATAATTGTGAAACGATAAATAGAGATATTATGATGTCTTATGTGTGACAAACAAGGAAACTCTGAAATCGTAACTGGAACTCGGATCAGGGAGACCTTGTTAGATGTTGTGCTTGACCACTAAGTACTTGCCGAGAAAATTTATTGGCATAGAGCGAAGGCAGTAAAACAGTAGATTAATCACCCTTCTCCGGGGAATAATAGAGATTCTTCTGCTTCTAATATCCGCATTCGAAATGTGGCGTTTTTGCTCTCTATTAGTTTAAGCATTAGACTCGGTGTGCGTCATCTACCGTTGGATTCAAACTGATACATACATAGGCCCATTTGGAATAGAACACCTATACCAGTTCGTATACCTCGAAATTCTCAATTACAGTTATACAGAAATAGCTTTTTATAATCAGTTCAAGTGTCCTTACTGGACGCATATTGTTCGTATGTATACTGATGGCTTGTGATTCCAGGAGATTTCAGCAGTACGACACGCATTTCTTGTCCCGAAGCTGAAATATTGCAAGCAGTTTCGTCTGCCTCTATGTTTTTCAATTTTTAGGGCGGAGACGATATAGATTCGGGAGACTCTCAAATCTGGTCGTCCTTCAGGGCTCCGGAACATTCTGTTGCTTCACGCTCCAAAATCATATACGGACGTAGTCAACACTGACTACGGATCAGTAGAACGACTATTGAGGTACTGGAAATTATGTGACAACATAAGGGAAGAGGTACGAGAATCTCCTTCCTGTGGTCCCAAGATCATTTCGGATTAGTTTACAATGACAAGGCAGAACAGGTGGCTCAGATTTCATGCTACGTTTGAGGAAACTGGCCAAGGAAGAATGTGCAGGGCATTGGGGCCTCTCAGTATACCATAGAGGTCAATACTACACCGCCATACAAGCACTAATGACAAGCTTCATCTGGTTTCGAAAATTTCACGAAAGCATGAAGCCGATAACTGTATCAACCATCTTTCAATGCATTCAAACGTACGTCGGCTAGGTTCAAGTGTTACCCTTCCAGTGACTGGCAGAAAATAGAAGCAGGAGATGTAAGCAATTTGCCATTTTCCTACAATTACATCGAAACACAGCCTAACCATTTGCTGGAAAATCTTGAAGGTGTCCCTTCCTTAAAGTGCTCCGGTTTTATTGTATCATGAAAATCTTAAAATATCCTTCTCAATTGCTACGAAGCATATCCTCTGCATCCAAGGTTTATTTATTTTTTCCAGGTATGGGAATTAACCGAACTAGCTGTGCCTAACTTTAGGATGTACTTTACACCATGCGTTTTCGGTTCATCACTCATTTCCGTCTCTGAAATGTCCCAGTACGTTTCGGTGCCTGACTGAAGAAAGCTGTTTATCGCAGTGTTACCATGGTATGGAGGAGTAAAGTAATTCCAGCTTGTATGTGTGTATATGCCCTAAGCTATAGAATAAGAGATTGTTTATTTGCTGACAACAATAAAAAGATACATTTTTTCGAGGAACCAGAGCGTTCTGAAAAGTAATGCTTCCCTATTTTTTATACTGTTCTCAATATCGGTTGACTTTTCCGCTTCACTGACAAGTTGCAATAGTCTGACGCTACAGTACTCTAAATTCTATCGTGTAACATGGCTGTGTGTAAAGTAACTATGTCGATGCCTGAGAAACAGGATCGCAGAAAACGTGAAGTACTTATTCGAAGAGGATGGAACACAGAAGAACGATGCGATATCTGCAACAGTCTGCCTACAGTCACGACTGGGTCCCATAAGATTTCCATCTGTTTCCGAAACTTAAATATTACCTTCGAGAACTTCACTTTGATAGTAATGGGAAGGTGCAAGCAGAGGTGAGGTTGTGGCTCCGTCAGCAAAGCGAAATATTCTGCAGTGACGGTAACAACAAACAAATGTCTCGTTGCGATAAATACGTTCGTCACTACAGTGACAATGAAGAGAAATAAATATGTAGGCATGAAGAATAAAGATGCAGAACGTTAATAACGTACATCTTATTTAAGAAGCTTTAAGAGTTTCAGATAAAAATTTCGGAGTCATTACGTTTCTGCAAGCTCCCGTAGCATTGGGTACACATTCGGCAACGACCTATACATTCATATTTAGAATAGAGAAGAGAGTGAGGAAGAAGTGGTGGAGTGTGATGACAAAAGTGGTGCATTCCGAATGAGAAAATGCCCCAGAATACCAAACCCTGAGCCAACAGTAACAGTAAAGGTGTTCCATGCAATGTTTCGTGTCCACCTGAGATACTGAATAAAACCGGGAAAAATGAATTCAGATGTGCGTTACTTGGATGTAGGGGTTTCAAATTATGCAGTGATTTAAATAAATTTCGTTCACAGAAGAAAGGACCTGCTTCTTGAAGTTCCATAAAAAATAGCAGAGTGCACCGTATACGCACCGACTTCAGAAAGGAAGCTACACTAGTCGTCCCACGATAAGACAACTACGCAACAACAGTGCCGAATTGCCAGAGCAGAGTGCATGTCCTGGCTATCCTGCAGCCACAGATCCGCTGCGTAAAGTACAATAGCTGAGTCACAGTGTGAGAGTGAAATGGCGCGCCCACTGGAGAGGTGACCCAAAGTTGAGCTGCGCGGAACAGTACGAGCCCTGTGAGCAAGACGCCTAAATTGCACACAAGCTGACGTTGAATTCTGGAGGTATATAGACAAAATGCGATGTCGCGCCACGCCTTATTGAAATGTTTTCAACAATTTGACCAGTGCTGATCAGACGTAGGCAGCTCTCATTAAAAAGGAAGGCCATCGATGTCGACATCAGCCACACGCCCCAGTGTCCAGGCAATCGACTCACTAAGCAGTCGTAATTTTTCGGTGATGAAGACATTCACATAGCGGTTGTGGTAACGAGCGGATTTCTATCGTCGAGTAATTGAACGACTGAGAGAAGGCTCCGAGGGTTGTTTACAGAGACTTTGTGAGGATGTTGCAAAACTGTCTCGTGTACTTGTGTCAGTTTGAAGTGTACGGGAGCTTTCAATAAAAGTTACTTGACCTATCATAAAAATACGCAACTTGCATTTTGAGTGCTCCTGGTACGAAATATTTTCTCATCCTGTTTTCAGATGTGATAATAAGCTAATATTTTGTGGTACAGACACAAATAAATCAATGTATTTCAGTCGTCAGTTTATAAATAAATTGCAGCAACATGTCCGCAGAAACATGTCGTTACTAGGATGAAAAACGTGTGCGAGCCCTGATGTAGTGTATACCGTAAGCTTCCTAATATTTTGGTTAATCACAAGAATCTTTGTAGTTTAGTATTTCAGTCTTATTTCATTCCAGAACACAACATTGGGCACCAATATAAAATTTTCACTTACAAACTCAAAACTTAGCACTGAGGAGGATATACAACTTTTTTGTGTTTACGTGAGGTAATAACGTGTTTGTATGAAACTTAGTGTATTATCTGTGGTTAAGAAATCATGATAATATCGTGTGTATGCTTCTCATTCTCTCCTGAGTTCTGTTTTGTATATTCTGTCCGTAGTTGGTAGGTGAAGATTCGACATCTGTAAACATTAGCCGTAAGTGAAAATTGTAAAATAATTTAAAATCATTGTACCCACTACTTACAATCTGCTTTCTCAGGACGTATTATTTTGCATTTGTACCAAGCTTTTAGCAGCATGACTCAATAAACCCAAGACAAATAACATTAGTAATAAAACTCATATAAAGTAAAGCCACGGTGCGTGTTGGCTGTTCTATTCGCGCCTTTTTCAAATAAATCCACATTTGCCTACCCTCCGCCCCAGATCTTTTCAGCCTGTTTGGCAGCTTAATAATCGAGTACTGTTCTTTCATGAAGATCCGTTGGGTCATGAAATGAAACCCACGGTGATACTCAAAAATAAATTATTTGCAACAGTTGGCTAGACGTTCCAGGTACTTCTCTACGTAGTCTTCGTTCAGCCTTAGTCAATTGTCATAGCGTTGTACTGAATTTCCAATACCCTCGACATAGAAGGCAACTGCCTGCGTTTCCCGAAAATTCTATACTCTTATCTGCAGTCGTTGTCTGTACCAGAATGTTGCCTTCCTGGACAGCGGTTGATGTGAGCAGAAATGAAACTTAAGAGGGAGCCATTTCGGGCCCTAGGAGTGAGGGGGGGGGGGGGGGGGGAGAAATGGGTCTGATCAAACGCTTTCCATCGAAAACACTGCAGGAGTATCTCCATTGCTCCTGCAGTGTGTGGCTAGAAGTGTCATGAAATAGGAAATGCCTGACAGTTGCGTATCACTCTGCAAGCACTTATACTTGGCGGGAGACGCTATTTTCTATGCATTTTTATGCTCTCTCTGGGCTCAGAACTAAAAGCAGCGACACGACGCGATCGACGCACATAGCCGGGACACTGCCTCAGACATCTGACCAAGGTTTCACCGGATTTCCGCTGTGGGTTAGACTTCGCAGACCTAGCAGATCTTAATAAAGGAATAACCTTCATAAGAGAGGACTACCTGGAACTAATTAGCTACGACGTATATTCTTAATGTGGACGAATAGGAAGAACAGGACATGTTGACAGGTTAACGTGCTGGAGTTTCTTATGATTCGAGCTCTTCAGCGAACTCAACTGATATTTATTTCACTTCCTTCAGTCACCTCAGGCGGATTTTAGAATGATGCACCTGAGACGCGTATCATCCATTTTGTGGCACATCTCAGTCCGATCTCATCGTCAACGAGATGTCAATGCCATCTTTTCGTTTCTGCTACCTTGCGATTCACCGCATAGGCTGAAGTTCCAACGCAGCTCTAGATATCCTTTCAATCTGCTGACAAAATTTGGGATTCTTAATCGATAGTTTTGCGTCCTTGTGATCAAGTCTAAATCTTCCTAATTCGTACCTAGATCCTACGAAAATCACCCAGTATTTTAATTGGAAACGTAGACTGAAGTATATTAGTAATGCCGCATACAATAAATGTTTCACAGGTAACATCCATTTCCACCCGTTTATTTCAGTTTATGACGTCTCCCTAAAGAGTGAACGTATTCTATTATCAAAACGCTAAACAGCTACCTTCACTACATTAGTCACAAATTTCGATTAGTTTTTCAACGATAAATACATATGGAACAAACAATGTGCACCTGAGCACAGACTGCTGCAGAAGCAGAATACGGTGGCGTTGCCACGCGCTTTTTATGGCCGTAGATCTTTTAATATACATGTACAAGAGACTTAAACGCATTTAACTGTTTGTGTTCCATATATACCTGTTTTGTTACTGATGCTTCGTTGTGTCCGAACAAATCAATAAATATCGAATTTCAGGAACATAGAATTAAAGAAAAATCTAAACTGTGTTGTTATTCGTAGTACTTAGCTAGAAAATACTATGAAAGGAAGATTACATTTAAATTATTTCACTGAGCATGTCAACCTGTATAAAATACACAAATTAAAAAAAGTTTTGCCTTACCTCGGTTCCGAGCGTTCCGGAACCTGTACAGAAAATTGGAATATAGATCAACATAAACATCATTTCCGCCCTTTTTATTGCTCATGAAAACCAAACACTGCTTGTTTTACCACCATACAGCGAGACCTTCAGAGGTGGTGGTCGAAACTGCTGTACACTTCAGTACCAGTAGCACGTCCTCTTGCATTGATGCTTCCCTGTACTCGTCGTGGCATACTCTCCACAAGTTCATCAAGGCACTGTTGGTCCTGATTGTCCCACTCCTCAGCAACGTAGATCCCTCAGAGTGGCTGGTGGGTCACGTCGTACATAAGCAGCCCTTTCCAATCTATCCCACGCATGTTCGATAGGGTTCATGTCTGGATGTCTGGAGAACATACTGGCCACAATTGTCGAGCGATGTCGTTATCCTGAAGGAAGTCATTCACAAGACGTGCACGATGGGGGCGTGAATTGTCCTCCATGTGCCAATATGCTGCCGATATGGTTGCACAATCGATCGGAGGACGGCATTCACGTATCGTACAGCCGTTACGGCGCCTTCCATGACCACCAGCGGCGTACGTTGGCCCCACATAATGCCACCCCAAAACACCAGATCACCTTGCTGCAATCGTTGGACAGTGTGTCTAATTTGTTCAGCCTGACCGGGTTGCCTCGAAACACGTCTCCGACGGTTGTCTGGTTGAAGGCTTTTGCGACACTCATCGGTGAAGAGAACTGGATGCCAATCCTGAGCGGTCGATTCGGCATGTTGTTGGGCCCATCTGTACCGCTCTCCATGGTGTACTGGTTGCAAAGATGGACCTCACCATAGACGTCGGGAGTGAAATTGCACATCATTCAGCCTATTTTGCACAGTTTGAGTCGTAACACGACGTCCTGTGGCTGCACGAAAAGCGTTACTCAACATGGTGGCGTTGCTGTCATGGTTCCTGCGAGCCATAATCCGTAGGTAGCGGTCATCCACAGCACTAGTAGCCCTTGGGCGGCCTGAACGAGGCAGGTCATCGACAGCTCCCGTCTCTCCATATCTCCTCCATGTCCGAACAATATCGCTTTGGTTCACTCCGAGACACCTGTTGAGAGCGCTTCCTGCCTCAAAGTAACAATGCGGACGCGATCGAACCGTGGTATTGACCATCTAGGCATGGCTGAACTACACACAACACGAGCCGTGTACCTCCTTCCTGGAGGAATGACTGGAACTGATCGGCTATCGGACCCCCTCCATGTAATTGGCGCTGCTCATGCCTGGTTGTTTACATCTTTGTGCGGATTTAGTGACACCTCTGAACAGTCAAACGGCCTGTGTCTGCGATACAGCATCCACAGTCATCGTGTATCTTCAGGAGTTCTGGGAATAGCGGTGATGGAAACTTTTTTTTTAGTGTCTGTATTTCGAAGCACTTCAAGTAAATGACAATCTTATTGCTAAGCTGATCGTGTCATCAGTATGAACGTAGTTACTGCGTAACGCTTCAGTTGTGTCTCCCACTATATATGATTCTAAGCAGCGGAGCCGGCCGTAGTGGCCGAGCGGTTGTAAGCGCTTTAGTCTGGAACCGCGCTACCGCTACGGTCGCAGGTTCGAATCCTGCCTCGGGCATGGATGTGTGGGATGTCCTTAGGTTAGTTAGGTTTAAGTAGTTCTAAGTCCTAGGGGACTGATGACCTCAGCTGTTAAGTCCTATAGTGCTCAGAGTCATTTGAACCAGTTTTTCTAAACAGCGGAAACACAAAATTCTGGTATTTTGAGTTAAGAATGATGATTTAAAGCAGTGATATTTTGTGTTTTCTATTCACTCCTACCTTCTTGTGGATTTAATACAAATTATTCGTAGTAATAAAAAAACACTTTTGGCATGCTCTTTTTACTACTGCAGTTAGACATTCACATTACATGTGATTCGAGAACCTTTGGATCGCATTCAGTCATTCCGATTTTCAAAAGTTTAATTTGATTGACAGCGGAGATAAGGCAATCTGTTTGCGTAGCACATACGGCAAAAAACTTATCTCTGATGGCGGTAGGTAGGAGAACTACGGATGAACTATTTAACAGACTATGTAGGTTCACTACTGTTGGGAGAAACATGAACACACCAGAGACGGAGACGTAAGAGTTAAAATTTAGCAGCTTGTACTCCCAATTACTGCATCTGTGTACTTGTAAAACTAGTTTCACGTGAATTAGCGCAAATAGCATACGATGCTCATATCGGCAGTTTGGTGGAACCCAACAGGCCCATGTTAAGACTGCCGCAAGTGTTACTCCTTTGGAGACGTGTGAGTTCATCAAAAATCTCCTTAAATAATTGAAATCTTATATTCGGTAGTTGGGTTGACGATATTGAAATCTAAATGGCAAATTATAAGGAGAAAACCAAAATAATGAATTCGATTTTCAGAATATGTTTCACCATGGATGATCGTAATACGGTTCCCTCCTTTCAATCGTTGCACTAACGGCTAATTAGCAGTTTCGAGACAAGTTATCACAAAAAAGAAAATCAACTAAAATTGCTCATCAGAGGAAACGCTTCGGGAGCGGATGAGTCGCTGAGACATTCTATACAGACTAAGCGAAGAACTTGCGACCCTGCAAGTGCCACTTTATTGTAGATCGCCGGAGCAACTGAGGGTACCGGCGGTCTGGAAAAGAAGCGCAGGTCATTCCTGTTTTCGAGACGGATCGTCGGCATAATTATATGCCTATTTTGTCACGACATTCTGTTGTAGAGTAATGGAACATGTTTTATGTTCACGCATTACGAAGTTTTTGCAGAAAGAAAATTCAAAAAGAATCCCTTGAAAACACAGATCTTGATCAACTTAGTCGTTAACGTCGTATGTTATGAGGCTACACAGAGGCGAATCTACTGACTGTAGGACTGTTGCAATGCCAAGAGACAGCACGCGAAATGGAGAAATTTATGCAGAGAATTGATTAGTAGCACAGGAACATGTAGGACCTAAAAATCCTATTAATCGTAACATACTGCGTATAAACAATTGAGGATGTAAGTTATTGTTCGATTATGGTATTGGCGATCAGTCAACGGAAACTGAAGTGACGATAAAATATCTGGGATTAACAGTCAGAAGCGACCTGAAATCGAATGATGACTTAAGACTGATTGTAGGAATAGCAGAAAATTGGAAATTTGTGGTAAGGTCCAAGAGACCAAACTGCTGAGGTCCCTAGGCTTACACACTACTTAATCTACCTTAAACTAACTTACTCACACACCCATGTCCGAGGGAGGACGCGAACCTCTGACGGGATAGCCGCGCGGACCGTAACAAGTCGCCCAAGACAGTGCGGCTACGTCGAGCGGCTAGGAATAGCAGATGCCAAGGTGAGATTCATTAGAAGATTCTTGGGCAAATATAATTAACCCATGAAAAAGCACTTAAAATATTTTTCGACCAATTATTAATTAATACTGATTAGTCTTGACCCTTTACCAGCTTGGAGTATTAGGTAAGTTGGAAGAGATCCAACGGAGGTGGATAGGTGTCGTCACAGGATTGTTTAGTAGGCGTGAGAGCATTATGGAAACGCTCAACTCCAGTGGCAGACGCTAAAGGAGTTGTGCACCACGGAGAAGCAATTCCGAGAGAGTAAGTTCCGAAGAGAAGTGAGCAGCATATTACACTATTGGCGATTAAAATTGCTACACCAAGAAGAAATGCAAATGGTAAACGGGTATTCATTGGACAAATATATTAAACTAGAACTGACATGTGATTGCATTTTCACGCAATTTGGATGCATAGATCCTGAGGAATCAGTACCCAGAACAACCACCTCTGGCCGTAATAACAGCCTTGATACGCCTGGGCATTGAGTCAAACAGAGCTTGGATGGCGTGTACAGGTACAGCTGCCCGTGCAGCTTCAACACGATACCACAGTTCATCAAGAGTAGTGACTGGCGTATTGTGACGAGCCAGTTGCTCGTCCACCGATGACCAGACGTTTTCAGTTGGTGAGAGATTTGGAGAATGTGCTTGCCAGAGCAGCAGCTGAACATTTTCTGTATCCACAAAGGCCCTTACAGGACCTGTGACATGCGGTCGTGCATTATCCTGCTGAAATGTAGGGTTTCGCAGGGATCGAATGAATGGTAAAGGCACGGGTCGTAACACATCTGAAATGTAACATCCATTGCTCAAAGTACCATCAATGTGAACAAGAGGTGACCGAGACGTGTAACCAATGGCACCCCATACCACCACGCCTGGTGATACGCCAGTATGGCGATGACAAATACACGCTTCCAATGTGCGTTCACCGCGATGTCGCCAAACACGGTTGCGGCCATCATGATGCTGCAAACAGAACCTGGATTCATCCGAAAATTTGACCTTTTTGTCATTCGTGCACCCAGGTTCGTCGTTCAGTACACCATCACCGGCGCTCCTGTCTGTGATGCAGCGTCAAGGGTGCCCGCAGCCATGGTCGTCGAACTGTTCGTGCAGATGGTTGTTGTCTTGCAAACGTCTCCATGAGTTGACTCAGGGATCGAGACGTGGCTGCACGATCCGTTACAGCCATGCGGATAAGACGCCTGTCATCTCGACTGCTAGTAATACGAGGCCGTTGGGATCCAGCACGGCGTTCCGTATTACCCTCCTGAACCCATCGATTCCATATTCTGCTAACAGTCATTGGATCTCGACCTACGCGAGCAGCAATGCCGCGATACGATAAATCGCGATAGGCTACAATCCGACCTTTATCAAAGTCGGAAACGTGATGGTACGCATTTATCAGCCTTACACGAGGCATCACAACAACGTTTCACCAGGCAACGCCGCTCAACTGCTGTTTGCGTATGAGAAATCGGTTGGAAGCTTCCCTCATGTCACCACGTTGTAGGTGTCGCCACCGGCGCCAACCTTCTGTGAATGCTCTGAAAGGCTAATCATTTGCATATCGCAGCATCTTCTTCCCGTCGGTTAAATTTCGCGTATGTAGCACGTCATCTTCGTGGCGTAGTAATTTTAATGGCCAGTAGTGTATTTCCCCCCTTATACCTCTCGCGAAATTTCAATGTCATGAAGCTCAGTAAGTAGAGCCCTTACGGTAGTGTCTTTTTACTCGATCTAAGTATCGCTCGCGAATACAACAGGAAAGTTAGGAAGGCAGAAGAACTCTCCACCACACACCTTAAGATGGCTGCGGAGTATATGTTTCTGTCTACGGGAATACGCGATTCACATTGGAGACTGCCCGTCCCACATACTATGTGCTCAGGAAATATCTGTAAACCTTCGAAATTACTTTGATGGACCTCGGATTAGAGCCGCATATGTCTGACTAGGACGTTTGAGATCACAGCATTCAACAGTAGTAGTTTATATAGTTCATGAACACAGTACGGGGTTTTGCATGGACGTTGATGATGGCTGAGTACAGAGATTATTGGTGACTTACCTCCATCGGCTTCATGGTTTTCTAGCTCTGATATCTGCCTTTCTTCACTAATAAACTACTTCTAGCGAAGCTAAGCGGGTTACTTCTGTTTTCGCGAGATTCGCTTTATAATACCAACGATAAGCACGTTAATGGGTTTTGTTTACCAGGCAGACTAATGCTAGGCAACACACGCATCACGTCCCAAGATGTTCCATTGTTGTGAGCCTCGCCTGTGAACAATGCTAAAGATTTGCCATCTCTTGTGAAAATTGTCTTTCTCACCTTAGGCGATTTGTTTATCACTATCATGGTTATCCATGGGCTCTGAGCACTATGGGACTTATCATCTTAAGTCATCGGTCCCCTAGAACTTAAAACTATTTAAACCTAACTAACCTAAGGACATCACAAACCTCCATGCCCGAGGCAGGATTGGAACCTGTGACCGTAGCAGTCCCGCGGTTCCAGACTGAAGCGCCTAGAACCGCACGGCCATCGCGGCCGGCCATGGTTATCCATTACAACAATCCTCATTTGCAAAGAAAATAACATTAACAATTTATTTCTTCAGCGCCGAAAACCTTGAACGTAATTTCGAATTCATCAAAAAATGCAAAATAAATGAATAGTAGAGACCTTGAGGAAATCACACATTTTTCACAGTAACTTTGACTAGAACCGTTCCTTGGTTTATACTATTATGATCATATCGAAACGTTTGCATATTTTGATATTTTGGCAACAACGAGCACGAAATATGATTGCAGGAACCATTCGCTTTGAAATTTGTAAATTTATGCACCAAAACAATGAGGCAATGTATAGTTCGTTGCCGTGTATGGACATTTATTTCCAGTTTTGGAAAAAACAAACGACACTGAATGGGCCATATTTCATAGACGACTGATTGTGAGGCGTAAATGTCATGTTCAGAAGAGTGGACGGCAGCGCATAATGACGATATCTTCAACGTGTTAACGAATTAACCAAGAATTATTACATGCTGTTGTTTCTAGATAAGGCTGACTGGCACAGGCTCTGAGAACTATGGGACTTAACTTCTGAGGTCATCAGTCCCCTAGAACTTAGAACTAGTCAAACCTAACTAACCTAAGGACATCACACACATCCATGCCCGAGGCAGGATTCGAACTTGCGACCGTAGCGGTCACGCGGTTCCAGACTGTAGCACCTAGAACCGCTCGGCCACTCCGGCCGGCTGCTGACTGGCACAGTTTGGGCGTATGAAGTACTAAATAGCAGAGCTCCCTGTGAAATACCCTTCTTAGAAAATACCATGCTCACACAGGATTGAAGGCTTTAAACGTGAAACATCTACTAATGCAAAAGTGCAAAAGGTGTAAGGTTCATGCGCCCCTTTCTAGACCAGCGCAGTGCGTGAAAGGTACGGAAAAAATGAGGAGGAAGAAAACAAAGAAGACTGGGTTAAAAAAGGCTGAGAACGGAGTAACTGAATAAATAGGGACATTTAATATTAAGGGAAAGGGAATGTATCAGGGTGAAAGATGCAGAATCCGTATCATACCAGAAATTACGCCTGTACCTAAAGGTTGACAGTAATCGAGAATTGACATAACGATTTGAATTGGATGTCTGAATAGCTACAAAATTACCAGAACTTAATCGCCTGATGTTTAGCTCACAAATACATCCAAGTATGTAACGAACCACGTTCATAATTCACAAATACGCATTAAAGAAAAGAAATTTCTCCCCTTAACAACGTAACAATTAATATGGTATGCGGTTATCCACCGTGATTTTCTAGTGATGTGTCAGCTTTTCGGTCAATATTTCTCAGATTCGGAGATGTAGTTGTCATTTCAGCTTGTGAATAGTTTTCAACACATAAATCTTATCTCTCATCGCTTTTCGATGTGAATAGATATTATCCCAACGGAAAGTAACAATAAAATACCATGCAGCAAGTACGGCCAATCGTAACTGTTATACCGTAGCCAAGGTAGCCCCTGAGGGCCGGCAATCCAATAACACCACAGAGGACGAGGGTGTCTATTCCCAAAGGCGTACCCAAAAGCACCATGGTAAACACCGGCTATTTACACACAAGAGAATGGAAAAAGTCATTCCAAGCAGTACTTCCTGCAGGGGGAGCTCGAGCCACGGCCTGCAGGAAGTATCACTACGTCGAAACCTGATTGGCTGGAGACAGCTATTTAGGGGCTAGAACCAGGCCCACAGTTCAGTTCACGCCGGATGCCGACCTCATATACTGCAACTGCCGAAGTTTACGTCTTCGTCTCGGAATTGTACTGTTACTAGTGTGTGTGTGTGTGTGTGTGTGTGTGTGTGTGTGTGTGTGTGTGTGTGTGTGCTACAACGAACCGTTGTGGAAAATAAAAAGTGAACTTTTGTTTGCCTCAGTCAGGGGACTTTTTTTCCTTATTGTTACCTTTCGTTTGTATGTTCAGTCATCAACCTTGTGAACTTACATCAATAAAAGTTGTGTTGTGAAAAATTGCGAACTGTCAGTCACAACATTATCAAGGAAAATTGTGCTTGTGAGAGCAGTATCTCACTTTTGTAGGCACCTCTAGACGTCAGCTTCTCTGCTGTGGCGAACCACTCTTCTGTGGCTAACCAACAAAGATGTACAGCCATGGAGGATAATTCCTTCTTCTACCAGGTCCCAATCATGACCAGCCCTCTATCTTGATATCAACATCGACGAAAAGAAAATCTTTCACGCACATATAATAAACGTCTGCCATAGAAGCAATGAAATCCTGAATGAAAGAGAAACTATTGCCAAAGAACATACCGCAAAACAATCTTAATCGCTATTGTGGGCTACAGGTTGAGCATTTGGGCTCATAGTACCAGAAAGGTTAACACAGCACTAGTTCTACGGCGAAACAGAGAAGTGTACTATTGCACATAACAAGCACGTGTAGATCAACACTATCTGAGGTGCTGCTGGTGATACTCGGCTTGCTATTTCTATATCCAGCCATATGAAAGGCAGGTCCGCAATATTGGTTGAAAAAGGGTGAACATGATAAGCTAAAGAAGATACTGGGCATAAGAGCCACATCGAATAAGGAAATAAAGGCATGCACTGATTGAGAATGACAAGAAACCTGGGATGAGGCAGAAACAGGGAGGCGAACTTACCAGTTCCTTCGTAACATGAAAGGAAGTACCTGAGTGTCATACTTCCTTCCGACCAAAGGAGCTATACATTACCTGTAGGGACATAGCTCATTCCTTACTGAAAGTACTACAACGCACGACATACTCATACACTAGTAAATGTGGAGTAATCGGCACCTGAGTCATAGCAACTAAGAATGTGCCATCGGAATTGATGTTACAGACGAGGAGAGGAACGTCTTTGTTTGTTAATGCAACAGTCTGTAACGTAATAAGGAATGAGGAATTGTGGCATCAGCTGAGTTCGTTGAATCTAAAATATCGGTTTGTGAACTTCAAGCCTACATGGCGAGAGACAATAAAGAAGAAGCCACACATTATTATAACGAGACGCAGGACGGCAGTAGATCAGCCTCTGACAACTTTCTAGAAGCAGTGAGGAGATGAACCTCGAGGAAGACCCTAACAGCTACCTCCCAATCTCTGCGCCTTTGGTGATGCAGTAGCGCAGCCACTTTGAATCCTGAGCTGTACCTCTGCGCCCCATGTAAGAGCTATCCAGACAAATAAGAAATGTAGCTTGGTTTTACCACACACATAGTAGCGTATTCTGCATACATAAATTACCAACTTTATGGTTCATCAACGCAGCACATTGTAATAGACAAGTATTTCGGATGAAGATAGGGCTGTTTGACATATTTCCTGATGGTAGTAAGTACACTTCTTTTCTCTTTTTTACCTCCTTTTCTTTTTATGTAGGTATTTTATGTAGATTTTTCCACTTAAACATAATAATGCTTAGTTATATTAACACATCAGAAATTATGTTCTATATTATGTGCTATATTCATACCAATTCGTGTGCTACATGTGGTCAGTGGTGTGTCAGCACAGCATGGAATTCAACTTTTACACAATGACACATCAGGTAACCAACATCGACAGTTGCACTGAACATTTATTTAGCACATTTAAACAAGACAAATAACAAATAAAATCATCAACACATTTTTTAAAATTAGCACACATCATTAAAATTACCATTTAGATGATAGCAAGTTACTTCAAAATTTAAACATTCATAAACCACGGCACTTATTGCCTATTACACATTTAGTGAAATTAGTTAAAAATTATTTACTCAAAAACTATGATCAACTTGAAGAACAATTTAGTAAAATTTAACGTGAAATTTCTTTATTGCAGTGACTGGTATTACCAAAGTAATTCAGAGTACAGCCAACAACAAATCAGATACCATGGCACACAACAACGTTACTTAAATGGCAGGCACCCTACAATGTAGGATATAAAATATAAAATTTCATGTGACCAAGCAACCTCGTGGGATTCAACAAACTACGCCCAGAAGCGGACGCCCGCTCACTCAGCTGTTTCCAACACAGGCTCGGCATTGACCCCCAAACAGGAGCAGCAACGGTCACGAATAGCCACGAAAAATCCCAGAACTAGTGGGTAACTACAACAGACTGACATCTGCCTTAAGTAACTAGAAACAATAATTCATCAGAGCACATCATCTGTAGAATTAATCAACCTATTAATGAACATCAGCTAAGCAGTACAAATCTATTATCTTATGTGCTCAAGACCAATTATGCATTAAGCCGCTAGCGAACTAGATACACGGCCAGCCGGCACGCTGGTGCAAAGGGGGCGGAAAATACACAACAACACAACCAGGAAGCAACCCAGGACCCCGCACCCGCTACCAAGACAAACAGCAAAAGTCCCGATAAAACGAAATCAAAATGCAAGTAACTAGCGCTCAGGCTAACGGTATATCGAGTTCCAAGTCCTAGCTAAGGTAGCGTCGATGAATTGTAGAGGTTGTCAGGAAGAATGTTGAGGCATCTTGAAGAATGGACCCCGTGAAGTTGAGAGTTAGCAGCATGGAGCACCTACAACGGCGGCGATTCAGTTATTTTGGTTGTAGCCTGTCGGGTTGTCCCTCTTCCTGGATCATATTCTTTATTCTTTGGATATACTGTTCTCTTGATTAAATTGTAGTCATCGCTAAGGATCTTGCAGCCGCTGAGTTTATCGATCAACTTGGGGATCAGGTAGATAAATTACAGATAGAGGTAAATAAGCACAGAGCGGCGGAGGGGGAGCAGTCACATCCAAGTCCACCAACCCTGGATGGCACTGCGGCGGGGTTGCTTACCCTATTTTCAGAGAAACAGGTGAATATGCATTCATATTTTCTGACAGTTTGGCCACAGCCGCCAAATTGCGGGTACTGAGTAAGGAGCATTTATTATGTGTTGCCAGATTGAAGTTAACAAGAGATGCGAGAGCACATATTACGTGTAATGAGAATCTGAGGGAGACTAAAACATTTGAGGATTTTCAGGATGTGTTAATAGAGAAATATCGGAAGAAGAACACTGCAAGATATTGTCGGGAACAACTTACTAGGGTTTTTCGTAAGCAGGTGACTCAACTGAAAGTTTCGCCGACCGTAATCGTAAAATAAATGTAGGTACCTATGGGCTCACGGATGATGAAATAAAGCAGTGACAGACCTTTTTCTGACCGGCTATGTGGGAGAGAAATTATGTAAAATATTGTTGGATACCGGTTCTCAGGTATCGGTTGCAAGTAAGCGAGTATTTCGAGGAAACAAGTTAAGTGCTTCACGCTGGGCGGTAAGTGGCGCAGATGGAGGGCGTGTAAATTCACTCGATGCTGGAGTGCCGTGTTCCGAGTGGGAGAGATTAAATGCCAAGTGGATGCAGAAGATCTTCCCAATGGTTAGCGGTAGTTACTATACGATTCTCGGACTTGGTTTCCTGGTTGCACGACGCGCAATAATGTAACTGGAATGGCGTTCAGTAGAACTGGTTGGATGTTGGATTTGCATAGGCTCCGCAGCGTGCACACCGTTAAAGTTTGAAGGTCCGCCCCTTGGCAAGGGGAAACCAATTAAACTGCGACAAAGGCCCCTTAAGGTCAATTCGCGCGATCGCAGGCAGAAAGGCACAGGAAAGACAGTCTTCATTGATGTTGGTACTGACCTTCCATAAAACAACGTTGTATATCGTTGAACCTTTGAAAGATTACGAAGTATTAGATGCAGTTAGTTGTTTTATACGACGCAGCGTGTCATGCATTTGCGAGGTAGACGGCACGAGAGTAGTGCCAGGCAATATTGATAATTTTGGTCCTGAGGTGCAAAGTTGTCGCAGGATACACTGTTTGCGAATTTAGAAGTGTTTGATGAGGATGAACTAGACGATGATTTTTTTTACAGCACATTATACAATAACGGTGGGGGGGGGGGGGGGGGAGGGGGCTGTCGACTTGTCAGCGCTATGGGGTAAGGTAGCACATCTGGAAGCACATTGTGCATCATTAGTGGAAAAACTGTTGAGTGAGTACGTGGAATTATTTAACCCTTCGCGTCCCACTCGCAGCACCCCTTGTCCAGCACCAAATACCTGCTGGAAGTGAAGCACACGTCTACATACGACCTTATCGAGCTCCAAGACATTTAAAGCCAATTATGGAACAGTTTATCTACATCTACATTTATACTCCGCAAGCCACCCAACGGTGTGTGGCGGAGGGCACTTTACGTGCCACTGTCATTACCTCCCTTTCCTGTTCCAGTAGCGTATGGTTCGCGGGAAGAACGACTGCCGGAAAGCCTCCGTGCGCGCTCGAATCTCTCTAATTTTACATTCGTGATCTCCTCGGAAGTTATAAGTAGGGGGAAGCAATATATTCGATACCTCATCCAGAAACACACCCTCTCGAAACCTGAACAGCAAGCTACACCGCGATGCAGAGCGCCTTTCTTGCAGAGTCTGCCACTTGAGTTTTCTAAACATCTCCGTAACGCTATCACGCTTGCCAAATAACCCTGTGACGAAACGCGCCGCACTTCTTTGGATCTTTTCTATCTCCTCTGTCAACCCGACCTGGTACGGATCCCACAATGATCATCAATACTCAAGTATAGGTCAAACGAGTGTTTTGTAAGCCACCTCCTTTGTTGATGGACTACATTTTCTAAGGACTCTCCCAATGAATCTCAACCTGGCACCCGCCTTACCAACAATTAATTTTATATGATCATTCCACTTCAAATCGTTCCGTACGCATACTCCCAGATATTTTACAGAAGTAACTGCTAACAGTGTTTGTTCTGCTATCGCATAATCATAAAGGATATTTCTTTCTATGTATTCGCAATACATTACATTTGTCTATGTTAAGGGTCAGTTGCCCCCAAGTGCCTATCCGCTGCAGATCTTCCTGCATTTCGCTGCAATTTTCTAGTGCTGGAACTTCTCTGTATACTACAGCATCATCCGTGAAAAGCCGCATGGAACTTCCGACACTATCTACTAGGTCATTTATATATATTGTGAAAAGCAATGGTCCCATAACACTCCCCTATGGCACGCCAGAGGTTACTTTAACGTCTGTAGACGTCTCTCCATTGAGAACAACACGCTGTGTTCTGTTTGCTAAAAACTCTTCGATCCAGCCACACAGCTGGTCTGATATTCCGTAGGCTCTTACTTTGCTTATCAGACGACAGTGCGGAACTGTATCGAACGCCTTCCGGAAGTCAAGGAAAATGGCATTTACCTGGGAGCCTGTATCTAATATTTTCTGGGTCTCATGAACAAATAAAGCTAGTTGGGTCTCACACGATCGCTATTTCCGGAATCCATGTTGATTCCTACAGAGCAGCTTCTGGGTTTCCAGAAATGACGTGATACGCGAGCAAAAAACATGTTCTAAAATTCTACAACAGATCGATGTCAGAGATATAGGTCTATAGTTTTGCGCATCTGCTCGACGGCCCTTCTTGAAGACTGGGACTACCTGTGCTCTTTTCCAATCATTTGGAACCTTCCGTCCCTCTAGAGGCTTGCGGTACACGGCTGTTAGAGCGGGGGCAAATTCTTTCGCGTACTCTGTGTAGAATCGAATTGGTATCCCGTCAGGTCCAGTTGTTTTTCTATTCCTTGGACACTTATTTCGATGTCAGCCATTTTTTCGTTCGTGCGAGGATTTAGAGAAGGAACTGCAGTGTGGTCTTCCTCTGTGAAACAGCTTTGGAAAAAGGTGTTTAGTATTTCAGCTTTACGCGTGTCATCTTCTGTTTCAATGCCATTTTCATCCCAGAGTGTCTGGATATGATGTTTCGATCCACTTACTGATTTAACGTAAGACCAGAACTGCCTAGGATTTTCTGTCAAGTCGGTACATAGAATTTTACTTTCGAATTCACTGAACGCTTCACGCACAGCCCTCCTTACGCTAACTTTGACATCGTTTAGCTTCTATTTGTCTGAGAGATTTTGGCTGCGTTTAAATTTGCAGAGAAGCTCTCTTTGCTTTTGTAGTAGTTTCCTAACTTTGTTGAACCACGGTGGTTTTTTCCCATCGCTCACAGTTTTACGCGGCACGTACCTGTCTAAAACGCATTTTACGATTGCCTTCAACTTTTTCCATAAACACTCAACATTGTCAGTGTCGGAACAGAAATTTTCGTTTTGATCTGTTAGGTAGTCTGAAATCTGCCACCTATTAGTCTTGCTAAACAGATAAACCCTCCTCCCTTTTTTTATATTCCTATTCACTTTATATTCAGGGATGCTGCAACGGCCTTATGATCACTGATTCCCCGTTCTGCGATTACAGAGTCGGAAAGTTGGGATCTGTTTGTTATCAGTAGGTCCAAGATGTTATCTTCACGAGTCGATTGCTCGAGGTAATTTTCGGATAGTGCTTCAGACCTCAGCATACAACATTACTACCTTCTCTGGAAGGGAATGGTCAGTTTCAACTGGTGGTTAATGAGAGCAGTGGCCGAGCGGTTTAGGCGCTTCAGTCCGGAACCGCGCGACTGCTACGGTCGCAGGTTCGAATCCTGCCTCGGGCATGGATGTGTGTTACGTCCTTCGGTTAGTTAGGTTTAAGTAGTTCTACGTCTAGGGGACTGATGACCTCAGCAGTTAAGTCCCATAGTGCTTAGAGCCATTTTTACAGAAATTGTAAACAGTGCGCAACAATACTCACCCGATCACCATAGACGTCGGGAGTGAAATTGCACATCATTCAGCCTCAAAGTAACAATGCGGACGCGATCGAACCGTGGTATTGACCATCTAGGCATGGCTGAACTACACACAACACGAGCCGTGTACCTCCTTCCTGGAGGAATGACTGGAACTGATCGGCTATCGGACCCCCTCCATGTAATTGGCGCTGCTCATGCCTGGTTGTTTACATCTTTGTGCGGATTTAGTGACACCTCTGAACAGTCAAACGGCCTGTGTCTGCGATACAGCATCCACAGTCATCGTCTATCTTCAGGAGTTCTGGGAATCGCGGTGATGGAAACTTTTTTTTTAGTGTCTGTATTTCGAAGCACTTCAAGTAAATGACAATCTTATTGCTAAGCTGATCGTGACATCAGTATGAACGTAGTTACTGCGTAACGCTTCAGTTGTGTCTCCCACTATATATGATTCTAAGCAGCGGAGCCGGCCGGAGTGGCCGAGCGGTTGTAAGCGCTTTAGTCTGGAACCGCGCTACCGCTACGGTCGCAGGTTCGAATCCTGCCTCGGGCATGGATGTGTGGGATGTCCTTAGGTTAGTTAGGTTTAAGTAGTTCTAAGTTCTAGGGTACTGATGACCTCAGATGTTAAGTCCCATAGTGTTCAGAGCCAATTGAACCAGCCATTACTGAGAGCACTAAATGGCTACAAACTTATAATCAAAACTTAGCGAGGAAAGTGAAAGGGATAAAAAAGGTTTATCAGAAAAATTAGAAAGGGTACCTGGTCAGGATGCAGTCACCTAAACTCAAGGGCGTATTACGAGTCATGCTGCATTACTACAGAGCTTAGATGAGAACTGAGTCCTACTATGTGGAAAGGAAAGACAAACATTAAGGAAGAAGTTAACCAAACAGTTAGCAAGGCTGATGCTTGTGGTTGTTACATTTGTGATGAATTACCTGGTTTTGATTACAAGCATTCCCTATCGGTCAAAAGTTTAAAGTTCTTAGAAATTTAGTAAATTGTATTCATCCACGTGCATGATTGGATCAATCTGATTTTTCACTCTCATCAAATTGGCCCGGTAATTGTAAGACTGAATTTGTGTGTGGGGTGATTTCGATGATGAACCTGAAATGCGACTGTATGACTTAGCGTATAATTGCGCATCACATGAAGTTTATTTATTATTATTGTTATTACTATTATTAAGTAGTATTCTGCCTAGTGGTAGGTCCATGTCTTCGTACGGAGAATTTCTGATTCCACTGTTCCCTGTCTTGAGCATCTTCCTTCAGTCTGTTGTATCTCCTTCCACCTTTCATGTCGTCCAGATGTTGAATTCTTCTTCTTCCTCGTCCTGCGTTTCCTCTGAGTTTCCCTTCGATGACATCATGTATGAGTCGCTCGTGTCTAAGTACAAGTCCAATTCAGTTGACCTTTCTCTGAAGAATTGTACGCAGAATACTTCTCTTCTCCCCTACTCTTCGCAGCACATCGTCATTTTTTATGCGATCTTTTCCATTCTCCTGTAGCACCATATTTCAAAGCTCTCTAAGTATTTCTTCTCCTTCTTTCTCATGGTCCATGTCTCTGCCCCATGCAGTGCAATGCTCCTAACGTAGCAAGTTTATTGCTATGTATTTCTTTGTACATGCTGGTCAGAGGCAGAACAAAACAGAGTAAAGTGTGGTATATTACCTATGAAAAACTTTAACCAGTCTGGCTTCATAGACGTTGCTCGGTTCCTTAAGGGTATGATGTCGATGAAACTTCCCTCAGGGCAGTGTCAAATCATTGTTGCTGGTTGGAGTGAGTATAATCTCAGAAGAGTTCCAAGACTTAGTGCAAGAGATACACTCGCGGTGAACGGGATGGTGGTTGATATAATGATAACGTTTTGTCCCTTTAATCCGAGGTCACAGGGAAACGGAAAGTATGATTGTGTGTGACATAATTCGCTCGAGGCTCGACATGGCAGTAACAGATGATGTTCTTGGGTGGATCTCCCTGTTAGAAATGAAGGAGCGAACGGAATCTTAGGAATGTGTGACGGTATAAACCATCCTTTGCTGCTGCACTGCTCAGTGTGGTGTACTAGAGATTTTTATTTTTTAGATAATTGCTTCATTTTGTGTGCAACCAAGTAACTGATACGTATTGATTAACAGTGTTGTATGTGCCATAATTCATTCCGTTGCTGAATTCTTCTGTGTACTATTATTTTAATGCCACTATGTGTAAAGATGGAGCAATGTTTTTCATATGATAACTTAATCTGGATGTCTTATCGTAGAATTATTTCTTCATGTGCGCTACGTTATTATTGTTTCTTATGATGCTGAAGTTGAACGAAATACTGTGGGAGCCTAGTGTAACAGTACGGGAGAATGAATTTTCTGTGTAATGTGAAATTTAATTAATTATTTAATACGTTGGTAATGGATATTTCTGAATGGTGAATTATATAGTTAATTGATGCAGGATGATTTTGATTGGGTCTTGCCCCATGACAAGGGCCATGAGTGAAGATCTTTAGATGATGCGAGATTTATTATTTGGTATAGGTATGTGTAGGCATGGAGTTATATGTTGTGAGGGTTTGCAGTTTTCTTGATCTGAATGAATGGTTGTTCAACACTTTAGATACAGTTTTTTATCTATGTATGTTGGTGAGTTCAATTCGTGAGGATCTGCAGTTTTATTATTCTGAATGAATGGTTGTTCAGCACTTTAGATGTTTTTTTTTATCTGCATGTGTTGATGAATGAAATTATGGTTTTGCATTTAGTGTTGCTTGAGTAACATGTGCCTATCGTACAGAGGATATTTTGCCTATCACTGATAAACTGTTATGAGTACACTGAGAGAATGCCTGTAAATATGAGGTGAGGATCAGGTTACACGAACTCTGTCGAAACAGATGCTGAAACAATGTGACGTTGTGCTTTCACTTACTTTATAGAGTAAAGTATCATATTTATTCTGAATGCATACTGGAGAATTGATGACAGATGAAGTACAGCCACTACAGAAAGTTATGGGTGATTGAGAGACAACTACAGTTTGATGAGATGGGACTAAGCAGATAACCATCCCTCGCTGACCATTCTTTGCTGCGGAGGTGGCAATTATTTTGGAAAAGATCAGGTATAGATTTAGTAAATAAAAAGTGAGAAATATCAAGGTACATTTTGTTAAGATAGAGATTCTTGGGCATTCTTTTTGAAGTTGATTGTATGTGGAAGGCTAAGTGATTACATATTTTGTGTTTGAATAATATTATGTCATTTCGTGGTGTTTGAGTTGGAGAATCAGTATGTCAGTCTGTATGTACGAATGTGAACTGACAGTGCGTTGATGATGATGAATAGTGATGTTGTAACACTTAAATGAGGGCTGTAATAGCATTTGTCCAAAATGTAATCTGACGCTTTAGTCACACATCCATTCACATGGTTGCACAATGTAACATTTAAATGAGGGGAGTTGCATTCTTTTGAAATTCACTGATTTTTAACGGCATTTTCACCGTGCAGGGGATAACAGTGTAACATTTCGGAGGGTAATGGGAGAAATGCTAACTGTAACAATTAGTGCCTCTTCGAATTTCCGGAGAAAACAATCAGCGTCCACTGTCTGTAAGCGCACTGTGTGTTAAACGTTCTGTACTGTGAGCCCATCTCTTTATGCCGTGGGTTTTAGGTTGGAAGCAGAAAAACGATAGCTCCCAATGGTTAGCGATGTGGAATGTAAGATGTCCCCTATAACTTCTCTCTTATTAATTCGATAAAAGGAGTTGTAATTATTTAAAATGTTTCTGAATTGTGGACCATGTTAGGTTCGTTCGTTATGTACAGGGTGTTTAAAAATGAGTTATGCAAATGTAACCTTTAATTGTGAAAAAGGTGAATAACTTACAGAATTGTCTGATATAGAACTGAATCCAGTATATCTTCAAATTTTATTTACAAAAGTTCACTGTGGATAGCTTTTGTAATTCTACTGCCGAATTTGTTCAATTGCTGCGTCAGAGACTACTAGCGGACGCTGCTCTGACTTCCTATGTCAAACACAATCAGTTTCAGTGAAATGATTATATCAGTCTTTGAAATGGTGGATTGCGATATTCGGTCCTCAATTGTCTCTAACTGTAGTAGCGGTTTGGATTCATGAAACTGTAAGCAACGCTGTACATGCTCTGCATCGTTATGCGACTCCATGACGGCTGTTGGAATAACTTAGAGAGTCTGTATACAGAGACCATATAGGCTCCCTAGAATAACCTACTCAGTCATGGCACCTAGCGGAAACGTCGGAAACTAGGAGCGTTAAGCTGGAATAACACTTGAAGATATATTCCAATGAATGCTCTATCAAACTTTTCCGTAAGTTATTTACCCTCTTCACAATTACAGGTTACCTTTGTATAACTAATTTATAAATGCCCCGTATAAAAGGTGATGGAATAGAGTGTATTTAGTCAGTAATAAAGGTGAAGCGAACGTATAACTTCGTCGAGTGTCTACTTACGACTTCCTTATTCGTGTTAATGAACAGTCGCAGCTTCGGATCGAGCCCTGTTTGGGGTAAATTTTTTAATTTATTTTTCAAAATACAATGCGACGCACCTCCCCCCCCCCTTCCTGCATGAATGTCAAGAACTCAGATGGAAACCCAGTTCTAAGCAAAGAAGGGAAAGCAGAAAGGTTGAAGGAGTCTATAAAGGGTCTATACAAGGGCGATGTACTTGAGGACAATATTATGGAAATGGAAGAACATGTAGATGAAGAAGAAATCGGAGATATGATACTGTGTGAAGAGTTTGACAGAGCACTGAAAGATCTAAGTCGAAACAAGGCCCCGGGAGTAGACAACATTCCATTAGAACTACTAATAGCCTTGGGAGAGCCAGCCCTGACGAAACTCTACCGTCTGGTGAGCAAGATGTATGAGACATGCGAAATACCCTCAGACTTCAAGAGGAATATATTAATTCCAATCCCAAAGAAAGCAGGTGTTGACAGGTGTGAAAATTACCGAACTATCAGTTTAATAAGTCACGGCTGCAAAATACTAACAAGAATTCTTTACAGACGAATGGAAAAACTGATAGTAGCCGACCTCGGAGAAGATCAGTTTGGATTACATGTTGGAAGACGTGAGACAATACTGACTCTAAGGCTTATCTTAGAAGATAGATTAAGGAAAGGCAAACCTACGTTTCTAGCATTTGTAAACTTAGAGAAAGCTTTTGACAATGTTGACTGGAATAATCTATTTCAAATTCTGAAGGTGGCAGGGGTAATACACAGGGAGCGAAAGGAAATTTACAATTTATACAGAAACCACATGGCAGTTATAAAAGTTGAGGGGTATGAAAGGGAAGCAGTGCTTGGGAAGGGAGTGAGACAGGGTATTAGCCTATCCCCGATGTTATTCAATCTGTATATTGAGCAAGCAGTAAAGGAAACAAAAGAAAAATTTGGAGTATGAAATAAAATCCATGGAGAAGAAATAAAAACTCTGAGATGCGCCGAAGACATTGTAATTCTGTCAGAGAAAGCAAAGGACCTGGAAGAGCAGTTGAACGGAATGGATGGTGTCTTGAAGGGAGGATGTAAGATGAATATCAACAAAAGCAAAACGAGGATAATGAAATGAAGTCGAATTAAATCGGGTGATGCTGAGAGAATTAGTTTAGGAAATGAGACACTTACAATAGTAAATGAGTTTTGCTATTTGGGGAGCAAAATAACTGATGATGGTCGAAGTAGAGAGGATAAGAAGAGAAATTTGTTAATATTGAGTATAGATTTAAATGTCAAGAAGTCGAAACTTCCGAAATGTGGTGCTACAGAAGAATGCTGAAGATTAGATGGGTAGATCACATAATTAATGAGGAGGTATTGAATAGAATTGGGGAGAAGAGGAGCTTGTGGCACAACTTGACTAGAAGAAGGGATCGGTTGGCAGGGCATGTTCTGAGACATCGAGGGATCACCAATTTAGTATTGGAGGGTAGCGTGGAGGGTAAAAGTCGCAGAGCGAGACCAATAAATGAATACACTAAGCAGATTCAGAAGGATGTAGGTTGCAGTAGGTACTGGGAGATGAAGAAGCTTGCACAGGATAGAGTAGCATGGACAGCTGCATCAAACGAGTCTCTAGACTGATGACCACAACAACAACAATACGACGGTTGCTCGTCATTAGCCAGTAATAGTACCGTGACTTGCACGACGTGCGGTTTTTCTCCTATCCCTAATTCTTTAAGATCTGTGCTAATGCGAAAACTTGAAAACAAACTTTAAGCTGTTTGCAGTTGGTGAGAAGCCAACAGATTCACCCATCGTAACAAGTATGACAAAGAATTATACATAATCATCATTACCGCAAAAGTACAAATGATATATATGTAAGGACGCAAGGTTTCATGGCTGACATTTAGTTTGTGGGCTTAAGGCTTTGGTCCAAGGCACAGTTCTCTGCTGAACGTTTCGTCTTTCGCTGATGGAGACAACATCAAAGGCTTTAACCACTCAGAGCAGTTACAGACACAAAAAAGCTAAGAAGGCAGAACTCTTTATACGAAGAACGATTCGTCACTTTTTTCAGACGGAAATTACTTACCAAAATAAAATACACCTTATACTATTTTTCAGCTTAGTCGTCACCGGCATTGAGACATTTGTCGCAATCTGCAATCAGTTTCAAGAAATCACTCTAATAAAACTCGGTGCCCTGCGACGCAAAGAATTGTCGCATAGTCAGAAACGTTGTTTTCATTTGTGGATGCAAAGGAATGCCCACATCGACCTTCATCATCCACACCCTGCCTTCCTTCTCTGAACATGCAACACCAGCGACCAACAACTTGACGGGACATGATGTCTTCGCCATACACGGTCTGTAGGCGTTTATGCATGACGTACACTCTAGTCTCACGTGTCCATTCATACTCGAGCCATTGGCGACCAAGTTGTCAGTACCCATCCGCCTGCCATCATGATTTGTACTCGAATGATCTTAGGCACGCCGGTCTGGTGCTACTCTCTCTTCTTTTGTACTCTGCTCATGGGACATTCCGTCTCCAACGACGCCCTTTCAGTCGACGATTGTACTGGGTCACGCCTAGTCAGTTACCAGTAAAAGTGGTCGCGTTAACATGTTTTCAAATGGCTCCAGTGCGGACATGGGTTCCGTTTCAAAATATTACTACTCACTCCCCTCTACAAGTCATAGAAGTTTGTAAAGAGGATCTCCGAACGCCCTGTATAAAGGACCACGCTTCCTACTCACGTAGCTATTCTAATTCAGTTTCAAATCAAAAATTGTTCATTTGTAACGTGAAATAGAGGGATATTGTAGTAAAGATAAAAAAACAGTGTTGCGCTAGACAACGCAATTTCCTCAACAAAGAGGAAAAATAAGAAAAGCACACAAGAAAAATATATCAAATATCGCTTCAATACTTCGTCGAACTTATATAAAACATGTTTCTGTTGTTCATAAATAACTTTTTCATTTATCAACAATAACAGCAAACTCTTGCTTTTTATCATGATGAAGAATGTTCTACTGAACACTAATAACTAAAAGTTTACCGTGGTGCCAGCTGTAAATTTCCAGTCGATGTAATTGAGGGGTGGGGTTTCCCTCGGATAGCTATCGGTTTCGCTAGGAAGTCGGTACCTGGATAATTTGGAGGTCTGACTGTTCCTATAATTTCAGAGAACAGGCTGAAAATTTGAGTTTTCAACAAGACAGTGCGTTTTCGCATTGGGACCTGCATGTAAAAGCACCTGTTCGACCATGGGTCAGCCGTAAGAGGTGTACGAAGCTCGCATTGCATCATACGTCCACAAGGCCATCTGGTCTCACGGTACGTGCTTTTTTATTTTGACTTTATTTTATTTTTGTGTTATTTTTAAGGGGGGGGGGATTTGTGAAAGACTCCGCCTATGTGCTCGCCCTTCCAACAACTTTGGAGTGTGACTCAGCATGGCAACAGCAGTGATTGCCGTTAACTCCAGTCAAGCTGTCAAAGTGTGGAACGAGTTTGACTATCGCCTGGATGTTTGTCGCGTGTCCAGTAGAAAACACACTGGACACTTTTGAAAGATATAAACAAAACTTTTATTCCAAACGTAACCCTAAAAAGTATCCCTATGATATATTGTGCATGCGTGTTAAAGACATACCACTGTAAAATGAGATGATTCTTTTGAGAACAAAAATTTTATTATCCTACGTGTACGTTAAAATTCATCCTAAGTTCCTGTCTAAATTGATACAGAAAAGAAAATCTTGTGAAACAGTATGAATCTTTTTGAGCCCCCTTCTACCTTTTGAAATTTTCTTGTGAACTTTTCTGAAAAGTTTTCTTTGCTTCGCTAAATTGCGAAAATCTTCTGTTATTGCATACTCTTAATGTCCTTCTTCTCTTCACGAACTACAATTTTCTCTTGAACTTCGTTACCTTTCATCTCTGTATATACGTCGAGTTCCGGGGTGTTCAATTACAATTAAATCAGATTATAATTTTATCATATTTAAACTAATAATTCTCCATCCTACAGGGTTTTGAACCGGCTTGTTAACTACATCGTTTTCAAATTCGCACTGAAATGTTCCAAATCAATTAATTTAGATTTTTGCGTGTCAGATTTTCTACTTACTAGCTACAGTATCGGATTTTATGCTACATTTTTACTAGTATTTGGTCTCTATCGATTCCAAACCGGGTTGAGAAGGACACATTTTCTTTTTTTACAGTAGACTATAATACTGTAAATCTTCTTCTTATTTCCATTTTATCTTTCGAGTTTAATTTCAATTCCTCTTTTTCTTAAAGAATGTATTTAGAACGTCATCCGCAGAGTGCAATGCGAAGTTTCCTATACAAGGCAAAATTTTCCCTTCGTCGCCAGTTTTACATTAAATCACTTATTGTAGTGCAATCTATTGTTTTAATAGCTCTTGTTAACATCCTACAATAATGATTAGCTGTGTCACCTGGTCGTGAGACTGTTGAAGTGGAAACATACCCCAGAAAAACATTACGGATTTTGAAAACTGTTCTTGGTACTTCGTCTCACATATGTTTGATTAGAATAACATTATTTTTTATTTTACTTGTGCGTATTAAACCGTAACTCTGAATGTTGTCCAACCATTCCAAATCCCATTCCTTCAGCGTTAGTACCCGTGTCACTGTGACTCCGATGTGAGATTACTGACCCCTTTACTTCGATCCATCATAAGTGTTCCAGATGTACATTTGAGTATATACGACTATTTCACAATTAACACTTAAGAACTTGGCAGAGAGTACTTTGAAACACCTTCATACTACTTCTCCCGCCGTTCCACTCTGTAATATCGTGTGGGAAAAATGAACACTTAAATCTTTCTGTACTTGTTCTGAATTGTCTTTCGATAATCATTTCTCCCTACCTAGGTTGGCGACCATAAGATATTTTGACATTCAGAAGAGAAAGTTGGAGAAATTTCGTGAAAAACGCGTTTGTTCCAACTCCCTCATCATGTACTTGACACTCTCTCCTCTATTTAGCGATAATACAAAGCGAGCTGCCCTTCTTCAAAATTTTTGGATTTCCTCCATCTTACCTGATAGGTATCGCATACAGCACAGCAACACTCCGGCGAAACGTAGGTAGGCGGTCTTTTTAGTAGAGCTGTTGCTTCTTCCACACGTTATTCCAATAAAACGTAATCTCTAGTTTGCCTTCCCCACAATGTTATGTATGTGATCTACCAAATTTAAGTTGTTAGTAATTGTAATTCCTAGGTGTTTAGCCTTTAAATCTTCTTTAAGTCTTCTAAATCGTCCTCTTGCCTCGCTGATTAGTAAATAAATGGTTTGGATGGCTATCAAACAACTTGAAGCATCACAGCTGCCTTTAAGTTTTATTTTGTTTAAATTTATTTTATCTCAGGCACATTTACGACTATCAGCTCGAGTATGAATTGAAAAATATACAAGTCTTTAACACCAGTTCAGCGTTTTGTGTAGGCTTCATTCAGTCTAAAGTTAGTCTACAAGCGGCAGTCATAGTCGTAACAGTGAGTATCCTCACTGAACGCATATCTCGGAGCCATATTATAACTATACTCGATGGTTGCCAGTCCTCGACAGCTGCTAGCTTTGTGCGCTTCTGGTATTTGGGGCTTTTGTAAAGAAGTTATACTACATAAAAGTGACAAAAATTTCTGATACTATCTTATGATGAGTAATTTTGAATGTCCAATTTGACCATCCATGTTCGCCGAGAATTTTCTGGAAATATGAAATCCCTAATTTGTATCTTTCATAAACTAACATGTTATTCTGGTGAAATTATGCATTTTCAGATTCAGAGAAATGGCTGCTACAAACTGTGGCACTGAATTTAGGAAAGAATAGCTTTTATAAATTGTAAATTTCTAAATGAGACAATTTCAAATAGGGATAACGTTTGAAATATTAAGTATTTACTGAAGATAAAGCCTTTTTCAGAAAGAGGAGAGTGGGGGTTTTGAAACAATGTATGCTGATCTGAAAACAATCAGGGGCTAGAATTTTCAAGTGCACATGATTCATGGCTATCATAAATGTTGTAAATATATTTAAATAAAATATATCCACTGAAACCAATTATCCAGTTACCATCAGTGGCGTGTAAATTACTTTGTGAATAATAAAGTTTAGAAAGTATCGTCACAGATAAGAATGGGGAGGTCAGATAGGCACAGTACATTTATCGCATGTATAAAGAGCCGAGAAAAAAAGGGAAAAAATATTGGTATCAGGAATAGCATAAGAAGAAACAGGAGGCCTCCCACCTTACTTTGTTACATCGTGAATTACAGTTTGGAAACTGCGGCACTTTGATTAGTTGATACTCAATTCTGCAGCCAATTGGCCAACGTTTTCCACTGCCTCAGTGCTGCCACTCTAGGTTAGCGTCTGCTGGCGTAGTACCCTACGCCGAATAATTCATTCCTTATTTGACATATCAACGTTTTCCCCAATGAAAACATGGAAAAGCCTGGAAGACTGGACACAGTGTGACCTGTGAAAATACAACTTCATCTGCCTCTGCACTATTTGATCATAAGTATTCAGACACGATATGTAATGCGGAGTTGACCATTAGATGCGACGAGAGGGGCACTCAACAGCATAAAAACTGGCGGGGAGCAGCATTGAGTTTGTCAGTATAGAAGCGGTAACAGCAGAATGACACACTCTAAAGGCCTCACAGATTTCAAACGTGTCCTAGTCATTCGATGACAACTGAGTAACAGATCCATCGGGGACATTTTAACACTTCTAAAGCTGTCCTAGTTTCCTGTTCTTCTTCTTCTTCTTTTTTTTTTAAAAAAAAAAACAGATATCCAATAGCCGTACATTTATTCAATAATTTTATAGCGCTATCAGTTTCAATGCCTCATCGGCACCATTCCAGGCCCTTGGGCTTGATTCCCTCTAATGGACATCTTCTATTGATAGAAATTACGGCTGTCATTGTCATAAGCTTATTTTTACTATTAATAAATCTATTAAAGTGCCCCATCACATGGTACGATATATCAAGCTTCTGTGATCACATCCCTGTATGTGACAGGCCATGTCGTGACTGACTGACTCACTGACTCATCAAGGCCCAGCCCAAACCCTGGTAAGGACAGAAACTTGAAATTTCGAAAATGTATGGATTTTATACCGTAGGCGTCGCTTAAGAAGGGATTTTTTTTAAATTCAAAACCTAAGGGGATGAAGTTTAAAAAAATGTCGCTATTAAGTCAGTTTTGAAGTTAGACCTACGAAAATTGGTATCTGGTTTCTCGGTTAGAAATAAAGAAGTTCGTGTTTCAGCATTTTTGAAAATTTAATCTTGTAGTGTAGAAATAGCCGGTGAAAGATTTTCTTGAAACTGTGTCAGTATTAAAGAACTACTAAAGTATTTTCAAAGTTACATCTACGAACATTAGTATTTGATTTCTCGGTTACAAATAAAAAATGAGTGTTTCAGTGTGTCTGGAAACTGAACCCCTAAGGGGGTGAAATCTACATCTACATCTACATTTATACTCCGCAAGCCACCCAAAGGTGTGTGGCGGAGGGCATTTTACGTGCCACTGTCATTACCTCCCTTTCCTGTTCCAGTCGCGTATGGTTCGCGGGAAGAACGACTGTCTGAAAGCCTCTAATCTCTCTAATTTTACATTCGTGATCTCCTCGGGAGATATAAGTAGGGGGAAGCAATATATTCGATACCTCATCCAGAAACGCACCCTCTCGAAACCTGGCGAGCAATCTACACCGCGATGCAGAGCGCCTCTCTTGCAGAGTCTGCCACTTGAGTTTATTAAACATCTCCGTAACGCTATCACGGTTACCAAATAACCCTGTGACGAAACGCGCCGCTCTTCTTTGGATCTTCTCTATCTCCTCCGTCAAACCGATCTGGTACGGATCCCACACTGATGAGCAATACTCAAGTATAGGTCGAACGAGAGTTTTGTAAGCCACCTCCTTTGTTGATGGACTACATTTTCTAAGCACTCTCCCAATGAATCTCAACCTGGTACCCGCCTTACCAACAATTAATTTTATATGATCATTCCACTTCAAATCGTTCCGCACGCATACTCCCAGATATTTTACAGAAGTAACTGCTGCCAGTGTTTGTTCGGCTATCATATAATCATACAATAAAGGATCCTTCTTTCTATGTATTCGCAATACATTACATTTGTCTATGTTAAGGGACAGTTGCCACTCCCCGCACCAAGTGCCTATCCGCTGCAGATCTTCCTGCATTTCGCTACAATTTTCTAATGCTGCAACTTCTCTGTATACTACAGCATCATCCGCGAAAAGCCGCATGGAACTTCCGACACTATTTTTATGAAAATACTTTATCGCGAAAAAATGTTTAAAGCTAAATCCAAAAAGCTTTAAATTCGCGTGCTGAGTTAGAAATAAAAAAAAGTAACTGTTTCACTGTTTTTGGACTTTCAACTCCTATGGGGGTGAAACGGAGGATGAAAGTTCTTACGGAAATATTTCACTGTGCATGCATTTTTTGAAGCTAAATCTTTGAAAATTGGTTTTTGGCTTCTGGGTTAGAGACGAAAAATTACATGTTTCCCTGTTTTTGGAAGTTTAATTCCAAAGGTGGTGAAATAAGGTCATACTGATTCACTGACTAATCATCGCCTGGCCCAAACAGCTAAGAATAGGAACTTGAAAACTGGAGAGTGTTTGGATCTTACACCGTAGGCATCATTTACGAAGGAATTGTCCAAAACTACACTCCTAAGGTGGTGAAATAGTGGACGGAAGGCTTTTTGAAACTATGTCGCTATTAAGGGAATTTTGAAGCCAGCTCTACGAAAACTTGTATCTGGTTTCTCAATCAGAAAATAAAAAATACATGTTTCAGCATTTTTGGAAATTCAACCTCTAAGAGGGTAAAATAGTGGATGAAAGTTCGTTTGAAAATAAATAATTGCTAAAGAACTACTAAAGGATTTTTGGGCTACATCTACGGCAATTGGTTCTGGTAGAAATAGAAAAATACGTGTTCAGTGTGTCTGGAAATTAAGACCTCACGGAATTGCAATAGGGGATGAAAAATATAAATATAAAGAAATATTTGTTATGGGATGAAAATTGGTATGGAAATTTCTCCACAAGAATGCAAAAGGCATGATTAAAAAAAACTCCAGCAACCAGAATCGCGTTTTGATCAGAAGCACATTCCGAAAAACCATGATTATATGGCCTTATTCACGAGTAGCATGAAAATCTTAGGTGTTGCAGTTTGTGAACAACATAAAAATTCGATTAAATGAAAACATAAAAATCTCTAGAGGCCATACAGTCTACGCTAGAGAAGCAGAGGGTGCTAGGCTAGTCTTGTATAAAAGGAACTAGGTAGCTACGGCCGGTCTGTGACTTGCAGAAAACAGATATCCAACAGCCATATATTCATGGAATAATTTTATTACGATACCAGTTTCGGTGTTACAGTGCTCTTTGGCACCATCCATCCTCCGTCAATCCTATCTGGTAAGAATTAGATCTCTGGAAAGAATGATTTTGTCCATCTCTCTTTGACAACCCAATGGAAACGTACGGCTATGCATGGAAAACGTTTCTCGCCAACATGTGTAGTGCCAACATTGAAGTACAGAGCAGGTGATGTTACGATATGGGGGTGTCAGGCTGAGGTGCACTTATTGAACTTAAGAACACGCTAAATGCGAAAGGATATGAAACCTTTTACAGCCTTCGTACAGCGTAAAGTAGAGAACAGCTCGAAGAGGGTGACTATTTACACTGAAGTGCCCAAGAAACTGGTACAAAAAATGTTCAAATGTGTGTGAAACCTTATGGGACTTAATTGCTAAGGTCATCAGTCCCTAAGCTTGCACACTACTTAACCTCAATTATCCTAAGGACAAACACACACACTCATGCCCGAGGGAGGACTCGAACCTCCGCCGGGACCAGCCGCACAGTCCATTACTGCAGCGCCTTATACAAACTTGTACAGGCATGCGTACTGAATACAGAGAAATGTAAACAGGCAGAATGCGGCGCTGCGGTCGGCGACGCCTGTATAAGGCAAGAAGTGTCGGACGCAGTTGTCAGATCGATTACTGCTGCTACAATGGCAGGTTATCAAGATTTAAGTGAGTTTGAACTGGTGTTATACTCGGCGCGCGAGCGATGGGACACGATATCTACGAGGTAGAGAAAAAGTTGGGATTTTCCCTTACAACCGTTTTACGAATGTACCGCGAACGTAAAACATAAAATCTCCGACATCGCTGCGGCCGGAAAAAGATCCTGCAAGAACGGGACCAACGACGATTGAAGAGCATCGTTCCACGTGACAGGAGTGCACCCCTTCGGCAAATTGGTGCAGATTTCAATGCTGGGCCATCACCGAGTATCAGAGTGCAAACTATTCAACGAAACATCATCGATACGGGCTTTCGTAGCCGAAGGCCCACTCATGTACCCTTGCTGACTGCACGACACAAAGCCTCGCCTGGGCCCATCAACACCGAAATTGGACTGCTGATGACTGGAAACATGTTTTCTGCCCGGACGAGTCTCGCTCCAAATTGTATCGACCAGATTAACGTCCACGGGTGTAGAGACAACCTCATGAATCCATGGACCCTGCATGTCAACAGGGGACTATTCAAGCTGGTGAATGTTGTGTAATGGCGTGGGACGTGTGTAGTTGGAGTGATATGGAAACTCTGATACGTCTAGGTACGACTCTGACGGGTGACACGTATGTAAGCATCCTGTATGATCACCTACATCCATTCATGTCCATTGTTCATTCCGACGGATTCGGGCAAATCCATCAGGAAAATGCGACATTCCACATGTCCAGCATTGCTACAGAGTGGCTTCAGGAACACTCTTCTGCGTTTAAACATTTCCACTGGCCACCAAACTCCCCAGACATGAACATTATTGAGCATATCTGGGATGCCTTTCAACGTGCTGTTCAGAAGAGACCTCCGCACCCCGTATGCTTACGGGTTGCAGGACTCATGGTGTTAGTTCCGTCCAGCACTACTTCAGACATTAGTCGAATCCATTCGACGTGGTGCTGCGGCAATTCTGTATGCTCGCGGGCGCCTTACACGATACTAGACATGTGTACCCGTTTCTTTGACCCTCCAGTGTATATCAGCTATACAAAGTACCGTATCATAAAACAGCATCTATGTGGCAATAGTCTGCAGAGAATAACTATCCTGAAACGGACTGATCTGCCCAGGCTACCGACCAGAATTCAAAGATACGTCTTTGAGATAAATTAGAAAGTAGTTTCCGCTCCCGTTCCCAGCGTTGAACACCAGTATCTTCCCTCGTACTGACTCCTGAGGAAGAATGGACTGCCATTCCTCCACAGACATTCAGACACCTCATTGAAAGTGTCCCCAGCATAGGAGAGGTTGACATAAAGGTGAGAGTGGCCATATCCCATGTGTCTAGATACTTCTGGGTCAGGTAGCGCATATTGCACAACTGTGTGCTGGACAGCAGTTTTGGTACCACTATCATTTTCCGTTTCGCGTTAAATCATGAATGGCATTGGAAAGAACAACTGTCTGTTTCTGTAATAGTCTAGTTGCGTTATTGTGATAACCCTTACGTTCTACGTCAACGTGCAATAACCACACGCAGACTGCATGTGATAGCACAACCAGTGGAGGGTATATTATGTGAGTCGAGAAGAAATGGAATAAAGTCCACTCGTTGTCGCAATGCGGAAAAGGAGTGATTTATCTGACATCCAAAAAGGATGATCGTTGTCTTTCGGGCCAAGGGTGAAAGCATTTCCGAAACGACTAAGACTGTAAACTGTTCGCATGCCGCTGTCGTTAAAGTAGACTGTGCATGGCAATATGGCACTATACAAAACTGGCGACGAGACACCTGTGGTCCATCACTGGGCATATGTGGTAGGAGTGTACATCAGCTGCGGAGATGTCTACTGGTGAATAGACGTGCGAGCGTTGAGCAACTGACCACCCAGATAAACCAAGGGGCTGACAACAGTGTCTCCTCAACGAACGTTCAGAGACCTCTGCTGCGAAAGGGTCTCTACAGCAGGTGCGTGGTTCCTGTACCCATGCTGACTGCTGGAAATGCACGCCAACACCGTAATTGGACTTCCGGTGAGTGGCGAAAGGGGACCGTTTCAGATGAATCACGTTTCAAGTTCCATTGGACAAACGGCCATTGGCGTGTACGACGTGAAACGTCTGAAAGCGAACACTCTGCAGCGATTATTGTCTGGAGAATGTTTTCGTGGCATTCCCTAGGTGATCTCGTCATTTTGCAAGCCCACTGGATCAACGCAAGTATACATCTATGCTTGAGGACTACGTCCACCCCCTCACCCGCCACCCCCAACATTCAGTTTGGAATTTCTCAGCACGATGAAATCTAAAAACGGGACAATGCGACGTGCTACACAGGTCGCAGCAGCATATTTGCATGGTTCGAAGAGCACCAAGATGAGTTTACCATAATCTGGTGGAAACCAAACTACTCGGATTAAATCTCAGTGGAGAATCTGTGGGACCACCTCGATCCATCTCTTCGTGCCCTGGATCCTCAACCGAGAAACCTAGGGCATCTGGTCACGGCACTTGAGTCCGTATGGCCCCACATTCCTGTAGATACTTTCCAGAACCTCACTGACTGTCTCCCTGCGCATCTCGCAGGTTGGTTATTCTGGCTTTGACAGATGGTCACGCTAACAAGAGTTTACAGTGTATCTATGACCTCCAATTTCTGTAATTTTTCTAATCGTGGTGATTTCACAAGATATGTGTGGAAGGAAGTAATATGTCGACCGATTCATCTTAAAACTGGCGCTATCGTAATTTCGACAGCAAACCTCTGCTTGATGCGGAACGCCTTTCTTCTAGCGTCTGCCGCTGGAGTTTGTTGGTCATCTCTGTAACGCTGTCCCACTTTCTAAAATATCCTGTGACGAAACATGCACTTGTTCGTTGGATCTTCTATATATGTTTCATTACTACAACAATGTGAAGGCTCCAGAAGGTTGAGCAATACTCAAGAATTGATATTACAAGTGCATTAATGTAGTGGCTGTTTCTGAGAGTGCCTGTCTAGTTAGATGCATCGAGCAACACAGACACTGTCAAAAACACACATTGACTAATGTATTTCATACCAAAGCAAGGAAAACCTTACTAGAAAAATAAATACGAGGCTTGGAACTTTAATAGTGGCAACTATTTATTTACAGATCGTACAAAATAGATACGTGTTTCAAAGTTTTACTGACCTTCAAAGTAGTCACCAGCATTGTGTATAAAGTATACTCTTAGCAGTGCCAGTTGTGTTGATAGTTCAAGCGGCGCGGTCTCTTGCCCGACGAACTTGTACCAGTTCTTAATCGAATGCCATGAAGTGTTTCCTTCAGTTTAGAAATCGAGTTGAACTTAAGAGGGCTGCAAGCCAATGCTCAAGCACGTACAGCGCAAACTGTTACTGATTTGTTTCACTGATGGGGCTGCTAAATATAGTGCTATACCACCTACTGCACTCCCCTGACTTAAGCACTCGTAAGTTCAACTCGATTTCTAAACTGAAGGAAACACTTCACGGCATTCGCTTCAGAACAGTTACAAATTCGTCGAGCAAGAGACCGCGCCGCTCGAACTGTCAACACAACTGGCGCAGCTAAGGGTATCCTACGACTTCCACATCGCTGGCAACGGGTTATACACAATGCTGGTGACTACTCTGAAGGTCAGTAAAACTTTGAAACACGTATCTATTTTCTACGAGCTGTAAATAAATAATTGCCACTATTAAAGTTCCTACCATCGTATCAGTCTTTCCCTGTGCTGGAATCATATAGCCTAATTGTGCGAGCACTATAGAAAGCAGACAGTGGGACATGTAGAGATCTGAATCGGTCCTGGAAGCGTGCTTGAATAGCCGAACGGAAGAGTTATTTGAATTAGTGTTTAGACTCCGTCTTGGTCTTCGTTGAACTACAACGTCTTCAATTATGGTGAAAGCAGGCGAATTGTCTTAATAAGGACTCGTAGAAGAAACGCTACTGGTGGGCGGTGATACAGCCGCACATTTTGATATTTTGATACTGAAATTTTGGAGATTGACTGATACATTTGCACTCAGACATGAACACCTTTCATCCAGGAGACAAGGTTTTTGCGAAAGTTCGCGGACGCCCGCTGTGGCCTGCAAGAGTGGAAAATGTAGCAGCGTCAACTCCCAATAATGTAAAATACAATGTTTTCTTTTATGGTACTGCAGAGACTACTGTTTGGAAAGTTGAAGATCTGCTTTTGTATTATGAAAACAGAGAAAAATATGGAAAACCAATAAAGCGCAAAGGTTTTACCCAGGCTTTAGCACAGATTCAGAGAAGAGAACCTCCACCTCCAAATATTCCAGGTAGTATTCCAACTACACAACGTGCAGATGGTGAAAGTGAAGGTGAAGGAGATTTGGTCGTTGATGAAGCACCGAGAACTTCTGTTCAAAGCCATCAGTGACTGGTACTGCAGAGGACAAGAAGCGTCCTGTGAAGCGTAAACGTGTGACTGAAATTGGTCGTGATGAACAGGGAACAAAACGAACAAAGCGTCAGAGTACTTCAGGTAACCGGAAGTGTATGAACAAAGAACCTCTGCGCACTCCAGAGACTGTCGGAATACAGCCTTCTCCTTAAAGAGCAGAGATTGTAAGTAAATCTGGCCGTAAAATTAAACCAAAAAAGTTTGCAGATGACGATGACGATGACGCTGCTGCATTGGAAGAAGGTGTCATTCAAACCACCATGCTTGCTGCTGACGAAGGATCTTCTCAAGAACAAAAGCCTTCA
This sequence comes from Schistocerca piceifrons, assembly GCF_021461385.2. Taxonomy (NCBI): domain Eukaryota; kingdom Metazoa; phylum Arthropoda; class Insecta; order Orthoptera; family Acrididae; genus Schistocerca; species Schistocerca piceifrons. Next base: position 321,336,457 of record NC_060143.1, on the reverse strand, counting down.
GTGAAAATTGAGGAAAGTATTGCAGAAATAGAAAGTGGTGCAAAAGAGCTTAAGAAAACTCTGAAAAAGAAGCAGTCGGTGAGGGCAAATGCTCCATCAGGTCAAGCTGTTTGCATCCGTATAAATACAGATGAAGAGAAAGCTCTTGAAGGTGCCCTTAAATTGAAGGATTTAATAGAAGCAGGTGATATTATGCAAACATACCTTCAAGAATCAGAAAATACACATGGCCAACTGTTAATTGAACGCCGGAAGAGTAAAATTAAATGGCTCGAAACAGAACTTCGCTTGGCAATAAAAGGATGTGTAGGTTTATTGAGTGCAGATCCTGACAAATGTTTGCAACATTTAGATGAACTCACTGGCCTGTCAATCGATCCCTTGATGCTCCTCAAGCAACTGACTTTAGTAGAAACCATCAGCAGACTTCGTCATTATGTAGGAAATGTAGACAAGTGGAATTTCTCAGAGCAACAAAAAGCATAGTTCTATCCCAAGACAGCCACAATAACAAATAAAGCAGCCTACATTTACAGCCAGTTTGAATCGCTTTTTACTGTTCCTGATAATCAGTCATTTTGCAGTTCTTTTGCAGCACTTAACCTAAAATTTCAGCAGGTTACTACAGCATTCCCTAGAGTGTGTCCATTCCTTCATTCAGGATTCAAAATAATCAGAAGATTGAAAATCAGCTCAGAGAGCAAGTCTTCTGTTTATGTGTTAAATACTTGATTCTTCTTATATACTGATGACCCTCGTATACATACTACTTATAAACAGTATTAATTGTTACATGAAAAACACTTGCGAGGTGCGAAAAAAATGTAAAACACAACTGATTTGGTAGGGAATGTTTTAACAATCTTTTGTAGCTCTTTAAATTTGTATGGGCTGTTTTTTATGGCCAGCTGTCCCATCAGTTAAGAATAGAATATGATGTTTTGCATACTCTGTTGTATACTTAGTGAAGAAATTATGGATAGGTGATTGTTTCGTAAAATAATATGAATTTTGTCCCACCTTGATAATCAATAAAGATCTGTATCTATATGTACCTAAACTCTAAACTTTGGTTTCAGATAATCATATGCAGTGTGCAGAAACTTTCTTCTTCTCCTGCACTTTGATGCATGATTTTTAATGTTCACATTAATGTTCACATTAATGTTCACTCCATTCCAGCCTGACAACAGGCTTTTGTTAGCAAACCCTATGACATGTTTTATTTGTTAAAGCAGTCAATCTTACCTGGATGAGATAAGTGATTGACAGCGATTTGTTTACCAAAACGCCGCCTAGGTTGTGCCTTCTCTTCTATTCCGATCACTGTTGTTATATCAGTTGTGGTAACCTGTCAGTTGTAGACCGTAATACGTAGCTAGTGAGTAATGGAGAGCGTGTTGAGATTCAGAACTGAACTGCACATTTCTTGCCGCCGTAATCATATTACATGTGTGGGTATAGTATGAATCTGCCATTCCTCCTATCAGTTTATTTTGACTCAAGTATAAATATAAATTTACATTGTTTCCCAACCGCACAGTAAATATGCTAAAACTACATAAATACTTACAAAGACCTAAGCATAGCGACAATACAATAAACCTTAGTTCTGAAAGGAAAAAAAAACGGTTAAAGCAACCACTCACGATAAGTGAGAAATCTGTCTTCGAGTTCCGATCCACAACAAGTTTTCATATTTTCCCAGTAAACTATGAAGCTGTTATGATACTTTATTCGTAATTTGCGAGTACATATCATGGTATTACAAGTGTTTAATAAGCTAGTTCTTTCACATTTGAATTACATTTCTGAACCTCAGCTTGACTTCTGTTTTTGCTACAGTTACCTTCATGTTGTCATTCCACTTTAAGTGACTACGAACTGTTACCACTAAGTTTTATATGCTAGTTATTATTTCCACTGATCTGTCACCAACACCATAATCTAGCAGTGACGGATCTCTACGTCTATTTATATCCAATAATGTAGAATGATTCATGTTCAGGTCCGATTACATGCCCTTGCACCCCCGTAGGTCTTTCTCCATTTAGCTACAGTCCTCTACCGTTTCAGCCGTCTTACATTTATATTTGTCCGCCCCCGGTAGCTAAGTGGTCAGCACGACAGAATGTCAATCCTAAGGGCCTGCTCAGGGACTGGGTATTGTGTTGTCCTCATCATCATCATTTCATCCCCATCGACGCGCAAGTCGCCGAAGTGGCGTCAAATCGAAAGACTTGCACCAGGCTAACGGTCTACCCGACGGGAGGCCCTAGTCACATGACATTTTGTTGAGTTCTATCTGCATTCGTCTCACAACATGTCAGCCACATTGCCTATTCAATTAAACTCAACAACAAAACCCATAAATTGGAGACTTACATAAGCTGCAGACTATCGAGGAACATATTGTTCAGTTTCCAGTGCTATGGAGATTGCAAATATCCAGTGTAAGTTTTCACCTCAGAAGGTAAAACTCGGTTTGAAAATAGCGATTATCCTTGAGGATCTAAAGTCGAATATACAACGATATTATGAAAAGTGCATGTAAACAAGAGTCACAACCAATTTGCTTAAGTACTGCAAAGTCTTGCACTATACTGTTGAAGGTCCCCACAGAGACAAAACACGCGCTAGGAATTCAAGCTTTCTGACGCAACACGTCGTCCTGTGTACGGCTCAGGCTTCCTGCACCGCTGACGTAAATACAGAGGGCTGTATTTCACACTTGGAGATAAGCAAAACGTAAAAATTGCTCCACATCTTTCTCTAGTTTGTTGAAGTAAACTGACGTCCAGCAACCACCTAGCTGAGAAGTGTTTCTGTTTGCTCGTTACGCGTATCTCATAAACGTCACCACCAAAGATGCAGTCTCATATTCTCGACATACTGTCGCTTGTAACAGCGATCAGTGCATTTTTTAGAAATAATATATGTTTCAGTTTACAGTTGCAACCCTTTTATTTTGCCTACTGCTTAGTACGAGCGAGGTACAAAAAAAAAACAAAAACGGATAAGATTGCCATGGGCGGAGCTTGAGGCGTACGCATTTCTACCGCTAGGAGTGTACTGTAGCACAGCCCATTACAAGTTCAGTGCCGTCTGTGTTGTCGACCTGGCTTATTCTGGAGGGTAGAGGGTGCGGTTTACGAGTCATTCAAGAGAAACGTACAAAAGTGATATTAAATGTGTTCTATCTCGTAAACTATTCGGAATAGGACATACGTCCATATGTAGAGCCACCACGTAACTTTTGTGCGAAAATAAGATACAGAAGACTATTCTTCCAGTGTCATCGGAAAGTAACCATATTTCCATCTAAATATGCTCTGCCACTAAACATGGCAGATGATTCCAATTTTCCTTCTTGCATATGCTAAAAGTGACTTATACTAAAAGCAGCTTACAGAGAAGCCGTTAATGCTTATCAGCAACACGGAATTCTCGAGTAACTAAGATTTTATTACCACCCGGTGATCAAGTAATCAGAGAGGTCACCCTTAGTGAATTCTTAGAACTGAACATAAATGAAAAGTTTCTCAGACATACCTCAATCAGGACCTTGTGTAGAAATTTCATGTCGCTTAACAATGAAACTCAAAAGCTTTCCGATTTCTCTAATTTCACTCTATGGTCAGCCATGATATCGCTTAAAATATCTATACTTTCACGATATTGCTAGCCCAGAAAAAGTCGGGCGGAACGTTTTGTGCTGTCAATTCGCCAGTTTCGCGCAAGCCTTTCTTCAAGGGTCTTAGAATATTATAACTCTGTCAGCCTGTAGAAATACTCCCTTATGGGATTAGTTGCTAATGAATTTATTTTAAAGGAACTGCAACTTTCATTCAGTGAATACTTGATGTTTAAACGATTCTTAGTCGGATAATATTTTACTAACCATTGTACACTAAAGTACACTATTCAGTAAGCTACATTTTCAGTAGCCTTCTTGGAGAACTGAAAATTTACAGAGGCTAACCCTGGATTTCTAAGCGGATATTCAAATTATTCCTTGTGATACACTCCTTTCATGTTGTATGGGAGTCACACGCGGCCTTCTCTTATAATCCGCTATTCACTTGTAGATCTTATGAAAAATCTTTTGTTTAACAACTTTAAAAATATTCTTTCTTTTTTGTAACTTTTATCAACATGGTATTCATTGTATAGTGATCTATTACACGTCCAAGTATTTTGCGTTCGCATCGACCCACAGAACCTGTGCAAAACAAATCAACATAATTCTAAGAATAAATATAATAGTTTCCGAAGTTGGGACAGTCTCTGGATTTTACACCATCTGATTCATTGTGAGTAGAATTACATATTCTTATATATGTGGGCGGCAACAAGTTATAGGTAACTAGTCTTTCAAGAAAAGCCCAAGATGGTGCAAGACGCAAAATTCGACGTAACCCCGTTAACTGCAGCGTAAGCAATACATTACTTCTGTTTTAATTTTTAGCGGTGCTACTGATGTTGACATAATATTGCATTATACTGGTGACTTTTTTCAGTTATCAGGAGTCCCTAGCAGCCCGATATGAGATCGAAGCAGAATCATTTGAAAGAATTACGACTTTATCAAATCGGATAAGCAAAGAGACAATCGAGCAGATGTACAATGAATTTAAGGTAATTATCTGCCCCTCTCACAAAACTATGAGTACTTCTCTCTTAGTATTTTATTGAGCCAAAGCTTTAACTTTCACTTGTCGCAGATGGCGCCTGACGAACGGATGAGTAAAGCTGTTTTCAGAGAGACATTTGAGAGGGTCACAGACATCACAATGGATGATGAAGAGTACCACGTATTGTTCATGAAGGTAAGATGACTGTGGATCATGACTGTCATTCCAGTGTCTAAATGGTTATTAATTTTGCAGGGCTATATGCGAGTATGAGAATCATAGAAATATTAATAAGATAATTTACATTTTAAATGTCAAGTTCTAAAATCGTTAAAATTCATGTACTCCTTTTATAATAGTTTATCATCATCTTTAATAATAATTTAATTAACTGTAGAAGAGTGAATACCCCCACCCAGGGAGTATCTTAACTCAACTTAAGTAGACATGGTCCTATTGCAGGTTAAACACTGTGCAATGTAGCTTGCATCTTTTCTGTTTAAGATTTGCACCACGAAAAAGGAGTTGCTGGCGCTCACGAATAGCGCGCATTGCTTTGGCGATAGTTTCCAAGAATGATTGTCTATCGAACGCGTGGGCTCCTAAAAATATATATCGAACGTGCGACTCGATGTCGACCACACGACTCAGGTGGCGCGAGTTATGGATATTCACTAGAACAACGACGAAAGACGAACGTTTATTCAGTTATAGTTATTAACAAATGAAAGTACGAGTAGTAACTTTACTTACTTTACTCGTCAGCCACGTCTTATTCAGGCGGTATTGCTCGTGTTGTGTAAGCCTCCAGCAGCAATTCTTTTTTCTATAACCTGGGTACACTCTTGCTATGTCATCAGAGATAGCAGGAGAGTATCAATAGGGTTAATTTTTCCAGGCAACCTCAAGTTGCAGAAATATAGATATCGGAAGAGATATAACTTTCCACGCTATATAAACGAGGAATTAGATTTCGTCATATAACGCTCTAGGAACTCGAAATGCAACGCTTTCGCTTATTGATATTCACACCGAAAACGATAAAATATGTTCCCCTGGCAAAGCACTCCACGTTTGCCATAATTCGCACCACCACAATCGTATGGTCGACATCGAGTCGCACGTTCGATATATATCGTTAGGAGCCCACGCGTTCGACAGGCAATCATTCTTGAAAATTACCGTTTAGGCTATCTACAGAGAATGGACAACATCTAACATATGCACAATATTTATTCATTACTAAGGTGTTGGGCCACCATTGGCTTTGAGAACAGCTGCAGTTCTTTGCGTAATAGGTTTACAACGGAATGTTGTTCACATTCTTGTACCAAAACATTCGTCATTTGCTTCAACGATGCTGGTGCTGGAAATTTACTCCCCACTCTTTGCTCTGATGCTCCCGATAACGGTTGGGTCATGTAGAACCGTCTGGGTGTGTGTATGGGCGTATTATCACCTTGCAATGTGGTAGTGTTTGGCAGTAATATGCTAGCGACAGTAAGGACTCCACTATAGAGGTTGTCGAGATATTCACTCGCAGTAATCCGGCCAGTGAGGGTAATGATAGAGCTGGCTGAATATCACGATATAGCCGCCAAAACTGTAACGGGACCTGTCCCGTTCCTGACTGTAGGAAACAGGCGGGCTAGATGGTAGGCTCCTTCTGGGGTTCTCTACACATACATCCGGCCGTTTGTAGGAAACAACGTAAACGATGATTCATCGAACCATATCCCATTCTTCCTGTTTATCAAGTTTCAGGTTTTATAATCATGGCACAACTTCTTTCGCAGGTCCGCGCTGGCGTCTGTTATTGAAGGTTCTACAATTGCAGCCCTTCTGTGAGTGTTAGCCTTGTGTTTTTGTCGACACAATTTTACTCAAGTGAATTTTGGTCTCTGCAGTCGCTTTTGTAGTTGGTTATTGGGAGAATTTAAAGAAGGTGCGGTTTATCTGTAAAGGAGACCGCATGTAGGACGCTAGTACGACTGTACTGCTCGAGTGTTTGGTATCCGCACAAGGTCGGATTAAAAGAAGACACCGAAGCAATTCAGAGGCGGGCTGCTAGATTTGCTACCGGTTGGTTCCAACAACACGCAAGTATTATGGAGAAATTTAGGAAATTAAAAAGGGAATCCCTGGAGGGAAGGTGACTTTCGTTTCAAGGAAGACTATCGAGAAAATTTAGAGAACGGGCATTTGAAGCTGACAGCACAAGGACCACGACGACAAGGGAAATTATGGCTTGTACCGAGGCATATAGACAATCCTTTTTCCCTCGCTCTATTTCCGAGTGGAACAGGAAAGGAAATGACTAGTTGTGCTACAGGGTACCCTGCGCCACGCAGTATTAATGTAGATGTAGATGTATACGTAGTTTAATGTTGTCCAGCCACAGTTTTTCTTTTTACTCGTCGACCTCTGTCAGTCATGTTCGGGTTACGCCCACTTTCCTGTTCGCCGATGATGTTTCACCATGTCTTGTGAATTCTGTCATTACCGTGGATACTATCGTTCGTGAAACTTTAAATAATTCGGCCGTCTTCTACGATAACGTTGGAAGCTGAAAAAGTGAATTAAAATTTGCGCTGCGGCCGGGACTCGAACCGAGGTCTTCTTGCTTACTAGACAGATATGCTAACCATTACACCACTACCCAATTCAATACTCTCCTCAACACAAACTCCAATTCACATCTCCCCTTATATTGTCACTTTTACGAGGGCATCGGAATAGCACCCCAGCATTGGACGTAATGGAGAAAATTTAATTTAATTTAATTTAAGAGCTATACGATCACATGTAATACAGCACTTCCCCATTACGTCCAATGCTGGGGTGGTATTCCAATTTCGGAGAGCCCTGGTAATAGTGTTAATACAAAGGGAGATGTGAATTAGAGTTTGTGTTGGGGAGGGTATTTGACTTGGCGACTTGGGTGTTAACTATAATGCTGTGATAGTGTAATGGTCTGTATGTGTGCCTAGTAAGGTAGAAGAGCTGAGTTCGAATCCTGGCAGCGATACAAATTTTAATTAACTTCTTCAGCTTCCAACGTTATCGCAGATAAATTAGAGACTTAAATGTGTCAGGGAAAATTTAAATTAAGATCAGCCGTTTTCGTCACATATGCTCCCGCTAAGTGCGCACCAACAAAGTTGCTCTTTAAAAAAAAAAAAAAAAAAAAAAAAATTGTGAGGTCACAGTTTTACCGATTGCTTGATCTAATCGTCACAGAACAAAGCGTATAATACACTGAAAGATATTCTGTAAGATTGGCACGTCAGCTGTGCGAACACCACGTGGAAAACAGACCTGCAGTCAACCTGTAGGCGTTACACGTAGATGTGTACAAAATCTGTATTGCAACAGCGCTGTGACGGACGCTGCACTACAGTATATGAACTTCAAGAGTTTCATATCAGAAACTGCGTCGGTTTTTCCCTGGTTTCTTCTCCGACATAGCCTTGTAATTAAACTAAGTAAATATATGTTATAACGTGAAATACTGGAACAAAACTACTCCACAATTTTTGAGCATGTGAAGTTGTTTTCTCAATGTATTCTCCCTTACCTCAGGGATTCATCTTTTCTTGCAATAAAAATTCAGTTATATGCAAATATCAACAGACATTTCCCTTCTGAAATCAAGTAATAGGGCTCCTCCAGAAACAATAATTTATTTTTCGAGTATTTTAGTAATTTTCCGGCTTCACTTATCCTTCAAAACGTTCTGGCTGCACACGAAACCCACATTATTCGACGAAATGGAGCATCTCCTGATACATTGTTCATTAAATCAGGAAATATGTCAAAGATCTTTGATTTTCCTGCTTTTCCAGGCCTTTAGGAACATTAAACACGAAAAATTTGTATGGCTTTTATATCCCTCTCTAAATATTATGTCAGTGTGCTATTTATTTAATCATACCATAAGAAAATTACCTCGTAATTTTTCTTCCTACGTTGCTTAATCTGTGGAACATTGAATTAATTAAAACAAGTTTCAGAGATTATTTAAGTTCAAAATTATTTTGGAAATAGCTATATTTGTATAAATGAGCAAAATGATTCTGTAAATACTTGTATAATTGTCCAAAATGATCCTGCAGGTCTTTGAAATAAAAATCCTGGAAACTCGACAGTCTAGTTAGAATGATAAGTAATACTAAACATTTTCGAGTCACAGAGTGAATGAAAATTTGTTCTTCAGCACAGAAAAGCTATGTGAGAATATGAATCAGTAAAGCGTTACAAAATGTCATACAGATACGTAACACACAGTATTACAGTGCAGGATACTGAGATGTTTGTCTTACTGTAGAAACAAAACTATTTCTGTGTATCAGGTGAAGGAAGTTCTGCACAAACCGCAACGCGAAACTCACCGAAGTGAAAATATGCTCACTTCTAAGTTTGTGGAACATTTTGTTGAAATAAATTTGGACATTTTCATAATACATAACAAGCATGCTGCATAAGAAAGATGAGCTTCTCATATAGCTAAATGTAACTGAAACATCGAAATATAGTTCTACAGCTGTATTGTGAGCAACAAAACATTATTTGGAAATCACAGAAATTGAACAGATGCCCCTAAAAGGATAATGGTCAGTATTAAAATACTGCAGACATAGTAGTGAAAGGAGAAGCGACTATATACATAAAAAGTGGAACAAAATTCTTGGCCATAGTCATAAATGAGTACTGCACATAAGTTATTTTAGTTCTCACAGATAAATTTTTTTAAACTTCACCAGGTAATTAAAGCGCTAATAATACTTAGCAGAAATAGCTAGGAAGTCATGGTATGTGCCTATTTAAATACTAATTTCATCTTGAATAATACTGATTGTGTGAAAGTACCTGTTGACGGCATTGTTGTCCAGCTTTGGCTTGTTCCCCGTAGTAATATTTCCAACTAGAACAGAACATAGAGCATATTATTAATCATTGCTGCATTAATTCCAACTGTCTTTTATGAAACATCTGTGGACTCCATGGTCATAAGGCAGCAAAACCCATCCTCATCAGTTATGTTTAGATAAAACTGTGAGAAGGTACAAACACTCAGAACCATAAATGCTGACTCAGCTACACCATTCAGAGAGAATTTACTATATGAACGATGGGAGGCAGTTTCCTAAGGACCACAGGAGATGAAAATTAAGATGCTCTCCAAGAAATATTCTTACAATGCTATGAATCCACTCTTCCTTTAAAACATTTCAGAGATAACTGAAGTGAAAACAGAAAATAAGTTGTGGCATTTTCAGTCTTTGCCGACGTATCTGTTGCAAATACACTTCACATGTTTGCCGCCCAATCATATTGTGCATATCCCGTAATATTTCGTACATGCAACTGTTCTAAATCTTCGGGAGGTGGTAGTTGCTGTTGTCACTGCTGCAAGACGCGACTGATGATAGTCGAGAGACGACATCGAAATTTATCGGGCCAGGAGCAGGCGTTACGCGTGCTCGGCAAGATGCTTCGCCGGCCACTGTGGCCGAGCGGTTCTAGGCGCTTCAGTCTGGAACAGCGCGACCGCTACAGTCACAGGTTCGAATCCTGCCTCGGCATGGGTGTGTGTGATGTCCTTAGGATAGTTAGGTTTAACTAGTTCTAAGTTCTAGGGGACTGATGACCTCAGAAGTTAAGTCACATGGTGCTCAGAGCCATTTGAACCATTTAGAGTTCATTTTAGTTTCGTCAGTATGTACTGTACTTCCTCGATTCACCGCCAGTTGGCCGAATTGAAGGAAGGTAATGTTGACTTCGGTACTTGTGCTGACATGCGACTCGTTGCTCTACAGTACTAGCATCAAGCACATCAGTACGTAGCATCTACAGGTTAGTGTTCATCACGAACGTGGTTTTGCAGTCAGTGCAATGTTTACAAATGCGGAGTTGGCAGATTCCCATTTGATGTATGGATTAGCACGGGGCAATAGCCGTGGCGCGGTACGTTTGTATCGAGACGGATTTCCAGAACGAAGGTGTCCCGACAGGAAGACGTTCGAAGCAATTGATCGCCGTCTTAGGGAGCACGGAACATTCCAGCCTATGACTCGCGACTGGGGAAGACCTAGAACGACGAGGACACCTGCAATGGACGAGGCAATTCTTCGTGCAGTTGACGATATCCCGAATGTCAGCGTCAGAGAAGTTGCTGCTGTACAAGGTAACGTGGACCACGTCACTGTAGGGAGAGTGCTACGGGAGAACCAGTTGTTTCCGTACCATGTACAGCGTGTGCAGGCATTATCAGCAGCTGATTGGCCTCCACAGGTACACTTCTGCGAATAGTTCATCCAACAATATGTCAATCCTCATTTCAGTGCAAATGTTCTCTTTACGGATGAGGCTTCATTCCAACGTGATCAACTTGTAAATTTTCACAATCAAAATGTGTGGGCTGACGAGAATCCGCACGCAATTGTGCAATCACGTCAACACAGATTTTCTGTTAACGTTTGTGCAGGTATTGTTGGTGATGTCTTGATTGGGCCCCATGTTCTTCCACCTACGCTCAATGGAGCACGTTATCATGATTCGTACGTTATACTCTACCTGTGCTGCTAGAACATGTGCCTTGACAAGTACGACACAACATGTGGTTCATGCATGATGGAGTTCCTGCACATTTCAGTCGAAGTGTTCGTACGCTTCTCAACAACAGATTCGGTGACCGATGGATTGGTAGAGGCGGACCAATTCCATGGCCTCCACGCTCTCCTGACCCCAACCCTCTTGACTTTCATTTATGGGGGCATTTGAAAGCTCTTGTCTACGCACCCAGGTACCAAATGTAGAGAATCTTCGTGCGCGTATTGTGGACGGCTGTGATACAATACGCCATTCTCCAGGGCTGCATCAGCGCATCAGGGATTCCATGCGACGGGGGATTGATACATGTATCCTCGCTAACGGCTAACGGAGGACATTTTGAACATTTCCTGTAACAAAGTGTTTGAAGTCACGCTGGTACGTTCTGTTGCTGTGTGTTTCCATTCCATGATTAATGTGATTTGAAGAGAAGTAATAAAATGAGCTCTAACATGGAAAGTAAGCGTTTCTGGACACATGTCCACATAACGTATTTTCTTTCTTTGTGTGTGAGGAATGTTTCTTGAAAGTTTGGCCGTACCTCTGTGTAACATCCTGTATAAGAAACTAAAAGATTACCTTAATAATCATTCCTATATGTTATCAGAATCTTTGGACACAGTTATGTAACCTGCAGTTCACACTATTGCTCATATTAACCAGCTTTTTATCCCAGAGTGTAGAAAGATGATTATGATCTTTAAAATGAGTAAGTTTACATAAATTCTTAGCATGAAATAGTAGATAAACATAGCAGCTGGATATTGCAAAAGGAATGCAGTGACCATTTTTTTCCAAACCATGATTTATTATTTGTATACTTGAATCCTTAGATCCAGAGAGCTGGGAAGAATTGCAACAAGCCCTGGTCAGAACGGCAAAGGAAACTGTTCCGTTTCTGAAACCGAAGAAGCATGCTTGGTGGATTAGTTATTGTGAGGCAGTGGTGAAGCAAAGACAGTATGCGTGTCAGAGATGGAATGCCAAGAAAAATGAAGCTAACATAACTAACTTCCTGGATGCTAGAAAACACGCTGCAAATACCGGGTGATCAAAAAGTCAGAATAAATTTGAAAACTGAATAAATCCCGGAATAATGTAGATAGAGAGGTACAAATTGACACACATGCTTGGAATGACATGGGGTTTTATTAGAACCGAAAAAACACAAACGTTCAAAAAATGTCCGACAGACGGCGCTTCATTTGATCAGAATAGCAATAATTAGCATAACAAAGTAAGACAAAGCAAAGATGATGTTCTTTACAGGAAATGCTCAATATGTCCACCACCATTCCTCAACAATAGCTCTAGTCGGGGAATAATGTTGTGAACAGCACTTCAAAGCATGTCCGGAGTTATGGTGAGGCATTGGCGTCGGATGTTGTCTTTCAGCATCCCTAGAGATGTCGGTCGATCACGATACACTTGCGACTTCGGGTAACCCCAAAGCCAATAATCGCACGGACCGAGGTCTGGGACCTGGGAGGCCAAGCATGACGAAAGTGGCGGCTGAGCACACGATCATCACCAAACGACCCGCGCAAGAGATCTTTCACGCGTCTAGCAATACTTTTTTTGTTTTTGTTTTTTTGGTTCTAATAAAACCCCATGTCATTCCAAGCATGTGTGTCAATTTTTACCTCTCAATCTACATTATTCCGTGGTTTATTAAGTTTTCAAATTTATACTGACTTTTTGATCACCCGGTATCATACAGGGAGTGAAGCGTACATTTGAGAAAATGCAGTTGGCACAAATTGAACAAGACTTTCAGAAGACAAATACACGAAACTTCTATAGCATTATTAATGCCAATCTCACTAAGTACAATCCTCCAAGCTTAGATTTCAAAGCTCCAAAAGGGAAGCTAGCTCACAATGATAAAGACAACTGCCAGATATTAGCGAATTACTTTACAGCTCCTCTGACTTGTGAATTTCCAAACTCCACATTTCCCTTTACTGATATGTAGAAGTACACCCAAATTCATCACCACCAACGAAAGAGGAAATCAAGCTGATTATTCACTCACTTAAAAACAACAAAGCACCAGGGGAAGATTCTACAATTGCTGAGCTTTGGAAATATGCAGTGGATAAGGCAGTAGATAAACTAACAGAAATTATCAGCCAAATTTGGGAAACTGAAAGACTCCCACATGGCTGGACTTTCGCTCTAATTCATCCTCTTCATAAGAAAGGCGACAGAACACATGTAAATAACTATCGTGGTATCTCTCTCATATCAACAACCTATAAGATTCTGTCGAACGCTCTGCAGGCTAGGACAGAGAACAGCTAGACTCACAGCTGGGAGAGTATCAAGGAGGGGCGATCATGCGTCGAACAGGCAATGAACCTCAAATCCATCCTTTCATACCTGAAGTTCAGGAATAAAAATTTTGTTGTGACCTTTTTGAATTTCAAACAGGCATACGACTCGATTGATCATAAAACCATGATCAGAATTCTACAAGAAATTGGCCTAGACAAGAAGACCAAAGCGATAAACCAGTAAACACTAACCAACACAACCTCAAAAGTGAAATTTAGAGGAGAAACATCAGAAGCTTTTCAAATAAAGACGGAGTGAGGCAAGAAGATGGGCCCTCACCTCTGCTCTTCAACTGTGCCCTCGAGAAGGTGATTCGTGAGTGGCGCAAAGAACTGGAAAACCATGGAATTAAAAATGGTGTCAGGCTGAGTTACAAGAAACAAAATCTTGAAATCGATTGTGTAGCTTTTGCAGATGATCTTGCATTTATTTCTGATTCCATGGAAACAGCTGAAAGATTAATGAGCCTAACGTAAAAGCACAGAAGACTAGCCTCCAAAATTCATTTGAGGAAACCGAGTTTATAACGAACATAAATTTACCACCAAGGGGACTTGTAGTGGGTCAATGCAAAATTAAGCGAACTGAAAAGTTTAAATATCTCGGACAATGGATAACAGCCACCTTATCGGAGAAAGAAGCCTTCGTACCACGCGTGGACAAAATGGAAATGGCATTCCATTTAACCAAAAACATTTACAACAAAAGATCAGTATCGTTTGATGCAAAGTTAAGACATTACTGTAGTGTTATCCGTCCGGAGGTCTTTTACGTTTCTGAATTGCCTAGTAATGAACAGAAAAGACCTACCAAGAAAGGGAAGATTTTGAGAAAGATCTTAGGTCTCATCAAAGAGAATGGGGAATATAGAAGACGTCATAATCATGAACTGTATTCCCACATAGAGAAGATAACCGATACCATCCAGAAAAGAAGGATTATGTTTTATGGACATATGACCCGAATGAGCCCTGGAAGACTCACCAATCGTATGGTAACCTACTATAAGAAGGAGAAACCAAAATGGGCCTGGTTCACAGAGGTGAAGAAAGATCTTAAAGAAGTTGGGATCACCCATGATGACATCTTGGAGCGGGTGCCACTCAAGGAGAAACTTATGGGGTGGCAGGGTTTCCAAGAAAAGCCAAAACCAAAAACAGGAAAGGCTTGCACCCAGGAGAGGAAGGATCAATACCGAGAACGAATGCAGGAGCACTGGGCAAACATCTAAACACGTAAGGCAAGACAGTTGAAATAACGCCGTCCAAAGATGGCCTATACGAAATGAATCAATGAATTAACTTCACATGAATAGCCTTCAGTGCCTCCTTCTGGCTGTTAACGTACATCTTTATTTCTTCAGCGCCATGAAGTTTATGAAACATGACGTATCAGTGAACGAATCAAGACAATAACAAAGAGCACATAGAATATTACTTAAAAGACAAATGGTTCAAATGGCTCTAAGCACTATGGGACTTAACATCTGAGATCAACAGTCCCCTAGACTTAGAACTACTCAAACCTAACTAACCTAAGGACATCACACACATCCATGCCCGAGGTAGGATTCGAACCAGCAGCGCGGTTCCGGACTGAAGCGCCTAGAACCGCTCGACCAAAGCGGCCGGCTACTTAAAATACAGCCTTATAAGAAAAACACTTGAAATTGTGTTCTTATTGAATATTCTCCCAGTTATGTGATTGGATTCGTGATTTCCTGTCAGAGAAATCACAGATCGTAGTAATTGACGGAAAGTCATCGAGTAAAACAGAAGTGATTTCTTGGGTCCCCCAAGGTAGTTTTATAGGGCGTGTGCTATTCCTCATCTATATAAACGATTTAGGAGACACTCTGAGAAGCCGTCTTAATTTGTTTGCAGATGCTGCTGCGGTTTATTGACTAGTAAAGTCATCAGAAGGTCAAAACAAATTGCAAAACGATTTTAAAAAGTTATCTGTATGGTGCGAAAATTGGCAACTGACCCTAAATAACGAAAAGTGTGTGGTCATCCACATGAATGGTAAAAGGAATCCGTTAAACTTCGGTTATACGAAAAACGAGTCAAATCTAAAGGCTGGAAATTCAACTAAATATCTAGAAATTAAAGTTATGAACAACTGAAACTGGAATGAATACACGGAAAATGTTGTGGGGAGGGCTAACAAAAGACTGCGTTTTATCGGCAGGACTGTTAGAAAATGTAACAGACTGCCTACTCTACGCCTGTTCGTTCTATTTTAGAATAATGCTGCGCAATGTGGGACCCTTACCAGATGGGATTGACGGAGTACATCGAGAAAGTCCAAAGAAGGGCAGCACGTTTTGTATTATCGCGAAATAGCATAGAGAGTGTCACTGAAATGGTACATGATTTGTGGTGGGCATCATTTTAAAAAAGGCCTTTTTCGTTGCGACGGAATCTTCTCACGAAATTTTTATCACCATGTTTCTCCTCCGAATATTTTGTTGACGCCGATCTACATAGGGAGAGACGATCACCATAATAAAACAACATATATCAGAGCTCGCATTTCCTGAGCATCCATGTTCTCTTCACAACAGCCGCAGTTGACCCAGTGAACTCTAGTTATGGAACATTATACAAAAAGAGTTAATAATTAACCAGCTGTTTCCTGGCATTCTAACTATGTATTCACAAGAAAACATCAAGTGCTTTTCAAATAGCACTATCTGCAGTAGAATGGCAGGCTGGAATACAGGAAACTGCCCACGTGAAAGACAGGCCATGGCGCGTACGTCATACCACGTGACACAGCAGGTCTTACGACTGCCACCAGCCGTCTCCGGCAGGGAGCCAGTAATTGTTTCAGACGAGTTTAATAATTATTAACTGCGCGTTTAAATGCACATAAGTTATCGATAGCACACGAAAAAATTTAGGACCTATAGTAGGTACATTTACACTTAAATATTGATTCCCTGTGGACCCTACATGGAGCCGAGCGTTCGCGAAGGGTCGTGGACAAGTGTACTAGTGTGACGTTAGAAGTTCGTTGCAGGGCCCGTATATCCGTCAGCCCTGAAAAAATAAGGCCGCCCAACAAAATCGCCACATCACTCTGACGTCACTTCCAAACGGCCCATCCCGGGACTGCCAGCCGACTGGTATGAAACAGCGTTCCAATATGGCGTTATTTTTGTATTTCAGTTAGACTGTTAACTACGTTTCGGGTACAATTTATGGGCAAACACCAACTGCATAAAAAAAAGAACTAATATTCAACTACAAGTTAATTTCAGCACTTAAACACGGGTAACAGACGGTTCGCCAAGTGAATGCGGGGTGCCGCTACATTTCGTTGTATCCAGTTCACTGCGAGGTCCACGAGAAAGACAGGCTGCAGCCCGTTAACGTGACGTCAGCAACTCGGTCCTACCTAGTGGCTCACGAGATCGCCCGTGTCGAGGTTTGCTATTGTGGTTGTGATTCATGGTGACCAGTAACTGCTTTTCTATGCTAGTTTTCAGTGAATTGCACTCTGTAATGTGAGTTACTTCTACCAAATTTCTTCTCGTCTGCCTCGGGTCCACTGCTAGTAGCGTCATGTTCCAATACGGCCTCTGTTCGTAGGTCTGATATGTAGAACGCATTGACTGTGCACTGCAGCTGCGTCACAGTATTTACATGTACGCAGTGGTGCTAACTTGGGGCAAAATGTATTATATTGCGCGTTGTTGATAATATTTTGCCCCTTGTCTTGTTACTGCAGCCACTGCTTACAACACAATCGCATTTTTACATCTATATACATCTGCCGGCCAGGGTGGCCGAGCGGTTCTAGGCGCTACAGTCTGGAACCGAACGACCACTACGGTCGCAAGTTCGAATCCTGCGTCGGGCATGGATGTGTGTGATGTCCTTAGGTAAGTTAGGTTTAAGTAGTTCTAAGTTCTAGGGGACTTATGACCTCAGCAGTTGAGTGCCATAGTGCTCAGAGCCATTTTGAAAGATGTGAAAATTACGCTGCAAAAAATCTGGACTGTTGATAGGATGTTGCAGTGTTTCCCAACCAAATCGCTGAAGTGCAGCCTTCGTCTGCTTGGCAGTGTGGGGGTGGCCATCATAGTGCAACACTATTATTTCTCCTACAGCCCTAGTGCTCAGAGCCATCTATATTCATTCATTGCAAACCGCTGTAAAGTGCGTGGTGCTGCTCATTATACCAGTTTATTAGGGCTTCTTGCCGTTGCATTCACGTATGGAGTGCAGGAAGAATGATTACTATGTGCGTCTGTGCACGCTATAATTAGTCTAATAATGTGTTCGCGGTCCCAAGTGGACCGATGTGTACGGTGTTGTATAATATTCCTAGATTCCTCGAGTACAACTGGTTTTTGAGACTCTGTAACAAGGGCTTCGCGGGATAGTTGGCGTCTACCATTAAGCACCTGCCTTTTCAGGTTCTTAAAAATTTCCATGACGCTCTCCCATTGGTCAATCTAACCTGTGGTCATCTGACACATTTCAGAAATACTTGAAACTACAGTAAGGTCCGATTCCGTCCGTCTATTTTGACCGATGAAGTCATATTCCGAGTGAAGGCGATCGTTTATCATAGTTACTCAGACACTCACAGATAACTGTAACAGGCCGATTGCACTCTTCAAGATGGCGACCACAAGATAGATTATTATGCCCATAAGCAAAGGTAAAAACACGCGATAGGGACAAAGTTTTAAAAAATGTTAATGAAACTAAGACCGTTCCTCAGCAACCAAAAATTTGAAAAATAGGACACACAAATTCATCTGGAATAAACGGAACGAAAATATATAGAGTAAATACAAAATCTGAATCGAATAATTCGTTTGACCTATACAGATCAAAGACAACGATACCAGACAACCGCTCACCACATCAACGACGATAAAAGAGAAATGACATATACGAATTTGTCTAGAATAAACGGAGCATAAAAATACAAAAAGTACACAACTGAAATCGGATTTTTCCCTTGACATATATTGCTGAAACGACGACAAGGATACCAGACACTCCTCCACAAAGCAGCAGCCTTATCGAATAATAAGGCATGAAAATTCTTCCAAAACGATGCAAACGAAAATGTTAAAAATAAAAAATTACACAGGCGTCGTACGCTGCTCCTATGTAGCTCAAACGAAAACAACGATAACAGGTACCCGATCCTAAACCCCCTCCCAAAAATAAACCACGTAAAAGAAACAATTGCACAATAGAATGCCTCGAAAATAAAAAAAAGAAAAGAAATCGCACAGTTTGAATCGAATTATTCATTTGACTTATATAGCTCAAACGAAAACAGGGAAACCATACACCACTCCAAAAACGTAATTAATCAAAACACACACACACACACACACACACACACACACACACACACACACACACACACAATGTCCTCCAGAGTAAACCGAAAGAAAAAATATGCAAAAAGATTAAAAGTGCAATACAAACGAAATCAGTAACTGAAAAACCAAAAGAAGAAAAAAAAGTAAAAACCAAGGAATCAATCCAATTTAACTAATCAGTACTATAAACCACATTGCAAAATACATATCCAAGGCAAGGATGAGCCACCTGTAACAGCAATACGACATCTAAAAGAGCAACCGCTTTTATATAACAACGACTCATCGAAATTACATTTTAGGAAAAACAACGAATTCTTCATCTACATCTACATCATTACTCTGCTATTCACAATAAATGTATTGTAGGAAAGAAACTAAAATTCTCAATAACATTAATATTAATTTCAGTCGCGACCATTTGGGCAATGCACGTATGTCCCCTGATGTTCATCTTATATTCTCCTTTCAAGACACTGTCCATTCCGTTCAACTGCTCTTCCAGGTCCTTTGCTGTCTCTGACAGAATTACAATGTCATCGGCAAACATACTTCACATACTCGATATTTATTGCCTAAAAATATTGTGTCAGTATGTCACGAGAAAGTGCAAGACCAAGAACTGCATAATATTATTGCATGAAATTTATGTCCGGAACGAATCAGTTGGAACTCTGCCTAGGGACGTGTCAGTGATTTAGAGCTTGCATGTACTGCGATTGCAAAATACAAGCAGAAATTGTGCGGAACTGTCGTAATACGTCTGAAAACTTCCAGTAAACATTTCAGTTGACAACAGGATAATTCATTGCAGTATAGATCTGTAAACCACAACAACTGATTAGAAATTAAACAAGCGCAGTGTGTAATTTATGATGTACATATACTGTTTTCTATGTATTTCTCTATTGTAACAGTTGCTTACTGGTTATTAATTGAAAGGTTATGTGATCTTGTTGTGTCTTCGGTGTGGCAACTGTTGCAATGAAAAAAATAAAAAAAAAACACGTATGCTGACCTTATCTTGTTTGCCAATTCTGAAAACTCCTGCAAGTGAAATAAACGCTTCTGCTTACTGTCTTGACACCATGAACTTCAGTTTCCTCCAGTATTGTGGACAAGGGAGTATCTGGCGTTTCCCTTACAATCAGGAATTTTGTTTCTGAAAGTACAGAGTAATGCAGTAATATACAGGGTGATACAGAAAAACGGAAGCATTTCTACAGTCCAATAAGACTAGAAGGGATGAAGGAAAGAAATTTCATTCATAGTAATTGAAACCTTACAACTTTGCCATTTACGAAACATTGATGGCATTTACCATTTTTTAAAAATTACGCCCTTTAGATGGTGTCCTTCGGTACGAATACATTCGTGAAATCTGAGATTCCTCATTGACTGCTGCACCATCTCAGCTGGGATGCTGAGAATTTCATCCCGAATTCTCTGTTTTAACTCATCCAGGGTTCTTGGCCGAGTCATGTAGGCTTTGCTATTGAGGTTGCCCCACAAGAAAAAATCATAAACGGGTAAATCTGGCAATCTAGCGGCCCAGGGAATGTTACCGAATTATTTCAAACATTACTGTTATTCTGTGTCACCCTGTACAACCTATAGTACACTCCCTGATCCTTTGTCACTTACTTTTTCAGTTCTTTGCGGACATTGGCTCGAAGTGAATTGAATTGCTCTCAGTCTCAGTCCCTGCCCTTTATTAAGCAATACTACTTTTCACGGTAAAATACTCAGTAATGCGAAATAAATATCGAATGTTTCAAAGTGGATATCGGGATTTTCAGGTTTTGTTGCATTTATACATTCAGCTTACAATTATAAATCTATTATCCAGTGACAGAGCAACTCAAAAAGAGTTGTACACTAAGCATGTACACACAAATGCACTATTTTCTGTGTCTTCCATTAGAAAGCGCTAGTAGCAAAGATGGCGACTAGTGAACACAGAGAGCTTTTTGTGTTTTACAGTTTGCAAGAACTGAATTTGTTGTTATAGTACAACACGCATTCTCTGTTAGGTTTCAGTATAATCCTCCAGGTAATATAAGATACATAGATGGCATCATAAGTTCGAAGGAAGGAGTACGGGGCGATCAAGAGTGACTAAAAAACGTATTGAACGAGTAAGAGAGTCTTTCACACGGAGCCCAAATAATCAGCTCGATACGCTAGTCGTGAATTAGAAGTTCCAGTGAAGTCTGTGTGGAAACTTTTAAGTAAACGCTTACAACTACAGCCTTATCGTTTACAGTTGTTACAAGCCCTAAAGCCTACAGACTATGTACCAACTTGCTAACAATAAGGTGCTGTATGGTGATGAAGATTTTCTGGATAGTGTCTTCTTCAGTGATGAACCGACAGTTCATGTAAGTGGAAGTGTGAACACACACAATGTGCGGATCTGATGGTGAGCAAATGCCTACAAGGCAGTACAGTTGTAACAAGACTCCCCAAAATTGAATGTTTTTTGTGCCATATGCCAGCAGAAAGTTTATGGGCCTTTCTTTTCTTTGAAACAACTGTGACTGGTGTTTTTTACGTTGATGAACTAGACCTATGGCTCTTTCGTCAAATGGAAGAAGCTGAATCACATAACTTTATTTGGTCGGAAAATGGTGCGCAACTTCACTGGCGTGACTCAACACACGACTGGTTAAACGACGTTGCACTCAACTGGTGCATTAGCCACTAGAGGCTGGATGACAGAGCTTGTTTCACATGGCCTCCATGTGCACCGATCTGACACCATGCGATTTTGACCTTTGGGAACTCATAAAGGATCATGTGTATGTGCGTCCACTCCAGCTGGTCTATCTGGCGTAGCAAACATGACGGAAGCAGCTGCTCCAACAATTACACAGACACATTGATCACAGTTTGGAAGAAAAACTCGCCTATCGACTTGATGTGGTCTACGTGATGAATGGGGCTCACATTGAACAATTCTAAGAAAAGGTGATGGAGTTGCTCTTTCATTTGATGTACAATTTATAATTGTAAACTGAATATAATAAGTGCTACTAAGACTTAAAATCTCGATACTTATTTTGAAACACGTGGTATTAAGCATGTGAGGGCCCCTTTTCGTAGATAATTGTATCAACTCCGAGAAGTCTGAGGTTCCTAGCTAACAATACTGTTTGCCATTAATTTACAACGAGAACACCAACACAGTTCCCTGGAATTCGCCTCAAGTTACTGTCACTTCGGTCAGAAACTCCTTTCAAGCTAACATTCTGCTTCCGCTCTATCAAGAAATCCTCATCCCACATACAAATTTCGTTTGATACCCAATATGATTGCACTTTCGCTAGTAAATATTGAGCTGAAATCAAGAGACCTGCGCCAGGATCAGTGACTGACAGTCAAACATAAAGATGGAATGTTGTCGGTTCGCCGTTAGGCACAAGTGTAATATTGATCCGGTAGCAATTACTACTGCTACACAGTCTAATACATACAGCCACGACACTCTGTGGTGCGAAAATTGTTCCCATTTGACAACTGGAGCAACACCAGCCTTACAAATGGTGAGAAAGCAGACACATGCGTCGTGGCGATAATGTTTGTTTTTAATTATTTTCAATTTAACTAACGGAATAATTGTTATCTTTTTGCTTTCCATGCAATAAGTTACCAAGAGACTTGAACTATCGTGAGATACATGTAAAAACAGCTGAATCACACTGATTCAGTGACATAAGCTACAACTCATTTATGAAGAAATATTTTGGAATATGTCTGTATTCCAGCTTACTCCACCGAAAGCTAGGGAATGTAAACACATATCATATGTGAGAAGCATATATCCCTGTTGTTATTTTGATAGGCACTTACCTTTTTTATCGAGTCCAATGATTCGCCCTTTCTTGCACTTCACTCAACTTTATAATTCACGAATATTTTTGTAAATGTAATTACTTTTGCTTCAAAAGTGTGTTGAGGATTCTTACCGTTTGTGGCTTAGATTTAGCTACAACTGTGGAACTGGTTTTTTTCTGAATTGGGAAACAGTTTTATTGCTTTCGGCGATCTATAATCTCGGCCGTGTGGTTCTCCCTCAAGCTACATTTGTAGTGGCTTACTTTATATGTTTGCAGGTGTTATGTTCCATATCGGTTTCCTACGTTCCTCACTCACTGATTTCGCTGAAAGTGTAGCGAAAAAAAAATCTGCTTTGTTGGGACTTCCTGCTACAGATCATGTCTTCTGAGTTTACTAGAAATTTTTTATTATTGAATGGAAACGACACTATTCAGTAAATTTCTGTACGCTACAAGGGAATCATAAATAAACTGCTCCATAATGCTCCATTTCATGTATACAAGAGTCCTTAAGAAACTAAATAATCACGTATGTTGTGCATTGTTTCAGTTATTGCCCATTTTTATGGTACCACATACACTCCCTATGGTAAAAAAATTATGTTACAATTCAATACAAAAGTTAGTATTCGCACTCATTCGATATTGTATTCATATGTGTCGCTTGCTGGCCGCTTGAGGCGCTGCTGTAGCTGTGGGTAACAGAAACGAAACGGAGCTTCATGACTGTTATGTTAGACTGTGACAGCTACGTAGCAGGACGGGTGCAATTGTGCGTGTGCAGAAGTCAGATTTTTCTCCTTTCTGCGCATTACATTACTGCTGAAAAGCCGGGCATAAGGGGCTCCGTTCATTACGCAAGCGCTCTTACATATTGAAGAGAGTAACTTTTCTGTTGTTCTTTGTCTTTCTGTTCTCTCGAGTCTTCCTTCTATTTCACGTTAATATTACCTAATTTGGGCTGTGGCTTCTTGTGAAAACTATGTTCAGAAAACGAATCATATTTTCTCCAAAGACAAAGAAACATGTTATCTGGTGGTTCAGATCTGTAGAAGAAATGATAATATTAACATTAAAAATGTTACTACCTGTAACGTAAAGCCGGCCGAAGTGGCCGTGCGGTTAAAGGCGCTGCAGTCTGGAACCGCAAGACCGCTACGGTCGCAGGTTCGAATCCTGCCTCGGGCATGGATGTTTGTGATGTCCTTAGGTTAGTTAGGTTTAACTAGCTCTAAGTTCTAGGGGACTAATGACCTCAGCAGTTGAGTCCCATAGTGCTCAGAGCTATTTGAACCATTTTGTAACGTAATTTTAAAGAGGGCGATTATTTACCAGATCTCCAGGCCGAATTATTGAATTATTCCATAAACAAAGACCTTAAAGTAGCCTGCAGTGCCTATGTTGCACCGTATTAAAGCCAGTTGTGCTGTTGTTACATCCTCTAAGGTATCATAAAGAAATAAGAGTATGAAAGTTAGGGAAACTCTTAAAAATACGCTTAACACACAAGGTTGACTGCCACCGAAGGATAAAAAAGTAGAGCAAAGCACACAAACAGAAAAAGATCGTGTCGATCCCTATCAACCTTAAGGGATTGGGGGGCGAGAACTTACCATCCTTTGTGTAAGAGTATTGGTGAGCTTACCAACCTCAATGCAGTAATCGTGGCTATGTACTTCTGCACTAAGTTTGTTGTTTGCATACTTATTGATCACACTCTAGAGAGTAAATTTGATGCTTCTGTGATTATTTTCCTGTACAAGCAGTAGACTGTGATTACTTGTTTTGCTGGCACAGATGGATGAGAAGCGCGATAACTACATCGACTGGGATGAATTCCTGACGCATCTGATGCTGGAGTACCACGAGAAGGAGATGCTGATCAAGGAGCATCGTTTAAAGGAGCCCATATTGGGATTGCCCAGAATCTTACGCAGCGGCCACAGGCTACATGTCACCCGTGCCACTTTCAATCCTGTTGTTACACCGGTAATCTTGCTTTAATTTTTGCTGTCACAATGGAAGTAAAAGGAGTGCCAGTCCTCACTTTGTCCAAAAAGGACCAACTATGATCTACATACGAGCTGTCTACAAGATATTTTGCTTTCCTCTTCATACTAATCAACTGGTATCAATTAACAACTTTATTTACTTTTCTTTTTTGTAGTTTCTGTAGAAATATGATATACGTCTCGTTTAGTAAACTGTTCTGTGTTCCATAGTGTGAGGACCAGACTGTAGGTATTTCTTATAAATAGTAAATCAATTATATGGTTGTTAGAATTATGGGAATTTTCCATTTGAGTTCTATACGCTGTAGTAATAGGATTGATGTGTGTGTATCTATTACAAATAATAAATTAAAGTTATTATTATTCACATCACGTGAGTTTGGTACTGCTGTTCTTGACGCCATATCAACGTCACGTCAATGTCATGTCACATCGACACCATTAAGCTCTCAGCCCAATAGTGTTAATATTACGAAGTATGACTCTTTGACATGATAAATAATGACTTTACATCATGTTATGTAAATTGGCGGCCAATATTGACGTAATTTATGGTGTAAGACACTTTGTCAATTTAGATTATGACTATGTAATATTACTCAAAATGGCGGTGAACATCAATGTCATTTACGGTATGAGTCACTATGACAATGCTGCATGAGGCTAAATTAATGACGTCACTGTGTATTAAGCAAAACGGTAGAAAATTTTGTCCAGTGAGATAGAAGACTCAAACATATGCAATACAAAGCATGACATTGTATCTAAATTTGTTTCTTGTAAGTTATTGGATGTTTTTGCAAAAATGGTGGAATGTTTTGTCTGTCCTCTCCTCTACTAGAATTGTGCGTCCATCACCTCGGTAAGGTTAGACTGGAGGGAACACCCAGCAGTTTCCTTCAAACTTGGGGAAGTGTTGGACAACGCGATTCTAGAGACAAAACTATCGTATTCCCCTGCATATGGACCGTACCGTATCAGTAACAGTCATATCGGAAAATATTGTATGTTCTCTATGCTTACTGATGAATAATAACATCTCTTTATTTTTGTTTACTGGTGTCATGTATGGCTGACGAGAGACTGCCACAAAATGAAACACTCTCTCAGATGCCTAGCACCCAGGAGAATCCTCCCCTCCAACCCTTTCTCTCTGGACCAATTGGGAAGCTTGAAAAAGGCAGGAAACGCGTAGACCAATAAGAATCAAGCTTTTTTATTACTAGTGGTAATGCATAGGTGACATGGTTCTTGGCCAGCCAGCGTTCCCAGGTGGCACGAAAAGAGTAAGAAGACATGTAATTACAGCTAACCTACCACAACATGTGTTCAAACCAACTCTTGCTACAGCTTTGCTCTCTAGAAGTCACTCACTCCCGAACTGAAAATCCTACTCTTTGTCAGGATGAAGGCCGAGGAATCTGAGTGGGGTCGCCAGACGCAATAAAGCAGGATTAAATATTACTTCATTTATTTCTCTGTATACATCTCGTCGCTGTATCTTCGGCGGAGACTGGTGGCTTAGCAAGACATTGGGGAATCTGCCGAAGCCAGTGTCTAGCCCAGGCTGCCGTATCTCGCTCCATCAGCTTTGTGCTCACAAGGGAACATCCCCATCGCACCCCCCTCAGATTTAGTTATAAGTTGGCACAGTGGACAGGCCTTGAAAAACTAAACACAGACCAATCGAGAAAACAGGAAGAAGTTGTGTGGAACTATGAAAAAAAAGCAAAATATACAGACTGAGTAGTCCATGCACATGACAGGCAACATCAAGGCTAATGTCAGCAAAGGAGCGCCGTGGTCACGTGGTTAGCGTGAGCAGCTGCCGAACCTGAGGTCCCTGATTCTAGTCTTCCCTCAAGTGAAAAGTTTAATTTTTTATTTTCAGACAATTATTATCTGTCGGTCCGATGCGATCACTTTTTTTGGGAGTGGTTATCACATCCACAAGAAAACCTAAATCGGGCAAGGTAGAAGAATCTTTTTACCCATTCGCCAAGTGTACAAGGTAGGTGGGTCGACAACATATTCATGTCATGTGACGCACATGCCGTCACCAGTGTCGAACAGAATACATCAGACGTGTTTTCCTGTGGAGGAATCGGTTGACCTATGACCTTGCGATCAAATGTATTCGGTTACCATTGGAGAGGCACGTCCTTTCGTCTACTAATCGCACGGTTTTGCGGTGCGGTCGCAAAACACAGACACTAAACTTATTACAGTGAACAGAGACGTTAATGAACGAACGGACAGATCATAACTTTGCGAAAATAAAAAAGTAAAATTTTCTCTCGAGCGAGGACTTGAACCAAGGACCTCTCATTCCGCAGCTGCTCACGCTAACCACGGGACCACGGCGCTCCTAACTCGACATTAGCCTTGATGTTGCCTATCTTGTACATGGACTACTCAGTTTGTATATTTTGCTTATTTTTTTCATAGTTCCACACAACTTCTTCCTGTTTTCTCGATTGATTTGTGTTCAGTTTTTCAAGATCTATCCACTGTGCCAACTTATAACTAAATTTGAGGGGGGTGCGATGGGGAGGTTCCCTTGTCAGGCCAATGGCTTACAGTAAGCAGGTTGGCGCCTGTGGTGCGCAAGGTGTGCCTCGCAATAAGTTCTTCACGACGTGTGGTTGTAGTGTCTCACACGTTGTTCTATGAGTACCCTGCCCCTTCCAGGTCAATGCCTGTGTTGTAACAATCGATAAACCGCAATGTTCGATACTGTGGGGTTTTGTTGAATGTTGGTATTCATTCGCTGGTTTAGTAGGCCATGTGACCCAAGTGATGCTGGACTTTGGAGTAGTTTGTGCTCCAGGCAGCAATGGTGTTAGTAGGCCCCTGGACTACCCATCAGTGGTGGCTGGTACCGGAGGCTGGCTTCTGTCATATATGAATATGGATTGGTGGTCATCTCATAAGGTGGCATGGTATGACTGGTACTGGAACAATCTCATGCAAAGATCTTACAAGATCATTACAACATTCAGATAATCAAGTGTGAATATATGAACACCATACTACTGACTCCAGCCTAATGAGATAGAGTATTTATGACATTGAGGAGAGTATCTCCTTTTTGACATTGTTCATCTTGACTGAATTGGTTCTGATCTTTATGAGTTCTCAGTGGTCTTATGTCCTGCTACAGTTGCTTTATCAGTTTGTTTCAGCGCCTTAACTTCTTTGTCAACGCTTAATGGGTCTTGCTAAGTACTCCTTAGAGTTTCTGACATAAATTACCTGAGTGATAGAGGCAGATTGTTCTGCAGTCATGTAACCCTTTTCCACTAAGCTTGCTCCCACTCACACACAGAAGTGTGTAGCACACTTGGTGACTGACTAGCCGTGTTGTAATGTTTACACCTAGTGCCTGGCTCATGTTGATAGTTCCGTATGCTTGAGCAATGCTGTTCTGTTAGGACTTAGAAAATTTCACTTTCCTGTTCCCTCACATTCTTGGTGCTTTGCAGCATTATTAGTGTGTGACCTTACTATAAAACTCATAAATTGCTCTGGAAAATATCCAAAGTATACACACATCCCCACTATCCAAATGGGACAGAACAATGGCCATAGTGCAGCAAAAATTAACTATTTCTATATACAAAGTAAACGACTCTCTGAAGCCATGGCCACCCTGCTGAACAATACATTTATACATATAGACCTGCAGTGTTTGCACTCTGTCTGTTGATAATCCTTCTGCATAATAATTTTGTCGTTTCTCCATAAACAACATTCCAAAGACGCATGCATAAAATATAGACCTGAATAGTTACGTACAAGCAGATGGGTCGTGCATGTCTCTGCAGAAGCTATAGTGTGCACAAAATGCCATGGCCACTATATACGCAGTCAGCTCTGGAAGCGTGGGGAGAAGGCAGTGGTTGAGGGCCGCTCAGAGCGCTGCAGGGAAATTGCTGAGCGCTGGAGGGGAAAGTGTCATTCTAAACTGAAGCCTACACTCACATTTTTTGTAAACATTAAGTGAGGCCCCTCCATGCCGGCACTTGCATGGTGGCAGTTCAAAAAGATCTAGTGTCATCTGTGCTTTCGTTAGTATCTAAAAAGAATTCCGCCGAAAATGAGGCGATTTATTTCCGCTTGGCGTGCTAACCACTTGTTACTTTCACAGAAGCGTCGTGAGTGGCGAATTTTGAGTAAAACCTACACATTTCTCTGGTTGCCTAGTCAAAATTTGCTTCTTTTGCCAAAACAAAGCAGAATTTATGCTGTGTCAGCTCACTAATATGTTGTGCAGACTCAATTGCGAGAGGATTGTGAAACGGTGGCTTATTAGGTTCAGGTTTTTTAAGTGAGGAACTGAGGAAAAGTAAAGTCAGTAGCTTATGATAAAGCACATCCTCGGTAAAAAAAAAAAAAAAAAAAGTGTAATATCTTCACATATGTTGTTCTAAAACCCATAGCGTTTCTCGTTTCACCAACAATCGATGGTCCTTAAAAATTACATTATTTCAACGAAAAAGTCTGTAGTTATTGAAATAATCCAGTAGATAATGAAGTTTTAAATAATTGCAATATGGTAAAATACTCTCCTCTTTGCGTAGTACCATTTGCTAGGATCTTATTTCGATATCTGAAACCGTTCATGAAATATGAGGAGTGATGTGGATATTTCACTCTGGCTTTATCACTTGCGCGGCGCAATCGCAAATGAGTGTGCTACATCAGGTCAATCTTCTAGAGATTGGTGACAGATAGATACGTCTACCCAAGTTTAAAGAAAAATTCAGTATGTTAGCTAAATTTCATATGCCACAACATATTGGGTAATATGCACCAGACGAAAAATCATAGTGACCTCTATTTTTCATCGCACACTTTTGCGAATTTCTAGCAGTGTCTTATTTTCACGGAAATATCTCAATGACTATTAATGAAATGATGAGCGCATCATCATGGTACAATGCCTCAGTGGCATTGTAGCGAGAAGGAAGTACTTCCCTGGTCGCTGTGTCACTAACGTGGTGTCTTGCTGCTTCGTTACTCCCTCGTCACACAGTAGTAGTGCTCAAGCGCCAGGTTCCATGTAGGCTAGGATCCTGCTGAAGTGGAGTGTTTAGGGCTGCCAGTTGTTAATTGTCAACAACGTTTGTACTATACTCGTTTTACTAAAGAAAATACTTTGGCACACTCGGCATAGAATGAACATTTACAATATAGCGGCTCTGGACTACGCCGTTATAATCGACCCTTTACAGACATTAACACCTTTTTCTGACTTTACATAATGATAGACACTGCCCACGACACGTGGCATTCTGATAACTAATAACTTCACTTTATATCTTGTTTAACTGCTGAAACATGTACTCGCGAACGTTCCTTTAGAGCCGTCCCGGTTACTCGACCGTGCGACTGTCTTCCCGACGGACAAGAGAGACCCCCCCCCCCCCCCTTCCTTTCTTCCTCAGCCAATAAGGACACTTCTCGCGTTCCCTAGATATATCCAAACTTTCAGCCAATGGGCGTTCAGGTCGCTGTTGCTAGGCACATCTGACGTCGCGTTTGCGGACATTGTGACGGAAGTTTGTCTCGTAACACTGTCTCAGATTGTAAGATCCTACTCCCGATTAGTCGGATTTGTCCCTACTAAGGTTGCACAACATTGCCTCCTATGATTTCATCACTAATGCTACTTGCTGACGCTTAATTGTCAAATGTACATGTAGCCTGGCTGCTACTGAGCATTCCCGATCGCATAAATGTGCGTAATACTTGGCTTAAACACGTGATGGGAAAGCACGTATGCATTACGATGGACCTGACATATAAAGCTATAAGTAAAGCAAAAATGATTTTTTTTTTTTTTTTACTGAATAGTTTCTGTGAAATCGTTTGAGAAAGATTGCAGGGCGCACGCCTCGATACTATCATCGGTGACCGGGCGAAAGGCGGAAAAATCAGCCTCCTCTTCTGAGCAAACGAATGAGGTCACCCAGCGCTTTGGACGAAAACTGTTCATTGCACATCGGCCACTGTATAAGACACTAGCTATACAGCCGGCGCTGGCACCGCTACCACTGCCTGTCTCTGTGGCTGCCGCAGCCATACCGAGTCACCAGCCAGACCTGGGAATATCACTGAAGTTGCAATGCACCAGACACATCTCTTTCCGCGCAAATACGTATTGTCTAGCCGAGGGAACTACCACCCCCCCCACCCCCCCACGTTGGGTTGTGCAACAGATCTATTCGCTCTCTGGGTGTGCTGAATACGGTAGCAGATGACACATTAATGCCTACCTGTGCAATTATTACCCTCTGTCAGAAGTGAAGGAAGCAATAGAAAGGTACCAGCCAAAGTGTACTGCAGCAGAGTAAATGCAAGTAGTATTAAACACACTGTAATATCATGTATTACATATTTCTTGTAATTATCGGAGAACCATAAATGTTCGTGCCTTGAAAGATGGAAATATTTTGACTTCATATGCATTATTTTCTGTGTGTATATTTTGCTAACACTCGCTGATTTAATCTCTATGCTTCTTTGTGGTTTGTAAGCTTGCTGTCCCCTGTCTGTAACGTGCACTTTGGAAACTATTTGCTAGCAGTAAATCTTTTGCTGCAGAAATGCTGTAACACACTCTTTAGGCACAGAAGGCTAACTGTAGAAGGCTTTCTCTAAAACGATCATGTAATGCTAAATTTGCTACTAGTAGGTTTGATCAATAAATGAGCATTACGTGAACTCAAACCAGAACCCAAGGAGAGAAGGTGATGGTCATTTCGCGAAAATACTGTTGAGACAGGTTTTAGAATAGACATCTGTAGCTGACAACAGAACGACTCTAATATGGTCAAGGCACCTTTTGCGTCTGAACCAAGAAGATAAGCGAAAAATTTAGAATTTGTACAGAAGCAGATAGTTGATTTTTCCCCTCGCTCTATTTCTGAGTGGTATAAGGTATCCTCCTCAATGCACCATACACTGACTTGCAGAGCAAGTGTGCCTTCTACGGATTTGGAAGTTGTAACTGGTAATGACACACGATCACATGACCAACTTAGAAGTATAGAGAGACCTACAGTTCAGACCAGCATTACAAACATATGAAGAATCTGTGATAAGTGTGCAGAATTAGAAAGGGTTTTAGTCTGATAGTTGTTCAGACATATCCATAGGTGAATTATGGACTGATTTCCAATCCCCAAATAACGTAGGCTTCCTTGGAGGACTTCATATACATTAGTTTCTATATGTTTGTAGTTGTCTCGTAGCTCTTTTGGACAATTTTTTAGGGATCATATGTTTGAGGTAGCTGGCATGTTAATTATATACTGCATCTATTAATCCAACAAGGTTGTGGCTTCAGGCTGATAAGCACACCCTGTAACGATTGAAATGTAGTAACTGCATGTAGGATGAAAAAAGGAAAAAAAAAACATTTACAAAGAACAAATTCAATGGCAAACATAGTATTTAAGTTGTTATTCTCTCCAAGT
The DNA here is from genome assembly GCF_021461385.2 of Schistocerca piceifrons. Taxonomy (NCBI): domain Eukaryota; kingdom Metazoa; phylum Arthropoda; class Insecta; order Orthoptera; family Acrididae; genus Schistocerca; species Schistocerca piceifrons. The sequence goes on along the minus strand of NC_060143.1, from coordinate 321,304,183 downwards.
TATTATGAATAAATCAATGTAGATTGACCCAGAACGAGATTTCCACTCTGCAGTGGAGTGCACGCTGATAGGAAACTTCCTGCCAGATTAAAACTGTGTACCAGACTGAGACTCGAACTCAGGCCCTTTGCCTTTCGTAGGCAAGTGCTCTACCAACTGAGCTACCCAAGCATGACTCCCGCCCTGCCTCACAGCTTTACTTCTGCCAGTACCTCGTCTCCCACCTTCCAAACTTCACAGAAGCTCTCCTGCAAACCTTGCAGAATTATCACTCCTGGAAGAAAGGATATAGCGGAGACAAGGCTTAGCCACAGCCTGGGGGATGTTTCCAGAATGAGATTTTCACTCTGCAGCAGAGTGTATGCTGATATGAAACTTCCTGTTGGATTAAAGCTGTGTGCCGGACTGAGACTCGAACTTGAGACATTTGCCTTTCCCGGGCAATTGCTCTACAGTTGTGAGGAGGGCACGTCAGTTGTGCTTGGGTAGCTCAGTTGGTATAGCATTTGCCCGTGAAAGGCAAGGGTCCTCAGTTCGAGTCTCGGTCTGGTACACAGTTTTAATCTGCCAGGAAGTTTCAATGTAGATGGTGTTTATAAATGAATGGTGCGGTTTTAAAAATTTATAAAAATCAGTTTATTCTTTTATATGGGCAAACTTTACAGAATAAGCAGTGGTAACTGTCAAGACATTATGATACATTAATCACAATTCTTAAATATGTGCACCTTTTGTTACACAACACACAACTACATGGTAATCGAATTCTTCCCATATTTCGCATAGCATATCCTCTGTACTGGTCTGCGGCTCATGCTTTATCCAATAGTGCACCTCCTCTGCAGACACAGGTACTGGTGGTACACGAACTCGGTCCTTCACAAACCCTCACAGAGAGAAATCACAGAGTGTTCAATCTGGTTAATGGGATGACCAACGGAGAAGGTTGTTGTCCGCTGTTGCAACTCGTCCAATCCATAATTGGTGAAAAATACGACTAAGGAGCTCTCTTGCATTCCTGTGAAAATGGGATGGAGCACTCTCCCGTCGCACTGTATAGTGATCATTACAGGTATTCAGCTAGGGTAACAACCAGATATCCAATATGTCTCGAAATGAGTTAACCATCGCCGCTTGTTGTTCAAAGAAAAATGGGTCGCGCACTTTCTCACGCGACACCACACAAAAAATGTTCATCTTTGGAGAGTCACGTTGATGCTCTGTCAGGGTATGTAGTTTCCGCTTCTCCAGATATGGACATTGTGTATATTCACCTTGCCACTTAGATGTAAGGTGGCTTCACTGGAGAAGATGAGTCTTTCTACAAAACCAGCGTCCTCCATTTTTAGCTACAGCTCTTCACAAAAGTCACTCCTTCTCACTTTGTCTGCTGGTATAAGGTTCTGCACTAATCCCACTTTGTACAGTTTAAAACGAAGCTGCTTACGCAACGCCTTCCTCACCGTAACCCTTGGCGTGAATAATCCAATTGCTTCATTAGGTGACCTGCACTCTTTTGACGTTTGCATCAGACACACGAGGTCGACCAGCACGCTTCCCCGTACAAAGGTATCCGATTTTCACAAACTGTCGGTACCATCTACCTACATTATTCTTGTGTGGTGGGTCTTTTCTAAACCGCGCACAAAATTCACGCTACACTGTAACCACAGATCTGGACTCCTCAAACTGGAGCACGCAGGAAGCGTTTTCCTGTTGCGCCGCCATCCTGGAAACAGATGCTGTGACTACGCACTAAGCATTCCAAGCAAACAGCGGGTAGCACATCGATAACTTGCACAGTTGCCGCTGATTATGCTGTAAGATTTGTTCATATAAAGTAATAAATGTATTCATTATTAATTTTTGAAACGGTGACCATACATTTAAAAACATCTTGCACATAAATCGTTAGGAAAAAATTATTTATTGTACTTTAAATTTGTAAAGTCCATAAAAGATTGAAAAAGAACAAATTGTTCCTGCTACCTGCTACGTGTACCGTACGTGGGCGAGAGAGAAATATTCTCCTCACTAGCACTCTTGTCAGCACAGCGTAGCTGTAGATGACGATACGTGGATGCTTCCACACCACACATCTTTTGAATAAAGTGCATTTTCTATCCTGTGCTTTTTGTGGCGAAATTGTTTGCGTCATACTTGTAAGCGGTGTATTAATAAGAACATCCATTTGAAACGAGAATGGTTGGTTCATGCTGCCCAGAAATGCAAGACGATTTTGCTGTAGTAGAGATAAAGCACGAGGAACGTAAAGATGAGCAAAGTTACGCATTCATCATTACAAATTGTTTGCCTCATACAAAACACATAGTCCCGCTATAGTACCTCATAACCTCAGTATTTTGTCCTATTGGCAATAAGTCACCGCAATGATATTTTTACCCGTCTGGGTCAATATACGGACTGAAAAGTAATGCCTCCAAATTTTTTATGTGTAAACTCTTAAAGGTTTTTTAAATAAAACAAATGTTATTAACATTGTACATCTTTATGCTTCGTGTCTACATATTTATTTCTCAATTTAGTCACACTGGTGACTAACACATCTCTTTCAATGAGAGACAAGTTTATTGAAGCCGTCTATATCTGAGCCACAACTTCACCTCTGCTTGCACTTTGGCATTATAAAAGTGAAGTCCTTGAAGGCGTTCTCTAAGTTTTGGAAAATAGATGACAATTGGGTTGGGCCAAGTCGGGACTGTATGGAGGATGATCGATGATATTGAATCCAAGGCGTCGGATTGTTGCAGATTTTGCAGCACTCATGTGTAGTCTGGTACTGTTATGTTGAAGGAGAGGGCGTTCCGTGTGTGGAAAAACTTTTCATATAATTCGAAACTCGATAACAGGACGCTACTTCTCACGCACCAATATAGTTAAGTTATACTCATCATGTCACACGCTACAATTCAGAGCCCTTTAGCAGCAGAGGACTCCAAATACGTTGGCATGAAGAATAAAGGTGTAGAATGTTAATAACGTCTGTTTTATGTAAAAAGCTTTAGTTTTCACATAAAAATTTCGGAGGCATTACTTTTCAATGAGCCCTCATGATCTAGAATTATTATTGAGCACTTGCGTTAAACATTTCGGAAAATGATTCGAATTTTTGTGGTGTCTTACATAAAAAAAATACATCAGAATACCGGCTTTGCTTGTCAGCCTGAGACCGTTACCATGTTGGATTAATAGATGCGATGTACAATTAAAACGCAAGTTGCCTCAAGTGTGTACGTTCCCTAAAAAATTATGCAAGCAGAGTTTCACGATAACTATGTTATAGCTCCTACACATGCAGGGTTCATCTATGCATATGCCAGAACAACTGTAACGCTCGCTATTTCTGCACACATGTCGCAGAGTCTTCACATTTTTTAACGTTGGTCCAAACTCTAGGTCACTCTATGCTTATAAGTTTGTCACATGATCATGACATCACTCCTGGTGAGGACTCAAAAATTATTAGAAGGCATACGTACCCACAAGCCACCATACCTTCTGGAGGGCACCTTATACCACTCGCAAATAGAGTGAGGGGAAAAACGACTATCTATATGCCTCTGTATGAGTACCAATTTTTTGCTCTTATCTTTGTGGTCCATGCACAAAATGTACGCTGGCGATAGCATAATCGTTCTATTGTCAAGTATGAGAAGCAATCACATGAAAACCAAACTCTTGCCATGATGGAACCATGGAATTTTTCTATTCAAAAGTAATCATCCATGCACTATGACATCAATTCCTGTTTCATACAACGCAGTCAGCCACCAACAGCTCCACAACCTCACCCTATCTTACACTTCCTCACCCCACTGAAACCGACGTCCATCCATGTCTCTTTTCAGGTTGCCAAAGATATGAAAATTACATGTTTCCCAACCAAATCGCTGAAGTGCAGCCTTCGTCTGTTTGGCAGTGTGGGGGTGTCAATCATCGTGCAACATGATTATTCCTCCAACAGCCCTAGTGCAAACGGCAAAGCAAACTGTGGAAACATTCCACATCCCTCCCGTCAAAGAAAATCCAAAGATATTCATACAGGCTCCAATAACATAATGATGCCCACTTCTTCGACTGCAGGGGGCCCTCTGTTCTTCGAGTTCCTCGAGCGTCCAATGTGGAACCACAATCAGTGCACAGCACTATGAAGACACTTTGCATAAAGTCAAAACGCTCAGGAATGCTGTTGGATATAACCATCATGTTGCACGATAACGCCCACTCCCACACGGCCAGACATGCATGGATGTCGGTTTCTCCTGGACGAGGAAGTGCAAAAGTGGGTGCAGTTATGGATCTGTCAGTGGCTGACCGAGTTATGTGAAAAAGGACTCGATCGTCTCGTCTCCCAGTGGGACCAATGCCTTAATGTGTGTGGTGATTGCTTTTGAACGGAGCCATTCCATGGCCCTGTTATAGCAGGTGTCCGGTTTTCACTTGACTGTTCCTTATACAAATGCCCGTTCTCTAAAATTTCTCAGTAGCCTTTCCGCAAAATGAACGTTGCCTCCTCTCCTCTGATTCTGGTTTCAGTTCACGTAACATTCACGTGTTGATCAACTGTACCAGGACGAAATCTAGCATTAGCTGATTGATTTACAGAAAGCTTTCTAAAAATTTAGCCATCAGTGCCTCATAAGTGTGTTACAGCATTTCTACAAGCAACAACAGATTCACTGCTGGTAAAGAATTTCCAAAGTGCACGCTGCAGATAAATGCCAACAACATAAAGTTTAAACCAGCAAGTGTTAACAAAATATGCACGTAGGCCATAATTTATAAAAATGTCAAAGCTTTTCCATCCTCCAAGGCAAGACCATTTGTATGGATCTCTGATAATTAGAGAGATATTTAATGAAGAATATTACAATGTGTTAAATACTCTGCACAGTACACTTTGGCTGGTGTCGTCTTATTACATACTCTGCTTCCACTGGCGAGTGATAATTGTTTGGGTAAATGTTAATTGAATCTCTAATCTTTTTCAGCACACCCAGAGGAGAGCAGGCAGAGCTTTTCCAGATACCGACGTGTCGGGGGGGGGGGGGGGGGGGGGGAAGGGGGGGGGGGGGGAAGTAGTTCACTGGGCTACAGGATTCAAATACAAGAGGGATGGGATGTGTGTGACCCATTCCAGCTTCGGAGATATACACTGTGTGGTCAAAAGTATCCGGACGCCCCAAAACACATGTGTTTTTCATATTATGTGCATTGTGCTGCCACCTACTGCCAGGTAATCCATATCAGCAACCTCAACAGTCGTTAGACATCGTGAGAGAGCTGAATGGGGCACTCGGCAGAACTCACGGACTTCGAACGTGGTCAGGTGATTGGGTGTCACGTCTGTACACGACATTTCAACACTCCTAAACATCCCTAGGTCCACTGATTCCGATGTTGTAGTGAATTGGAAACGTGAAGGGACACGTACAGCACAAAAGCGTACAGGCTGACCTCGTCTGTTGACTGATAGTGACCACCTACACTTGAAGAGGGTCGTAATATTTAATTGGCAGACTTCTATCCAGACCATCACACAGGAATTCCAAATTGCATCACGATCCATTGCAAGTATTACGACAGTTAGGAGGGAGTTGAGAAAACTTGGATTTCGTGGTTTAGTGGCTGCTCATAAGCCACGCATCATGCTGATGAATACCAAACGACGCCTGGCTTGGTGTAAGGACCATGAACATTGGACGACTGTACAGTGGAAGGAAGTTGTTTGGAGTGACAAATCACGGTACGCAATGTGGCGATCCGATGGCAGGGGGTGGATATCGCTAATGTCCGGTGAACGTCATCTGCCAGCACGTGTAGTGCCAACAGTAAAATTCGGAGGTAGTGGTGTTATGGAGTGGTCGTGTTTCTCATTGAAGGGACTTGTCGTTATGCTTGGCACTATCACTGCGCAGGCCTACAATGATGTTTTAAGCACCTTCTTACTTCCCACTGTTGAAGAGCAATTTGGGGATGGCGATTGCACCTTTCAACACAATCGAGCACCTGTTGATACTGCGCGACCTGTGGCGGAGTGGTTACATGACAATTACGTCACTGTAATGGACTGGCGTGGACATAGTCTTGACCTGAATCCTACAGGATACCTTTGGGATGTTTTGGAACGCCGACTTCGTGCCAGCCCTCACCAACCGACATCGATACCTCTCCTCAGTCCAGAACTCCGAGAAGAATGGGTTGCCATTCCCCAAGAAACCTTCCATCACCTGACTGAACGTATGTCTGCGAGAGTGGAAGCTGTCATGAATGCTAAGGGTGGGCCAACACTATATTTAATTCCAGCATTACCGATGGAGGGCACGACGAATTTGTAAGTCATTTTTAGCCAGGTGTCTGGATACGTTTGATCACATAGTGTGCTCAGGGCTGGTTGGAGACTGTAGCAGTAGCTGAAGCAGGCAGCGGCGATGGTGGCGGCGCTGGGCTCCTGCAGAGACGTACGTAACTGTTTGATTCTGTATTTTACGTGTGGAGCCTTGGAATGTTGTTGAAGAATCAACAAAGTTATAATTCAGATGGTTTATCGACAGACGGTGCATGAACGATGCATCTCTCTACAGCCATGTGTATCGTATAGTGGCGAGCTCGGTAGATGTGGCCGCGGAGAGTTGATGACTTTGTATGTAGAAATTTTGTTGCACTGTGGCCATTGTTAGGTCCCGCTTAGGGAGAGTGGACACGTGAATATTTTTGATTATTTCTATAGCTATTTATTAGTCTTATAGTGATGTTACACACAAATAAGGCAGAAGTGTAGCAACAGCTAATATGTTTAAAACTCGTGTATGTAGGTTAATTGTAATTACATGTCGTCTTACTCCTTTTCTCTACCTGGGAAGACTTGAGGCTGGTTCACCAAGAATGACGTCGCCCACCCATTAGTTTTAGTAATAAGAAGCTGAATTCTTATTGGTCTACTTGTTTCCCACCTTGTTGAAGCCTTCCTGTTGGTCCAGAGAGAAACGAGGTAGAGGGGAGAAATCTCGTTTGTGGAGGGACCTGACAGAATGTTTCATTTCGTGACAGATACCAGTAAACAGAAATGAACTGCTGTGATCATTCGAAATTGAACTTACAGAAGGTACAACCACGAGTGTTTTTTTGTTAATTTCTTTGCGATGTGTCTGTTGGTAATACAATATAGTCCACATGTAGGGGAATATTGGTAGTTTCGTTTCTGGAATTGTATTGCTCAACTCTTGGTCACGATTGAAGGAAAGTTCTTGGAGTTCCCTCCAGAATAACCTTAAGGGATCCTCACACGTTAAGTAATGTTGTCAAGCTGGCAATATATTGAATGTCTGAGAGCTTGTATTGACAAACTGTCAGTATTAGAAATATTGATGGGCAGTATTGACGGACCTCAATACCTACTGATCATGTGAGATCAAATATTGATGGTGTGATAATATTCTCCATTTAGATGCTGACAGAGCTTCTGGAACCAACCACATGGCGTTAGTTTGCACGGTTTATTTTTTCAATTTGCCGTTGTGTGTATCATAGGGGAACGGTGGGTATAATGGGCAATTTAAGGAAAAATGTAAATTACTAAATATATTTGTAGCCTAACTCAGTTATGAGCGAAAAAATCGTATTTTCAACTTCTTTCCTCTAAGTAATAAAATATATTTAGCAATATATGAAGAGAATGTAACACAAAATGTAATTAGAATTTACCTTGCATTCTGGGCATTTTAAAAATTGGCGGGTAGTATGGGCCACACCAATATGATTATGTTTATAAATCAAAAACATTGTTTTTAATAAAAGTTTTATTGTTTAATACTATACACACTGTATGATGTCTTATAGCTCATTTATCCAATGACTTATTTAGCTTACAGAGAAACAAAAATAAAACAGCAAGTCATCAATGTCCGCACAGTACTCACAGTGCCCAGCCTTCACACTTGTTGCACTGAATACAGCTTTACTTATAGCTTTCTCCATACACAATGCACTTCACATCTACGTCTTGACGAGTGCTTGGTGTAGGACTGTCATTATGAGAGATTTTTATTTGTTCATTTTACTTGTTATTATTGGTCATCACTTATTCTTGTTTTGAAAATTTCATTTGTTCTTTTTCTGTTGTGCATTTTCCTTTTGCTCTTCTGATTCTTTCTTGTCTGTCAGCATATTTTTTATTGGAGTTGATGTCAATATTTTGCTTCACTCTGACTTTCTTTTCCAACGTGTCAACCTCTTTTCACTGGAGGAAGGCAAAGGCGACACTTCTTTTAAAACACCTGAAAAACCAGAATATTCACTTGAGTGTAATGCAATGGAGGAAGTGGTGGTCTCTCCAGAAGTGATTGTAGATTCTGCATGGGAAACAAGCTGAGGGGGGAGGGGAGGGTGGCTATCAGAGCTGCTGGTGAGATTGATGTGGGTGTCCTAGATGTAACAACAACAGCCCAATCACATGTCATCTCGGGGAGAGGTTCCTGTACAATGTTGGTAACATCACTGCCCATAAAGTCGAAATCAGTAAATATGTCTGGGTTTGTCAGGTAAATGCCAGTGCATCTAAATCCATTTTCAGCAAAATCTAGTCGACACACTTGCTTATAAGCATCAACTACCAATTTTGCAACATCAAAGTCATTAATTCTTGACCCTGGATTAGCCCTCATCCACAAACTGCAAGTCGTCTTGTAGCAGGTTTTGAAAGGTTTCATGAACGTCCTATACAGAGGCTGCAACTTATGAAAACTGTGTAGGGGAAAACTTAGCATACAGACATGGTTTTCCCAAGCAAACATGATGACATGTGACTGACATGCCCATCTACAATCAGCAAGACAGGATTTCCTGCTGAGGCCTTTGTGAAGGAAACAAAGTGTCAAAGCCACTTAAGAAAAGCCTCAGCTGTCAACCAGCCTCTAAAAGTTGGAAAACTAATGCTTTCGGTTGGAGCACCAATCATGAGCTGGTCATTCATTCGTTTCCTTGGGAAAATAAAAAGTGGAGGAATAAATTGCCCAGTTGTACTCATACAAAGCAGAAGTGTAACATTATGTCCCCTCTCTCCGGATGTAATTTTCCCCATTTGACATTTGCCTTTCACTGTAATGACCTTATCATTTTCTTGCATGCATTAATAATTCGAGATGGACGTAGGAATGCTTTTTTAAGAGGATTTCAAATTGGCTCAAGAACCTTTTGACCTGTGGCTTGTTAAACCCTACACACCACGTAAGACTAGTTGATTGTGGTTTCCTGTAGGTGAAATTTGGGTGCTTCTTCATAAAACTGGCATAAAAATATTTTCCATCCTCTTTTTTTTTGTTGAATCTGTGACTCAAAATTAATTTTTCTGCCAAATCATAGACCAGTTTGAAATATTCTGTTTTGTACAGGGGCATTAGTCTCGAATCTAAATCCATGAAATCAGCTTCTAAAAGTTTTTCACATCTTTCATTAAAGGTTGCTTTAAAAACCCCCATCTGTCGTTTCATATCAGTTGGCTCATTATTTGCTATAGATTTTAACTTCCTTTGCAGAGTGCTTCTAGGTACATCATATGGGTCAGTTGCAGCTCTTTCGGAAATTTTGTTTTCCAATACACTTGCAACAGCATTCTTCATATCTTTCTCTGACCATTCTCCCTGACCTTCAACGTCTGGTTTTTTCTTATGTGTTGGAATAGTATCCTAAAAAAAAAAAGGAAATGAGTTCCGTGGCCCATACCACCTGAATGTTCAAAAAAGGTTCAAATGGCTCTGAGCACTATGGGACTTAACATCTAAGGTCATCAGGCCCCTAGAACATAGAACTACTTAAACCTAACTAACGTAAGGACATCACACACATCCCATGCCCATGGCAGGATTTGAACCTGTGACCATAGCAGTCACTCTGTTCCAGACTGAAGCACTTAGAACCGCTCGGTCACTGTGGCCGGCACCTGAATGTCGCCTGGCCCATGCTACCTGACTCACACTGATATGAAAACTTGGTAGTAAGCAAAACATAGTTAAAGCAAACAAAATGTAATTATCAGTATCTTATATTAATAGAGTAAACTAAATAACAGCTCTAGTTTCATAAGTATATTGTTACCTGTAATGATTCAGGGTGATGTTAGAAAATATTTGAGGCATGGACTTGTGCAAGCACAAACAAACAATGATCAGTTGCAGATGATACGACGTTAGGAGTCAAACAAACTCTCTGCACATGGCAAAATGACACTGGCGGCAAAGATTACACTGTGTACCATGCTGCTACCTAGTAGTGAATAGCTGAAATACCAACGGACCAATACTACCCCGCTGGCCCATACTGCCTGCTGTTCCCATACAACAGATTGAATTTTTAAGCAGCCTTTTAACAAAAAAGAATGTTAATAGGCCTAGGCAAGGGTAATCATTGTGAATGCCACTTTAGGATGGTTACTGGAGGATTATCTACGATATTGCGTACTTCATTAATTTGAAAATATGGTATAGATTGTTGTGTTACTGTTTGTGTTTTGAAAAAACACTCGTATTTCAAAAAATGCATCCTATCTCTTCAATGACTAGTAAGCATCTTGCGTTCACCAAATTATCACAAAGCATAAAAACGATAATTGCCAGCAGATATAACTGCTTGAAAGGTTTCCATAGAATTTTGCTAATTCTGCTTGCTGATCTTACGGAACTAAGTTTTGAGAATTAAAATCACATGGCCGTTGCGAGACGTCTCAAAGTTACTCCTAATCTGTTGGCAAGTGTGATTACCTCTCTCATTAATGTATTTTGCTTCTCTGTCTTATCTCGTATTAATACAAATAACTTGTTGTGAGATGCAGAACTCATCAGAAAATAATCTGTGATGCTGATTTCGATCAGTAAATTAACATGTGACCAGTCGCTCCTTTTTTCAACCAATACCACATCCATTTCTTCTTTTCCATTGTTTTCCCTTGCTTGCAAGCTGTAATTAATATAACTGCAACACGCGTCTTCTTTTGGGTGTTCGACATCTTAATCTTGTAAAGTCACCTTGTCAACTGACTATTTTGTCAATGTTATTGGTAGTGTGATGTTGCTTCAATATATTGAAGGTTTGACAAAAAAGTAGCTTACTATCAATATATAATGAACGTATGTAGGCCTCCTTTCTGAGACAATGGAGGCACACAATTCTCCTAGAGAAATTGATAGACAAATATTTCCGCCATAATACGGAAGAAGAAAATTAATAACAATGTCATGCTTTGTAATGAATATGTTTGAGTTCACAACCTTAATGGACAAAATTTTCCACCTTTTTGCATAATGCATGGTACAGTGACATCATGAACTTAATCACACACTTCATTGTCAAAACGTCTTACATAATAAACTATCCTAATATTTGTCACTATTTTGCATAATAAAGCATGATGTCATTAATTTGTTATAGCTATTAATATGTTCCATCATTTTGCTGAAAGCATCATGATGTTGAAATGAAGTGACATGACCTGAAGTGACATGACAGTGACGTGATATCAAAAGCAGTGCAATCGATCTCACAAAATTCAAACAATAATAAATTTAATTTATTATTTATAACAAATAAGCACACCCAAGTCCTCTCACTGCAGCATACATACCAGTACCTTAAATGGCCAAATTCACAGTAATTCAGATTGTTATGTATTTAGATGAAATTCACTAATTCAAATAATAATGAATTTAATTTCTTAAAAACCCCATTTTATAAAAGCCCACACCCTGGTCCTCTCACCGTGGAACCCAGACATAAAACTCACATAATCAGGATAATAATATATATAATGTATTATTATTATTATTATTATTATTACTAACACATACTCACACCATTATCTCATAGTGAACAGTACAAAAACAGTGTAGTCACCACAAATGCTCAATTCGTAAAAGACTGAGGAGGGGAAGGGGGATCTTGAATTTCAATGGTCCAGTGGTGAGCAGGGTGGTAGTGGGGTATGGGTGTTAACCTTCAATGTAATTTGCACAATTGCCTCAGGTGCATGAAATGAACAGAGTTTACTGTTGTCCAACTACCTGTGGTGTAACCTGATATCAGAAATATAACCTGATACTCAAGGTCATTTTTATCCTGTACCGGCACTATAGTAATAGATTGTGGGTGTGTCTTGATGCAAAACATTTGTGTTTTATTTGTTTTCCTTCCCAAACTAGTTTCAGCGACAGTATCATCACTAGATAATTACTTTCTACTTTCCTTGAAGGTAAAATAGAGAGCTATGGATCTAGGTTTGAATCCACCTGACAGCTCAGTGATGGTACTACTGGGAACAGTGGGATGTCACTGCCTTGATTCTCATGACCTATAGAAAAAAGCCATGGTGCCAACAAAGGCTGCAGCTTTCTGCTGTAGGAATCCAATCACTCCTACCTATGGAGTAGTGATGGTTGCAATTTTCTCACTTCCCCTTCTACTGCTACTTGTGAGGGAGAGATGGTGATGACAGCAAATGAGGCATATGTGGTCTAGGTCAAAGATCGTGTGAACTAAAAGGTCTAGCAAGTGATGTCTGTGTCTCAGATGAATTTCGTAGTGCCTCTGTTGGTGTCCATCCATTTCCATGTGGTAGGGGCAGTGTTTGTTGGCTACAGTGAATGTTGTGGGTGGTCACCCAGTATGCTATCCTAATGGTTGCACCCACACCATGTCCCAATGTGAACATGACAGTGCGGTGATCCTCACTAAAGCTGCTGCAATTTTGGAGGAATTTTAGTGGCTGCATACTGTGCAGTAACTCTGCCTGGCTCTACACAGGAATCTTTGCAGTGCTGTGGTGCTTAAAAATATTGTTGGGGCATCTTATTTAGGTGTCAACTAAATCACTGTCTTCATTTTCTGTGTAGAAGCTGACCATCCATTCTCCCTCCCCATCGAATTATGGGTAGAATGTGGTAATAAAGAGGTGCTGAATGTCATTTTTTCCACAAAATTATGTAAAGGTGGGTATTTATTGCAGACCATTATCTGTGAGTACTGTTTCTTCACATGCTTTCAATGGCAAATACTTGACTTAATCTCTTAATAGTGTACTCTGAGGTTATACAGAGTGATTTTTCCAAAGAGGGACAAACTACAGAAAACAATCCCTGATAGGTTGCACAAGGATGTAAGCCAATAAATATGTTACAAGCAATGTATACTCACTTGAATGTGCAAATAAGAGATCTTTGACAGTGACCCTAGTATGAGCATGAGGCAGGTTGCCTGCCATCATGGGGTAACCCAGATGGCTGTGTGGAATATTCTCCATGATAACTGTCAATATTTATATCTATTATAATGTGTGTGTACCTTATTACCTATGGACTTGCCTCTGCCGTGACATTTTTGCCACTAGTTTGTCACACAGGCCATCAGAGTGCTGTGATTTTTGTTGTACATTCTATTTACAGATGTGGCTACCTTCATGAGAAGTGGTATCATCAACATTCGCAACACCCACCTGTGGGCTATGGAGAATTGCCAAGCTGTGATGGCAGTGAACCATCAGTGCTGATTGAGCCTCAGTGTATGGTTGGGGATTATTGGTGACCATGTCATTGGACCAGCCATCCTTACATCGTGCCTCACAGGGAGGACATATCTGCACTTTCTGCAGGCGACCTTGACTCCTCTTTTGGCAGATGTGCCTTTGGTAGTCTTCTTTGTCTTCTTTTCCTGCCACTCCCTGAGCCTAGGGCCTGTTCCAGTCTCACCATCTCTTCCTTGGCCTTCCTATGCTTCTCTTACCCCTTGGTTTGTTTGCAACACACTGCTAGTTCAAAATACCTGTGTGGTAGCATATTTCCTCTTCATTTTTCATTGTATTGGATTGCCTTTTGGGTTGCTGATTGAGTCCCTAATTCTTCTTTTATTACTTAATTTCTAATTTTGTATTCCTGAGTGCAGCCTTTCACATATCTTAGAAATTACATTTTTGATGCTTCTACTTTCCAAAAATTTTACTTATCAATATCAAACTTTCTGGGCCACATAATAAAGTGGGAACTGCCATAACCTTATAAAATTTTGGTCTTGTCTCTTTCCTTGTTTTATCCTTGGGTTTTCTCCTCATTTGCTGGTAAGTATCAGCTTTTTTCTGTATACCCATATCATGATAATATGGTATGTTACATCTTAAATATTTGAAATGGATTATTTATTCTATTATTTTATTATTGAGGACTATTTTTGTTTGTTTTGTGTGAATACCTAAGGATATCATGGTTTTAGTTTTATTTGTGAGTAAAGTCAGGTTGTAGTGTGTGCATATCTCATTTAGGATGAGTAACGCTGTTTGTAATTTATCTTCACTGTCATTCATGATAACTTAATCACCCATGAATATCACCATCTTAACATATTTATTCCTCACAGTATTCATGCCTTGTGATGTTCTGTCTCTTTTTCATTCTCTGGTCAGGTCATTTATATAGATACTGAATAATGTTGATGACAGGCTACACCTTTTTTTCCTGGTGTTCACATATAGACTTTTTGTGACTTCTAATAGATGTTGACGGATTCTTCTTATTTTCATTATTACCCATAAATTATCTCTGGGAACTCTGTCAAATGCTTTTTCATAATCCACAAATGCTAGGTAAGTTTTCAGATCAAATTCTCATCTCTTTTGTATTATCTGTTCCAGAATGAACATGGTAGTATAAAGTCTAATGTCAGTAGTACATGCTGGTGCCCAGCTCACCTTCCTCCTGAGTACACTAGTACAGACAGAACATTCCTAATTGCCTGATATGTTTTAAAGTGTGCTTTCAGTCACTGAAGTGTACGCTATCAAAGATCTTTTATCTTCTCTTGGAACACATTTCCAACCATATATCCATATGAACCATTATCCTCCTTATCCTCTCAGAGATCATCGCATCTGCCTCACAAATGAAAATTTTGAAGAGTCCTCCACTATAAGCCACATCATGTTCAGAAGTGGGCCACAAACTTAATATGTGACCCATGTAGAGAAAACATTTGAAGGAGATTCTTGTGGTGCACAGTCAGAATATGATAAGGTTAGGTGCTGATTCTTCTTATTATAGCTGACCAGTAGACATGAGAGCAGGCTGGCCTCTCCATGTGGTTGATGCTTCAAAGTCTTGCCTGCTGCAATGAAAGCACTGTAGTGCAGAGGGCAAGAGAAACAATCACTTGGTGTAGTTCACCCTCTATGCCAAATAGTAGCGTACCTTCTTGAGCTGTTTAGGAATGCCTTAGAGCAAAATAGCTTTCAGAATCAGAATGGTTCATTCTGGTTGTTGCTTAGGCCAGCCTAACTTCACCCATTTCAAATTGTCTAAAAGTGTGATATTTTACTTTGACTAAAAGTTAAATATTAAAGGTGATAAGCTATTATCCCCTTGTGTTATCAGACTCTCACTTTTAGTTACAAATGGCTAAAAAATTTCTCTTTAAATTTGTATTTGTTAAAATTTCCCGAATTATGTGTAATAATACTGCTTCAGTTCCAAATTTTCTAGTTATTTTCCTTGTCTACCGAATTAAACACTTTCTTGAAAGCAACAAATGATGCAATTACATATTTACTGCTTCACTGCTGAACTATTCATTTTAATTTATAACCTGTTCTGTGCAATGGAAACTCTTTGACGTTTTCCCAGTTGTTTCTCAAAAGTTTCTTCCCACTTCCCTGTAACCATTGACATTTTGTTTGTTTCTTTTTCTAGGATCGCAAGTTTAGTTACCTCCAAGGAAAATATATAACTGTAAGTCATGATGGAACAGTTAATTATTGGTCACTGGAATTTGATTTAGAGAAGACAGTCCGCTCTGAGACACGTAAGTAATTGCTGAAAGAGACTAGTGAATTTCACATCTACTTGTATAGTTTACAAATGTTCCATAGAAAAGAAATTGGAGAAAATAATCAAAAATTTATAAAGCGTTTTTCATTATCTAAGGTAAAACTGAAAATTTCCAGGAATTTATGCTCCTGACAAAATATGATATACCCATAAAACTGGACCTCCTTTAATCAATAATTTTTAGATTTGAGGCATATGTCTGTGATCATTTGATTCTACCACATGCAAATATGACTTTAAACTCATAATTTTATAATGTCTCAAATCTGAACATCCAAGAACTGAGAGTTACATGTACAAGAGCATCTAATACTCAGGTAATTCTATCCTCAGTTAGCATTAATAGAAATTTTCTGGTTATGGCGAACCTCTTAATACTGTTGGAACTAAAAAGTCAGCTGAATCCAAATTATTGTTAACCAAAATGGTAATTTAATATTGGGGAATAGGGTTGACACAATTAAGTTTCATGATCATTCTAAATTTTATAATTAAATTAATACAAAATGAGTTTGTAGATGTAATTTAATTTAAGAAATAAAAACATTTCCTCATATCTGGTTCATAGTTCTGCATATCAGATAACGCTGGATTATTCATAAGTATCTCCAGAATTTCACAAGATGACCATGCAAAAACTTTGAGACATATATAAAGTGGACACATATCAGTGGGCATAGCATCCTTCCAAGTTTTTGACTCATTTATAGATCTTCAATATGGACACTATTGGTAATGCAGCAAATGTCAATACATGCATGCAGTCCATTGAATCACTGTTGTTGCCTGAGAAGGTATGATGATAACAGCACACTTTGCTAAATTGTTCATTGGGGTAACTCTCTGTAGGGATATGAAATGATCACATAGACTCATCTGTGGGTAAAGCAGGTAGACTTTAATTTATTGGTAGAATACTGGGGAGATGCTATTAGTCTACAGAGGAGACTGCTTACAAATCACTTGTGTGACCCATTCTAGAATATTGCACAACTCTGTGGGGCTTGTACCAACTAGGACTAAACATGGAATATTGAATGTATTCAGATAAGGGTGGCATGAATGGTTACAGGGCTGTTTGACCCTTTGGGGTAGTGTCAAAGGATGCTGAAGAAACTGAACAGGCAGACTCTTGAAGACAGATGTGAACTATTCATAGAATGTCTGCTAACAGAGTTTCAAGAACTGGCTTCAAATGTTGACTCTAGAAATATATTACAATCCCATACATATCACTCTCAAGAACTGGCATTAAATGATGACTCTAGTAGACCTCCTAAATATTACTCCCATAGGTATCATGAGGACAAGATTAGAATAATTACTGCAAGGGCAGATGCATTCAAACAATCATTCTTCCTGTGCTCTATATGTGAATGGAATGGGGAGGAGGATGAATGTAGATGTAGATACAGATACTTCTCTGTAGGCACAAACTAACAGAGTGGATGATTGGTCTATATCTTCCATCATGCCTGCTCCCTGGTGGTGCATTCTGCAACTATTCCATAGCAAGTATTATATGAATGGAAACTTGGAGAGATTTATTATCCATGGATTTGTGTCATTTTTCTGTATGTCTTATGAATAACCCTATATACTATTGGTGTTCAGTTCCTTAGAAGGTGAACATATTCTTGTGGTCTGTGAGGTATGTAAATTAACATCTACTAGTAAAAGAAAAAAATTAATTCATAGGTGATCCAGACATCTATAATCATGTTTTCAAGTTCAGCTATATGTGCACCACCTACCATTTGATTTGAAACAAAAGACAGAATTGGTTCTTACAGCTGAAGGGACAATTAGTCTCTTACAGCTGTGACTTCCTATTAACACATGAGGTATCTTGACTGGTTCTACATTGCTACACAAAGGGATTCATGGACTACAGTGTATAAATAGACTAATTATTATATATATATATAGTGTCTGTATGTGTGGATGGATATGTGTGTGTGTGCGAGTGTATACCTGTCCTTTTTTCCCACTAAGGTAAGTCTTTCCGCTCCCGGGACTGGAATGACTCCTTACCCTCTCCCTTAAAACCCACATCCTTTCATCTTTCCCTCTCCTTCCCTCTTTCCTGATGAGGCAACCGTTGGTTGCGAAAGCTAGAATTTTGTGTGTATGTTTGTGTTTGCTTGTGTGTCTATCGACCTGCCAGCGCTTTCGTTCGGTAAGTCACCTCATCTTTGTTTTATATATATATATATATATATATATATATATATATATATATATATATATATATATATATATATATATATATATTCGATTATTCCCAATTAAAAGAGCATTTGAACTTGAATTCCTTTATGATGATTGTTTGTGTTTTTTCTGAGCCCAAATTTTCTTCATGTGTTCACTGTGTTGTTTCTTTCACTCCACTGTCCATTTTCATCCTGGTCTCTTCTCGTTGTGGTGTCAAATTTATGTTTTTTGATGAGGTTCCTGAATTCAGTTCTATTTTCTGCATCGTTTACTGTTATGTGTGCTTGTCTGAGATCCTCTTCAACTTCTTTTATCTATTTTGTTTTTCCCCTGCCTGAGTTGATGACTTTAAGAATTCTCTTTGAAATTCTGTTTTCATTCATCCTGTGGATATGTCCGTAGAACTGCATTCTTATTTTCCTTATTGTATCCATAATCTTGTCTGTGTATTTATATAATTCTGATGTTGGTCTCTTCTTCCAGATTCCTTGCTATTGTATCGGGCCAAACATTTCCCTGAGAATTTTCCTTTCTTGTTTCTCTATTTCTTTGATTTTAGTTTGCCCACCTACTTGTGTTGTTTCAGATGCATACAGTGCCTCCGGAAGTACGACAGTGTTGTAGTGCCTCAATTTTGCATTAATGGATATGGACTTTTTGTTATAATAGTTCCACGTGAGTTTATATGCTTTCTGTAGTTTTTTTATTGTTTCCTCATTGGCCTTTAGGTTGATCCCTGATGGCTGGATGATTTCTCCCAGGTACTTAAAATGTGGTACTTGTACGATTTTCCCATGGGTTGTCACAATAGGCAATTTGTCTTGTGGCACTCTTTCTATGTACTGGGTTTTCTCATATGAGATCTGCAGGCCAGTTCTTTGTGCAATTTTGTGTAATTTCTCTATGGCATTAGTGGCTTCTTTCCTATTATTTGTGAGGATTGCAAGGTCATCCGCAAAAGCTAAACACTTCACATTGAATCTATTATCTTTTCTAATGCCAATTTGGATTCCTTTGACTTTTTTTTCTCATGTCTTGATAATTTTTTCAAGAATGATATTAAAGAGTAATGGTGAAAGTCCATCACCCTGTCGCACTCCAGTTTGGATTTCAAATGGTTCCGAGATATCCCCCATAAATTTAACCTTGGAGACTGTGTCATTTAATGTTTCCCGAATGATTGCTCTTGTCTTTCTGCCAATGCTGAATTCTTCCAGCGTCTTGCAGAGTGCTACTCTGTCTATTGAGTCGTAGGCCTTTTCAAAATCTACAAAAGTAACCACTGTGTTTTGGGTGTTTCTCATCTGGAGAATCATTTTCAGATTCCAGATCTGCTCTATGCATGATCGCCCCTTGCAAAAACCAGCCTGGTATTCTCCTATTTGTGGGTCAGCTTGTTCTTCTAATCTATTCATGAGAACATTTGATAGGATTTTATATGTGACTGGTACAAGTGAGATACCCCTGTAATTATTTGGTTCAGTTTTGTCCCCTTTTTTGTGGAGTGGATGGATGAGTGCGCATTTCCATTCAGAAGGGATCTGTTCTGTTTCCCAAATGTTTAATATGATTTTGTGAATTTTTCCTGTTAATGTTTCATCATTTAGTTTCCATAGTTCTGCAATAATTCCATCTTCTCCTGGGGCTCTATTGTTTTTCAGTGTCTTGATAATTTCTACTATTTTGTTGATGGTTGGCTGTTTAGCGTCAGGATTTGGTGTAGACGTCTCGTAGTGAATATCCTCTGTAGGTCTTTTGCAGTTGAGAAGTTTGTTGAAATAGTCTGCGAGGATTTGGCAGTTATTCTTCGTGTTAGTTTCTAGTGAACCATCCGGTTTCTTGAAACAAAGATTGGGTGGCTGGTATCCTACAATATGTTCTGTAAACGTCTTATAAAAATTCCTGTTGTTGTTCTTCTTAAAATCTTGTTCTATCTCATCTAGTCGCCGTTTGTCATAATTTCTTTTTTCCCTCCAAATAGTTTTCGATGTTTGTTTTTGGATTACTAGAAATTGTTGCCATTTTTCTGATGTTTTGTGACTATTGAAGTTTTTCCAGGCATTGGTCCTTTCTTCTATTGCTTGGTCACATATTATATTCCACCACCTGCGTTTTCTCCTTCTTGGGGGTTGACCCAATTTCATCGTGGATTTGAGGACGTCCACAAGTTCTGTCCAGTTTGTGGTGTTTGTCTGACTAATTTCCTGTAAGATATTTTCCTTGTTGAGTTTTATGTATTTGGGGTCTGGTCTCAGCACTTTGTTTAGTTTTGGCTTTTTTCTATTGGGTTGTAAGCTGGTCTTTATCTGTAGAAGATGGTGGTCTGAGTCAAAAAATCCTCTTCTCGTTTTCACATTCAGAATTTCTGCTGTGTTACACTTGGAGATGGCCACATGGTCTATCTGGAATTCATCCAACATTGTGTTGGGTGACTTCCAAGTATACAGTTTCTTGTTGGGTTTTTTGAATTGTATTGACATAATTACGAGGCCGAAATTTTCGCAAAAGCTTATCAATCTTTCCCCATTCTTGTTAGTTCTCTTGTGAGCTGTATGGATTCCAGTGATTTTCCTGTATTTTTTCTCTTTACCTAATTGTGCGTTAAAGTCGCCTACCAAGATTATTACATGGTGTCTGGCAATTTTGTTTGTCGTCTCTTCAAGGTCATTCCACAAGTCATCCACATCCTGAGGGTTCTTCTTGTTATAGCTATTTGTGGGTGCGTGTGCATTGATCAAGGTATATGCTTTGTTGGCTGATTTGACGGAGAGCGTTGATATACGTTCTGAGGCAGACTGGAAGTCAATGACAGAGTCGCTGATAGATTTGTGGACTGCAAATGCTGTGCCAAACAGTTTGAGTCCTTTCTCATTAGTTTTAACTGCTGGTTTCCCTTTGTAGATCCTGTAGTTGTCTGTATCAAAATGGTTTTCATCCGTAAATCGTGTTTCCTGGATTGCAAGGATTTTGATCTGGAATTTTTGCAGCACGTCTGTAAGTTGTTTGATCTTGCCCAGTTTGAAAAGAGTATTAGTATTAAGTGTACCGATGAAGTGTCTTTGTTTTGTGTGTAATAATTTGGACGTCGTCTGGTTCTCAACCTTAGGCGTAACATGATGCTCCTGGTCCTCCGGAATCCGATGACCAGGTAAAGCCAGCCTTGCGACTGGTGCCCGGGGTAGTGGATTCATTCCTTGTGTTATCATTATATTTGGTTTTCAAGTTGAAAAGTAACTTGGTGGTGGTCCTTCCGAGGAAAGATCACGAGGAATACGACTTGATTGTTGAGATCAAGAAGGTTGATGCAGCCTCACCATCTAGGCGAACAGACGCTGACCCCTAACCACTGGATACCAGGCAGATGTTAGTGGATTTCGGTTGATAGTTTTGGTCCACCCCGGGTATTTTATTTCCCTGGTACCCTCCATATCTGGAGAGCATTCCCCTATCCGCCACCTGGGGAGGCACCCGATGGGAGACTATCAACTCCACACGGGAATTATTATTATTATTATTATTATTAGTAGTAGTAGTAGTAGTAGTAGTAGTAGTAGTAGTGGTATACTAGTAGTTGTAGTAGTAGTATAAATAGTAGTATGAGCAATAGTTTAATTTCCTGCATTGATAATAAACATGACATCACTGTAAAAGAAGAAAATAAAATGCACTAGTATTTATAAATTTCATCAACATCACAAGTGATGGAAAGTCCAGGATGCGATAACAAACCAGCATTGAATCCTGCTTGACTGAGTTTTCTCCTCCATGCAACTGTGATTAACCCCCACTGCCCTCAAATCACTTCCTGTTAACCAGGTTGTTAACCTCTAAATTTGCATATCAATCATTTCCCATGTCCTTTCGCGTGGAAACCAACCTCACATTCACAGAAAAAACCAAAAGACTGATACTAATTTTATAATCCTACCTGCCAACAAAGGCACTACAAGGATTACCGGCCAGTGGAACACTGCCAGCTGTCAGCTATGTCCATTTACAAACCCTGTACAGTGACAGCATTCCAGAAATCCAGCAGGATCTCCAGTCCATCCAAAAATCCTTAGGTCCATCTTTGAACCTCTCTTTTGAGTGTCTTGCCTCACCTATACTCCTCCATTATGCATGCTTCCTAAAGGTCAAAAGCCCATCCAACCAGGATACCCCATTGTGCTGATTACTGTACCCCCAAAAGAGAGAATTTCTCCTTTTGTGGACCAACCTACCCAAGTATTTCCTCCACCAACTCTCCACAATCCCTCTTCTTATACCACCAGGTGACCTAGTGATCACTGTCAACGCCACTGCCTCTGCGCTAACATACCCAATCTCCAATGCCCATTGCTTGCCACTATTGAACACTGCCTTTCCCAATGCCCAGCTGCCTCAAAACCTACAACCTCCGTCCTGGTCACCATGGCCAACTACATTCATATCCATAGTAACTTCTCCTTTGAGATTGTCAGCAACAAAAAAATCCAGGGTACAGCAATGGCCACTCACATGGCCATCTAAAGGAATATTTCCTAACCACCAAGAATCCCAAACCCCTCATCTGGTTCAGAGCTCTTGATGACATCCTCATGATCTAGACTGGGAGTGAGGACATCATATCCACATTCCTCTATAACCTCAATACCTTTGCCCTCATTCATTTCACCTGGTCCTTCTCATACCAACACTCACCAATCTCATTCTTCATCTGAAGGATGGTTACATGCATACCACCATCCACATCAGACCTCTCAACCACCATCAATATCTCTGCTTCAATAGCTGCCAGCGCCAGCCGGGATGGCTTAGTGGTTCTTGGTGCTACAGTTTGGAACCACGCAACTGCTACGGTCACAGGTTCGAATCCTGCCTCGGGCATGGATGTGTGTGATATCCTTAGGTTAGTTAGGTTTAAGTAGTTCTAGGGGACTGATGACCTCAGAAGTTAAGTCCCATAGTGCTCAGAGCCATTTGAACCATTTTTAGCTGCCAGCTATTACTCACCAATAAGTCCTTTCCATACACCCTTAGCCACCCATAGTTGTTTCATTTGTAGTGACAAGCAGTCCTTCTCCAAATATGCCAACACAAATCTTAATTATTCTCTCAACCATGTCCAGAGACACGTTTCAGGTCTTGTCTCATCAGTCACTGATTATCCCTCACACGCCCACACGCCCATTATCCAGCCACAAAGGAACACACTTCTCATGAGTAAGTATGACCCAGGACTGAATCAACCAAATCACATTCTCTGCCAAGGTTTCAGTTACCTCCCAACATGCCCTAAAATGGGAAATACCCTACGCAGAAACATCCTCATTGCCCCTCTCACCCCCCCCCCCCCCCCCCTACAAACCTATGCAGTATCCTTATTTGTCCCTACTGCATACCTCCTCCCAGTCCCTTGCCTCATGAATCATGGTTTTGCAATAGATCTAGATGGAAGACCTGTTCCTTACATCCTCCCACTACCACCTACTCCAGTCCTCCCATCCTATCAAAGATAGGGCCACCTGTCGTATCAGCCATGTGATTTACCAACTTATCTGCAACCACTGTGCAATATTCTATTTTGGCATGATAACTAAGAAGTTGTCTGTCTGCACAAATGTCCACTGCCAAACTGTGGTCATGAGATAGCTGGACCAGTTGATGACAATGCCACACAAGACTTTACTTACTGCATCACAGCGCATTCCATCTGGATTCTTTCCACTAACACCAGGTCATCTGAATCATGCAGGTGGGAATTCTTCCTAGAACATATCCTTTGTTTCCATAACCTCCTGTCTCCACTTACCTATCTTGTTTCCTGCTCCCACTTCAGTACGAAACACATCTTCTACACTGCTATCACACCTACATAGTCCTTTCCCCATCCCTACTACTGAGCAAGGTGGTGCAGTGGTTAGTATACTGGACTCACATTTGGGAGGATGATGGTTCAAACCTGTGTCTGACCACCCAGATTTAGGTTTTCTTTTATTTCCCTAAATTGCTCCAGGCAATTGCCAGGCTGGTTCCTTTGAAAGGGCATGGCCGATTTCCTTCCCCATCCTTGACACACTCTGATCTTGTGGTCTGTCTCTAATGACCTCAGTGTTGACAGGAAGTTAAGCCGAATCTTCTTTCCTTCCTTCACTTCCGTAATTCTTTCCTATCCTGTGCCATCCCTCTCACACACCTTCCTGATGCTGCACCTAGCAGCCTCATCCTGCCCCACCACATTCCTACATATTCCCAAAGGCGGCACTAGAATTTTCCCTCACACCTACTCTGCTACCCCTATATCCCTATTCTCTCCACTCCATGGCTCTCCTTTATCCTCTCTTCCCTTCCCACTAGATTGCTCCTTACAGCAGATGCAGCCACAGATGGACCTTACAGCATAGAGCCAGTGACCTTGTGCATCCACGTGTGTGTGTGTGTGTGTGTGTGTGTGTGTGTGTGTGTGTGTGTGTGTCAGTGTGTTTCCTCTTAGGACTACATTTGAAAGCTAACAATATTTCTGACAATTGTTTTAATTGTGCCTGTATGTGAACCAAGACCTCATCTATGTGGTGATTTGTAATCAATATTACATAAAGCTTGACAGGTCCAAGAATGTATAAAAGCAATCCTAATTTTCAATATAACTTTTACTTTTCTATTTTATTAATTGAAATGTTACAACAATTTTGATTGTACTAGAAAAAATTTTCAGATCTAAAAGGGTTAAACACCAGCAACCCTCGGCGAACTATGTGGTCACAGTCTGTCAGACACCTACCCATCCATGTTGCTTGACTCTCAGTCACAGTCAGCAGTACAGAATGTTTAGAAGTCACTCAAAAATAGGTAGATCAGCTGGAGAACAATTGGAGGCTATGTAAGAACCCCCAACTGCCCCTCTTGTCTGTATAGATAAGAGTCTCCACTCGGCACCTGCTGTGGTGTGTAACCAGTCCTTTTGTTTATAATGACCTCTTACGTGAGCATAAGGAAAACATTCACCACACCATTCTTAGTTTCCTGTTCTATTCAGTTCTCCATGACTATGCCAGTTTAAATGTCTCTACACAGATGGAACAAAAGTCAATAACGGATTTGCAAATACAAGGGTGCACACGAAGTATTCTGTTCTGAGTTTATGCAGTGTATACTCTGCAGAGTTGATCACTATATCTGAGGCTCTGCAATACATTAAAACTCTGACAGCATAGGACATTCTGGTTTGTAGCGATTAGCTTTTTACAAGGGATATTTCAGTGCTACCCCAGAAATGATTGCTGACATTCAAGACATTTAAGTTGACCTCAACAGCTCCACAATGCTAGTAACATTCATCTGGAGACTGAGCCACTTGGGTATCCTGAGAAATGAACTCACTGACAAATTAGCTAAAGGAGCAGCAACAGTAGACAAACTTGGACTCAGAGTACAAGGTGCAGACCTACAATATTGCAACTGTGACATCACATTTTCGAAATCTTGGATATGGAATGCAGGCCACCACAACTCTCAACAAGCTGAAGACAATTGAGAGAACCATAAGACATGGTGTATTTCTCTTCAAGCTCTCCACAGACCTCTTGGAAAGATGCCATTGTACTGTACTGACTATGTACTGAGCACACCAGACTTAAGCATGTGATCCTTTTTTTTAATATAAAGAAGTGTCCCCCAATGAAACAGTGGTAGTCATAGTAGTCCATATGGCTGATTTGAGACAAGAAATCAACTTGCCTATGTCTCTGCCTCTGAAAGTAGCAGACAGTAGGCTAGCAGCTAACAGAGTCCTACATTTTCTGAGAGAAAGTGGTTTTTATAACAAAATTTCATGCAGCTCTATATTCGGTGTCAGAGGTGGATGTGGGGAGAGCCCCTCTCACTAAACCATGTGCTCTAAATTGTGTCAATCTGCTTTCTCTCTCTCTGCACTGTCATGCAGTTTTAAATTTGATGTACATATTTGTTTACCTAACTGTTTATGTTCATTAGCTCTTTAGTCCATAATGTCTTCATTTGATCACTCCATTTTATGTGTACTTACTATTACGAACCTTCAAGCTGTATCTTTCAATGTTTTTGGTATAGGATGGGAGTACAGGGTGCATTTATTACCAGAGATATATGGTCCAGGGAACTTCACATTTTCAACCATGTTGACAAAGTCACAGACCCTAGAACGGAATGTTCTCCTTTTCCCATTTCATATACACTACCGGCCATTAAAATTGCTACACCACAAAGATGACATGATACAGATGTGAAATTTAACTGACAGAAAGAAGATGCTGTGATATGCAAATGATTAGCTTTTCAGAGCATTCACACGAGGTTGGCGCCAGTGGCGACACGTACAACATGCTGACATGAGGAAAGTTTCCAACCGATTTCTCATACACAAACAGCAGTTGACTGTTGTTCCCTGGTGAAGTGTTGTTGTGATGCCTCGTGTAAGGAGGAGAAATGCGTACCATCACATTTCCAACTTTGATAAAGGTCGGATTGTAGGCTATCATGATTGCAGTTTATCGTACTGCGACATTGCTGCTCGTGTTGGTTGAGATTCAATGACTGTTAGCAGAACAGGGAATTATTGGGTTCAGGAGGGTAATACAGAACACTGTGCTGAATCCCAACAGCCTTGTATCACTAGCAGTCGAGATGACAGGCATCTTATCCACATGGCTGTAACAGATCGTGCAGCCACGTATCGTCCCTGAGTCAACAGATGGGGACGTTTGCAAGGCAACAACCATCTGCACGAACAGTTCAATGATATTTGCAGCAGCATGGACTATCAGCTCAGAGACCATGGCTGCGGTTACCCTTGACACTGTATCACAGACAGGAGCGCCTGCGATGGTGTACTCAACGACGAACCTAGGTGCACGAATGGCAAAACGTCATTTCTTTGGATGAATCCAGGTTCTGTTTACAGCATCATGTTGTTCGCATCTGTGTTTGGTGACATCATGGTGAACGCACATTGGAAGCGTGAATTCATCATTGCCATACTGGTGTATCACCCGGCGTGATGGTATGGGGTGCCATTGATTACACGTCTTGGTCACCTCTTGTTCACATTGATGGCACTTTGAACAGTGGATGTTACATTTAATATATGTTATGACCCATGGCTCTACCCTTCATTTGATTCCTGCAAAACCCTACATTTCAGAAGGATAATGCACGACCGCATGTTGCAGGTCCTGTATAGGCCTTTCTGGATACAGAAAATGTTCGACTGCTGCCCTGGCCAGCACATTCTCCAAATCTATCACCAATTGGAAATGTCTGGTCAATGGTGGCCGAGCAACTGGCTTGCTACAACACGCCAGTCACTACTCTTGAGGAACTGTGGTATCATGTTGAAGCTGCATGGGCAGCTGTACCTGTACACACCATCCAAGCTCTGTTTGACTCAATGCCCAGGCATATCACGGCCGTTATTATGGCCAGAGGTGGTTGTTCTGGGTACTGATTTCTCAGGATCTATGCACCCAAATTGTGTGAAAATGTAATCACATGTCAGTTCTAGTATAATATATTTGTCCAATGAATACCCATTTATCATCTGCATTTCTTCTTGGTGTAGCAATTTTAATGGCCAGTAGTGTAGTCTTACATGAATTTCCACTGGAGTGAGGGACTAATAACCAAACTGTTATTTCCTTTAAACCCATTGTCATCATCACCATCTACCATCATCTTGTATTTTAGCTTCTTCCTGTCAGGCTGTACCCTGTTTGAACTTTCACTAGGGCAACTAATTAAAAAAAAAAAAATCGCAGTCCTCTCCACAAAGCCCCTGCTTCCCACGTAGCCACCTCCAGTGTGTGGTGGAACCCTGTTCTGAATGACAGGTTCATCAAATAGAAGCACCATGAAAATGTTATGCCAACTCATGGAGTACAGATGACAGCACCATCACAAGTCTCTCAGTAACTGGAAACCACAGCAATCACTATCCTAATAGAAGTCCAGGCCAGTATAGGTAATCATAATTCACTTTATAGAAGCAAAGTCAGATGATAGCGGCTAGCAGTGGAAAAACTGAGGTTTAGCGATTTTCCATGTGGCTTTTTATTGGCTCACTGCAGAATTTGACACGACCAGTCCCTAGTATCAGCATGATTTCCCTGCAAGATGCACCTTTACATGACGTGAGTTATGTTATATATCTATATCTTCCATTTGCTCTTCAAAGGGGTTACTAAAATTATATTACTGAATTGTTTGCTTCTGCAATTGCTATTTGGAATCAGAGTAATGAATAATTTTATGTGAAGTTACAAAGTTAACCACTGTATCTCCTCTGTCCACCTGCCCATGCATAGACTTTTAATATTACACTTACTCCCTTTCATCTCCTACAGATTTTGATAAAAGTATTTTTGTTGTATCACTAAAAGCAGTTCTGTTATTCCAATAAGTTATTTTATTTTCCTCTTTCCACAAGTTTACTCAGTGTGGGTGGTATGCTAGCAGTTCAGAATGCCTAATTCATGACAATATGAATTTGATTAGACTGATCCATATTAACCACAAGCTAAGACAGAATGATGAAGGAAATCATATTTATGGAAACTGTGCTTATAGAGAGAAGAAACTAATGTGTTTTAGTGTAATTTGTAGCAGTCAACTTTAGTTTCATAGCTGCATCTCTTAGTGTTCGTCTTTACCTACATTATTTTTTCTGTATCTATAATAATTCTTTTTTAATTGTATTACTTTTGTATTGTCTTTTACATAGCTGAACTGAAGACTACTCAGACATTTGTGACAGATCTTGTGTGCTTACCTGATTGTGAGATTGTTTGTACAAGTGCAACTGAGGATTTGCGATTTTATGACACATCGGCCAATAAATTTGAACTCCGTGTTATGGTAAATCAGGATTTTTATTATTTATCAGTGAATTATGAGACAGGGTTGAGAAGAAACACACACAGTTACACTTAAAAATTATTAGTGAATGCTGTCCTTCAAAATTAAATCAGGTTATAGAGCTTAAAGTCGTAGTTCTATCTTCTAGACACTGAAACTGTTTGTGTTTCTTAGACATCTATCAACAGCTTTCAGTTTGAGGACATTATGCTACTAAGTTCTATATTTTATTTCAGTATCCCACTATGGCTGTGTTTTGGTATGTTTCTTCTTCTTATACAGTAGAAAAGGTTTTACTGTTCCTTTAAACTTCATATGATAACATTTAATATTACTATTTGCTTGTAATGAATTTGCCCTTTTACGCCATTTTGATGATGGATACAGTTAAGATCTTATAATTATTGAAAATATTTGTGCATGATGTTTAGCTATTTATGTAGGGATACAAGTAGATTTGAGGCTGCAGAAGGTGGTTCTTCTTAGAACTCGAAGAAGCTCTCATAATCTTAGTCATACTTAAGACGACAGACCAAGATAGATCCCAATGTCAAATTCAAATCTCAAGTGATATAGCTGTAGTGCCCATAAGGCAACAAGCCTAATGGATTACTTTTATCTTTAGTTTTTGTCTGGGATGACAGATAACACTGACCCAGAAATAAATTAAAATAGTTCCATTCGCCTGGTCACAGCTAAGGTTTCTAAGAGGTTTCTCTTGATTGTCAGGTTATTGACAAAACTACAAGTATTCCCCATGTGGGTTCCCTCGACCCCTCTTCCATGAAAGAGGGAGGGAGGGAGGGGGTTGGAGAGGGGGTAGTACAGAAAGAAGAAAAATAGGGGGAGGGGATGTTGCTCTATGGGGAACAAATATAGATAGGCTGATCACTACTTTACTATCCAGTCAAAGTGGTGAGTCAAAAGTCTGCTATCCTCAAGATGAAATATGTTATGAGTGGTACATGACTGTCTGACAACTAAATGGCATTGTTGCCTTCAGGAATCTTCTTATTTGTGACTGGCATGTGAACTGCCCAGGCCCCAACTTAAGCTGCTGTGACCATAGATGTTCAGAGGCTTATAACTTTTCCTGTGTCTAGCTGAATGTAAGAAGGAAGGAAATGAATATGGAAAAGGGCAGTCTATCAATTTCGTTTTCAATAGTTATATATTGAGTCTGGATTCCTGAAGTGCCTCTTGCATTGAGTATGTCATGGATCATTTCACTGATCATGTAAAAAAAAAAAAAAAAAAAAAAAAACCTACTGACAAAATTTTGTCTACTTGAAATTTTATGATATATCTAATACATTTGAATATATAAATCACAACATTCTCTTAGAGAAGAATAAGGTTGATGGTTTTCAAGGTAGATTGAGTAAGTGGTTTGCTTCATATTTAATGATAGGAAGCAAAGCATAATGTTTGATAGCTCATACAGCTCTCACAATGAATATTGTTCTCAGCATGGATAATTAAAGAGACCTGCTGTATGTTTGGTGTCATAGACCATTTGGTTGTTGCCTTTAATTAGTAGAATGTCTTTTCCATGACAGATTCTTCAGTTTCCCTTCTAACTATTTTCCTTATTATTTTGAGTTTATTTTCAGATATTTTTTTAGAAAGTTTTCACTCATTGTGTGCCACCAGTTTTATGTTATGATAGGGAGAAATACACTTTTAATCACAAAACTTTGAAAAACTGAGGCTTGCAGAGAAGAAATGGAATGGTGCAATTATAAGGGGACATAAGAAAACAAATGAATTAGTGAAAAAATTGAAGGGAAGGACATGATTATGACTAATGTAAATGGAAAGTAGATGGAAGTGATTTATAACCAGGTGAATGGATGGTAGAAAGTTCTTCAGTTGTCACCAAGAGGTAACTAAAGACTGGCACAATTACATAATGCTAGATGGATAATGGCTCTGAGCACTATGGGACTCAACTGCTGGGGTCATTAGTCCCCTAGAACTTAGAACTAGTTAAAACTAACTAACCTAAGGACATCACAAACATCCACGCCCGAGGCAGGATTCGAACCTGCGACCGTAGCGGTCTTGCGGTTCCAGACTGCAGCACCTTTAACCGCACGGCCACTTCGGCCGGCTATGCTAGATGGATAGATGGTGTTAGAAACCACATGAGGTCAACACGGATAGGTATTTCTGAAGACTGTAATGCATGAAACATCCTATAGGAGACTGTTATGTAGGTTTGGACATCAAATGAATGCTGCTTTTGATGTTGATGGTGATAACATAGTTTTGCAAGCTTACTTCATCAGTTCTAACTACATCAGAAACATTCACACTGAATGCCAAAAGTGTGTACTGAGAAAAGAAATATTTTCTACTTTGCTTCCTCCATTTAATTATTATCACTTAAGAGAAGAATGGAATATCAGATATCCATATCATTCATATCTAAAAACTGTCTAGACTTACACAGAGAGATCAAGGCTCTGAAATCCAACAGTAACTGAATCAGTACAGCAATCAACTATATTTTACCTTAGGTTATGTGGGCAGAAATTGTCCTGATAACCTTACATATTCAGAATTTGTGTTTCCAGTATTGTTGACACTTCTTTTCCCTAAACTTATATGTATTGATGTGTAATTGGAAGGAGTGGTATTGCATTATAATATGTATTGACAATTAAAGCATCCATTTGTTATAAGCAGTTCTTCATCCCTAACTCCCATTCTTTCTCTCTTTCTCAATCAATCTGTATACTTCTCCCAGCATATTTCTGCATTCACTTTTGAATAAATGAGAAACTGATCTTTTTATTCTAGGTACAAAGGAACGAGAACTTCATTTAATTAAACAGTAGGAAGTTCAGGATAGAACATCAAAAACATTATGAAGAGGATACATTGCTACTCACCACATAGAGGATGCACTGTGTCACAAACAGGGATAATGAAAAGACGAGGCCAGGTAGAGTTCCCACCCATGCGGCTCAGAAAAGCTGAAGTTTACAGGAAGGATCCAGATGCTGCAGGCTTTGTGGCAGTCATTGAAGAGAAGCACATTGCATTGGGATGTATGTTCAGCCTCTGAGTGGTTCAATGTCTCTTGGCACAATTTTGCTGTGAGCTTTCATGTGGACAGAAAAATTTTTAGGTGTCACATCAACATAGAAAGCAGCACAGTGATTGCAGCTTATTTTGCAGATGGGTGGTTTCACAGGTAGCCCTACCTTTGATGGGATAGAAGATGCTTGTGGCAGGACTGCAGTGGAAGGATGAGAACAGATCTTGCATCTAGACCTCTTGCAGGGATACCAGCAATGAGACAAGGGGTTGCGAGGAGGTATGGACAAGGATGTTGGGTAGCAGAATACCATTGGGGAATAGGTGGAGAAGATGGTGGATAGGGTATCCTTCATTTCAGGCCACAATGAAAGGTAGTTGAAACACTGGCAGAGAATGTGATTCAGTTGCTCCACTCCTTTATTTAATTAGATAGCTTGCAGTGTGCATAGATCAGCTGTCAATGTCTAAACGTTATGTGGTATGATAAAGTTTCTTGTTATTGGTTAGTGTAACTGGATTGCTTGAAGTAATGGTAAACTGATGGATAGCATAAAGTAAAGTAGAAGATATACTATGTATTAGTTACATATGAAAATATATGCTGGACCAGGACTCAAACACGTATTTCCTGCTTATTGTGAGCAGTCGCCTTAATCACTTCAGCTATCCATACACACTTCCTGGACTGACACAGATTTCCATAAGCCGCACTATTTCCCTATATGATAGTGCCCTACGTATGAAAACTTGGGTCAATCTGGGAAGTGTGGATGGATAGCCTAAGTGGCTAAGATGACTGCTCATGATAAGTGGGCTGTCTGGATTTGAGACTCAGTCTGGACAAATTTTCGTATGTCACTAGTGTATCTATACCTTATGCAGCTGATGCCAAGATATTCACAATCAGAAAATTTATTTTGAATTAATTTTGGATAGCTGTCAATCATAATTAATGCCTATTTATCAAGACATGCAAGCAAACAAGTGGACGATATTTTCAAAAGCATTATTCAAAAATTACAATAAGCCACTAAATCTATACATGAATCAGTCATCTTGAGTTGCTGTGCTTATTCTCTCTGTTTTCCCTATATTAGTCACCACATAAATAGTTTTGTCAATGTGATGTACACTTAGGTTACGTTATCTCATTTATATTTATTATTGTTTGGATGTATACTGGAAAGAGTAGGTGGAGTTTCTTCTACATGCCAAAATTAAATTGGAGGGCAAGACAATGTGGATAGTTATGCAGTTCACGCAAACTTAAGTCTATTGTAAGTGTATAATGTAAAATTCTAATGACCAAGAATATTTTATAAGTAGATGATACTTATTTATTTGTCTTCAACATACTATATTCATCAAAAGGGAGGACAATAGTAACGACATATGTATATTCACAAGAAAACAATCATTAGTCTCTGTCATGTTCTGCATAGTGACTTGTAGAGAGTAATTAGTAAACAGTAAAACACTGAAACTTAAAAAGAATGAGTCATGTTGGTCACATAGTATTGGATATATAAAAATGGATCAATTGTTGTAAATATAACTGTAATCATCACTTAAATTTTGTATTCCTTTGCAGAAATCTGCCATAATAGCTTATGAAATGTTGGAGCAGCTCTATAGTGCACATGTTATTCTACATTCAACAATATTTTATTGATTCAAATAGATTAACAAGAACCAACCATTGACTGCAAAACAAAACAGCTGTGGTGCTTCATGTGCCACACAAAATAGGATGGTTGTTGACGTGGCTAACACTACTGTAAATAAATAATGTTAAATTACTCAGAATGCAGTGGCAAAGATTTTGTAAATATCTCATGATAGTGTGTTCTCAGTTTTTCAAGACTGCCTATAAATGAAGTTCATTTCTGCCTAGTGGGTACTAAAGCCTGAACAGAAGTAACCTGTTTGGTGAGAGCTTCAGAATGACATAGTGGAACATTGTAAGGACTTTATTAGTTAGATCATTGCTGGTGGTGATTATAACTGTAAAAACAAATACACAAGCACACTTTGGAATTCACAAGTTCAAAGGCACTAAAAAGACATTGATACTTGAGTCTTTATTTAGGGTAACAATTTCATCCTTCATTTATTGCATCAGAGTATTTAATGGTTGGGCATCCAGAAAATAAGTTCAGCTGATTAATTCTTTCTAGAATGGAATGAAGCCATTATTTTGTGAATGTACAATGCAACAAATGTTGTTTGGATTAGGCCAATATGCCATTTTTATTTAATTGTGCATTTTATATAGGTGATGACTACAAAGACATGTAGGATTGAAATGGCAGTGGAAGAAGAAATTCAGGCAGTAGCTCATATTATGAATGATCACAACTTGACAGCAGAAGTATTTTATCATCTTCTCTTTGTGGGAACTTGAGAGTAATACAGTTAGAAAATAAGTAGTTCATGCATGGGTGTGAATGTGCAATCTGAGGTACGTGAATACTCATGAAGAATAGTAGAGTGGTTAGTCAGGTGGGGTGAGGAATTAGTGGAACAAGACACTAGAAGCCAGTTTAGTCTTTAGCAAAAAAAAAAAAAAAAAAAAAAAAAAAAAAAAAGTGACATGTTCCCATGTTCCACATCCAACAGGATCTCCTCAACACGGATCTATGGATTGAAAAACAAATCTTATCTAATCTAATCTATATGTGTCATGATGCAGATGCAGATGCATGTATTGCAGCAAACAGGGATTCAGAAATTTCCCAATTCTACAAATAACCATGGCTGTAAGATTAACTATAAGAGGTAATCAAGAAGTATCCATATGAGGATGTTGCTGCAGCATATCTGCAATGTAGCATCACTCTAATGTAGATATATAAGTACCAGCATGTAGGCAACAGATTAGTGTGACATTTACATCTTTTTGATGTGTGTGCATTGCATGCAGAAAGGTGAACTATGGTGATATTATTATTAAATGCATCCAAACAGGACCATTTTACTGTTATTATTTTTTCAGCTGCCAAAGGCTGAACACTGGTAGATATCCAATGGAAAATGAAGTATGTGTGTGGGGCTGCATGTTCTTCGAAAATCATTGTTGTAGAGTGGTATTCCAAGATTCATAATAATGCATATCCTCATATCGCAAAATATGTAGTGCAATAGTTACACCAACTTGGGTGGGAGACACACGAGCACCCTCCTTATAGTACTGACCTTTCCCCATGTCCAGTCCGTTAACAGGGGCCTTGAAGGATTGACAATTTCTGTCAGATTAGGGTGAGCAGCAGACAGTTACAGACTTCTTCATGCAGTAGGAAATTGTGTTTTACCAAACAGTTATCTTCAACCAGCTGCACTGGTTTGTTGATTGCCTCAACGCTAATGATGATTTTGCCTGACTGGCATACAAATTCTGGACTGTATGACCTTCGAATGGAAACTTCTTAATCACCCCTTGTGATCAGAGGGTTAGTGCTTGGGAGGTTTAGATACTACTAACAGTGGAACAGTTGTCTGAGGTGACAAATTATTTAGCAATACTAATATGACATTAAATGCTAATGTTCCCTCTTTCTTATTGCTGTGGATAATTCATTACCACATTATGTCATGTGCCATATTAAAACCACATGGCTGCCCATGCACTGATAGCAATCTTCACCACCAATTCACGTCATAACTCAAACATCCTGACTCAGTTTTCCTATACTATCTCTAAATTGCTTAATGCAAATCCTGGAATGGTTTCTTTGAAAAGGCCATCATTGATTTCTTTCCCAAACTTCCTCAAACTGATCCTGTGCTCTTTATCTAATGACTTTGTCATGATGGGCTATTACACACAAATTTTCCTTCCTTTTTTTAAATCAATTCAACTATGTTATACCTTTCAGGACTTGACATGAAATCTACTAAAAGTAAGCCAAAATACCTGGATGGGTACACAAATGCAATAGTGATGTGCTGAGAGTTGTGTTAGTATAGTGTAGAATGAGTGATTGATTGTTGTCACAATAGCATGACTGGAATGCCATAAGATACTGGTACTGACGACATAGAAAATACTAACTGGACAATATTTTAAATATTGTCAATTTTTTACTAGACAAAGGCTATTAACAAGCATTTGTACAATTATCTGGGAAAGGAAATAAGATCATAGTTTAACAAGCTTTGAAGATGAAGCCATTAGAGTAGGAGCAGAAGCTCATATTGGGGAGGAAAGCAACTGTGTCCTTTTCAATGGACCATTTTGGGTGTTTATTTTACCAAGTGATGTGCCACAGTGGTTAGCATACTGAAATCACATTCAGGAGGACAACAGTATGATCCCTGTCTGGCCATCCAGATATAGGTTTCTGTGACTTCCCTAAACAGCTCCAATAAAAATCCTGGCATGGTTCCTTCGAAAAATGCATTGCCAATTTCCTTTCCCATCCTTTCATAATTCAAGTTTGTTTTCCACCTCTGTTGACAGTGATGTCAACAGAACACTAAACTCTAATCTTCCTTTCTTAAAGCTATTTAAGGAATCCATAAAAAATCTAAATCTGCTTGATGATTTGAAACCCATTCAGGTTAACTGGAGTGTAAGTGGTTCTGCAATTTTCAAAATTGTGTCTTTCCACATTCATTGGCGTGACTGATAGATACATTTTCCACTGCCTGTCTGAGTAGATGGTTCCATTCCTCTGCTCTGTATTTGGTAACATATTACACTCTCATACAAATTTAATTTTTGCAATTTTAGTAATATGAACTGTTTGGGGAAACTAACACTACTGAGATGGAGATTGCTTAGAATTTTGATAACCCAAATTAAACATCATGACATTATAAAATGCATCTGCTAGTGCATGCTACATTGTTCTTAACCATTTGATTATCTGAATAAAATTATTAAGTAGGAGAAGTAAATTACATGTGTGCTGTCATCCTGATGTATATGAACTCATAATAACCAAAACTTTACACAAAAAAAGATGAAAAATATTTTTTGTATCAAAACATGAATTGTGCACATTACCTGGAGTTTGAGTTATTGGAGATCATACTTATTTCCTTCTGTAGACCAGTTTTGATTTAATACAATTGTACATCATTCCACTTCAGTATTAATGTCATGGACAACAGGTACCCTAGCTGTTAGACTGTAAAGGAAGGTCTCGTCCCAAAGCCAGCGCTACTCTCATATTTTAACCCTAACATTTTTTTTCCTGTGTGTGTGTGTGTGTGGGGGGGGGGGGGGGTGTTTACATGAAGTCTTAAGTGTGAAACACTGAAAAGAAACTGCTTGATAGAGTCCTAGCTGCCTGTCTTATAGTACAGCAGACAACAGGTATGTTTGAGAGAGAGAGTGACAAATTTTATACCCTTTCATGATGCACGCATTTAGTTTTGTGCTCACTGTTTCGAACTTGAGGACATCAGATAGAACCAAATATTTCTTTCCACTTATAACATGTACATAACAGGTTACAAGCATGAGAACATTATCTAGATCTTTCTACTGAAAGAGTAACTGTGATAACACATTGGAACTGCAGTTACTGGAATGTTTATGTGTCACTGTACATTTGCACTTGTGAGGACAGAATGAGACAGTACATGACTTCCTCCTGTAGTGCTAACAATATCATAGATTAAACTTCAAATGTTGTCCAGCATGTGTTACCGCTGCTTTCTTGTAACCTGGCATTGTGCGACTGGAGTCGGTGGTTCCAATGGTGTGTGAGGTACCAATCATTGGCGTTGTTTCTTCATAACGGCACCTGGTGTCCATTGTGTAACTTGGTGACTGTGATATACTGGAAAATTTCCTGATGCTGTAATCTCATATTTTGCACGTGTGGATCCTGCAGTGTTTGCAGTGTCCAATGTGTTGCAAAATGCAGGCTTGAGTTGATCGAACATGACAGTGGTAGGCAGACTTTTGATTCTAATTTGGAATGTGTTATTTCTTTTGCTAATCATAGGCTATCATGGCTGTAATGCTTGCATACTGCATTATTACATAAGAAAATGTATATACAATTGTTAAGATCTGCAAACACAAATTAGTGTCTTCCAACCTAACTTCAGGGTGCTGTTGGTCTATGCTGGCATATACGCTCCAAGAATCTGGTAATAGAGTCTGGTGCAGAGATTATATCATCTCCCATGTTGTGCAAGAGTACCCATGACAGATGTAACATTTGTTGTATACTAATTCTGCTGCTCTAGACTTCACATTACTTTTGAATTATGTCCATAGACCAAGGAGTGCAGTAGGTAGTGGCTTCATTCACTTCTGTGCCACATGACATTCCAGAGCTGCTTGTAGTTTTCAGTGTAGATGCTCAATTAAGCTGTTTGATGCAGTATGATGGGCTGTGGTGCGTGGTTGCTTCAAGCCTAATAACGTAGCTAATGCTTTGAACAGGTAAGCTTCAAATTTTTGCCCCTGGTCAATTGTTACTTGC
Source organism: Schistocerca piceifrons (assembly GCF_021461385.2). Lineage (NCBI taxonomy): Eukaryota > Metazoa > Arthropoda > Insecta > Orthoptera > Acrididae > Schistocerca > Schistocerca piceifrons. The sequence goes on along the minus strand of NC_060143.1, from coordinate 321,265,734 downwards.
AGTAGTACAACCACAAAAATATGTTTGCACTGTGGTTTCAGCTGCAGTATCTTTCACGGGGAAGCTTTGAGCCATCTGGTGAATTAGTCCACAACCATGAGACAATGACCACAGCTTTCTGAGACTGGAAACAGGCCTACAATATCAGTGAGCACATGTTCAAAACATTGATTTGGTGGTAGATATGCACCTAAAGGTTCCCTGACATGTGGTGTGAACCTGTTCCTCTAACATACTTTGAATCACTTGACAAATGGTTTACAATCTGCATGCATCTCAGGCCAGATGAAACTTTGCTTGACCAATCTAAGAGTGCCTCATACTCCTGGGTGTGCCAAGCTCTGTACTGATGCAATTTTTTGGGTTCAAAATTCCTGTGGCACAAATGGGTGTTCTTTCACTCTGGATAGACCATAATGTAATTCAACATTCACTTCAGGCATAACAATGCATTGCAACTTCAGTCCTCCCAATTACTTCAATAGATCATGTAACTCACCATGTTTTTGGGTCTGTGTGAGAGCATCAGATTCAGTGGCAGTTGCTACAACTACAGTATGTGAACATGCATCTGCTGTCACTTTCACAACCTCTACATGTGAGAGTACGTCAGCTGGCACATTCAGCTTCCCTCGTACATAGACAATGCAGGTAATGAAATGGCTAATGTAATCTAGATAGCATAGCCGTCTCAATGCTTTCTCTAATTTTACAGTAAAAGTGTAAGTTAGCAGCTTGCGATCTGTATAAATACTGAGCTGCCAGACTTGTAACAAATGCCTGAACTTCTTGACTGCAGCATAGGCAGCATATAGTTCATGGTCATACGTTGCCCAATGTTGCTGTGAAGGTGACAACTTATGACCAAAAAATACAACAGGCTTCCAACAATGCTCAACATGCAGTTGCAGAGTAGCACCAACAGTGGTAGATGAGACATCAACCATAAGAGCAAGGGAAATCTCTGCCACTGAGTGTACCAAATGTGCAGCCTCTGCAGTTGCTGCTTTCACAGCTTGAAAATCATTGTCCACATTGATTGTCCAATGCATCCTGTCATTTGGCTTTGGTTCATTCAGGTGAGCAGTTATCAATGCATTATTGTTTAAGAACCCATGATACCTAGAATTGGTATGGTTCTTTGACTGTATTGGGTTGAGGGTACTTGCTTATGGCTTCTACCTTACCCTGTAATAGTCAAAGCCATGTGCATCTTCCATGTACCAAGATATTGCAGCTCCTTCACTCTGAAAGTACACTTTGAAGTATAAATTATCAATACTTATGCAAGTAAGTGTTCAAATAATTGGGTCATCTACTGCAAATGCTCTTCTTCTGACACAGATATCACCAATATGTCATCTATTTAGACATGATAGAAGCCTGAGCCCCTAGTGATGTCATCCATGAAACTGTTGGCATGTCCATGCTGTGTTGCACTGACAAAAGGGCGTCCTAGTGAACTGGAATAGGCTGAGCGGTGTTGGCACTGCTATTTTTGGAATCTCTTCCATCTCTCTGGTAGTATGCTCAGACTAGATCAACTGTGGAAAATATGGTCTTACCGTAAACACTGGAAGAAAAGTCTTCTAAGTGTGGCACCAGGTCCAACCTAGGGTGGTCCTCACACTGAACAGATGGTAATTGCTGTAAGGATGCCATCTGTCTTCTGCCCCCATGTTCACTAGATGTTGTAACTTCGTTGTTGCACTCTGTGACAAAAACTCAATGCATACTGCTGATAGAAGTGGCTGTTGTTGCTATGGTTTCTGCTTCATGTTTCCTCTTGCACAGTGCTGTACACTTTCACACATTGTTGCCAAACTTCTTGTGATACCTGCAGATACTTGGTGGTGATGATGAGAGGTTGCAAATTTGTCATGGCCAATGGTGCAGTCACTGCTGAGTGTGTATCATTTGTAATGTAGCTACTTGTGTGGTAAGTTGTGCTCATTGTGACTGTAGAAATGCTAGTGTAACTGTAGGCACATTTTCTTTTTTGCAGTGTCAGTGTTGATACATTTTGTGGGATATATGTCATAAATCCTGTCTGCTGTCTGTGCTAGTGCAGTTAGATCAAGTGTGCACACTGTCAGAATTTTTTGTGTCCAAGGGTAATAGGGATATCCAAATATTGTGCAGCTTGCCAATGTGTGCAAATGGTGTAAAAGTTGTGATGGGTTGCGATTTTTGAGCTCCTTAGACCACAAAAACTTCCCCAGTTCCTTTACCTCTGTCTGTGACAGGCATGTCACCAGTTCATTCTTGACTATGCATACCATTAAGTGTCCAGCAGTGCAGCTAGAATATCCTGTACTTCTGCAGCTAGGTCCTCTGTGAGCACTGTTACAACATAACCATATCTTGTGTCATCTGCTGATGTCTCTGCAAGGACTAACTGGCTTTCATGCTGTGCAACTCACAGCCTGTATTGCCAGAATGGTGGCAATTTATCCATAACCCTATTAATTACACTGCTTGCAGCTGGTTCTATGGTGACTGATGAATTGCCCATTCTTGTGTGAGAATGAGAATGGCATGGCCAGTGCAGAAATGACAGACATTCAAATTCCAAAGCAGATAACATGTGCAGAACTACTTACAAGTATGAAGAACATAAGAGTCATGGTGATACAAAGCATAGAATAATCTAGAATTCTCTAGTCAAAGAGTGATCAGAATAATACTTCAGAATTGCAATTACATGGTATGTGTATGTATCACTGTACACTCACATTTGTGGAGACCAAATGAGATAGTACAAACAGTTTCTATCAGCTTAAAATGTTACAATAATGTGATAACTGTTTCTGTTTTCAACTGTTGGTTCCTTATCTGATGGTACTCAAACCTATACCATTGACATTTGGTACATGTAAGCTTAATCTGGTGCCAGCACTCCCCTGTAGCAACTTTGTGGATTTATGAGTGCAGAACACACTCACCTGATGCTTCCTGCTTTTCCCTAATCAGCTGGCCAAGTTTTATTTCTTTCCTTCCTGGCATTATATTGGCAACTTTCTTGGCAACAGCAGAAATTCCCATTAATCATGTAGTCTGTTCACTGGTTATGTGAGGTGACCTTAATTGATGCTACTGAACCCAACTGTCTGATGTCCAGAACTATGGAGAGGAACACAGGAACCAGCTCTAAGGCAGCCACATCACTGAAGTATGTAATAGAAGTACACTAGCCAATAGACCTTATCAACAGTGTGTTACTTGAGATTAGTAAACATGAAAAAATGTGGATATTGTATTTGTTATTGTATGTTTGGGTTAAAAAGATGGGGAAAGAGGAAAATAAAATTGTGGCTGAACAATACTAATGGTGTTAGTTCTGCAGTTATGTATGATGTCTATGCCCAGAAGTACAAGGCAGATAGTGCTTTTATACATGACATGTGCAAGAGACCAGTATGGAAATATTTGCCATCTCAGTCAACAAATGTATGTAGTAACTTATCACACATAGCATAAGTTGTGTTCTGTTAGTCACTGCTGTTAACTTCAAATAATAACTGATGTACTAAATAACTCTTACTAATTTATTTTTAAAAAATAAAAAATAAAAATATTTTTAACAGCATACTCAGAAATTATTTAAGGCTGAAATTATGCAGTAGTACAGAACAGTTGCAGATGGTGTAGAACCATTCCTTTCATCAATTAAGTTCAATGTTTCTTTTGTTACCCAAGGAGTTCTACTAGCCCTCGTCTATTTACCTACTTGATCCTCTGCTGCCTTCACTACTTTATCCCTCAGAGCTACCCATTCTTCTTCTACTGTACTTCTTTTCCCCATTCCTGTCAATTGTTCCCTTATCCTCTCCCTGAAACTCTGTACATCCTCTGGTTCTTTCAGTTTATCCAGGTCCCATCTCCTTAAATTCCCACCTTTTTGCAGTTTCTTCAGTTTTAATCTACAGTTCATAACCAATAGATTGTGGTCAGAGTCCACATCTGCCACTGGAAATGTCTTACAGTTTAAAACCTGGTTCCTAAATCTCTGTCTTACCATTATATAATCTATCTGATACCTTCTAGTATCTCCAGGGTTCTTCCATGTATACAACCTTCTTTCATGATTATTGAACCAAGTGTTAGCTATGATTAAGTTATGCTCTGTGCAAAACTCTACCAGGCGGCTTCCTTTTTCATTTCTTAGCTCCAATCCATATTCACCTACTATGTTTCCTTCTCTCCCTTTTCTTACTCTCGAATTCCAGTCACCCATGACTATTAAATTTTCATCTCCCTTCACTACCTGAATAATTTCTTTTATCTCATCATACATTTCTTCAATTTCTTCATCATCTGCAGAGCTAGTTGGCATATAAACTTGTACTACTGTAGTAGGCGTGGGTTTCGTGTCTATCTTGGCCACAATAATGTGTTCACTATGCTGTTTGTAGTAGATTACCCACACTTCTATTTTTTATTCATTATTAAACCTACTCCTGCATTACCCCTATTTGATTTTGTGTTTATGACCCTGTATTCACCTGATCAAAAGTCTTGTTCCTCCTGCCACTGAACCTCACTAATTCCCACTATATCTAACTTTAACCTATCCATTTCCCTTTTCAAGGGAACTTAGTAAAAGACAAATGAATTGCTTTGAGGAATAGTGCACACAGAAACAAGGACATGTGAACATCTCATTGTCCATTGTTGTTTCCCCAATGGTGATGCTTCATTCCAAGATGACAGGGCCCCTGTTCATGCAGTTTACATCATCCAAGACTGTGTTTGTGACCATAAGGGTGAATTTTGCATATCATCCTCACCACTACAGTATTATTGAATGTTTGTGGTCTATTTCGGAGAGAAGGGTGTGTGGTTCCAACCCACTTCTGTCATCGCTACCTGATATTGAGGCTATTTAGTGGGAAGAATGATGTTTCCCTTGAAAACCATACAGGCCCTGCATTTTCCATTACATTAGATTAGATGTTCATTGGTCCACATAGTAATGTAGTACACAAATCGTAAATTCTGGTATAGGGTAAGTAAGTGTACAAGAAATATATTATTACATGATTTAAACTTAGATTATTTACATTATTTTTACATTAAATGTGCATTAAGTTTTAATGTACAGGACATATATTGTACAAGTAGAATAAGATATACTGTAAAAACAGAATGAGTATATATTGAACAGGTAAATGATATTAGTTGGAATGGTAATAAAGTTCCATGCTCCTTGACAGACATGGGGAACAATGCAGGAGACCCATAGCACTGTACTTTGCAAGGTCCTAATGGAGATGGTTTGCCTTTGCCTTCCTCTGACCATAATCAGGATGAATGGTGATGATGAAGATGATACAACAACACCCAGTCATCTCGGGACAGGTGAAAATCCTTGACCCCACCACGAATCGAACCTGGGACCCAGTACTCAGGAAGCAAGAACGCTACCGCAAGACCACAGCTGCAGACATATTAATATGACACTGGCATTTATGTAGTTGATCATTATGGAACTTAAGATAGAGTAACATGTATATAATACATCACTAAGGTGCAGACATAAATACTGAGTGCACTTCCTGTGGGAAACAATCAGGACTCGCTTATGCCTTAGTAGCTAACTTGAAACTCAACAGGTCATTTATTACAGCATTCACATATCTAAAACACTTCACCAGAAGGCAATGAGTATGACACTCATCAAAAAGTCACAGTCTTTTAATATTGCAACCTGGCTAGGTGTCTGAGAGCTTTTTACCAACAGCTCATTTTTTGATTTAATTTCTGGAGGGAGGCTTATTATAAAAACTTTTTCTATAATGCACTGTTTCTGTCTTATATAGACTAGTGTTCACTGGTTCCATATCAAATTATTCTTTTGCATGGTTTTATTATCTCATATACATAGGTACATGGAAGTGGAAGGAATTCCAGATTGCTGAAGTGTATGTCTCCAGATTTTGTTCCATCTTACGCCTTCCATTATTATTACAATCCTTTTTTGCAGTCTAGAGATATTTGGCTGAAAGAAGAGTTATCCCAAAAATAATTCAGTATTTCAGTTGTGAGGATATACAAGAAAAGAATATAGGTTTCAAACAATCTTTATTGCAGCATCCTTCTAATATTCTTATTAAGTAGCATGCAGTGCTTCATTTCTTATAAACTTTTTCAAATATGTGTCCTCTATTCAATGTTTTTCTAAGCCATAAACATAAGATCTTTATGTTTAAAGTATGAAGGTTCTAACAGTTTCAGCATCAAGAGAAGTGGTGCAAAACTGGATTGCGAAGTTCACACTTCTCTTACTACAGTTGACTTACTTGAAACATTTAGCCAATCCTCTTCTCTGGATATGTGGCTGTGTTGATCTCCATAACCTCTTCTCCGAAGAAATAATGCTGGTTAGAGGAACCAAAAAATTACTATCTCTCTCACTTGAAATAACTCGGTACTCTCATACTTTCATTTCTGCGCAGGTGTATTTTCCTTTACACAAGTTTTATATAAGCATACAAACTCTTGAAAGTCAACTACACCAATGCCCATTAGAAACAAATATAATCAAAATTGCCTGGTTTTAACAACCAAATAATTTATAGATGTCCCCTGCATCTTGCTTCATTCAGAGCTAAGACATGAAGTAAGTTAAAAGTCTGTAGTCAAATGTTTGTTTTCCTTTTTTTTTATCAACAATTACATTCACTAACACAGCAAAGAATAGCATTTAATTACTCCGTGTCCTCTCACATGGTTTCTGTGGCTCTTGCAGCAAACACTTGTCGGCGTTGTTCTTCTGCCTCACTTATCGTCTTCTCATTACAAACTTCCAACCTGCACACAGAAACCGGCAGCACAGTAGATACGTTTCTGCTCTCTTACTTTTAAAATATTGGGTGTTTGAGACTGTGGAAGGCTGAGTGTCACTAGAATTTACACTGAACTTTCTGAGTCACTACATATCTCTCCCCTTAGCTTGAATACGCAATATTTTATACATATTCATTATGTACTTTAATACCTCACATAATGCTAATTAACATTTAATCAGTATAAATTATATTTCTTTTAGTAATTGAGTACTTAATATCTAGCTCTTCTGTTTTTGTTCTGATAATAACTATCTGAGCCTGTCACCTAGTGTTGGAGTTAGTACTTTTATATCTAATAATCATGTGAACAACATTCTTGATTTCCAATGACAATCTCCAGGTGTCATAGACATTTAATTATTTGTTTCTTAATTCTAAGTCCATGTACTAGTTTTTCTTTAGTATGTAATAGTTTCATTACCTACAGTTGCTTGTAGTCTGGAGGAACTCTGGGCAAATGAAATTGTTCTTTCTGACACTCATAAACATAAAACATAATAATGCTAGTGGAATACAGAATTCAAATTTACCAGAATAATTCCTACAAAACGTGTGACTTCTGCCACAATACTGCCCTTTTCCTTTTAGGAACAGTACCCATACCCTACATACGGGTTGACCCTAAGAGTGCACTTCCTTCTTCTGTTTCGGTAGGTATGTCCCTCTTAATTCCTATTTTCCTATGGTACAGGTCAATCCCCTTCTTGGTGCTCCTGTCCTCACAGTATAGCCAGTAAATGCTGGTTGCACCCCCCCCCCCCCCCCTTTTATCCTTCCTGAGTAGGACTTATGATTCATTTCCCAATTATACATCTTTATGTACACTAAAATTAAATGTCCTCTGGAAAATAAAATCTATTTCACACTTAACACTCACTCCCTAATACTTCCCATAATCCCCTAGAGTCCTCCACTACTCTTCTACTTCTAAGTTTCCAGTAGAAACCACATTTATATACACTATTCAATATATCATACATTTACTTGTGCTATACCTGTCCCACTATTCTACAAATCACCAGAACAAATGTTTGACTGACATTTCTGAATAATTATCACAATTAGTTCCTTCCTGGCTTGTGCTCAGTAATTCCTCCTTGACTTATGCTCTCCTTAATTACTCACACTTCCTTCTTATGTATCCCTGACGTAGAAATATGAGAGTTTTTTTAATGTACATATGTGACATAGAATCATCATAGTTTCTTTCATATATCTAGGCATCTACGCAATGTAGAGCTGTCATAGTGAATGACAACGTGTGCATATTACCCTAAAGTGTCCCTATATAATCATGTGTGGGATGTAGTACCATCACAGTAAACGACAATGTGTGCATCCTTTCCCTATGTACACATTCCTTTCCCCCCACAACCCTTGATGGTTCTCCCCTTTTGATATGTAAGATTTTTGTTTGTGTAATCGCATTTTTTGTGTGTATGCGTAAGTGTGTTTGTGTTGCCTGATTCGTCGGCCTACTTATAAAAAATAAGTTGAAGGTTATTGGATACCATGGAAAATGAGAAGGACTTCTGCTATAGAAGTATATGAACATGTAAAGAGGGAAAGATAGACAGTTACTCAAATGAGAAGTCAGAAAGGAAAAAGGAAGAAATGGTTGCTAAGATCGAAGAAGAGAAAGAAGATAGTGCCAAAGACAAGAAACCCTTCCCACCCCCTCCCCCAGGACCCATACCTCACCAGTACTTGAGTGAGAAGCTGGAGGAGGTATGGTGTTAATCGTATCCTGCAGAATGGACATTCTTACCTTCACCCTTGAGGTCTCCGGAGAAAAATCTTAGCAACACCTATGGAACGGCAAATGGTGAAGAATCAGTCACACTTCTTTGCGAGGGTCATTTGGGAGTTGTGGTGTGTGTTCTGTGTTACCCATGTTTGTACTTACACTACCCACCTCTCCAAAAACTAATATAAACCCTCCCCTCCACATCACATCTCATAAAAGGTAGAAAAACATTCTGCATTACATATAAAAGTATGTATCATATTATCACAATTATATAATGATTCATACAAAATTATGTTTTCTATTACTCTAATATTCTTTGCAGTTTATTAATCTGCACCCAGGTTGGCATGGACTTTCTGGATAAGAGATTACTTTCAAAGAGTAGCTTAGGCAAAAATAAGACCTAACTATACGTGGATGGCAGGAGAGACTGGCTAGCTAGGCAAAAATAATGGAGACCACCGCTGACTAGAGCAGAATTGAAGGCAACTTAAATACTTATTGGCATGATCCTCTAACAACTGAGGATGACTTCTTCCAAATACTTAGCGGGCACACCCCTCCGGAGACTGCGTTGGCTGCTGTCAACATTACAATCGAGACCACCGCTGACTTGAGTGGAACTTGAAGGCAACTTAACAGGCACAATCCTCCAACAACTGAGGATGACTTCTCCTAATGGTGGATGACAGAATAGTATAAGAAGTAGAGTGATAGCATAAGAAGTATTGTTAGGTTTGGAAAAAGCAACAGTTGAAATGAGTTTATCCCCGAGGCAACTTTTTGATCAATTATTTCCTCTATCTGTTCCTCCAGATTACTTATATTTATTAAGTCTGAAGTGACTATTTTCTCCTTAAAGTCATGTTCCTCGTTATCTACTTGGGTAGTAACACATGTATTATGCGATTGGACTAAAGGTATTAATTTGTCCTGTTTCTCAACACTTTCCTTTAAAGTGTGTAATCTTTGTTTTACAGCATCAAATGTACACTTTGAAATGATCCTAACTGTTTGCCAAGTTCTGTTTATACATTATTACATTTATCTTCAATATCAAATTCTAGTTTTTTAACTAAGTCCTGAAATTCGTTACTCTGTATCTGACTAGAGTCAGTGAACAGTTGGTTTACATGGATAGTCAGGGAATTACTTAATTCATTCTTTAAATCTATTTGCAAACTCTCCACTTTATCATTTAAGGCATTGAACTTAGCATTTAAAACCTCATCCTGTGCTTCTAGTTATTCACTTAAAGTAGCACTTAGCTCCTTTCTTATAGCAGCTGAATCTGCCTTCTGTTCATCTAATCAATCTTTTAACTGAGTATTTACTGAATCTAATTTAAGACTTAGTTCTTCTCTTAAAGTAGTTGAATTTGCACTCTGTCCATCTAATTTTTCACTTAAAGTTGCAATCTGAGCATTTGCAGCTTCACTTTGGTTATCTAATCTAGCATTTAGTTGAGTATTCACTGAGTCTAATTTAAGACTTAGTGCTTTAATTAAATTTGCTACCTCAGTCCAATCTGCATTTCTTTCGTTATTGCCATGGCCATGGCTGGTTCTGATGTTTCCCCAGTTTTTTGAGTGTTATCCATATTTTTTCATACTTTTAGATCATGTTATTATTAAAAAACTCCACCCTGAATATAATAATAGTCTGTTATTGAACAGTGTCCTTAACTTCACACTCAATTGTCTTTCGCTCACCTGGTGCAGAGTTTTAGGCTGCATCAATGAGCAAGTGTGGAATCAGTGCTGGTGAACAGCACAGGTGCCAGCAGCGTCAAAGGTTGGTTTCAGTGACAGTGTCGGTGAACGGATTTGTAGTCAGCACCAGCGAGCAGCAGCTGCCGTCGTTGGCGTTGGTTTCTGGTCATGGAGTCCATGCCCCCGCGATGTGTGTGAGGGCTGCTTACTCTCCATACTGGATCTTTTGTCATCAAATAGATCTCATCAGAACTCTTCTTAGTGTAAACTGTTGAGATTTTCCTTGCATCTTTTCTTGTATAGTGTTTATTAATTTTCACCCCTGTTTACTGTTTATCCAGAATCCAACTTTGCAAAACAATTTTGTCTTGTTACTATTGGTTGCTATGGCAACTCACAATATCTTCTTATCTTGATTTCATTTCAAAATGACTCTTTCTTTGAGTCCTGATCACGTCGCCTGACACATTCTAATGGTTTCAGCGACAAGGGAAGCGATGCAAAACTGGATTGCGAATTTCACACTTCTCTTATTACAGTTGAATTACTTGAAACATTTACCCAATCCTCTTTTCTGGATATTTGGCTGTGTTGATCTCCATAACTTCTTCTCTGAAGAAATAATGCAGGTTAGAGGAACAAAAAAATTACTATCTCTCTCACTTGAAATAACTCGGTACTCTCATACTTTCATTTCTGCTCAGGTGAATTTTCCTTTACACAAGTTTCATATAATCATACAAACTCTTGCAAGTACACTACACTGATACCCATTAGATACAATTAAATACAATCACAATTGCCTGGTTTTAACAACCAAATAATTTATAGACTTCCCATGTGTCTTGCTTTGTTCAGAGCTAAGATATGAAGTAAGTTAAAAGTCTATAGTCAAATGTTCGTTTTCCTTTTTTTTTCAACAATGACATTCACTAACACAGCAAAGAATAGCATTTAATTATTCCGTGTCCTCTCACACAGTGTCTGTGGCTCTTGCAGCAAACACTTGGCAGCGTCGTTCTACTGCCTCGCTTATCATCTTTTCATTACAAACTTCCAACCTGCACACAGAAACCAGCCTGCACACAGAAACCGGCAGCGTAGTAGATACGTTTCTGCTCTCTTACTTACTTTTAAAACATCGGGTGTTTGAGATGGTGGAAGGCCAAGTGTCTCTAGAGTTTACACCGAAATTCTCGAGTCACTACAAGGTCTATATCAGTTATCTGGATCTGAACAGCTTGCTCATCTTTTTTCACATTATAGAGTTTTAGCACCACTGTCTTACTTGCATTTATTGCCAATCAGTTATGACTGATTCAGTTTTCATTATTGTTCAGTGTCTCTGGTGTAAACTTCTGAAGTGTTTCAATTTGTTTCCCACTAACTAGTACACTAGTATCAACAGCAAACTGAATGGCATTTTCACCGAATTTGTTCAGGTCATTCACATATAACAGAAACATAGAAATGGTTGGAATACTGACCCTTGTGGCACTCCATATTTAATGGCTTCATTGTTTGAAAAATGTAGAGTTAATATGTTGAAACTTTGGTGTTGCACTTCAACCACTTGCTTTCATCCACTTAGACATTATTTTATCCAGTTATTGGATGTCCTCTAATTTTCATGTTGTCAAGCTTAAGCTATTGTTTAATGTGAACTATGAAATCAAAATCCTTAGAGAAATTTACATATATTCCAGTGACATTCTTCATTATCAGTTCCTGAAAGTATTTTATTTAAAAGTTCATTCAGAGAAGACTGAAAGCTATTTTGAATACCAACCATTTTTCTATACTGCATTAGGCATGCTAATGTGCTGTATTTTTGTCCACCTCTGTAGTTGCTTGTATGCACAGGAGTTGGAAAACTTTGCCTTTTTATTTTCCAGTAAGAAGCTAGATTTTCTTCCATTTTGCAGTTTTGATTTACACTATTGGTCATTAAAATTGCTACACCAAGAAGAAATGCAGATGATAAATGGGTATTCATTGGACAAATATATTATAGTAGAACTGACATGTGATTACATTTTCACGCAATTTGGGGGCATAGATCCTGAGAAATCAGTACCCAGAACAACCACCTCTGGCCATAACAACAGCCTTAATACACCTGGGCATTGAGTCAAACAGAGCTTGGATGGCATGTACAGGTACAGCTGCCTATGCAGCTTCAACACAATACCACAGTTCATCAAGAATAGTGACTGATGCATTGTGATGAGCCAGTTGCTCGCCCACCATTGACCAGACGGTTTCAATTAGTGAGAGATCTAGAATATGGGCTGGCCAGGGCAGCAGTCAAACATTTTCTGTATCCAGAAAGGCCCGTACAGGACCTGCAACATGCAGTCATGCATTATCCTGCTGAAATGTAGGGTTTTGCAGCAATCAAAAGAAGGGTAGAGCCACAGCTTGTAACACATCTGAAATGTAACATCCACTGTTCAAAGTGCCATCAATGCGAACAAGAGGTGACCGAGATGTGTGACCAATGGCACCCCATACAATCACGGCGGATGATATGCCAGTATGGTGATGATGAAAATACGCTTCCAATGTGTGTTCACCGCGATGTCCCAAACACAGATGCGACCATCATGATGCTGTAAACAGAACCTGGATTCATCCGAAAAAATGACGTTTTGCCATTTGTGCACCCCGGTTCGTCATTGAGTACACCATCGCAGGCGCTCCTGTCTGTGATGCAGTGTCAAGGGTAACCACAGCCATGGCCTCCGAGCTGATAGTCCATGCTGCTGCAAACATCGTCGATCTGTTCATGCAGATCGTTGTTGTCTTGGAAACATCCCCATCTGTTGACTCAGGGATCAAGACGTGACTGCACGATCCATTACAGCCATGCGGATAAAATGCCTGTCATCTCAACTGCTAGTGATATGAGACTGGATGCCATATTCTGCTAACAGTCATTGGGTCTCGAAGAACGTGAGTAGCAGTGTTGTGATACGACAAACTGCAATTGCAATAGGCTACAATCCGACCTTTATCAAAGTTGGAAATGTGATGGTACACATTTCTCCTCCTTACATGAGGCATCACAAAAATGTTTCACCAGGCAACATTGGTCAACTGCTGTTTGTGTATGAGAAATTGTTTGGAAACTTTCCTCATGTCAGCACATTGTAGGTGTCGCCACTGGCACCAACGTTGTGTGAATGCTCAGAGAATCTAATCATTTGCATATCACAGCATCTTCTTCCTGTCATTAAATTTTGCATCTGTAGCATGACATCTTTGTGGTGTAGCAATTTTAATGACCGGTAGTGTAAATATCTCATCAATATGTCTTCTCTGTTGGAGTAAGACTATCCTTGACATCTGCCCACAAACCAAACTTGTGGAATTTGATGAAAGAATTGCTTCTTTGTGGCTCATTCATTCCTCTCTCACCATAACACATCTGTCTGTTTGGAAAGATACAAATGCATTTTAATACATTGTTTTGCAAGTGAACTCTACTCTGAATATGAAAGTTTATGGAAATAAAACCAAATGTTCCATTGTTGAAGGTATTTGAACTGTTTCATTGAAGGGCACCACCAGGTTCAATTGGGTGATCTGATAAAGCAAGAGAACATTAAATCTGAGCCTTTGAGGCCTTCACTCAATACTGTGGCTGACCTGGGTCTTTTCCCTTTGGAACTGACCACAAGGATTTATTAATATAGCAATAAACAAATTCTACATCTTACCTCTGCCATGACTTTGCGCCTCTTATTTTCAGATACCATTGCAAATGGTGAAATGCTGGTAAGATAAAAATTGCCACCTCACATCTCTGGGCAATTTACTTTTCTTCTAAGTGTAGTATAAGTCATTTACATGGCAATCATATTCCAAAGGCTTCTCTGTCTTCAGGTGCCTGACTCAAATGCTGTACGAGTGACATCTTCAGTGGCAATAGAAGGTGCAGTGTATGTGACTTCTCCACTTCCAATTCCTTGGACATCTCTTTGAAGGGCTTCAAAACTATTTGTGTTTTATAAGGCATGCTATAAATTAAACACCAATGTAGAAGAATTACAGAAACAGAATAGCATGCATATCATCAGAAGAGAAATTAGTTCACTCATCAGTGAAATATAAATTTCTTCAATTCATGCTATTTCTCCCTTCTCAGAGAGCTTTTTGAAAAAAGCTGAATTTTGGCTTTCTACCAATTGTAACAATGTCAGCCACATATTCCAGTAAGTGTCATTGCGCTGTTCCAGTGATCTATTAGGAACATGGAAATGACCCCTTTTCTTTGTGTACTTGACAACTGGTTTCACTGCAGTCAAAAGACCATGAACATGTTCACAATTGACGCATATATATGCTGCATTAAAAGCAGTTCATAGTGTTATATTTAGCATATAGCAGGAAAAACTGAATTATGAATAACCACCCAGTGCAGCAATAGCATTGACATGTCAGTCAGCCATAAAAGGCATAACTTTCAAAGAAGTCTCGTGGATACCAAGAGACATAAATGGTCTCAACAATTCCCTTTTAAAGTTATCACTCATTATTGGTTCTTCTGGAAACAGGGTCTTGAAATTTGAGAGTCCAGTCTCAAAACAGGTGATAGTACATGTTAGATATATTTCTTCTTACACTACATTTCCACATACTTGTAGCTCTGAGCATTTGCCACTTGTGATATAATCAATTACCTGAGGCATAATTACACCTCTGGGCTTTTAGCACTTTCTGCCATGTGCCACAACATTGTTGTGGGATGAGGTATAATAGTCTTTGAAGATACTTCATCATAAGTTCTCCAGCATTGACTAATGCCAGAACCAGATCCAAAATACCTTTACCTTCTACGGTTCCATATGAACTTAGGTCTTGCACACACATAGCCACTATTTATCAACAATTATCTGCTGGGCAGGTTTAAGAAGGCATTTTTTGTCCACACAAGACACTTGTTTGACATACGTGGATCGTGAGATATGTGTGAAGTGCCACTTGATCTTGTAGCATGAGAGTAAATTTCACTGCAGAGCAAACATCAAACAAAATTAATGTTTTTACTATCATTATCAAATATAGGCTTAAATAGCATCCAAATGGAACTTTTAAGATTTTTTTAAGGATGTGTGGTTCTACATTCACTAATGATTAAATTTTCTTTTACTTTCCCTTATTTTGATACACTCTCCTTCCTTTGCAAACCATGTTTAGTTTCCTTGCTCATTTTCTGTGATAAGAAAAATATGGAAATCTACACTACTCTATCAAGCACTGCTTTTCTCACAATTTATATACCATAGCCTGCAATGGTAGTCAGTGATACCACCAGCCTGTAAGCCGCAGTGCTTCCAACCAGCTTTGCCTTGCCTGCGTAGGGATGTCACAATGTTGCTGAGTGCAGCCATGGCCTCGGTCTCTATGCATACCTCTGCTGAGCCTGCAGCACACCAGTGCATGCATGCAGGATTTCTTGGCCTGTATGGTGATGTTACAGGCTTGTTTTGTCCAAACCTGTTGCAGTCCAGTGTTGTCGTAGTCTGCACACAGGCTGGACCTCTGTGCATGTCTCTGTCTTATATGACGTTCAGGTTCTGTTTGTACGAGGGATGCCCAATAAAGAATGATCATAATTTTTTTATTTTATTTTTTATTTTTTTTATTTATTTATTTATTTATTTATTTTTTTTTTTTTTTTGACAACATACCTTTACTCATCCTCATAATTTTGATGGCTCTTCTCAAAGTAGTCTCCCATGAATGCCATGAATGTGATGCACTTTTTCCAGGGTTTCTGCCAGTCTTCAAATACATGCTGGAAACTACTTTTTGAGAGGTCCTTCAAAATCGCCTCCACAGTCTTCACCACTGCCTCTGATGATTGATAATGCCTCCCATGGAGGCGTTTTCTCATGTTAGGGAATAGAAAAAAGTCACATGAGGCTAAATCCTGACTATAGGGAGGATGAGGGAGCACTTCATGTTGATTTTTGCAAGATATTCAGCAACAACATTAGCAATATGCGTCCACACATCCAGCCTGCTTCACAGAAATGTGATCTTTTGCACCTGATATGGACTTGCAATATTTTCAGGACATCCATGTAGTATTGTCCAGTTACTGATGTATGTGCAGGTACAGCATGCTGATAAACCATTCCATGAATATCAAAGAATGAGTTGACCATAACTTTCCCAGCAGAAGAAATCACTTTTGCTTTTTTGGGGGTCGGTGATGAAGGAGATTTCCACACTGAGCTTTGCTGTTTATTCTCAGGGTCAAAATGATGTAGCCAAGTTTCATCAGCAGTGATTACATTTGGAAGAAACTTCCTCTAACATCAAGTTTAATTGCATGCAGACCTGCACATGAATGTCCTTTTGTTGAATGTACTTGAATCAATAGTCTTGGAACACACTGCACACAAACAGGTGTCATGTAATTTTTTGGTCACCAATGAGCGAGTGGCATCCAATGAAATGTTTAATATTTCAGAAAGTGATCTTAAGGTAATTCGTCGATCCTCTCTCACGCTGACAACAGCAGCGTTGATGTTATCTTCCATAAGAGGAGTAACTGGAGAATCAGGTCCACCTTCCTTTGAAATTGATTGTCTCTCCTCTTCAAACATTTTAAACCACCTTCAAGCTGTGCTATATGGAAGTATAGACACTCCATTGTTGATGTTGTGGCCTTCAGTCCTGAGACTGGTTTGATGCAGCTCTCCATGCTACTCTATCCTGTGCAAGCTCCTTCATCTCCCAGTACCTACAGCAACCTACATCCTTCTGAATCTGCTTAGTGTATTCATCTCTTGGTCTCCCTCTACGATTTTTACCCTCCACGCTGCCCTCCAATGCTAAATTTGTGATCCCTTGATGCCTCAGGACATGTCCTACCAACCGATCCCTTCTTCTAGTCAAGTTGTGCCACAAACTTCTCTTCTCCCCAATCCTATTCAGTACATCCTTATTAGTTATGTGATCTACCCACCTAATCTTCAACATTCTTCTGTAGCACCACATTTTGAAAGCTTCTATTCTCTTCATGTCTAAACTATTTATTGTCCATGTTTCACTTCCATACATGGCTACACTCCATACAAATACTTTCAGAAACGACTTCCTGACACTTAAATCTATACTTGACGTTAACAAATTTCTCTTCTTCAGAAACGCTTTCCTTGTCATTGCCAGTCTACATTTGATATCCTCTCTACTTCGACCATCATCAGTTATTTTGCTCCCTAAATAACAAAACTCCTTTGCTACTTTAAGTGTCTCATTTCCTAATCTAATTCCCTCAGCATCACCTGACTTAATTCGACTACATTCCATTATCCTTGTTTTGCTTTTGTTGATGTTCATCTTATACCCTCCTTTCATGACACTGTCCATTCCATTCAACTGCTCTTCCAAGTCCTTTGATGTCTCTGACAGAATTACAATGTCATCGGCAAACCACAAAGTTTTTACTTCTTCTCCCTGGATTTTAATACCTACTCCAAATTTTTCTTTTGTTTCCTTTACTGCTTGCTCAATATACAGATTGAATAACATCAGGGAGAGGCTACAACCCTGTCTCACTCCCTTCCCAACCACTGCCTCCCTTTCGTGCCCCTCGACCCTTATAACTGCCATCTGGTTTCTGTACAAACTATAAATAGCCTTTTGCTCCCTGTATTTTACCCTTGCCACCTTTAGAATTTGAAAGAGGGTATTCCAGTCAACATTGTCAAAAGCTTTCTCTAAGTCTACAAATGCTAGAAATGTAGGTTTGCCTTTCCTTAATCTTTCTTCTAAGATCAGTCGTAGGGTCAGTATTGCCTCACATGTTCCAACATTTCTATGGAATCCAAACTGATCTTCCCCGAGGTCGGCTTCTACCAGTTTTTCCATTCATCTGTAAATAATTCACGTTAATATTTTGCAGCTGTGACTTATTAAACTGATAGTTCGGTAATTTTCACATCTGTCAACACCTGCTTTCTTTGGGATTGGAGTTATTATATTCTTCTTGAAGTCTGAGGGTATTTCGCCTGTCTCATACATCTTACTCACCAGATGGTAGAGTTTTCTCGGGAATGGCTCTCCCAAGGCCATCAGTAGTTCTAATGGAATTTTGTCTACTCCCGGGGCCTTGTTTTGACTCAGGTCTTTCAGTGCTCTGTCAAACTCTTCACGCAGTATGGTACCTCCCATTTCATCTTCATCTACATCCTCTTCCATTTCCATAATATTGCCCTCGAGTACATCGCCCTTGTATAGACCCTCTATATACTCCTTCCACCTTTCTGCTTTCCCTTCTTTGCTTAGAACTGTGTTTCCATCTGAGCTCTTGATATTCATACAAGAGGCTCTCTTTTCTCCAAAGGTCTCTTTAATTTTCCTGTAGGCAGTATCTATCTTACCCCTAGTGAGATAAGCCTCTACATCCTTACATTAGTCCTCTAGCCATGCCTGCTTAGCCATTTTGCACTTCCTGTCAATCTCATTTTTGAGACGTTTGTATTCCTTTTTGCCTGCTTCATTTACTGCACTTTTATATTTTCTCCTTTCATCAGTTAAATTCAATATTTCTTCTGTTACCCAAGGATTTCTACTAGCCCTCGTCTTTTTACCTACTTGATCCTCTGATGCCTTCACTACTTCATCCCTCAGAGCTACCCATTCTTCTTCTACTGTATTTCTTTCCCCCATTCCTGTCAATTGCTCCCTTATGCTCTCCCTGAAACTCTGTTCATCCTCTGGTTTGGTCAGTTTATCCAGGTCCCATCTTCTTAAATTCCCACCTTTTTGCAGTTTCTTCTGCAAAAAGACTCTCCATAGGGCTCCTGTAACATTGTATAGGCCTCAGCTGAAGGTTTGTTGAGATGAAAGCAGAATTTCAGAGCTGCGTATTGTTCCTCATATGTTGCCACCATTGTAGCAGTAGGGCATACTGAACACGTCTGACCTTGCCAGCCTTTCACAGGCAGGAACCAGGAGTCCCAACAATGAATCTACTACAGCATGTTTGTTACACATTACGCTAACAGAATAAGAAAAGATTATATTTTAGTGGGAGAAATTATGACCATAAAGAAATTATGATCATTCTTTATTGAACAACCCCTGCAATTTTCAGTATGAGATGTCTGTAATACACTTTGGGTGTTTTGTAATGGCATGCATTGTAAACTGTTAGTATGTAGATATACAGTGGCTACTTCATTACATCGTTTAGCATATTTTCTGTTCATCACCTTGGATGGCTTATTCATGATTTCTTCAGGTGTACAGGTTCTGTACCCAGATGTTCCCACAGTTTTCAGACAGAAACTATGGCCATAGTCACAGTGCACATTACACTAAGGTGGCAAAAGTCATGGGTTAACTCCTAATACTAAATTGGGCCTCCCCTTGCCTTGTGTAGTGCAGAATTTTGATATGGCAAGGACTCAACAATTGATTGGAAGTTCTCTGCAGAGGCACTGAGTGATGCTGCCTCTATAGCCATTGGTAACTGCGAAAGTTTTGCCAGTGCAGGATTTTGTGCATGAACTGACCTCTCGATTATGTCCAATAAGTGTTTAATGAGATTCATGTTGGGTGATCTGGGTGACTAGATCATTCACTTGAATTATCCAGAATGTTTTTAAAACCAGTCATTAATAATTGTGGCCTGTTGATAGGGTGCATTGTCATCCATAAAAATTCTATCATTGTATGAGAACATGAAACCCATGAATGGCTGCAAGTGGTCTCCAGGTAGCCAAACATAACCATTTCCAGTCAATGACTGGTTCCCTTGGACCAGTAGACTCAGCCCACTCTATGTTATCACAGTCCACACCTTTATGGAGCCACCACCAGCTTGCACAGTGCATTGTTGACAACATGGGTCCAAGGCTTCATGGGGTCTGTGCCACAGTCGAACACTACCATCAGCTCTTACTAATTGAAGTCAGGATTCATCTGATCAGACCACAGTTTTTCATATATAGCGTGCAACTGGTATGATCATGAGTCTAGACCACAGTTTCCCATGTCTAGGGTGCAATTTACATGGTCATGAGTCCAGGAAGGTCATGTCATGCTATTAAAAAAGGGACTTGCATTGGTTGTCTTCTGTCATAGCTCATTAATGCAACATTTCACCACACTGTCCTAACAGATATGTTTGTCATACATTCCATGTTGATTCCTGTGGTTATTTCATGCAATGTTGCTTGCCTGTTAGGATATACAATTTTTACACAAACACTGCTGTTCCCAGTCATTAAGTGATGGACATTGACCACTGTATTGTCTGTGGTGAGAGGTAATAGTTGAAATTTGGTACTCTACACCTACATCTACATCTGTGTTATACTCTGCAAACTACCAAGAGTTGTATGGCAGAAGGTATATCCCACTGTACCAGTTATTTGGGAGTTCTTCCTGTTCCATTCATGTATGGAGTGTGAGAAGAATGATTGTTTGAGTGCCTCTGTGCTTACAGTAATTATTCTAATCTTACCCTCACAATCCCTCTGTGAGAAATTTGTAAGGGGTTGTAATATATCCCTGGAGTAACCATTTAAATCTGGTTCTTGAAACTTTGTCAATAGACTTTCTTGGGATAGTTTATATCTGTCTTCAAGAGTCTGCCAGTTCAGTTCCTTCAGTATCTCTGTGATACTGTGTATTCCAGCACTCTCTTGACACTGTGAATCTCAGAAAATTGAATACCCTAATGGTGTCCGAAATGGAATGTCCCATGCATCTAGCTCCAACTACCACTCTGCATTCAGAGTCTGTTAATTCTCGTTGTGCTGCCATAAACACATCAGTAACCTTTTCACAGTCACCTGAATACAAATAACAGCTGCATCAATGCATTGTCCTTTTATACCTTACATACATGATACTGCCACTGTCTGTGTGTGTGCGTATCCATGAATGCAATACTACCACCATCTTTATATGTGCATATTGCTGTCCTATGACTTCTGTCACCTCAGTGTGTTACCATCATTGTCTTCAATTACTTTTATCTTAAGATAGTTAGTGTAACTGTTAGAAATGATTCTCTCCTTTATGAAGTGATGAAAAAAAGGATCTGTCTCTCTTTCTCCTAGTGTCATAATAAAGTTTCCTTTCTCGTCCTCATTTGTAATACTTTCAGTTCTAATTGTTTTTTAAAGAGTGTATTTTGAAATGTTGTAGCCAGTGTTGATTCATGTTGCATGGGTCATGATGCACAATAGCACTCACATAAATAAAAATAATAATGCGATTCTCATTTTTAATGTAATATTTAAGGAAGATTAATAAATTTTTCATGATTGAAATAGTTCAAGAAAGATCATAATTAAGTGCATGACATTTGCCTCTAATACCACCTAATGGCTTAATACGTTTACCTCGTAACACAGCATGTGATGGGAGCTTGTTTGGCCACTGATGTTCTGCATTGACTAGATGCAATTTTTCTATTAAGCCACATAATGCATCAACAGGACTTACACTACAACTTGTTACTATATAAAATTTGTTTTGTTATATCACTTCTCATACCACAGTTCTGAAGATGCTGTGTAGCAAAATGCATCAGATGTAAAAATAAAAGTATTTTGATGAGTAAGACAAGGGTAAAGTATTTGAACCAAACATGGTCACAAAGCTGCTCAAGGATTTCATGTCCAAAGGAATGTTTCTCCTCTTGAATGGTATCTACAGAACACACTGAATGAATGAATTTGACTGGTGCCTGGCCTTGTGCTTATACATCTAGCAGCTTGCACTCACTTTCCACTGCTACTCCATTAAAATCAGCATGTTATTCCAATTTCAGTGCTGGCAAGATGAGTTGACAAACTACATTAAAAGTAAAACTGCTGTCATGATTCACATAATTTTGTGTGACATATACTTCATTTACCATCTTAATAATGCTATCTCACCAGTCACTAGACAGATCACATATGTCTTTTCAAAATAAAATGTGTTCCCCTCCATCAAGCTGTTCTGAGCCAGTTCCTATTTCTATGCAGCATCCTTAATCAGCCAGGTATGAAATTCAATATCAAATTGATAACGAACATCTTTCTGAAATGAAGGCCTTGACTTTGTAAATACAGGTTTTTCTTCATATTGATTCATACTTTCATCATATTCTGTAGATCAAATTAAGAAGGAGAACATATTGGAATGTGGGATGATGTGAGTTATGCATTAACAAGACATAAGCAAATGATAAATTAACAGTACACTACCACTATGCTGCTTAATGCCGTTCATTACTAATGCCAGCTAAATGTAGTAAGTAAATTAACAAATGGAAAGCCCAGGATGGGATGTCAACAGTTTTTATTAAGTAAATTAGAAAAAAAACGATGCCATTTGAAAACAGCTGCTGCCTCCACAACAACACTAAATAGCTACCGGTACTGCTTATCTGCTATTGGTAACTTAATACTTACTGAATTACAATGGTGCTTTTTAAAGATAATAGTTACTTATATCTCTGAATATTGAGTCTTGTTTACTGTAAAATACTACTACATATGTAGCTTTACAATGAACGTTGGTACTTGTCTTGTAGCTAATGGAACTTTTCAAACCTTGAGACTAAATGTTCAGGTAATACGTAAAAAGACTAACTAATGAGGTACATTTTTAATATTCATTTGAATTGTTAGAAGTTCCTAATTTCCTGATTTGTTTTAAATGAAGGTTGCTGAATATCTTCCTAATATATAACTCCATTCTGAATCTAAGAAAAGGAGGCATTGTCTACTTGTAAACTATTTTCGTGTCTTCCATCAAGACTTTGTAAATGATAATTCATCTGAAACTGATTATCAGCATCAGCAACAAAAACCTTATGGAGTAAATATATCAGGAAGTGAGTGTAAGAGTTCCAAGATCATTAGAAAGGTTCTGCACTTTTCACTTCTGCAGAACAGACACTTTATGTAGTTCAGATGCATTATGTCAGAAGGTAATGCCACAAGGCAACAGAGAATATGCAGAATAACCCCAAACACTTTCTTTAGGTCAATATGACAAGAAATGCATCTAAGGACAAAACATGCTCAACTATGCTTTTTGACCAATTTATCTACATGATGGCTCCATTTTAGCTCATTACTCATTATATGCAGGGTTTTTCATACAGTATATGACCATTGATGCCTACTTCACAGTGCTAAAAAGGTCACTCTTGCTTGTTTGAACTGCATAATGTGAGTCTTTGTGAAATTAAGACTTATACTGTTAGCTGTGGAAAATGTCTAGGCCTGATCACCTATCACCTGAGCTGTGTCTGCCAAAGTTGCATTTGGAAACCTGACTAGTGTGATTGTACCATCAGAAAACATTACAGTTTTGAATTGCACATTAAAGTCATGGGAAGAATGTTTATGCAGGTTATGAACATGATTGGGCACAGTACATCTACAGTTATAATGCAGCGAGGGAAAATGACTGTCTATAAAACTTCTTATGTGCCCTAATTTCTTATATCTTATCTTCATGGCCCTTATGCAAAATTTATGTTGCCGGCAGTAGAATTGTCCTGCAGCTGGCTTCAAATGCTGCTTCTCTAAATTTCCAGAATAGTTTCTTGGAAAAAGGGCATCATGTTCCCTCCAGAGATTCCCATCTGAATTCACAAAGCTTCTCCCTAATACTTAAATGGGAATGAAACCTACCAGTAACAAATCTAACAGCTCACCTCTGAATTGTTTTGATGTCTTCCTTTAATATTTCTTGGTGGTGATCCCAAATGCTTGAACAGTATTCAAAAACATGTCCCAGTAGCATTCTAAACACCATTTCCTTTCATGAGCTACACTTTCCCAAAATTCTCCCAATAAAACAAAGCTGATGTGCTCATTCCATTTCATATTGCTTTTCAGTGTTGCACCTGGATATTTAAATGCTATGATTATGTTAAGCAGGACACTACTCATACTGTATGGGTTTGTTTTTCCCAGTTATCCACATTAACATATAGTTTTCCACATTTAGAGCTGGCTGCCACTCATCACACATACTACAAATTTTATCTGTGTCATCTGGTATCTTCTTATCAGATCATTTATCTACATAGGAAATAATAGCAGTCCTCACATACTTCTCTTTGGCACTCCTGATGATACCCTTGTCTTAAATGAACTCTCTCCTTTGAATACAAGATATTGGGTTCTATAAAATTGCTAAGGCATTCCTGGCCACTTGTTGACAAACTGACTGTTGAATTCTGACTTGGGTTCATCGGTCAATGTTCACCTGATAATTTTTCTGTCATTTAACCAGCGTGAGTGGCTGGCATTGTCAAAGCTTCACTGCTGGAGGAGAATGGGGGCTGAGCTTGTGGCTGCAGCCTATATGTACCTGGCGTGTTAACATCCATGAGCTTCTTTGCTCTTATTTCTGGTGCAGATCTCCTCTTGCTACCTGCAATGGTCGTTCACTGCGGCATGGGAAGTCAGGATCCATCTACCCTCAGGTCTTCTTCTTTCTTCTTGATGCAGTTCTAATGTTTGTGTATTTCTATAGCTTCTCTGAACAAGTCACTGTGATAGCTCTTCTCTACAGCCAGAACTTCTATGCCAGCCAATTTTGGTGTGTGGTCAATCTCACACAGTGTGTGCTCTGCCACAGCTGATTTCTCCAACTGCCCCAACCTGCAGTGCGGCTTATGTTCTGTGATTATGGTGTTGAAGGATTGTCCAGTCATTCCAATGTAAACTTTTCCTCATGTGCATACAACACAGAGATACTTGGCAAGAATGGATGAGGAACTGGTGGACATTTTCTGTCAACTAAGTATTGGAATGCATCAAGATGACTGAGACAAGATTGACAGCATCACTCACAGGAGCATACAGAATGTACTTGAGTGGTGAACTGAGCAACAGAATGAAAAGTTTGTAAGATGCCGGAAGCAGACTGGCAAGGCGATTCCTGACATGTCACACACAGAGGTCAACCTCACTGAACACCAATTAAATGAAGAGGAAGAGTCTGTCCTTCAAAAAGAAGGGAATTTTTCTATCATCCTTAGAATTATACTTATTGAGAATATCATTGCTAATACCGAAGCAGCCATCTGGCAGAGGAAATATGCACCGAAACATACAAGCTATTGCATTGAGCAATACCACTGGCTTGCAACCTGAAGAAAGAAGAGGTACAAGCTATCAAGAAGCTTAATGCCGACAAGAGTATATTGGTACTGCCTGCCGATAAGGGGACTATGACCATCGTAATGAAGAACAAAGATTATGAGCAGAAGATCCGGTACCTATTAGACCCAACAACATACCAAAAACTAAGTACAGGTCAGGTGCATCGTATCACATAGAATATGAATCAGGTTAATTAAATGAGGTGTCTTCTCTGCCAGCAGACATTCAGAAGAACCTGCATGACACAGAAGCCCTACCACCTCGGCTGTACAAATTACCGAAGATCCACAAGAACAATATTCCACTAAGACCAGTTGTTAGTGCTACTGGCTCACCAACATATAAACTGCTAAAACATATGGCCTCTCTGCTCCAGCTGCACACGGGGATGCTTGACACATACATAAAGGACTCAGGGTAGTTCACTGAGAAGCTGAAGAAACTAAAACTTCCACCAAATGACACCCAGGTCATCTTTGATATTGTTTCTTTGTTTATGAAAGTGTCACTAAGTGACTCTGGGGCACATTGGTTCCATTTTCTGCAAGGCATCACCAATCTCTTTCATGCATGTCTCACCATGAGCTATTTCACATGGAACAACAGTTTCTACAAACAGTTGGAAGGCATCACCATGGGCAGGCCTCTTAGTCCAGTGGTGGACAACTTCTTCATGGAATATTTTGAAGTGCAGTCACTCAGCTTGGCATCTTGTAAGCTGAAGGTGTGGTACAGATACATTGATGGTACCTCTGTTGTGTAGAGCCTTGCTGAGGAACAGCTCGGTGACTTCTTAAGACACTTGAAAAGCCTCCATGCCAACATAAAATTTACCATGGAAGTAGAAAAGGACAAAAAAACTGCCATTTCTATATGTGCTGGCCACAAGGGATGGTGAAAGCCTCCAAGACAGCGTGTATCGAAAACCAACACAGAAGGACTGATACCTGCCCAAACTGTCAAATCAGAAAAGAGGCATGATTAACATGCTCATAGTGTGAGCAAGATGAATATGTGAGCCACAGCACCTCAGACATGAAATGCAAACCTGGAAACTGTTCTGAGGAGCAATGAGTACTCCATAAGCTGTATTAGAAGTATAACAGAGTCAAACACTTGGCAAAGTGATACATCAGTAAATGCCAGGTACAGCCTTTCTGCCATGGATTCCCAGAGTGGCGTACATAATCAGATGTATATTGTGTAAATTTGATGTAAAGACTATTTGCAGACCAACAGGGAAGGTCAAAGAGTGTCTCAGGTTAGTGAAGGAGAAAAGGGACCCACTTGCAGTATCAGGAATAAACTGCATACCATGCACATGAGAAAAAGTTTTTGTTTGAATGACTGAATGACCAATCAACACCAGGATCACAGAACACAAGCAACAATGCAGGTTGTGGCAAGTGGAGAAATTGGCCATGGCAGAGCACAAACTCTGTGAGATTGACCACATACTAAAATTCGCTGACATGGAAGTTGTGAAGAGCTATCATACCCACTTGTTCAGTGAACCTATAGAGATGCATAAACATGAGAATAGCTTCAACAATAATGAAGAAAGCCTCAGTGTAAATGGATCCTGGCTTTCCGTCCTCCAGTGAATGGCCGTTGCTGATAGCAAGAGGAGGACTGCACCAGAAAGGACCACAGACAAGCCCTTGAATATTGCCATGCCATGTACATCTAGTTTGTGGCTAAAAGCGCAGCTCCAGTTCACCACCAACAATGGAGGGTGAAGCTTTGACAATGTCAATGACTCGTGCTGGCAAAATGTCAGAAAAATCGTCAGATGAATATCAGCCAAAGAACTCGAGACAGGAGCTGACAAGCAGTTTCTTATACTAGGTTCTATTACTTAAGAAATCTTTAAGCCCCTCACACATCTTGGAACATATTCTGTTTGCTCGTACCTTCATTAACAGAGTGCAGTGGAGCATTGTGTCAAATGCCGTACAGAAATCCAGAAACATTGAATCCACTTGTTGCCCTCCATCCATCACTTGTAGAATATCATGTGAGGAAAGAGCACACCAAGCCATGCGTGAGTGATGCACTCCCAGATCTGTGCTGATACATGAATCAATCATTTTGCAAGACGACACAACGACTGTGGTTAAGGTCTTATGGTTTTGTGTCCTGTCCAATTTGTTGCCTCGGATTTTAGAGAGAGGATTTTGATGTGCTACTGGGTGACTGGCTCACCCAGGTTTTAGGTAAGAGGTCCGCTAGTCACGATTACCTACTTGTTTCACTTCAATTTCTGTTCTCTTTTCCTTGTGTTTCCTTTCCTTTTTTAGTACGTTTCTTCTCCTCTTGTTTTGCCTCTGTATGTGAGGATTTGGAACTGCGTCAGGTCTGTGTCTTTTAGCCGTTCTCCTTGTTCACTGTCCGTCTTTGTACCTTCATCGCATGTGTTCCTGTTTCTGTGTGTTTGGGCGCTGATGACCACGCTGTTTAGCGCCTGAAAACCTCAAACCACACACACACACAATTTGCCTCCCCCCCCCCCTTTCACCTCTCACCCCTTCCTGCATATTATGGTCACTCATTCTGAGGCTACTTTACCCTGGTGACATAGACCATCAGCTTTCTGTTATTGAGAAAGACGCCATTCATGCAAGAGGTATGATATTAGTGCCATAACATTTCAGTTTGCCAAGTCAAATTACATGATCCAAACAAAGGTATTGGCAGAGTTATCAAATATACCAATAGGATAATGTCATTACTGTTACACATAACATAAAGTACTGTACTTTGTTCTTGGTCGGTTTAACATAATGTGTGAGCAGTGAGGAAACGTTTTACATTAACTTTATTCCTTTGTAGTATTAACACAGAAGATTAAATATCCTTCTTTCTGCCTTATAATTTTAATATTTTGGTTTCAGGTAACTCGTTGGCCATCAATTATTATGAAAATGTGTTATCATTTCTATGAAGATGTCAATCAAGAATCTATTCTCATATTAGGAGATGCTGATGGCAACATAAGAATACTATTAATTAAAGTTAAGAACAAAGGTCCATTTTATCATACACCTGGCACTGATGTGATTCACATACATTATGAAGGTCTTATTTCTGTGAGTAATGACAACAATTTCAAAGTGCTGTCTGTGATCTTTTGCAGGTCAAGTGTACAGTGAACTATATTTTGTTAAATAAGCTCACTGCAGAATGATATAGTGATCTATGTGTTGGAGGTGCATGTAAAATCTGTTCTGGAGACGGGAAGGATGGGTTGACTGTTGGAAGGGGGGAGGAGGAAGATGAGGCGGATGAGCAGGAAAGGCAGCTCATATTAGTTTCATGCAGTGTGGAAGAGAGGAGAAAACAAAGCAGAATTTATTCCAAAATAAAATTCAGAACTATAGGAACAAGTGTTTACTATCAACAAACATACTAAAACTACCACTTTGTATTAGTTACCTGCTAACTACAATACTCAGTCAAAAGATCATAATTTTTATGAGATCTATAGACATTAGTTTGATCTTAGGCAGGTAAGACCTGTGAATACTTTCTGTGTTCACATTTTTAGAACCTTATGACATTGGCACATAACACAATGGAAGAACATCAGAAATGGAAAGTACAATTCTACTAAAAGGTTTTTGAGCCAGAGGCATTTTGCATATTTAGTTGCAAGGAAAATATCAATGAACAATGTGATAATTTTGAGATTTCATGACTAATGGCTCTGGGTTTATTTCAAACTGATACTGAATTGGCAGGTCTGTGTGTGCAGTACATTTGGATGTGGGTTTGGTTCACAAAGATAATATTTATAATTTGAATATTTCTGAGGGTTCTTTAAGAATGGAGTCACAAAACGGATTTTGCTGTATCCAAAACTATTCTTTAATAATTATACATTGAATGTCCAATAGAGATGCAATAATTGGCAATAGCAGACTTCAACAAAAATTTTCTGGGTTTGTGACTACATTGTCAATATGTAAAACTACCAATGTTTAAAGATAACAAAGGTAGCATCAAGATATTGGAGCCAACATTCTGGGTGTAGTGGTGTGGACTGGAGCACTGTTTCTACAGAGGCTTCCATGAAGATGTCTGCTGCAATAGACGAGAAAGGGGAGCCCCCAGCTACACCATCTCTCTGTTCATAGAAGTGACCTTCTTCAGGATGTTTTTGTTTGCTACTGAATGAGAAAACTCTCTTTCTTGTATAACTGCAGACAAGGCTGTTATCTGATTCTAATAGGCTGTTAAGGATGAAGGGGAGGTATGTTAGAAGTTGTTTATTGGTGTTTTTTATTATTTCTTTTCACTGGTGGAAAACTGACATTATTATTGGTGTTTGCATTACTGCTTGTGATTGGTGGAAAACAATAAATGGAAATCCAGGTGACAGTTGTGACTTGGTGCTGTTTTCCTGCTTTCTAGTGCCAGCTGAGGTGCATGAGTACTCTATGTACCTGTGGCTGCTGTGGTCTTCTGCATGCCTACATTTATTGCTTCATGTGAGCTGTTGTCCCATAACACTGCTATTGCTGACAGCCAAGATGTCAGATGTCAGTACCCAAATTCTCTATTCATATTGGTGGGTCACTTGGTTGTTTCTATTGCCTCTCTGATCTTCCTCCTGAAAGTAAGAGGTTGTTTTGCCAGTACGCAAGCTTCACCAAAATCAGTCTGCTTACTGCACTCATCCTGGTGTTCTACCACCACTGACTTGTGTTGTCTTAGATATATCTTTCATGTTAAGATGTCTGATGCTGATGGGTCCCCTCATCTCACCTACATACACTAATTCACATTCACACCTGATTTTGTAAACTCCCACAGCCTGTAGTTTGTCAACTGCACCTTTCATTGTGTGAAGAACATCTTTTATTCTGTTGCTGCTTAAGAAAATTGGCTTGATGGCTGCTCAGTGGAGAATTTTGCCTACCCATGCAGTGACACCTTGAGCATATAGTAATAGAGTGATGTTTTATGCTACCTTCTGTTAACGCCTTCATTCCTTATCACCATAGTTTTATCTATTACTTTCATTCCATAATCATCAGCACCAAACATTGACTTGAGGTTTTGTAGTTCACCCTTTAGATATTCCTTGTTGCTGATCCTGTGAGCCGTTATGGTTAAAATATGCAGGGCAGATTTCTTCTGTGTAGGATGATGATGAGACGAGGCTTGAAGGTACCTGTCAGTACTGGCTTCCTATATGCTCTGTGACCTAGTTTAACATCAGGCTTTCTGTAAACTTCCATGTCAAGGAAAGACAGCACTCCATTCTTTTATATCTCCCTAATGAATTGGATTCTGCTGTGCCGGTGGTTGAAGTGTTGGTGGAAATTTCATAGCTCTTCCTCTCCATGTGACCAGATAACAAAGGTAGCATCAAGATATTGGAGCCAACATTCTGGGTGTAGTGATGTGGACTGGAGCACTGTTTCTTCAGATGCTTCCATGAAGATGTCTGCTGCAATAGGTGAGAAAGGGGAGCCCCCAGCTACACCATCTGTCTGTTCATAGAATTCCCCTTTCCACCTGAAATAGGTGCTTGTTAAACAGTGGCACACTAGCTTGCAGATATGGGGTGCCACTTGCTCCTCTAAGATGTTCATGGTGTCTTGTACTGGTACATCCATAAATAAAGACTTCAAGCTAACCATCAGGTCTGTGGCCAAGATACACTTTTCTTTTAAAAGTTCTGCAAAATGGGTGGAGTCCTTAACATATGAATTTGTTTGGCTCACCTAATGTTGGAGCTTTACAGCCAGTTCCTTTGCTGGACTGTAATAGGTAGATTAATGGTACTCACAAATGTCATAAAGGAAAGGCCTCTTTATGGATC
Organism: Schistocerca piceifrons; assembly: GCF_021461385.2. Classification (NCBI taxonomy): domain Eukaryota; kingdom Metazoa; phylum Arthropoda; class Insecta; order Orthoptera; family Acrididae; genus Schistocerca; species Schistocerca piceifrons. Next base: position 321,234,442 of record NC_060143.1, on the reverse strand, counting down.
TTTGGTACGCCATATACCCTTGGTGCCTGTGGAACTTGTGGGATGAACATTCTGACTGTGTCATATTCATTGTAGTTTGCTGTAGCAGTGCTTGCATTGATTTGATTATCTTGGCTGGCAGATCTAAGCTTCTTATAGATGGGTTCAATCAGAAGATCCTCCATTCATTCATTACAATCTTTCATGTTCAACGCAACAGTTGCATTTCCCTTGTCTGCTCATGTTATTACTAAATGAGAGCTGTTCTTCAGTTCTGCAACAGCATGATGTTCCTCCTAGTTGATATTTTGTTTTGGAGGCTTTGCATGAGTTAGGGCCCATACTGTTTCTTGTCTAATCTTCTGCACCTCAGTTTGTGACAAATCAAAGCCTCAACAGATTTGATGATGTCTTCTTTCGGAACTCCTTTGGTATGACTGCAAAATTCATCCCTTTAGCCAGAATTTGTGTGGCTGCATTGCTTAAGGTGTGGCTGGAAAGGTTAACCACCATCCATAAAGTCTCCATCATCAGTCCTTCCATGGTGGTTTTCTGCTGCAGTTTGTCAAATTTCCTCATCTGATGGATGGCAGTACTATCACTCAACCTTGTGGCCTGTTGACAGGTTAACATGTCAACCTTCTCTGTCATCCATGTCCAGATTTCTAGTAAGGAAGCTATACAGTTGACAAAGTTTCCTGTTGTTTGTATTGAGATTTACATGACTGTGGTGGATTCTTTCCCATAACAAAGCTTTTCTGGCTTGTACATAGATGTTCTTCCCGTTGTTCGATTTTATATGGGACATCAGCATTAAGTTGGTTATTTATAATTGTAGGTCCCGTAGCCATCGTCACAGTCCATAAAGTTTTTCTAGGTCTGTGACCACATTGTCAGTATGTAAAACTACCAACACTCCAGCCACTGTTGCAAGTGACCCTCTTCAGGGTGTTTTTGTTTCTGCTGAATGAGAAACCTTTGTTTCTTATATACCTGCAGATGTGGCTGTTATCTAATTCTGATATGCTATTAAGAATGAGGGGGCAGGATGTTTGAAGTTCTTTATTGGTGTTTTTATTATTTCTTTTCATTGGTGGAAAGTTTCTACTGTCTCTCTAATATCCTTCCTGAAAGTAAGAGGCTGTTTTGCCAGTATGCGAGCTTCACCAAAATCAATCTGTTTACCACATTCATCCTGGTGTTCTGCCACTGCTGACTTGGTGTGTTGTCTTGAGCAAATATATCTGTTGTGTTCAGATATCCATGTGCTGATGGGTCACCCCATCTAACTTACAGACATGAATCCACATTTTATAACCTTCGACACCATGCATCTTTTGTGCAAAGAACATCTTTCATTCTGTTGCTGCTCTGGAAAATTGGCTTGATGCCTGCTCAGCAGAGAATTTTGCCCACCCATTCAGCGGCACCTTGAAGGAAGCACAAAACATCTCTCTCTTATGATATGTTCAGATTTGTTTGGTTGCTAAACGCAAGTGCATCACAGATGTGCAATGAAATGTTCTTTGGTGGTGCCTGTGGTCTGGTCTATATAAGCCGTACCTCACCAGCAAGGTACTTAGTAAATTACAGCCTTCCACATTAACAAATTGTCCTTCACTGATCCCAGTGGGTCAATTATCTTAGATGGTGGGTGGATAGCTGCTTTCACCTGAAAGTTATGGAGGATTCTTGCTATTTTAAATGAAATATTATCAGCAAAAGGAAGAACTGCTAGAGATTTTGCCATTGTACTCTCCTCTTTGCCCATTTCCAGGTTCTTGGCTTTAATTAACAGCACCCTTCATTTGTCTGCATGATAGAATATCCATCTTTTCTGACACTTTCTTTAGGTTGGCAGGCTCTTTAGGCAAGCTGAGACTGTGTGATCTCTGCATACAAGTGTTTTCAGTACACTTGTGGTTTACAACAGGTGATGGTAATTCAGTGATTGGAAATATGAGATGGTTGTGTGGGCTTATGGTAAACTGAATTATCCAGAGAGTCAACATTTTTCCATTTAACAAAACTATGCAGGAAAGGCAGACAATCATCTGTTTCTAATTCCATAATGAACCAGATATTCTTATGAGTAGAGTTGAGGCGATGTAAAATCTCCACTAACTTATCTCCCCTCAGGCTGCACTGTGAAAGTATCATCCACACACCTTAATAATACAGTTAATTTAAAGATCACTGACTCATGTGCTCTCTCATCAAAGTCCTTCACAAAAGTATAGCTGCTAGGGGAGACAGAGGGGTACCCATGACAATGATGTCAATCTTTTCAGTATAGGCATGGCTGATCATAAAATAGATTAAGGAATGGGTGTGCCAAAACAAAATAGTGATGTCCACTTGAAACTTGTTACTAATTAATGGCAAAGAATCTTGGTGAATTGGACCTTTGCTAAAAGAGATACTATGTCAAAGCTGACTAAATGGTCTTAACTACTTAGAAGCAAAGCCCCAACATGTTTGCAAGGTCAGCCATTTCTTATATTATGTGTGACTTTGCCTCCAATGACCTCAGCAAGGAAGCAACATATTTGCTAAATCATATGTGGAGCACCAATGTTGCTTATATCCCTTGAGGGAATGAGGAAGAGTATAGGCGTGCATAAGTTTCCCACTGCACACATCCTGTAGAGTCATAAATGGATGTGGAATTATCTAGTAGACCACACACCTTATCATTCTCAGAAAACCAGTGAATATTTTTGGGCAGCCTTGCATCATTATTAAAGTCTAATTCATAATTAGACCAATAATTGTTACATTACTCTTTAAGGATTTTCAGTTATATTTCTGTCCTCTCGGAGATTTGACAGTGTTGTCCTTTCTGCAGAGGCCAGATTACTGTACTGATATGGAGCTTTCAAAAGAACATGACAAGTTTCCCTTCTTATTTCCTCTCCAGCACCCAAAGGAAGCCATCGTATGGCTTCTTCAACCCCATTCCCAAAATTTATCAAAGGCGGAGCTCTAATTGTAGGTGCAAAACTGAGTCCTTCAGTCAATGCCGAATGGTCCAATTTTTTCTCTGTGAAGTTGACAATGGAATATTGTATGGTTCATCTGGTAACTTGATTTTGAAACACATTTGAATTACTCACAGTATGCTATATGTTGTGAAATGGATGATTTCCTTATCAGTTTGTGAAGACTCATCTGATGATGACTAGTGAGCATCCAGTCAAAATATCATAGAATGTATTTGAGGACAACCAACTGTAAGCCCAAATTTTCCTCAAAAATCTTAAATTCTCCATCAGAGATGAATTTGTATCATCACTATATTTTCCCTATCACATATTATTTTATCTGTTATTCTTTTTTCGTTCTCTTTTTCTTTTCCTTTTTTTTCTTCTGGATCTCCTAATTAATACATACTTTAGTAGCTTTTTCATCCAAGTTTCATTGCCATTTGCAATCCTACTTTTACACATTTCAACTACTCCCTTGTAGAATTCAGCAGTCAAATCAAAATAGTATAACTTTACATAAAAAAAACTTACTTTCATTTAATTGAGTAACTGTTTCTCTTAATGTTACTGTCAAGACCAAATTAAGTATACTCCAAGACAAAAGAAAATGACTCACCATGAAGGAATTATCTGAATGGGATGGAAATCAGTAGTTTAGATGTACATATACTGTCAAACAATACAGCTTCAGAAAAATTGGATGATTTATTCAAGAAAAAGTGCTTCACAATTGGGCAAGTCTGTAAAGCATTGGTCAACCAATGCCTGCAGATTGTCATGTTGTGCACCCCACAGCATGGGAAAGAAGTACATGCAGAGGAAACCTGCTGCTATGAAGGGTCCTTCTGTTGTGCAACTCACTGAGTCTGCTGACCAGGCAAGAAAGCCCTGAGAAGATGAGTCGTGGCCTATCCCCCCTTTGTACATCAAGTGCAAAGGCGTGTGGACAGTGCTAGTTGACATTATGACGAATTGCGCCAAGAATGAGGTAGTCTACTGCAGTGGCCCAGTGTAATGTTAAGCTCTTACAGCTTAAGCATCTTCGTGGACTTACTTGTTGAAGAATTCTGGTTCTGCTTTCTTGCAGCGCCGATGTCTTCTGCTAGCAGCAGATGCTTCTCCAAAGATTTCCCTGCTAGGAAGGGGAAATTTTCACTCTTTCGCTCTATCTCTTCTTATTTAAAGAATGCACTATCTTGGAATATTATTCAATGCACCAAAACATATTTATTTCCAGTTTGTACAAAAAACAACTAAACTTTATGACGTAAGCCCACACATTACCAGGCACCCAGAATCAGTTAATTACACATTTTTGAACACAATTAATACATAAGCTTTTATCACGGCTGACTATCCACATCCAGTTCATGTACTCTCAACAGCAGTTCAACATCTAATAAACAGTCTAGTCTCTCCATTTGTTTTTTAACAATACAATGCTACATTACTCTTTGCAGGCGGCCACGGAGCTTCTGGGCCATATTTGCTTATTCTTGGCAGGTCGCACTGAACACTAGCCAGCGCCAACGAATTATCTCCCTTCCAGTTTCTCCTGCACAAACAACAAATGGGTGCAGTATCCCATGCTCATCCTTACATCCTGCTTTAAAATAATGCATGTTCAAAACGGCTGGAACACAAGTGTCTCCAGACTTTTGTAAAATTCTGGGGGCACTACACTATGAGTCTGCCAATACAGACTCGCTGATCTGTGTTCGGGCTGCAAATGTGGCTGACCATAAGGTGATAAAGGTTGCAGTGGCTGACCACATTGTCGATGCACCACCAGTGCATGAGAAGGCACCTTCCATTGGAAGGAATAAGATGACCAAGGCACTCCTAAGGGAGTTACCTTGGTACTGTGATGAGGCAGCAGTCCGGGAAGGGCTGCTGCAAGCTGGGTTTGGTAATGCAACTGCCTGGTTGCACAACCGGACCAACAAGAAGTGGGCGCCACTCTATGCCGAGACCGTGGAAATGGCCAATGGTGAGAGCAACATCTTAGGCTTGCAGAAGTTGCTGGGCTTCCCGGTTATGACAGAAGCTCTCACGACCACCATGGACTCCCAGCCCCAGTGCTTCAGGTGCCAGGGCGAGGGCCATGTCGCAAAGTATTGCCACAACGTGGCATGGTGCATCAAGTGCTCCAGTGAGCATGACAGCCGCACCTGCGACTGCAGCAGTAATGTTCTGGCGACTTGCGTCGGGGTGGCGGCCCGAGTGTTGCCAGCTCGCATGGCTGCCCGGCTTTCTCAAGCCGCAACCATACCGAAGGCAGTGAGGTGGCTGTGGCCTCACTGACGCAGTGGAAGAAGAGAAGATGACGTCACCAATGACGCAGGGTGCAGACAAGCCTGCCCCAGCTGAGGTACAGTGCAGAAGCAGCTGCCAGGAGTGGGGACGACCGCCCAGAGACGGGTAGTTGGGATGCAGCTCGCACCCCCAAGAAGGACTGTGGCCTCGAACTCGGCACCGCCATAAAGGAGGTCACTGCAGCCCTCAAAGCTGTCATGGTGGCAGAAAGAGCTGCCTTCGCAGCCACCGTGGCTGCAGAGGAGGAAGAGGCCTTGAGGCAACTGCATGCAGTCTTTGTCTAAGGCCTCCGTGCAGCAGAACCTATGAACACTCCTGCAACCTCACAGAAAGACGTTCACGTGCCTGTCCCAGTGGCGCCATAAGTGAAAGGTGCAAAGAAGACAACCACCACCGCAGTGGTATTGGTGGTGACGCCAACCACCGCGGGTGGACCCCGCAAGGGACCAAGAAGCCAAAGCGGCAGCCCTCATCCTGCAAGTGCGAGCGAACGGCCTGCATTACTCTGATACTGAAACGGCACAGGTCACTGAACAAGTGGACCTACTCAAGGCTCAGATGCGGCAGAGCTGTGCCATGCAGTAGAGGAGGACACTGCTCAGCACCAGCCTCATGAAGCTGCACTAAGTCACTGACGACATAGCGCAGTAGAGGGCGTAATGGCAACACATGCGTTGCCACACTGAATTCCTTTCTTACAGGGATGAAGCCATTGCAGCAGGTCCAGGAGAATCCACACAAACCCAGCACATACTACAGCACACTGAGCTGCAGCACTGTCTAGGACTGATCTCTTATGACAAAACTTGGCATGACATGATATCCGATTGCATGATACCCACTTCTAATATAACATAGCCTTGCATGACCTATCACAGTCAGCAAAGCATCTGCTACTGCTCTTACTACCTGACCTAACTATCGCAGAGGCTTTTTTCCCCTTGGTGCTTGCCTTGGCACTTTTTTCCCTCTGCACTTAATCCGCTACCCTTTGTTCGACTTTCTTCCCAATCTATCTCCAGATGACCACCTATAAATGGCTAGCCTTAGCCAGACATACGCAAACATTGCAGTACCCACATCCTGTGACACCTCACTTTAATGAACACTAACCCTTTATTATGCAGAGATGGCAGTAGACCTTTTGAGTTGGTCATCATACCAGTGTGGGTGTGGAGGGGGTCCACCTCTCTCTCTCTCTCTCTCTCTCTCTGCTTTTTTTTTCCTCCAAAGGGGAGAGAGAGAGAGAGAGAGAGACACCCTCCCAAACTCCCTCCCACCACCACACAGAACCCAGAACCCAGAACCTAAACAGACCCGCAATACAGTTATGGACCTTGAAACACCCCTGTTATGTCATTTATTCGGTTTTGTGTGATTTACCAAAGCTGCCTAACAGTTAATTATTATGATCATTTGACCATGTGCTTAATGGCTGAAAGGCCATAGCTTTTCTTGCTGTTGTTTTGGGGGTATTTCAACCAATTGTGGCTGTTCTGAGATGGAATAGTTGATGATTGAAAGTTTTCCTATTCTTATTGATCACAGAGGTTGCGATATACGAACTTATATGTATTTGCTATTAACACACAAATTCGGAGGCAGTTGCTACCTTTGCCTTGCATATTTCATTATGGTTATATCTTTTGTTGGTTGCTGATTTTAAGTACTTCGTCACACACAGTAATAATGGTTAACATTCACAACAGTCCTCACTTCAATCTATGGTTGTTGCTTGCTGACACAATTGGTGCAAAACATGTAATTCAGCACTTGTTTACATCATTCGAGAATCAGTATTGATGAGGGTCAACCCCACAATGATCAGGGGGACGCGCTCATTTATCACACTTCGGTGAATTTACCATTTACTACTCACTCAGCACATCCGCCATTGACATCATACTTAGCTCAACCACCATTCTTGCCCACCTCTCTTGTACTGCCTTCACTTGACACTCATCTCACTGCCTCCTGCAGGGCTCGACAATCGACTCCTGTCTTCTATCAACCTGGGTGTCAGATACTAATATCTATGTTCCTGGGATCACCTTCTTTGTAGCCACAGGCAAAAAAGAATGATAGAAAAAATTATAACACAACATATATATGAAGATGAGCAACATTAGATTCTGGTTCACATACTGAAAGTTACAATGTATCACAAACAATACCCTATTGACTCCGATAGCAAACTGCCCCTACAGAAACATCATACAACATCAATCTATCTTAATTAATATAGCATGGTAAATATTTTTACAAACTTTGTCTTACATGTAATTACCAAAAATCTTCACTTTCAAATGTTTGTATGGGCCATTAACTACATATTTGTTACTGGTCAATCTTTTATAACTTGCTACAGCAAAGACAAGAAGAAAAACCTAGTCAAATGCCAGCTACCCCTTTGATATGCCATCCTTTCAGCGGGGTTCCTGCCATCTATACTACTTTCACTCTAACTTATAACTCACTTGGTCAACATACATGAAAGTTAAGGGAGAAATTCACAACTTATACATTTGAGTCTTTAACACAAGCAAAACTGAATATGAGAACAAAATATAACATTTATACCTTGACTTATGCAATTATTTTACAATTCCACATACCTCTACAGATTGATTCAATAATCTTAAATGCTCCATTATTGCCCTAAATATATCTTACATAACTATTTGCATCACTATAACTAATGTGGTTGCCCAATGAAAACTTTTAAATTACTGATCATTTCATTTTGACAAACATTTATACTGCCATATGTGAACTGTTATCACTAATGCTCAGATGAGAGGTACAATATGTCCTGTTATATTAACATTAATCCAAATCTGCTGTGTGGGTATTTATTATTCATTACACAGTGCTAGAATTCTGCTTCTAAAGCTTGACCTAAGCATAACCATAATTGACTCTGATAGCTAATTGGATACATGAATTACTCACTACTCATGAGTTACACTTCCTGTTTTATCAGCATTTATTTATTTATTCTCCATAGACAAATACAAGGATTTGTTTTGGATAGTTTACATGTTGATCATTTCCCCTTATAACATTGTGGGAAACAATTATATAAAGTAGGTCTAACAGATAAAAAATTATGTTGCTATTTTTTTGTACATATAAATACTATTTATACAAATGAAAGTATTTTACTCCTCTGACAGGAATTCCTTAATACTATAAAAACACTTATTGCCAAGGAACTCCTTCAAGGCAATTTCAAGGCAACCTCCACTTAAGCTTTTTAATTTTTTTGAAGTTTGTTATAAAATTTGATCCCCAAGTAATAGGGACTCTTGTATCCACTTTTTGTATTATTTATTTCCAGGTGATAATCATCATCCCTCCTAGTATTGTACATGTGCACTTCTCTATTTAGCTGATTGTACAGCTTATATTTTAGCACCACCTGAACAGTTTTATAAATATATAGTAGTTTCATAATTTTAAAAATTGACCTATAAGACTCATTATATCTAAGCTTACACATGATCCTAACTGCTTTTTATTGAAGGATGAATACCCTATTTACATGCTTGGCACCAGCACATCCCCATACTTCAATTCCATATATGTGGTATGGATACACTAAAGCATAGTAGATTATACTCATTTGCTCATATTTAAGAAATTGTGACATTGTCCACATTGATTAAATTGATTTGGTAAGTTTTTGGCATAAGTAATTGATATGATGCTCCCAAGAGAGATGCAGATCTAATATTATGCCAAGGAAGGAAGCTTTGTCTTTCAATTTTATTTATGGACCATCATCAGACACAACACTCCATTGCATTTCATCTTGTTTGTGGTGTATTTGAAATTCCATTAGATTTGTTTTATTGATGTTTAAGCTTAAGTGATTGTTTTGGAAGTAGTTCTTCAATCCAAATAAGACATCAGAACAATTTTGGGCCAAATCATTCTCGTTGGTTCCCCAGATAACAACGGTTTTGTCATCCACATAGTTAAGTATCTTGCTGTTGTGTTCTGTGGGCAGATCATTAACATGTAGTATGAACAATAAAGGACCCAAAAGTGACCCTTGGGGCACACCATACTTTACTATAGCTGGACTGGAGCTGTACTTCTTAATAACATTGCCCACTTTGTGTGTGACTTGTGTGATCTGATATCTGTCCTGTAGGTATGACTGTGTAAGACTTTTGGCTATTCATCTAATACCATAAGTTTCCAGTTTCTCAAGTAGCAGCTCATGAGATACTGTGTCAAATGCACATGATAAATCTAGGAACAAAGATGCCACCCTTTCTTTTTCATCTAATTTCATAAGTATCGTATTTACTACATCACGTATGGCAGATGATGTTGAATAGCCTTTCCTAAAACCATGTTGGGTTTCTCATAGCACTTTTTCTTTGAAAAGAAAGTTTTCTAACCATAGTGAAACAATCTTTTCTAATACTTTGCTTAGGGTTGGAATTAAGCTAACGGATCAGTAGTTTTCAACTTTGTTGATACTATCTTTTTTCTGCAATGGCTTGACTATTGTATATTTTAATCCAGATGGAAACACATCTTTATTCAGACTTTCATTGAAGAGGTGGACCAGAACAGGTATGAGTGAATGTTTGTGTCGTTTTAATATAATGGAGGAGATTTCATCCCATCCTCTAGAGAATTTGCTTTACATTTTATTTATTATTCCCTCTACTTCAGTTGTATCTGTTTCATACATAAACACTGATTTTTTTAGCTGGTAAGGAGCTCTGTAGTCATCAGTGTCAGAGGTCACACACATGTTTCCTGAATTTGTAAAGTGGGTATTAAAGGTATTGCTGATCATATATGGATCTGAAATATTTACATTATCAGTCGTTAGTTGAATATTGTTGACACTAGGCTTTGGTTTTCTGCTAATTCTCTCATTTACACAGTTCCATACTGATTTGCTTATGTTATTTGAGGTAGCAATTTTTTGCTGTATAGTTTCCTTTGTGTATACATTCAGTGCTCGTTTATAAGCTTTTTGACATGTTTGGGAGTTGTCTCTAGTTGATGTGTCCTGGAACTCTTTATATATTTTCCAAGTAATAAACATTTTCTTCTTCAGCTGTTTTACTTCTGAAGGAAGTCTTATGTGATTTTGAGTATATTTCTTTTTTAAAGTAACTCGACTTGTTACATTGAAATGGGCAAAGAAAGTGTTATAAAAGTTATTCCATTTGTCTGCAACATTTTCTGCACAATATATGTCATCACATGTCTCAGACTGCAGTGCGGACCTCAACTTTTCTAAACATTTTTCATTTGTACATCTTGTTTCAATCATCTCATACTTACTTTGTGAATCATACATAATCAGTATTTCCATTGTCTGGCAAAGATGACCAGACAGGTGAAGGTTTATTATGTCAACTCTGCAGTTATCTAAGTTGGTGTACTTTGGATCACCACATAAACCTACAAATACTTGCAAACAGATGTTGCTTGTTTGCTAAATGACATAGTTCATACATCTCATATTCAACACACCTCATTACACATAACTCCCTCAACTTAACAGCAAGTTCAACTGCAAATATGTATATATATCTTCAACATACACCAACCCTCCATATTCTCTGCAGTAACTACATAAAAATACTACTCCAGGCTCCTTGGCCTCTCTGCATATCATATCTCACATCATTTATTCGAACAAGTATCTCATCATGTATGTTTCTTTATGTGCCTTCCTATTTACAAGCTGATACATTACTCTGATTCTCTTACAATTGCTTGACCTTTTCATGCCTCATAAAACAACTCTATAAGATAACACAAACTCTTGTTTGACCAATTCGCTTCCCATCACTTTTTATAAAAATTGGCTTTCTGATCTGGTTCTCATTTTGTTACTTCTGGCACTATTAATTTTGTAATGTACTGGCACTAAACCGATTTTTAACTAATTGATTCTTTGACATCTCACCCTCTACATAAACTGTAACTACTTATCCTTATTTTAAGTCAACTGTAAATTTGTTACATGGTTCCTGACTGAATTATTTGGATGACCACTACCTATTCTAACTACTACACACTAACTTTCTTAACCTAAGGATAGAGAAAGATGGTAAAGGAGTGAAACTTGAAATAAGAAATAAAGTCTCACCCAGCTGGGAGTGTACCAGTTGCCACTTGGTATACCAGTGAAAGAGTTGTTGGTTCCCTACACCTCCTCTCACTCTATTCCATTATCTAAGTTGCTCTTATCCTTACGTGGATAGTATCATTTTATATTCTCAACATGTTCCTTACTATGAGCTCTATTTGTTTTCACATATTCCAATTCAACTGTGTTTAGGTGATCAATTCTTGTGATCCTGTGTGGTCCTTTATAAACATGGTTAAATTTATGTATCTCAGAATTTATTTTCTTTGATTTGGCATGCACTTTTCCTAGCATCAGATCCCCCACTCAATAAGTTGTTGGCTTTACCAATTTATCATGTCTCTCCTGTCTCCTCTTTGCTTTCTCTTTCATACTCAGTTGCACTAACTCTAATTTCTTCTTCCACATTAAGTTATTTCCAGGTGGATAATCCAATAGCTCATGAAACACACTATCAGGTTCTTGGTTAAGTAAGGTCTCACATGGTGCAAATCCCGTGGAGTCATGTGGGAGATGATTCCCGATACGTTCAAATTCCCCCAGGTACTCCTTCCATGACCCATCCTTCCTGTGACATTATGTCCTACATAAACAATTTAATTCCTTCATTGATCATCAGCTGGGTTGGAGGCCGGTCTGTATCTTGAGATTGCAATTGGTTCTATATGATGCTTATTTAGCATTTCTTTTCATTCCTTGGATTGAAATTGTGACCCATTGTTGCTCAGAATCCATTTCAGTACACATACACTGCTGAAATAGTCCTTTTCCAATTTAGTAATGGTAACATTGCTGGTGGCTTTCTTAAACAGATAAAACTTTACAAATTTCGAAACTAATTCTACAGCCACTAGAATCTGCATATAGTTCCCCTGTGCTGCAGGCAAGGGTCCGAATTAATCTACAGCTACAATATCTTTAACTGCTGCTGGTACTATGGGATGCATATAACCCTTATGTTGGACTGTGGTTGTCTTAGCCTTCTGACAAGTGTCACAAGTACTTGACAATTTACATATACGTCTCCCCATACGTCTCTAATTTCAACTTCTCGAGACTTTTCTTGGGTCCATAGTGAGCATTACTATAATGAGTATACCAGATCAATTTGTCCACTACATGTTCCGGTACACCCAGCTTCCAATTCTCTTCATTCTCATTGCTCCTATTGTGTAGTATCCTGTTGTGGATATAATAATACATGCAGATCTTCTCTCCTCCAGCACACCTGTACTTGCTCTTAATCAACTTCAGTCTGTCATCCTCATTCTGTTCCCTACATACATTTCTCAGAAACCTCCTAATGAACTCTTTATGTTGCAATCCCTTTATTAGGTTAATCCTAACTTGTTCACCTTGTGGTCTTCTCAAGGTTATTCCCTGTGAATCAAGCGGCAGTCTTGATAGCGCATCCTGTATTGTGTAGGTTTCACCAGTCTTGTATATTACTTCAAAGTCATAGTCTTGCAGGGCAAGGGTCCATATTATTAAGTGACCATGGCTCAGTTTACTGGTTGCTAAAAATGTCAGGGCCTTGTGGTCTGTGACCACTTTCACATGTCTTCCTGCTAAGTATTAATGGAATAGTTTGAAGCCCCATACTATTGCAAGCGCTTCCCTTTCGGTAATAGAATATTGTCTTTCACATGCATTCAGGCTTCTGCTACCAAAGGCTATAGTTTTTATGATCTCATCCTCCCCATTTTTCTCCACTTGGTATAAATGTATGCCCAGTCCATAATCCGAGCTGTCTGCCCCCAAATAGAAGTCTTAAATGTATGCCCAATCCATAATCCAAGCTGTCTGCCCCCAAATAGAAGTGTTCGGTAAAGTCCAGATGGTAAAGTATCTCTGCATTGTATAGGGTTTCTTTAATCTCCACAAATTCCTCTTGACAATCCTCATTCCAATGCCCTGACATCTTTGCCTTAGTCAGTTTTCTCAAATTTGGTGCATTTAGTACTGGCTCCTTTATGAATTTCCTGTAGAATTCACAGACTGCGAAAAATGCGCTCAATTGTTTCTTCCTACTTGGCACCAGAAACTGCCTAATTGCCTCCAATTTGCTTGGGTCAGGACAGATACCACCCTCTGAACCTCTGAAATTATGTAGCCCAAAAATTTTAGCTGCGGTTTGCCAGACTCTGACTTATCTAGGTTTGCTGTTACTACTACTGACTCAAATGCTTCTAAATGGCATCTAATTTGTCCAAATGCTCTTCCCATGTTTCACTTGCAATCGGTACATCATCTACATTGACAGTGACTTTCTTAAGCAGCTCCTCACCTAAAATTTTGTCCAGTGTTCGAATAAATTACAAAACAGATACATTAAGCATGAATGGCAACACCCTAAAAAGGTAACTCCTACCAGCGTCTGTAAAAGCTGTATACTGGTGAGACTCAGGGGCCAATGGTATCTGCCAGTAACCAGTAGTCAAGTCAGCACTACTGATAATCTTTGCCCCTCAAAATTTTTGGATTCGCTCCTCTGTTGTCTCCAGTTTGTCTCGCTCTGGCTCAATGATCCGGTTTACCATGCATGCATCCAAAACTATTCTCACCATCCCATCCTTTATATCTACCACAAATAGGGGACTATTGTATTCACTATTTACTCTCTCTATGATGCCAAGGTCCCTCATCCTCCGAATCTCTTCTTCCATTGCCCCCCTTCTTGCTTGTGGAATGGGGTATTGTTTGATATTGAACAGTTTGTGATCCTTTATCTTTAATTTGCACTCTATCCCTCTCATAATGCTGAGCTGTTGAGAGAAGACCTTCTGATGTTTACGCAGTATTGCAGCCAATTTCCTCTGAGTCTCTTCTTCCAAGTGTGTCATCTTTTCCAGTTTCTTGCCTATCATATCTTCCCAGTGTTGAACCTCTTGTACTAATTCCTCATAGAATGTCAGCATACATTCTTCCTCTGGCTCTTTGTTTTGTTGTTCTGCTGCCAGCTCCTCCTCACAACATAAGCTCACCCATTTAAATTGTTCCTCATCTGCTGCTTCACACCTTTCTGTAAATGTCAACTTCTTCCTTTCTCCTCCTTTTCTTTTTACCTCCACGATGCCTTCGTCAAACCTGACTATTGCTTCCACCTCATTCAACCAGTTTATCCCCAAAATGATCAGCAGGTTCAACCCTGACACCACTAAGAGCGTCGCTTCATATTCTTCTCCATCTACTTCAAAGCTAACTAACACCTGCTCATTAATGGGCTTGCTTTAGGCACCAACAGCATTCACAACTCTCACACCCATCACTGGAAAACTTGGTAAACTGACTTTGGCATTTAATACTTGTTCATATAGTTTCTGGGATATAGCACTAGCTTCACTTCCTGTGTCTTCTAGGGCATCAACATCCAGATGGTACATTCTGTCTCTAAACATGGGTAACATAGGTTCTTTGGAAATTTGCTGACTTTCTTCCATCAAGTCTTCTCTCAAGCCACCTCGCTCATCTTGTCTAATAAGATTAATGTTGGTCCTGGTAGTCACACTCCCAATTGGACCACACACGGAGTGCCATTTAGTTTATCGGGTCTCTTATTTCTTCAATTCGTACCTCACGATCCCTTCATCTATCTTCTCCCGTCTCATAATTACTGTCATCATCATCTCTCCTATGATTGTAGTAAAACTGTCAACCATTGAACAGTTCTTATGTCCATTACCCCCACCTCTACCTCTGTAATTTGATGATAATTATTTCCACCTTGGTTCTGATCATGCATCTGGTTGTTTTTGTGTACATGAATAGTTTGTCATTGCTCCAATACTTCCACCCATTCCATACCAAGAAGTCCCTTCCGTACAACCTAGCTACCCATGGTCATTGCATCTGCAGTGATGAGCAGTCCCTCTCAAAATATACCGAGGGTCTCACTGAAGCCTTCACTGACTGTAATTATCCTCCCATCCTTGTACAAAAACAAATCTCCCATGCCTTACCTTTCCAGTCTCCTGCCACTTTCCAAAGCCCCACAATCTGACCACAGAGGAGCTTTACCCTCGTAACTCAGTACCATCTGGGACTGGAGCACCTGAATTACACAGGGTTTCAATTACCTCTTGTCACGGCCTAAAATGAGAAGTGTCCTGCCCACTATCCTTCCCACCCCTCCTACCATGATATTCTGCTGTCCTCCGAACTTACACAATATACTCGTCCATCCTTACACAACCTCTGCTCCCAATCCCTTACCTCATGGCTCATACCTCTGTAATAGACCTGTGCCATACATCCTCCTACCACCACCTACTCCAGTCTGGTCCCATCAAAGGCAGGGCTGCCTGTGAAACCAGTCATGTGATTTACAAGCTAAGCTGCAACCATTGTGCTGCATTCTATGTAGGCATGACAACCAGCAAGCTGTCTGTCTGCATGATTGGCCACCAACAAACTGTGGCCAAAAACAAATGGACTGCCCTGTTGTTGAACATGCTGCCAAACATGCTATCCCTCATCTCAATGACTGCTTCACAGTCTATGCCATATGGATCCTTCCCACCCACACCAGCTTTTCTGAACTGTGCAGATGGAAACTTTCCCTGTAACGCATACTACGTTCCCATAATCCTCCTGGCCTCATCCTTCATTATTCACTGTCCTCACCCATCCAGCTCCCTCCCTGTCCCCATTCCAGCACTACACAGCCATCATTTGACCACCACACATAGTCTTTTAATTTCTTTTTATTTCTCTGCTTTCCGCTACTTACCCCCTCCAGCCTACGCACCTTCTCTCCTGTCCTCCATCTAAACTACAACACTTCATTGTCCGCCACTCCCACCAAACATCCTTCCCCCTCCCTGCCCTTGGCTCCTCCTTACCCCCACCCAGTTACCACTCCCATCATGCACTGGTGCTGCTGCTCGCAGTGTGGTTTCAGTTCTCTGAGACTGCAGATGTGTGTGCAAGTCGTGTTTGTTTGTTTGTTTGTGTGTGTGTGTGTGTGTGTGTGTGTGTGTGTGTGTGTGTCTACTGCTGACAAAGGCCTTAATGGCCGAAAGCTATAATTCTGTGAATCTTTTTGTTGTGCCTATTGCGACTCATCATCTCCGCTCTATGGTGAGTAGCAACTTCCCTTCTCTGGAATTGTTAAAATTAGAAAAATGTAAATTTGCAATGAAACAATTAAAATTTCTTGGCCATTGCATAAGTGGAAAAGGGATTTTGACTGATGGAGAAAAGATTGAGATTGAAGCCATTGTAAAATTCCCAAAACCTAAGAATAAAATTGATCTGAAGTCATAATTTAGATTAATGAACTTTTATCATGAATATGTGAAAACACTGGCACTTAATGCATCATGTTTAAATAACCTGTTAAGAAAAAATGCAGTGTGGGATTGGTCTGATGAATGTCAATTAGCTTTTGAGGAAATTTAAGGAAATCAATGGGGAAATTTTACTTACCAGTTCTGATCAATGTCAAACAACAAAAATTTCCCCATTATAGTGTTTGCAAGTAGAACCTTACAAAAACATGAGAGAAGTTATATGATTACAGAAAAGGAACTTTTGGCAGTAGTATGGGAATTCAAAAAATTTAAAAATTATTTGCTTTGGCATGAAGTAAAAGTATATACAGATCATAAAGCATTAACTTACAAACAGGAATGTAAATTGTATTGTGAGAGAATTACCAGGTTGTCAATGTTCTTACAGCAGTTTAGATATACAGTTCATTTCATAAAAGGAAAGGAAAATGTAACTGCTGATGCCCTAACAAAAATGCCTGTGGAAAATGTAAATGATATTGAAAATAATAGTCAAGGAAAGAATTTCAAAATTATGTACTTTAAAGATGTGAAAGAAGATAATGAAATTAGGAAAATCTATAATCAATTGAGAAGAAACCAAAATGGTGATGATTATTGGAAACTTGTTAAAAGTTATTTGGAGGAGAAAGGTCATGAGAAGGTACAGTTTACTACCTAGTCTTCAAAGGCATTCTGTATTATAGACACAACTCAGATAGTGATGTATGGAAAGTTTGATGGCCAGATTCTTACATCAATATTTTTATATCATATACACATGAAAGTTTTGGACACTGTGGTGTATTGAAATGTATTCAAAAAATCCAGGAATGTATATATTTTCATAACATGTCTAGGAGGGTTAGTACTTTACTTACCAGTTCTGATCAATGTCAAACAACAAAAATTAGTAACAAAACTAACAAGGGTCTTTCACAAAATGTGATACCTTATAAACAGTTGGATTTACTGGGAATAGATTTGTATGGCCAACTTCTGAGAGCTAAAGGCGGGTTTCAGTATATTTTTGTTATTTTAGATTTATTTTCAAAATATGTAAAATTTTATCCTTTAAAGAAAGCAACTAGCAAGAAAATAGCAACCAAATTTGTGAAAGACTACTTTATTAAAGTGGGTGTACCAAAAGCAATTTTATCAGATGGTGGGAATAAGTTTACTTCAAAGTTTTGGAAGGAATTTGTATAAGAATATAACATCAGACATGTCCTGACTTCATCTTATTCATCAAAATGTAGCCCGCCTGAGCATTATATGAGGGAAATTGGAACATTATGCAGAACTTACTGTCATAAAGAACATGCTAACTGATTAAATTATATTAATGATTTTGAAGATATTATGAATAGCCTACAACATACTACCACAGGATACTCTCCTTATGAGATCATGTTTGATCAAAAGCCACCTTACTTAAATAAAGAACTTGTAGAGTTTCCAGCATGTAAAAGCATAAGAGCAGCTGAAAGAGAGGAAGTAGTTAGAAGAACCATGAATGACCATTATGAAAAGAAATGGCATGACAAACACATAAAAAACACAGAATTCAAAGCTGGAGATTTAGTTTTGAAAACTTTTACAGCAAATCTAAAGCTCTTAATAATGAAATTAAAAAATTCTTTGATATTTACATAGGACCATTTGAAATTGTTGAAAACCCACATCCAAATGCATAAAGACTTGTATATCCGAAGTCTAAAAAGTTATTTGGACTGAGGAATGTTACACAGCTAAAATTGTACAGACAACCTTATTACCCATTTAGCATTATGATATTTGTTCTTTGATATATGACACACCATTGGAAATTTATTTGAAATTCATCTTACATTACACAGTCAAGATCATACTGTATAGTTTAGCAAATCCTATGGTGAGTACTTTGAACCAGTGAAAGTGAAATAACTAATAGAAAGAAATTGGAAATTGATTCTTATCTCTGCTATCACCGAATATTTGAACCTTTTTTTTTTTTTTTTTTTTTTTTTTTTTTTTTTTTTTTTTTTTATATATATATATCCAACATGAATTACAAATTAAAAAGCCATTATTTAACTGGTGGGGGATCTGTAGTACTTTCATAGATACACCATGTGGCACATATTGTGCCTTGCCCCACCCAGTGACTTCATATTTATTTTGTGGAATCACTCCTCTTCTACTATTCTATCTAGATAGTAAGAGCAGTTAGGTTTCTTCTACTATCCTGGGGTATACAGTGTGCAACATGTAAGACACAAGACTATATCTTGACCAGTCACTTGACTTACAGTGTGGGAAAAGTAAACAACACCAATTTCATTTTATAATAACCAGTGTTTTCAAAAATGATATCCATGTTCTTATTAAGATTCAACATGTAGTAGTTTGCCACTTTATACCAGTAAAATGTAACAGAGTAAGAAAGATTTTTGTGGTAAGTGGTGGTAAGATTTTATGCTGATTTTGTAAGCCATGCCTATGAAATGTAAGACAGAAGAACTTATTTTGAAATGAACTGATGTTGGATTATGATTAGAGATGTTTTTCTAATGGAAATGAGTGCATGATAACTATTTATGTTACCATTGAAGTTATTGAAAATCCATAAGTCTATGAGAGATGATGATGTTGTTGTGGTAGCAGATTTGCAAATGAAGTGGATTATACATTGATATTTGCAATTTTGGTTTGATGATGATGATGATGATGATGTGTATATGAATGTAATGGATGTTGAGGTAGGTCAGGACATGATATTGGGCATTCTGTTTTTTGCTGAAGTTTAATTTCTTTGACTAAGGAATACGAGGGGCATTTGAAAAGGCCATCCAAAGTTCGAGAGGTGGCACCACCAGCACATATCAAGGTCATGTTTAGTTAGTAGCATCTTTGGAAAGAATGCACACCAAGTTTCAGCCATATTGGTCTATTTCTTTGTGTTTGGCATCCATGTGAATCAAGTAAGTCGAGTGATTGTCAAAAAATAGACGAAAAAGGATTTTGTGTGCTGATTAAACATGGACTTATACTTTACATGTTCCTTGTTGTGGGAAGGAGAACTAATGTAATGCATGGACCAGAATTCTGTAATTTGATTTGTATCTCTCAGACCTGCCTCCTGAAAGAAAATACTGGCCAGAAATGATACATATTCGTAAGTATAACAAAAACATAACAAACTCAATAAGATGTGGTGACGACGCATGTCCATGTTATGCTGGAATATTATAGATTATGGTCTGACTCATCGGAATTCCCCCCCCCCCCCCCCCCCCCCCAAAAAAAAAAAAAAAAAAGTTGTTATATAATTTTTCTTTGTTGCTTTTCACACCTGACTTTAAGGTGTCTAGCAATTATACAAAAGTTTATGAATATTCAGTGACACTTACTACTAATTCTGACAAAGTGATATTCATCAGATGTTGTTTCTTGTGGTAAACACACTACTCATTTAAAATAGTTTTGAATACGTTTATCTTACCTAATTATGCATGAGAAACTTCTTCTCAAAATGAGAGCATTTTTCGCACTTGAATCATTGGCCCAAAGAGGCACTGACTTTGTTTATTTATTGATCTGAAACTTATAGAGATTTGATATGATATTTGTGTACCTTCTTTATTTTCATGTTTATGTATTAACTATGTTTGATCTGAATCAGATGTCAGAGGAACTGCTTGTAAGTTACCTAGTTATATCTAGCATTTGATACTTGTATTAAACAATACAAAGTTAAATATTTCAATTACTCTCTCTATCAGAATGCTATTGTTTACCCTTCATCAGTCAGTTAATAGGGAGTGTTGGAGTTAATTTTCAGGGACTGGGAAGGTGAAGCTGTGGCAAGTCCACTCTGTAGAGAATGCCGAACACACTTCTCCCTCCTGCACCACAGTGAAGTACTTGAACAGTGAGAGTCCTGGGTAGGGGGGAAGGGGGGTTTCCTGTCTTAGGGGTCTGTCATCTTTTCTTCTTCAGCTCCAACACTCCAAATCTTCAATTTCATTTCTTACTTCTCACCAGAGTACCAAGCTGTCCTTCCCTGTGTCCACATGCGTACGTCTCTACTGCTGAGACCCTTCTCATTTGCCATGTCAGTTCTTACCTTTATGACTAAAACCTATTGTATAAGAGGATCCAGGAAACAAACAAGCATTTCTGCATTATTAAATATACTGAGTTTCAAAGATGTCACATGTATAGATTATCTTTGATATACCTGTAATTAGTGACACACTTTTGCTAATTTGAGAGCAAGTATACAGTTTTTGACTTGATGTACTGGTAGGTTTTGATAAGGTTGATTTAAACTTGTGTTATGTATAGATGTATAACCACAGTTTCAAAGATGTCACATTTATAGATAATCTTTGTTATAATTGATGATACACTTTTGCTAATTTGGGAGCAAGTATACAGTTTTCAACTTGATATACTGGTGGTTTTTGATAAGGATGATTTAAACATTTATTATGTATAGATGTATAACCATATTTTCGAAGATGTCACATGTATAGACAACCTTTGATATAACTGAAATATTACTCACTTATGTTTCATTTTGTTGTATGTTGGAACCCAAAGTGGTGAAGGACCAAATTTCAAGAAATTTCTTGCATTATAAAGTATAGTACCATATTATAAAAATGTATTTGATGAACCAAAGATCTTGAAACAGTCTGTGTACTGTGGTTTAATCAATATTTGTATGAGTAGTCCAAGTGGACTGTGTGGAGAATTGTTTTTTAGTCAGCCCCAGATGGCAATATGTGGAAGTGTGATTATTCAGTAATGCATGTGAACATTGTTAAGTGCAGAGACTAGTGCAATAGCACCTGAGAATTTTGTACTAGTTATATAATTTGAAATCCAAAGTTGCAACTGCACTTCATGTAGTTAATAAGAATTTGTTTTTAGTGATATGTTATCAAAGAACAAGTTATAATTGCAAATTGAGATTTAAGACAGGAAATGTTTAAATATGATCAGTTGGAATTTTGCTGAATTGAACAATTCTGTTCAAAACAATCAATTACATGAAATATGATGGTCATAAAGAGTGGAATATGAACCACATTTCAGGTTTTGCAATGAAGAACTTCTGATGAGCAGAGAACCACAATGAGCTTCAGTTCAGTACTCCTCAATACACATGGGGAAGACTGAACACTTAGGTATATTATGGTCTTATGCTGTGCATTACTAAGAAGAACTTGCTACACCTGACTACAATGGGATGTTGCCAAGAACAATCTAATATGGATTTTGAGTATTGTGGTATCCGATACTAATGCTTGTTCCACAATGCATCGACAGTATTGAGTAAGAGTTATATACACCGGTGTCTCCATTGCACTCAGGAGAACCTGGAGGCTCTAATGACTGATATAATTATTCAGAAACAATACCAGTTCAGCTAACTTCCACTAGATAATTTTTCTGATTGAAATAGATTTACCTCATATTCATGCTGAAATACAAGCTACGGACAATCCTGTAAATTAACTTGTTGTTTCTTTTTGATATTAATCAATATTTTGTCTGATCTAGTTGAAACTTATACAAAATAATTTATGATAATATTACATATTTAATTGAAAACATAGTTTACAGTTCATTATGATGTATGTGCACACTTCATTTTGGAGATTAAGCAGAAATCTGATCTCATATCATACGTAAATTGCTAATCCATCCAGTTAATTGTAAAATGAGTATTCTTACATGGGGAGTTGTTGAGACATAACAGTCCACTGAAGCCCATTGAAAACACATATTTTTGAGCCAATTTGAAGTAAACAGGAATCACTGATGTAAACAAAAGGTAGTGGTGTAGGTAAACCTATACTTATAAAATTGTTACAGTGAAACTGTTTACTAAATTACAATTGTATTGAAGTGTATAAGTCCTGTAACTGGTAGGAATATTTAGGATTAACGTAATTAGGTGAAATCTGGAACAAATGATTGAGTACATTGGTCAAAGTCATTTCTTTGAAACTGAGATGGATTTGTGTTAAAACAGTATCTAAAATAAAGTCTGTGGTATTTAAATGAAAAACCAACTGAGAGAATCAAAATTGATTAGAAAATTAAAATGTAATTAGGGAAAATGTTGTAAGTGGCATGTAAACATAGTCAGTTCTTTAGGTGTTTTGTCAATAATAAATAAAATACCTTTTTTGCCACATTCAGTGGGAGACTTTCGTCTTCCCCTCTCCTTCCCTCTTTCCTCATGAGGCAACAGTTTGTTGTGAAAGCTTGAATTTTGTGTGTATGTTTGTGTTTGTTTGTGTGTCTATCGACCTGCCAGCACTTTCGTTCGGTAAGTCACCTCATCTTTGTTTTTATATATATATAAAGGGGCAGTGATGTTGGCATTGGATGACAGTGTCTTATGAGATGTTGTGCAAGAAGCATGCAATTGCTTAAGTAAGATGTACATCAGTGTTGTAAACATGCCAGTATTTTTGAGTTTTGTCAAAGTAACATAATAATTATGACGTGATATAGAATGAAGGTTCTGAAAGATAATGTTTGTGTTGGTCATTCTTGGTGTAAAAACCAAGTTACAGTGGACATGAAGGAAGACAGTGCTTGTGGCAGCAGCAGATAAAAAGCAGTTGGATGAGTACACCCTACATAATTATAAGAATTTTTAATAATAATTTCACACATAACATAGGCAATGATGGGCATGCTTACCTGATTATGATAGGGATTTAAGTATTGATGTGATACTGTCCATATCCCTTTTTCATCATAATAAACATCTGTAATCTAAACTTGAGAGATTCATAAATATGTGTTCCAAGTGTTATTCTTATACATCACAGTTAAAAAATACACGTATTCAAAATACATACATTCTTTTTGAGACACTCTGTATGCTAACATCCCCAATAACTATGGTCTTGCAAACATGAAGCACTCCTTCTCCCAATGTTCTGCCTACTTCAAATTCACCACTTCATGATTTACACACTTGACGAGATACATCATTACCTATATCTGCTTCTCCTTTGAGTGGATGACATGTGAATGAATCCATGTTACTCTCATACACAAATATGTATATGTTTATTTTGAATTTGTAGGTTTTAGGTTATTTCATGGAGGGAAGCTGGTGGGAGGCTGTATGGTGAAATAAAGTCCAATTTTTGGGTTTTCTCTGTTGCTGGTATTTTGTTGTTCCCTTTTCTCTCAGCCTTTGCCATTGTGTGTCTCTTGATATGTTGTTCTGCAGATTTTCTTTGTGTATTTACCTTCTCCAGTTCATATCTTTCATTGGTCAAAGGAAAGACTGCCAAGGTAACGCCTCTGTGGTTCCACAAGCTAACATTTTGCACAGTTTGCACCTCTGTCCTCTGCATATCACTGAGTGGATAACAGAATTCTTATTTGATTTTGAAGCTCTGTATTGTAATACTGATTGACAATTCTTACTACAAATTAATAATTTCCTTATAAGTAGATGTACCCATTGGGTATAATTAAAGTGCAGCTACTCACAGAAGTCCAATGTGAGCTATAATTATCACTTGGCAGCAAAACTTGGTAGAAATATTAATTTGTTAATGCAGAACCAATTTATGCTGCAAAAATCTAGTTCCAGTTTTGGCCACCAGGTGCAAATATAATGCTGTGAATGCAAGAAAGACGTATAGAGATATTTCATATGTAATGGATTAGGAATGGGATGTGGGCAGGAAAGGTCAAAAAAGTGAAGAAGGCATAAAGTTTATTTTATTATTAATCACCACTTACACAGTTTGTTCAATGTGAGCACTGGGGACATTGATGAGATGCTGTGTGGAACATCAGATTTGCACCTGTTGGCCAAAATTGGAACTAATTTTTTTGCAGTGCAAATGCGTTCTGCATTAACAAATTAGTATATTTATCATGTTTCAGTGCCATATGATAATTACAGCCCACACTGGGTCCCTATGAGTAACTGCTCTTTAATTATAACCACCTGGTATGTTTTGATCTGTTCTAGGTTATTACGGTTAATGCTGATCTTTTCTTTTTAAATGTGTTAAAACATTCATATTAATTGATAACTAATATACTGATGGTTATATCACTGAAATGTCTTGAGTACTTGTGTTACTCTAGAACATATTTCTTTTTCAAAACTTTCAGAGTGAACTTGAAGGAATGAGAGTTATTGAGCACTACTCCATTCATACCAACAGTGTGATGCAACTGGGATTCTATGCCAGTCTAAAACATTTTGTTTCCTGTTCTGCCTGTCCTAAAAATTCCCTGTACCTCTGTGACATTTTGGGAACAAAGACACACTATAGTTTTGATCTGGATGCAGGTGTTTCATGCTTTAATTTTTCAGAAGGTACATAATTACATGTTACTTTACTTTAATTATGTCACAAAACACTTTATAAAATACTTACCAGTAATTAATAGTTACTCATATATTTTGAATCCAATGTATTTAAATAAAAGGGTTGCCAAGGGAGCCGTTAGAAGATAGAGTTGATAGATTGTTATTGGTTACTAAATTGAATATATGTTCTAACTTGAAGAAAAAAAGAATATTTTACTACTATACAAACTTTATTTACATTTTTTATAGAAACTCATTTGATTGTTACTGGTGGGCGAGATTGTATCATCCGTGTGTGGAATGTATTTGTGCAGGCCAAACCAAAGTACTGCTTTTTTGGCCACAAAACAGCAATTGTCAGTATTGAACTCCAAGATTCTGGTCAAAAAATATTTTCTCTTTCTAAAGATAAAACTATAAAAGTGTGGGATTTAACTTTACAGTCATGCATTCAGGTATGTGTCTCATTTTCATTAATGATGCTGTTGTGTTGTTAAGCATAAAATCGAGTCATATTATGCATGTGCTATCCAACAAGAGAGGGGAATGTAAGTGGTCTATGTGAGAAATGTTAAAAAAGTAATCGTTTTGACCCATTATTCCAAGAATTGTTAAAGATGAATGTTGCAACCTCAGTAAAACTTACCATCTTTACTAACATGTTAAAATTTTTCCCTGTTGTTTTGCTAATTTTTTTTTGTACAAGTGATCTATGTGAAATATAATCATTATACTGTATACATAATGCTGTAATATTAATACAAGTGTGTGCTAAAATGTGTTGCTCTAACAGTTTTTCAATAAATCAGGCTATTTGTCACAAAAATGAAGTTTTCTGAAATCTGACAAACAGTGAAAATGCAACAGTATTGAGTCATTACTATCTTATGTACTGTTCAGCTCTAACCTTTTGCCCTCCTAGGTTGCATTTTTAATTTTAATTCAGCTGTTGCTATTTACTAAATGTCAAAATCCACAAGACATTTTGATTTATTCTAGACGATCTTTACACATAGTCTCTTCAGAGCTTTTATTCTTTTTATATTTCTATCATAAACTGTGACAACAGCATTGTTTACTCCAAAACTGAGAATGCTGTATCCAGTAAATACATTTTCAAAATCATGACTAAATAACATTGTTGGGAGGCTCACTATTATTTGCAGTTTATCCTAGCTGATATTCTTCAGCAGATCTGGGTTTGCAAAAAACTATAAACTGGATTTGTTACCTTCAAAACAGCATTATGCAAACTGTTTTTGTGATTAAATTATCTGTGTGTAAATAAGATGCTGACTGATAGAGCCCTTGTGAAAGAACCTAAAATGTAGCAATAGAAAGTCCAAGATGAGATAACAAAAATATTTTGAAAAGGATAGAAAGCTACTCACAATATAGAGCAGATAATGAGCTGCAGGCAGGTACAAACAAAAGACTGGTATGCATTTTAGATTTCAGCCAAAGGCTTTCTTCCTAAGTACAAAATAAACACACATTCACAAAAGCACATGACCACTATCTTTGGCCACTGCAACTGGACTACAACTGCACCTCATGGGATAAGTAATGTGGTTTGGGTGGTGGGGTAATAAGGTTTCTGGGGCAGTGAGGGGGAAAGACAGTGATGTAGGGGTGTGTGGAGGTGCACTGCTGCTTGTGGGGCTTGTACAGTTCAGAAAAACTGCTGTTCATAGAAAAGATCCAGTGGTGTAGGGGTGTGTGGAGGTGCACTGCTGCTTGTGGGGCTTGTACAGTTAAGAAAAACTGGTGTTCATAGAAAAGATCCAGATGATACAGGATGTGAAGCAGTCATTGAAGTGAAGGACATCAAGTTGGGCAGCATGCACAGCAAGTGGGTGGTACAGCAGTCTCTTGGTCACATCCTATTAAAGGCCAGTCATGTAACACACAACTTGTTAGTTGTCATAGCCATGTAGATAGCAGCACATGGGTTACATCTTAGTATGTAGATTGCATGGCTGCTTCCTCAGGTAGTGCTGCATTTGATGAAGAGGGAGATGCCTTTGGCTGTTGGTGGGAGGACATATGGGACAGGTCTTGTGTGTAAGTCTGTTACAGGAATATGAACCATGAGGCAAGGGGTTGGCAGCAGGGCTGGAGCAGGAATGGACAAGGATACTGTGTAGGACCAGTGGCTAGTAGAATATCACTGTGGGAAGGATAATTAGTACAATACTCCTCATTTCAAGGCATGGTAAGAAGTAGTCAAAACTCTAGTAGAGAATATGATTGAGTTGCTCCAGTCCTGGGTGATATGAGCCACAGTAGGAGTGCTCCTTTGTGGTTGGATGATGGTTTATGTGCAATATGGTAAGTGACTGGAGAGACAAGGCATGAGATATCTCCTTCTGTACAAGGTTGGGATAGTTATTTCTGTCTGTGGAATCCTCAGTGAGACTTCTGGAATATTTAGAGATCATCACTACAGAAGAGATGACCATGAGTGGCTAGGCTGTGTGAAAGGGACTCCTTGGTATGGAATGGGTGAAGGCTGTGGAAGTAGAAGTAGTGCTGGTGGTCAGTGCTTTGATAGGAACAGAGAGTTTGATGTAGCCATTACTGAGATGAAGGTCAACATTGAGGAAGGTGGCTTTTTCGGTTGAGGAGCAACAGGTAAAGAGAATGGGGAAGAAGGTATTGAGATTGTGGATAGGGTGTCCTCATCCTCAGTCCATAGTACAAAGATGTCATTAGTGAATCTAAACCTGTGTTGTGGTTAGAGATTCTGGCTGGGTAGGAAGGATTCCCCTAGATAGCCTATGAATACGTCAGCATAGGATGGTACTACGTGGGTGCTCATTGCTGTACCTAGGATTTGTTTGTAGGTGATGCTTTCCAGGGTTAAGCAGTTGTGGGTGAGGTTGTAGTTGGCCTGGTGGCCAGGAAGGAAGTTGTAGTCTTAGAGCCAGTCAGGCATTAGGAAAGATGGTGTCTAGGTGTCTAATAGCAGCAAGGTCATGGACGTTGGGGATGCTATTATGGAGGTAGGTGGCATTGACAGTGATGAGCAGGGCACTTAGTGGTAAAGGAATGTGAACTGTGGAGAGTTAGTGGAGAAAATAGTTGGTGTAAATACTAACAAAGAGATAGAGGGGCTGGCCAGTACTTGCCTCAACTCAGTACAGCTGATAGATTCCAAAACAGAACAGAAAATGTACATTCCTAGCTTTCAGAACTTTGTTCCTTCATCAGGGAGGAGAGAGGGGAAAAAGGGAAGAAGGGAAAGTGGATTCAGTTACTCACAACCCAGGTTATGAAGCAACAGGGATAGGTAAACAGGGAGGGTAGCAAGGATGGAGGCATGGTTGTCAGAGGGAAAACAAAGATATTCTACTGTTAAGTACTGTGCCATCTTCAAACCAAAGAGGATGCATACAAAAGTAAAGAGCTATATAGTATAAAGATAAACACAACTATGTAGGATGAAAAGATGCATGAAAGGCTAAAGAGGAGAGGGAAAAAGGAGATGACTGAAGAGTAAATGGGAGTGAGGTTGGTTAACATAGGTTCAGTCCAGGGGGATGGCAGGATGAAAGGATGTGTTGGAGTGCAAGTTCCCATCTCCACAGTTCCGAGGGACTGGTGTTGGATGGGAGAAGCCAAATGGCATGTACATTGTAGCAGGTTCATAGGTCCCTAGAATTATGCAGGATGGCATGCTCTACTACTGGGTATTGGACATCTCCTAGGTGGACAGTTCGTCTGTGTCTGTTCATATGCTCAGCCAGTTTAGTTGTCGTCATACCGATGTAAAAGGCTGTGCAATGCAGGCATGTCAGCTGATAAATGACATGTGTTGTTTCACATGTGGCCCTGCCTTGAATTGTGTATGTTTTACCAGTAGCGGGACTGGAGTTGGTGGTTATGGGGGGATGCATGGGGCAGGTTTTGCAGTGAGGTCGGTTACAGGGGTAGAAACCGCTGGATAGAGAAGGTGGTCTGGGAATATTGTAGGGTTTGACAAGGATGTTACAGAGGTTAGGGGGGCGATGAAAGGCAACTCTGGGTGGTGTGGGGAGAATATTGTAAAGGAATGATCTCATTTCAGGGCTTGACTTGAGAAAGTCATTTCCCTGGTGGAGTAATTTGTTGATGTATTCGTGGCCAGGATAATATTGGGTGACAAGGAGGATGCTTCTGTGTGGTCTGAGGGTAGAAACATTGTTGTTGGATGGGGAGGAATGCATTGCTCAGGAGATCTGTTTGTGGACAAGGTCTGCAGGATAGTTGTGGGAGAGGAAAGCACTGGTCAGGTTATTGGTGTAATTGTTGAGGGATTTGTCACTGGCGGAGATACGTTTGCCACGAATACCTACACTGTAGGGAAGGGAGCATTTGATGTGGAATGGATGGCAGCTATCAAAGTAAAGGTACTGTTGTTTGTTTATGGGTTTGATGTGGACAGAGGTGTGGATGTGAGCTTCAACAAGATGAAGGTCAACATCCAGGAAGGTGGCTTGGGTTTTGGAGAAGGACCAGCTGAAATTCAGATTCGAAATGGAGTTGAGGTTATGGACGAAATTAAGGAGTGTTTCTTCACCATGAGTCCAGACCATTAAGATGTCATCTAAAAACCTATAGTAGGCCAGGGGAAGAAGCTGTTGAGTCTTCAAGAAAGCTTTCTCCATGTTGCCCATGAGGAGGTTGGCATAGGACGGAGTCATCCTGGTTCCCATGGCCGTTCCCCTGATTTGTTTGTATGTCTGGCCTTCAAAAGTGAAGTAGTTATGGGTGAGGATGAAGTTGGTAAGTGCGATAAGGAACAAGGTTTTTGGAGGAGCTTCGGGTCAGTGTTGGGAGAGGTAGTGTTCAAAGGAAGAGAGACCATGGGTATGTGGGATGTTTGTGTAAAGGGATGTAGCATCAATGGTGACAAGAAAGGTTTCCGGTGGGAGGGGAGTGGGAATGGGATACGTTCTGTTGGGGCTTTGAAGCCTGCCACAATTGGACGGCCAGGATGGTTCTCTTTGTGGATTCTGGGCAATAGGTAGAAGGTAGGGGTACGTGACTCAGGTGGAGTGAGTAGGTCTATAGAAAGTTTTGTGAGGCCTTCTGAGGGACCTTGGATTTTTAGGATTTTCTGCAGCTCAGTCTGGATGGATGGAATGGGATCCTTGGTAACAGCTTTGTAGGTTGATGTGTCAGAGAGTTGACGCAGTCCTTCTGCCCCATACTTCACATGGTCAAGTACCACAGTTGTGGAGCCTTTATCCTCTGGGAGGATGACAATAGAGCGGTCCTGTTTTCAGCTCCTTAATGGCACATGATTCAGCCTGCCATGATCTTTTTTGCACCACCCGTGATCTTTTTTGTGCCACCCACGATCCCTTTTTGCACCACTCACGATGCAACATGTGTTCGTTTCCCCTGATCTCAACATACTTGCTTGGTCTGGTCAACCTTTATCTGTACTTTTCTTATTTAGTAGTCTTCCTTTGGTATGGAACATTACCAACAGATTTCATTCTCTTTCTTGTCCTTCCCTCCTTGTTTTATTCCTTCTTATTATTACTATTTTAACTTTAGTTATTTAATTTCCCTACCCACTAGTTACCCACTATGTACCCTAATCCTATACCACATTATTTACATTCTTCCGGAAACATGCATTCACCCTAGCCAAACTGCAATCCCGCATACTTTTCCTCCAGTCCTGCTTAACCTTTGGAATTACCCCTAAAGGATTTACCTTAAAAGTTCCCATCTCTGGGTGCATTCCCTCCTTCCACCAGTCTCTCCTGGACTTCCAGAACCTTCAATCCTTAGCTCTTACCAAATTTGCCCTGAATCTCTACACTACTTCATGTAACCACCACTCCCAACAGCTCCTATCTCTCTTCAAAGTCCTCCATCTCTCAAACCCCTGCTTGGAGAGCACACTCAGGAACATCATCCTAGAAGCCAGCTGTAAACTTGAGTTCCATGCCACACACCACCTGAATAAAACTATCCACAGTGCTAGTGCAACACCTAAGAAGTGGGGTCCCTCTCCCTATCCCTCACAAACACCAACCACAACAGCACCTTCAACAAACCCCCCTCATAGCCAACAAACCTAGCCTAGCCACCCTACTCAATCTCCCAATCCCAGCACATACCCCACACAGACCAAATCTCAACTACAACCACAGTCAAATGCTACATATCACCAGCCCCAATTCAGTTCTAAACCTCTCATCCAGATTTCTCTCTACTCCAGAGATATCTGTTCTATCAAAAGGCTTAACCATTAGCCCCATGCCTAAATTCAACCACACTGTTCTAGTTAAAGATCTCCTCTCATTCACCCAGAACCTCAACTGGAAATATCACTTCACCACAAAAACACAGCCCCCAAATACTAAACCCAGTGTTGAACCCTGTCTAGAACAGTTTTGACCGTCTTCCTAAAGGGATCCTCCTCCCCTCCCACAAAACCATCCCTTGCAGACATTTAAGGAATTCCTCACATCCAGTGTTGCCTCCCAGTCGTTCTTGAAGAACATCCCGACAACCCCCAACATCACCCCAGCTGAATCCTGTGCCATTAAGGAGCTGAAAACAGACCACTCTATTGTCATCCTCCCAGCAGATAAAGGCTCCACAACTGTGTTACTTGACCATGTGGAGTATGTGGCAGAAGGACTGTGTCAACTCTCTGACACATCAACCTACAAAGCTGTTACCCAGGATCCCATTCCGTCCATCCAGGCTGAGCTGCAGAAAATCCTAAAAATCCAAGGTCCCTCACAAGGCCTCACAAAACCTTCCATAGACCTACTCACTCCACCTGAGTCATGTACCCCTATCTTCTACCTGTTACCCAAAATCCACAAAGAGAACCATCCTGGCCATCCAATTGTGGCAGGCTTCAAAGCCCCAACAGAATGTATCTCAGCTCTGGTAGACCAACACCTCCAACCTATCACCTGCAGACTCCCATTCTACATCAAAGACACAAACCACTTCCTAGAATGCCTCAAATACATTCCCACTCCCCTCCCACCTGAAACCTTTCTTGTCACCATAGATGCTACATCCCTTTACACAAACATCCCACATACCCATGGTCTCTCTGCCCTTGAACACTACCTCTCCCAACACCTACCAGAAGATCTTCCAAAAACCTTGTTCCTTATCACACTTACCAACTTCATCCTCACCCATAATTACTTCACTTTTGAAGGCCAGACCTACAAATAAATCAGGGGAACGGCCATGGGAACCAGGACGACTCCGTCCTATGCCAACCTCCTCATGGGCAGCATGGAGGAGGCTTTCCTGAAGATCCAACAGCTTCTTCCCCTGGCCTGCTATATGTTTTTAGATGACATCTTTGTGGTCTGGACTCATGGTGAAAAAATTGCCTCCATAACCTCAACTGCTTTTCGAATCTGAATTTCAGCTGGTCCTTCTCCAAAACCCAAGCCACCTTCCTGGATGTTGACCTTCATCTTGTTGAAGCTCACATCCACACCTCTGTCCACATCAAACCCATAAACAAACAACAGTACTTTCACTTTGATAGCTGCCATCCATTCCACATCAAATGCTCGCTTCCCTACAGCCTAGGTATTCATGGCAAACGTATCTACTCCAGTGACGAATCCCTCAACACTTACACCAGTAACCTGACCAGTACTTTCCTCTCCCACAACTATCCTCCAGACCTTGTCCACAAACAGATCTCCTGAGCAATACATTCCTCCTCGTCCAACAACAATGTTCCTACCCCCAGACCACACAGAAGCATCCACCTTGTCACCCAATATTATCCTGGCCTGGAATACATCAACAAATTACTCCACCAGGGATATGACTTTCTCGAGTCAAGCCCTGAAATGAGATCATCCCTTGACAATATTCTCCCCACACAACCCAGAGTTGCCTTTCGTCACCCCCCTAAGCTCCGTAACATCCTTGTCAAACCCTACAATATTCCCAGACCACCCTCTCTACCCAGCGGTTCCTACCCCTGTAACTGACCCCGCTCCAAATCTGCCCCATGCATCCCACCACAACCACCTACTCCAGTCCTGCTACTGGTAAAGCATACACAATTCAAGGCAGGGCCACATGTGAAACAACACATGTCATTCATCAGCTGACATGCCTGCATTGCACAGCCTTTTACATCGGTATGACGACAACTAAACTGGCTGAGTGAATGAACGGACACAGACGAACTGCCCACCTAGGAGATGTCCAATAACCAGTAGCAGAGCGTGCCATCCTGCATAATTCTAAGGACCTAGGAACCTGCTACAATGTACGTGCCATTTGGCTTCTCCCACCCAACACCAGTCCCTCAGAACTGTGGAGATGGGAACTTGCACTCCAACACATGCTTTCATCCTGCCATCCCCCTGGACTGAACCTATGTTAACCAACCTCACTCCCATTTACTCTTCAGTCTTCTCCTTTTTCCCTTTCCTCTTTAGCCATTCACGCATCTTTTCATCCTACATAGTTGTGTTCATCTTTATACTATATAGCTCTTTACTTTTGTATGCATCCCCTTTGGTTTGAAGCTGGCACAGTACTTAACAGTAGAATATCTTTGGCTTCCCTCTGACAACCATGCCTCCATCCTTGCTACTCTCCCTGTTTACCTTTCCCTGTTGCTTCATAACCTGGGTTGTGAGTAACTGAATCCACTTTCCCTTCTTCCCTTTTTTCCCCTCTCTCCTCCCTGATGAAGGAACAAAGTTCTGAAAGCTAGGAATGTAAATTTTCTGTTCTGTTTAGTGAATCTATTGGATGTACTGAGCTGAAGTAAGTACTGGTCAGCCCCTCTATCTCTTTGTTAGTATTTGCTTTACGTCTTAATGTGAGATTTTCCATTAATCATTAAAATGGATGGTGTCTTTTATATGGGAGGATAGGTTATGGGTAATACACTGAAACTGTTGGTGCATGAGAGCATAGATTCTCTCTGCGGGGGCACATGAACTGGCCGCAATTGTGAGAGTCATGGGGAGTTAGGATTATGGATTTTGTGTAGCATGTGGATGGTAGGGATGTGAGCGATGTTAGGGCTGAGGAGAGAGACAGATTCAGAGGAGAGATTGTGGGCAGGATCTAAAGATTTGAGGAGGGACTGGAGATCTTGTTGGATTTTTTGAATGGTTACTGTGGCAGGGGGTGTAGGTGGACGAATCTGATAGCTGATAGTTTCCCTCAGCCTGGTAATTCCTGTATTTCTAAAGTACTGTGGTGGATCACAGGAGTATAATGTTGGGATCAACTTTTAGGTTGGGAAATGCTTTACTTCATGTGGCTGTAAGATTGGTATCCATGTTGAGGGATTTTGGGGTTTAATGGTTAGGCAAAGCTCATGATTAAGTAATTCTGGAATGCTAACAGGGGGTGATTAGTGAGGGTGTTGGTGGATCATGGTTGGCAGTGCTAAAAAAGGTGTACTTACTTTTGTATCAGCAAATAAAATTTTAGCAGTCAAATGGACTGACGGGGGAGGGGGGTTGCATATCCTGTCAACCATTCATGACAGACCAGGCTGTGATGTACAGAGAAAGAATGCAAGCTAAAACCAAAGTGCATCACTGATTGCAGTAAAGGAATGAGTGGTATTGATGCCCATGAGCAACATTTAGCATCATATCCACTGATGAGAAGATATAAAAAGATATGTGTTTGTATGATAGACATAGAAACTCTCAATTCAAGTTTAATACATCTTATGCTAAGCACAGGTTCACTGATTTTCATCCCAACATGGCTGAACTGATTTTGAAAAATATTGGACTTCTAGATTACAGTGCTCACTGACAGACAAGTCAAATACACTGAAAAATGTTTATCTATACACACTGGATTGAACAAGGTGTCTACTGTTTCAAATGTTCTGTAAGAACAGACACAACATATACATCAATAAGATGATGACAACCAACAATCCTTCCTTTCAGTACAATGCACACTATACCCGAGGAGTTAGGAATCAGTGAGTAAGGGGTTTGTGGGTAGTGGTGCTATGCCAGTAGAGTGTAACAGGCTGGGAATTTGGGCTAAAAGGGAAACATGCTCAGATGGATGAGGTGGTTAAGGCAACCACTTGCATTAAATGGGAAATCTGGGTTCAAGTCCTCGTCTGACACAAATTTTCATCTGTTACCATTGAATGATTTCAGTGTCCAAATGTGACTAATGTCAATGAAACTTTTCAAAAATGTAAAATACAATTCAGTAAGCAATCATTGAAATATTTAGCCTCTGGACCACTTCACTGGACCACTTCAAAAGATGTTAGACTAACACAATATTGTAATTATGGATAAAATTAAGAGGCATCAAGGCTACAAAACAAAACCGATGAATTTTTAATATTAAAATTCTACCTACTTACTTTAAGATATCTTAAATTACCTCATAGAGTAATGGTCCTTCAAAACAAGGCAAATTGAAATATGTAGGAATCCACAATAAGAGAGACAGAATGAATTGTTACACCTAGATCAAAGTAACATAGTCATTTCAGCTGGAAAAACTGTACACCATGTAAGAAGGAGTCAATACTCAGAGAAGGATGAAATAACAATATGTGGGAAAATGACAAATCAGTATTCCTTAGGATCACCAGATTCACACAAAATATAAATAAAAGTAAATACAATAATATTATGTTATGGAAAGATGTGTTCAAAATTCTGTTTTGATTGGTCAGTGCCAGCAGATAACTATGCAAAATTTAGTGTTAGAGTAACACACTGGCCTAATATTTTCCCCAAAAGGAAACTCAGCATACAATATCCTACAAATCTATTACAGTAATTATTAATAATCTGTCCCGCATGGAGACAAAAAAGTTGACAAGCAAAACATGAAACAGCCTTGTTGGATTATCAGTAGGAAATGAGGATCAACTTCAACCTTATTTTTCGTTTCTGGGTAACATGGTTAAAAAAAAGTATCTTGTCAGATGTTCTTAGGATACACAATTATTGAATTATGGGTCACCTTCATATGGGATAAAATAAGCTTTTCATTGGAGGTTTCAATTGATATTGTGGCTCTTATAAAACCTGTCTGATACATCAGGAAAGTACCAAATATAAAGTTATAGGCATGGAGAAACACAGAGGCAACACTCTAGAAAGGGTAAATAAAATATGAGTTTCCACAACAACACAAAAAACTTCACATACAGGAAGGGAAAGAATGTATTGAATCATTAATCAGTTCACAAAATACAAATATGATCATGGCCAAAGTGCAGTTTGGTGTGATAGAAGTGCACAAAGTACGTAAACAAGATTCCAGTTATGATGTATGTCAAAGTGGATGGTGTGGCAGGGAATGGTGTTAAGTGTTTGAGTCACAACACGTAATGGTGGCCCCTTTGTGGCTGCATGAGTGGGAGAATGACTTGTGTCACAAGACCTTAGTTCTGCAGGAGGGGAAGCAGGAAAAGGGATAAGTACTAGTGCTGACAAAGGGTGGGGGTAGAGGGGAGGGGGAGAGAGAGAGAGAGGGGGGAGGGGGGGGGGAGACAGACAGAGAGACATGTGATGATGGGGGGAGGGGGAGGGTTGGAGGACAAAGGGGGCAGGGGCCCAGCAGTTGGGGACAGCTGTGAGGCTCATAACTCATGGCTGTTGGTAATGACAGGAGTTTGACCTCTCAATCAATTTACAACATTGTTTAAGGAAAAAGAAACATTGTGCTCTATTTTTGATTGGTTTACCTATTTAAGAACTGATATTATTAATTTTTAGACAAGCTGGGTACAAGGTAGTTTTGGTTGTACTGTCAGTCAGTCTCTGTGCAGCTGTGTATTGTAAGTGACATGGTTTAATTACTTGAGTCATATTACCGTATTTACACGAATCTAAGCCACACTTGAATCTAAGCCGCACCTGAAAAATGAGACCCGAAATAAAGGAAAAAAAAAATTTACAGAATCTAAGCCGCACCTGAAATTTGAGACTCGAAATTCAAGCGGAGAGAAAAGTTTTAGGCCACACCTCCAAATCGAAACAAAGTTGGTCCATTGTAATATGAGACACAATTTAGTTCGAATGAATGACGATACACCTACAGTAGTCTGGTTCGAGTCGTAAGCTTAGCAGTTAAGCTTTACCAGGTAGCCATTGCTATGCATCAGGCACTCCATTCGTATTTATAAGTGTACCCTTCCTCTTTCACGTGCTTCGTCTGGTTTGAATCGATTGCTTATTTTGCTTTGATCTGATAAGTGCCGTTTTCTTTGTAATAGGTGTTTACATCACTTTAAGCTGAAAATGCATTACTGTACTGTGTCATGCATTGTTTGTCGCATTCTGATAGTGCATGTTTATGGCCTGTCACGCTTTTGTGCACGCTAAAGCCGCTTACAATTAAGAAAAAAAAAAAGAGAGGAATCGTCTCATTAGCAAAACAATGGCAAGAGACTGTTATTTGTTGTTACTTACACTGCTGCTTTCTTTGATAATGATCAACAAGAACCAAACAATAGACCGCGCATGATAGAACATGTTCTGAACGAGAGTTAGGTGAAAATTTTTCTCTGTTTGAAAATCTTTGCGGCCGCTTCTTTAGTACATCAAATTCTACACAGAAATTAGAGTAATCTTAAATTTAAAAATCTAGTCAGTTGCCGTGCTTCATTTCTGACTGTATCACTACTAGGCAAAAGAATAATACAAATATAAACATGACACGATACGTATATACTTCCGCGTTTGCTGTTGTCTCACTCTAGTTTTGTAGTTTATTAGGCAGACAGGATTTAAATGAGATAGCAGCAAACAGGAAAGAATACATGGCAAAATGTTTATATTCGTATTATTCCTATGGTGAAGAGAATACTGTATGTGATTCACATTTCATCATGTTCCTATTAGCAACCATCTTTTCTCACAGGTAGGAAAAAATTCAGAACATAGAGTTGGCCATATTGACAAACATCCCGAACAGTCTTGCCAGTCGGATTTTCATAGTACATTGAATTTCTGCTACATCTGAAGATGAACAATATGGAGTTTGTATTTACTTTGTTGGATAATGTACGAAAATGTAGTGGCCGAAACTCGGAGCGGAGAAAAAAAAGCTCGTTTACCACCTTTTTTTAAAATTTATTTACTGACGCAGAGGTTTTGGCGCCAGTATTTATCTTTGTGCCTACAAAGCATGCCTGTGTAGCGCTACATATATTCAATGGCAGAAGTTAGTGGCGGCACCCACCAACATTTTTCAGAACTTCCGCTTGCTTTGCACTCGATTCTAAGCCACAGGCGATTTTTGGATTACAAAAACAGGAAAAAAAGTGCAGCTTAGATTCAAGTAAATACGGTACATGTGGAGGTGTTTGTGAGAGCAGTAGCTACTCTGCAAATTGCACATAAAGGCTGTTTATCAATGACAGGAACAAGGAGGGTTGACACCCTGGCATTATGCACCAATGAGGGGACACCTGGAGACTGGAAAAAAGTGGGAGGTACAAAGGCTATGAGGCATCATCAGTGATCCACTGCGGTTCAACAGCAACTATTGCTTGTCAGAAACCAAGAGAAGAGTCACTTTGATGAGAGAGGTGAAATTACTGGGGCATAAAAGGTGAACTGTAGCAAAACCATGACATGCAGGACCACATAAGGTCTGCAAAAATTACATCAAACAACAAAAGTTACTGCCTTCCTCATGGAGAACTAGGTTGTATTATACCAACTTGAAGTTCACTTATGTACAGACAATGAGTGTCACTTACCGAATGGCAAGAAATAATCAGTAATCAGTGGCAAAAGCAAATGCTGTAATAAACTATGAGTTACTTCACAGGTAATAAAACAATAGAATGTTCTCAAATAGCAGCAGGTTAAGGAATATAGTGCAAAAAAGCACTATATTTAACTTGAAAATTAGGTTGCACACCATAGGCAACTCAAAACTTCCTGTAAACATGTTCACAGCTGCTACAATTGTAACAAAACAATGCATAATGTTAAAAGAATGCTCATAGTCTTTGGCAAATTTTATGAATCATCTGAGCAGTGTAACCATTATTACTAGGAATTAATTGAAAATTCTCAGTATAATGACTCATATAATAAC
Source organism: Schistocerca piceifrons (assembly GCF_021461385.2). Taxonomy (NCBI): domain Eukaryota; kingdom Metazoa; phylum Arthropoda; class Insecta; order Orthoptera; family Acrididae; genus Schistocerca; species Schistocerca piceifrons. The sequence continues at coordinate 321,195,337 of NC_060143.1, read as the reverse complement.
ATCATAAACAAGCAGTGTAGGCAAACTGAAGTATAGATTAAACTTAATCCATTCTTTCAAAAGAGACACCAAAATAAGCAAATGAAAATAATTATCAACAAATGAGCTATGACAGCATGTCCAAAGCCCAGTCTCTACAGGAAAAATAGTGTAAGACATCGAAATCCTAAGCTGTATAATGTAAATTGCCTGATATCACCAAATGACAAAGACCTATACAATTGATAAGAGATGGTAACTTTCAGCATCTAAAAATCTTCAGAAATACTTAAAATCTACACAAAAAGCAATAAATGTGTACCTGGACATACCTCCTTATAAAGCCATTAAAATTTACAACCTTTTAAACCTCATACAGTATGGGGTCCAACCAAATAAGCTCACAGATCCACAAAAGTTCTTGCAACCAGATTCTTAACCTTATCAGTTTTAGATACTATAAAAAAACCTATACATTTCCATTCACAGAGATAGAAAACTCACAGTAGTGTAATATAGTCGGTAAGAGTAGAATGAGAGTAACAGATATAAAATACAGGACAACAATTGTGTTGACTTATCACAGATACAAAATACAGGACGTTGGTCATGTCAACTTGCTACTGATTAAGAATTGGTATTTCTTCCTCATTATTCTTGGTATCTTTTTACATCATCAATGTACAGTTTGAGTGTGCCTAGCTGTCTCATTGTTAATGATTTCCACCTACGTCATAATGTACAGTGTAATATTTGATTAACCTTTGCTTGCCCTCTGGGGGTAACAGCCAAATGTTATCGTATCATCACTTAACAACTTGCAGGGTACAACAGATCAATTTTCCTTGCATGATTCATTACATTTCATATTACCTCATTTAATATATTGTAGCTTCATGTATTAATTAGTTTAACCAACTACTAGTTACTGATAGAAGAAAGAAAAAGGATAATTAAAACACACACTATTGGAAGTGGCATTAGAGAAAATTTAATCCTTACATTTTGCAATCGGGTAACAAAGCAGCATTGTAGCAATTTCAAGGGCAGCAGATGCTGGTTGCATTTTGATGTCTATACAGACATCTGCAGACCAACAGCTACCTAATTCCTTTAGCAGTCTGATAAACACAACAGCAAATCTGAAACTGTATGGTCTATGGGTTTCATTCAAAACCTAGATGTGGGTGATACATATGTATCTGGTCTTGAAACAAAAACACACTCTCATCAAGGTTCAAAGGATTTAGTGCACCAATGATTTCGGAAACCTTGCAGATGTGGTAAGGAGTGACAGGAGGTTATTCAGCCCATAGGGTGCTCAATCATATAGGGCAATGAGTAGGTAACTTCTCTCATCAGGGGGTATGGAATTGATGCTCACAGGAAGCATGAAAGAAAATAGGACAGATCATGGCACATAACCAAAAAGGAAGAAAATACCATTGATAGTTTGGGGATTCTGTGATTGCCAAACACATTTTGGTAGCTGTGAATCTCTGAAGATTAACTGAAAACTCCAGCCTGGAGCCATATTAGCATATACAATTGAAAAACATACATAGAAACTTCTCCTCATCAGTTAACAACCAAACACAAAATATTTCAGCAACAGTCGAGCTTAAAACCAGGATAAGCAACTGCAGTATACAGTTCCAATGGAAGCCTGCATCTAAATTACACAGGCATTAACTATACTCACAAAATTTAAAGTTCAAGAAATTGTACTGAGTAAAGACATCTCCCACCTAAAATTTAACTCTGTACTATGTACTTCAAGGTGTTGAGGACACGATGGCTTGTGGTACAAAATCTGTACTCTACAAAGGTTAAACAGTACAGTACCTCTCCATTTAAAACCATAATTACCTAATCTGAGAGTCCCTATCCACTCTCAATGTTCTTCACTGAGCAAATAGCTACCATGCTTCAGGACATAGCAATACTTACAGCAAACTCCTCACTTCACAATGTGCACAACACCAGTGGCCATGGTAGGTGCAGGCAACTGAGGGCCATTTGCACACATTGTCCACATAATTTGTGGCATGGGCAGTAGGGGTGACAGATAGGACAATGATGGAAATGAGCATTCTGATTGAGGCTAGGACCCTCATGGGGATGGCAGCAGGAGGTCGTGTGGTGGTAAATGTTGGGTGGTGCCTCTGGGTGGCATGGTGGCAGGTGGGCCATGTTACTGGGTGGCTACAGTCACAGTGGCACACTGTGTGAGCAGCTCAGCCTGCAGGCCAGGCTTCAGTGTGATATGGGGCCAGTGAAGCTCTCAGGCAGGATGGGCGAGCAGTGTGGTGTCAAACAGTGTGGTGGTGGCAGATGGATGGCACCAGTGAGCTATATGACTGGACAACATGCAGCTGGTGGGCACTGTCTTTGAGTGGTGGGCACAGTAGGAGAGCCATGCTGACTATACACAGCACCCATGCACTTGACTCATCCCAAACAAGTGGTGGTGAGGCTGCAGAAACAGTACTGACTCATTGTGGCTTTTTCACATAATGGCACCTGACTCAGCGTTAGTGCACAGCAACATCAAAGCTGCACTGGCTGCGACCATCAATTCATGTTGAAACACCTGTAGCATGTAGATGCAATGCATAGCATGGCTCAGTGAACTTGTTGAGAGACAGCCCACACTACAGTAGGCAGCAAGGTGGCAATGCAGCTAAACATGCATTAGACTTCATCCCGGGCACTGGTACATGTCAACACACTGTGTTGATGGTGAGACTGGCATGACTGGGCAGCCAGGGTCACAGTGGAGTGCAACAGAAACTTTCTGTAACCAGCCACACAATTACAGAAGTGAACCAAACATGGCTGCTTTATGGGCCAAATGGTGGGTTCTAATCACAGTTGTCACAAGTAAGTACAGACCATTCCTGGTGTGGGGGCAGACTGCATCAGGGATGGGAGAGGAACAGATTGTGAGTGGCAGAATGGAGGCAGGTTTGAAATAAAATCAGAGGATTAAAAGAAACTTATGGTATATTCTGAAACTTATGGAGTACCTGAAGGCTCATCCAGATTGGACTGTAGGGCAGCCACCAATCTGGTTGTTTGGAAAATGTGGAAACAGGAAGGAGAGTGAAATACCCTTCATGTTTCAACTAACTGGTGGCTAGTTGGAGAGAGCATAAATGGAAGCAGATGGCATGAGGTCATTGCTCTATCTGAAAGCTAGAAAGAAATCAAGAGTATCTGCTCTGTCTGGAAACTGGATCACAAGAGACTGATTTCACTGTCCTCCACCTTCCAGGATGTGACAAGTAGCAACCTCTTTCTCATGCCTTCTTGTTGACTAGCTGGTGGCTTGGGCACCTTAAGGGCATTCAGCAGAGGGCTGAATGTCAACCCTGTCAGTAGCTTTTACTGAAAAGAATCATTTCTGTCCTGAAGGTACAAGCCAGTTGGTCACATAGAAACTGCAAGAACTCATGCTATATTTCAAACCTGAAGCTTGGTTGCAGTGTCAGTAAATTACACCTGACAACCCAAGCTGGCTAGGCATACTGTACACTATTACCTGTAACCTACCCTCCTATGTATAAGACACCAACCATGTCCTCCATGACTCTCCACAGTTTCTGCCCCTTTACCATGCAGCACACTGCTCATGACTGTCAATACCATCTCACTCTATACTAACATTCCCAATGCCCATGGCATTGCTGCTATTGGACAATAACTTTCCCAATATCCAACTCAAACTAAACCTACAACCTCCTTCCTGGTCACCATGACCAACTATATCATCACCCACAATTACTTCTCCTTTGAAGGTATCACCTATGAAAAAATCTGTGGTACAACAATGGGTGCCAACATCGCACCACCCTACACCAAACTATTCTTGGACTATCTACAGAAATCCTGTCTAACCACCCAGAATCCCAAACCCTTCACTTGGTTCAGATTCATTGATGAAATCCTTGTGATCTGGACTGAGGCTGATGGTGAGGACACTATCCACTTTCCTCCAGAATGTCAACACCTGCATGCTCATTTGCTTTACCTGGTCCTCTTAAGCCCAACAACCCACCTTATTCAATTTTGATCTCCACCTCAATGATGACTACATCAGCACCTATGCCTGAAACAAATCTACCGACCATCAGTAATACCTCTGCTTTGACAGCTGCCTGTCATTCCATATCAAGAAGTCCCTTACATACAGCCTAGCCACTCATGGTTATCATGTCTTTAGTGATGAACAGTCCCTCTAAAAATATACCAAGAGTCTCACTGAGACCTTCACAGATGGAGATTACCCTCCCAATCTTGTATAGGAACAGGTCTCCCATGCCTTGTCTCTTAAGTAAACACAGGATTGCAGCAACAGAATCACATTTTCTGCCAGCGTTTTGAGTACTTATCATTGCGCCATGAAATGAGGAATATACCAGCCACTATGCTTCTTGTCTCTCCCAGAGTGCTATTCTGTTGCCCACTGAACGTATGTAATATCCCTGTCCATCCCACCTCCACTCCATCCCTTGCCTCATGGCTCATATCCCTTTAATAGGCCTAGATGCAAGACTTGTACCATACATCCTCCCACCACTGGTCACAGGCATCTCATACCCCATCAAATGCAGGGCTTCCTGTGAAAGCAGCCAAGTGATCTACAAACTAAACTGTAACTACCATGCTCCTTTCTACTTGTGCATAACAACTAACAAGCCATCTGTCCACACGAGTGGCAACCACCAAACTGTGACCAAGAGACAGATGGACCACCCAATTGATGAACATGCTGCCCAACACAATGTCCTTCACTTCAGTTTTTGCTTTACAACTTACACTACCTGGATTCTTCCTACCAACGACAACTTTTGTTAATTGCACAGGTGGGGAGTCTACCTGCAAAATGTCCTACGTTCCCCTAAGCCGCTGGCCTCAGCCTCCCTAGTCCCAGTCCTGCACCTACCTATCCCTTTTCTAGCTCCCATTTCAGTACTACACAGCCTTCTATTCCACCAATGTGCCCACTAGTCTTATTTTGTTTCTCTATTTCCCTCTTTTCTCAATCTCCTCCCTCCCTCCTCTCTCCAAACGACCCAATTGCATCTAGCAGCCCTATCCTGTCCCAAAAATTTCCCAGTACTATATCTTTCCCCACCATAACCTGCTATCCTTCCCCCTCCCAGTCCCATACCTCCTCATTACCCCACTACCCACATTAGATTGCTGCTTCCATCAGGTGCAGTCACAATCTGGCTACAACGGCCAGACACAGTAGTCATATGCATATGTGAGTTATGCTTGTATGAATGTGCAAGTGTTTTCTATTTTGGAAGAAGTTCACTTGGCCATGAGCTTAAATGTATAGCAGTCTTTTGTTGTGCTGGCCTGCAGCTCAGTGAAATGATCATATGGCACTGTTGGCCAGGTGGCCCCATAGGGGAAGGTTCAAATCGTTCAAATGGCTCTGAGCACTACGCGACTTAACTTCTGAGGTCATCAGTCGCCTAGAACTTAGAACTAATTAAACCTAACTAACCTAAGGACATCACACACATCCATGCCCGAGGCAGGATTCGAACCTGCGACCGTAGCGGTCGCTCGGCTCCAGACTATAGTGCCTAGAACCGCACGGCCACTCTGGCCGGCCATCAGGGAAGTTTGGCTGCCAGGTTGCAAGTCTTAATTCAGGTGACACTACATTGGGTGACTTGTGCTTTTTTTGATGATGAGGTGATGATGAGAACAACACAACACCCAGTCTATGAGTAGAGAAGATCTCCAACTGAGCTGGGAATGAAACCCGGGCCCACTGCATGGTAGGCAAACATGTTAGCACTCTGCTAAGCAAGCAGACTGCGACTCAGTGTCTCCTCTATCTGGTGTGTAACAAAGTATCTTTTTCATAATAACGTTGTCCCTGAATGAAAACAGGGATCCACAACCCTTGGGGGGAGGGGGGAAGGGAGAAAAAAAGTTTGAAATGCTTTTCCATTTTTTCCTTTCCTATGTATCAGCCTCCATTTTTTGTCTAGTCCACAGGGTGACAATATTATGCATATGATATTGGGGGACAAGGAATTGACACCAAGATAAAAAATATGGTGGTACTTATATTACTGTTAACAGAAACATTTGTTGCATCCAACAATGTTCTGAATTTTATTTTTGAATAATTTCTTTATCTTTCATAGCTGTGCTCTTAATTCAGACCCTGTTCAATATGTTCAAATACCTGGCTGGTTCATGAATTTTCTCCACTTGGAGCTAGGAGTGCATGTTGTCTTTATCATTGTTTCATCATCATTGATGCCCAAGTTGCTCAAATGGTGAAAAATGCTTTGCACCAGGTGGCTGAACACCTTGGAAGGGGTCTTCTGGTAAAAAGTGCCACATGCATATTTCCTTTTATTTTTATTTTATTTTTTTTGGATTGATTTCAAAAGTGTAACCAATATTTAGAGAAATACTTTTTACCTAGGAATTTACTTATATTTAAAAATGTCTCCTACCCCATCACAATGCACATGTACATTGTAATTCAGACAGTGTATCTATCTGTAACACACAGTTGACCAGAGCTAATTTCTTCTCTGCAGTAAGCTGATGCCACTATGAGATTGTGTTTTCTGAAGGTGAACATCTCACACAGTTGCAATGGGAGGCTACATTCTGTACTTATTTTGGGGTTAGTGGACAATACACAGTCATAGGTGTTCTATTGTTAGTATAATCATATTGCCTTAGAGAACAATGCAAGAACTGGTCAAGTCCCACTTAAGCTTTATTCCTCATAATCAGTTACTGACTATTTGTTGACAATGCATAATAGCTGTTATACCATTACCATGTATTTATGGTAACAACAAAGTGTTCTTTATTTGGAGTCATGTTGTGTGAGTGTCCAAGTGATTAATACTTATGCTGTTTGCTGTAGAGTAACTGAATGTCTATTGAATTACTTCCTGACTTATGGATATTGTTATTACTTACTTACTTTAACTTAATATCCTTGCGTCATCTATGACATTATAGTCCTTGGAAAGTAATTTGTAACTGGAAAGGATCCTGAAGCACATGCTGCAATAAGCTACTCAAAATTTTATATTTTTATTTTTCAAGTGTATCATTAAATTCACACAATATACACAGCCTTATGGCTACAGTTAATATGGAAAATAATGTCAGAATTCCCATTTGAATAACTGACATCTCCAGAAGGACTACTGATACAGTTTTTGTTAATAATTATTTCACTCAATTATTAAATGTTGAAAGTATTTCAGTTTGATTGTCAGAGCGCCAAGGGATCTTGTCTCCTGCGACAAGCCAAAAGTTACATAAAGGTTTTAATTTAATGATCCCAAAAATTTAGAATTGTTTAGAGTTACGTTGCATCAGAAATTCTGGAATGATGTGTTCAATGAGGACGGTATTAATAAAAAAGCCAAAGTATTTCCTGACACTGTGGCCCATTATTTAAATATTGATTTTCCCATGAACATTCTGTCTCTGGTTTGTTCATAGATCTGACCAAAGCCATTGACTTAATCAATCATTCTCTGCTGCTTGATAAACTAGAGTTACTTGGTATTAGAGACACTTGAAGTAAGTAGTTTCAGTCAAACTCAATAACAGGGGGGGGGGAGTTGGTTGAATTCTCGAATAAGGATAGTATTAAACCTCTATCCAATGAAACTATGATCAGCTGTGCAGTCCCTCAGGATTCAGTTCTAGGGTCCTTACTTTCCCTCTTATTTATGAATGACCTGCCCCTGGAACTACCTAACACCTTACCTTCATTGTCTGCAGATGGCACAAATCTCCTTTTCCAATATCCATCTCTTCATCTTGTAAAGGATATAATAAAAGATTATATCAACAGGTTTACTTTCCGGATATACAAAACTAAACTATTACTAAACAAAAGCAAAACTGCTTATAAACTTTTCGCTGCCTCCAAGAAACACACTCTCTACATGGAATCATGTAATAATTGACGATGAAAGTATAGAGCAGGTCAATAAGATTAAATTTCTTGAGATGTTAATAGACAATAACTTACAATGGAACATCTACAGAGTAAATCTGCTAAGGTAATTGAGCAGTCTGTGCTATTCTTTTGGTATTCTTAGTCTGTCCTGTGATATTTCAACTTAAAAACAATTTATTGTTATTTAGTGCACTTGGTTCTCTCTTATGCTCCCATTTTGGAGGCCAGTGTTTGGTAAAATTTTTGTAATGCAGAAAAGGCTGTTGAAGGCAATGCAGCAGAAATCACTTTGTACCTCCACTAAGTGTATCTTCATGGAACTGAAAATACTACCCATTCCAAGCATTTGTATCTTACAAATTGTAACTTTAGTTAATAAGAATTTACACTTGTTTGAGGCTAATAAGTCTGTTCATGATCAAAACACTTGCTCTATTACACACATTCACCTTGATATTCAAAGAATGCCCAAAAGTTTTTGACAGTGTGCTTTATAATACAGTTCACCTATCAATTAGTGAAAGCAGAAATACTTTTAGGAATAAAGTAAAATATATCTTACTTACACAGCCTTTTTATTCTTGTTATAAATACCTAAAATCCAAATTGTTGTAACAGTTCTTGTACTTTTAGTCTACAGTATGACTGTACTATAGTGTGTCTAAATGTATAAGTTTAATGGAACAGTATATAATTGGTCTGAGTTGTGCTGTTATGAGTTTGTGTTTTATTTTTGGTTTTTAATATTGCTAACTTGCAGTTAATCATGTTTTTAACTGCAAATATAGTCTGATGAACTGTGCTGTGCTTAGTTACTAGTGTAACAATCTGTTCAACAGTGGTGTGTAATTTGTAGGTAAAAGTTTGTATCTCGTATCATAAATTGAATTTTGTTCTGAAATCTCAATTTCCTCCAGTATCCTTGCATATGTTGTATATGTTGGATTTGATGATCCAAATAAATAAATAAATGGATGTAGATGTAGTAATGTTTGCCCACTATTAGCTTAACTTCACTTCTGTGATATGCAATGTCTCAATGAAACTCTTTGGTTTCTCTTATGACAATAAGACTTCATCTATATATGGCAGTTGCCATTAACATCAAAATATTTTAAACCTTCTCAGCTACAGTTCCATGATTCTTTTTACCTGCCCCAAGCAGGGACACAATTTTTGCTGTTTTTAGTGGGATGAACTAATGCTCTACTGTTCACCTTGGCAGGCTAGTGTTGAAGTTGTCACTTGATCAGCTACATGCAACACCCATTCATTCCATATAATTATTTTTATGTGCAAGCTGACTTACCTTCTCATCTGATCATGATCACGTCTCACATAATTTCATTTAAAAATTATAGATTTTAATATTTTCATGTTGTTTTCCCACTATTCTTCATTTATTATATTAAAGCTTGTATGTTTGTGTGTGTGTGTGTGTGTGTGTGTATGTGTATGTGTGTTATCCGTGTGATTGAAAATATATTTTTGGGAAATTTTGGAAGCTTACAGTTTTTGTGTGTGTCCTGTAAACTTTGGCAACAATATCCTGTTCAGAAAATTGTTTTCTTGTTCTTGCAGTAAGTAATTATAATGTCACAAAAGAAGCTGAGTAGCACTGTGGTGTAGTGGTTATGATAATAAACTGTTGCATGAAGGGTCATGAGTTCAAAACTCACCTGGACTGTACATTTAATTTTAATTTCTATATTCAGTTCAAGTACATTCTAGAAGTATCCACAAATGTCAAGAATCATTGTACTGGAATGTTCTGTAGCTGTATGTATACTGTATGTGCTCTGGCCAGAGGCAGTTCGCTCCGCGCTCTTGTATGTGCAACTGCTGAATAAACCTTCATTAAGCGAAGCTAGTGTTTATCATTCATCTGATTACACCCTCTTCTATGTAACATTATTCTGAGGGAGGTGCTGGGTATTGGAACTTGTGATAGAGCACATTATCGGTGACACAGTGGCTCCAATCAGGCCACGACAGAGCTGCTGTTTATGTGGTGAGAAACCTGAGTTCGAGCCATATTCAACAGATCGCAATGTATCAGAGACAGAAGAAGAAGAGGACATCATGATGACAGAAACTGTGTGCCACCATATGAGACATCCTTCTGGGTTCTCTGGTGACGATGGCCAAAATCCGAACAAGTGGCTGAAGTTATATGAGCATATAGCCAAATTTAACAAATGGGATGACACCATGTGCTTGGCAAACATATTTTTCTACTTGGAGGGTACTGCCAAGCAATGGTATGAGAACAATGAGGAGAAGGTCGCTAGCTGCGAAGTATCACATGCAGAACTGTGAAAATATTTTGGCAACACACGACGACAGAAGTGCAAGGCTGAAGATAAATTAAAGTGCAGGGCACAGCATCCAGGAGAAACTACAGCATCTTACACTCAAGACATCTTGGAGCTGTGTAAAATAGTGGATCCTAGAATGAAGGAGGAATATAAGGTTGCACATCTTATAAAGGGTGTTGCTGAGGACATGTATCAAGCCTACTCCTGAAGGAGGTTTTGAGAGCAGATGACTTCATAAAACGGTGCCAGTATATTGAGACAATGCATCAAAAAAGAATTACATGCAAGAAGTTTGAATGGCTTCCAAACATCATATTGATGTCTGTGATGGAATAAGCAACTGATTTCACAAGTGTTCTTCATCAGATAGTGAGAGAGGAAGTTCAGAAGTCACTTGGATTGCACAGCAAGCAAAAAACTAAGATCCTTCAAGAGATCATAAGGGAGGAAGTGGAACAGACATTGAACCTAGTCCTTCATTTCCCTTTAAAACAGTGAAAAATTTGAGACCCAGGTGGAGTTACATTCCTGCAAAGTCATACGAGGAACCTGTTTGGGCACCAAGGAAGATGGACATCTGAAGGACCCATGATAACCAACCAGTATGTTTCCACTATGAACGACCGGGACAAGTGGTGTGCTATTGTCGAGAAAGGCAGTGGATATTTGATGATGCCCACACTAGAAGACAGCAGACCAATCTTGGCTGACACCAACTCCGGGACGATGAAGATGAACAAGATGTGGGTGCAGGATGACATAGGTCACCATCACCGCAAGCTAGCAGCTGGAGAGGATGCTCCCCAACATGGTGATCAAGGTCTCCATTGCTGTTTAGAAGCTCCAGCCAATCACCTAGCTGCCGCAACCTGGGAAACTAAAGGAAGCGACCATCCTTGGAGGTGAGGCTGCCGAAGAGAAAAATCCTCTGCCGTAGATCACTACAAAAATGATAGGAAACTATGTCAATATGCTCATGGATGGCTGACCAGCCCAATCTCTTGTGGACACTGGAGCATCATATTCAGTCATTTCAGAGAAGTAGCATCACCAGTTGCAGAAAACCTTATTCGTCGACAGCAAAACATCTCTGCTGAAGGTGGCTAATGGGAAATATGTAAAACCTACAGGAAGATGTACCACTTGTGTGGGTATAAGTAGCCATACACAGCCCTTAGAATTCATCATCTTAGAAGAGTGTAGTCATGACGTCATTCTCGGATGGGACTTTTTGAAGCTTCCCAGGCAATTATAGATTGTGGTCTGTTGAAGATTATGCTAGATGAGGTGAGATACTGTGGACAGTAAGATGTGCATCCGAGTGTGTGGAAACTGTGTGCTTGATGAAATGATCATTCCTGCAGTCGGCGCTAGAAAGGTAACTGTCATGTCATGACATGCATCAACCCATGGATCTTGTAGTGGAATGTAAGAGAAGCATACCACTGAACAGTAGCTTGGTCATCCCAGCCTCTGCCAACTCGTTTAAGAATGGATTTGGTGAATTGTGGATAGTTAACTCTCGCTGAGAACCGCAGATCCTCCGAAGATGCATGTGCATAGCAAACGCTGAGCCATTAATTGAAGAACAGCTGAGCATCATAGACGCCTCCCGTGCTGAGTCTGTGGGTGAAATAAGTGCTACCACTAAGAGACAAGATCTTCTAGCTCACCTATCACCAGATCTCACTAAGGAACAACAGAAGAAGCCACTTGTCATTTGTCAAGAGTTCTCTGAATGCTTCAATTCACAGGTGAAGAGCAAATTAGACAAACTGACTGTGTAGCACCAGATTAGCATTGGAGACCGCCAACCAATAAGCCAGAGAGCATACCATGTGCTACCACTAAGAGACAAGATCTTCTAGCTCAAGTATCACCAGATCTCACTACGGAACAACAGGAGAAGCTACTTGCCATTCGTCAAGAGTTATCTGAATGCTTCAATCTACAGCTGAAGAGCAAATTAGACAAACTGACTCTGAAGCACTGGAATAGCACTGGAGACCATCAACCAATAAGCCAGAGAGCATACCATGTGTCAGCAAAGAAACATTGAATAATTCGCAATGAGGTAGAGAAAATGATGAAGAATGACATCATTCAGCCTTTGCAGAGCCCATGGCCATCACCATTGGTCCTCATCAGGAAGAAGGATGGCAGTTGGCACTTTTGTGATGATTACAGGAAGCTTAATAAGATTACTAAAAAGGACGTTTACCCTCTTCCACAAACTGACGATACACTAGATTGTCTGTAGGGGGCTAAGTTTTTCTCAATCATGGACATATACTCAGGATACTGGCAGATTGAAGTAGGTGAGGCTGATCATGAGAAAACTGCATTCATCACCCCTGAGGGCCTGGATGAGTTTGACATAATACCATTTGGTTTGTGTAATGCACCTGCAACTTTTAAACGGGTGATGGATAATCATCTACATCACCTGAAGTGGACAATGTGTATTTGTTACTTAGATGACATTATAGTGTTCTCAAAGACATTTGATGAACATATAAAAAGACTGAGGGCCATTCAAAAGTGTCTCCAACAAGGCAGACTGAAACTTAATCCAAGAAAGTGTCTCTTTGGAACAAAAGAAATCAAAACATTCGGACACCTTGTGTCAAATGAAGGTGTAAGGCCAGACTCAGAAAAGGTGAGATCTATAATGGAATGTCCTATTCCTAAAAGTATTAGAGACGTGAGAAGCTTCCTCATAATATGTTCTTATTACTGTCATTTCATCAAAGACTTTTGTATCACAGCTAGGCCACTCCAAGAGTTGTTAAAAGCTGATGCTAAATTTATATGGGTTGGTGCTCAACAAGATTCTTTTGACGTGCTGTGAAAAGCTCTGATGACTGACCCTGTACTTGATCTGTATGATGAGAGAGCACCTACAGAACTACACACAGATGCCAGTGGGTATGGGATCGGGGCTGTTCTGGTGCAAATTTTGGATGGAAAAGAGAAGGTTATTGCCTACACTTTAGAACACTTACAAAAGCTGAGAGAAAATACTCAAATACAGAAAGAGAATGTCTTGCTGTGATCTGGGCCATGTTAAAACTTAGACAGTATCTCTATGGAAGGCCATTCACAGTTGTTACAGACCATCATTCACTTTGTTGGCTGACAGGTCTTAAGGATCCAACAGGACGACTCGCCAGGTGGGCACTATGTCTTCAAGAGTATGACATTACCATAGTGTACAAACGTGGAAGAATACGCAAAGATGCTGACTGTCCCTCAAGAAACCCTGTGCAGGGCCATCAAAACTTTGATGACGATAGTGACTGTCTCATTGCACTCCAGGATCTCTCTGTTGAACAGAAGGACACCAAGATATCTCAAATTATGCTTGCCTTAAATCGGTCAGGGGATGTGAAAGGACAATTTAAGGTGGATAATGGATTACTTTGCAAGAAAAACTTTGATCCATTTGGAAAGAGCTGGCTACCAGTGATTCCTAAACACATGTGCCTAGATGTTCTAAAGAAATTCCATGACACACATGAGGCTGGACATTTAGGATTTATTAAGAATTGCAAGAGATTTTTCTGTCCAGGTTTATTCAGGAGTGTCTGTCAGTATGTGTTCCACTGTTGAGAGTTCCAGAGGAGAAAGGCGGTTCCTCAGAAACCACCTGGCCAACCCATACCAATTCCACCAGCTGAAACACCTTTCCAGCATGTTGGGATTTGACCTCCTTGGACAATTTCCAACATCTGCTAGTGACAATAGATGGATTATTGTTTGCACTGATTATCTGACACGCTATGCCATTACAAAAGCTGTGAAAACAGCTGAAGCATCTGAGATAGCCAAATTCATCGTGGAAGACATTGTATTAAAACACAGTACCTACGACCATTAATTATGGATTGAGGGAAAGTTTATCAATCAAGTCTTGTGACAGAGACAAACTGTCGGTGCAACACTATTCATCACATGATGACTACCTACCATCCACAAACTAATAGGCTTACTGAACACCTTAATAAGACCTTGGCCGACATGCTGTCAATGTTGAGCAGAGCAACTGGGATGAGGTGCTACCTTTCATGACGTTTGACTACAAAACCGCCAAACAAAACACCACAGGATTTACACCATTTTTCCTGGTGCATGGGCGTGAGGCTACTACAATGATGTACACTGTGTTTCTGTTACATCCTGATGACGTGGATGATGATTACATCGGCTAGGTGTTAACCAGAGCCGAGGAAGCTCGGCGGTTAGCTCAACTCCACATGCTACAGGCTCAAGAAAACGATCACCGAAGGTATGACGTGAGCCACTGCCCTGTTATCTACCAGCCTGGTGACCTTGTCTGGATCTTCATTCCTGTTCAGAAGGGTGGTCTCTCTGAGAAGCTCCTCAGGTGCTACTTTGGATCTTATAAGTTTTGTAAGACAGTCGTCTGATGTGATGTTTGAAATTTTCCCGGCATACTGATTGTTCCATAAAAACACAGGAGAACTGCCACAAGTCAGTAACATCTTGCCACCTATGACCTAGCAAAAGTTCTGGTTTCACTGCTTAAACCGGATATAGGCAAATGCCCTCATCACATAAAAAACTCTAGTGTTTTTATCAGCGGTATTCAGTCTTTACAGCTGCAAAGTAATGACTTGCTGGTCAGCCTGGACGTGGTTTCTCTCTTCACCAAGGTGCCTCTTGTAGATTCATTACACCTGATTGGTAATATGTTTGATGCAGATATTAAACGTTGTTTGAGCATACTCTCTCTTCTACATATTTTACATTCAACAATGAATTTTATGAACAATCTGACAGTGTCGCCATGGGGAGTCCTTTGTCTCACTATGGAAACTGAAAAAGATGGTTTTTTGCCATTTTTAGATGTTCTGGTATGGTGCAAGAATGATGGCACACTTGGTCATTCGGTGTATAGGAAACCGACCCATACAGATTTGTATCTGCAAGCTACCAGTTGCCACCATCCGGCACAAACAATGCCGTGCCCATACTATTTCTGACGTCGACAGTCTTCAAGTGGAACTGAAACACCTGCAAAAAGTATTCCTGATGAATGGCTTTGCAACTAAGCAAGTGAACAGAGCTATGCAGTCCTACAAATGACGCAACAAGGAAGAAGAAGAGGTCTTCAGGTCAATGGCTTATCTACCTTTTATTGGGAACATCTCGTCACAGATAGGTAGAATATTGAGGAAGCATCAAGTTAAAGTCATCTTTCGCCCTCCTCCTAAAATATCATCACTGGTGGGATCCGTTAAGAATGACCTGGGCCTACGTAAATTAGGTGTCTACAATATTCCGTGTGATTGCGGCACGTCATATATAGGGCAGACAACAAGAACGGTGCAGGAATGTATTGTGGAACACCAGCAGCATACTCTCCATCTCCAACCCACCAAGTCCACAATTGCTGAACATTGCATTTCTACAGGCCACTCTATGAATTACAATGATACAAAAATTGTGGCTCAAACATCAAATTTCTGGAGTTCAATTATAAATGAATCCATAGAAATAAAATTGTCAGACAGCGAGACTCTTATCAGTTGAGATAGCGGTTACCAATTAAATTCCTCTTGGAATCCCATTGTAGAGAAACTTTGTAGTCAACGTAGTTATTGGTATAAAGATGAAGATCGATCTGATATCGAAATGCCAAGTTTTCACCGCGGAGGGTGCCAGGTGCAGCGCACGCAGTCGTGAACGTGGACGCTAAGCAGCACATGCGCAGTGCATGCGCAATGCAGCCCCCTTTGGCTTTAAATAGCAGAGCTCAGTGCGTATTTGCCAGTACTTCTTCAGCTGTACTCACCTGAAGATGGCCAAAAGACTTTGTGCCAAAATATCGTGGCAAGATGTTACTGACTTACGGCAGTTCTCCCGTGTTTTTATGGAACAGTTGTCTGATGTTACTTATGAAGTTGAAGATTTCGACCCTGACACAAGACGGTGAAAGATCAGAGATACGGTTCATGTCCTTCAAATGAAGCCCTACAAGGATCTTGCCACCCAGGGTAAATTCGAAGCTCCAGTGACAGGCAACAAGTGGAAAGGTGACGAAGAGTGTAGCGGCAAAGGAAGTTCTATGAAGATCAACACCAGGGTGAGCATCAGTCATTGGGACTCGGAGTATGCAGGACTGAGGTCTCATTCCTGGAGTGGGAGGACATAACACAGTGATGCTGTTCTCTTAAGGAGGGAGCAATGTCACTGAAGAAGCTGAGTAACACTGTGGTGTAGTAGTTGCATGGCAGGTCATGCGTTCAAAACTCACTTGGACTGTATAATTTTAATTTCTATATTCAGTTCGAGTACATTCTAGAAGTATCCACAAATGTCAAGGATCATTGTACTGGAATGTTCTGTAGCTGTATATATACTGAATATGTTCTGGCTGGAGGCAGTTCGCTCTCTCTTGTATGTGCAAGTGCTGAATAAACATTCGTTAAGGGAAATTTTATTGTGAAATAAAATACTACAGATCTTCCTCTTTAAAATGATATATTAATCTTACCTGTAGCTCAACTCCAAGTATTGAAAATATTATTTTCAATAATACGCTGTAGAGGGCATGTCACGACATTGAATTTCCATGGATGCATGTTAATTGAAAACATCGTTTTTCAAAACTTCCGGTCTTTCTAAAGACTTTATATTATGTTGGCAACACGATTTGACAGGCATTTGTTTTGTCTGCATATTGTAGTCTTTGGATACTGTTTTTTTCATTGAGCATTTGGTGGTTATTGCACGATTTGTGTTGTATTTCTATTGCATAACTGGAACTTATCAAATATGCCTCGATTTAGTGGCAGAGTTTACAAGAGGAAGAAGCCTCCTCTGAGGCACACTAGTGGAACTGTGACAATTTCTCCAACCTTGGGAAATGATTCTGAAAATAGTGAGGTTATTCATGAAGTGAAATATACTCCTGTCTCTAGCACAAGCAAGAAGTTGTATGGATCAACTGAAAAATACTGCAGTTTATTGGAGAAGTGTAGTGAGGATAATGTGAACGAAATAATTAACATATCATTGCTCTCAAAGGTGATTGAGAGTTCAGTACCGTGTAAGGAATGTTGCATATTGAGTATGTCCATAAATGTCAAGCGACACATAGGACTTGCAGCAGGAATCTGTCTCCATTGTACTAGTTGTCATTACAGTGTTTCATTTTGGAACTCAGAATATGTCGAAATAGGCCAAGGTGAAACTGATAGTGAGAAAAGCAAGTACTATGGTGTAAATATTAGATGTGTTTATGCTCTAAGGTCAATCGGTAAGGGATACTCTGCTGGTCAAATGTTTTGTTGTGTAATGAATCTACCACCACCAACGAAATTCTCAAAATATAACTTGGTTGTTGGATCCCGTGTAGAAAATATTGCCCAAGAATCCATGAAAAGGAGGCTGTGGCAGTGAATGAAGAAATTCCAGACGTTCAGAATCCTCGGGACCTGACTGTCGCACTAGATGATACGTGGCAGAAGCAAGGGCATACTTCACATAATGGGGTAATAACGGCAATAAGTGCTGATACTGCAACAGTTATAGATGTTGTAATTAAATCCAAGCACTGTAGGCATCCTAAAAGAGTGAAGGATGAGCATACAGAAAACTGTCAAAGGAATTGCAGTGGGTCTAGTGGGGCCATGGAAGTTTCCGGTGTGAAAGACATTTTCAGTTGCTCTCTTCTTGGTACAAGGTCAGATACCTACAGTTCCTGGGTGACGGTGATTCGAAGTCTTTTGCTGCTGTATCTGAGCTGAAACCTTATGGAAATGAGTTACCATTATTAAACAGGAGTGCATAGGTCATGTTCAGAAACGTATGGGAACAAGGCTGCGTTGACTGAAGACCACAATGAAAGGCCAAGTACTCAGTGATGGAAAACCTTTGGGTGGAGCTAAAAGATTGACAGATGAGGTAATCAACAGATTGCAGAGAGACTATGGACTGGCAATAAGACAAAATACTCACAGTGTTGATGCAATTGAAAGGGCTGTAATGGCACTTTACTACCACAACTTATCGACTGACGAGGAACCACTACATTGACAATGCCCACAGGGACCCAATTCCTGGTGCAAGTACAACAAATATCAGGGATCTGAACATGTATACAAGCATCATCACAGTCTACCAGAAACTGTCATGAAGACTATAAAACCAATTTTCAGAGATCTTTCTGCCACTGAACTTTTGAAGAAATGTCTTCATGGACATACACAAAATCAAAATGAGAGTGTGAATAATGTAATTTGGACAAGAATCCCAAAAAATGTGTTTGTGGAAATTCATACTATTCATTTTGGAGTATGTGATGCCATTGCTACGTACAACAAAGGTAACATTATAAAGTGCAATGTGCTGCAGAAGTTGGATGTGATGCCCGGAAAGTACATGGTGAGTGCAATGATGTCGATAGACAATAAGAGGAAACAGGATGCTGAAACGAAAGAAAAGGAGTGTGAGAGGCAAGCCAGACAAAGAAAGAAAGGTGTGAAAAGAAGGCTAGATGGGGAGATGTCTAGTAACAGTGAAAACCCCTCTTATGGTGCTTGACTCCACAAAATGTTAGTGAAACTTTGAAACTCGTTTTCCACAAGTTCACTCTTTTGCCATATAAGGAATATTTTCTGCTAAAATATTAGAGATAAAGACTTAAAATTTTCAAGGAATGTAAACAGTGCCAATATACACCTTGTATCATATCCTTTATGTGATACATAATTGATAACAGATTTTATTTCAAAGATACTATGCCAAAAAATGAGTCAATTATTTTCAGTAACAAAATAATTAATATCTTCCCAAAAAACACCAATAAATTAAAATCCATATGGTACATGGTATTAAATATATGTAATATTATACTTTAAAAGTTTCATCATTCTGGTGTTAATAGGTCATAGGAAAATGTTCCTTACATTTAACATTGGAGGCATAGGACGTTCCGGGTCCCCTTAAGTGAAGTTAGTGTTGGTCATTCATCTTATTACACCTTCTTGTATGTGACAATATGATTAGCAGCAATATTTCTACCTCTTTCCACTTGTTGACTAGTTTGTTCAAAGGAGGTGTTAAGTGTCCCATGATAGCAACATAGATACATTGGAACACCAAAAAACTGGTATAGGCATGCATATTCAAATATAGAGATATATAAACAGCCAGAATACAACACTGTGATCAGCAATGTGTATATAAGACAACACGTGATTGGTGCAGTTGTTAGATTGGACACTGCTGCTACAATAGCAGGTTTTCAAGATGTGAGTTTGAACATGATGTTATAGTCAGCACATAAGCAGTGGGACACAGCATCTCTGAGGTACTGATGAAGTGGAGATTTTCCCATACGAGCATTTCATGAGAGCACTGTGAATATTAGGAATCCAGTAAAACATGAAATCTTTGATGTCACTGTGGCCAGAGAAAGATCCTACAAGAACTGGACCAATGACAACTGAAGAGAATCGATCAATGTGATAGAAGTGAAACCCTTCTGAAAATTGCTGCAGATTTCTTTGCTGGGCCATTAACAAGTGTCAGTGTGTGAACCATTCAATTAAACATCATGGAGCTGAAGACCAACTCATGTACACTTTGTGACTGCACAACACAAAGCTTCATGCCTGGGCTGGGCTTGCCAACACCAACATTGGACTGTTGATGAGTGGAAAATGTTGCCTGGTTGGGTGAGTCTTGTTTCAAATTGTATCAAGTGAATGAATGTGTATGGGTACGGAGAAAACCTCATGAATCCATAGACCTGCATGCCAGCAGAGGACTGTGGGCAGCCCTGCAGGATTCATGGTGTCAGTTCCCTCCAGCACTACTTCAGACATTAGTCAAGCCCATGTCACATTGTCTTGTGGCACTTCTGATTGCTCGTGGGGGCCCTACACAATATTAGGCAGTTGGACCAGTTTCTTTGGCTCTTCAGTGTATAATTCATATGTTGTGCATCTTTCAGGTTTTGCTTTCAGCAGCAATGTATATTGTCTACATTTCTCAGAAAATTGTACATTTTTTGAGTTTGTTAATTGAATCTGTTACAGAGCACAACCTAAATAAAAGAAGAGTCCCAGATACAAAATTCTGTTTGTGGAATCAGTGAATTTTATCCCAAATGTTTCTGTTGTTAGGATGGGAGAAATCTTTCTGTTGGGCATTGTATGTCAAGTCTTAAGGGAACTTCCAATCCTTGTAGAAAAACAGATTCTGGAATTAAAGAAAAACCAACAAGGGTCATTTAAAGTTAATTCCTATTTTTTTACTGTTCATAAATATATTGTTCCATTTAGAATGCAGTCCCACTGTGAACACTGTTCTTGTGCATGAGATTAGTTAGATTGTGTTTTGTAAGCAGCTTGAAAACACTCTATAGGTTGAGAAGCAATTGGAGGCTTTTGGATTGTTTGAACTACTGAGAGTCATCTCCCAAAGATACCAAAGGCAATTCAAATACTATCTTTTCCTTTGGGTACTGTCTCCTCTCCAGGACAACTAGATTATGAGTGGCTAGTCACTGGTAGATCTAGAGCTCCTGTAAAGTGGAGAAAGGAGGCTTTGGACAATTCAAGGTACTACAATTGCCCACTCTACCAACACATTTGGTGCTGCTTCTAACTGATACTGAAACTGAGAATGTGTGACATGTTCCAGCAGCCACTATGGGAACAAGATCTAACTGACTGTAGATTATGGTGCATGTTAGAACAAATGTTGCCTGTAATCCAGAGACAGAGGTGACCAGCACAGAGAATGTTGAGAAGACTAGACTTTCTCAAAGACTTTCAACAAAACTAACAATCTGCAACATTGTTTCCAGAACTGATGGACCCTCTTTTTCTCCACCAATAAAGGCCAAATCAGAAAAATTCTAGTGCCTGGGAGCAAAAAAAAGTTATTACCATATTTGGACAACCATGGAAAAAGCCTTTCAGCTCCTCTTCATGAAGCTTTACCCAGTGAATACTGTGTTACAGTTAAAGCTACAATTAAGTGCCGTAGTCAAGAATTTATCAGAAACAAACAATCTGAAAAAGATGACCAAGTTATAATTGGTGGCACCAACAATGTTTACAGAGACGAGAGTAAGAAGGCACTTGCAGTGTACAGGAAGTTATGGCCAAAATTGCACAACACAAAAGTTATCCTGATAAACCTACCATTGTGACATGATCTCCCACAGTGGTCATGTGTTATAATACAGAAATTGAGTGCTATAAATTAGAACTGCAGAAACTATGTAAATAATTAAATCATGTGTACTTGCTAGACATAAGTAAACTGAAATGTGAAGAACATACCGGGAATGGACTTCACTTAAACAGAAATGGAAAGTTCAAATTAGTGAATCAGATAATGGAACTTTGTAAGGAGCTGCATAAAATCATGGACCCAATCATCTTACATTATAATCAACAAGTTTTTTAGGCTCAATATGAAGCAACACAATTTTACTGAACTGATCTCCTTGTATTGGAAAGAACCCCATTCACATGCAAAGAAATTGATGTGGAAGTGAATAAATTGTCATTACTGTGAAGTGTTAAAGACTTGGGTAATAATTTGACTGATTCAGAATACCATGTTGCAAAGTGTTGTAAAATACCAGTGCCCTTTAGGATAATGCATCTAAATGTACAGTATCTTAGGAATAAACTCAATTTGCTGCAAGTATTTGTGGATGAGAATTCACCACACCTGTTAGTAATTACAGAACATAGACTAAAAGACAATGAAATTGAGTATTACAAATTATATGGTTATGTGTTAGCAGATAGCTACTGCAGGCAACAACACAAAGGGAGTGGGGTGGTAATATTTGTAAATGAACATCTTCTGTTTAAGAAAATCTCATTTTCTGAACACTACTGCAAAGAGGGAACAATTGAAATGGCTGGTGTTGTGGTCCACATAAACGCTCATTCAAGCAGGTTAGCTAAACATAAAGTTACTGGTATGTACCGCCCATACAGATATGTTGTACTATCTTGATAGACAAACAGGCCCTACTGACCTTAGCATAGTTGGAGACTTAATTATTGATGCAAACTCCTGTAGTATAACCTATTTGAAAATAACAGCTATATTAAAGTCATATAATCTCACAAACATAGTGAACTCTGACACCAGATAACAGGGTCAACCTCCAGTAATATAGATTATGTAATAGTCAACAAAAATGTAAAAGACAGTGTTAACTTTCAAAGTGTTGATTTTCATTACTCAGATCACTATTTGCAGGTGTTAGAATATTTAAAGTTTGCTGTACCAACAGCAACTAAGATAACCGAGAAGAAGCGGATCCTGAATAGCACCAATATCAGCACCTTCAAAACTAAGTTAGCAGAAGAGAAATGGAACACTATTTACAAAACTAAAGGGTCAGAAAAAAAGGGAAAAACTTCATAGGAGGGTGATGAAGCATTTCAACTGCTGCTGCTATCTCATAGAAATAACCAGGGTACGAACCAACTTTCATCTTGAAAGTAATACTAGGCTGAAACTTACACCTAGGCTGATTAAGTTAAGGTAAAACATATGTGATCTTGACTGTTTATGTAAGGAAACAAAGCTACACATATTTAAGGAAAAGTATAATCAAGACAAAAAAACTTTTAAGACAGACCTTTTACACTTGCGGAAACAGATAAACAATGATGCAATAGAGTGTTCACCCAACATAGGTAAGGAATCCTGGAGACTAATGAAAAAACATCGTAAAGCCACCAGCAAGTGACAGAGTGAGCCAGTTAGTATTAGGCACAAGGGCCATCTAGTGAAAGATCCAAATGAAGCATGTAATTTATTCAATAAACATTTTAGCTCTCCTTTTGACCAACCAGCCCCTTTTATAGATCTACAGGCTGGCACACCAAATGATGTCATGAATGGTATAGAACTCAAATTTATGGAGGTGAATCCACAGGAAATATTTAACACAAAACAAATTCTAAAGAGCAAGCATTCATATGGATGGGATGGTATCTCGAGTGTGGTATTGAAGAAATGTGCCAATGAAATAACAGAACCCGTTACCTACCTTATCAACTATAATATTAATGAAAACATATACCGAAATGCCTTAAAAATAAGTGTAATTCAGCCAGTCCATAAGAAGGGAAGTAAAGAAGTAGTTTCAAATTATAGACCATTATTGCTAATCCCTACCTTCAGTAAAATATTTGAAACAGTTATCGTATCACAACGCACAACATTTTTCTCAAGACATAAAATGATTACTGAATCGCAGCATGGGTTTAGGAAAGACCTAAGCATGGCCACTGCTGTTACCAATTTCTTCCATGAAGTATATAGCAATACAGAATGGGGTACGCACACAGCTGGAATATTCCTTGACCTTAGCGAAGCTTTTGACTTAGTAAACCATGAGCTCCTCTTAAAAAAACTGCAGTCATTTAATATCAGTAATGCATCAGTGAAACTTCTACCCACCTATCTGGAGAATCAGAAACAGTGTACCAAACTTACACATCAAATTGATGATAAGATGTTAACTTTTAAATCCAAAAGTGAAACAGTGGCACAGGGAGTCCCTCAAGGCTCAATTCTTGGACCTCTCCTCTTTTTAGCATGTATTAATGGCGTTGTACACCCCATTAACTCGCAAATTGTAAATTGTGCTGGTGACACCTCAGTTTTGTTTTGTGGTAAAGATTGTGGGTAACTGTAATTTTCAGCAAGTAAAGGGATACTAGAATTAAGTTCACATTTTCATGCAGAAGGATTAAAGGTCAATGTAAATACATCCTAGATGCTAATATTTACAACTGGCAGCTTACACCACTCATGCGTAAATGAGGTATGTGGCATAGTGGCATAGGAAGCAAACAAGTGTAAATTTCTAGGGGTCCATATGGACTCAAACTTCCAGTGGATTAGCCACATTAATGCTGTATGTAAAAAAGTCAGCAATGGGCTGTATCTTCTTAGCCAACTGTCCAAAATGATGCCCACCCACATGCTTAAAACTGTGTATTATGGAACAATCTATCCCCATCTTAGCTACTGTATAGAAATATGGGAATGTACGGCAGATATTCACCTTAACAGAGCACTATTGTTCCAAAACCCAGGGTTAAGGACTATACATGGACTAGGCTATAAAGACTATTGCTGCGTTGTTTCCAGACAATGCAAGTACCTCACCATATACTCCTTGTATCTTTATAAATTAATTACTTTTTTGTCTCACAGATAACTGAAGTAACTGAATGTAGTGTTTACATGACCACAACACCAGGTCTCAAGAGACTTACTACTGACAAACAACAAGATTAAAAATGAAGGACCAGAGCCCATATATTAATGGGCTGATTTTGTATAATAAACTGCCAGAGTCCATGAAGAACAGTAATAGAAATCAATTCAAATCAAAACTAAAAGAATTCTTAATTGAAAAGTGTCTCTGTACACTTGACAAATTTTAAATGGTTAATTTTAAGAGCTGTAAAATAATGTATAAAAAATAATTGACTGTATTAATATGTGTAAGATGTAATTTATTTTGACAAGCATCAGTTTACTGTTTAATTACTACCTGTAAGGTTAAGATCTAAATGCATTTTATGTTTGTAACTGTACTTGACATTTGCAAAAGCCATCATATTGATGACTCCATGCAAAAAATCTAAATAAATAAATAAACATCAGAGGCTGCTGCATTTATAGCTGACGTTGTGGGTGATCTAGATTAGGTGACTCTCCATCCCATACAATGCTAATTACACAAGATCATAAAGTGTAAGTCCCAAGATATACCTCTTGTAATGCATTTACTAGTTATATTCTCATATAAACCTTCATAATTCAATCCAATTGCGTATTACTAGAAATTACTTGTGTTTTGCAGTAGTATATCTACATTTGAGAACAGAAAGCAAAACATATTTTATATTTCTTTTATCTCACTGAAAACTCACTGTAGGAATTCCATTACAGTACTTGATGATTTACATTTTTGTACTCTTGAAGAGTTACTAGTAATTCTCATTATTTTAGTAATTATCATCACTCTTTTTCATCAAACACAATAATTTCTTTACATTTAGTTACAATTTATTATGTTTAGCCACAGTATTAACATTACATCTGACTCAGACTAACACTACAACTGAACTGATCAAAATTCTTGACACAACATTCACCATGGTTGGTGTGTCAATCATGCAAAGATTTTATGTTGAGTGGTTAGAAAGCTGAATGCTCTTTAATAATTGTTTGCAGTTTATGTTTTGGTGTGTTGTCAGTATGTGTTGAGATGTATGTAAATGAAACTGTAATAAATTTTAGACATTATAATTTAATACTGTCATCTGAGAAATAAAAAGAAAATGTTAATAACTGGTTTGGATATGGCAGAAATACATGCACAAGCATTATTACACAACTATTACTTCAAAAAGGAACTTATAATAATTATAATTGTGTTGTGTTGATACCAGTGACCTAAACCATGGCGGCGAGTGAGTGACATACGTTAGCTTGGCTCACAAGTTTATGTGAAATCTGGAGGTGTTTTAAGCAGTTAGGCTAGTCTACATATACTAAAGCCATATATCCACTGCCGAGTGTCGTATTTTACATCACATACTGAGCACCAATTACACGGTATCGCACTTAAAATGGAAAATCGCCGAACAACGCGCAGTGCAGCCAACGGCCAGGCCGGCAACAGCGCAGGGGTGGAGTCTACACTGGGAGCTGTGGCTGCTCCGCCCGGCATCGCTGACATCGCCGCACTCGTGAAGGCTGAGGTGAGTGCCACGCTGCAGGCTAAGGAGACGCTCGGGCTCATTGTTCAAATGATCACTGATGCTGTCACTGCAGCAGTGACAGACAAAATACAGAAAACTCTGGAGGCGAATGCGAGTGAGATCCGTGCACTGGACACATCGTTAAAAGCAAGTGAGGAGAAAGCACGACTGCTCGAACAGAAATTGATCGAGAAGATGGACGAGCTCGAACAATATCAGAGACGCAATAATCTCAGACTGTTCGGGATTCCAGAGAGCACCAGAGAGAACACAGATGAACTTGTGATAAACCTTGTCCAAGAAAGGCTAGGCGTGCAGGTGACTCTGAGTGACATTGACAGAAGTCATAGAGTGGGTCGTAGGTTGCCAGGTTCTACAAAACCAAGACCTATAATAGTGAAATTTATGACGTATAGGAAAAGATCTGAAATCTTCAGAGCAAAGAAGAATCTTGTGAAGTCGGGTCTGACAGTACGTGAGGATCTGACCTCTGCAAGACTAATCATTTTGAAGAGCGTGATTTCGAAATTTGGGCTACAGAACGTATGGACAAATGATGGCAGGATAACGGTTAAGACCGAAAACGGAAAGAAAACAATTTGCAGTGTTAATGAACTCGAAAGCCTGTGCTTTAGAAGCTAAATCATGTCTAATCTTGCTGCCACTAACCTGTATGCTTATATTGTTTACCCTATCAACCATATCTTAACTAATGTGTCATCAAATTGTTCGTTTCTCTACATAATTTTTTTTTTATCTCTAATTATTTTTTCTCGTGTAATTTTTGTTATTATTTGTATCATCAACTTTTAGTTTCTCCACATAACTATTTTCATCTTTAATTGTTTTTCTGATGTAATTTTTGTTAATTATTACATAAGGTAGTCTCACTTCCATCCTTAATTAGCAACCCACCATCATACTTTGGTTGTTATCCTCATAAGTGCAATTAATATCACACTCTGTCGTAACGTGCAGATTAGTCCCATTGTGTTTAGCGAAATTCCTTCCCCTGCCAGCCCATGGCTACTTCCAAAACCGTTGCAGACCTTGCTGACCTTGGCCGCAGATCCTGTTGCCTCCCCGGGGACCCACCCCCTCCCCCTCCCAGGTGCTTTCACTGCACAGAACTGGGAGGATGCTCCCTCACCCCCCGTCCTTCACACACCTTCTGCATTTCTCATGCCAGACCCTCTTGTCACTGCCAACCACAGCCCGCAAACATTGGTCAGCAGCCTCCTCGGATAATCAACACCCGAACGCACCAAGCTGCATATTGCACATGCAAATGTCCAGTCTCTGCCAACTCACTTCGACGAGTTCAAATATATATTTCAAACTGCTGATATACACATAATACTTTTGTCAGAGACTTGGCTCAAACCAAGTATTCCTGCAACTTCCGTAAACCTAGATGGCTATATCTTTCTCAGGCACGACAGATGCAACAGACGAGGGGGAGGAGTAGGGGCGTACATATGCTCTGATTCGTCACCTACAGTACTACGCACATCCGACAACCATGTAGATAAACAAGTGGAATATATGTTCATAGAGGTCAAATCACTTAACAGAAAGTGCTTAATATGTGTCCTTTATAAACCTCCTAAAGTAGGTGGGTTTGCCTGCTTCGAAGCTGCCCTCTCTAGCCTCGAATCATCATATGAACATGTAATTATAACAGGTGACACAAACATTAATTTTCTGTGCAATAGTCCTTCCACTGGGAAGTTTAAGAGGATGCTTTCTTCCTCAAATATGACGCTACTTCAGCTGGCACCTACTCATCACACGACTACCAGTCACACTTTCATAGATATATTCGCAACAAAATCTCCGAACAGAATAATCCGCACCTCTCAAATATCTGTGCCTGGCATGTCTGCCCATGACATCATTTCCATGACGTATTCACTAGAATGCCCTAGGAAGAAACAAAAACTGTCTACATACTGAGACCTCAAACGCATAAATTTGCCTGAACTCGACACTGAGGCACAAGAAATAGTTTGGGGGATGACCTCTACTCCCTTCATGGACATAAATGACAAACTCCAGGATTTCACTAACAAAATTACTCAACTATATGATAAATATGCTCCAATAAAGACCAGAAAAGTAAAAAGGCAGCCTGCACCTTGGCTGACTGATGAACTAAAACAGCTCATGAATCTCAGAGATGCTGCACATCGAGCATACGAGATACACTCCACACCTGAAAACCATGCTGTATACAAGCAGAAACGAAACAAAGTCAGTCAAGCGGTGAGAAACGCTAAGCTCAGACATACCCATACATTAGCTGACAATAGATGTAGACCAGCTATCTTGTGGAAAAATCTCCGTAGTCTCGGTTTAGAAAAAATAAAAGTTGCAGAAAATCCCATGGTCCCAGCTGAGGAACTAAACTGATTCTTCACATTACCTACAACCAAAATTGAACCGCAGAGGAAACAGAGAATCATTGATTACTTCATGGGGATGAACGACTGTGGCAAAGAAAAATTCTATCTACAGCACGTCACTTGCAGTACTGTCAAGAAAGCCATAATGCGGATTAGATCAGCATCTACTGGACATGATGGTATCACTATCCAGATGGTAAAACTTATAATTGACCAACTACTGCCCTCTATAACAGACATTTTCAACGATTCATTAATCACAAGCGTTTTCCCTGAGGCCTGGAAACTGGGACAAATTAAGCCACTGCCTAAAAAGGACATCGCCACAGCACCCTCTGACTACTGCCCCATCTGCCTTCTTCCTGCACTATCAAAGGCTTTAGAATATATAGTTTATGACCAGCTCACCAACTACCTAACTACTAACAACCTACAAGACGAATACCAATCAAGCTTCCGTAAACATCGAAGCACAACATCCGCTCTGATAAAGGTGACAGATGAACTGAAATTTGCCATGGACAGACAAGAAGCGACTATCATTTGCTTCTTAGATTTCAGCAAAGCATTTGATACTGTCGACTTCGACATCTTACTAGCCAAACTTAGCGGTTTAAATTTCTCACCAAGTGCAGTGCAATGGTTTCGCTCAACATGACGTCTCGTCAGCAACGCGTCCTGTCTGGGAATATAAAATCACAATGGCGGCAGGTAGTGTCAGGCATTCCCCGAGGCTCAGTATTAGGTCCTATACTCTTCTCTCTGTATGTCAATGATGTGTCATCCTGTCAAAATGGGCACAGGACATAGGTCTAAAACTAAACCCATCTAAAACCCAAGCGGTACTTGTTGGTCACTCTAAGCTCATTAGCCCAAAACATCGGGAATCCTTACCACCTCTTATCCTAAATGGCACAAATATTAACATCTCTCCCTCAGCAAAGAGTTTGGGAGTAATAATAGATGAAAATCTAAATTGGACAGAGCACGTAACTGCAGTGTGCAAAAAAGCATCAGCATCGCTTCATGTCCTACAAAAATATAAAGAACTCTTCCCTTTCGATCTGAAAAAGAAATTAGTACAAACACTTTTACTCCCAATCATTGACTACAGCGATATTATCCCACAAGGCCTCTCTCAGGAAAATTCCTGACGTCTAGAACTGGTCATGAATGCCTGCGTCCGATATATCTGTGACGTTCGACTTTTTGATCACATTTCACCAGCATATGCAAAATTGTCCTGGCTGCATGCAGACAAACGCAGAAATTTCCATACACTCTGTCTCATCTACTGCCTTATAAATGTACACTGTCCCTCATATCTCTCCTCATCCTTAATGCTCATGTTGGAACAACACGACAGAAAGACACATTCCCATTATAATAAAATCCTCTCCGTACCACTGCATCGCTCAGTCACTTTCTCCAAGTCCTTTACAGTAGTGGGAACCTAACTCTGGAATAACCTCCCTCGTTATGTTAGAGAACTTAAAAACATGTCCGGCTTCAAAAAACAGTTAATGATGTATCTACTTAAGCAACAATAATGCCTTCCTCTGTTACATGAATGCACTTCACCTCATTACTTCCCTCTTTCCCCCTCCTTAAATCTCCCTTCCCCAAAACTCGCTATACTAGTAAACATCTACTTTACACACCAAGATATTAATGTACATCTGCACAAACCTTCATTACTATTGCCAATCTTTCTCATGTTTTGTCATTATTATTTGATTTTTTTACTGTTATTATTATTGCTTTTATCATAATCTGTATGTATAGCACCTGTTATAAAAATACTGCGCATTTACTTTATTAGGTCTTAGTCACCACTCTTTATTCATATTGTCACTAGAGTAAGCTAATTTTCTCATTTAAACTATGGTCATGATGTAACTCTGATGTGTGAAATGCTGCATGTGTGGAACACTGGTCTGATGTAAGAGAGGGCCTGATGGCCCTAATCTGATCAGGTTAAATAAATAAATAAATAAAATAAATAAATAAAATATATTGACATCAGTGTTGCAGAATGATCACTGTTATACAAAGAATAACATTTGCAGGATGTTGTGGGGGATCAGATCTTCCACTAATTGAAGAATCCTTACTCAATAAAGCATTATTTATTACTTGATTTTTCTCATACAGTAGGTTGATGGCTGCAGCCCACATGCTGAACATGGCTTGTGGCAGTGAGGGAGCCTGCTGATGCAGCAGAATGCTTTGACAGAGGCTGGCAGTGACAGTGTCCTTATTGATGCAAAATTGGTATCAGCCGTGCAACAAGTGTGGTTAGACTGCTAGGCAGCACATTATGCATGCTATGTTTGTCATTTGGCTCAGGCATCCAAATCCTCCAAGTTCAATGCAGGGCACACAAAGGCTGGCTGGAGTGTCAGGTGATCCCACCTACAGGGGCTTCACTTCAGTGGTACCTGTTCAAAGACAAAACTATCAGGGCTAGCAGATGGTACATAGGCCAGTGGCTCTGCCAAGCTGACACTACTGCTTGATGTTACTGCTTGATATTCCTGTAGCTTCTTGGTTGCACATCTGACTGACTACTGATATGGAGAATGCATTGGATAAAGCCACAGCACTGATGGGATGAAGCTATCACCTGAACTGGGAGCATATATTGGGTGATTCTGATTAACTTTTAAAAACCTCTGAAGTGACATATATGACACTGAGGTGAGTAACTTGATGTAAGACTTGTGGGGTCACAAACATCAGGAAATACTCCAAAACTGGATGAGAAACATTGAATAATCACATCACCAGATGACATACCTAGCTGCACTTGAAGTTGTTGAGCCTATTGGTCTGTTGCACCTGATAATCCTGAACCAAGTACTCATGTCAATGTAGATATGGGCCCAGACATGAGACTTTAGTGCTTGAAGTTCAGGGTTCAAGTCTTGCATCTCGTAGGTGGTACTTTTTCATTATATTAGATAATTATGTGTTTACATTGAGGTAAGATTTATTATTTTGTTTGCTTATAGTTTCCTTTAGTCTATTGCAAAGTCCAATGCCGTACAACAAAAACCTACCATATTATGTCAGTCATAAATGAGCATAAGCTTACAAATTTCATTTACCAGTAAATGACCTAGATTATCTTCATTAAATAAAGTAAGTAAACAAAAACAAGAAGGGGAAAAAAGTAAAGAACAACAAAATAAGAACAGCTTTTATTTGATTACAGTGAAAACAATAATTCTGTAACTTTTACATTTACAAGAGGTTTCATTCACAAAAGGTGTTCAAAATTTGTCCCTCTTCCTTAAGTGGAAGTATTGTATTGATCAATAATCCCTTCAAGTTCAAGCCCAACTGCTTCACATACACAAGAAACATTATCTGGTGATGTCAGATGTTCAACATTTCTCACCTATTTTTGGGTCTTTCCTGATGTTTGTGACCCGATATGTCTTATATCAAATTACTTATCTCAGCATCATCCACATAGTTTCAGGGGTTTCTAAGTTAATGAGAATCATCCTGTATTTACTCCATCTGTGTAGTTTATGATAAGAGGTAGAATGCTGTGACACTATCAGCTTTCTACATCTACATGGATATTCTACAAATCACACTTAAGTGCCTGGCAGAGGGTTCATCAAACTACCTTCACAATACTTCTTTATTTTTCCAGTCTTGAACAGGAGAAATGAACACTTATATGTTTCCTTGTGAGCTTTGATTTCCCTTATTTTATTATGATGATCATTTATCACTCTGTAGGGTGGTGTCAACAAAATATTTTTGCCCTTGGAGGAGAAAGCTGGTGACTGAAATTTTGTGAAAAGATTCTGCTGCAACAAAAAAATATGCCTTTGTTTTAATGATGTCCACCCCAGATCTTCTATCATGTCAGTGACACTACCTCCAAAATTTGTCAATAATACAGATTGTGCTGCTCCCCTTTGAAGTTTCTTGGTGTACTCCATTAATCCTATCTAGTAAGGCTCTCGGACCGCGCAGTAGTACTCCAAAACAGGACAGACAAGCATAATGTAGTCAGTCTCTTTAGTAGATTTGTTACTTTTTCTAAGTGTTCAGCCAATACAATGCAGGCTTTTGTTTGTCTTCCCCACAACATTTTCTTTGTGTTCTTTCTCTTTGAAGTTGTTTGTAACTGAAATTCCTAGGTATTCTTTGAGTTTACAGCCTTTAGATTTGGCTGATTTATTGTGTAACTGAAGTTTAACACATTCCTTTTAGCACTCATGAAGGTGACCTCACATTTCTCATTATTTAGCATCAGTTGCTGATTTCTGTACCATACAGTATCTTTTGTAATTGGTTTGCAATTTGTTTTCATCTTCTGATGACTGTACTAGATGATAAATGACAGCATCATCTTTAAATAACCTAAGACAGCTGCACAGATTGTCTCCTAAATTGATAAGGAATAGCAGAGGGCCTATTACACGACTTTGTAGAGCACCAGAAGTCACTTCTGTTTTACTTGAAAACTTTACATCAGTTACTACAAACTGTGACCTCTCTGATAGGAAATCATGAATCCACTCACATAACTGAGATGATATTCCATAAGCATGATTTCACAGTGACAAAAGTCTTCTGGAAATCTAGAAATACAGAATCAATTTGAAATCCCTTGTCAATAGCACTCAATACTTTGGTGTGAGTAAAAAGGTAGTTGTGCTAGTGTGCTTTGAACCACTGTGCCATACTAGAGCATGTGGCTCTCTTCCACTGCTTAAGGTAGATCACTGTGTTGCAGAATACAATGACAACATTATTGCTGTGCTCAATTGTAGAGTTACATAGGTAGCTGGCCTGCATACCAATTGGTTGATTATGACAGCCTCTCTGAGGCCTATGCTGCAACACTGAGGTGACAAATGTCATGGCAAACCTAATATCATGTCGGACTTCCTTTTGCCTGGTGTGGTGCAACAACTCAATGTGGCAGGGACTCAACAGGTCTCTGGAAGTACCCTGCAGAAATAATGAACCATGCTGCCTCTGTAGCCATTAATAATTGTGAAATCATTTTAGCATCACCACCATTTAAGATAGGAAGGTTAGATTTGGTGCAATATTTCTGGGCGCACAAGTTACAGTCAGGCACAGGCCTGTTGACAGTAAGTTATGCTGACCAGTGATTGAGAAGTAGAATGGAGGCCACAGGGCTGTCAAACCGGTGAAAAGAGTAAACACAGTGGTTTGCATGATGCAACTTACAGGCAGAAGGGGCGCACTGGCGCAACCAAGGTGTTATGAGTACATTACTCGGAGTGACGCATTAACAAAACAAAGGCGCACAGCTGCGTGTAAATAGGTGCCGGTTTTCTAATGAGGGGGATTCAAGTGTGGCAGCTCTCCTTGACGGTGGGACATGTCACACCACTGGCTACACGCAGCAGCAGATGGGTCACCAGCATTCCAGTCCACAGCGGGTCGCTGGTCCAACCTTCTGAGGCCAACGCATGACCCCTAGCCAGACAGCAGCAGGCCACTCAATGACTTGCTGCCGCTGGCAGACTTTTTGGCTCCCGATACACGCCAGAGACATCCTGAGGCAAGGTCCACAGATTTGGCTGTTGGATCGCAGGTGCTTGTTGTCACCGTGATCTTAACCACGATGGCTAAGAAACACGCAGTGGACCACCCTACGGCTCCCCAGCAAGCAGCACTGAGGCAATGGGTACAGAGGCTGCTGAGTTGGCTGCCGGTGCATCCTGACCTCATTAAAATACTGTGACTGTACACGGCCAGCACGCCGCAGTACATTGCATGGGTTGCTGAGGTCGTCCTTCCATGCCAAGCTGTTTTGCAGACAGCAAAGTGGCGTCCTTGGCATCACAAGACCCTGTGAGGCAGTCAGCAAGGAATGCGGCACTGTAGCTGTGAACAATAAAACACTTGAAGATCAAAGCCTAGTTTTAATATGGCACACCTTGACAGTTTCCATCCCCGTCAGTTTCCATCCATGTCCAACATTCCTCCGCTGCACGCCAATGTCTACATTTGGCAGTGAAGACTACTTTTGGTGTCAGAATAGTGGACGTCACCTGTACAGTATGATGTTTGAGCCCACCACCTGCATTACAGTCACAAAATGTGGTGAGTGTTGACTAATTTTTGTTTTTGAGTATTGGTCGATTTCTTTCTTTGCATTGTCAGAGTAAGTGTTAGTGTGTTTGGAGCAGTAAGAATTTTTTCTTTTGTGGCATTTAATTACTTTTGTATTGGGTTGAGTATGATGTTTTACTTATCTCCTCCTAAAACATAAGATGAGATACTGAGCTGTAGGAAATCAGTTTATTTTTGTAGTTAAATGTTCTGTTTTTGTAGGATTTTATAGGTTGAATTGGGACTAACTGGGAATGAAAGCAAGACAATGGCAGAGTCATGGACACAAGTTGTGTCAGAACCAGAAGCAGTACAAATTTTGTTGGAAAAGGTAGCACAATTGACAGTGAACAATACGCAATTGAGAAGTGAGCTAACATCGAGGAGTGAGCGGGAAACCGCATCTGAACAATTGTCGTTACTTGGGGTGCCGCAGCAGAAGATTGATCAAGCTGCCGTGAGTTTGATTATTCCATTTTCTGACAAGGCATCTGAGGACATGCATTTGTTTATGGAGGACTTGGAAACTTCAGCTGTGATGAATGGTTGGTCTGATGAACAGTTCTTACATGTAGCCAAGATTAGATCAACGGGTGAAGCAAAAACATATGTAAGGTGTTCTCAGGCCTTAAAGAAGACAGGACAGTTCAAGGAGTTGAAGGAGGGCCTTTTACAGAGGTACAAGAAACAAAATAGCAATGGTACTTTAGGGAGAGGTTGAGTACAATGACAAAGAGACAGAGGGAGATGGTAGAGAAATTTGCGGACAGAATAAGAGAATTAATGAGTATACTTATGAGTTGTGTCAGAGCAATGAAGAGAACGGTGTTCTGTTGCAGGATGCTGAGTAAAGGGCAGGTGATGTATTTTTGAGGGGGTTACCTGTGCATATGGCATGGAAAGTGCATGAAGGGACTCCAAAAGATTTGTATTCGGACATTCAGCTGGCAATCCAATGTGAGGAAATAGACGTGGCAATGGGTGTACGTAATAGACAGACAGTGTTTACAGTGGGTATGAAATGTTATGAGTGTGGTTGTATGGGACATGTGCAGAGGCAATGTACCCAGTCACTGAGGAATAGAGGAAGGGGTGGAAATAAGCAGCATAGAGGATGGAGAAGTGGAGTTAGTAGAGGTGGACAATCGTTAAATGGTAGAGGGGGCCCAAGACCCACCTAAGGGAGCTCATGTTTAATTTCAATGCTACAAATATGTATTCAGAGGTGGGCTGTTCAGTGGTAGGATCCATAAGAACTAAAACATTTAAGATTTTGTTGGATTCAGGGGTGCAAGTGTCAGTGACTACTAAGAGTTTAATAGGGCAAGGGAAGCTAGACCCACCACATTATAGGTTGTGTGGAGTGGGAGATGAGGAGGTCATACCTTTGGGGTCAGTGACAGTTGACTTTTGCATAGGGAAAGTCCAATTTGATGCATGCTTGGAGGTAGTACCATAGGTAAGTGAGGGCTATGACATGATCCTAGAAGTTGATATCTTGCATCAACATCATGCCAAAATTGACCTTGGACAATGAACTGTGGAACTTGGTGGACTGTTATTTCAGCTAGGGGAAACTGTTGTTGATGCAGAACTGTCATGAGGGGTGATCAACATAATTAACAAACCAATTGAGCTGCATACATTAGCATTAAGGCTTAATTTGCATTAGTGTGTGTCTAGTGGCACTGGTAAGTCACTTTGGGTAAGTGTAGAGTCAAGTGTACTTGTGGGTATAGTATGTGTTATTGAACCATTGGAGGATAATGAAATTTTGGATCCATTAGGTTGTTTTGTGAAACATAGAATTGTATGCATGCAAGAGGGAAATGAAGAGGGAGTAGTCCCCATAAATGTGGATAATTTTAGCACTCTAGACACAAATTTGGGAAAAGGAGTTTTACTAGCGAATTTGGTTGTACCTGATGATGAAGGCTGGTGTTCCAGAGGTAGACATAGTGATCAACCACTAACTGCTGATAGAACTGCATTGCCTAATGAAGTTAAGCATTTGAAAGGAGGAGAAAAAGAGCATATGGAAAAATTGTTGTGGGAATTTAAGGATTTGTTTTTTCCACAAGGGCC
This sequence comes from Schistocerca piceifrons, assembly GCF_021461385.2. Lineage (NCBI taxonomy): Eukaryota > Metazoa > Arthropoda > Insecta > Orthoptera > Acrididae > Schistocerca > Schistocerca piceifrons. Next base: position 321,158,661 of record NC_060143.1, on the reverse strand, counting down.
GTTACCAGCAACTCCACTAGTTCAACATAGGATACCAACAGGGAATGAAGCACCTGTTTACCATAAACCATACAGAATACCAAGGTATTTGCAGCCAATTGTGGAGGATTTCATTGATCAGCAGCTTGCGGATGGTATTATAGAGCATAGTAATAGTTGCTGGAGAGCGGGCATTGTCGTTGTGCCTAAAAAATCTATGGACGGAACAAAGAAATACAGGTTCTGTTGTGACTACTGATACCTCAATAATAAGACAGTAATGGATTCATACCCCATTACAAACATATCGGAGACTTTGGATCACTTAGGACAGTGCCAGTACTTTTCTACGACGGATTTGAGAAGTGGTTATCATCAGGTAGAGATGGATCTAGAGCATCATCCAAAAACTGCTTTATCTAGTCCTGGAGGCCATTACCAGTACATCAGAATGCCATTCAGTCTGAAAAATGCTCTGGAAAAATTTCAGAGGTTGCTGGACAGGATGTTAAGGGGTTTGCAACCACGGCAGTGTCTTGTCTGTTTCGATGACATTATAGTGTTTTCAAGTAGTATAGAGCAGCATAGACAGCAATTAAGGGAAGTCCTTATGAGGTTAAGAGCTGCTCATATGACATTGAGCCTGGAGAAGTGTCATTTTGCATTGGAAGAAGTGAAATATTTAGGTCATATCGTCAGTAAGGACGGAGTGTGAACAGATCTGAAGTTGGTACAGGCTGTAAGGGAAATTTGGGAGCCGAAAACTGTTAAGGAAGTGCAATCATTCGCTGTAATTTGCAGTTTCTATCGAAAGTTCATGAAGGGTTTTGCAGATTTAGCACAGCCATTGATGTGGTTGTTACAGAAGGGTGTGAAATTTTAGTGGACAGAAGAGTGTCAGAAAGCGTTTGACAAACTGAAAGAAGTTTTAACATCAAGTCTGTTTCTTGTGTTTCCAGATTTTGAAAAGGAATTTATTCTAGCTTGCAACGCATTGAATCAAGCATTAGGGTGTGTTATTAGTCAGGAAATTGATGGGAAAGAACATCCTGTAGCCTATGTGCCGAGGCAGTTGAATGCAGCAGAGAGGAATAACTCAACAACAGAGAGGGAGATGCTTAGCATAATCAATGGAATCTCATATTTTAAATGTTATTTGTATGGGAGAAGATTTCACGTAGTGACAGATCACACTACATTGAAATGGTCGTTGGGGTTGAAGGATCTGTCCACAAGACTTGCTAGGTGGTACATGAGGCTTAGTGAATTCAACTATGAGGTGATGCACAAGCCTGGGAAGAAGGATGGTAAAGTGGATGCACTGAGTAGGAAGGTGGAAAAAGTAGAAGTCATAGATTAGGTCCTAGCAGTATGGCAACAATTACAGGTTGCTGACAATGATTGTAAATTGCATTGGGCACAGCCACAATTTAATATGTATGATATGTATGATGGTCTTCTGTGCAGGGAAACGAAGTTAGGGCCCAGGGTAGTAGTGCCAGCAAAGCTGAGAGATGAGGTTTTAAAAGAAGCACATAATCATTTGTTATCTGGTCATGGTGGGAGTAGAGCAACGAATAGGAGAGTGGTAGAGAGGTACTGGTGGAGAGGTAGGAAAGTAGATGTGGATCAGTATGTCAAGAATTGTATACCATGTATGCAGAGAGCAGATTTGAGCTGGAAACCGATACAGCTACAATGATTGCTGGAAGTGACATATCCATTTTCTATGTTGGGAATTGATGTCTTAGGACCTTTCAGTCAAACATCATCAGGGAATAGATTCACACTGACAGTAATAGACTATTTTTCGAGGTATGTGGAGATGATGGCTGTGCCAAATCAACAGGCAGCAATGGTCATGCAAGTGTTAATAAACAACTGGATTTTGAAGTTTGGTGTACCAGAGGCATTAGTTACTGACCAAGGGACCAACTTCATGTTGGATTTAATGAAGGAACTGTTTAAATTGTTGAACATAAAGAAATTGGGCATGATCATGTTGTATGCACAGGCGAACAGAAGGACAGAACGGGTACACAGAACAATCAGGAAGATGCTAAGTTTTTATGTGAGTTCTCATCACCGTCAGTGGGATGAGTATTTGAAGAATATTGTATGTGCATACAATGCAAAATTCCACACTAATACTGGTTTGTCTCCATTTGAGGTAGTGTACAGGTGAAAAATGGTGTCACCATTTGATTTAGTGAAGCTACAGAAAGGAAGGGCCGGTGAATCTGTACGTCAATTTGCAAGGACAATTTGGGATATCTGGAAATGGGTACAAAAGGTGAATACAAAGGCTTTGGAAAGGCAGGAAGATGGAGTGATGTGGAAGGAAGTTTACCACAGTATAGAGTAGGGCTACGGGTCAGCTATCTAGCCCCTATATGCCTAAAAGGAAAATGTAGAAGTTCATCACGAGGTATCAAGGGCCATACCAAGTAGTAGAAACCACATCCCCTGTTAATGTTAAGCTTCAGCTGCCTGAACAATGATAGTACACACTGGGCAGTTATGGCCATTTAAGGGTTGTCTGAATGTGATTCCAGGCGTGTCACAGGAAGAGAAGAGTAAGAAAAAGAGAGTGGAGAAAGGTTTTAAGCACAGGGAAATCCAGGAAGATAGAATACAGTGTAATGTACCATATGCTTTGTGATCCAGAAAGTAGTAGAGTATTTGTAGTTTTTTGTTTTACTGTTACATATCATTGGGTTTATGTAGAGTAATTAGGCACTGTATTTTCATAAGTTGTATGCGTTTTCGAGTATTGTGAGCCTGCTGGGGACAGCAGAGGGAGGGAGGGTGATGGTGATTAATGTCCTCAGATCACTGAAAACTGAGCGAGGTGGCGCAGTGGTTAGCACACTGGACTCGCATTCGGGAGGATGATGGTTCAATCCCGTCTCCAGCCATCCTGATTTAGGTTTTCTGTGATTTCCCTAAATCGCTTCAGGCAAATGCCAGGATGGTTCCTTTGAAAGGGCATGGCCAATTTCCTTCCCCATCCTTCCCTAACCCGAGCTTGCGCTCCGTCTCTAATGACCTCGTTGTCGACGGGACGTTAAACACTAATCTCCTCCTCCTCCATCACTGAAAAGGAGATCATTCAGCAAGTTGGTAGAAGTAAAAAACTGAGGAGGTATCACTGATCTTGGAAGTTAACAGCCAGTACACTGAGATGACAAGGAAGGAATTATGGATCTGCCATAGAGGGAAGGTAACAGTATGTCCAGCCATCCAGCACTGATCTAGACACATGCACAGTGCAGTTATTTTTAGCCAGCAGGAAAGAAATAGACTGTCCAAGGGACATCGTGGAGCCAAAATTGAGCTTTCAATGGGTTGGGATGCATTGGATCTTCTCCACCTACAAAAAATTGATAGTAGTAGCAAGTTGTTTTGAGTAGGGTGTATTTGCAGAAGCGAAATGTATAGAGCTCGAAGAAAGTGGAATTTTAATCAATGGAACTGCGTGTAACATAATAGGACCAACCTTCCATCTCCCAGCGTCAATTTCAGGAGTCACCTAATTGAATGTTACACAGCCATAGCTGTACTGGCCAGAAGCAATATTAGAGTTTTTGACAAGGCAGAAACTGATCTTGTTAAATCAAACTCTAGAGTCAAGTCTGTTGAGATCTGTAAACCAGTTCATTTCAGAGCAAGGGGGGTGCATATCAGCTGAACAGCTTGTGCATCATGTTGCTCAATATAGTGAGAGGCAACAACAAGTAATGACTGTTTTGAGCACCTCTGGGCCAAGTGCCATCACAGCCTTAACTTTGTTGTGTGTTGTTTTCATTCTGATCAGGCAGAGAGCCAATTCCAAGAGGGAACTGACAGTAGTACAAATCCCAATGGATTGGATACCAAGGGCGTAAGACGGGTAGGTAAGGGATTGATTGAGCATTAAGTGGAGTGGTCATCCAGTAAGGAATTTTTACGTTTTGTCTCGAGTCATGTGTTTAAGAGGACTAGACCACATCTAAATTTTCTAATAGTAGTAGTAAATTGGCATAAGTATGTGCCAACCCAAACAAGTTTAAGAGTAGTTAGAGGTCAACCCAGGGTGGAATAATGTAGTGACACCACCTTTTAAGACAGGAAAGTTAGATCCGGTGCAATATTTCTGAGCGCACTAGTTACAGCCAGACGTGGGCCTGTTGATAGGAAGTTACACTGACCACCAGTTTTGAAGTAGAATGGAGGCCACAGGACCATCAAACTGCTGACAAGAGTAAACGCAGCAGTTTGCATGGTGTAATTTATGGGCAGAAGGGGCGCGCTGGCTCAACCTAGGTGTTCTGAGTACATGACTCAGAATGACATGTTAGCTAAACAGGGGCACACAGCCACATATAAATAGGTGCCGGTTTTCTAACAAGGGGGATTCAAGTGTGGCATCTCTCCTGGATGGTGGAGCGTGTCACACCACTGACTACATGCAGCAGCAGATGGGGCATTAGCATTCCAGTCTACGTCGGGTCACTGGTTCGACCCTCTGAGGCCAATGTGGGACCAGTAGCCAGCTAGCAGCGGGCCACTTGACGGATTGCTACCGCAGGCAATGTTGTTGGCTCCCAACACACGCTGGAGGCATCCTGAGGGGAGGGCTGTAGATTGGCAGATTTGGCTGTCGGATCACAGGCACTTGTTGTTGCCATGATCTTGACCATGACGGTGAAGAAGCACACAGCAGGTCACCCTGTGGCTCCCCAGTGAGCGGCCCTGAAGCAATGGTGATGGAGGTTGCTGAGTCAGCTGCTGATGCATCCTGACACCGTTAAAACACTACAGCTGTACATGGCTGGCACACCACAGTAAATTGCATGGGTTACTGAGGTAGCCATTTCACTCCAAGCTGTTTTGCAGATAGTAAAGTGGCGTCCTTGGCATCGTGGGACCCTGTGATTCAGTCAGTGAGGAAGGCGGCACTGTAGCTGGGAATAATAAAACACTTGAAGATCATGACTGAGTTTTCATATGGTTCACCCTGACAGTTTCCATCCACATCCAACATTCCTCTGCTGCACGCCAACATCTACATTTGGCAGTGACGGCTACAGTGTCAATGGTGCAAGATTTGGTGTGCAAAGTGACTTTCTGATTATGTCCCACAAAAGTTTGATGGGATTCATAATGGTTGAATTGCATGCTCCAATCATTCACTCAAACTGTCCAGTGTGTTCTTCAAACTAATCACATACAACTGTGGCCCAGTGACATGGATCATTATTGTCCATAAAAACTTGATTGTTGTTTGGGTACATGAATTCTACGAATGGCTGCAAATGGTCTCCAAGTACCCAAACATAAAAAAATTCCAGTCAATTACTGTTTAAGTTGGATCAAAAGATTTAGACCATTCCATGCAAAAACAGTCTACACCTCTATGGAGCCACCACCAGCTTGCACATTGCCTTGTTGACAACTTAGGTCCATGGCTTCGTGAGATCTGTGCCACACCAGAACACAACCATCAGCTCTTACCAGCTGAAATCATGAGTTATCTGACCAGGCTATGGTTTTCCATACATCAAGGGTCAAAACAATATGATCACAATCCAAGGAATGCACTGCAGGCAAGGTCATGCTGTTAGTAAAAGCAGTCACATCAGTTGTCTGCTGCCATACATAGTCCATTAATGCCAAAATTTGCTGCACTGGGTTAATGGATATGTTTCTCACACAGTCAACATTGATTTCTGCAGTTATTTCATGCAGTGTGGCTCATCTGTTGGCACTGACAATTCTCCACAAATGAGCCACTCTCAGTGATTACATAAAGGTTGTTGGCAACTGTGTTGTCCATGGTGAGAGATAAAGATGAAATTTTTTTTTCTCAGCTCACTCTTGACACTGTGGATCTTGAAATATTGAATTTCCTAATGATTTGCAAATTGAAATGTCCCAGGGAACTCACTTCAACTACTATTCCCACTGTATGGCTGTAACCACACTGGACACCTTTCCAAATGAGCCACCAGAGTAAAAATGACAGCTCTGCAAAAGTGATGCAGGTGCAGGGTTTTGTGCATAAACTGACCTCTTGATTATGTTCCATAAATGTTCAGTCAGATTCATGCAAACAATCTGGGTAGCCCAATCATTTGCTCAAATGGTCCAGAATCTTCTTCAAACCAAGCAACAATTGTGGCCTGAAGTCTTGTTGGGTAATATGAAGACAAGGCTGCAAATGGTCTACAAGTAGTTGAACACAACCATTTCCATTAAATGTATTCACAGTTGTGAATATGGACAACCAACAGCAGCAGACTGGAATGACAATAATGAAAATTTGTACCAGACCAGGACTTGAACCCAGATTTCCTGCTTGTCATGAGTAGACACCTTACCATTTCACTATCCTTGCGTGACTCATGGTCGGGCCCAAACTTTGATATTGTAGTGATTTGAGAATTTCTGTGTATATACTAGAACCACTCAGCCTTCTACCATCTCAAACACATGATATTCTAGACACAAGAGTGGAATGGTAAAATCCTACCTACAGTGTGTCACATGTTTGTGTGTGGAGGTTTAAAGTCAGTCATGAGAAGAAAGTAGACACAGCAGTCAAATGGCCCTGACAAGTACTTGTCAGGCAATTCATAGATGTCTTAGAGGAAGAATCATGGAGCTTTTATGCAGCTCTGTGCCTATTATGTCATTGACAATTGTTATGTGAAAGAAGAACAGTTGAAAAAGTAAGCTTGAAAACTCTTAATCCAGCCTTGTTAGAGACCAGACCCTTTTTATGGTTCATGTGAAGTAGAGTCATGGTTATTAAGCCAACTCTTTTATAAATTAATTAAATTTGTTTCTGACGTTGGACAGAGCAAGTGACTTACTGGAATTCATATATGTATGTGAAAAGTAAGAACTTTTTTCTGTATGGGGTCCAAATAGATCATTGGTTCATGAAAAGTGAAGTTCGTGTATCTCTTTATTTCACAAGAAGAGAGAGAGGCTTAAATATTCCTGTACCTAGCATCATTCTGTGGAGAAGAAGTCAAGAGAGTTTTCCAGCAGCCAGCTAGCCATCCAAGAAGATTGGCTGTGAATCTCAAATAATTCATCTCGTATAGAAGTAGTGGGAAGTTTGTACATCTACTTCAAGCTTTAAATTGGTGTCAAAAACGTTAGAATATGTTGTCTTCCATGTGTCTACAAACTGTACTCATACATCCGTTATGTATCTCCCTGAACTGGTGAGACATTTTACTTGAAAGTTGTTTGTGTGGTGTCAGCCCATAAATGTGACAATGCAATGCCTCTTTCTTTCTGAATTATGATGCAAAGGTGGTACTGGGCTGCCTACAGCCATTATGAAATACATTAAATGTAGACGCATGGAAGTTAGGGTCTGGCAGTGAGTCGTGCTTGGACATCCAAATGGTAAGGCTACTGCTCACAATGAGCACCACAGTCTGGCACCAATTTTCATCATCATCATTCCATTCTACAGCTTATGATAGTCAATATATGCATCTGTGAATACACTCAATGTGCCTCATAATGACTGCAGTCACCACAGTGCCGTGCATGTCCAAAGGAACTGTGCACTGTAATTCAGAATAACACAGGCAATGCAATATCATAAAACCATTTCTAGTCAATGGTAAGTTCCGTTGGACCAGAGGACCCAATCCATACTATGTAAACACAGCCTACACCATTATGGAGCAACCACCAGCTTGCACAGTGCCTTGTTGACAATTTGGGGTGTGTGCCACATCTAAACGCTTCCATCAGCTCTCACCAACTGAAATCAGGCCTCATCTGAATAGGCTACAGTTTTTGAGTCATAAAGGGTCCAACTGATATTGTCACAAGCCCAGGAGAGCCACTGCAGGCAATGTCAGACAGTTAGCAAAGGCCCTTGCACCTGTCATCTGCTGCCATAGCCCATTAATGCCAAATTTCTCTGCACTCTCCAATAGATATGTTTGTGACACATCGCACATTGATTTCTGGAGCTACTTCACATACTGTTGCTTGTCTATTAGCACTGACAACATTGTTTTCTAATCATCTAGGTTCCAAATAAATATGGCAACAAGCTGAGGAGAGGTGCTGCAGCTGATGTGCTGTTAGCCAAGTCACCCTTATCAGTCATCTGCTGCCATAGCCCATTAATGCCATATTTTTCTACACTGTTTTAGTGGATGTGTTCGTTGCACTGCCCACAGTTATTTCTGCAGTTATTTCATTCAGTGTTGCTTATCTGTTAGCACTGGCAACTCTATACAAATAGCACCACTCTCGGTCATTAAGACAAGACCATCAGCCACTGTGTTGTCTGTGGTGAGAGACTGCATTGTCTGTGATGAGAAGAAATACCTGAAAATTGGTATTCTTGGCACACTCTTGAGACAGTGGCTCTCAGAATATTCCCTAACAATTTATGAAATGGAAGTTCCATGCATACAGCTCCAACTACCATTCTACATTGATATGAACTACCCTTTTATACATTGTGTACATGATACTACTACTATCTGTATACATGCATATTGTTATCTCATGACTTTTTATCACCTCAGTGTAATCCAACAACAATCAGATGGGATAGTTATAGTTTTGTAAGTGATGGACAAGACAATAAATCCTGCACAATGATACAAAGTGCTTGCTCTAAAACCTACTTGGATCTACTAGTTCTGATAACCATTCATGATAAACACATATTAGATATAACGGTAACAAATATGGCTGTCCTCTTTCAGAAAGTCTACATGGAAACTGTTATCATTGACCATCAGGCAGTTACAGTGACAATGATTACTGAAGTAAAAATTATAACCAAAACAAGTGGAACATTTACATGTTCAGTAAGCTAGGTAAAGAGGCGATCTTGTCATACCTCAAAGAGGGACACAGAATTTTTAACTGTGCATACGAGTGCATAGAAGGACTTTGGTGTGAGTTAAAAGGAACAGTTGACCATGCACTGGATAAATATGTATCCAGTAAAACAGTCAATGATTGGAGCTAACCAACATGATGTACAGTCACTGTAATGAAACCTCTAGAGTAACAGTGATGACTGTATGGCAATGGATAGAGAGTTGCTGAATGAAATTCATTTAGCTGTTAAGGCAGGATATGTCTGCCTGTGTCTGTATATGTGCTGATGGATATGTGTATGTGTGCAAGTGTATACCTGTCCTTTTCTTCCCCCTAAGGTAAGTCTTTCCACTACTGGGATTGGAATGACTTTAACTGTTCATAAATGTAAATCTGTGCACTTTACAAAATATAAAACCATCATTTTCTGTACCAATGAGTTCACAATTGGAATCAGCTGACCCTTACAAATCTCTGGGTTTGGTAGTTTGTAAAGATATACAATCGAATGATCACATAGGCTTATTTGTAGGTAAAGCAGTTGGCAGACTTTAATTCATTAGTATGATCCTAGCAAAATGCAGTGAGTCTAAAATGGAGATTGCTTGCAAAATAATCATTTGACTCAACCTAGAATATATGTTTGACCAATACCAAATGTGTCTAGTGGGGTATACTGAACATACACACAGAAAGTGTAACAAAGCAGGTGTATCCTATTCATCTCTTATCCCCCCCTCCCACAGAATTGTTATTTTTTTGCAGATATCGGTATTACGAAAAGGAAATTTACCACTCACCATATTATAGAGATGCTGAGTTGCAGACATGCACAACAAAAAGATTGTCACAAATAAGTAAAGCTTTTGGCCAGTAAGGCCGTTGCCAAAAATAGATCACACAAATTTACCACTCACCATATTATAGAGATGCTGAGTTGCAGACATGCACAACAAAAAGATTGTCACAAATAAGTAAAGCTTTTGGCCAGTAAGGCCGTTGCCAAAAATAGATCACACACACACACACACACACACACACACACACACACACACACACACACACACACACACACTCATGTAAACACAACTCTCACACATGACTGCAGTCTCAGGCACCTGAAACCACACTAATTTACAAGGAAGAAGATGATAGTGGATATATTGATGAATTGCTTTCTGATGGAAAAGATGAAGTAATATTATCAAGTGATCATGATGGTGACTCTGAAATTGAATGTGATTAAAGGTTATCTTCCTTAGATAATAAAGACAATATATTTATTGGTAGGGACAAACAAATAAAATAGATGAAAACTGGTATGCATAAAAAGGCATCATGTATACCAGCAAAAAGTACGAGGGTTGGAACTTAAATAGTGGCAACTATTTGTTCACAACTGATACAAAAGAGTTACATGTTTGCACCTGTTACTGTCCTTCAAAGTAGTCACCAGCATCGTATAGCACCCGTTGCCAGCGATGTGGAAGGCATAGTATACTGTTAGCAGAGTCTATTCTATTGACACTTTGAATGGAGAAGTCTATTGTCTGTTGAATCTCTGGAACAGTTCTGAAGTGAATGCCACTAAGTGGTTCCTTCATCTTCAGAATCAAATCAAAGTTGCAAGGACTTAAGTCAATGGAGTATGGTGGATGGTACAGTACTACCCAGTTCCATCGACTGAACAGAGCAGCCACAGCTTGTGCTGTATGCGCTCGTGCATTGTCATGCAAAATGATGGGTGGGTTGCGCAGAAAGTGTCGCTACTTCTTTCACAAAGCTGGTCACAGGTGATGCTCCAAAAATGAACAGTAATTCTGTGGACTGATGGTCTGTCATGGAGGAACATGATGCATTAGGATAACACTATTACTGTTGTACACGAGAATCACCATAACTTTAGACTGCTCCATTCGCACCATCAACAGAACAGGCACTGCTAATGGTATACCATGCCTTCCACTTTGGTAGCAATGGTTTCTATACAACACTGGTGACTAATTTGATGGACAGTAACAGGTGCAAACATATAACTCTTTTGTATCGGTCGTGAATAAATAGTTGCCACTGTTTAAGTCTCAACCCTTGTATTATCAAGATTTTTCCAGGCCCTAAAATGGTAGCACAAGGTATTGTAGAAGAAATTGAATCATTCCATAAAGTCATCGGTATTGATATGATAGATGAAACTGTGTGTTGTACAAATGTATACATTCACAGAAAAAGGCCAGAAGAAAATTATTCTAGAGATAGGGATGCTAAGGTGATAGATCGTCACGAAATTTGTGCTGTATTAAGGATTCTTCATTTGATTGGCCTCAAAGGTGGAAAACACACAAATGTAACGGAACTTTGGTCAAATTATGGAACAGGAATGGTTGGTGTGAGATCCTGCATGAGTTACAAGAGGTTTTATTGCTTCACAGGTGTACTGGATTTGATGATAAAGAAACTAGGAATATGAGCCAGATAAGTTGGCAGCTATTAAGAGTTTTCTGGTTGCATTTGTGAAAAACTGCATGATTCGTTATACTATTGGTGAGTTTATTACTACTGAAGAGAAACTAGAAGCATTCAGAGGTTGTTGCAGCTTCAAACAATACATTCCTAATAAATCAGAAGCTTTTCTGCATTCCTTTGCAATATAAAAAATACATTAGACAGTAACCCTCTTAGTACTAAGAGATGTAACTGTAGCAATATGCATAAACCACAACACACAAAAAAGTGGTACACCCTGTACCTCAATAAAATTAGAATCCTTCTACTCATGCTGAAGGACAAAATTGAAGGCAATCAAGAAAACAAGAATAGATATATAAACTTGAGAAAAATATACAAATCTTAAATTAAAGGAGCAAAAATGAAGTCAAATGAGGAGCATATATTAAATGTAAAGCTGCCTGGAACATAGTTGAAAGTGAGATAAACATGGGGAAAGAAGAATTCAGTAACCCACTTAATTGCAATACTCTCAACGAACACTTCATAAATTCAGTAAATACCCAGTTACCAAAAAGTGATGATTTAACTGATGTGGAAGCTTTTAAGCTTTGGAGTAGAAAAACTGCTACAGATATAAATAACTCTGTAAACAAGTTGAACAACTATAGAACAGAAGACTGCTATGGATACAGTAACTCTATAATAAAAGCTATAATTAAGGAAATGAGAACTCCTCTACTCTACCTTGCAAATAAAATCCTTGATGATGGCATTTTCCCTGACTGCCTTAAAATTACTGTTATACTTCCCATATACAAAAAGGGTGACAGAGAAATGCCAGATAACTATAGACCAATATCAATTGTCCCTATACTCACCAAAATCCTAGAGAACTTCTCACACACACAGATTTACATGTATTTTGAGAGCAATAAATTACTTAATGACAGCAAGTTTGGATTTAGAACTAATAAATCAACCATAAATGCTATTGAATGCCTGATAACTGAAATCCACAACACTTTGAAAGGAAACTGACCACCTGTGCAACACTCATAGACTTAAGCAAAGCATTTGATTTGGTATCACATGAGATAATTGTAAAAAAATTAGAATATTATGGAATTGCAGACAAACCACTTAATTTGGTTAAGTCATACCTAAATAACAGGCAACAGTCAGTGTATGTGAACAATGAAAGATCAGAACTTCCTGGCAGATTAAAACTGTGTGCCGGACCGACACTCAAACTCTGGACCTTTGCCTATCGCGGGCAAGTGCTCTACCATCTGAGCTACCCAAGCACGGCTCATGCCCTGGTAGATAGAGTCGAGGTACTGACAGAAATAAAGCTGTGAGTCATTGTCCTGCTGGAATTGCCCAAGTCCATCAGAATCTACAATGGAAATGAATGGATGCTGGTGATCAGGCAGGATGGTTACATATCTGTCACCTGCCGCAGTCATATCTAGACATATCAGGGGTCACACACCACTCCTACTGCACAAGCCCTACACCATTACAGAGCCTCTACCAGCTTGAACAGTCCCCTACTGACATGCACGGTCCATGGATTCATGAGATTGTCTTCATACACATACACGCCCATCTGCTTGATACAATTTGAAATGAGCCTCATCCGATTAGGCAACATGTTTCCAGTCATCAACAGTCCAACATTAGTGTTTATGGCCCCACGTGAGGTGTAAAGCTTTGTGCTATGCAATCATCAAGGGTATACAAGTGGGCCTTTGGATCCGAAAGCCCACATCAGTGATGTTTCATTGAATGGTTCACATGCTGACACTTGTTGATGTCCCAACATTGAAATATGCTGCAATCTGCAATTGGGTTGCACTTCTGTCAGGTTGAATGATTCTCTTCAGTCATCATTGGTCCCATTCTTGCAGGATCTTTTTCCAGCGATGTTGGAGGTTTGATGTTGTACTTGATTCCTGATATTCGTGGTACATTCATGAAATGGTTGTACATGAAAATCCCCACTTCATCGCTACCTCGGAGATGCTGCATCCCATCACTCATGTGCCATATGTAACACAATGTTCAAACTCACTTGATAACCTGCCATTGTGGCAGCAGTAACTGATCTGATAACTGTGCCAGACACTTGTTGTCTTATATAGGAGGTGCCAATCACAGTGCCATATTCTGACTGTTTACATATTTCTGTATTTGAATATGTACCAGCTTATTTGGTGCTTCAGTGTACTTATCCAGTATACTACATTCTCTTACATACCTTTTCAGTAGAGACAGCCAAGATGAGATTAGACTACTCATTGTGCATGCAGAGGTATTTAATAATCATTTTGCCTGTATTCTATATGTGAATGGAATCTGAAAATTCTCATATCACTATATTCCTGGGTAAGATAAGAAGAGAAAGAATAAAGACTGAAACAATACAAAGCACACTTTAGATCAATTCCCTAAAAGAAACTAGTAAAGAGATAATCTGAAATGGTTTAACCATTTCAAAAGTATGGGACAAGAAAGACTACCAAGAAGAGCTGTGGAATGGACAGAATCTGGGATAGGCTATTTGAAAGAGCACAGACAAGATGGAGAGACCAGGTGAAGATGGTTGGATTGTATGGGGGAGGAGACCAGACAGCAAGGCCATTGGTCCCATCCAGCCATGCCTTTTCAGAGCAACCATCCCGACATTTCCCTGAAGCAATTTAGGAAAATCATGGAAAACCTAAATCAGGATGACCGGATGCAGGATTGAACTATCATCCTCTCAAATGCAAGCCCAGTGTGCTAGCCATTGCACCACCTCACTTGGTACCAGGCGAAGTATTTTGTGAACTGAAGAGGACTATAGTGGGAGGTAATGCTTAACAATAAACTGTGTGAGAAAAAGGAAAATTGTTTGTGTTTACAACATTCAAAGGTGTTGACAATATCACAGAAAATATCCACATGATTTTGTTTTTCTTATTTACCTTTACCAGGATTTATTTTGTTGAATATTTTATGACTTTCTTTGCAGTGAACTCTTATGAAAGACCAACTGAGAGGCAATTAATGAGTTCTGATCCAAAATGTGTTCACCATTTCATCATCTTATATATTTCATGTATTTAAAAACAAATATAAGGAATAGAAGAATTGAAATGGATCTGTTATTAGAGATGATACGCTTATTTCAATTTTTTAGATATGGTGCTACTACTGCATATTTGCTAGGAAATATGCTTTGAGTCATTGGCTGCTTTCATAGGTACACTACTTTTTCTTATTGAATAGACATAGACTTTCAACACACGACTAGAAACACTGTCATAGCCAGAATTGTCACATTTTAGAGAGCTGAGAGTGAATAAAATTCATCTAAATTCAATGTTTATTAACAACTCTAGTAATCACTGTCAATGTTAATAAGTAATCAAATTAATAAGTAATCACTGAATTTATCAGTCATGATTTAATTTTGTTGTTATTCCTGCAGTAGCCAATGTCTGAGAAATCAGTTTCATCCTTTCTTATTCTGTTAGTTGCCTTTGTTTGACTGGTAAAGGTCAAAACAATTTTCATTTACTTTTATGTATTGTACATTTGTTTTAATTTGTAAATTACAGATATAAGGATTTTTAATACTGATGGTGATGTTCATTTTAACTAGTTAAAACCTATTCCTTTGGATTCAGTTAAGCAATTCATATTATTCTAAGAGAATACGTTTTTGTGGAATGCATGCTTTATCACTTCCTTAATTTAGTTCTAGTCGACAGGATAAGATCATGGGCACAGTACTATTCTTGCTCTATGCTAATGGTATATCATTTTACATAAAATGCATTATGATGATATTCCACTAGAGCAGTTTTTATACGTATTTTTTAATTTATTGTTATTGATTTCAAGCATGGCTGATTTTCAAATGGCGTTCTTGAGAGCAAGCCATGCCTAAAACTGGTAGTAATGAATACAAATATATATTTAATATAGCACCTCTGGTGGAACATCATTACATTGCATTTATACCATTTGTAACTTCAAAACAGCACACAAAAGATAATTTTATTTGAACCTCACACAAAAGTAGTCCTTTTGCCAGATGATACATGCATTACTGTAAAAGTGCACTTCAAAGTTTGAGGAAACTCAGCTCATCCAGTTTTGTAAAAACCATAAAAACATCCACTCTTGTTGAAACTTACTGGCAGATTAAAACTGTGTGCCTGACCAAGACTCACACTCGGGACCTTTGCCTTTCATGGGCAAGCGTTCTACCTACCGATCTACCCAAGCATGACTCACACCCCATCCTCACATCTTTAATTCCGCCAGTACCTCATCTCCTACCTTCCAAGCTTCACAGAAGCTCTCCTACCATGTTGATTGAATGATTGATTTATTATTTGCTTTTTCTCATCTGTAGAACACAGTACATTGTATGGATGTCATTAAATATTTGCACAATATATATTAATAAAAGAAACATTTCTCTTATGGTATTTACTTATTTTTATTTTTCTAATCAAATTATAAATTGTCACATAGTACAATTAAGTCACTATCTATAGTTATTTCAATTGTACTTAGTTCTGCTTTTCTAATCATGTCATAAATTGTTACATAGCACAATGCCTATGAACATTAAGTTACTATCTATAATAAAATTGTAAATATTCTTTCAGGCTTTGGCTCAAGGTGCAGGGATTATTTCAATCTTTTATTTCTTGTGGTGGCCTATTGTACAATTTTATTCCATGGTATAATACACTATTTTAAGATTTTACTTGTTTATTTAGTTTAGATGTGAACAACCTCTGGATTTGATTCCATTGTCATGTATTGTGCTGTTCGTGGAGTGAAGATTAAGATTTTTTCTTACATATGTTATGTTGTGATAGGTGCATTCACACAGAACTGTCAGTTTCTAGTTTTTGAATACTTCTTTACAGTGTTCCCTGTTATTACTATTTGTTGCTATTCTTACAGCTCTTCTCTGTTTGTTGAAAATATTTTGTGTGTTCCTAGCACTTTTCCTCCAAAGCACTATCACGTAACTGAGGACTGAATGCATATATCCAAAGTAGGCTACTTTGAGGCATGAAATATTGCAGACAGGTGGAATGATTCACTTCTGCGCATTTCAGTTGCCAATATACATCCATCCCTGAGAATTTGGTATCATATACTCAATCTCATACATCATGGTCCCCCTTCAGTGTGGTATCATTGGGCTTTTTCTTCAGTTGGAAGTTTATATGGTTTGCCTTTTTCACATATAAAATTACTCTTCTCTTTCGTGACAAGATGTGAACATCTCTGAGAGCTTCATTGGATTTTTCTGTTAACTGAGTTGAATTTTTGTCTATAATCACTACAGTGCTGTCATCAGCATATAATATTTCTTCTCCTCACCTAACCCTCTGAGGGAAATCAGTACTCCCTGGGGATGCCTATATTAATACATCTCAGATCTTTTACTTCTATTCTTTCAGAAATATGTGAGATTTCAACTCTTTACACCCAGTTCCACATATAACTTAAATCAGTTCTGTCCCATACCCCTCATTCCTAATAGTTCTAATTCATGAAATAAAATTCAGTGGCCAATTGTATCAAATGACTTTGATACATCCGAAATAAATAAATAAATTAATAGAAAATACCTGTTGCATTCTTGCCCTAGTCCAGTGCTTTGAATATTACCTTAGCAAACTGTGCTGTAGCTGACTGTGTACCTCTTGTGGGCCTGAAACTGAACTGTTCATTGCAGAGAAGATTGTATTTATTTAAGTACTTTATTAGTCTACTTTTCACTGTGGTTTCTATTGAGTTTGCAATGCAAGATAACAAAGAAACTAGTCTGTGGTTTTCCATGCATATTTGTATTGGTATTACTTTTGCTTCTTTCAGGTTTCAAGAAAGCAGCCATATCTGAAATATTCATTAATTATGATTGTTAATGGGGTTTTCATGTTTTTTATACATTTGTTAATGACACTTACTGGGATCTCATTTTACCCTGTGGATTTTTAATTATTCAATTGATGTATTACCTGCACCACCTGTTTCTTTGTTCTTGGAAAGAGCACCATTCAGTGTGGTGGCTGGTCCTGGTGGTGTAGAACTTATGTGTCTGGAAATTTCTCTTGCAGTTTTTTAGCAGTGCCACTAAAGTACTCATTTGTAAAGTTTACTAGTTCCTTTGTGTTGCTGATTTGAACATCTTTGATTTTGATGTGTGTTTCCAGATGTTTCTGTCCAAAGTTGCTGTCTCCTGTCTGGATTGCTTTGCTTTTGTTATCTTCCTTGAGCAATGTTTCACTGTTTGTAAGTTTTTTTTGCAGATGTCAATACCTTTCTATAAGTTCTTCTGTAATCTTTGTAAAATTCTGAGGAAGCTGGATCAGTCTGACTGTTTTGATGGCTGTTAGATAGCTTAGAGTTTCAGAGGAATTTTTAATACTTCTGGTCCCCATACATTTTTCTGACGTTCCAAAACAATGCTATGTTTAATTTTACATTAAATATTGTCATGAATGTAGTAAACATTACGTCTACATTTGTTTCTGCATACACTCACTCCTGCCTTTCATGTTGTATCTGGGATGAGAATTGAAATAGGTCTGATTCTGAGAAGACTCCTTGATATAGTGTATTGATGAAGAATGTTACAAAACTAATTATAATTAAATATGGGAATCACATACATACATCTTGCAGGTATCTGTTTAAGCAATTAAGAATGTGAACAGTATCACAACAGTACATTTATTCACTGATGAAATTTGTTGCCAACCATCTGTTGATGTTTGAGTTCAACAAATGTATTCATTAATATAATATTAACAACAAAAATGGCATGCACCACACTCTGCTAAATGTAACTTTGGCACCAGGGCGATTGAAAAACATAGCATTAAAACTCTTTCATAATCTGCCCAGGGAAATAAAATTTCTGACACACAGGACAATTGTGTTCAAACACAGATTTAAAAAATGTTTCTCCTCAATAGCTCTTATTATAATACCAGAGGAATTCTTGAATAGAAATGCTTAGGTAGTTACAAAACTGCAAATATCCAGCATGTAACAATAGAAATATTTATAATTTATTTTATTGTCTCTAAAAGCCTTTGTTCAGTTGATACATTACACATTATATTGCTCATGATGAATATGATTTACTGAACTTGGAACTAGTTAACATTTTTGTAGTTAAAGATATTGCATCTTAGTTTTGCTGGCCCATTAAAAGTCAAATTAATGCAAATTAAGGTGACCTTTCATTCTGGAAAAGGCAATCTGTATTCAATGCCATAGCTATACATGTAATACAAGAAAGAAGCTTTAAAACACTGTTTCTAAAGACAAATAACTATAACTGCACTCATAGTGAGAGTTCAAATAGCAGTAGTTGTTAAATTTGGATTATGAATTCTGTTAAACTAGTGTCTATATTTGTACTCACTTGATCTTTGTAACTGAGTGGCAGTTAGCTATTGATTGAGAATACATTTAATAGAATGACAAAGTGTAACTAACAAATTCTGATGTTACAGACATATGTCGGTATTACTCCAGAACTTGGAGAGCTCACTCCAGCAGTGTCTTTCTACAATCCCATTAATCGCAACTTGTTGGTTGCCAGCATGAAACTAGCTATTGTTGTATGTCGTGAAGAAATTGATTTGACACAGACTGATGGGTTCACACACACAAAACCTGTGACAAATGCATTATACAATGAACTTTTTAAGATTGTAAGTTCTATAAAAATATAATGTTTGTATTTTCAGTTTGGAATTTAAGTATATTATATTTTTAAAAAATAATAAATGTAAAATAATTCCTCAGTTTACTAGAATATTGTATGTACATTTATATTGTCACTGATAATACAAACAACTCTTCCAATATGCTAGGAATTTATTTTCTTTCATTATTATTCTCATGAGTTCTGCATTGTATATTGTTTCTGATAAACTAGTTCAAACATGTGAGAGAGAACCACTGTTTACATTTCTCTGTGACATTTTTGACAGTTTGACTACAGCATCTTCAGACTAAAACCATTCCCCGATATGAGATTCATTATACCTGACCTAAATTTTTATCTCATGAGTAGATTCTCCTGCTGGAGAAAGAATGATACTGAACACATCAGACAGGTGACAAATTACGTGAATAGCACTGATGAGGAATGTAAAAGTACATTAATGTTTTCACTGATAATACACTCCTGGAAATTGAAATAAGAACACCGTGAATTCATTGTCCCAGGAAGGGGAAACTTTATTGACACATTCCTGGGGTCAGATACATCACATGATCACACTGACAGAACCACAGGCACATAGACACAGGCAACAGAGCATGCACAATGTCGGCACTAGTACAGTGTATATCCACCTTTCGCAGCAATGCAGGCTGCTATTCTCCCATGGAGACAATCGTAGAGATGCTGGATGTAGTCCTGTGGAACGGCTTGCCATGCCATTTCCACCTGGCGCCTCAGTTGGACCAGCCTTCGTGCTGGACGTGCAGACCGCGTGAGACGACGCTTCATCCAGTCCCAAACATGCTCAATGGGGGACAGATCCGGAGATCTTGCTGGCCAGGGTAGTTGACTTACACCTTCTAGAGCACGTTGGGTGGCACGGGATACATGCGGACGTGCATTGTCCTGTTGGAACAGCAAGTTCCCTTGCCGGTCTAGGAATGGTAGAACAATGGGTTCGATGACGGTTTGGATGTACCGTGCACTATTCAGTGTCCCCTCGACGATCACCAGTGGTGTACGGCCAGTGTAGGAGATCACTCCCCACACCATGATGCCGGGTGTTGGCCCTGTGTGCCTCGGTCATATGCAGTCCTGATTGTGGCGCTCACCTGCACGGTGCCAAACACGCATACGACCATTATTGGCACCAAGGCAGAAGCGACTCTCATCGCTGAAGACGACACGTCTCCATTCGTCCCTCCATTCACGCCTGTCGCGACACCACTGGAGGTGGGCTGCACGATGTTGGGGCGTGAGCGGAAGATGGCCTAACGGTGTGCGGGACCATAGCCCAGCTTCATGGAGACGGTTGCGAATGGTCCTCGCCGATACCCCAGGAGCAACAGTGTCCCTAATTTGCTGGGAAGTGGCGGTGCGGTCCCCTACGGCACTGCGTAGGATCCTACGGTCTTGGCGTGCATCCGTGCGTTGCTGCGGTCCGGTCCCAGGTCGACGGGCACGTGCACCTTCCGCCGACCACTGGTGACAACATCGATGTACTGTGGAGACCTCACACCCCACGTGTTGAGCAATTCGGTGGTACGTCCACCCGGCCTTCCGCATGCCCACTATACGCCCTCGCTCAAAGTCCGTCAACTGCACATACGGTTCACGTCCACGCTGTCGCGGCATGCTACCAGTGTTAAAGACTGCGATGGAGCTCCGTATGCCACAGCAAACTGGCTGACACTGACGGTGGCGGAGCACAAATGCTGCGCAGCTAGCGCCATTTGACGGCCAACACCGCGGTTCCTGGTGTGTCCGCTGTGCCGTGCGTGTGATCATTGCTTGTACAGCCCTCTCGCAGTGTCCGGAGCAAGTATGGTGGGTCTGACACACCGGTGTCAATGTGTTCTTTTTTCCATTTCCAGGAGCGTACAAACAATACTTCCAGTATGTTAACAGTTTATGTTCTTTCACTAAAGTTCTCATCATGTCTCCTCTCCTCATTGCCAGAGGGTCACTTGCCACCAACTCACTGCCCGAGTATCTCTGGCGAGGTCAATATCGACCTTAAACATCGTTGCCGGAACACAATCATGCCAAAAATCAGCACAATGATGTTATCCTCTAAAGTCCATAAAGGCGTGGGAGACCATCAAAAGGATTTTTGGGCAGGATGGAAACGCCAAGTTACTGTTTTAATGATTAACACTACTCTGCTGACCAGTGCAGGAGGCATACCCCAGATAGGGAAGCATTTTGCAAAAGTGATGGCTACCATCACCCTGGATCCAGCATTTTGTTATCACATAAGTATAGCCAAGGGGAGCAAGTGTAGGATGACAACTCCTTTTCCTATTGTAGTATTGCTATCCAGTCTTTTAGCAAAAGTAACAAGAAGTAGTGATGGCTACCATCACCCTGGATCCAGCTTGTCATTATAACATAGCTATATAACCAATAGGAGCAGGTGGGGGATGACAACTCCTTTTCCAACTGTAGTGTTGCTATCCAATCTTCTAGCAAAAGTAACAGACATAGTGAGGGAGCCACCATGAAGTATTCCATAAGTAGCTGCAGGCTAGTGGCTGTAGTGTGGCAGCATTTGGGTCAGAATAACATGCACATAAGGGAATTGTGAGACCAGCTCCACTCAGCAGAAAACTGCACCACACAGCAGTAATGACTGTAGCAGACAGGTTGATGCCACAACACTAGGGAAAGTCTCTTGTTATGAGTTACATTTAGTGAAACAAATATGCCTCAGAGTAATATAAATATGTCTGAATTTTGAGGAAGATGCACTCCCTTTTGCCAAAGTCCAGCAGCAGCACCACCATGACACCAGGGGCATGCTGGACATTGAGACAAATGGGCATTGCCAGCAGCAGCCATAGGTTCAAGACTGGGCTGTGCCTGTTGCCACCAACTCCGAGTTCCTCAAGGTACTTACTGCCCTAGCAAAGCCAACCTGCCATCCATGCTGGCTGCTGCCAGCACTGAGTTCTCCATGTCCACTATTGTGAACATGTGCAGGGCTGAGGGCTGCTTAAGGCCCCATTGCCAGTGGAGGAGTAGCATGCTGCTGGCATAAAGCCTGTGGCCTATGGAGTCTACAGGCCATCCATGGGCCTCCTGTTAGCAATGTAAGGCACCTACACAGCGTCATCTCACCAGGATGAAAGCTCATACATAATAAGCATCAACCAGGGTCAACAGAGTGAGGCAGGTTTTGCCTCACTGAGACATGATGAAATAGTTTCCAAAGTGGACTAAAGCATACTTTACTGTCAGCAAGTCTATCAGCTTAGCTGACTAGTAACATGCTTGCCTACCATGCAACAGGCCTGGGTTTGATTCCCAGCTGGGTTGGAGATTTTCTCCACCCATGGTCTGAGTGTGTGGTGGCCCGGTGTAATGTTAAGCTCCCTCTACACAGCTTAAGCATTTTTGTGGACTTACTTGTTGAAGAATACTGGTTCTGCTTTCTTGCAGCGCCGATGTCTTCTGCTAGCACCGGATGCTTCTCTGAAGATTTCACTGCTAGGAAGGGGAAATTTTCACTCTCTTATTCTCTCTCTTCTAATTTAAAAAATACGCTAATTGTGGAATATCATTCAATGCACTAGAATATATTTATTTCCACATTGTACAAAAAAACAAGTAAACTTTATGATGTAAACCCACACATTACTGGGCACCCAAGATCAGTTAATTACACATTTTTGAACACAATTAATATATAAGCTTTTATTGTGGCTGACTATCCACATCCAGTCCATGTACTCTCAACAGCAGTCCAACGTCTATTAAACAGTCACTATCTTGAGTCACTCCATTTGTTTTTCAACAGCACAGAGCTAAATTACTTTTTGCAGCTGGCCACGGGTCTTCCGGGCTGTATGTGTTTATTCTTGGCAGGTCGTGATGAACACTTGCCAGCACTGACGAATTTTCTCCCTTCCAGTTTTGCCTGCACAAACAATAAATGGGTGCAGTATCCCATGCTCATCCTTACGCCCTGCTTTAAAATAACACGTGTTTGAAACGGTTGGAACACAAGTGTCTTCAGACTTTCATAACATTCTGGGGGCACTACAAGTGTTGTGTTGTCCACATCACCATTTCATCACCATCGATGTGCAAGTCACCCATTGTGGACTCACCTGAAATAAGACTTACACCCAGCAGCCAAAGTTCTCCAGATGGGGCCTTGGAGCCAACAGTGCCACACAATCACTTCATTTCGTTTTTACTGTCAGCATTGTTTCCATGAGGACCCCTGGCTTGTCACCATGACCGTACAAGGTGGTGCTGTGCCTAGCACACTGGACTCGCATTTGGGAGGACGACAGTTCAAACCCATGTCTGGCCATCCTGATTTAGGTTATCTGTGGTTTCCCTAAATCACTCCGGGTAAATGCTGCGATGGTTTCTTTGAAAGGGCACAGCCAAATTCCTTTCCCATCCTTCCCTGATCCAATGAGACTGATGACCTCACTGTCTGGTCTCCTCCCCCAAACAATCCAACCCACTCCTGTCACCACCACCATTTACCTCACCGAGTGCAACTGTGCTCTTCAGAGTGGTCTCAGGAGAGTCGATGTCCACCCAGTCAGCAGTGGAGTGTGTGTGATTGCATGTCACAACCTACAATATTATCATTTGGGGTGAGTGAGAATATTGCTTTTCTTTTATGGTGACAGTCATAGAGTTGAGGAGTGGGGTGTGTGATAATAACAGAGTTACTTTTGTAAAACCAGAAGAACCAGTGAACTTATCACAATATAAGAGTAATTACAGAGACGACTGGTTAGAACCTGTGCACTGTACACAGTGAAGTTTGCTTGGGCATTCTGCCCCTTGTGCCATGACAGTAGCAGTTGTCTGCTTTACAGGGTTATTACAAATGACTGAAGCGATTTCACAGCTCTACAATAACTTTATTATTTGAGATATTTTCACAATGCTTTGCACACACATATAAAAACTCAAAAAGTTTTTTTAGGCATTCACAAATGTTCAATATGTGCCCCTTTAGTGACTCGGCAGACATCAAGCTGATAATCAAGTTCCTCCCACACTCGGCGCAGCATGTCCCCATCAATGAGTTCGAAAGCATCGTTGATGCGAACTCGCAGTTCTGGCTCATTGTGTCTGTTCACTTCACCATTAAGAAAAAATGTTGCTTCATCACTGAAAACAAGTTTCGCACTGAAAGCATCCTCTTCCATGAGCTGTTGCAACCACGCTGAAAATTCAAAGCGCTTGACTTTGTCATCAGGTGTCAGTGCTTGTAGCAATTGTAAATGGTAAGGCTTCTGCTTTAGCCTTTTCTGTAAGATTTTCCAAACCATCGGCTGTGGTACGTTTAGCTCCCTGCTTGCTTTATTCGTTGACTTCCGCGGGCTACGCGTGAAACTTGCCTGCACGCGTTCAACCGTTTCTTCGCTCACTGCAGGCCGACCCGTTGATTTCCCCTTACAGAGGCATCCAGAAGCTTTAAACTGCGCATACCATCGCCAAATGGAGTTAGCAGTTGGTGGATCTTTGTTGAACTTTGTCCTGAAGTGTTGTTGCACTGTTATGACTGACTGATGTGAGTGCATTTCAAGCACGACATACGCTTTCTCAGCTCCTGTCGCTATTTTGTCTCACTGCGCTCTCGAGCGCTCTGGCGGCAGAAACCTGAAGTGTGGCTTCAGCCAAACACAACTTTATGAGTTTTTCTACGTATCTGTAGTGTGTCGTGACCATATGTCAATGAATGGAGCTACAGTGAATTTATGAAATCGCTTCAATCATTTGTAATAGCCCTGTACATGTAATCATCTTGGGCAAATGGTCAGGTAGTGAAGGGAGTCCAGATAGCTCATGATTAGGCAAGAGATGTAGGTTGGCAGAACAGGTAGCCTTGGAGTGTTCAATCTGTGTTATTCTTGGATTATTATTTCTGTGTTATTAATTCTGAGTTATACAAATGAGTAATAGTGAGGCAATGGCAAAATTAGACACACAAGGTGTCATGAGAGAGGAGGCTATACTATCATAGGTGAATCAGGTAGCTCAATTAAGGGTGAATAAATATTTTTTTCAAATAACAAACTAGCAGAGAAATATGAAGAGGCGAAGGAGTGTATTCAGCTGATGCTAGCCTTTTTTCTCCCTTTTCTGGTGGGTCTCCTGAGGATGTGTTAGCATTTGTGGGGGATCTCAGGTCATCAGCTGGCTTAGGGGGTTTGCCAAATAAGCAGTTATTACAGATAGCGAGGAGAAGCAAAATCGATTGTACAGTGCGCAGATGTTTTGCACAAGACATAGCATTTTTATCAACTCATATGTGGATTAGGACATAGATGTAGGAAACAGAACAGCACACAGTTTTTCTTTAAATGTTTGAGCATAATTTCCAAGTGGCCTAGTAAGGCATTTGAAGGTTTGCATACAGAATCAGGAAATTTGATGTAAACACTTATAAGTTAACACAGAGTAAAAAGGTAAACAAGGTGTTGCTACAGGAAGCTGTGGACATGTGCTTAATGCTTTCCTAAGAGGTTTAATACCAGAGATGTCTGGAAGAGTGCACATTCGGTGCCTGAGGACTTCCATACAGCAGTTAGCATAGCACTGGAGTATGAGGAATCTGATGTCAACAGGTGTGGGGAATTGGAGAAATATGCTCATGTTGAGTGGCATATCTTTTAATTTTGAACATTCAGGGCATGTGCAGAGGCACTGCTACTGCCCGCAGAGGGGTAGTAGGGATGGTGGGGACTCCCAATGATTCAATAGGGCTAGTGGTATGGGCGGTCTGGGCTGTAGAAAATACACATTAAACTTAAGAGGAAACTTAGAGTTGCCAGCAGGAGTTCCCAGTAAAGACAATGCAGTGACAATGAATGCAGAGGTGGAATGTGTCATAGTGGGTGTAATAGGTGGTAGGAAATATAACGTTTTGTTGGTCTCAGGGGTGATGTGTCAGTGGCCTCAGCAGAGTTAACTGGTTTGAGATACTAATTGCTCGGAGCACAGGAAAGTGGTATACACCCATTAGGATTAATAGCAATGAATTATTTGTTTGAAACTACTAAGTCTAGGCAAAGTGTGGAAGTGGTGTCTCATGTACTCAAGGGTTACAGCATGATTCTGAGGTTAGACTTTCTGCATTATCATGGCGTAACTGACATTCAGTGTTGTATAGTGGAACTTATCGAGAAGACATTCCAGCTAGAGGAAGCTGTCAATGTTCATCAGTCATGAGGAGCTTCTAGTGTACAGGACAATCCAGGTAAACTGCAAATACTGATATTAATACTTCATTCACATGATTGTTCATCGAATGGCACAGGAAAGTCACTATGGGTGAATCTGGAACTTGATTTCTCAAGTGATATGTTGTGTACAGTGGAACAGCTGGAGAATAGTGAGGTACTGCATGCACTGCATAGTTTGACATAGTGTTATAAATGTACAAGAGTGAGACGAAGGCAAGGTAGTACCCACCAATATGGATAATTTTGACACCAGAGAGGTCAAGGTTTTGAAGGCAACAATTTTGGCTACATTGGAAATTCCAGATGAGGAAGATTGCTGCACAGGAAGTATAGCTTGTGAAAGAGCACAGAATGCTGCTACAACTGCATTTTGTGAAAAATTCAGGCATTTGAAGGAAATGGAAATGACACAGAAGGAGGACCTATTACTAGAATTTCAAGATCTGTTTTTTATGTTATTTTATTTTTCATGAAGGTCATTGCCTACCACACCAGTAATGCAACACAGGATTCTGACAGGGAGTGAAGCACTGGTATACGCTGCAATCAATACTGGAGGAATTTATTAATCAACAATTGGCTGGCAGTATAATGGAAAAATGTGGGGGAGGGGGATGGAATTGTAATTGTATCATATTAGTCTGTGGACAATTCAAATAAATACTGATTCTGTTGTGACTGCCACCATTTACTGGTAGAATTAAAACAGATGCCTACCCAATTCTAAACATGGGACCTGAAGAAGGGATAAAATAGTTAGAAGTGATTCCTGAGGATTGAGTAAAAACTGTATTTTCACCACCTTTGGCACACTGTCAGTACAGGAGGATGCCATTTGGGTTAAAAAATGCATCAGCAATATTTCAGAATTTATTGGACAGAGTACTAAAGCTGTGTCAATGTCTGGTGTATTTCGATGACATAATCATCTTTTCGAGAGATAAGCAGTAGCATAGGCAATGACAGGGAAGCTGATTTGATACTAAATACTGAGTAATGTCACTTTGCACTATAAGAAGTCAGCTATTTAGGCCATGTAATTAGTAAGGACGATATAAGAACTGATCCTATATTAGTGCAATCTGTGAAAGATTTTCCAGTGACAGGAACAAACAAGGTGTTAAATCTTTTCTGGGTCTAACAAATTATTATAGAAAGTTCATGAAGGAGTTTGAAGATATTGCATGATCAGTTATGTAGTTGTTGAAGAAGGGTATTTATTTTGTGTGGTCAGAAGTATGTTAGGGAATGTTTCTCAGATTAAAGTAGTTCTTAATATCAAGTCCATTGTTGGTGTTCTTGGATATTCAGAAGGAGTTTATATTGTGATATGATGCATCAAACCATGCACTTGGGTGTGTTCTGAGGCAAGAGGTTGATGGTCAAGAATGTTTAATTGGCTTTGCATCAAGTTGAACAGAGCAATGTAGAAACATTCTACAGTTGTACCTGTAACTGTAACTGTAATAGTAAGTGGAGAGAGAGATTCTGAGCTTGGTGTACAGAGTAATCCAATATTTCTTGTATAGAAGAAAGTTCAAGGTAGCAATGAACCATGCTGCTTTGAAGTGGTTATTAAATCTGAAGGACCAATCCTGTATACTGACAAGATGGTCCCTAAAACTCAGTGAATTTGAGTACAAAGTAATCAGCATAACAAGGAAGAAGCTTGGATATGCAAACAAGTTAAGCAGGAAAGCAGCAGTAGTACAACATTGCTGAATGGAAAATAGCATTCACCAGGGATGTAAACAGTTTAGCAAGCAACTGTAGTTCAACTTGTGTGACAGCTTATTGTAGAGAAACAAAATCAGGACCAAAGGTGGTTGTGCGAGCAGAGTTGAAGGAAGGAGTAGTATGTGAAATGCATGATTATCTCTTATCAAGCCATTGGACTTCCAAGACAATTGATTGGAGAATGGTAGAGAACTACTGGTAGATGGGAAGGCATAATAATGTTGATCAGTATGTCAGAAATCATGGAGAATGTGTGCAGCGTGCAGATTTGAATCAGAAGCAGATACTATTGCAGAGATTTCCAGAAGCAATGGAACTATGTTGTCTCATTGGGGTGGACATGTTAGGAGCATTCAGTCAAAGACCAGCAGGTACCAGTAATAATTTTGTGCTGACCATAATAGCCCATTTTTCTCATTGCATCAAGATGGTGCCAGACCACCAGGTAGTCAGTCATGCAAGCATTAGTTGATAAGTGGGTGTTGTAGTTTGGGATGCCAGAGACATTAATTTGGACCAACAAACAAACTTCATGTCAGACCTGATGAAGGAGGTGTGTCAGTTATTAAAAGTAAGAAAGTTAAAAACTAGTCCACTTTATTCTCAAGCTAACAAAAGGATGGAAGAGTTCATTGGACAATTTGAGAAGATGCTTAGTTATTACATGAATGGACACCATTGGTATTAGAACATGTATTTATCCTTCATAGTGAGTGTGTATAACTCCAAGGTTCCCACAAGCACAGGGTTGTCATCATTCAAGTTGGTATATAGTAAGGAGATTGTGTTACCTTTTGACTTGATTATACAGAAAGGATGCAGGAATAGTGAGTAGATCTGAGAATTTACAAGAACCGTGAAGCAAGCATGAAAGAAAGTCCAGCAAGCAAATGTTAAAATAATGGAGAAGTAAGAAGAGGCAATAAAGTGCACAGGAACATTACTTCAGTATAAAGCAGTCCATTGGGTGATGTTGTCAAATTCATATGTTCTGAAAGGAGAAACAAAAGTTTTTAATTTGGTACCAGGGTTCATACCAAGTAACTGTGAATAAGATCAATGATAGTTCATGTCAAGCATCTGCAACCATTCAAGGATGCATTAGAAGCATTTCCACGAAAGGTATTAATGAAGTTAAGGTAGGAGGCAAGGAAGAGGAAGAGAAAAGATGAGCAATAGAAGAGGAAGTCCATATACCGCAGGCTCAGTATATGTTGAAGCCAAGGAAGTAGCGGATATGTATTATGTTTGTAATTTTGGCTATTTTTTGTGTGTTGCATAGGTTATTGAAGTTGTTTTGGATACTGTCAAGTGTTATAATATGGTAGGAATTATCTTTAGTGTGATAAGACATGCTGTTCAGAGACAGGAGGCTTCTAAAGGGAGGGGAGGAGATAGTAATCTCTTCTGGGATGCAATAATGAACCCTGTCCTCAGGAAACCATATGAAGAAAGGTGAGAGAAGAAGAATGCCAATTTCGGCAATGCTATTCCTTTTCACTGAAGGTGGAGTGAGGGCACTCCAAGATCATCACCTAGATGGAGGAGTTCCATTCTCCAGGCAGTGAGGCACAGTATCATCCATCCACAGATGGTTAGTATTTACTGTATGGGAATTGAAAACAAGGTGAGGAGGCTAGAGGAGTTGTTTCCAGGAGTGTAACAATTAGCAAACAGTAACGGAGTGCTTAGGGAGGTACCAAAGGAGCACAGGAAGTTGCCTGGGGCATAAGCGCAATTGAGGGAGGAGATGCGGGAAGGGATAGGGGTGATGCCACATAAATCAAGGAGGATAAAAAGGAAGAGCAGAGATACAGGGGGTAGAATACTACATACAATATTTGGGACAATAGATGTAAATGATGTGAGTGAACTGAAGAAAACTCTGGAAGCCACAAGTGGGGTAGTGGAGGTAAATAAAACAGCTATGGAGTGGCATCCCATGAAGATTGTGAATGTTTTGACAGCTTACTAAGGAAATTATAGATTATGCTACAGTCTTGGCTAGCACTCTAAATTGGGATGTGGAGGAAATTCAAGCACTGATGCAAATATTAGATACAAGAATAATACTGATGAGACTACTGCAGGAACTAGGGGATAGTATCTGGTATGAAGGAATGCAGTAGATGAACTTGCAAGAAGCCATGCATCAGGCACTACATGCACAGTTAAGTGCAGTCTTGCTGTCACCTGAACAGTACCTGAGGGTGCTGGGAAAGGTACAAGAAGAATTACCACTGGAATTACAGTTAGTAGAAGAACCAAGCTTCCAGAACTTATCATTCTACTACCTTGGACAACTGCAGGTGTGACAACACATAATGCATGGTTGTACATACCAGTGAGGATTCTGGTAGCAAACAAGCGTGTGTTATTCAAATGTTATGTGCTGCACATCTATAGAGTAAAGCTTACAGCACTTGGGAGATTCATCCAAGTGAAACAGGAGAGGGTATTACTAGGGGCAGAAAATGGGGATTGACACATAGTAAGAACGAATGATGAGCTTGAGCAATATCAAAAGTGGGGTTGTCATGATACGCCCAACTCATGAGGTTAGAATGAGTGGAAGCACAGGCATCATACAATTGCTAGGGGGAAAGCAGAGTGATGTCCATGCCAAAAAATGGTGATGGAACCAAAGCCATATTTTCAGAGAACTGGTTTGTGTTGGGTGTACTCCGTTTAAAATGGTATAGTAATGGTTGCTAGTTACCACAAGCAATAAAAGCTCATGGGAATAAGACATGTGGAATTAGAAGACTGTGGACTGGTCATCAATGGAATTATATGTGACATGTAGGATGTACATTTCTTTTACAACATTCAATGATGACAGTTAGTCTGTTAAATGTAACATAGTTGTAGCTCTATTTGCCAGACAAACATCTAGAGATGTCACAGTTTCAAATGTAGCTGACAACAGCAACGGTAAATAAATTTTCAGTATATAAAGCATACAGCCCACTGGTTGCGGAGATGTCCTTCAAACAAAACACCTCTATCCTAAATGACACCTGGGAACCAAGCCAGACCATTCACAAGCTCAGATGACAGCTGTGCACAAAGGGCAGATTACTGCAGATCACAGTTGTTGAGCATGTGGATCAACATCAGGATGGTAGACATCAGGTAACAATGACCCTGAGTGTTTCAGTTCTGTGTACCACAGTGGCTATTATTTTGCTCTTTCTACTTTTTTTGTATCTGAAACGATGAGCTGTGCATAAACCTGATCCACGGATAACTTGAGTTCTTGTAGAAAGGTTTCCCATAGTGAAGGATGGAAAATAGATTTATAAGGTATAAGATAAATATAGTAATTGCATATCAATTAATAACTGAGATGCAAAGGGCAGGCTCTTCTCCATGGTTGGGGACAGTGTAGTGTCAATACCCAGTCTTTTAGCAAAAGTAAAAAAGAAGGAGTGAGAAAGCCACTAGGAGCACTGCATTAGCAGCCGCAGGCTTGTGGTCACAATTTGCCAACATACAGGTCAAGATAACATGCATGTAAGGGGATTGTGAGATGTGGCTAGCCACACTCAGTGGAAAACTCTACCATGCAGCAGTAATAATGACAGCAGTTGGATTGACGTCACCACACCAGGGCAAGTCTCTTATTGTGAGCAACATGACTTGGTGCCAGGTTTAGTGAAACAAATGCACTTCACAGCAATATAAATGTGTCAGAATTTTGAGGCTGTTGCACTTCCTTCCATTAGAATACAGGAGCACCACCATGAACTCAGGGCTATGCCAGATAGCAAGATGACTGGGCATTACGAGCTGTAGCCATGGGTTCAGGATGAGGCAGCACCAGGTGCTGCCTGCAGTGTGTTCCTCACAGGACCTAGTGCAATGGCATCAAAAACCTACCATCTGTGCCTGCTGCCATCAGCACTGAGATCCCCATGGGGCTTAATTACTCAGTGCCAGCTCCTGCCCAACTCGTGCCAGATGGCAGCAAATGGGATCCCATGCACAGCAGTCTTCACACGCTGCTGAGGTGAATGCATGTGGGGCGGCTCCAGGTGCCATGGCTGCTGGAGAACTAGTGGTCTGGCAACATCAAGTCGGTGGCTTATAGGAGCCACCAGCTGCCCCATGGCCTGCCATCAGCAACTCAGGGCACTTATATAGCAACCTCTCACCGGGACATAAGTTGCCACTCTTACGTGAATGGTGGCCAGGGTCAACAGAGTGAGGCGTGTTTAGCCTTTCTGAACCACAACAAAGCAAGTACCAAAGTTGAATAAAACATTGTTTACTGCCAGAAATTCAAATGGTTCAAAAGGCTCTGAGCACTATGGGACTTAACATCATAGGTCATCAGTCCCCTAGAACTTAGAACTACTTAAACCTAACTAACCTAAGGACATCACACACATCCATGCCCGAGGCAGGATTCGAACCTGCACCCGTAGTGGTCACGCAGTTCCAGACTGAAGTGCCTAGAACCGCTCGGCCACTTGGCCGGCCTGCCAGCAGTGTTGCCATTGGGCTCTCTGGCCTGTTATCATCACCACTCACCATACTGAGTGCAACTGCAGTCTTCACCACATTGAGAAACTTTACAACTGCCCCTTCTCTGTGACAAAGCTAGAGTGAGTGTTGTCTGTGGCCTTTGACGTAACACCTAGTCAAAGTAATGTGCACTACAAAATATTGTAGAACCATGTTGAGAATATAGAAGAAATCCTTATTGGACTTCTCAACTGTATACGGGAGACAGGAAACTTCTCTGACCATTGGAGGGATGTATTCCAAATTCATCTTTTGCAACCAGGAAAAGATCAAACTTTTTATGTAAACTGCAGGTGGTGGGGTAGAAAGGAAAGGAAAGGGAAGGGAAGGAACTGATAAGATGATATCAGCTGCATCAGAACTTTATGTGGAATCAGCAGCAACAGGCAAAAATGTGTGTCATACTGGGACTCAAACCCAGGATCTCCTCCTTACTAGGAAATTTTATTAACCACTGTGCCATCTGGACATAGTGTTTATTGCAAATGCATGACTTTGGCCCCTTTGGGAATATAAAATTAGTGAGCATGGAGGACACAGACCGGGACTGCAGATAGGTGGCACTAGAAGGTAGTGTGGGTCAGCCAGGGAGATTGTCACGATAGTCTGTGCATTTGCGATAAATACTGCGTTCAGATGGTGCACTGGTTAATGTAACTACCTAGTAAGCAGGAGATCCCAGGTGATGAAGTGTTTCCTTATCTAGGTTCTCACCTGTAGGCAGTTCATTAGTCGTTTTCAGTATAAATTCAGAAAATATTATACCAAGACGGATAATATAATTCTACTAGAGATGGCTACATAGTGGGATTTCCTATACAGTATCAATAAAGACTTCTTACACCGTTTGGAGACTCCATCATTGGGGTATTTGGGGAAAACTACCTATGTTTATGTGGTCCTTTAAGTGATGCTGATATTTCTGCTGTGGTAGAAAACTTGTATGAACTCAGTTTGAGCTTGAGAATGACATTTAACTAGGAAGTGTGCTGTCACCTTCCTCTTTTTCACTAATAACAAAGTAATTTCTATGTTAGAGTAACTGTAACAATGCTCTTCATTGGTGGAGAATTTTACTGTATTTTCTTCATCCTCCAAACCAGCAACAGCAACACATCAGTAGCAACTGACATTAAAGAGACTGAAGGACTGGTCTGCATGCAAAGAACTCAAGCTGCCAGCAGCAAATGGTGCACAGAGACTTACATCATTCAGCAAACATGGATAGTCCACTTGCATTGATAATGAGAAACTCCATTCTGAGTTTGCAATATTTGGTGACGTTTCTGGGCCTCATTTTTCATAAAAATATCTCATGGTGCCACACCTGAAACCACAGTCCCTCAGAACACTTAACATTTAAAAATACGTCAACTTTAAGTCTTGGGAAACTGACATGTCATCTAATTGAGTTCTAGGAATCTTTATTTTTTACTTCAGAGTTGATTATGGATAACAGGCATGTGGATAACCAAGGCTTCCATGTTCAGAGATCTTAGATACCACACAGCATGAGGGTAGAAGCTGACCACAGATGGCTTTGGGAATATCTTCTTTCCCAGCCACTTTGTTAATGCTGGTAGCCATTAGTAGCCATAGAGTGGCAACTCCTCATGGTAATTCAGACCTGGAAAGTTTCCAAGTCCTTGGGAAGACATCCAGTACGGTACTAAACTTCCACAGACTCACCATGTCTGCCAGTTGGCTGCAGATTATATTTGTGCTCAAAATCAATGCCTTGTGGCTGTTTGCTCATAGTGGAATATCATTACATTGTGAAAATACAACTTGTTATAGAATATTATGTATTATTAGTTGACTTTACCATCAGGGACACTATCCAATTGAGTAAACACTCACCATAAAGCCACCACATGTCAGTCAGCTCTGTAGCCCAGCTTCCTGAAATTAATGCTGAATGTCATCCACTGACCCAAGTAATTTGGATGCAGTTTGCTTATGGTGTATTACACAATTTGTTATCCTGGCTTATGGTGTAACAAATGCCAAAGTCCAGTTCCTGCATGCTTAGTTGATTTTGTAGGAATGTTACAAGCAGTACAAAGTTCTTTGTTACAAGACTTACGTAATACTTTATTTCTGAACTGTGCATTAGATTATAATTGAATGTAGGTATCATTCTGTAGTTCTTGAATTAGCAATACAGGTTTATTCTGTGACTAATTTCCTTTCAACACAGTCCCTCTACCACAAAGAGAAACAGAATTGATTTCCTTTTTCTGTTTAAACAATTATTCTCACTGCAACAATTTTGTATGTCATTTCAGTCCAGCTTTTGATGTTGGGCAGAAGGGGAGAAAGGAATGGAAAAAAGTACTGGTACACTTAAAATAATGAGAAATGTGAGACAACATATAGTCATAGCTGCTTCCCGTGATGATGTGTGATCATTGGTCTGAGAGATTGCTGTTCCATAACTTCATTGATCAAACAAGTACTTTTGTCTACATTTGGATGAGCTCTCTCTGGGTATTCCTGTATTCCTATCACCAACCACAGCTGACCTTTTCTCTCTATCCTTTATCTCTATGTACTTGTATCCCCTTTAAAATTCACCATACCTTTCCTGTCTAAGACAACTGCTCATTTGCACATCTTCTTAAAATAACACAAATCTGAAAGCTTTGTCACACTGTTACCTCCTTTTTCTTTCAACTATGTATTGTTTTGGGTTTCTTTTATACACTAAATGCTTGTACTTTTTCAAATGTCTTGCAATAACTAATTGGATGTTTTTATATTAGTGAAATCTTGAACAAAAAGGAAAAAATTATGCTGAATTACAAAATTTATTTCATACTATTTCAGCTGATTACAGTTGGTCAAGATTCGAGTATTATGGTTTGGGACCCATGGATTGGAAAGAGACTCCTGTTAATACAAAATGCCCACCATTATCTAAAATTTGGAGAGATTCATACTGTACAAATAACTGCAGCCACATACAGTCCTGATTGGCAACTTTTGCTAACAGGAGCTCGTGATGGATCCATAAAAATGTGGAATTTCACCACTGGAATGTGCCTGCTTACCTTAAATATTGAAAAAGACTGGTTGGTGCATATACAGTTCTCTCAGTATCTCACAGTACATACAGGTTTCAAAGTATATTTTGTAATCTGTTTATGTCTACTCAAAATACAAATATATGTGGCCTTTATTTTCTTTGGTAGCTTAGCCAAGACACACTATCACAGTATTCAAACTGAAGTTCTGCTTATGCTGTTGTAATTCCAGATACAAATAAATCATGCATGAAGTTCTAAATTATTTTATATAAACACAGTTCCGATAGCCCATACACACTCAGATTACAAAGCCAGGTTGAGTCCAACATAAAAATGCAATTCATCACGAGAGTGAAGTTACTATGGGCAAGTAAAACAGAAAAATGTGAGAGTCCACTCAAGTGTGGGGTTATGAGAAGCTAGTTTGTTACTCAGTATCTTGAGGTGACCCTGGCTGCTGGTGGCTGTCTTCTGGTGTGTGCCATGTGGCCGCCATGTGGTGGCCGGCCCTGTGCCTACTGGCACTGGGGCAAGGGAGTTGAATCATGATGGCTTGTGTCTGTACCTTGTGAAATTTTGTGCCAGCCATGTCAGTGTTGCTGGTACAAAACAACTGCTAACATGATGGGTTACCACAGTCCTCTCTCTTTGGGGAGGAGGGTGGGCACCGTGGGTTGGTGCAACCCCAGAACCCCTCTGCCACACCGAAGGCTACTGTGTGATATGTAAGAAAGCAACATGCATGGCCTCCTGAGCATTGGAGACTGCCACCCATGGTATGGGCAGCAGCTCCCTGTCTGCTGCCATTGGAACACAGGGCTGGTAGCGTTCTTGGTAATGATGAGTACACTGCAGCCAACTGCCGTACAGTGTGATACCAGCCACTTAGGATGCTGACACTGAAATGGGTGTCATGTGGACATCTGGCTCCTCAGGTGTTGGAACAGGACCTTGTAGGGGCAATTCTTGCAGTTCATCTCTCAGCTCTGCCCACTTAAGGATCTTGTCTACCGCTAGCTCCTGATGGTCCTATGGGAAGGGGCGGGGGAGGTGGGGAGGCGGAAGAGGCTGAAAAGACAACAGATAAGAAGGGCAACAGGCAAGGACAAGCTTAGTGCAGGATGCTGGATTAGGGAAAGAAGATGCACCTGGAGAAGTGGCGGCAAGGATGGAAAACTTGGTTTCAAAATGTGGGCAAGCATGGGAGGTGTATGCAGGGACAGTGGAGGCTAGTTCCCCACATACAGACATAATTTGTTGCAGTGGTGGGCCACCAGAGTGTCACTGATCTGCACAGTGAAGACTCACCAAAACTTTGCTGGCTGTGGATACCACCAGAATCAAACGAATGCAGAGAGCAAACATATAAGGGTCACTCAAAAAGAAATGAACTGGAGGCATAATTACAGAAACCAGTATCTGTATGTTTGGAGTATTGACCCTGGCTGTTGAGACACTTGTCCCACTGTGCCACTATGACACAAGGTGGTGAATGGCATTATCATAAGATTCCCGGGGCTGCAATGTTAACCAGTACCACATGCACAGCTGAATGTCGTCGTCCAAGGTGAATTGGCCCCTCAGAGCCCTTTTAAGGGGACCAAAAATGGCTCCCTTGTAATTCACTTTCTGCAACAGTGATTGCCCAATATTACTTGCAAACCTTGACCATCCTTCACCAAGTGATCCAATCAAAACGACCAGGCAATGTCACTTGTGGGGTCATTCTGCTTTATGACAGCCCAAAACCTCATATGGCCAATACAGCCATGGCATTCCTGCAGAAATTCAAATGGGAGGTTCACAGCCACCCTCCAAACAGTCTAGACCTTTCTCCCTGTGATGATGCCATTTTTGGTTCCCTTATAAAAGCTCTGAAGGTCAAACAATTCACCTCGAATGACGAGATCCAGCTGTGCTTGAGGAACTGGCTAAAATCGCAGCCCCGGGAATTTTATGAGACAACCGTTCACCACCTTGTGTCACAGTGGGACAAGTGTCTCAACAGCCAGGGTCAATACTTCTAACATACAGGTACTGGTTTCTGTAATTATGCCTCCGGCTTATTTCTTTTTGAACGCCCCTTATATATGTCCAGATGTTGGTAACAGGTGTGTATTGCAGTGACTGAGGTGCATGAAGTGGGTGAAGAGCCAGCAGCAGGAGGTGTAGCACTCTGCATGTCTGGCACCTGTGCACCAACTCTGCTGGGCTCTTAACCCCAAAAGGAGTGGATCTTTAAGAACTTAGAAATTGAGAAAGCACCACTTCTCTTGGGGCATCCCTGATGTACTTCTTCATCAGCATCCTGCCTGAAGGTCTGTACAAGGCATTCTACCTCCACATTGGACCATGGGTGTAACAGGGTTTCTCTGATGTCATGTATGCCATGACACAAACAAAAGTCGTGAAAGATATGGGAGGTGAACTGTGTCCCCTTATCCATCACCAGGGTGTGGGGAAGGTCTTCAAGGGGAGAAGATCTAGGTGATGGCATGCACAGTAGAGTCTGTCTTCATAGAGCACCAACTACAGTGTATGGGAAGTGGTGGAAGCATCAATGATGAGGAACCAAACTTCACTTAAGAAGGGACTCACAAAGTATCCATGGAAGCAGCCACAGAGCTGGGTGGGTGCTGACTTGGTAATAACATTGGCATCGAGACAGCCTGGCATTCTCTGCACACACAGCAATTAAGTGCTCAGTTTTCTGGCTGGCACCCGGTCAGTAGATGTAGAAGCAAGGGAGTATCTTCATCACTGATGCACCCAGTGCAAGAACCAAAGGACATCCCATCAGAGAGAAGGGAGAATGACCACCCAGGCAGGA
Organism: Schistocerca piceifrons; assembly: GCF_021461385.2. Classification (NCBI taxonomy): domain Eukaryota; kingdom Metazoa; phylum Arthropoda; class Insecta; order Orthoptera; family Acrididae; genus Schistocerca; species Schistocerca piceifrons. The sequence continues at coordinate 321,120,270 of NC_060143.1, read as the reverse complement.
AGTGTTCCACTGTCAACAAGGTCTGCCAGTGATGATAGTTGGTCTGTGGTGCAACACAAAATAATTATAGATGGTTTCTGACATCTGGGGTGCAAGTCAGTCAGACTGTTCTCACTGTACATGTTGCTGCACCTGCCAGACAACAGGATCTTTGCTGATAGCAAGAGCAATATGAAATGTTGAAATAGGAAAGCCATCCACAGTCTTCTGAGTATCTTTATCAAAACAAAAGTGGAGTATTTCCTCCTGGCAGAGGCCATGTTAGGGACCAATAGGCAGACAATAGAGTTTGTCCACATTCGAGCGATGAGCTGTTGGGATCAAGTGAATCTCATAATGGTAATGGCTGATGAACTGACCCTGTTGTAGTCTGTTGGATGTCTTATCCAGAAGATGTGCAGTAGGGCTGAAGAGAGAGATTAATAGCTTGTGAGCATGACAAGAGGAAATTTCATACCATATAAAAACTCATGAAACTTCTTGGTTGCATAAATAATAGTAAGGTCCTCTTTCTCAATTTGGAAATAATTTTGTTGCACCATATTGAGCATCTTGGAGGTGTATGTTATAAACTGCTCTGAACTGCCATGATTGCAATGGGCCAGTGCAGTCTACAGCCAAAAGTGAGATACATCAGTAGCCTAAGATACTGGTCAGCTGGCTGAAACATGGTGAAACAAGGGGCCAAATAAGGAAGATCCTTCAAAGTCATGAATGCCGGGTCACAAGCAGCTGCAAAATGAATAGTGCGCTCTTCTTCAGTAACTGATTGAAAAGATGCACAGTTGTAGCTGCTTGTGGGATGAATTTATGATAATATGCAACTATACCCAGAAAAGCATGGAGCTTCTTCGTGTTAGTGGCTCAACGTAGAGCATAAGTGGCAGTGATGCAGCTGTTCATTGTCTGTATCCCCCACATGGAGATGACATGTCTGAGATATTCAGCAGAAGATTGGAAACATTGAAAATTATCCAGATTGCCTTGAGACCTGCATGCTGCAGAGTTTGAAACAGAAGCCAAAGGTTCCACAGATGACTCTCAGCGACCACAGTACTGCCAATATAGTTGATACAACAGGGAGTATGTTGTGTGAGCTGCCTCTAAAAACATTGAAAAATAGCTGGAGCTCTTGTTACCCCAAAAACTAACAATTTATAACTGTAGAGACCATACAGGCTGTTGACAACAAGTAACTCCTGATATTCTACATCAAGTTGGAGCTCCAGATAATGTCTCTGATAAATCCATGTGCAAAAAATATTATCTCCCTGCCAGTCTTATCACCAGTTCACTGGAGGTGGGATGGGTTACATGTTGATTACAGCCTGTGCATTAAATGTCACTTTAAAATTGCCACATAGATGAAGTTTGCCAGGAAAGTAGTCCACTGGCTGGACAAAACAGGATCAATCACATCCAAAGCTCTCAACATGTTGAGTTCCTCCTTTGCTTGATTTTGGAGTGCCAGTGGCACTAGTCCGGCCCAAGAAAACCCAGGCTGTGCCAAAGATTTAAGGGTGACATGAGCAGTAAAATCCTTAGCCTTGCTAAACTCGGCTGCATTTGGTCATTAACTGGGTTAACCTGATTGGCAACTATGAACACAAACATCATAGAAACATTCCAGCCAAACAAGTTTTCTGTAAAATTACTGCCCACCACAACATAGATAAATGGATGGACTAGTGACTTGTATGCCATGTCTTCCATAGATTGTCTAAGAATCAGGATTTTTTGTCTTTTGTAGCTTATATTATGACTTTATTTAATTAGATAATAAAAAAATCTACTCACCAAGCGGCAGGAGAACATACACGTAAAAGAGAGAAGGAGAGCCTTTCCTTCTCATCCCATACAGTAAGTATCCCCTGACCCACGATTCTGGGTGACTTTCGCAAAATCTCCACCTTTTCCTAGACCTCTCCAGTCCTTTCACTACACCTCTCTTCCTTCCCCTTCCCTCTTATTGCCTGAAGGAGGAGCCATTGGCTTTGAAAACGTGCCAATTATAGCCATCTTTTAAGTATGAGTTATGCCTCCACTTGGTGAGTAGATGTTTTATCTATCTAAGTAAATAATTTTGTCAATAAGTGATTGTTTTTGTTTTTATATTATGACTTGTAATAGGAGACAAAGACAATGCACTGTGGCACAGATATGTGTGAGAATTACTAAGAGATGCTGTGACACCCATATCTACCTGCAGCTGAAGTGAATTCCTATTGATACAGTGATTGATGAACAACTTGTTAGAAACTGTAACATTAATGTCTATCAGTTTGGAGCCCAAGAGAGTGGCACAAGTGGGCAGTGCATGACATACTGTCAAAATGTGTCCTTTCTTCTAAAAGTGATATCAGGAGGAACAAATCTGGGGGCAGTAAGGCCGACCATGGTAAACAAAATAAGCAGGACACAGGGAAAGAGCTTGTGGGAAACAGATACTATGGATGTGTTGGTGCGGCTTGTGGTTCCTGTGTGTGTTGCACTGCCACAGCTTCTGCCTATGAGGATGTGGCTGACTTGAGTGCTTGCTGTCATCTAAGGCAGCAGTGGCCACATACACCCAGAAATCAAACTGACCTGCTGCACAAGAAACTTAAAACATAATGATAGCATTCTGAACCATAGTATCAGTGTAAGTCTCCAGATGTTGAGATGTAACAAAGCAGCATTTCTGACTAAGACCCTGCAATTCTGTAGGCCAAGTATGACATGAATGATGAAGTTGTTTTCTGCCCTGATAATACTCCACCCGGAAGGAAATAACATGCATACACTGGCGATAATAAGATGACAACAAGCTACACATTTTGTCAGATGAGAGGAACCAAATTTAATATAGGTTATACATGCAGGGTTAAATCCTAAAGTGAAAAAGAGCCTTAATGGTAGCATCTTACATTACCTGGAAGTTGGTGGAGTGTTGCCATGAGTGCTTTTGCATGGCCCCAGTCCTCTGCAGACTCAACAGGCAGAGAAGGGAGATAGAAGGCCCAGCAGTTGCTGTGGTTTTGCCAATAATCTAGTCACTGCTCTGTCCAACATGGCTGTGTGCTCCTGCTATTGTAATTCCAGATGCCAATGGCTTTCCAACTTCTGCTGGAGCAAACTTGGAAGCATCACATCCAGGGATGCACTGAATGTCAGCATCAGATCAGCAAGAAACATGCATTAAAAGTGCAGCTGCCCTGATTGCACTATATGTTTTACTTTGAGAAGCAAATAAGAACATGCACAAAGCACTAAACATTTTAGTGTGAATACAGTTCTGATAGACCATACAAGTCCAGAGTAAAAAGCCAGGCCAACTCCAAGGTACAAACACAATTCATCCTGATATTGGAGTTCAAGTTACTATAAACAAATACTATAGCAAAATGAGAGTGAATTATCTCCACTCCATGGTTTGTTGCTCGGTGTCTGCAGCTGGCAATGACCATCAGTGGTATGTGCAGGCCCTGAGGTGGAGCTGTCTTTTTATGTGTGGTTGTGTCGCAACCTAGTAGCTGAGCCCTCACTGCTGGCACTCTTGCAGATTACCTGAATCATGACAGCTTGTGTCTGCACCTTCAGAATGTTGTGGTAGCCACTGCCTTAGCACCAGTACAAAACATGAGTTAACCCGATGGGTTGCCATGGATACAATCAAGATTTTAGATGTACTAGTAAATGTTGGAGTAAGTGTTGTGTTGTGGTGAATTGTAATGTTCTGAAACTGATCACTTTACAAATTAATTGTTGCTACTAATGTGAAGCTGAGTGGAAAGAAACTTATTGATACATGACAAAGCTTCATTGCTTTAAATGCTATTTCATATTTAAATATCCACAATACTTAAAACATTGTGGATAAATTAACAGATACAATAAAAGTAGTTCATCTGCTGAAAGACAGGCAAAGATGAACAGTGAAATGAAAGTCAAAATAGTAAAATGTCTCTTTAGGTCTATAAATTAAAGGCAAAAAATTTAGCCTTCTTTAACTCTCTGACCATTAAAGAGTCACATAGTGGAAAATTTAAACAGGAAGTATTTGAGGTATATTTAATTAACTCTTTAATAAAACAAATTTCATTCTTGTTCTTAAAGATAGGAGCCATTACTCAAAAAAGACAACTTGTATTTTTTGTGGGGGGGGGAAATTATATTATTAGCAATGCCATTATGTTACATAATTTTAGCATATACTGTATCAACAGTAATTTCAATATCAAGCACCAAATTGCCAATAAACAGCTGGAAGGTTACAGTTCATTAGTTAAGTAGAATTTATAGAAGAAATTAATGGTTGTAAGTTATTTAATATTGCTCAGGAATAGCCACTGAATAGCCACTGACAGAATAAGGACATTGATGCATAAGGGATGAGAAGCTTGATAGTGAAATAAGCATTTTGGGCATTTAAATATGATGTATATGCACTTTGGCTTTTGAGAAGAGGTTCAAATATTACTGTAAAAAGTTAAGAGCAATGTTGCAAAGTGATAAAATTCTGGATTGGTACTCAGGAGAACCTGATATAAAATCAGGCTACCTGTTCCTGATACGAGGACACATGAGAAGACATAGCTACCTATTCAATAAATACTTGGAACAATATCAGTTAATAATACAGCTTTTAAGTTCCTAAGCAGCAGAAAATAAATCAAAATGAAGTAAAGTAGATCCTAGCCCTTAACTAGGAATTAAATGGTAGCAGGTACATAAGCAAAATCTGGAACATAGTATTTCTCCTAAGAAATGTTATTTCAGAATGAATTTTCACTCTACAGTGAAGTGTGAACCAATCTGAACATTGAAGCAGAGTGAAACTGGGTTCAGGATGGGACTTGAAAGCTGAACCACTGTTGGTACAGTAATTGCCCACAAAGGTGAATCCAGTGTTAAGTTCCAATGGGAACCTAGTTTTTAATTTCCAAGAAGTTTAGTGCACTTTCAGTAGTTGAGTGAAAATTCATTCTGGAAACATTCCCCTAGGCTCTGGGTAATCCATTTCTCCGCAGAGCTCTTTCTTCCAGGAATAACAGTCACACAAGGTATCCAGGAGAACTTCTATAAATTTGGAAGATATAACAGAAGCACTGACAGAAGTAAGGCTATTGGAGAAGATTGTGAATTGTTCT